>NC_072794.1:174056575-175518112 GCF_028583425.1 Eublepharis macularius | reverse complement strand
ATTCCTAAAAGAAGTGATGAATGGGGTTTTAAGGGATCAAAGGATTCCAGAAACTTGGAGTGAAGCGAATATATCATTGATCCCAAAAGAGGGCCAAGACCTGACTAATGTGAAAAATTATAGACCTATATCGCTACTCAACAATGACTATAAAAATTTTGCGAAGATATTGGCGGAGAGATTGAAGGGGTGGCTCTCGGAAGTCATAGAGGAGGAACAAGCAGGCTTTTTGCCAGACAGACAAATAAGAGACAACTTAAGGACAGTGATCAATGCTATTGAATATTATGATAAGCGTTGTGACAAAGAGGTTGGTTTCTTCTTTGTAGACGCTGAAAAAGCGTTTGACAATTTAAACTGGGACTTTATGTTTGCCACTATGGAAAAGCTACAATTGGGAGAAAGATTCATCAGAGCAATTAAGGAAATTTATAGAGACCAGACTGCAGCAATCGTGGTGAATGATGAATTGACCAAGAAATTGACGATAAGTAAAGGAACAAGACAAGGTTGCCCGTTATCTCCATTGTTGTTCATTTTAGTATTGGAGATTCTGATGATACAAATACGTCAAGATGATGAAATTCGTGGAATAAAAATAAAGGACTATTCATACAAGGTCAGAGCATTTGCGGATGACATAATGTTAATTGTAGAGGACCCATTGGAGAACATGCCAAGAGTGATAGATAAGATCAAGGAGTTTGGAGACTTGGCAGGTTTCTTCATTAACAAAAAGAAGTCAAAGATATTATGCAAAAATATGACTAAGCAGAAACAACAATTGTTAATGGAAACAACGGATTGTGAAGTAACAAGTAAAGTGAAATATTTGGGAGTTGAATTAACTGCAAAGAACATAGATCTATTCAAAAACAATTATGAAAAACTATGGACTCAGATAGAGAGAGACTTGATTAAATGGAATAGATTGAATTTGTCATGGTTGGGCAGGATTGCAGCAGTTAAGATGAATGTGTTACCAAGAGTAATGTTTTTGCTACAGACAATACCAATCATCAGAGATTCCAAACAATTTGAAAAATGGCAGAGGAAAATATCAGATTTTGTTTGGGCAGGCAAGAAGCCTCGAGTGAAAGTGAAAGTTTTACAAGATGCAAAGGAAAGAGGCGGAATGCAACTGCCCAATCTGAGACTTTATCATGATGCAATCTGCCTAGTTTGGTTGAAAGAATGGATGACATTAAAGAACAAGAAACTATTAGCCCTAGAGGGATATAAAAAAATATTTGGATGGCACGCATATTTATGGCATGACAAAGTAAAGGTCAACTCGATGTTCCTGCATCACTTTGTTCGGAGAAGTCTATACATAATCTGGAAGAAGTACAGAATTTATCTACAAGAAGGAACCCCTTTGTGGGTGGTTCCATATGAGGTGATAGACCCGAGAGCTGTTGATAATGAACAACAATGTTTAACGTATAAAGAAATAACTAAAACTGAGGCATCCAAACTTAGAATAAAGACACAAGAGGAACTATCACCTAACTACGATTGGTTCCAGTACAGACAGATCAGAGACTTATATAACTCGGACTCTGCAAAGGGAGGTATACGAATAGAGAATTCGGAACTAGAGCAGACTCTTCTTAAAGAAGATAAGAAAAGAATATCCAAGGTATACCAAGTACTGTTGAAATGGTATACCGAGGATGAGACAGTTAAAACACAAATGGTGAAATGGGCTATTAATTTTAATAAAGAAATAACAATGGAGGCATGGGAATACTTGTGGAAAACTACAATGAAGATAACGACATGTACTAATATTAAAGAGAACATTTACAAAATGATTTATCGTTGGTACATGACACCAAAGAAGATTGCGCTAGGGAATCTGAATACTTCTAATAAATGTTGGAAATGTAAGAAGCATGAGGGCTCCCTCTATCACATGTGGTGGTCGTGTGAGGTAGCTAGGCAGTACTGGGGGGAAGTAATAAGAGAAATGAGTGAAATTTTACAATTTCAAATAAATAAGAACCCAGAACTCCTGCTACTAAACTTGGGAATGGAGGGAATTCCAGCCCATCATAGGACGTTGATATTCTATATGACAGCAGCAGCCAGACTTTTGTATGCGCAAAAATGGAAAGTACAAGAAGTGCCAACTATTGAAGATTGGATCTACAAATTGCTGTACATGGCAGAAATGGATAAGATGACAAGAAAACTGAGAAATCTGGACTCAGGGCAGTTTAACACAGACTGGGAGAAGCTGAAACAATATCTGGAGAAGAAATGGGAGGTGGGAGGAAAACTGTGGCAGTTTGAGAACTACTGAAGTATAATAAAAGTATAATAGAGGGGGGTGACTTTACCGAGGGAGGAAGAGATAAATGTGAATTAATAAGCAGTTAACAGATTGATATATAAATAGATATATATAGGTTAATAGATAGAATATTGATAGAAAATAATTAATGATAAGGTTTAAATATAAGGATTGAATAACTAACAATATTTTCTTTCTTTGATAAGATTTATATGCACCAAACTGAATGTATAGAAGAGTTAAATTGATTGATTATGTGATGTGCTATATAGAATTACCATAAAAAGATAGAATGAGGAATATATAGAGAATAAGTCAAATTGTTTGATTTAAATGTAAGATTTTTATGGTATATAGAAATATTTAAAACTGGAAAATGGGATAAATTGTTTATCTAAGATGGAAATAAAGACTTACAGTTTGGGTATATAACAAGAAAAGTAGTTAAGGATGTACTGCTTAATATAATAGAGAATGTATATCTGTTTTAGATAGAGGAATTTAACAGAAGTAAGGGAAAAGGGACAAAGGGTGGGAAAGCTGTTGGAAGTCAATAAAAGGGGGGGAAAGGGAGGGGGTTAGGAATGAAAAATTTGGGGAAAATTGAATGTAATGTAAAAATAATGGATTCTAACCCAATAAAAAAATTTTTCAAAAAAAAAACAGAATGCTAGAACAGCAGAGAGTTTAAGTTTCAGTGTGTCCTTGCACACTAAAACTGTCCCTCCTACAATCCTGCCTGCAACAAGTTTGTAGTATGTCCAAAGCTCCTGTGTGTGTGGGGGGGAGATTTGCAGCCTGGCAGAACTGAGGGAAGGACACTAACCACTGTACAACACTACCTTTCTGTTATGCCATGGGTGGAAAAGTTTTTTTGCATGCAGAATGCTAGTAGAACTGTGAGAGAATTTTCAACGTTTCCTTGGACAATAACCACTATACAACCCTGCCTCTTCATTAAGCCATGAGTGGAGGGAGAATTTATTAATGCAATAAGTTTTTATTATGTCCAAAGCCCCTGTGGGGGGGGGCGATTTGCAGCCTGGCAGAACTGAGGAATGGACACTAACTACTGTACCACACTGCCTCTCTGTCATGCCTTGAGTGGGAGAAGTCTTTTTGCAATGCTCTTTTTCATGCAGAATGCTAGTAGAGCAGTGAGAAAATGTTCAGTGTGTCCTATGACACTAACCACTATACCACCCTGCCTGTCCTCCATTGTCCCCGCCCCAACCTTGTCAGGTAGGTTAGGCTGAGATGGTGTGGCTGGCCCAGGAATTCCGCTTGGGAGTCCCAGATCCTAGCCTGACATGCTATTTAATGCCTCTTTGGAGTGTAAAGAAACATGATCAAAATGATGGACGTGACAGGGCTCCTTCAAAACATAGCAAATCTATTCCAGCATTCCCCCTTCCAGGGGAGGAAGGCACAGCACATACTCACACCCTCCACAGGCTTCTGAAAGTTTTTTCTAGGGTAAAATTGGGCTTGTCTAAAAATGCCAGCGATGATCTCTGGAAGTTGAGGGCAGCAGTTCCTTCAGTCTTTTGAAACAGGGCTGTGGCAAGAAGCTAAAGAGCTTTCCCAGCCCCGCACCGCACTAAACTGTCCCTTTAATTCCTGAAGCAGCAGCTGCACGTGGTTTGAGCTTTTCTCTCTCCCTGCTAGTTGGTGGGCTTAGCAGGCCCCGCCCACATCTGGAGGCAGTTTGGTTCCTCTCAGGCTCCGTAGGAGAGGAGAGGCGGGGCCTGGGCTTTCTCTGGGACGTTTGTCTCCCTGCCTTAGAGCCGTTTGCCTTTTGAATGCGGTTTGAATTGCTGGGCTACATGTGAGCCTGTCTGGAGGTAGGAGCTCAAGCACAGGGTGTGCAGGGGCAGGGCTGGAGAGGGCAGGGGTCACTTGGGACCAGGAAGAGGGGCAATGGCAGACGGATCAGTGCTGGCTCTGCAGGCTTGGGGCATCTGAAAACTCACCCCCTGGCATGGGAAGCTTTTCTCCTGCCTTTGCCTCTCTCTCATCTGGAGTGGCTACAACAGGATGGGCACTGCTCTCTCGGCAGGCTTTGGGCATCTGAAAGCTCAGCCTCCCCCTGGCATGAGAAGCTGCTCCTTACATTTCTCATAGTAAGAGGGAGAAAGGCATGTTAAGATCCTCATGCCTGCTTTCTCCTGCTCAGTTTCTCTTTTTGTGGGGCTTTACATTGTAATGTTTTCATAATCTAATACTAACTGTGTCCAATGGAGGGGGGGTGTCTCCTATTGCAGGCTGGTTTTTGCTGAAAATTGAAAAGGGGCTGATTTAAGTACATGTTCAGAGGTTGCCATGTGCACAGATTGTAATGGCTTTGTTTATTATATCTCCTAGCCACCCCCACCCCAGGTCCTTTTCCTTTGAAAAAACCTTTTGTTGTGCAGCCAAGATCTTTATTTCTGAACCAGAGGAAAATAGTGTTGGAAACTTATCATGCGGCATGGCATGGTGGCAACTCACCTCCTTGCATTTTTCTCAGGAATGAATCTCTCCCTCCCTCCCTCCCTCCCTCCCTCTCTCTCGGCACCTCCCCATACCTCATACCGGCAGTTTCAAAGGTATTAATTTTGAAGCCAGAGACAGGCCCCCTGCAAAGAGTCTTTCGTTTTCTACACAACTCTATTCCTTTGCCTTCTTTTGTCTCCCCACTCTCACAGTCTCAGATGCCATTTCTACATGTACCTTTTTAAGCAGATTGTCCCATTTCGCTTACATTGGCAGAGAATCTATAGGAGGATATGACTCTGTCTTTAAAGGTCCTGCTTATTTTAAAATAAGCTTTACACTTGAGATCATTCCGAAGGCATTGGGGGAACATGTGAATATCACATGGGGTCACAATATTTAATAGTAAAGTGGCCGAGCCATGCGGGTAGCTTTGAGATCAGCCTGTGACTGTCCTCATGCACAGTCAACTCCTCATGCACAGTCAACTAGCCTGCAGTCCTTGTACAGCAATCCTTATAGCTTTATTTCATTTATACCCTGCCTTCCTCCCCAAGGTGTTCTCGTTGACTCTTGTTTTATCCTCACAGCAACCCTGTGAGGCAGGTTAAGCTGAGAGTGTGCCAGGCCCAAAGTCATTCAGAAAGCTTCCATGGTAGAGAGAAGATTCAAACTTGGGTCTCTCAGATCCTGTAAACGCTCTACCCCACTGGGTCTCCCGTTCTCCTGGCTTTCCACAAACTGTACGAAAGTGAATTATCTAGGAGGAGGGTTTTTCTGTGGCTATGAAGGCTGTAATGTACCCAAACGGTTCTGAGAGATACTTTGGAAAAAGGATAGGGACCGTAGACTAAAGTGCTATCCCTTGCTCTCTCTCAGAGTTGAATGGGTGTTATAAGGGATGACAGGGAAAGCAAGGAAGCCGGGAGGCATAGAAAAGAATGTCTGTTCCTTCCCTTTTTAGTTTTAAGGTCATTTCTAGAGCCTTGGTGCTACTAAGGTCCAGTCTTTACTCTCAATCCCTCCACCCTCGAGTGAGGTCAAGATCTGGGCGGGACAGGCCATTTGTCTCCTATTTCCACCTCCTCCCCAGTTTCTCTTGCTAGATAATTGAAAGGATGCTGGAGTTACTCAGTCTCTCAAGAACAGGCCTTTCTCCGTGAAATACAGATGATGTTCTTCTTTCTGTTTCCACTTTTTTGCTTGGAAGTGAACTTTGAAACTGTCTACTGCCACATAAATATTTTCATTTTAAAACTTCCAGATGGATCAGAAGAAAGAAGCTCTTGCTGTACAAGAAAAGCCTGACCTTGAAAAGAAGAGAAGAGAAGGGAAGCGGAAGCCTTGCTTCAAAGCATGGCTTTAACTCCTGCTGCTCCTACGGGTAAGAATTACAATGAACACATATCCCATAAACGTCCCTCACCCATGCACAAGTGAACCTTGAAAGTTGGGTTGTTAATTCATGCTTATTTGATATTTGTTCATAATTGATTCAACTTATCCAGCATAACTTTTCAGAATGTACTTCTAAGTTGTGCTTTAAATTTGCAGTAGATGAAATGCAGATTGTACCGTTGATCTGTAATGTTTGTTTTATTTGAGTTATCGTGTGCTCGTTTTCATGCAGAATGCTCGTAGAACAGGGAGAAAATTTTCAGTGTATCCTTGGACACTAAGCACTATAACCACTAGCCAGTTTACGACACTGCCTCTCTGTTATGCCATGAGCAGGAGAAGCCTTTTTGCAATGCTCTTTTTCATGCAGAATGCTAGTAGAGCAGTGAGAGCATGTTCAGTGTGTCCTTGGACACTATCCGTTATACCACCCAGCCTCTTCATTAAGCCATGAGTGGAGGGACCGTTTGTTAATGCTGCTTTTTTTGAATGGTCATAGATGCAGTTAGCCGTGTTAGTCTGTGGTGGCAAAATCAAAAAGAGTCCAGTAGCACCTTTAAGACTAATCAATTTTATTGTGGCATAAGCTACAATATACCTGACACCTGACGAAGAAAACTTGATATTCGAAAGCTTATGCTACAATAAAATTGGTTAGTCTTAAAGGTGCTACTGGACTCTTTTTGATTTTGCTTTTCTTGAAGAATGCCTGAACAGCATTGAGAAGTTCCCATGTGTCTTTACACACCAAAACTGTCCCTCCTACAATCCTGCCTGTAATTTTGTGTGTGTGTGGGGGGGGAGACTGGCAGCCTTGCAGAAATGAGGGAAGGACAGTAACCACTTGCAACACTGCCTCTCTGTTATGCCGTGAGTGGGGAAAGACTTTTTGCAGCACTCTTTTTCATGCAGAATCCTAGGACAACAGTGAGATAGTTTTCAGTGTGTACTTGGACACTAACCACTGTACCATCCTGCCCCTTCATTAATCTATGACTGGAGGGAGCATTTAATTATGCTTCTCTTGGAGAATTCTAGAGCAACAGTGAGTTAAGTTTCAGTTTGTCTTTGGACACTAACCATTATACCACCTGGACTTTTCATTAAGCCATGAGTGGAGGGAGCGTTTATTGATGCTGCTTTTCTTACTGAATGCTAGAACATCAGTGAGTTAAGTTTCCGTGTGTCCTTGCACGCTAAAACTGTCCCTCCTACAATCCTGCCTGCAATAAGTTTTTAGTGCATCCACTTCCCCTATTGGTGGTGGTGGGGGGAGATTTGTAGCCTGGCAGTACTGAGGGAAGGGCACTAACCACTGTACCACACTGCCTCTCTGTTATGCCATGAGTGGGAGAAGCCTTTTTGCAATGCTTCTTTTTCAAGCAGAATGCTGGTAGAGCAGTGAGAATATGTTCAGTGTGTCCTTGGGCACTAACCACTATACCGCCCTGCCTCTTCTTTAAGCCATGAGTGGAGGGAGGATTTATTAATGCTGCTTTTCTTGCAGATTGCTAGAGCAGCAGCGAGTTAACTTTAAGTTCACCGACGTTCAAGATCTTTTTCCACCTGCAGCACCTCTAGTGTCATCTATCTCCTGATATGTGACTGCGACCAATTTTATGTTGGCTGCACCACATGCCCCCTGCGATTACGCATCCAGGAACATACCTCTAGATGTAGAGCTCAGAATATGGCATAACAGGGGCAGTGTGGCTCATTGGTTAGTGTCCTTTCCTCAGTTCTGCAAGGGTGTGAATCTCTGCGGCCCCACACAGGGGCTTTGGACATGCTGAAAACTTACTGCAGGCAGGATTGTGGGAGGGACAGTGAGGGAAGGACACTAACCACTGTACCACACTGCCTGTCTCTTATGCCATGAGCGGGAGAAGCCTTTTTGCAATGCTTCTTTTTCATGCTGAATGCTAGTAGAGCAGTGAGAGACAGTTTTAGTGTGCAGGGGCACACTGAAACTTATCTCACTGCTGCTCTAGCAATCTGTAAGAGAGGCAGCATTAATCAGTGCTCCCTCCACTCATGAGTATGCCTTTGGACACCCTCCGAACTTATTGCAGGCCCAACTTTGTGAAGAGGCAGGGTGGTATATTGGTTAGTGTCCAAGGAGACACTGAACACTCTCTCACTGCTCTACTAGCATTCTGCATTAGTGTCTGTCCTGGGACACTAATATACCACACTTCTTCTTCATGCAGCCATGAGTGGAGGGAGCATTTACTAATGCTGCTTTTCTTCATCCCCTACTGGATGGGTAATTGCAGCCTGGCAGGACTGAGGAAGGACACCAACCACTGTACTACACTGCCTCTCTGTCATGCTATGAGCAGGAGAAGTCTATTTGGAAAGCTTTTTCATTAAGAATGCTAGTAGAAAAGTGAGAAATTTTGAAAGTGTCCTTGAACACCAACCATTATACCACCCTGCCTCTTCATTAAGCCATAAATGGAGGAAGCATTTATTAGTGTTGCTTTTCTTGCAGAATGTTAGAGCAGCAGTGAGTTAAGGTTCTGTGTGTTCTTGCGCACTAAAACTGTCCCTCCTACAATCCTGCCTGCAACAAGTTCTGAGTATATTCAAAGCCACTGTGTGTGGGGGGGCGGGCAGAGATTTACACCCTTGCAGAACTGAGGGAAGGACACTAACCAATGTAGCGCACTGGCTCTCTGTTATGCTATGCGTGGAAGAAGCCCTTTTGCAATGCTTCCTTTTCATGCAGAATGCTAGTAGAACAGTGAGAATTTTCAGCGTGTCCTTGGGCACTAACCACTAGACCACCCTGCCTCGTCTTTAAGCCATGAGTGGAGGGAGCATTTATAAATGCTGCTTTTCTTTCAGAATGCTAGAGCAGCAGTGAGTTAAGGTTCCTTGTGTCCTTGCAAACTAAAACTTTCCCCCCTAAAATCCTGCCTTCAGTATGTTTTTAGTGTGTGCAAATCCCCTATGTGTGTGGGGGGGGGGGATAATTGCAGCCTGGCAGGACTGAGGGAAGGACACTAACCACTGTAGCACAGTGCCTCTCTGTTACACCACGCGTGGGGGAAGCCCTTTTGCAGTGATCTTTTTCATGCTGAATGCTAGTAGAGCAGTGAGAAAATTTTGAATGCGTCTTTGGACGCTAACCATTATACAAACCTGCCTCCTCATTAAGCCATGAGTGGAGGGAGCGTTTATTGATGCTGCTTTTCTTCCAGAATGCTAGAACAGCAGAGAGTTAAGTTCCCGTGTGTCCTTGCACACTAAAACTGTCCCTCCTACAATCCTGCCTGCAACAAGTTTGTAGTATGTCCACTTCCCCTATTGGTGGTGGTGGGGGGCGATTTGTAGCCTGGCAGTACTGAGGGAAGGACACTAACCACTGTACCACACTGCCTCTCTGTTATGCCATGAGTGGGAGAAGCCTTTGTGCAATGTTCTTTTTCAAGCAGAATGCTGGTAGAACAGTGAGAATTTTCAGTGTGTCCTTGGACACTAACCACTATACCGCCCTGCCTCTTCTTTAAGCCATGAGTGGAGGGAGCATTTATAAATGCTGCTTTTTTGGCAGATTGTTAGAGCAGCAGTGAGTAAAGTTTAAGTTCACCAATGTTCTAGAATTCTGCAAGAAAAGCAGCATTAATAAATGCTCCCTCCACTCAGGGCTCCATGAAGAGGCAGTGTGGTATAGTGGTTAGTGTCCAAGGTGACACTGAACATTTTCTCACTGCTCTACTAGCATTCTGCATGAAAAAGAGCATCGCAAAAAGGCTTTTCGCGCTCAGGGCATAACAGAGAGGCAGTGTAGTACAGTGGTTAGTGTCCTTCCCTCAGTTCTGCCACGGTGCAATTCTCTCCCCCTCCATAGGGGCTTTGGAGATACTCACTGCAGCTCTAGCATTCTGCAAGCAAAGTAGTATTAATAAATGCTCACTCTACTGATGGCTTGGTGAAGAGGCAGGGTGGTATAATGGTTAGTGTCCAAGGACAGAGTGAAAATTTTCTCACTCCTCTACTAGCTTTCTGCATGAAAAAGAACATTGCAAAAAGGCTTCTCCTGCTCATAGTATAACAGGGGCAGTGTGGTTCATTGGTTAGTGTCCTTTCCTCAGTTCTGCAAGGGTGTGAATCTCTACGGCCCCACACAGGGGCTTTGGATATACTGAAAACTTACTGCAGGCAGGATTGTAGGAGGGACAGTGAGGGAAGGACACTAACCACTGTACCACACTGCCTCTCTCTCATGCCATGAGCGGGAGAAGCCTTTTTGCAATGCTTCTTTTTCATGCTGAATGCTAGTAGAGCCGTGAGAGACAGTTTTAGTGTGCAGGGGCACACTGAAACTTATCTCACTGCTGCTCTAGCAATCTGTAAGAGAGGCAGCATTAATTAATGCTCCCTCCACTCATGAGTATGCCTTTGGACACCCTCCGAACTTATTGCAGGCAAAACTTTGTGAAAAGGCAGGGTGGTATATTGGTTAGTGTCCAAGGAGACACTGAACACTCTCTCACTGCTCTACTAGCATTCTGCATTAGTGTCTGTCCTGGGACACTAATATACCACACTTCTTCTTCACGCAGGCATGAGTGGAGGGAGCATTTACTAATGCTGCTTTTCTTCATCCCCTACTGGATGGGTAATTGCAGCCTGGCAGGACTGAGGAAGGACACTAACCACTGTACTACACTGCCTCTCTGTCATGCTATGAGCAGGAGAAGTCTATTTGGAAAGCTTTTTCATTAAGAATGCTAGTAGAGGGGGGCGTGGCGTCGCTGACTCCGGGATGGACGCGTGCTGAAAGATCTCCGCTCCTCCCAGCCCCCAATTCTCCATATAAAGCTACACAACATTACTTTTGATTGCTATATTATGAAAAATAACAACGCTAAGAAGAGAAAGAACATAGTGAAAGCAGCTAAAAACTTACAGCCGCTTTTTTCGGCGCCTAAGGAGAGAATGCAGAGCGAGGAAGTAAAAATGGAGAGATCCAAAATGGCGGACGGACTACCTTCTCATGCGAGCGAAAAGGTACACAATGCTAATATAACCCTAGATCCTCAGCTCAATAAACTAAAGAATGAAATCCTAGAACAAATCGCTAAACTGATTGCCCCACTAACGGCACAACTGGCTGAAATAAAAGTGGACTTGCAAGCAACAAGTCTAAAAGCAGATAAAGCTTTAGATGCAAGTTCCTCGACACAGAGAGAAGTGAGCTTACTGCGTGAGGCTTTTGAAAACCAGCAAGAAAGACTGATTAACCTAGAAGTTAATATGAGACAGAATCACTTGAAGCTGAGGGGAATTGATGAACTTTTGTTACCAAAGGAAGATTTAATACCTGTAATCTCAAGATGGCTTGTAAAGCATCTGGAACTAGAAGAAGGGGTAAACACCCTAATTACAAAAGCCTACCGAATCGGAACTCCTAAGCAATATAAGAACAGACCTGTGCCAAGAGACATAATCATAGAGATACCTGATCAAAAAATAAAGATGAAAACAGCTAAAATATCAGGCTCAATATTGTTCAATGGAACCCCAGTGCAAATATATACTGATTTACCGAGAGAAGCATTATTAATAAGGAAAGAACTGAAACCTATCACAGACGCGCTGAGGAAAGCTAACATCAGATATAAGTGGATAAATCATGTCAAGATATTAGTGATTTTGAACGGGAAACATCATGTTGCTACGAACTTAAGGAATGGAACAGAACTCTTGAATAACATCGGCGTGGAGATACCCATGGAGACAAGCAAGCAAAATCAGAAGAGAAAATCGACGGACATGTTTTCTCCACAGAAGGGAAGTAAGATCCCGATAAGAAATGCCTAGCAGTCCTTGGAGGACAAGAACTTTTAATTGAATTAATCAGCTATTGTTGTGTCTTATATATTATAATTAAGACAAATGGAGATTGGGGGTGGGGGGGGAGAGGGAGGGCTTCAACACAGCTCCGTGGTATTAGAACTTTTCATTTGGAAAATTACTTTCCAAAACTGTGG
Source organism: Eublepharis macularius (assembly GCF_028583425.1). Lineage (NCBI taxonomy): Eukaryota > Metazoa > Chordata > Lepidosauria > Squamata > Eublepharidae > Eublepharis > Eublepharis macularius. The sequence continues at coordinate 175,505,938 of NC_072794.1, read as the reverse complement.
CGTGCAGTCAACGACCCAGTTTGAAAGTTCTACGAAATAGCTGGTAGCATGTAACTTGATTGTTAAAAGATTATTGAGTTAAGAGAGTTTATAAAGATATTTGATATCCTAGGGGTAAAGGGAGGGGAGGGTGGGGGAGATTTAGGGATTTAAGCTTATTAATAACACAAATCTCAAGAACTAGGGGAAGGAAGGGAAAGGTTGTATAGTTTAGTATAGTACAGGAGGTAACAAGTTTATAAGGAAGCTCACAAAATTCATATATTTACTTAATTATATCTTTAAAAAAAATAAAATTAATAAAAAAAAATTAAAAAAAATATTAAAATAGGGAAAACCATAAGGAAAAACTTCAGAAAAACAAAACAAAACAAATAAACAAAAAAAAATACCCATAGTTAGGATATAGGGATTAGTTATGTGTTTGTGAAAGAAGAGAGTGGAATTAAAATAGAGTGCTAAATTGTATGTCTTTTACTGTTTGATATTATTGTAGTAGATTGGTACTTGTGTTATATAAGAGAAGCAGTATTATATATACCAAATCATGGCTTCTAAATTTAAAATGACCACTCTAAATGTAAGAGGTTTGGGAAATCCTATAAAGCGGAGAAGAGTTATTTCATTGTTGGCCAAAACTAAATCTCAGGTAATTTTTCTACAGGAAACTCATGCTAAAAATAATGATACAGATATTTTAAAGGCAAGCTGGATTCATTCACAATACTATGCAGCAGGTAACTCCAAATCGAGGGGGGTGGCAATACTATTTACAAAGGATCTTCTATTTCAACATAAAAAAACCCTCAAAGATCCTAAAGGAAGATTCATCTTTGTTAAAGGTTTAATTCAAGAACAAATCTACACCTTCGCATCCATTTATGCCCCTAATAATCAACAATTAAATTTCATTGAAGAAACACTAGGAAAACTGGAGAAATTTCAGGAAGGTCATCTCATAGTAGGGGGGGACCTAAACTACATAATGGATTACAAATGGGACAGATCACACTTTGAGAAAAGAACCACTCAAAAAGATAGAAAGACAAAGTTGCCACCCATCTTACAAAGACACAACCTTATTGACATATGGAGACATCTACATGTAGGGGGAAAGGATTATACTTATTACTCTCAAAGGCACAACTCATATACTAGGATTGACTTTATTTTAGTCTCTGATTCAATGCTTGAGCAAGCGATTGATTCCCAAATAGGATCGTGTCTAATCTCTGATCACTCTTGGGTCAATGTTTTAATAGCTTCAGAAATACCAAAACAGTGCTCCAAACAATGGTGTTTACCGAAACATTTACTTTATAATCACCAAGCAGCTAAAGAAATAGAAAGAATCCTAGAAAGAGCCATAGCTGATAATAACTCTGAAGAAATAAAGGCTAATATACTCTGGGATACGATTAAGACAGTATCAAGAGGACATATTATAGCGCTTTCAGCGAATATAAACAAAGAAAAATTAAAATATAGACAGGATTTAGCAGAATCCATTAAAAGTTTGGAGGAAGAACATAAAATGACAGGGAGCAAAAAAACGTACCAAACATTAACTGCCCAACGTAAAATTTTAGAAACGCTTGACAGTAACAGTGTACATAGAAGTTTAATTAAGTCTAAGCAAAGATATTGGTTTAATACCCCAAAAGCCCTAAGAACTCTATCGAATAAAATAAAACAAAAAAATTTGAAAAATAACATTCACCTACTCCAAGACGAAAACAAAGTAAATCGCCATGATTCCAAATCAATTTTGCAAGTATTTAGAGAATTTTACACGAATTTGTATTCATCAATAAACCCCAAACAAACTAAGATTATGGATTTTCTACACTCACTTAAAAATGTAAAGAAATTGGAAGAGAACCATAGATTAATTTTAGAAAAACCTATCTCCTTACAGGAAACCCTAGAAGCAATTAAGTTAGCCAGAAATAACAAAGCCACGGGACCTGATGGATACCCATCAGAGTTCTATAAAAAATATGCTACATTGCTAGCTCAATATCTAACTAATACTTGCAATTTAGTTTTGGATGAATGTAAATTACCCCCTACCTGGAATATGGCCGATATAGTAGTTATACATAAACAAGGAAAAGACCCAACAAAAGCTGATTCATATAGACCAATATCACTTCTCAATCATGATTATAAATTATTTACATCTATATTGGTCCGACGTTTAAACTCATTCATAAGCAATTATATCCATAATAATCAGGCAGGTTTTATACCCAAAAGAGAAATTACAGACAATATTTATAAAACTTTAAATTTGATTGAGTATTGCAAAAATAACAGGACTGAAGCATTGTTTCTTTCTTTAGATATCCAAAAAGCATTTGATTCGGTTGAGAAAAAATACTTATGTAGCACCCTTCAATTTCTAGGCTTTGGTGAGAAATTCCTAAACACTATTGGAGCAATATATTCGCAACCTACAGCTAATATTAGACTTAATGGTCTACATTCAGAAAAAATTGTAATTAATAGAGGCACTAGACAGGGCTGTCCGCTATCTCCCATGCTCTTTGCTATAGCTTTGGAACTCTTCGCAGTAGCTTTAAGGGAAAATGAAAATATACTTGGAATCCCTATTAAAGATAGTTCCTTTAAAATCTCACTTTTCGCTGATGACATGCTAATTTATTTAACTAACCCAACAACCTCAATGACATATCTCCACCCCTTGTTAACTGAATTTGGTGCTATATCTGGCCTGATTGTTAATCAATCAAAATCACAAATCCTTCCTATCAATCTCTCTAAAAGTACTGAAAACATAATTTGTAAACAGTATAAATATCAATGGGCCTCAAATCATTTAACTTACCTCGGCATTAATATTACTTCCAAATTAAACGACCTTATCAAATTGAATCACCAAAGAATAGCTAACCAAATTAAAGCAGAAATCGTCAATTGGAATAAACTAAAACTTAGCTGGTTCGATAGATTTCATCTAATAAAATCATTTATATTACCTAAGTTTCTTTTCGTTTTCAGAGCAATCCCAATAACAATTCCCATAACGCTAATTACTCAATGGCAAACAATGATCAATAGTTTCTTATGGCAAAACAAACACCCAAGAATTTCTTATTCCACATTGAGACGAAAATCTAGAGACGGAGGTTTTAATTACCCAGATCTCAATTTATACCAAGCAGCAATTAGACTTCTAAACTTACTCCAACTCATCTCTGTGGAAACTACAGCAGAATGGATTACCCTTTTCAATACTCAATTGGACAAATCCTCCTTCAATGATTTAATATGGAACAAACAAATAAATAGACCCAAAAGCATTAACAAAAATACGTTTTTATTAGCAATTTTGCAGACATGGGACAAATTTAAAGCTAAACTTATTCCAGAAAAATCCAGATTCTCCTCATTTGTTAGTCTTGGTTCCCTCCAGGTCAAGAATCAGATTTCATAAATATATTTCAACAGGCTAAGATGACAAGATTAATTGATATAGCTACAAATTCAGGCCTGATGGAGAAATCAGAAATAGAAGACAAATTAATGCAAAAACTGTTATGGTTTAGATACTTACAGATTAAAAATATGATGGAACAAATAGGCATAAAATCAATAATGAAAACTCCCCTGACGGAATTTGAAATGATAATACGATCTTATACAGTTCAAAAAAAAGGAATGATCTCCATACTTTACACTACATTACTGAACACACTGAACAAAAAGCAAATTCTTTGCCAATCCAGCTGGGCCAAAGATTGTAATATAGATCAATCTCTTGAGACATGGAATAAGATTTGGACTTCAACTATATTTAGATCAAACGTTACCCTAACTAAGCTGCAAACATTTAAGATTATTCACAGGTGGTATTTTACGCCTAAGAGACTATCCTATATATATCCATCAGCTTCCCCAAAATGCTGGAAAAACTGTGGAGAGACGGGCACGTTTGCCCATTGTTGGTGGGGCTGCCCTTTTATTAAAAGCTATTGGGAGAAAGTGACTGAATCAATCAGAACAATTACAGGATATGAAGTCCCTTTGGATCCCAAAATCATTTTTTTAGATCAATGGGATGACTTAGCTATACCTATGATTAGAAAAGAATTGTTTGCAACCCTTTTCGTAGTAGCAAAGAATGAGATAGCGTTGGTCTGGAAGAAAGATCATGCACCCTCTGTAGATTCATGGCTTGAAAAAGTGTGGAATCACTTCATAATGGAAAAAACCCATAATGACCTTTACATAGCTGAACAGTTTCCTGTGAATTCCAAGTTCATGGAAAAATGGCTTCCATTCTTTGAATATGTTGATAAAAATAATATCCAGCCTAGATCAAAAATACTTCAATTACTCTCTCTAGAACCTTTACATTATAGCTTATATGTTTTGTTGAACTATATAGCTCTTAACTGTATGTACTTAACTCCCTCCTGTATCACAATAGTTCTGTACTGGTTAATGTTTTGATTTATATGTGTACGTTTGTATGTTGTAATGGTTTATCTGCAATAAAAGTTTAAAAAATCAAAAAAAAAAAAGAATGCTAGTAGAAAAGTGAGAAATTTTGAAAGTGTCCTTGAACACCAACCATTATACCACCCTGCCTCTTCATTAAGCCATAAATGGAGGAAGCATTTATTAGTGTTGCTTTTCTTGCAGAATGTTAGAGCAGCAGTGAGTTAAGGTTCTGTGTGTTCTTGCGCACTAAAACTGTCCCTCCTACAATCCTGCCTGCAACAAGTTCTGAGTATATTCAAAGCCACTGTGTGTGGGGGGGCGGGCAGAGATTTACACCCTTGCAGAACTGAGGGAAGGACACTAACCAATGTAGCGCACTGGCTCTCTGTTATGCTATGCGTGGAAGAAGCCCTTTTGCAATGCTTCCTTTTCATGCAGAATGCTAGTAGAACAGTGAGAATTTTCAGCGTGTCCTTGGGCACTAACCACTAGACCACCCTGCCTCGTCTTTAAGCCATGAGTGGAGGGAGCATTTATAAATGCTGCTTTTCTTTCAGAATGCTAGAGCAGCAGTGAGTTAAGGTTCCTTGTGTCCTTGCAAACTAAAACTTTCCCCCCTAAAATCCTGCCTTCAGTATGTTTTTAGTGTGTGCAAATCCCCTATGTGTGTGTGGGGGGGGGGATAATTGCAGCCTGGCAGGACTGAGGGAAGGACACTAACCACTGTACTACACTGCCTCTCTGTTATGCCATGAGCAGGAAAATTCTTTTTGTAATGCTCTTTTTCATGCAGAACACTGAGAATATTTTCAATGTGTCCTTGGACGCTAACCATTATATCAAGCTGCCTCCTCATTCAGCCATTAATGGAGGAAGAATTTCTTAGTGCTGCTTTTCTTCCAGAATGCTAGAACAGCAGAGAGTTTAAGTTTCAGTGTGTCCTTGCACACTAAAACTGTCCCTCCTACAATCCTGCCTGCAACAAGTTTTTAGTATGTCCAAAGCTCCTGTGTGTGTGTGGGGGGGGAAGATTTGCAGCCTGGCAGAACTGAGGGAAAGACACTAACAACTGTACAACACTACCTTGCTGTTATGCCATGGGTGGAAATTGTCCCCACACCAACCTTGTCAGGTAGGTTAGGTTTTCGCGAATCACAGTTCTCGTCAGATGCATCTAACATGGCTGGATCTATTTTTACTCAGGAGAGAGATTGAAACTATCTGCTGCCACATAAATATTTTCATTTTAAAACTTGCAGATGGATCAGAGGAAAGAAGCTCTTGCTGTACAAGAAAAGCCTGACCTTGAAAAGAAGAGAAGGGAAGCAGAAGCCTTGCTTCAAAGCATGGCTTTAACTCCTGCTGCTCCTATGGGTAAGAATAACAATACACACACATCCCGTAGATGTCCCTCCCCCGTGCACAAGTGTACCTTGAAAGTTCATGCTTGTATTTGTTATTTGTTCATAATTGCTGCAACTTATCCCACATAACTTTTCAGAATGTACTGCTATGTTGGAGTTTAAATTTGCAATAGATTAATAACAGATTGTGCAGTTGATGCATAATGTTTGTTTTATTTGAGTTATCATCTGGTCAGTGTTTAAAGGTTTATCTATGGAAAACTTCATGCACTTCAGTATTACATGTGTTAAGCAAATAAAAGCAGGAATCTTTAAGGTAAAATTGCAAGAGAATCTCATGGTTAGCAGCTAACTGTTGCCATTCTTTTTCTTTACTAAGCGTCTTCTAGACAAGTAATTGAATACCTTAAAAGGGTAATCGAGCAGATGTAACCTAGACGTAGGAACGCTTCAGTTCTTCCTGAACTGAAAATATATTTTAGCTGAAATTTAGACATTAATGTTCTGTATGCTATAAGGCATCGAAGGTAATATTTCCAAAACACCTGGAGTAACTTTTGCATTGACATACAGTTAAGCTCCTGAAAATTCAGACTGTTTCTTGCCAAGGCCTATAGCCAGCCTTATTTTTAAAGGGGGAGTCGCCCAAGAGGGGCATCACAGAATTGTGAGTGACTCCCTAAAGGCTTGTTTCAGGTGGATGGATACCTGCGTTGGTCTGTAGCAGAAGAGCAAGATGTGGGAACTTGTGAGTCTTTTTCTGATTTTTCAGGCTTGGCCAACTTTTTAACTACCCAAAATAAAGGTGTGCCTTAAAGTGGACAACGAAAAAGACAACTTACTTTACTGCTTTAAGAAAATAATAATACCAGACAGAGGGTACCATAATTAGAAGACTGGTGAAGAGTAAACAGCATAAAGAGAATTCAACAGTTACATCTTTTACTAAAAATAAAGCTGAATTGTTCTTGATCATGAGATCCTTTATTGGCATGTAAAAAAATTTAAATACAGAGACTCCATACAAAATGAAATTAAAATACAGATAAGAGCAGGGCAACAGTGCAGCAAAAGCAGTGCAGAATATCACTTGTCTGGGCGTATAGCCATGGCACTGTAGAGGAACTTAGGTACCATTTCCGTTATTTTCCCATCTGGATTATCAAGCAGGAACCGAATATTAAAATCATCAGAAAACTCTGAAAGTTGCGCTAATAAAGGATGTAGAAGATCCCGGTGTAGGATCTTCTGATTGAACATGAGAAAGGCTTCTGTTTTTCTCAGAAGCTTGCACACAATGTGGTATCTTTTTTAGTTATAAAAAGATAAATACGAAACACTCTTTGGTGTTTGATCGCGATCCTGGTCTAGTATAGGTATAAGCAAGTTTTGTTTTCTTTCCTTGAAACTTCTCTGTCAGGATCCTGCAGGTGAGAAGAGGACTGTGTACGGCAGTGCATCTTCTTTGTGTCACCAGCTTGTTTGACACCAGAGCGTGTGGCATTTGAAGTCTGAACTCAGCTACCCCCTGGAAACCGTGCCGTGAGATGTTTTCCACTCACCCCAATCCATTTTTTCAGCTACAGGAGGGTTGAAAGGACGCACGTTATGTAGTCCTTTTCATTGTTTCCAAGCCTACCAATTCTCGATACACTTCACTAAATTTTGCATTGGGCACCATTTCCAAGGAGCAAGGCAGCATGTAGACACTGTAAAGAAATAAAATGTTTCGTAGAGTGCCAGTGTAGTGTGGTGCTCAGAATATTGAGGAAGGCCCTGTGAAAGCAGGCTTAAATTTCTGCCCTGGCTGGCCTTGGACTCTCTCAGCCTAACCTTCCTCACAGGGATGTTTAGGTGACTAAAATATATTGTGCTTCCCTGCATTCCTTGGCCTTATGCTCACATATCAGTACATTTATGTAGTACTCTATGTTTAATTACAATTCTCAGAAACCCAAAATTTCTGTGACGCCCTGACATCTACAACCTGACAAAGACTTCTGTTTTGTTTTTAAGAAATATAATAAATCATAGAGTGCCAGTGTAGTGCAGTGGTCAGAATACTGAGGAAGAATCTGGGAAAACAGGCTTAAATTCCTGCTCTGCCCTGGCTGATCTTGGACAGATCCCACTCTCTCGGCCTAACTTACCTCACAGGAATGATGTGATGATAAAAATATACTGTACTTCCCTGCATTTCCTGGCCTTACGCTAACATGTTTGTACATACGTGGTGCTCTTGTCATGTTGCTGTTCTCTGTTTTTTGTAAAATCTGTTCAATTGAATTCTAAGAATCAGCTTTCCTCTTTAAAGAGTGAGCTGGCCTTGACACGAAATGTGAACGAGTATGGAACGAGTATGTGAACAAGTCTCGCTACTGGCCTCAAACCCAGACTTTGCACGCTGGGTTTATAGTGGTCTTTCAGAGCACTAATTGAGTGATGTTGGCCTTTAAAACCAGGTTTCTCCTTGAGAAACAAGCATGTCTTGATAACGGTCAGCGGGATTGATTTGATGAAGAAAGCGCTTATTAAACGCTAAACATTTTGGCTTTAACTTAATCTCTTTCTCCACATAGAAACCACATCTGAGGGTGTGATATGCTCCAGAGCGACAGCAGCCTCGTCGTGTGATGCAGATTAGTCCAAGGCTTCACTTTATGCTTTCCACCGGCACAACATCTCCCGAGTGAAACAGGCGCAAGTAGCGTATAATGTGGATGGTGATCCTTCAGGCATTTCATCCTTGTCATTAGGACATCGAGCTCTAGTTACAGGGAGAAATTTAATGATGTTACTGTGCCACCGCAAATAAAACATACTCTCTATTGACACTCATGCTTCCTGTGTCCTTGACAGCAATGTCATGTGCAGAGATTGAGGAACACGCCACTTCTTTACCTCCTGGAAGGAAACTCTTCAGATCTTTTCTCTTCCTGTGGTAAAGAAGCACCAGCGCAAGAGAACGTATCCTATGGTGAAAGAAAGCCAGTTTGGTGTAGCGGTTAAGAGGGCACGACTCTAATCTGGAGAACTGGGTTGGATTTTCCCACTTCTCCACTTGAAGCCAGTCGGGTGACTTTGGGTCAGTCAGTTAACAGGCACTCTCTCAGCCCAATCCACCTCATAGGGTGATCATTGTGGGGATAAAGATAGCGTACTTTGTAAACCATTCCGAGTGGGCGATAAGGCATCCTAAAGGCAGTATATAAATCAAATGTTATTATTAAAGGGGACTGTACTTATGCAGGCAATGCTGAAGCACAATGCCAAGAAGATTCCAAACATAGAAGGCTGAGCTCGGTAAACTTTTCCGCTCTGAGAGCAAGGCTGAGCTGATCAGCAAACTACAAATCTTGGGCCTGCATTCAGTTCCTGCCACTGTTCAAGATCCCTCGATCAAAGTGGAAAGAGGAAGGGTGTTAAAGACCACAATGACTAGGCAGTATCCATTTAAATCTTATCTGCAATTGTGAGCATCGTAACATAATTACTGAATAGTTTAAAAAACCAAATCCTGCTTTAGAATCCTACTTGACTTAGGGCGACCCCTTGTAGGGTTTTTGTGGCAAGAGGCTAACGGAGGCGGCTTGCCATCTCCTCCCTCTGTAACTCTGGTCTCCCATCCGATGACTTAACAAGATCAGCCCTGCTGAAGAGTTGATATCTGACAAGATCAGATCTCAGAAGATAAACAGGGCTGACCTTATTTAGTCATGGGATAGGAAACCTCTTGTACTACATAAGTTTCAGAATTGACAGCAGTCCACTTTGGGTTCAGTAGATTGAAAGGATAGTGAGCGAACTAAAGATGACCGAGTGAAAAGCCTGCACTTCTCAAGCACCGCCACATCGGATTCGGTATTTATGCCAAACATTTCTCCTCAGATAGCATCCAAAGGAATGTATTCTCCACTTCTAGCCTCCTTTTTATTCTCAAACATACCCTGTTGATGAGGTGGCCTGCTAGAGGGTGGCCAGAGGTCAACTAGCGAGCTTCTGGACAAAGCATGGATGCAAATCCTGGTTTTTCAGATTCTACTTCAACCACTGGCTTTTCTGAAAGGGATCGTTAAACCACCACGGTCAAGTGTTTTTGCCGCTGCTCCCTTAAAAAGCAGACTGTGCTGTGTATAATTGTCAAAGTAACCTGTGGGAAAGTGACTCTGAAAGAGGATCTGCAAGACATAAAATTATCTCCTAAGCAAACAGGCCTCTAGTCTTAAAAAATGAGAAATCTCTACAAGGAAGCTTCACAGAGAGAAAACAAATCGGAAACCAAAGGTAGATCCCTATTGATACCACTATTGAGAGAGAACAGTATCAATACAATTAAATATTGAAGGAAAAAATTTTAGAGCCAATATTGTAAAACATACTTCACCTACGGATGAAAAGTTCTGTCAGTTCAAAAGGATTTTCTGCTTTGCAGCCAGGACCTACAAAATAACCCCCATGTGTGTGATCTGCATGGCAATTCAGAAAAAACAGAAGCATAAAGACAAAAGCGGAAAAAGTCGACACTGGTAAGGAGCTCCGGCTCGTTTTCGATTCTATGCACCACACCGTTCTGTAACGATTCAAACTCCGGCAGCTGTCCAATCTGTACCGCAAAGGTCGACTGTGAGAGGAGCTGCAGGGCCAGTCTCTTACGGAGGATAGACAGTTGTGCCTGTTCGACTGGGGAGAGAGTCTGGGAGTGGCTCCGCTGTGTTCCGCAAAGGACCTAGCCCACTGATGTCCTGGTCGCAGTAGGGAGTTGAAAGCTAGCTCTTCATCTCTAAGGGTGCCCAAGATGATCGTAACCGGAAGCAGGAGCAAGATGAGTTCAGAACGGCTAATCAACAAGTCACTCTTGTTGATTAGAGGGGGGACACAGGAAAGTAGCTGCAGCCCACCCACAGGAAACCTGAGCATAACCAAAAATCCAGGAAAGGGACATCCCGTAAATCATCCCCAGACCATTACGAAAAGACAAACACTGAAGACGAGACCCTGTCTGCATCTCACCCTAGGTATGGAACTCTTTTAAATTCTAAACTACAGCCCCACGCCTCCTCCAAAGACTGGATAGAACCCTATATCAAACCCTCAATGCCGGGCAGGGAGGGGAGGGGAGGAACTCTCACTCCCTCGCTCGCCCGCCCTAAGGGCGGCTCATTCGCTGTTTGGAGACATCCAGCCAAGGGACATCACGTAAATCATCCCCAGACCATTACGAAAAAGACAAAAACTGAATACGGAACACTGTCTGCATCTCACCCTAGGTATAGAAGTCTTTTAAACTCTAAACCACAGCCCCACCCCTCCTCCAAAGACTGGATAGAACCCTATATCAAACCCTCAATGCCGGGCAGGGAGGGGAGGGGATATGCTCTCACTCCCTCGCTTGCCCACCCTCAATCGACTCGTTCTCTGTTTGGAGACATCCAGCCGAGGGACATCACGTAAATCATCCCCAGACCATTACGAAAAAGACAAACACTGAATACAGAACCCTGTCTGCATCTCACCCTTGGTATAGAACACTTCCAAACTCTAAACTCCAGCCACACCCCTCCTCCAAAGACTGGATAGAACCCTATATCAAACGCTCAATGCCGGGCAGGGAGGTAATGGGAGGAACTCTAACTCCCTCGCTCGCCCGCCCTCAGGGCGACTCGTTCTCTGTTTGGAGACATCCAGCAAAGGGACATCCCGTAAATCATCCCCAGACCATTACGAAAAAGACAAACACTGAATACGGAACCCTGTCTGCATCTCACACTAGGTATAGAACTCTTTTAAACTCTAAACTACAGCCTTACCCCTCCTCCTAAGACTGGATAGAACCCTATATCAAACGCTCAATGTTGGGCAGGGAGGTAATGGGAGGAACTCTAACTCCCTCGCTCACCCGCCCTAAGGGCGACTCGTTCGCTGTTTGGAGACATCCAGCCAAGGGACATCACGTAAATCATCCCCAGACCATTACGAAAAAGACAAAAACTGAATAGGGAACCCTGTCTGCATCTCACCCTAGGTATGGAACTCTTTTAAATTCTAAACTACAGCCCCACGCCTCCTCCAAAGACTGGATAGAACCCTATATCAAACCCTCAATGCCGGGCAGGGAGGGGAGGGGAGGAACTCTCACTCCCTCGCTCGCCCACCCTAAGGGCGATTCGTTCACTGTTTGGAGACATCCAGCCAAGTGACATCCCGTAAATCATCCCCAGACCATTACGAAAAAGACAAACACTGAATACAGAACCCTGTCTGCATCTCACCCTAGGTATAGAACTATTTTAAACTCTAATCTACATCCTTACCCCTCCTCCGAAGACTGGATAGAACCCTATATCAAACCCTCAATGCCGGGCAGGGAGGGGAGGGGATATGCTCTCACTCCCTCGCTTGCCCGCCCTCAGGCGACTCTTTCTCTGTTTGGAGACATCCAGCCAAGGGACATCCCGTAAATCATCCCCAGAACATTACGAAAAAGACAAAAACTGAATACAGAACCCTGTCTGCATCTCACCCTTGGTATAGAACACTTCCAAACTCTAAACTCCAGCCACACCCCTCCTCCAAAGACTGGATAGAACCCTATATCAAACGCTCAATGCCGGGCAGGGAGGTAATGGGAGGAACTCTAACTCCCTCGCTCGCCCGCCCTCAGGGCGACTCGTTCTCTGTTTGGAGACATCCAGCAAAGGGACATCCCGTAAATCATCCCCAGACCATTACGAAAAAGACAAACACTGAATACGGAACCCTGTCTGCATCTCACCCTAGGTATAGAACTCTTTTAAACTCCAAACTACAGCCCCACGCCTCCTCCAAAGACTGGATAGAACCCTATATCAAACCCTCAATGCCGGGCAGGGAGGGGAGGGGATGAACTCTCACTCCCTCGCTCGCCCACCCTAAGGGCGACTCGTTCGCTGTTTGGAGACATCCAGCCAAGGGACATCCCGTAAATCATCCCCAGAACATTACGAAAAAGACAAACACTGAATACGGAACCCTGTCTGCATCTCACCTTAGGTATAGAATTCTTCCAAACTCGAAACTACAGCCCCACCTTTTCTCCAAAGACAGGATAGAACCCTATATCAAACTCTCAATGCCGGGCAGGGAGGTAATTGGAGAAACTCTAATTCCCTCGCTCGCTCGCCCTCTGGGTGATTCGTTCTCCATTTGGAGACATCCAGCAAAGGGACATCCCGTAAATCATCCCCAGACCATTACGAAAAAGACAAACACTGAATACAGAACCCTGTCTGCATCTCACCCTAGGTATAGAACTCTTTTAAACTCTAATCTACATCCTTACCCCTCCTCCGAAGACTGGATAGAACCCTTTATCAAACCCTAAATGCTGGGCAGAGAGGTAATGGGAGGAACTCTAACTCCCTCGCTCGCCCACCCTAAGGGCGGCTCATTCGCTGTTTGGAGACATCCAGCCAAGGGACATCACATAAATCATCCCCAGACCATTACGAAAAAGACAAAAACTGAATACGGAACACTGTCTGCATCTCACACTAGGTATAGAACTCTTTTAAACTCTAAACTACAGCCTTACCCCTCCTCCGAAGACTGGATAGAACCCTATATCAAACCCTCAATGCCGGGCAGGGAGCGGAGGGGATATGCTCTCACTCCCTCGCTTGCCCGCCCTCAGCCGACTCGTTCTCTGTTTGGAGACATCCAGCCGAGGGACATCACGTAAATCATCCCCAGACCCTAACCCTAACCCTAACCCTAACCCTAACCCTAACCCTAACCCTTTTAAACTCTAAACCACAGCCCCACCCCTCCTCCAAAGACTGGATAGAACCCTATATCAAACCCTCAATGCCGGGCAGGGAGGGGAGGGGATATGCTCTCACTCCCTCGCTTGCCCGCCCTCAGTCGACTCGTTCTCTGTTTGGAGACATCCAGCCGAGGGACATCACGTAAATCATCCCCAGACCATTACGAAAAAGACAAACACTGAATACAGAACCCTGTCTGCATCTCTCCCTAGGTATAGAACTCTTTAAAACTCTAAACTACAGCCTTACCCCTCCTCCGAAGACTGGATAGAACCCTATATCAAACCCTCAATGCCGGGCAGGGAGGTAATGGGAGAAACTCTAATTCCCTCGCTCGCTCGACCTCTGGGTGATTCGTTCTCCATTTGGAGACATCCAGGAAAGGGACATCCCGTAAATCATCCCCAGACCATTACGAAAAAGACAAACACTGAATACAGAACCCTGTCTGCATCTCACCCTAGGTATAGAACTCTTTTAAACTCTAATCTACATCCTTACCCCTCCTCCGAAGACTGGATAGAACCCTTTATCAAACCCTAAATGCTGGGCAGGGAGGTAATGGGAGGAACTCTAACTCCCTTGCTCGCCCACCCTAAGGGCGGCTCATTCGCTGTTTAGAGACATCCAGCCAAGGGACATCACGTAAATCATCCCCAGACCATTACGAAAAAGACAAAAACTGAATACGGAACACTGTCTGCATCTCACCCTAGGTATAGAACTCTTTTAAACTCTAAACCACAGCCCCACCCCTCCTCCAAAGACTGGATAGAAGCCTATATCAAACCCTCAATGCCGGGCAGGGAGGGGAGAGGATATGCTCTCACTCCCTCGCTTGCCCACCCTCAGTCGACTCGTTCTCTGTTTGGAGACATCCAGCTGAGGGACATCACGTAAATCATCCCCAGACCATTACGAAAAAGACAAACACTGAATACAGAACCCTGTCTGCATCTCACCCTTGGTATAGAACACTTCCAAACTCTAAACTCCAGCCACACCCCTCCTCCAAAGACTGGATAGAACCCTATATCAAACGCTCAATGCCGGGCAGGGAGGTAATGGGAGGAACTCTAACTCCCTCGCTCGCCCGCCCTCAGGGCGACTCGTTCTCTGTTTGGAGACATCCAGCAAAGGGACATCCTGTAAATCATCCCCAGACCCTAACCCTAACCCTAACCCTAACCCTAACCCTAACCCTAACCCTAACCCTAACCCTAACCCTAACCCTAACCCTAACCCTAACCCTAACCCTAACCCTAACCCTCGCTCGTTCGCCCTCTGGGTGATTCGCTCTCCATTGGAGACATCCATCAACGGGACATCCCGTAAATTATCCCCAGACCATTACGAAAAAGACAAACACTGAATACAGAACCCTGTCTGCATCTCACCCTAGGTATAGAACTCTTTTAAACTCTAATCTACATCCTTACCCCTCCTCCGAAGACTGGATAGAACCCTTTATCAAACCCTAAATGCTGGGCAGGGAGGTAATGGGAGGAACTCTAACTCCCTCGCTCGCCCACCCTAAGGGCGGCTCATTCGCTGTTTGGAGACATCCAGCCAAGGGACATCACGTAAATCATCCCCAGACCATTACGAAAAAGACAAAAACTGAATACGGAACACTGTCTGCATCTCACCCTAGGTATAGAACTCTTTTAAACTCTAAACCACAGCCCCACCCCTCCTCCAAAGACTGGATAGAAGCCTATATCAAACCCTCAATGCCGGGCAGGGAGGGGAGGGGATATGCTCTCACTCCCTCGCTTGCCCGCCCTCAGTCGACTCGTTCTCTGTTTGGAGACATCCAGCCGAGGGACATCACGTAAATCATCCCCAGACCATTACGAAAAAGACAAACACTGAATACAGAACCCTGTCTGCATCTCACCCTAGGTATAGAACACTTCCAAACTCTAAACTCCAGCCACACCCCTCCTCCAAAGACTGGATAGAACCCTATATCAAACGCTCAATGCCGGGCAGGGAGGTAATGGGAGGAACTCTCACTCCCTCGCTCGCCCACCCTCAGGGCGATTTGTTCTCCGTTTGGAGACATTCAGCAAAGGGACATCCCGTAAATCATCCCCAGACCATTACGAAAAAGACAAAAACTGAATACGGAACCCTGTTTGCATCTCACCCTAGGTATAGAACTCTTTAAAACTCTAAACTACAGCCTTACCCCTCCTCCGAAGACTGGATAGAACCCTATATCAAACCCTCAATGCCGGGCAGGGAGGTAATGGGAGAATCTCTAATTCCCTCGCTCGCTCGCCCTCTGGGTGCTTCGTTCTCCATTTGGAGACATCCAGCAAAGGGACATCCCGTAAATCATCCCCAGACCATTACGAAAAAGACAAACACTGAATACAGAACCCTGTCTGCATCTCGCCCTAGGTATAGAATTCTTTTAAACTCTAATCTACATCCTTACCCCTCCTCCGAAGACTGGATAGAACCCTTATCAAACCCTAAATGCTGGGCAGGGAGGTAATGGGAGGAACTCTAACTCCCTCGCTCGCCCACCCTAAGGGCGGCTCGTTCGCTGTTTGGAGACATCCAGCCAAGGGACATCACGTAAATCATCCCCAGACCATTACGAAAAAGACAAAAACTGAATACGGAACACTGTCTGCATCTCACCCTAGGTATAGAACTCTTTTAAACTCTAAACTACAGCCCCACCCCTCCTCCAAAGACTGGATAGAACCCTATATCAAACCCTCAATGCCGGGCAGGGAGGGGAGGGGATATGCTCTCACTCCCTCGCTTGCCCGCCCTCAGGCAACTCGTTCTCTGTTTGGAGACATCCAGCCGAGGGACATCACGTAAATCATCCCCAGACCATTACGAAAAAGATAAACACTGAATACAGAACCCTGTCTGCATCTCACCCTTGGTATAGAACACTTCCAAACTCTAAACTACAGCCCCACGCCTCCTCCAAAGACTGGATAGAACCCTATATCAAACCCTCAATGCCGGGCAGGGAGGGGAGGGGAGGAACTCTCACTCCCTCGCTCGCCCACCCTAAGGGCGACTCGTTCGCTGTTTGGAGACATCCAGCCAAGGGACATCCCGAAAATCATCCCCAGAACATTACGAAAAAAACAAACACTGAATACGGAACCCTGTCTGCATCTCACCTTAGGTATAGAACTCTTCCAAACTCGAAACTACAGCCCCACCCCTTCTCCAAAGACAGGATAGAACCCTATATCAAACCCTCAATGCCGGGAAGGAAGGGGAGGGGAGGAACTCTCCCCCCCTTGCTCGCCCACCCTCAGGGCAACTCGTTCTCTGTTTGGAGACATCCAGCCGAGGGACATCACGTAAATCATCCCCAGACCGTTACGAAAAAGACAAAAACTGAATACAGAACCCTGTCTGCATCTCACCCTAGATATAGAACACTTCCAAACTCTAAACTCCAGCCACACCCCTCCTCCAAAGACTGGATAGAACCCTATATCAAACTCTCAATGCCGGGCAGGGAGGGGAGGGGACGAGCTCTCACTCCCTCGCTCGCCCACCCTCAGGGCGATTTGTTCTCCGATTGGAGACATTCAGCAAAGGGACATCCCGTAAATCATCCCCAGACCATTACGAAAAAGACAAAAACTGAATACGGAACCCTGTTTGCATCTCACCCTAGGTATAGAACTCTTTAAAACTCTAAATTACAGCCTTAACCCTCCTCCGAAGACTGGATAGAACCCTATATCAAACCCTCAATGCCGGGCAGGGAGGGGAGGGGATATGCTCTCACTCCCTCGCTTGCCCGCCCTCAGTCGACTCGTTCTCTGTTTGGAGACATCCAGCCGAGGGACATCACGTAAATCATCCCCAGACCATTACGAAAAAGACAAACACTGAATACAGAACCCTGTCTGCATCTCTCCCTAGGTATAGAACTCTTTAAAACTCTAAACTACAGCCTTACCCCTCCTCCGAAGACTGGATAGAACCCTATATCAAACCCTCAATGCCGGGCAGGGAGGTAATGGGAGAAACTCTAATTCCCTCGCTCGCTCGCCCTCTGGGTGATTCGTTCTCCATTTGGAGACATCCAGGAAAGGGACATCCCGTAAATCATCCCCAGACCATTACGAAAAAGACAAACACTGAATACAGAACCCTGTCTGCATCTCACCCTAGGTATAGAACTCTTTTAAACTCTAATCTACATCCTTACCCCTCCTCCGAAGACTGGATAGAACCCTTTATCAAACCCTAAATGCTGGGCAGGGAGGTAATGGGAGGAACTCTAACTCCCTCGCTCGCCCACCCTAAGGGCGGCTCATTCGCTGTTTAGAGACATCCAGCCAAGGGACATCACGTAAATCATCCCCAGACCATTACGAAAAAGACAAAAACTAAATACGGAACACTGTCTGCATCTCACCCTAGGTATAGAACTCTTTTAAACTCTAAACCACAGCCCCACCCCTCCTCCAAAGACTGGATAGAAGCCTATATCAAACCCTCAATGCCGGGCAGGGAGGGGAGGGGATATGCTCTCACTCCCTCGCTTGCCCACCCTCAATCAACTCGTTCTCTGTTTGGAGACATCCAGCTGAGGGACATCACGTAAATCATCCCCAGACCATTACGAAAAAGACAAACACTGAATACAGAACCCTGTCTGCATCTCACCCTTGGTATAGAACACTTCCAAACTCTAAACTCCAGCCACACCCCTCCTCCAAAGACTGGATAGAACCCTATATCAAACGCTCAATGCCGGGCAGGGAGGTAATGGGAGGAACTCTAACTCCCTCGCTCGCCCGCCGTCAGGGCGACTCGTTCTCTGTTTGGAGACATCCAGCAAAGGGACATCCCGTAAATCATCCCCAGACCATTACGAAAAAGACAAACACTGAATACAGAACCCTGTCTGCATCTCACACTAGGTATAGAACTCTTTTAAACTCTAAACTACAGCCTTACCCCTCCTCCGAAGACTGGATAGAACCCTATATCAAATGCTCAATGCTGGGCAGGGAGGTAATGGGAGGAACTCTAACTCCCTCACTCACCCGCCCTAAGGGCGACTCGTTCGCTGTTTGGAGACATCCAGCCAAGGGACATCACGTAAATCATCCCCAGACCATTACGAAAAAGACAAAAACTGAATACGGAACCCTGTCTGCATCTCACCCTAGGTATAGAACTCTTTTAAACTCTAAACTACAGCCCCACGCCTCCTCCAAAGACTGGATAGAACCCTATATCAAACCCTCAATGCCGGGCAGGGAGGGGAGGGGATATGCTCTCACTCCCTCGCTTGCCCACCCTCAGTCGACTCGTTCTCTGTTTGGAGACATCCAGCCGAGGGACATCACGTAAATCATCCCCAGACCCTAACCCTAACCCTAACCCTAACCCTAACCCTAACCCTAACCCTAACCCTAACCCTAACCCTAACCCTAACCCTAACCCTAACCCTAACCCTAACCCTAACCCTAACCCTAACCCTAACCCTAACCCTAACCCTAACCCTAACCCTAACCCTAACCCTAACCCTAACCCTAACCCTAACCCTAACCCTAACCCTAACCCTCGCTCGTTCGCCCTCTGGGTGATTCGCTCTCCATTGGAGACATCCATCAACGGGACATCCCGTAAATTATCCCCAGACCATTACGAAAAAGACAAACACTGAATACAGAACCCTGTCTGCATCTCACCCTAGGTATAGAACTCTTTTAAACTCTAATCTACATCCTTACCCCTCCTCCGAAGACTGGATAGAACCCTTTATCAAACCCTAAATGCTGGGCAGGGAGGTAATGGGAGGAACTCTAACTCCCTCGCTCGCCCACCCTAAGGGCGGCTCATTCGCTGTTTGGAGACATCCAGCCAAGGGACATCACGTAAATCATCCCCAGACCATTACGAAAAAGACAAAAACTGAATACGGAACACTGTCTGCATCTCACCCTAGGTATAGAACTCTTTTAAACTCTAAACCACAGCCCCACCCCTCCTCCAAAGACTGGATAGAAGCCTATATCAAACCCTCAATGCCGGGCAGGGAGGGGAGGGGATATGCTCTCACTCCCTCGCTTGCCCGCCCTCAGTCGACTCGTTCTCTGTTTGGAGACATCCAGCCGAGGGACATCACGTAAATCATCCCCAGACCATTACGAAAAAGACAAACACTGAATACAGAACCCTGTCTGCATCTCACCCTAGGTATAGAACACTTCCAAACTCTAAACTCCAGCCACACCCCTCCTCCAAAGACTGGATAGAACCCTATATCAAACGCTCAATGCCGGGCAGGGAGGTAATGGGAGGAACTCTCACTCCCTCGCTCGCCCACCCTCAGGGCGATTTGTTCTCCGTTTGGAGACATTCAGCAAAGGGACATCCCGTAAATCATCCCCAGACCATTACGAAAAAGACAAAAACTGAATACGGAACCCTGTTTGCATCTCACCCTAGGTATAGAACTCTTTAAAACTCTAAACTACAGCCTTACCCCTCCTCCGAAGACTGGATAGAACCCTATATCAAACCCTCAATGCCGGGCAGGGAGGTAATGGGAGAATCTCTAATTCCCTCGCTCGCTCGCCCTCTGGGTGCTTCGTTCTCCATTTGGAGACATCCAGCAAAGGGACATCCCGTAAATCATCCCCAGACCATTACGAAAAAGACAAACACTGAATACAGAACCCTGTCTGCATCTCGCCCTAGGTATAGAATTCTTTTAAACTCTAATCTACATCCTTACCCCTCCTCCGAAGACTGGATAGAACCCTTATCAAACCCTAAATGCTGGGCAGGGAGGTAATGGGAGGAACTCTAACTCCCTCGCTCGCCCACCCTAAGGGCGGCTCGTTCGCTGTTTGGAGACATCCAGCCAAGGGACATCACGTAAATCATCCCCAGACCCTAACCCTAACCCTAACCCTAACCCTAACCCTAACCCTAACCCTAACCCTAACCCTAACCCTAACCCTAACCCTAACCCTAACCCTAACCCTAACCCTAACCCTAACCCTAACCCTAACCCTAACCCTAACCCTAACCCTAACCCTAACCCTAACCCTAACCCTAACCCTAACCCTAACCCTAACCCTAACCCTAACCCTAACCCTAACCCTAACCCTAACCCTAACCCTAACCCTAACCCTAACCCTAACCCTAACCCTAACCCTAACCCTAACCCTAACCCTAACCCTAACCCTAACCCTAACCCTAACCCTAACCCTAACCCTAACCCTAACCCTAACCCTAACCCTAACCCTAACCCTAACCCTAACCCTAACCCTAACCCTAACCCTAACCCTAACCCTAACCCTAACCCTAACCCTAACCCTAACCCTAACCCTAACCCTAACCCTAACCCTAACCCTAACCCTAACCGGACCATACCTTATGCCCTACGGGATCTTCGTTGGAGGACTTACCATCAGATATTATATGTGGGAAGTAAAAAGTTTGGGGCGACAGAAGATCAACAGCGTTGCCCCAGGGTGCTTTGTAGGTCTTTGAATCCACATACCAACATTCCTGAGACCATCCCCCATGTTGTGAAGGAGTGTGTAGCTGTAAGGAGGTCGTGGGCAGGAGTAGCCAGAGCATTGCAATGGCCTTTTCTGATATCACAACACTGGGAAACGATTGTCTCGGGATTGGAGCCGACAGAAGGGTTTGGGAATCCCAGGGAGCAGGGGGGCTGTCCGGGTGAGAAGGCTGGTATTAAGGTTCCTTGGGCACTGGTTAGGTTAGTGAATCTCATCTTTGTTAGTACTGTGATGAAAAACAGAAGGGAGGAGGTGTATACCAAAAAGGCGGTACCCTTAGTTGAAACGGTACATACTGTAACAGATTATTTGGCGAAAATTAAAAGGTGGGAAGAAAAGAGGATGAAGGGCGTGAAGTGGCTGAGCAGGTGGAGGTGGTTTCATGAGATCAACCCCCCAGTTCCTTGAAGTCAGATATAATTGCTTCCTACCTTGACTTCTCTCAAGTTGGATAGACATCTGTTGTATAACTTAATTCTTCTTTTTCTTTTTCTTTTATTTCCTTAATTAGTAAAAAGTGAAAAGTTGATAGTTAATAGTTGATAGTTCATAGTTCATAGTTAATAGTTAATAATGAATAAAGTTAATAAAGTTAATACAGTTAATAAAGTTAATAAAGTTAATAAAGTTTGAAACATGAACAGCCTGAATGTTGATGGCTTACATTTATGTCGATGCTTGATGCTTAATGCTTTATGCTTAATGTTAATATTTAATGGTGATATTTAATGCTAGAAATATTTAGATGCCTATATTAATATGTAATATGTACGTATGTAGGTATGTATGTATGTATTAACTGTATTTATTGTTTCAATCGTAATTATGCATCTTGGAATTTCTTGCTTACAGTTTGTTGTAGAATGGTTATTATTAAATAAAAAATCTATTTTCCTAAAAAAAAAAAAAAAAATCTATTTTCCTAAACCTAAACCTAAACCTAAACCTAAACCTAAACCTAAACCTAACAGTTGGAGGGAGAGGTTGTGTTTGTTGGAGGCTCCTGAAAACTTTTTACTTTTTCCTTGCTTTGGCAAGTTTAAAGTTTTTCTTTTTTGGATTTTTGACTGGATCTTTGTAGAGGAGAGCGGCCCCCTCGAAAAGAGTCTGGGATGGAGGCCCCCCCGGCTGGGGGGGACCCAGAAGATCGTTTTTCTTCAGTGTCTATGGAACATTTCAACAGAGGCCTGCAAGAAGAAGGCCTGAAAGTGAAGCCTATCGCATCGTCAGAAAAAGAACTCTTGCTCGCATCGTCAGAAAAAGAATTGCTGCTCGCATCGTCTGAAATGGAATCCCTTCAAGCAACTCAAGTATTAGAAGGTATCTTGCAGACAGGAGGCATCCATGGAAGGGCGGTGAGTAGCTCTCCGATGCTGTCGGGTGCTGATGATGTTCCAGATGTTGCGATAGTTGAAGATAGGAATACAGATGTTACCACTGCCTGTTTTAGTGCTAGGATTGTTTTGGATGAAGATAAGGGTGCCGGGAGGCGCTGTGGGGGCCCAGATGGCACTTTCACATCTGGCCGTCCAGATGTTCCAGATGTTGTGGCCCCACCCGAAGATCCAGATGTTCCAACATCTGTCCATCCAGATGTTGTGGGCCCACCCGGAGATCCGGATGTTCCAACATCTGGCCATCCAGATGTTCCAGATGTCGCACCCTCGTCCGCTGATCCAGATGTTCGCACATCTGGCCACCCAGATGTGACACCCTCGTCCGCTGATCCGGCTGTTCCAACATCTGGACATCCAGATGTTGACTCCGTTGGCGTGTCGCCGGCTGTTTTTCAGGTTTCCACATCTGGCGAGTCAGTTAGTTCTGGTTTTTCAGAGGGGCCTTTGATGAAGGACGATGCTTTGTCACCTGTGTTTCCTTTTTGTTCAAAAACAACTCTACAAATGCATGATTTAAGACGGTCGGGAAAAGAGGAGGGTCGTCATTACGAAAAATTTTTGGAAGTGCAAATGGGTTTGGGCAAATCTCCCCGTGATTCTAAGAAGGAGTCAGATGGGGCGGAGATGTTAACGTCTGTATCTAAGCATGCCCAGGATACCCAGGATACCCAAGTTGAGGAATATATAACCGTCGCTTCGTCTCCTGAGGACCAACCGGTGAGGAAAAAGAAAAAGAAAAGAGAAAGGCAAGATCAATCTCAAGCTCAACTTCCTTTGTTGGAAGAAAAGGAAGACGCTTTGCAATTTTCTCAACCTTCTCAACCTTTTGATGGACTTTCACAGGAAGAGCTGGAGTTGTTGTTTCAAGATCATGCTGAAGGTCATGCCAAAGGGCGTTCTGTTGAACATCGGGCGTCTCCCGCTGGTTCCGTGGATAGTAAATCTTCCTTTGGGGGACTGGATGGACCATCTCTTCCTTCGAAAAATGCTAGAGAGTTTCATTTGAGGCAAGATTGGGAGACGCTTAAGTTTGGCCCTATGTCTGAAGGCTTTGGAATTTTAGTGTCGGAACAACTTTGTAAGATGGACTTAGTTAAGTTTTGGGCTTTTCTGGTGAGCCATATGGGACTTACGATGGTACCTACCATTGCTTTGGACAAGCGGAGTAAGGATGCTATTATCAGTATGTTGGATCAGAAGAAGGATATCTTATTGGCGTATCTTACTGGGGATACCCCAATCAAATCCAAGTTCTACAAGAAGGTCCTTTATGCTAGAAGTCTATCGCTTAATATCGTGGATAGACTGGTTATTGGGAGGAAGGCTCGTACTTCTACGGAACTTTATCCGGATTGGTTAAAGGAGCAAGGATTCGTGATTATACTTAAAGATATTCTTCGTTTTCTGGAAGGGGGATCGCAAACAGGACTTTCTGGATTTTATGATCAGACGGGAAAGGTGGAAACGGAGTTAACGAGAGCACAAATGGTAACTTGGCTTTCTCAGGCCATACACGTCATGAAAGTTCGAATTCAACAGTTAAAGACGGAGCAGGATCGATCGAGTCAGAAAACGGTTCCCTCTGGGCAAGGAAAGACCGCTGGAAGATATTTATTACGGACATTGTCTGCTGTGGGGACGGAGTCTGAGATGACGACCTCATCGACTGCTAGTGATCCGGAGATGTGTCCCTTATCTGTTTCTTCGACGGCGGAGGTGCCGGAGGCACGACAGGCTCGTTTACTTCAACAGGGAGACCCTGCTTTGCAGAGTCTCCCGCTAATGGGTGAGGGTTTAAGTCGTTCCAAGAATGTCAGTCGTAAACTTTTTATTGATAGTCAAAGTCAGGGTGAGAAAGGGAAGAGGCAGGAAGAAAGGAAGGGGGAAGAGGGAGAAGAGAGTGATAAAGTTTTGTCAGGAGTGGATTCTTTAACTGGGTCAGAGAACGATAAAGGTATGGGGAGTGATTTAGATGATGATCTTATTCGGAAACAGGGGAAGAGGAGGATGAGAGGGAAAACTAAGAATGTCACTGATAGAGGGGGGGTTGGAAAGGGATCGAGTGGAATACAGGGAAAGTTAGGTCAGGAAAAAACTTGTCGAGTAGATACTGGGGTCTCTGGTCCTTTTCCTTTTACTGCAGTGCAATCGGAAGAGCGAAGGCGATTGACTCCGCAGTCTGCAGAATCTTTTCAGGGTGCTAGCGGTCAACAATTACTGCCTAAGCCTCAGAGACATGGACAAAAGAGGAAAAAAGATTCGTCCCTCAGTTCCTCTTCATCTTCGCTTCCGATGAAAGGATTGTGTACAGAAGTGGGACATTCGTTACCATCAGTCATTCATTTACAAACTGAACTGGGACATGTTCAAACTGTGAGTACAGGAAATTTACAGGAAAAAGACGTATTTCTTGTCTCTGACGGGACAACAAACATAGACATAAGTACAGGTACAACGACAACTATACAGACAAATACAAATACAAATATTAATACAAATGTTATAAATCCTGCTCTTGTTGTAAATGCTGATACTGTAGAACTTTCTTCAAGGCCTTCAGTGATCTTGCAGAAAGAATCTATTATTGTTATTTCTGAAGAGGGAATTGTACATTCTGTTGAATCTCGATCGTCTGTATCTGGGGATTCCCCAGTAACCAACCTGAGAGGAGAAACTTCCAAAGTAATGGAATTTGAGGTTCAGGGAGGTTCTAGGACTGAAGAAAATGGGAATATGGAATTTACACAAGTTTCTGGTGTACAATCTAGAGAGAGTAATGTAAGGGATGTAGCTGCTTTAGATACGCAATTACGTTCTGGTTCACAAACAGATTTAGATACATTTTTACAAACACAAACACGAACACGAACACAGGCACATCCAATGCAACAGCACTTACAATTACAATCTCAATCTCAATCTCAATCTCAATCTCAATCTCAATCTCAATCTCTACTACAATCACAGTCACAGTCACAGTCGCAGTCGCAATCGCAGTCGCAGCCACAACCGCAGTTACGGTCACAGTTACGGTCTCGGTCTCGGTCCCGGTCACAGACACGGTTACAGTCCCAGTCCCGGTCCCAGTTGCAGTCACAACTGCAGTCACAAGTACAGTTACAGTCGCAACCACTTTCATCCAATTCTTCAGCAAGTGCGACACACAATCTGCAGATGCAAGAGCAAGATTCTTCTCTTATGCATAACCCTATGTCTGCAACTCCGGGACCGTCTTATGCTTCAATATTGCAAAACACTAGAAGTAGAGCTGAAGCCTTTCGACAACAGGGAGAAGGAGGGCAGCAACAGGAGCCTCTTCGTCGTCCTTTTAATTTTGAAAGGGAACGAGAAGAAGATGAGGAGTTTTTAGAAAGTTTCTTTGATATGAGAGAGGAAGAGGCTGATTTTGACCCTCGTCAAAGATATGTTGTACGATTCCGATATAAAGGGACTGACTTTCAGAAAATATCTGAAGAGTATATGATGGGAGAGATTTTGTTGGGTTTTTTAGCTGTGAAAAAAGAAGATATTTTGGCGGTCATAATGCCTCCGGGCTTTAAGGAGACTGATATTTGCTTTATTTCAGAAAGGGCATATCAAAAGTTTTGGGGCAAATTACGACAGGTTGTAAGGTCCGAATATAATCCTCTTCGGGATTATGATGTCATTCCTTTATTTCGGGGAGAATCTAGAGTTCTTACTGTAGCTTTCAGAACAACCAATGTTCCCGAACAAGATGTGGAACGGTGGCTTAGTAATTATTGTAAAGTGTTGCTGCCCCCCCAAAAGTCATTTAACGCGTGGGGCATTTGGAAAGGCGAGTATAAGGCAGTTATTGCTTTACAGAGAGATTCTAGGAGTAATTTGAAACATATTCCGAAGTATTTTTTCTTAGGGTCAGATAGGGGAATTACAAGATACAGTGGTCAACCCCCTGCTTGTTTTCAATGTGGGGGGTATGATCATATCAGACAGCATTGTTCTACCCCGCTCTGTTCTGCTTGTGGAAAACGAGGACATAGTGCGATTCATTGTAGCGTGGGGATAGTTTGTAATTTATGTGGGCAGCAAGGGCACTCGTATTTGCTTTGCTCAGAAGCTTATTATAATCGGCTTTACCCAGATGCTTATCAGAGACTTATTAATTCGCACCCTCATTTACGTCGATCGACACAAGACTCTACTATGGATGATTCCACTATGGATGATACTTCGATGGAAGTGACTGTACCTGAAACCAGATTTGGAATTGGAATTGGAACTGAAACATCTCAAGAAAGTCGACAGCAAGATGAGAATGGTAGACAGTTAACCGATGGAGAAGGGGTATGGAGAGAAGCAAAGAAGGTGTCCCGAACTGGTCCAAGGGGAATGGTGAGTCAAGGAGTGTATAATCCCGTGTTGCAAACTATTATGGGAGTTAATAGGTTTCAGGTATTGACGATGACTAGAGAAGCGGAACTTCGTGAGGGAACGACAGAGGGAACGATAGAGAATTTACAGGACTCGGTTTTGACATCTACCGTCTCACAACAACAGAGTGTTTCGATACGGAAGTATAAGGATAAGATGCAAGTCTCTAAGAAGAAGCAGACAGGAGAGCATAAAGTAAAAAATAAATCATTAAAAGCTCAAATGAAGACTTTAGCAGACCTCTCTGTTAATGAACTTCAAGTACGTTTGGATGCCGCAAGAGAGAAAGTACAGCTTTTTACTCAAGAGGTTTCGGGGTCCAAAGCGATTTCGGAGGACGCACGAGAACGTTTGAACCATAAACTTCATTATTGGAGAGATGAGGTGGCGATAGTGAGTTGTGAATTAGACCATAGGAGGGAACAGGAGGCACAGCAGATGATGGAAGAAGAGGAACAACAACAACAACACAAATTGACGGGGGAACAACAGTCTGCGATGGAGGAAGAACAACAGCAATCATCTGGAAATATGGATAAAGAGAGTCAGAAAAATGTTGCAGAAATTCGTAAAGAAGGAATGGAGGGGATGGAATGGTTGAGTACGGGATCTGTTCAGGGAGAAACAACTATGCAATCGGGATCGGGAGGGATATCCTTATCGAGTGACTCTTCGGGTATCCCTCCGAATCAAGAACTTTTTTTGCAGACACATGAGTATCACCCTCCGGTAAATTTACAAGATTCAGAAATGATCACGGCGATGACTGATCAGTCGCCTTCTCGTATGGCCACGCCTCCGGAATGTCAGGAGGCGGTGGATAAAATGGATGATCTAGCAATGGTTCAACCGAAAGTAGGAGTTTAAGTTCTTCATCGTTTATTTTGTGGAGTCTTCCTTTACTTTTTTAATAATTTTTGTGATGGCTTTTAAAATACTAACGTGGAACTGCAGGGGTTTACGTCAGTCGGGGAGACGAGAGGATATTTATTATCATTTGGCTAAACTGGAATTTGATATTTTAGTTTTGCAAGAGACGAATATTTCTACACCGAAAGATCAGAGCGCGGCACAGAGGGAATGGACGTGGGGACCATCGAGCTGGTCTTTGAAAACAGAAGAAGGGAAGGGAGGTGTAGCAGTTCTTTTTACATCCAAACCTAATTTGAGGGTAGTGCAGACTATCGAACCGTTACCTGGACATTTACTTGTTGTGGATTTTAATTTAAAGAACATGACGATGAATGTTCCTGAAAGTAGATTTAGGTTATGTGCTTTGTACGCTCCCGTGAATTCTGTACATCGACGAGAACTTTGGGGATTGCTCGAAGATCATCTTAACACTGGCCGGTCCATTTTTGTCATCAGGGATTTTAACGTAAGATCAGAGTTGACTGATAGGGTTAATTTGAGGGGCAACCTCGTTACTACAAAGACTTCTTCTGTTCCGAAGCAATTGACTATTGAAGAAAAAAATTTGAAATTTCTTTTGAAAGACCGTTTGACTTTAGTTGATACCGGGATGCAGATGGATGGAGAGATAGATTATTTTCCTACACATCACAGAGAGAGTTTTTTATGTAAATATCCTTCTCAGCTGACTTCAAAAATGACGTATTATCACCCGCTGACGGTTAGCAGAATAGATCGAATTTGGGCCCCTGCGGATTTGCCTATCACATCTTGTAAACTTATTATTACTTTATGGTCAGATCATGCTATGTTTTGTGCTACCTTTGCGGGATCGCCAATCAGAAGGAAACAGAGATTTGTGTGGAGGCTTCGAGAAGTGGATTTAAAGACTTTTAATATGGTACCGGACATAATCATGGTACTGGAACATCAAAAGCGGCTGAAACCTGGAATGGATCTATTGGACTGGTGGGAGAAAACGAAAATAGCTATTAAATATGCTGCCATGCGAGCCAAGAAGAGACATGGAACACGTGAATTGCTTTCCTATCATCGGGCAATACAGAATGTATTGGTGACTAAATGGAGGATGTCTAAGGGCTTAGCTGTAGATCGTGATCGTCTTCATAGGAATCAAGAGATTATTAAGGGTTATCGCTTGGCTCTACGGCAACGGAGGAAATTGTCACGTGTGGTCAGGTCATCGGGACCACTTATCGAGAGAGGAGAATGGCAAAAAGATCGTTTACCTCGATACGGTCAGTCTTTACTCTCGTTGCGGAAAGCAGATTCGGTGGATGACTTTGTTCAAGATCCAGTTGATATAGCGGAGGAAGTTTCCAGGTATTATGAAAAATTTTATGCCCTTTCCGATTGTCCAACAGAGGAAGTTTTTATTAGTCGGTATTTAGAGCATATTTTTGGAAAGAAACCAACGTGTAGAGAGGATTTTTGGGAATTGTCTGAACCTTTTACAGAAGAGGAGGTGCGAATAGCTTTGCAAGCTGGTCGACGTAAATCTATTCCGGGACTTGATGGCCTACCTTATGGCTTTTATAAAGATTTTAAAGATCATCTGATTCCCATCTTAACAGAGGTCTTTAATAAAATGCTGGAGACGTCTCGTGTAGGTAAGAGCTTTTTGCACGGAGCGATGAGTCTGTTATACAAAGGTGGCGACCCGACTGTGCTTGGAAATTGGAGACCTTTGACTGTAAATAATTCTGACTATCGTATACTTACAAGGGTATTAAATAATAGGTTGAAGAAAATAGCTGATCAACTTGTCTGTGTCGGGCAGACCAGTTCAGTTCCTGGAAGGCGGATGGCTCACACCACTTGTATTTTTCGGCAAGTCTTCGATCGTTTACAAAGAGAGAAAGAACATTTATACCTTCTTCAGCTCGATCAGAGCAAAGCATTTGATAGAGTGGAGCGAAGATATATGTGGGCTGTTTTACGACAACATGGACTACCCGAGTTGTTTATTGTTTTTTTGCAGGCGTTATATACAGGAGCTACAGTAACTCCGAACGTTCGAGGGTGCCAGGGTCCTGCTTTTCCGGTTCCAACAGGAGTTCGTCAAGGGTGTCCCCTCAGCCCTCTTCTATATGTTTTAACGTTGGATCCTTTCCTCAGAGCAGTGCATGGAGATCGGTTTATTAAAGGGATTCTACCGGAATTGGATTCTGATTATCGTCTTGCTGCTCTTGCTCATGCTGATGATTGTTATATTCTTTTTGGAAACGAACAGGAACTTGTGAGGGCACAAGACCATTTACATCATTATGAAGTGGTTTCGGGAGCAAAAATCAATAAAGACAAGAGTAAACTTTATGCGTTGGATGGTCGGATGGGAATGATGAAGATGAGATCGATGGAGTTTGGGACTGATGAGAGTGAAAGGGAAACTGAAAGTGAAAGAAGAGAAAGTGATGGTGAACGACGAAAAGATGGCGATAAAGAGGTGGATGACGGTGGTGATGATGATGTGCGGAAATTCAAGGAGATTGTTGATTTGAAGATCTTAGGAGTGACGTTTAGTTTGAAGAATGGGGGTTGGAAGACTAACTGGGAAGGTTGGCAACGACGTGTTTGTGAGTTACTGGAGAGGTGGAAGTTTTGGAAGTTGTCGACAGCTAAAAAGATCAAATATTTTACTACTTATTGTGTTCCAGCAGGCAATTATCTTGCAACTGTTTATCCTCCACCTGAGTCGATCATGTCTGCTGTAACGAAAGTACTTTATAAATGGATTTTTGGAACTCTTCATTTTCCCTTATCGAGATTAGTTAGTCAGCGAAAACATAGTGAAGGTGGTCTGGGATTGCCCAATATCGGTCTTTGGTTTCTTTCCATTTTTTTAGTTTTCAACTGTGGAACGTGGCCACAACCGTTGCCTGGTGTCATCACGCAAGGAATTTTTACCACCTGTTTCTTCATGAGTAGTTGGGAGAAGACTAAGTGGGCTCAAAAATGGTGGATAGAAGGTATTTTTCCAACTCGTCTTACAGTATTTTTGAAAAGAGAACTTCCGGATTTTATGATAGAGGTAGCAATGGGAATACAAAAGTTTCAGATTACTGCGACCGAAGTTAGAGCCTGTGTTCCTGGGGTTAAAGGTACGACTGGAAGAATTTATTGGGCTATTCTACATCGTGCCAAAATGGTTCCTTATGATCGAGAACGACAATATAAAGACTCATTATCATCTTATCTCAAGGATCAGATCTTCCCTGTTCCAACTTTTAAGGATTGTACCATCCCTTATGCGCTTTGGGATCTGAGATGGAGGCTGTACCATCAAGTACTTCATGTTGGAACGAAGAAATTTGGAGCCTCAGAAGCTGAACAACGATGTCCGAGAGTGCAATGTAAGGATCTGTATCCTCAAAAACATGTGCCTGAAACTATCGCTCATGCTGTTAAAGAGTGTGTGGCCGTTAAGAAGGAATGGGCGGGCGTAGGAAGAGCACTTCGGTGGCCGTTTTTGATTAGACAATCGTGGGAGACTATCGTATCGGGATTAGAACCTACGGAAGGATATGAAGGTCCCAAAACTGCTTGTGATCCAGTGAATAAACATCGAAATACAGGAACTAGGTTTCCGTGGTCCATAGTTAGGTTGGTAAATCTTATTTTCGTTAATTCTGCAATGATAAATAGGAAACAGGAGATTTATACTGGTATGAAGGTTTCCCTTGAAAAAACCGTATCTTATATCACTGACTATTTGACAAAGGTCAAAAGATGGGAGGGAAGAGGTTCTAAGAATTCAGTTTGGCTGAACAGATGGAGGTGGTTCAAGGAGGTTAATCCTCCGGTTCCTTAATTCCTTAATTATCTTAATTACCTCAATTACCTTATCTGTATTATCTGAATAATTGGTGTTATTTTCGACTATTTGTACTACTTGTACTATTTGTAGTTTATGTAACTTTTTTGTTGTTCTTTGTTCTTTGCCAGAATGTTGATGGCATTATGTTCTTTCTTTCTTTGTTGTAACATTATGTGTGATATTATGAAAATATTATGAAAATTTAAAAGTTTAAAAGTTTAAAAGTTTAAAAGTTTAAAAGTTTATAAGTTTAAAAGTTTATAAGATTTAAAGTTTTATGTTTAAGATGAGATGTTTATAGATTTAAAAGTTTTTAAACTGATTTTGTAAGCTTTTGAATGTTTTAAATTGTACCTTATTGTTTGTTTGTAGAATGGTGATACTTTAAATAAAAATTATTTTCCTAAAAAAAAAAAAAATATTTTCCTAACCCTAACCCTAACCCCACCCACCTTGAATAGCAGACGTGCGATCAAGGAGCTCTCACTTCCTGGTTTGGATTTTCGCTTTTTTTACCTATTATATCTCTCAGAAAAATTTCAATCTTGGTCAGAGTTTGTTCCTAAGGGTACCCCCATCAGGGGGTCCGAATATGGAGGCCCCCCCTCCTGGGGGGGACCCCCAAATTGAGATCGAATTTTTGCCTATACAAGACAATGGAGACAATGGAGACTATGCTTCCCAGCATGGCCTACAAGAAAAAGGCTTCCAACTTCATCTGCTGCCATCCGCTTTGGGAGTCGTGCCTTCTGACGTCACGGACAGTAAGGATGTTCGAGGGCCCCTGGGGAATATAGACCAGACCCCCAGTTTGGGTTTTGACCCCTCCCAGAAGACCCCTGCCGCTTTAAAGGAGGATTCCTTTTCCCTATTGCTTTCAATGGATCAAGCAACAGGAGAGGCCGCTGTAACCTTAGAGGGGTCTGGGGATGACCTGGCCCTGGACGTGGTGGGTGAGAGTTTGAATGACACCTTTACTCCTGAGGAGACCCGGAGCATTCGGAAACCCGTTGCACGTGGCCCTACTCTTGAGGAGACCTTTTCTTCTAAGAACGCCCTGGACTCTGGGAAGGCTGTTACACGTGTACTTACTCGTGAGGAGACCTTTCCTCCTATGCAAGGCCTGAATGTGGGGGAGACTGTTACATGTGTCCTTACTCGCGAGGAGACCTCTGCGCCTAAGCAAAACTTGAATGCTGGGGAGGCCGTTACACTTGCCCTTACTCACGAGGAGACCTTCACTCCTATTCAAATCCTGAATGCTGGGGAGGCCGTTACACGTGTCCTTACTCGCGAGGAGACCTCTGCTCCTATGCAAAAATTGAATGCTTGGGAAGCTGTTACACCTGTCCTTACTCATGAGGAGACCTCTGATCCTAAGCAAGACCTGAATATTGGGGAGGCTGTTACACGTGTCCTTACTCACGAGGAGACCTTTGCTCCTATGCAAATCCTGAATGCTAGGGAGGTGCTTACACGTGTCCTTACTCACGAGGAGACCTTTACTCCTATGCAAATCCTGAATGCTGGGAAGGCTGTTACACGTGTCCTTACTCACGAGGAGACCTTTGCTCCTACGAAAACCCTGAATGCTGGGGATGCTGTTACACATGTACTTACTCATGAGGAGACCTTTATAACTCAGGAGGCCCAGAAGACTGAGAACTTTATTACACAGGTCCTTACTCCCGAGGAGACCTCTACTCCCATTCCTCATTCTGACACACCAGTGTGTTGTGATGTGATGGACCCGCTTGCTGACCCAGATGTTGACACGGCTGAACCAGATATGCAATCTATTAAAAGCCGCGATAGACTTCCGATAACAGCTGCTGTGCAAATGGAGAAACAAGGACAGGCCCTTAAACAGACAGGGGGCCCCTCCCACAGCACCAAATTTCAGGGAGACATACGGCGGTCAAGACTCTGCCCCGACCAAGGGAGTGAAGTTGAATTTATTCTTACCTCTGACTCCGACCTTGATCTTGGCCGTGTTTCCCGGGTTGACTCTATTGATGTCGCTGTTATCCAACGCCAAAGAGCAGCTTATAAACAATCGAAGGATTCCTTTGTCCTGGGAAAGGGGGATGATTTTTCTCAGCGGCGTATGGACCGTTATCTTGACGAGGTGATGGATTTAGCTAAGTCCCCTATAGCTTGTAGAGCAAAATCGGAACCTGTTCCTTCGGAGATCCCCGTGGAGAAAGACATCGTCTCCTCTAACACAGACTTACCCCGAGAGCCCGAAGAGGAAAGGCAAAGATGGGCCGAGGGACTACGTAAAGCTCGTTACCAGCTAAAAGAAACGGAAATTTCCATTCAAAATGTGGATAAACACCTAGTGGATTGTCTGGACCTTGAACGGCGTGCTAAACTCCTTAAACAGAAGGACAGATTTCTTGATATAATACTGAAAGAGACACACAAGGTCCACGTTTATGAGGACTTATTCAAACTGGCACAAGTCGATGAAGACTCTTCAAACATCGTCCCTTCCTCCCGAACGAAATGTTCTAAGGGTGTCATTGACCACAGTTCGTCCCCGGAGGAACAACCTGCTAAAAAGAAACAGAAGCAAGGGCAAGAATCTCACTCGGCCCGAACTTCACAGGGTGCCCGAGAACATGCAGACCGACAGTCTTCCCAGAGTCTTGAACAAGAAGATTGTTCTACACATATTTATGGACAGCTCTCAGAGGAGCAAAATACGAGTATAGCAAAACAGGGGGTTTGAATCGGGGACTTGTCTCCGGCCCTGTCTATGGAATGTGGAACCCCAGGGATAGAATCTAATGCTGTCCGGAATGTTAGAGAGATCCAATTGACTAATGCCTGGGAGAAGATAAAGTTTGGTCCCATGTCTAAGGGTCTGGACCTTTTGGTTCCAGAACAAATGAATAAGCTCGATTTGGCAAAGTTCTGGGGTTTTCTGTTGACTCATGTGGGATGGGTGATGGTACCCACGCCTTCGTTAACTAAGAGAAGCAAGGACTCGATGATAGACTTGCTTGATAAACAAAAGGAGGTGTTGTTTACCTATCTTACTGATGGAGAGGAAACCGGACAAGAGCCGCTGCCGCAAAATCTTCTTTATGCCAGATCCCTATCGATCAACATCGTTGATAGGCTTGTCATAGGACGTCGGAGTCGTACTTCGACGGAGACCTATCCCTCCTGGTTGACGGAGGAGGGACTTACGAAACTTCTCAAAGGTATCTGTCGTCGTGCTGAAGAAAGACCGCCGGCGGAAGGCACGGGATTTCTTGACGAACCTGGCAAGAGAGCGACAGAAATGACACAAAAAGATTTGATACACTGGTGCGTCCAAGTGTTGCATGTTTTCAAAGTCCGTGTTCAACGACTAAAGGGAGAGGCGGAGACGTTGACTGGAAGGAGTGTCGCGCCCAGGAAAGGAAGGCTTGAACGGAAAACTGTGTCTAAGATGATGACGGATACGACTCAGCTGGCTAATCCTGTGACGATTCCATCGCATGCTGAATTATCTGCCATGATAGCAGCACAAGATGCCCGAATGTGTCGCCAGGGAGACTCTGCTTCGCAGAGTCTCCCGCAAACGGGTGAGGGTCACGGTCGTTTCTGTTCTGTGGATAAGAGGCTCTTTCTAGAAGATGAAGAGGGACGTAGGAAGAAAGGAGAGAGAGGGATGAAAGATGAAAAGGGGACTGAAAAGGAAGGAGAGGGAGGAGATGAGGACAGCGGGGGGTTATCTGGCTTATCTGGCATAGAATCTCTCTCTAGTTCCGAAAGGGAAGAGGAGGAAGAAGAGGAGATGGAGTTAGCCCCTACTAAGGAAGGTGGATGTATATCAGATAGGGATATTAAGAGAAAGGAAGTAGTTTCTTCGGAGAGATGTGAAGGGAAGCCGCAGAGGGAGGGGAGAAGGGAGGGGAGAAGGAAGGAGAGCAGGGAATTAAACTTTAGGGACAAGGCACCCCTGCGGGGGAATGTTTTGCAAGTGGATACTGGTTCTTCGGGTGTTCTTTCTCTTCCCGATACAGCACAGACCAGACTGTCATCTGAAGGGAAGGGAGAAGCTGTTAGCTTGACCTCAATGACTAGGACTATGAACGAGACAGTTCTACCGATGCAGACAGACATGCAATCAGAACAGGACTCCCTTCTGATCACCGTGCAAGGAAACTTACCTGTGACGACTGAAGATATCTCGATAGGGAACTTCGTCATGGACACGGATTCGGAATTGATTGAACTGCGACTTAATACAGGACCTGTGAGTAAAGAAAACATACATGAGACATTTGAGACATATGTAAATCCTTCTGCAGGAACTTCAGTGATCTTGCAGGAGGATCCTTCCAATCATGTAACATCAGAGACAAACGGAAAGCGGGAACGTGATACACAAATATCGGTATGCACGGTTAGGGTTGAAAAGGGAGCCCAAGGTTTGGGAATTGGAGTAGGAGATGCTGATGTGTCACAAGGTACGCCAGTGGGGATAGCATTGGGAAACCAAGGAGAACCTAAGAGGGATGTGGTCCTACCGGTTCCTAGAAACCCGGGAGTAACTGTAACAACACCTAGGTTACCTACGAGTAATACTCTTCCTGACGCAATGCCTAAGGTTTCAGCAGCAAGTTTTAGAGAATCTTTAACAACAGATTCTAGGGAACCTCTAACAACGGGTTCTAGCGAATCCTTACCAGCCCACACACCTTCCGTTGGGAGCGCAGGAACGTCTTATGCAGACATGTTGAGGGGAACCGGTAGGAGGCCAAGGGACCCGGGATCACGGAGGGAGGGGGAAACGGATGGAGAACCCCCCCGCCGTCGGACGGATTTTGAAAAGGAGAGACTGGAGGATGAAGAATTCTTAGAGGATTTCTTCAATATGAGAGAAGATGAAGGAGAATTTGATCCGAGGCAAAGATTTGTTATTCGGTTCAGGTATAAAGGCTCAGATCCACAAAAGCTCACAGAAGAATACATGATAGAGGAGGTGCTTTTAGGGATAATGGGAATTCCACGAGGCGACATACTGGCAGTTATCATGCCGCCGGGGCTTAGGGAAACCGATGTTTGTTTTGTGTCAGAACGAGGATACCAGAAGGGTTGGGGGAGGTTGAGAGAAATCATGAGGTCGACCCCGAATCCCTTTGGTGACTATGACATTATTCCCCTCTTCCGAGGAGAATCGAGGGTTCTGACGGTGGCGTTCAGAACGACAAATATTCCAGCAGAGGATGTGGAACAATGGCTGGGCAGATTTTGCAAGGTGTTGTTACCCCCCCAAAAGGCCCTCAATTCGTGGGGCATTTGGAAAGGCGAATATAAGACTGTCGTCTCTTTGCAAAGAGATTTCAGGAGTAAACTACAACATATTCCTAAATATTTTTTTCTGGGAGGAGATAGAGGGATCACCAGGTACAGTGGGGAGGAGATAGAGGGATCACCAGGTACAGTGGGCAACCCCCAGCATGCTTCCAATGTGGGGGGTTTGACCATATTAGGCAACACTGTGCCACACCTTTGTGTTCTGTCTGTGGGAGGAGGGGCCATAACTCCACACAATGTACAACTGGAGTGGTCTGTAACCTTTGTGGCCGCCAAGGCCACACGTACCTTCTGTGTCCCGACGCGCATTATAACAAGTGGTATCCAAACTCGTACTCAAAACTCGTTCGCTGTCACCCTCATTTAAATCGAACAGATGAGGATTCATCGACTAGCCAATTTTCAGAGGGTGTTACTGCAAAACACGGGGAGAAGGACAGTAACGAATGTTTACATGAAGGGGGTTGGCAGGAGGTAAAGAGGACTTCGCACGATGTCCTTAGAGGCAGGGTAAGACGGGGAGTGTATAACCCGATACGAACGATGGTCAGCAACCGATTTGAAGCCTTGAATGTGACAGAAGAGGAAGGTACGCAAGATACGCCTCTGGCCTCCTTTACTACCGGATCATGGATCAACCCGGAACAAAAACAAAGAGATGACATGCAGACTGATAGAAAGGCGGGATCGGAGAAACCTAAGATGAGGAAAGAGTCAAGGAAAGAGTCAAGGAAAGAGTCGAAGAAAGCCATATTCCGTACATATGAAAACCTTACAGAAAAGGAACTCCAGGTAATTTCTGAAGAACTCAACGAAAAGATCCAAAAGGTGACCCAAGCACTTTCCGCTGCAGAAGGTGCATCTGAGGAGGTACAACTACGTTTAAGTCAAAAGGAGCATTATTGGAGAGATGAGGTTACCTGCATACAACGTGAACTGGCTAGAAGAAGGGACAGAGACCCAAACCTTACCGAGGAACCGTTAAGTGACTCCCAGATGATGATGGTGGAAGAAGCGCCAGAACAGGAGGCGATGCTGAACCAGGGAGACACACAGAACCAGGAACAGATACCTATGTATACAGATGGACAAAGACATGAACAAATTAGAGAGCGAATTGCAGAGATAAGCGGGGACCTTGAAGGAGGGAAGACGGAATCGATGGAGTGGATAAGTGGAATATCATTGGTGGAAAAGAACCCTGTGACAGGCGACCAGTCTGACTCTCCTCCTGACCAGGAAAAGGTTCCTCAACAGCACGAGTATCCTCCTCCTGTTAGCTTACCCGACTCAAGGGGAAACATTTTGACGCCGTGCGCGTCATTTCCGTGTAAGGCCACGCCTCCTGATCCGCAGGAGGAGGTGGAGACGATGAGTTTAGAAACTGTAGTGGAAGGCACGGAGGAAGACCGGCGAGGTTTGTAGGAAAAGAATAGGAAGAGGAAAGATAAAATGACAGTCGATAAGTTCAATGGAACTGGATTTAAGATGGCTTATGGTTTTATTGCTATTGCTGCTATCTTATATTCATTAACAATACCAATGGAGTTGAACATACTTACCTGGAATTGTAGAGGGCTACGGCAGTCGGTGAGGAGAGAAGATGTTTATTACCACATTAGGAGGCTAAAGGCTGATGTTTTGGTCCTGCAAGAAACTAATATTAGTACTCCTAGGGAGAGGAGTGCAGCGCAGAATTCCTGGACTTGGGGGCCTTCAATTTGGTCTTTGAAAGAAGAGGAAGGAACGGGAGGTGTCGCGGTTCTCTTCTTATGCAATCCTGATCTTAAAGTTGTGAGGACCATCGATGCTATGCCGGGTCATCTTTTAATAGTGGACTTCAATCTTAAAAACCCGGCAAAAGCGTTAGACAGCAAGTCTAGGTTGTGTGCTCTCTATGCTCCTGTGAAGGCAATTCATAGACGACAACTGTGGCAAACATTGGAGGATCATATTGGTACAAAGAGGGCTCTACTCGTGGCGGGAGATTTCAATGTTCGCTCCGAGCGAGAGGATAGAATTAATTTGAGAGCCGGTGCTCAAATGGGAACGTCTGCCCCTGTATTTAAACAGCTGACAATGGAGGAAAAAAGACTGAAAGCCCTTCTTAAAGATCGCCTTGGCTTGATGGATGCGGGGCTACAGAATGATGGGGAATTAGATTTTCTCCCTACGCATCACCGGGCAACGTTCCGACGTAAATTCACAGCAACCTTAGGGTGTAAGATGACTTATTATCACCCTCTGTCGACAAGCAGGCTGGACAGAATATGGGCCCCAGCGGCTCTCCCCCTTACGGGATGTAAGATTATTTTGACGCCGTGGTCAGACCACGCTATTCTTCAAGTATTATTTGCAGGACAACCCAATAGGAGGAAACACAAACCAGCTTGGCGACTCAGTGAAGCGGACCTCAGGACCTTTCGGATGGAACCGGAAATTGTTCTGACGCTTGAATGCCAGAAGCGTATAAAGTCTGGGATGGATGTCCTCGATTGGTGGGAAAGGACGAAAGATGCCATACGATATGCTTCGGTTCGGGCCAGGAGAGTGCAGGGCAGTTATGAACTGTCACAATATCACAGAGCGATCCAGAACGTACTTGCATGCAGATGGAGAATGAACAAGGGCTTTGACGTTGACGATGAACGGCTTCGACGCAATCAAGAAGTTATTAAAACTTACCGCCTTACCCAACGTCGACGGCGTCATATGGCACGGGTGGCTAGAGCGTCGGGGCCGTTAATCGAGAAGGGAGAATGGCAAAAAGATCGCCTGCCTCGATACAACCAGACTCTGTCCGCGTTAAAAGGAGGTCCGTCAGATGGACTACTTCAAGAACCGGTCGAGATAGCAGAAGAGGTCTCTAGATTTTATAGAGAATTTTACGCGGTTTCGGAAACCTCTCCTGATGAAGTACTCATTCAGTCCTATCTAGAAAGTGCCTTTGGGCAGAAACCGTTACCGCCAAACGAAGAAGATCTTTGCGAACTCTCTCGGCCCTTCGAGCAAGAAGAAATCCAGCGAGCCATTCAGGCGGGTAAACGTAACTCTAAGCCGGGACCGGATGGGTTACCGTATGGGTTCTATAAGAACTTTAAAGATCACTTAGTTCCCATCTTGACGGAGGTTTTTAATGAGATGCTGCAGAGGGCGAGGGTGGGACGGAGTTTTTTACACGGATCAATGAGTCTATTGTACAAAGGAGGAGATCCGACTCTGATAGGCAACTGGAGACCCATCACGGTTAACAACACCGATTACAGGATACTAGCAAGGGTCCTCAATAATAGGTTGAAAAAACTGGCTAATGCACTAGTGCAGGTTGGACAAACCAGCTCTGTACCCGGAAGGAGAATGGCGCATACCACCTGTGTTTTCAGACAGATTTTTGACCGGTTACAGCAAGAAAAGGAACATCTATGCATATTGCAGCTGGACCAGAGTAAAGCGTTTGACCGGGTTGACAGAGGCTACATGTGGGCTGTTTTAAAATTCCATGGATTGCCAGAACAGCTGATCAAGCTCCTACAGGCACTTTACATGAACGCGCAGGTTACACCAAACGTCGGAGGGTGTCGAGGGTCGCCATTTCCAGTACCCACGGGGGTTAGACAAGGATGCCCTCTCAGTCCTCTCCTGTACGTCTTGACACTAGATCCTCTTCTTAGGGCGTTGCAGAGAGATCGGTTCATCAGAGGAATTTTTCCCCACGGTTGTCCGGAGTATCGCATCACCAGTCTAGCCCACGCTGACGATTGTTACGTCATCCTCCGGAACACAGAGGAACTGCTAAAGGTGCGAGAACATTTACGGCGCTACGAAATTGTTTCCGGAGCAAAGGTGAACGAGCTTAAAAGTCAGATTTACGATCTCGACGGGCGGACGGGAAGAATGGAAGTGACTCCCATGGTGCCTACAGAGAAGGATCATAGAGACCGTGAGGAGCTGGAAGGACAGGTAGAAGGAAAGGAGAACAGACAGCATGACGACGAAGGAGCGAGCGGGACAGGAACGGGGATGCTGTCTCTGAAGATCCTGGGAGTCACCTTTTCTTTGAGAGCTGATGGCTGGAGGGATAATTGGATTGTATGGCAACAGCGAGTGTTGGAAAGACTGGACAAGTGGAAGACATGGAGATTATCCACAGCACAAAAAGTTCAATATTTTGCCATATATTGCATTCCAGCTGGCAATTACCTAGCGACAGTTTACCCTCCGCCGGAATCTACAGTAACCATCATCACCAGAGCGGTTTTTAAGTGGATTTTCGGGACGCTCCACTTACCGCTTGCGAGAGTAGTCGTTCAGAGAGGACACGGAGAAGGAGGTCTTGGGTTACCGGAGATTGGACTGTGGTTCCTATCCATCTTTCTAGTTTTTAACTGTGGAACTTGGCAGCAGAATGCGACAGGCTTGATTACGCAAGAAATGTACACCAGACAGTTCTTTATGGACAGTTGGGTAGACACCAGATGGGCAAAACGATGGTGGAAAGAAGGCTCTCTGCCGACCCGCTTGACGGCTTCGATGAAAGTACAGCTTCCTGACTTTATGGTTGAGGTAGCAAAGGGGATACAGAAACATGGCATCGAAGCCTCAGAAGTCAAGGGAACTAGCCCGGGAACTAAAGGAGTTACCGGAAAGTTGTACTGGACTGTTATGCACCGAAGTCGGTTGGTACCCTATGATGAAGAGAGACGGAAGAAGGAGACGCTTTCTTCGTATTTGAGGAACCAGATCTTTCCTATCCCCACCTTCGGTGACCGGACCATACCTTATGCCCTACGGGATCTTCGTTGGAGGACTTACCATCAGATATTATATGTGGGAAGTAAAAAGTTTGGGGCGACAGAAGATCAACAGCGTTGCCCCAGGGTGCTTTGTAGGTCTTTGAATCCATATACCAACATTCCTGAGACCATCCCCCATGTTGTGAAGGAGTGTGTAGCTGTAAGGAGGTCGTGGGCAGGAGTAGCCAGAGCATTGCAATGGCCTTTTCTGATATCACAACACTGGGAAACGATTGTCTCGGGATTGGAGCCGACAGAAGGGTTTGGGAATCCCAGGGAGCAGGGGGGCTGTCCGGGTGAGAAGGCTGGTATTAAGGTTCCTTGGGCACTGGTTAGGTTAGTGAATCTCATCTTTGTTAGTACTGTGATGAAAAACAGAAGGGAGGAGGTGTATACCAAAAAGGCAGTACCCTTAGTTGAAACGGTACATACTGTAACAGATTATTTGGCGAAAATTAAAAGGTGGGAAGAAAAGAGGATGAAGGGCGTGAAGTGGCTGAGCAGGTGGAGGTGGTTTCATGAGATCAACCCCCCAGTTCCTTGAAGTCAGATATAATTGCTTCCTACCTTGACCTCTCTCAAGTTGGATAGACATCTGTTGTATAACTTAATTCTTCTTTTTCTTTTATTTTCTTAATTAGTATAAAGTGAAACGTTGATAGTTAATAGTTGATAGTTCATAGTTAATAGTTAATAATTAATAAAGTGAATACAGTTAATTAAGTTAATAAAGTTAATAAAGTTTGAAACATGAACAGCCTGAAAGTTGATGGCTTACATTTATGTCGATGCTTGATGCTTAATGCTTTATGCTTAATGTTAATATTTAATGCTAGAAATATTTAGATGCCTATATTAATATGTAATATGTACGTAGGTATATATGTATGTATATATTATCTGTATTTATTGTTTCAATCGTAATTATGCATCTTGGATTTTGTTGCTTACAGTTTCTTGTAGAATGGTTATTATTAAATAAAAATCTATTTTCCTAAAAAAAAAAAAAAAAATCTATTTTCCTAACCCTAACCCTAACCCTAACCCTAACCCTAACCCTAACCCTAACCCTAACCCTAACCCCACCCACCTTGAATAGCAGACGTGCGATCAAGGAGCTCTCACTTCCTGGTTTGGATTTTCGCTTTTTTTACCTATTATATCTCTCAGAAAAATTTCAATTTTGGTCAGAGTTTGTTCCTAAGGGTACCCCCATCAGGGGGTCCGAATATGGAGGCCCCCCCTCCTGGGGGGGACCCCCAAATTGAGATCGAATTTTTGCCTATACAAGACAATGGAGACAATGGAGACCATGCTTCCCAGCATGGCCTACAAGAAAAAGGCTTCCAACTTCATCTGCTGCCATCCGCTTTGGGAGTCGTGCCTTCTGACGTCACGGACAGTAAGGATG
The DNA here is from genome assembly GCF_028583425.1 of Eublepharis macularius. NCBI lineage: Eukaryota > Metazoa > Chordata > Lepidosauria > Squamata > Eublepharidae > Eublepharis > Eublepharis macularius. Next base: position 175,462,675 of record NC_072794.1, on the reverse strand, counting down.
TTCGAGGGCCCCTGGGGAATATAGACCAGACCCCCAGTTTGGGTTTTGACCCCTCCCAGAAGACCCCTGCCGCTTTAAAGGAGGATTCCTTTTCCCTATTGCTTTCAATGGAACAAGCAACAGGAGAGGCCGCTGTAACCTTAGAGGGGTCTGGGGATGACCTGGCCCTGGACGTGGTGGGTGAGAGTTTGAATGACACCTTTACTCCTGAGGAGACCCGGAGCATTCGGAAACCCGTTGCACGTGGCCCTACTCTTGAGGACACCTTTTCTTCTAAGAACGCCCTGGACTCTGGGAAGGCTGTTACACGTGTACTTACTCGTGAGGAGACCTTTCCTCCTATGCAAGGCCTGAATGTGGGGGAGACTGTTACATGTGTCCTTACTCGCGAGGAGACCTCTGCGCCTAAGCAAAACTTGAATGCTGGGGAGGCCGTTACACTTGCCCTTACTCACGAGGAGACCTTCACTCCTATTCAAATCCTGAATGCTGGGGAGACCGTTACACGTGTCCTTACTCGCGAGGAGACCTCTGCTCCTATGCAAAAATTGAATGCTGGGGAAGCTGTTACACCTGTCCTTACTCATGAGGAGACCTCTGCTCCTAAGCAAGACCTGAATATTGGGGAGGCTGTTACACGTGTCCTTACTCACGAGGAGACCTTTGCTCCTATGCAAATCCTGAATGCTAGGGAGGTGCTTACACGTGTCCTTACTCACGAGGAGACCTTTACTCCTATGCAAATCCTGAATGCTGGGAAGGCTGTTACACGTGTCCTTACTCACGAGGAGACCTTTGCTCCTACGAAAACCCTGAATGCTTGGGACGCTGTTACACATGTACTTACTCATGAGGAGACCTTTATAACTCAGGAGGCCCAGAAGACTGAGAACTTTATCACACAGGTCCTTACTCCCGAGGAGACCTCTACTCCCATTCCTCATTCTGACACACCAGTGTGTTGTGATGTGATGGACCCGCTTGCTGACCCAGATGTTGACACGGCTGAACCAGATATGCAATCTATTAAAAGCCGAGATAGACTTCCGATAACAGCTGCTGTGCAAATGGAGAAACAAGGACAGGCCCTTAAACAGACAGGGGGCCCCTCACACAGCATCAAATTTCAGGAAGACATACGGCGGTCAAGACTCTGCCCCGACCAAGGGAGTGAAGTTGAATTTATTCTTACCTCCGACTCCGACCTTGATCTTGGCCGTGTTTCCCGGGTTGACTCTATTGATGTCGCTGTTATCCAACGCCAAAGAGCAGCTTATAAACAATCGAAGGATTCCTTTGTCCTGGGAAAGGGGGATGATTTTTCTCAGCGGCGTATGGACCGTTATCTTGACGAGGTGATGGATTTAGCTAAGTCCCCTATAGCTTGTAGAGCAAAATCGGAACCTGTTCCTTCGGAGATCCCCGTGGAGAAAGACATCGTCTCCTCTAACACAGACTTACCCCGAGAGCCCGAAGAGGAAAGGCAAAGATGGGCCGAGGGACTACGTAAAGCTCGTTACCAGCTAAAAGAAACGGAAATTTCCATTCAAAATGTGGATAAACACCTAGTGGATTGTCTGGACCTTGAACGGCGTGCTAAACTCCTTAAACAGAAGGACAGATTTCTTGATATAATACTGAAAGAGACACACAAGGTCCACGTTTATGAGGACTTATTCAAACTGGCACAAGTCGATGAAGACTCTTCAAACATCGTCCCTTCCTCCCGAACGAAATGTTCTAAGGGTGTCATTGACCACAGTTCGTCCCCGGAGGAACAACCGGCTAAAAAGAAGCAGAAGCAAGGGCAAGAATCTCACTCGGCCCAAACTTCACAGGGTGCCCGAGAACATGCAGACCGACAGTCTTCCCAGAGTCTTGAACAAGAAGATTGTTCTACACATATTTATGGACAGCTCTCAGAGGAGCAAAATACGAGTATAGCAAAACAGGGGGTTGGAATCGGGGACTTGTCTCCGGCCCTGTCTATGGAATGTGGAACCCCAGGGATAGAATCTAATGCTGTCCGGAATGTTAGAGAGATCCAATTGACTAATGCCTGGGAGAAGATAAAGTTTGGTCCCATGTCTAAGGGTCTGGACCTTTTGGTTCCAGAACAAATGAATAAGCTCGATTTGGCAAAGTTCTGGGGTTTTCTGTTGACTCATGTGGGATGGGTGATGGTACCCACGCCTTCGTTAACTAAGAGAAGCAAGGACTCGATGATAGACTTGCTTGATAAACAAAAGGAGGTGTTGTTTACCTATCTTACTGATGGAGAGGAAACCGGACAAGAGCCGCCGCCGCAAAATCTTCTTTATGCCAGATCCCTATCGATCAACATCGTTGATAGGCTTGTCATAGGACGTCGGAGTCGTACTTCGACGGAGACCTATCCCTCCTGGTTGACGGAGGAGGGACTTACGAAACTTCTCAAAGGTATCTGTCATCGTGCTGAAGAAAGACCGCCGGCGGAAGGCACGGGATTTCTTGACGAACCTGGCAAGAGAGCGACAGAAATGACACAAAAAGATTTGATACACTGGTGCGTCCAAGTGTTGCATGTTTTCAAAGTCCGTGTTCAACGACTAAAGGGAGAGGCGGAGACGTCGACTGGAAGGAGTGTCGCGCCCAGGAAAGGAAGGCTTGAACGGAAAACTGTGTCTAAGATGATGACGGATACGACTCAGCTGGCTAATCCTGTGACGATTCCATCGCATGCTGAATTATCTGCCATGATAGCAGCACAAGATGCCCGAATGTGTCGCCAGGGAGACTCTGCTTCGCAGAGTCTCCCGCAAACGGGTGAGGGTCACGGTCGTTTCTGTTCTGTGGATAAGAGGCTCTTTCTAGAAGATGAAGAGGGACGTAGGAAGAAAGGAGAGAGAGGGATGAAAGATGAAAAGGGGACTGAAAAGGAAGGAGAGGGAGGAGATGAGGACAGCGGGGGGTTATCTGGCTTATCTGGCATAGAATCTCTCTCTAGTTCCGAAAGGGAAGAGGAGGAAGAAGAGGAGATGGAGTTAGCCCCTACTAAGGAAGGTGGATGTATATCAGATAGGGATATTAAGAGAAAGGAAGTAGTTTCTTCGGAGAGATGTGGAGGGAAGCCGCAGAGGGAGGGGAGAAGGGAGGGGAGAAGGAAGGAGAGCAGGGAATTAAACTTTAGGGACAAGGCACCCCTGCGGGGGAATGTTTCGCAAGTGGATACTGGGTCTTCGGGTGTTCTTTCTCTTCCCGATACAGCACAGACCAGCCTGTCATCTGAAGGGAAGGGAGAAGCTGTTAGCTTGACCTCAATGACTAGGACTATGAACGAGACAGTTCTACCGATGCAGACAGACATGCAATCAGAACAGGACTCCCTTCTGATCACCGTGCAAGGAAACTTACCTGTGACGACTGAAGATATCTCGATAGGGAACTTCGTCATGGACACGGATTCGGAATTGATTGAACTGCGACTTAATACAGGACCTGTGAGTAAAGAAAACATACATGAGACATTTGAGACATATGTAAATCCTTCTGCAGGAACTTCAGTGATCTTGCAGGAGGATCCTTCCAATCATGTAACATCAGAGACAAACGGAAAGCGGGAACGTGATACACAAATATCGGTATGCACGGTTAGGGTTGAAAAGGGAGCCCAAGGTTTGGGAATTGGAGTAGGAGATGCTGATGTGTCACAAGGTACGCCAGTGGGGATAGCATTGGGAAACCAAGGAGAACCTAAGAGGGATGTGGTCCTACCGGTTCCTAGAAACCCGGGAGTAACTGTAACAACACCTAGGTTACCTACGAGTAATACTCTTCCTGACGCAATGCCTAAGGTTTCAGCAGCAAGTTTTAGAGAATCTTTAACAACAGATTCTAGGGAACCTCTAACAACGGGTTCTAGCGAATCCTTACCAGCCCACACACCTTCCGTTGGGAGCGCAGGAACGTCTTATGCAGACATGTTGAGGGGAACCGGTAGGAGGCCAAGGGACCCGGGATCACGGAGGGAGGGGGAAACGGATGGAGAACCCCCCCGCCGTCGGACGGATTTTGAAAAGGAGAGACTGGAGGATGAAGAATTCTTAGAGGATTTCTTCAATATGAGAGAAGATGAAGGAGAATTTGATCCGAGGCAAAGATTTGTTATTCGGTTCAGGTATAAAGGCTCAGATCCACAAAAGCTCACAGAAGAATACATGATAGAGGAGGTGCTTTTAGGGATAATGGGAATTCCACGAGGCGACATACTGGCAGTTATCATGCCGCCGGGGCTTAGGGAAACCGATGTTTGTTTTGTGTCAGAACGAGGATACCAGAAGGGTTGGGGGAGGTTGAGAGAAATCATGAGGTCGACCCCGAATCCCTTTGGTGACTATGACATTATTCCCCTCTTCCGAGGAGAATCGAGGGTTCTGACGGTGGCATTCAGAACGACAAATATTCCAGCAGAGGATGTGGAACAATGGCTGGGCAGATTTTGCAAGGTGTTGTTACCCCCCCAAAAGGCCCTCAATTCGTGGGGCATTTGGAAAGGCGAATATAAGACTGTCGTCTCTTTGCAAAGAGATTTCAGGAGTAAACTACAACATATTCCTAAATATTTTTTTCTGGGAGGAGATAGAGGGATCACCAGGTACAGTGGGCAACCCCCAGCATGCTTCCAATGTGGGGGGTTTGACCATATTAGGCAACACTGTGCCACACCTTTGTGTTCTGTCTGTGGGAGGAGGGGCCATAACTCCACACAATGTACAACTGGAGTGGTCTGTAACCTTTGTGGCCGCCAAGGCCACACGTACCTTCTGTGTCCCGACGCGCATTATAACAAGTGGTATCCAAACTCGTACTCAAAACTCGTTCGCTGTCACCCTCATTTAAATCGAACAGATGAGGATTCATCGACTAGCCAATTTTCAGAGGGTGCTACTGCAAAACACGGGGAGAAGGACAGTAACGAATGTTTACATGAAGGGGGTTGGCAGGAGGTAAAGAGGACTTCGCACGATGTCCTTAGAGGCAGGGTAAGACGGGGAGTGTATAACCCGATACGAACGATGGTCAGCAACCGATTTGAAGCCTTGAATGTGACAGAAGAGGAAGGTACGCAAGATACGCCTCTGGCCTCCTTTACTACCGGATCATGTATCAACCCGGAACAAAAACAAAGAGATGACATGCAGACTGATAGAAAGGCGGGATCGGAGAAACCTAAGATGAGGAAAGAGTCAAGGAAAGAGTCAAGGAAAGAGTCGAAGAAAGCCATATTCCGTACATACGAAAACCTTACAGAAAAGGAACTCCAGGTAATTTCTGAAGAACTCAACGAAAAGATCCAAAAGGTGACCCAAGCACTTTCCGCTGCAGAAGGTGCATCTGAGGAGGTACAACTACGTTTAAGTCAAAAGGAGCATTATTGGAGAGATGAGGTTACCTGCATACAACGTGAACTGGCTAGAAGAAGGGACCGAGACCCAAACCTTACCGAGGAACCGTTAAGTGACTCCCAGATGATGATGGTGGAAGAAGCGCCAGAACAGGAGGCGATGCTGAACCAGGGAGACACACAGAACCAGGAACAGATACCTATGTATACAGATGGACAAAGACATGAACAAATTAGAGAGCGAATTGCAGAGATAAGCGAGGACCTTGAAGGAGGGAAGACAGAATCGATGGAGTGGATAAGTGGAATATCATTGGTGGAAAAGAACCCTGTGACAGGCGACCAGTCTGACTCTCCTCCTGACCAGGAAAAGGTTCCTCAACAGCACGAGTATCCTCCTCCTGTTAGCTTACCCGACTCAAGGGGAAACATTTTGACGCCGTGCGCGTCATTTCCATGTAAGGCCACGCCTCCTGATCCGCAGGAGGAGGTGGAGACGATGAGTTTAGAAACTGTAGTGGAAGGCACGGAGGAAGACCGGCGAGGTTTGTAGGAAAAGAATAGGAAGAGGAAAGATAAAATGACAGTCGATAAGTTCAATGGAACTGGATTTAAGATGGCTTATGGTTTTATTGCTATTGCTGCTATCTTATATTCATTAACAATACCAATGGAGTTGAACATACTTACCTGGAATTGTAGAGGGCTACGGCAGTCGGTGAGGAGAGAAGATGTTTATTACCACATTAGGAGGCTAAAGGCTGATGTTTTGGTCCTGCAAGAAACTAATATTAGTACTCCTAGGGAGAGGAGTGCAGCGCAGAATTCCTGGACTTGGGGGCCTTCAATTTGGTCTTTGAAAGAAGAGGAAGGAACGGGAGGTGTCGCGGTTCTCTTATGCAATCCTGATCTTAAAGTTGTGAGGACCATCGATGCTATGCCGGGTCATCTTATAATAGTGGACTTCAATCTTAAAAACCCGGCAAAAGCGTTAGACAGCAAGTTTAGGTTGTGTGCCCTCTATGCTCCTGTGAAGGCAATTCATAGACGACAACTGTGGCAAACATTGGAGGATCATATTGGTACAAAGAGGGCTCTACTCGTGGCGGGAGATTTCAATGTTCGCTCCGAGCGAGAGGATAGAATTAATTTGAGAGCCGGTGCTCAAATGGGAACGTCTGCCCTTGTATTTAAACAGCTGACAATGGAGGAAAAAAGACTGAAAGCCCTTCTTAAAGATCGCCTTGGCTTGATGGATGCGGGGCTACAGAATGATGGGGAATTAGATTTTCTCCCTACGCATCACCGGGCAACGTTCCGACGTAAATTCACAGCAACCTTAGGGTGTAAGATGACTTATTATCACCCTCTGTCGACAAGCAGGCTGGACAGAATATGGGCCCCAGCGGCTCTCCCCCTTACGGGATGTAAGATTATTTTGACGCCGTGGTCAGACCACGCTATTCTTCAAGTATTATTTGCAGGACAACCCAATAGGAGGAAACACAAACCAGCTTGGCGACTCAGTGAAGCGGACCTCAGGACCTTTCGGATGGAACCGGAAATTGTTCTGACGCTTGAATGCCAGAAGCGTATAAAGTCTGGGATGGATGTCCTCGATTGGTGGGAAAGGACGAAAGATGCCATACGATATGCTTCGGTTCGGGCCAGGAGAGTGCAGGGCAGTTATGAACTGTCACAATATCACAGAGCGATCCAGAACGTACTTGCATGCAGATGGAGAATGAACAAGGGCCTTGACGTTGACAATGAACGGCTTCGACGCAATCAAGAAGTTATTAAAACTTACCGCCTTACCCAACGTCGACGGCGTCATATGGCACGGGTGGCTAGAGCATCGGGGCCGTTAATTGAGAAGGGAGAATGGCAAAAAGATCGCCTGCCTCGATACAACCAGACTCTGTCCGCGTTAAAAGGAGGTCCGTCAGATGGACTACTTCGAGAACCGGTCCAGATAGCAGAAGAGGTCTCTAGATTTTATAGAGAATTTTACGCGGTTTCGGAAACCTCTCCTGATGAAGTACGCATTCAGTCCTATCTAGAAAGTGCCTTTGGGCAGAAACCGTTACCGCCAAACGAAGAAGATCTTTGCGAACTCTCTCGGCCCTTCGAGCAAGAAGAAATCCAGCGAGCCATTCAGGCGGGTAAACGTAACTCTAAGCCGGGACCGGATGGGTTACCGTATGGGTTCTATAAGAACTTTAAAGATCACTTAGTTCCCATCTTGACGGAGGTTTTTAATGAGATGCTGCAGAGGGCGAGGGTGGGACGGAGTTTTTTACACGGATCAATGAGTCTATTGTACAAAGGAGGAGATCCGACTCTGATAGGCAACTGGAGACCCATCACGGTTAACAACACCGATTACAGGATACTAGCAAGGGTCCTCAATAATAGGTTGAAAAAACTGGCTAATGCACTAGTGCAGGTTGGACAAACCAGCTCTGTACCCGGAAGGCGAATGGGGCATACCACCTGTGTTTTCAGACAGATTTTTGACCGGTTACAGCAAGAAAAGGAACATCTATGCATATTGCAGCTGGACCAGAGTAAAGCGTTTGACCGGGTTGACAGAGGCTACATGTGGGCTGTTTTAAAATTCCATGGATTGCCAGAACAGCTGATCAAGCTCCTACAGGCACTTTACATGAACGCGCAGGTTACACCAAACGTCGGAGGGTGTCGAGGGTCGCCATTTCCAGTACCCACGGGGGTTAGACAAGGATGCCCTCTCAGTCCTCTCCTGTACGTCTTGACGCTAGATCCTCTTCTTAGGGCGTTGCAGAGAGATCGGTTCATCAGAGGAATTTTTCCCCACGGTTGTCCGCAGTATCGCATCACCAGTCTAGCCCACGCTGACGATTGTTACGTCATCCTCCGGAACACAGAGGAACTGCTAAAGGTGCGAGAACATTTACGGCGCTACGAAATTGTTTCCGGAGCAAAGGTGAACGAGCTTAAAAGTCAGATTTACGATCTCGACGGGCGGACGGGAAGAATGGAAGTGACTCCCATGGTGCCTACGGAGAAGGATCATAGAGACCGTGAGGAGCTGGAAGGACAGGTAGAAGGAAAGGAGAACAGACAGCATGACGACGAAGGAGCGAGCGGGACAGGAACGGGGATGCTGTCTCTGAAGATCCTGGGAGTCACCTTTTCTTTGAGAGCTGATGGCTGGAGGGATAATTGGATTGTATGGCAACAGCGAGTGTTGGAAAGACTGGACAGGTGGAAGACATGGAGATTATCCACAGCACAAAAAGTTCAATATTTTGCCATATATTGCATTCCAGCTGGCAATTACCTAGCGACAGTTTACCCTCTGCCGGAATCTACAGTAACCATCATCACCAGAGCGGTTTTTAAGTGGATTTTCGGGACGCTCCACTTACCGCTTGCGAGAGTAGTCGTTCAGAGAGGACACGGAGAAGGAGGTCTTGGGTTACCGGAGATTGGACTGTGGTTCCTATCCATCTTTCTAGTTTTTAACTGTGGAACTTGGCAGCAGAATGCGACGGGCTTGATTACGCAAGAAATGTACACCAGACAGTTCTTTATGGACAGTTGGGTAGACACCAGATGGGCAAAACGATGGTGGAAAGAAGGCTCTCTGCCGACCCGCTTGACGGCTTCGATGAAAGTACAGCTTCCTGACTTTATGGTTGAGGTAGCAAAGGGGATACAGAAACATGGCATCGAAGCCTCAGAAGTCAAGGGAACTAGCCCGGGAACTAAAGGAGTTACCGGAAAGTTGTACTGGACTGTTATGCACCGAAGTCGGTTGGTACCCTATGATGAAGAGAGACGGAAGAAGGAGACGCTTTCTTCGTATTTGAGGAACCAGATCTTTCCTATCCCCACCTTCGGTGACCGGACCATACCTTATGCCCTACGGGATCTTCGTTGGAGGACTTACCATCAGATATTATATGTGGGAAGTAAAAAGTTTGGGGCGACAGAAGATCAACAGCGTTGCCCCAGGGTGCTTTGTAGGTCTTTGAATCCACATACCAACATTCCTGAGACCATCCCCCATGTTGTGAAGGAGTGTGTAGCTGTAAGGAGGTCGTGGGCAGGAGTAGCCAGAGCATTGCAATGGCCTTTTCTGATATCACAACACTGGGAAACGATTGTCTCGGGATTGGAGCCGACAGAAGGGTTTGGGAATCCCAGGGAGCAGGGGGACTGTCCGGGTGAGAAGGCTGGTATTAAGGTTCCTTGGGCACTGGTTAGGTTAGTGAATCTCATCTTTGTTAGTACTGTGATGAAAAACAGAAGGGAGGAGGTGTATACCAAAAAGGCGGTACCCTTAGTTGAAACGGTACATACTGTAACAGATTATTTGGCGAAAATTAAAAGGTGGGAAGAAAAGAGGATGAAGGGCGTGAAGTGGCTGAGCAGGTGGAGGTGGTTTCATGAGATCAACCCGCCAGTTCCTTGAAGTCAGATATAATTGCTTCCTACCTTGACTTCTCTCAAGTTGGATAGACATCTGTTGTATAACTTAATTCTTCTTTTTCTTTTTCTTTTATTTCCTTAATTAGTAAAAAGTGAAAAGTTGATAGTTAATAGTTGATAGTTCATAGTTCATAGTTAATAGTTAATACTGAATAAAGTTAATAAAGTTAATACAGTTAATAAAGTTAATAAAGTTAATAAAGTTAATAAAGTTTGAAACATGAACAGCCTGAATGTTGATGGCTTACATTTATGTCGATGCTTGATGCTTAATGCTTTATGCTTAATGTTAATATTTAATGGTGATATTTAATGCTAGAAATATTTAGATGCCTATATTAATATGTAATATGTATGTATGTATATATGTATGTATATATTAACTGTATTTATTGTTTCAATCGTAATTATGCATCTTGGAATTTGTTGCTTACAGTTTGTTGTAGAATGGTTATTATTAAATAAAAATCTATTTTCCTAACCCTAACCCTAACCCTAACCCTAACCCTAACCTAACAGCTCTTCGAGAGCCCACTTTAGAGCTAGTTCCGGTAGAGGATGGCACCTTGGCGTCCTCTATACCATCACCACCACTACCACCACCACCATCTCTCTCGTCCACCTCTCAGCCGGACAGCGGAGCTTCTAGTAAGGCTGCACCTCTAGTTATTCCTGAGGGGGCAGAACAGTACCAGCAGCAGGAAAACCAGCATGCCGGGGACCTGCAACAACAGTCCATAGTGGAAGAGACGGTAGAAGAGATCGTTCAAGAAGTACACAATCATTAACTCTCAAACAATGGAAAACTCTACTGAAGCAGAAACTGTAGCCTCTCCTAGGATGTCTCCTTTTACTTCTACACCGTGTGTCACATCAGGCTTTGGACTCACGGTGGCTACCTGGAATTGCCGTGGATTGCGGCAGACGGCAAGACGTGAACAGATTTTAACTACCCTGCGTAGCTTGAACTGTGATATAATTGTATTGCAAGAGACTCATTTTATTAGCGAAAGAGAGAGGGCCCACGCCCAACGTCTTTGGACCGTTGGCCACTCCCTTTGGTCCTACAATGCAGAAGGAAAAGGGGGTGTTGCGGTTCTCTTTCGACACAAAAGAGGATGGCAAATCGAACGGCATATTGAGGCAGAGCCCGGTCATTTACAGATTGTCGATTTTAGCATAGCCAGGAACCAGAGCTCTTCCAGTGACCGGGCACATTTTCGGCTTTGCGCTGTTTATGCCCCTATACAGAAAACCAAACGGGAGCGTCTCTGGGCCACATTAAAAGACTACACAGTTGACACGGGAAAGTCTTATATAGTTCTGGGGGATTTCAATAACAGAACAAGAGAAACAGACCGAGTGAAAACACCTAGGACGGAGGAAGAGATGGAACCTCTGGCAGACCAACCCCAGCTCGTGAAACCTTTGACTGCTGAAGAACGCGGTCTCAATGCATGGCTGCAAAACAGACTTCACCTTCAAGACACAGCAGCAGATCACCACTGCTCCTTTGAATTTTTTCCAACCCAGGGACGGCGCATATATGTCGGCATGTTTGAGCACACTGGAGGAGTGACAAACATGACTTTTCTTCACCCCAAGGGTGCCAGTAGGATCGATCGAATATGGACAGATCAACGGCTGGCGCTAGAACACGCTAGGGTTATGTGGACGCCATGGTCAGATCACGGCTTGCTGAAGGTACGACTGAGGGAGCGAGCAGGTGAGCCGGTGGGGCGACCTCAGTCAAGGTGGAAGATCCCAGGATGGCTATTACGTGACAATACCTTTGTTAATGAAATAGAAAGTCTGGTAGCAAACTGGCGGTGGAAGAGCCCAGGACCGGATGAGGAGGGCTGGGCCCAATGGTGGGAGGCCACAAAGCAGGCGCTGCGGCGCTGTTGCCAGCAGCTCTGCCGTAAGACACACAACCGCTTGCTGCTTCAATATCAGAAAGCTTTGTACAGATACCTGCGGTTCTGTGAGAGACAAGCCCGGGGTGAGACAGTGGATGCCAGAGCCTTTTTGGAGTGCCGACGGACAGTAGAGTCGTATCACCGACATAGGCGAGAGACGAGAATCAGAGAAGAACGCAGCAGACGTAAAGGCCCGGTTGTGCAGAAGGGTCAGTGGCAAAGCGACTTCATAAGACGTGAGCGGTTGTCCATGACAGCCTTGCAAGACCCAAATGGCGGTGGTTTGCGGACACGGCCAGAGGAGATGGTCGCTATTATGGGGTCCTTCTATGGAGAGCTGATGACACGTCGACCGATTGACGAAGAAAGAAAGAAAGTTTATCTCGCGTCAGCGATGGGCAACAAGAATGAAGGGATATGGCAGGAAGACAGTGAGGCACATCGGGTGCTCCTAGAGCCTATCCTGCCTGAAGAAGTTGACCGGGCGATCGCTCGTGCGAAGTGGAAATCTGCTCCAGGGCCTGATGGACTCAACTATGGCCTATATAAGAAGTTTCGGGGGCTGTTGCGAGAACCTTTGGCAAGGGTATTTAATGAAGGCCTTCGAAATGGGTGCCTGCCCGCCTCCATGTATGATGCCCGCATGAGTTTCATCTATAAAGCAGGCGATGAGACGCAGCCGCAGAACTGGCGGCCCATTACGGTAACGAATGCAGACTACCGGCTCCTGGCAGCGATCCTCAACCAGAGATTGGCTAAGGGAGCATCGGAGATGATTCACCTCTCCCAATCGAGTGCTGTGCCAGGGAGGAGAATGAGTGACTCTTTGACGGTGCTGCGCGATGTTTTCACCCGGGTCCAGCAACAGAAGTGGGCAGGCTTTCTTGTCCAATGTGACCAGAGTAAAGCCTTTGACAGAGTAGACCATGACTTCCTGTGGGCCGTATTGGAAGAGAAGAGGGTGCCAAAAGGATTTATCTCGTGGCTTCAGACTCTGTACAGATACGCTTCGGCCACGCCGCAAGTAGCAGGAACAGAGGGGCAGAAGATGTGGCTGCAAGGTGGCGTCCGACAGGGCTGTCCCCTGAGCCCGCTGCTCTACGTGTTGGCTTTAGATCCGCTTTTGCGAAGGATAGATGGCAACTCGAAACTCCAAGGAATCAGAATGGAGAGAAGGCTGGCTAGCGCTGTAGTGGTGAAGGTAATCAGTCATGCAGATGATGTTAATCTGCTGGCAGCTTCACGGGAGGAGGTAGGAGCCATACGCGCAGAGCTGGAGGATTATGCTGAAAGCACAGGAGCACGCATTAACATTGACAAGTCCCGGGTCATCCATCTTGTGGACCACAATAACGTCGCAGGCATGAGAATCACCGGTCTCCATGATGAGGCAGCCTTGCGAGACGTGGAACAGTCAGGAGAGGCGAGGGGGGAGATACAAAAGGAGCAGGACGTCCGTGTCTTGGGCATCCGTTTTACACTGACGGCCAAAGGTTGGAAAGTGAACTGGACGGCTTGGCTTGAAAAGACAAAGCGTCAGTTAGAGACATGGCAAAAGTTTCGCTTGACATTGTATCAACGAGCGATTTATGTAAGGACGTATGTAGTCCCGGGAGGGACCTACATCGCACATGTATACCCACCTGAGCAGCATGTTCTGAAGGAGGTGACGGCGCGAATCCGAGAGTTCATTTTAGGATCAAATCGTTTTCCTGTTAGCAATGCGGTCCTTCAGTTAGCCGTGCAGAAGGGTGGCCTCGGACTCCCCAATTTGGAAGTGCTTTACTTGGCAAAATTTTTGGCAACTAACATGGCACCTTCACAGCAGGGTGGAGAGTGGCGCCGAGAGCAGATAAAACGAACTTTGTTTTGGAGCGCCTGCAAAGGCTCTCAGTGGGAGGTAGGATGGTGGAGAGGACGCAATCCGACGCTCCGCCTTACACAGGCAGTGCTAGCGGAGCTACCCGAATGGCTCCAGGAGACCGCCAAGACAGTGAAGCGGTGGAAGCTGTCAGCTAATCTAGTGAAAGAGAGCATGCAGGAGGGACAAGGATACCGAACATCAACTCAAATGATTTACATGGGGATGATGGAGGAGGTGTGGGCAGCGCACCGAGAGAAGATGTCGCATAAAGACAACCTCTCAGCTTATTTAAGGGCGGGTGAAGATGTGCCACAGCGAAAAGAGCTTTTCACTGACAAGAGGGTGCCGATGTCTCTCTGGGAGACGAGATGGCGACTGTTCCATCAAGTCCCGAATGTCTTGGGTAGGAGACACTGGAGACCAGAGGAAGAGCAGCATTGCCGGAGGCCGGGTTGTGGGACCAGTTTGAGAGACCCACCTGTCCGAGAGACTGTTGACCATTTTCTGATCAAGTGTAAAACATCAAGAGAAGTGTGGACAGGAGTGGCCCACTTGCTACGCTGGCCTTACTTGGAAGAGCAGCAGTGGGAGACAGTGGCGTCTGGCTACTGTCCAATGGATGGATTTCAGGGCCCTGAGAGAGACCAAGGTGACCCACCTCGTTATTGGGCAGTGGCTTGGCACACCATGCGTTTAGTTAATCTCATAGTAGTTCAAAGTCTCACGTGGTTGAGGGCACGGCAGTTGCGAACCGGTGACAGAAGGAAAAAGTCATCTGTCCAGGGAACGATAATTCATGTCTGGCGCCGTCTGGCAGATATGGCAGCATATGATCAGGAGAGGGTACCTAGAGAGCAGTGGCGTCGGTGGTGGTTGTGGTTACGTGGCACCAATCCACCAATCACGTGAGAATTTGTGAGAATCTGTAGGAAAATCAAAAACAGAACTCTGTTAATAACCAAAGCACAGTCTGAATGTATGAGACAATATGAGACAAAATGAAACAAAATACAACAATATACATTGCTGTAAACTGAGTTTTTACCGTGTACTGTAACAACTTTGCAACAAATTTGTAACTACATAACTTTAAAATGATGGAACTTTGTAACCTTGTACTATTATAGTTAGTGAATTTGTAATCTGGTAACGTGCTGATCTGCTGATCTTCTAATTGTAATATTGAGATATTGTGTGTGTTTTTGTCTGGTTATAGTTATGCTTATATGCTTATACTTATAGTTCCTCTTCGTTATGTTCATAAGGCTGATCATGCTGATGTATACTGACATACGCTGATGTACATTGATATCTAGAGTGTCTATGTATATAGTGGGTATGATGTATAGAGTATATAGTATGTTGTCTGCTGTACGTTGTCTGTATTCTGTACTTTGAAAGTATTTTGTAAGTGTTTTGCAAATATTTTATATTTTGCAAGTATTTGTATTTGTATTTGTATTTGTATTTGTATTTGTATTTGTATTTGTATTTTATATTTTGCAAGTATTTATGAATATTTGAAAGTATAAAGTATATAGTATAAGGTATTTGGTATTTACTCAGAGTTAAAGGTTGAGATTTGTAACTTTCATTGATGGGACTGTGTTCCCTCAAACTGTAGGATGGATAACTTAAATAAAAATCTTTATTTTCCTAAAAAAAAAAAAAAAAATCTTTATTTTCCTAACCCTAACCCTAACCCTAACCCTAACCCTGACCCTGACCCTGACCCTACCCTGACCCTGACCCTGACCCTGACCCTGACCCTGACCCCACCCACCTTGAATAGCAGACGTGCGATCAAGGAGCTCTCACTTCCTGGTTTGGATTTTCGCTTTTTTTACCTATTATATCTCTGAGAAAAATTTCAAATTCGGTCAGACTTTGTTCCTAAGGGTACCCCCATCAGGGGGTGCGAATATGGAGCCCCCCCCTCCTGGGAGGGACCCCCAAATTGAGATCGAATTTTTGCCTATAGAAGACAATGGACATCATGGAGAGCATGCTTCCCAGCGTGGCCTACAAGAAAAAGGCTTCAAATTTCATCTGCTGCCATCCGCTTTGGGAGTCGCGCCTTCTGACGCCGCAGATGGTAAGAATGATCAAGGGCCCCTGGGGAATATAGACCGGACCTCCATTTTCGGGTTTGACCCCTCCCAGAAGACCCCTGCCGCTTTTAAGGAGCAACCCTTTTCCCTATTGCTTTCAATGGAACAAGCGACAGTACAGACAGGATTTTGCTCAGAGGGCCCTGGGGATCCTCTGGACCAGGACGTGGGGTGTAAGAGCTTGAATGACACCTTTACTCATGAGGAGACCCACAGCATTCGTAAACCCGTTACAAGTGGCCCTGCTCTTGAGGAGACCTTTTCTTCTAAGAACTCCCTGGCCTCTGGGAAGGCTCTTACACGTGTCCTTACTCACGAGGAGACCTTTGCTGTTAAGCAAGACTTGGATGCTGGGAAGGCTGTTACACGGGTCCTTACTCACGAGGAGACCTTTGCTCCTAAGCAAGACTTGGATGCTGGGAAGGCCGTTACACGTGTCCTTACTCATGAGGAGACCTTTGCTATTAAGCGACACTTGGATGCTGGGAAGGCTGTTACACGTGTCCTTACTCACGAGGAGACCTTTGCTCCTAAGCAAGACTTGAATGCTGGGAAGGCTGTTACACGTGTCCTTACTCATGAGGAGACCTTTGCTCCTAAGCAAGACTTGAATGCTGGGAAGGCTGTTACACGTGTCCTTACTCGCGAGGAGACTTTTGCTCCTACGAAAAACTTGAATGCTGGGGACGCTGTTACACATGTTCTTACTCATGAGGAGACCTTCATAACTCAGGAGGCCCAGAAGACTGAGAACATAAAAATCTATTTTCCTAACCCTAGTAACCCTAAACCTAACCCTGATTGTCCTGATTTTGATCCTAATGTTTCCGAGGACGCTGAAGAACGATCTCGAAAATTTGAGAAATATCTGGAAACTAATATGGACCTAGCTAAGTCTCCTAGAGATGTTAGGAAGACTTGTCAGTCTCCTGTGTTGAGCAAGACAGCTATAGTTAAGATGCCTACACCAGAAAAGGATAAACTTAAGGTATTGAGAGAACAATACCTTAGAATGAAAGAAGAAGAGAAACGTTTGGCCAGAGAATGTGATGAGAAGACGTCATACAGTTTTGACTTGTATTCAAGGCGAGATGATATTGAGGGTGAGATGAAGAATTCTACGGACCCTGAGGAGCGGGCCGAACTGATGGAGGAGTGGAAGGAGGTGGATGCGTTGATGCAAATGGATGGAGGTACAAAGTCTTTAGCATACGAACTGAGTGTGGCTTGTCGTGAGGAACTGAAGCGGTTAGTGAAAGCATACGACCGACAGGAGGACAGGGCGGCTCGTGAAGAGACAGCTCAATACCTTGCGCAGAAGAGGATGCGGGTATCCCCAGAGGGTCACCCAGAAAAGAAGAGGATGAGAAATCGGATGACTCAGTCTCCAGTGCCATCCAAGCAAAATGAGTCACCGGTACCCTCTACAACGGGAACAGATACTGATATGGAAACAGACGGGGAAGTTAAAAATGCATCACGAAATACGAGGGAGGCGAATCTGTTGGAAGCCTGGCAAAAAGTAAAGCTGCAACCGATGTCTAAAGCCTTTGACATCCTAGTTCCCAAAGAGATGCAGAAAATAGATCTAGCCAAGTTTTGGGCCTTTCTGGTAGGTCACATGGCTTTGCCTATAGTGGACACTGTGACGTTGAAGAAGAAGAGCAAAGATGTTATGATTGGTATGCTGGACAAGCAGAGGATAGTGCTTGTGGACTGTTTGACCGGGAAGATAGAACCCGAGCCTCAAGCTTTGGAGAAAGCCGCTTACGCTAAATCTCTGACTGTGAAAGTCGTTGATAGGTTTGTTATTGGTCGGAAAGGTCGTACCTCAATGGAAACCTATCCCGATTGGCTGTCTGAAGAAGGACTTAAGGATACTTTGCGGATTTTTCAGAGGTATGCGGAGGAAAGCGTACAGGAAGAGTTTGCGGGCATTTACGACTGCCCCGATGATGAAAACTCTGAACTTACTTATGAGGACTGGGCGGCCTGGTGCGAGCAGGCTTTCTACTGGATCGACGTTCGACTTCGGAAGATGGATCGGGCGATGGAACCCACGGGAACGGAAAACAAGACTGGAGACAAGGGACCATCTGAAGGGAAGGCCGCGGGAAAGACGGATGGTCCGGCGGTCGTTCCGTCACAAGCCCAGATGACCACAATGGCTGAGATACAAGAGGCCCAGATTGGAATTCAGGGAGACTCTGGTTTACAGGGTCTCCCGGAAACGGGTGAGGTTTTAGTTGCCGTTTCCTTGCCCAGAATCAGCAAGACGCTTTTTACAGAAAAGGGCGGGGGAGGTCAGGGTGGGAGGGGAAGTGGAATGGACGCTGAGGGCACTAGTGAGGATGATGGGGGTTTGTCACGGGTGGAGTCTGCTCCTGCCTCGGATGGGGAACTGGAGGGTATTCCAGCTTTGGAAGATGAACAAAGGGGAGGGAAACAAGATTGGGAAGTGGAAGGACTAGTCCTTAGGAAAAGAAGTGTGCAAGAGTTTGCTGAGGGAGGGTATGCAGAGAGCACAGAAGGACTAGATATTCAAAGCAATGAAGGAGAAGGTGGGTGTGACAGGGAAGAAAGGAGGGAAATACAAAAAGTGGGGGTACCGGGGTTGACAGAGGCACAACCCCCTCGAGGGGTAGTTGATAGGGAAGATACTGGGCCTGCGGGCGTTTTTGCTTTCTCTCTTACAGTTGAGCCTCGGTTGTCACAGACAGAGGCGGGAGGGAACAGAATTTTGGATGGAGCGGCTCCTGACCAAAAGGGACTAAATGGAGCAATTTCTACTCACGATGAGAGGAACCAAAATAGGATTGCTGACCCTGTGACTACTCCTATTGGGACTGCTGCTCCTGGGACTGCTGCTTCTGGGAAGTTTGCTCCTTTGATTTTGGAAGATGTTGAAAAGACAAATACGATGGGACTGCACGAGACTCGTTCAGGGGAGATAACGGCAATGGACATTAGTTCTACTGCATTATTTTCTGTAAGTAAACTCCATGTGGACCTGCCTGCAAGACCTCTGGGAGCCTTGCAGAAAGAACCTCCCGTGAATAAGGTTAATAATGTTACAAAAGGCACAAAGGCTGGGGAGGGATTGAGTATAGGGTCAACTATGATTACTGCAGATGATTTGAACCCCCAGGCAGTTCCAACCACATCAGGTAGAAGCTCTGTGTTAGCCTCAGGGTCGTCTTATGCCCAAATGCTTAAGGGCCCAGCAGGGAAACAAAAAGGGACAACGGGACCAAGGGGAGGAGAGAATATCGGGGAGCCTCTTAGACGTCGGGTAGATTTTGAAAAGGAGAAATTGGAGGATGAGGAATTCCTGGAAGAGTTCTTTAATATGAGGGAACAAGAAGAGTCTGAATTTGATCCTAGGCAGAGATTCGTGGTTCGGTTTAGATATAAAGGAACAGACCCTACAAAATTGACAGAGGAATACATGATGGATGCTCTGCTAGAATGTTTAAAAGTTTCCCCCCAGGACATACTAGCTGTTCTTATGCCCCCTGGTCTGAAAGAAACAGACGTATGCTTTGTGACTGAGCGGGCTTATCAATATTTCTGGCAAGTACTTAAGGCTTTCCAAAAATCTGAGAGGAATCCCTTTTCTGACTTTGATGTGGTGCCCCTATTTAGAGGCGAGTCGAGAGTTCTCACTGTTGCCTTCCGGACCACTAGCATTCCGGAGGAGGATGTTGAGCGATGGCTAGAGAGACATTGCAAGGTGTTGCTACCCCCCCGGAAAGCCATGAATGCGTGGAATGTGTGGAAAGGGGAGTATAAGGCAGTCGTGTCATTACAGAGGGACCACCGTAGCAACATCAGTCACGTTCCAAAGTACTTTTACTTAGGGGGTGACAGAGGTGTAACGAGATATAGTGGGCAGCCTCCTGCTTGTTTCCAGTGTGGAGGTTTTGATCACATTCGACAAGATTGCACGTCATCTTTGTGTGCCGCTTGCGGAAGGAGGGGCCACGATTCAATCCGCTGTACTTACGAGGTTACCTGTAATTTGTGTGGTGGGGAGGGACATACTTATTTACTGTGTCCAGATGCCTATTATAACCGGGCTTACCCTGAGGCTTACGAAAAACTTAGGCTGGCCCATGTCCATAAACAGAAGTCCCCTCAGGATACAGCTACTGAGGAGGAGAGACCCTCTGTGAATCAGGAAAGCACAATGCAAAAACAGAGGCAGGATGACGGGGAGGAGGGAGGATGGACACAGGTGAGAGGATCATCCCGAGGTAAGGTGAGGAGAGGGATATACTCTGTTACCCAGAAGTTAGTACCTAATAACAGAAATAGATTTGGAATACTGGGAGAGTGCGAGGAGATGGAGACTGAGTCACAAGCAGAAGGAGGAAGAGGTGGTGAGATTCAGACGGTGAGGCCCAAAGCTAGAAGGGAGACAAAAAGGGAGACAAAAAGGGAGGCTCAGATTGAGACAAAGAAGTCACTTTTCCGTACCATGGAGGATATGAGTGAGAAGGAACTCGAGGTGTGGCGTAATGAGACTAAGGAGAAGTTGGAGGGAGTGACTCAGAAGCTTCGGCAGTGGGAGGAATCTGGAGGGTCTCAGGAGGAGGGAAAGAGGTTGAAGGACAAACAGCAATTTTGGAGGGATGAGATCAATTTTTTAGCATGTGAAATAGAAAAAAGAATGGAACGAAGGGCGAGAGAAGGTGAATCTTCACAGACACAGGAAGTGGATTTGGAGATGGTAGTAGAGGAACAGGGGGAGGAACAGAAAAGAGGTGGAAACAAGGGACAAAGTAAAGACAAGAAACCAAGTAAAGGAGAGGAAAGGGAGCAAGGAGAGGAAAGAGAGCAAAGAGGTGCCTCAGCAGTGTCATCCCGAGAGTCTTCCCCCTCTGTTAATTTACAAAAGGACTATACGGTGAAGTTCGGACCCTCGCCTCCCCCCCGTAAGACAGGGGAACCCCTTGGTAACCCCCCTGGAACTTAAGTTTACCTTTACCCTTTACTCCTTTAAGTTAGGCCACATCTGCTATGATTTAGTAGGGGGTGGAAATAAAGAGACAGAAGCAGAAATTACAATTAAAGTAAAGTAAGTTTATTCTTACGAGTGTTGAAGTCTTAATGTACTTTTTTATGTACCTTGTTTTTCTTCAGTACTGTTTTCTTCATTACTGCATGCTTCGTTACTGTAACGTTCAAATTTCAAAGTGTAAAGTGCAAAGTGCAAAGTTTTAATGTTCTTTATTGGTTTTTATTGTTCTTTAATGTTCTTGATTGTTCTTTAAAGCTTTTTCTTGTGTGTATGTAGAATGGTATTTATAAATAAAAAATCTATTTTCCTAAAAAAAAACTATTTTCCTAACCCTAACCCTAACCCTAACCCCACCCACCCACCTGGAATAGCAGACGTGCGATCAAGGAGCTCGCACTTCCTGGTTTGGATTTTCGCTTTTTTTACCTATTATATCTCTCAGAAAAATTTCAAATTTGGTCAGACTTTGTTGCTAAGGGTACCCCCATCAGGGGGTGCGAATATGGAGCCCCCCCCTCTTGGGGGGGACCCCCAAATTCAGATCGAATTTTTGCCTATAGAAGACAATGGAGATCATGCAGAGCATGCTTCCCAGCGTGGCCTACAAGAAAAAGGCTTCAAATTTCATCTGCTGCCATCCGCTTTGGGAGTCGCGCCTTCTGATGCCACAGATGGTAAGAATGTTCAAGGGCCCCTGGGGAATATAGACCGGACCTCCATTTTCGGGTTTGACCACTCCCAGAAGACCCCTGCCGCTTTTAAGGAGCAACCCTTTTCCCTATTGCTTTCAATGGAACAAGCGACAGTACAGACAGGATTTTCCTCAGAGGGCCCTGGGGATCCTCTGGACCAGGACGTGGGGTGTAAGAGCTTGAATGACACCTTTACTCATGAGGAGACCCACAGCATTCGTAAACCCGTTACAAGTGGCCCTACTCTTGAGGAGACCTTTTCTTCTAAGAACTCCCTGGCCTCTGGGAAGGCTGTTACACGTGTCCTTACTCACGAGGAGACCTTTGCTGTTAAGCAAGACTTGGATGCTGGGAAGGCTGTTACACGTGTCCTTACTCACGAGGAGACCTTTGCTCCTAAGCAAGACTTGGATGCTGGGAAGGCCGTTACACGTGTCCTTACTCATGAGGAGACCTTTGCTCTTAAGCGAGACTTAGATGCTGGGAAGGCTGTTACACGTGTCCTTACTCATGAGGAGACCTTTGCTCCTAAGCAAGACTTGAATGCTGGGAAGGCTGTTACACGTGTCCTTACTCATGAGGAGACCTTTGCTCCTAAGCAAGACTTGAATGCTGGGAAGGCTGTTACACGTGTCCTTACTCGCGAGGAGACTTTTGCTCCTACAAAAAACTTGAATGCTGGGGACGCTGTTACACATGTTCTTACTCATGAGGAGACCTTCATAACTCAGGAGGCCCAGAAGACTGAGAACATAAAAATCTATTTTCCTAACCCTAGTAACCCTAAACCTAACCCTGATTGTCCTGATTGTCCTGATTTTGATCCTAATGTTTCCGAGGACGCTGAAGAACGATCTCGAAAATTTGAGAAATATCTGGAAACTAATATGGACCTAGCTAAGTCTCCTAGAGATGTTAGGAAGACTTGTCAGTCTCCTGTGTTGAGCAAGACAGCTATAGTTAAGATGCCTACACCAGAAAAGGATAAACTTAAGGTATTGAGAGAACAATACCTTAGAATGAAAGAAGAAGAGAAACGTTTGGCCAGAGAATGTGATGAGAAGACGTCATACAGTTTTGACTTGTATTCAAGGCGAGATGATATTGAGGGTGAGTTGAAGAATTCTACGGACCCTGAGGAGCGGGCCGAACTGATGGAGGAGTGGAAGGAGGTGGATGCATTGATGCAAATGGATGGAGGTACAAAGTCTTTAGCATACGAACTGAGTGTGGCTTGTCGTGAGGAACTGAAGCAGTTAGTGAAAGCATACGACCGACAGGAGGAGAGGACGGCACGTGAAGAGACAGCTCAATACCTTGCGCAGAAGAGGATGCGGGTATCCCCAGAGGGTCACCCAGAAAAGAAGAGGATGAGAAATCGGATGACTCAGTCTCCAGTGCCATCCAAGCAAAATGAGTCACCGGTACCCTCTACAACGGGAATAGATACTGATATGGAAACAGACGGGGAAGTTAAAAATGCATCACGAAATACGAGGGAGGCGAATCTGTTGGAAGCCTGGCAAAAAGTAAAGCTGCAACCGATGTCTAAAGCCTTTGACATCCTAGTTCCCAAAGAGATGCAGAAAATAGATCTAGCCAAGTTTTGGGCCTTTCTGGTAGGTCACATGGCTTTGCCTATAGTGGACACTGTGACGTTGAAGAAGAAGAGCAAAGATGTTATGATTGGTATGCTGGACAAGCAGAGGATAGTGCTTGTGGACTGTTTGACCGGGAAGATAGAACCCGAGCCTCAAGCTTTGGAGAAAGCCGCTTACGCTAAATCTCTGACTGTGAAAGTCGTTGATAGGTTTGTTATTGGTCGGAAAGGTCGTACATCAATGGAAACCTATCCCGATTGGCTGTCTGAAGAAGGACTTAAGGATACTTTGCGGATTTTTCAGAGGTATGCGGAGGAAAGCGTACAGGAAGAGTTTGCGGGCATTTACGACTGCCCCGATGATGAAAACTCTGAACTTACTTATGAGGACTGGGCGGCCTGGTGCGAGCAGGCTTTCTACTGGATCGACGTTCGACTTCGGAAGATGGATCGGGCGATGGAACCCACGGGAACGGAAAACAACACTGGAGACAAGGGACCATCTGAAGGGAAGGCCGCGGGAAAGACGGATGGTCCGGCGGTCGTTCCGTCACAAGCCCAGATGACCACGATGACTGAGATACAAGAGGCCCAGATTGGAATTCAGGGAGACTCTGGTTTACAGGGTCTCCCGGAAACGGGTGAGGTTTTAGTTGCCGTTTCCTTGCCCAGAATCAGCAAGACGCTTTTTACAGAAAAGGGCGGGGGAGGTCAGGGTGGGAGGGGAAGTGGAATGGACGCTGAGGGCACTACTGAGGATGATGGGGGTTTGTCAGGGGTGGAGTCTGCTCCTGCCTCGGATGGGGAACTCGAGGGTATTCCAGCTTTGGAAGATGAACAAAGGGGAGGGAAACAAGATTGGGAAGTGGAAGGACTAGTCCTTGGGAAAAGAAGTGTGCAAGAGTTTGCTGAGGGAGGGTATGCAGAGAGCACAGAAGGACTAGATATTCAAAGCAATGAAGAAGAAGGTGGGTGTGACAGGGAAGAAAGGAGGGAAATACAAAAAGTGGGGGTACCGGGGTTGACAGAGGCACAACCCCCTCGAGGGGTAGTTGATAGGGAAGATACTGGGCCTGCGGGCGTTTTTGCTTTCTCTCTTACAGTTGAGCCTCGGTTGTCACAGACAGAGGCAGGAGGGAACAGAATTTTGGATGGAGCGGCTCCTGACCAAAAGGGACTAAATGGAGCAATTTCTACTCACGATGAGAGGAACCAAAATAGGATTGCTGACCCTGTGACTACTCCTATTGGGACTGCTGCTCCTGGGACTGCTGCTTCTGGGATGTTTGCTCCTTTGATTTTGGAAGATGTTGAAAGGACAAATACGATGGGACTGCACGAGACTCGTTCAGGGGAGATAACGGCAATGGACATTAGTTCTACTGCATTATTTTCTGTAAGTAAACTCCATGTGGACCTGCCTGCAAGACCTCTGGGAGCCTTGCAGAAAGAACCTCCCGTGAATAAGGTTAATAATGTTACAAAAGGCACAAAGGCTGGGGAGGGATTGAGTATAGGGTCAACTATGATTACTGCAGATGATTTGAACCCCCAGGCAGTTCCAACCACATCAGGTAGAAGCTCTGTGTTAGCCTCAGGGTCGTCTTATGCCCAAATGCTTAAGGGCCCAGCAGGGAAACAAAAAGGGACAACGGGACCAAGGGGAGGAGAGAATATCGGGGAGCCTCTTAGACGTCGGGTAGATTTTGAAAAGGAGAAATTGGAGGATGAGGAATTCCTGGAAGAGTTCTTTAATATGAGGGAACAAGAAGAGTCTGAATTTGATCCTAGGCAGAGATTCGTGGTTCGGTTTAGATATAAAGGAACAGACCCTACAAAATTGACAGAGGAATACATGATGGATGCTCTGCTAGAATGTTTAAAAGTTCCCCCCCAGGACATACTAGCTGTTCTTATGCCCCCTGGTCTGAAAGAAACAGACGTATGCTTTGTGACTGAGCGGGCTTATCAATATTTCTGGCAAGTACTTAAGGCGTTCCAAAAATCTGAGAGGAATCCCTTTTCTGACTTTGATGTGGTGCCCCTATTTAGAGGCGAGTCGAGAGTTCTCACTGTTGCCTTCCGGACCACTAGCATTCCGGAGGAGGATGTTGAGCGATGGCTAGAGAGACATTGCAAGGTGTTGCTACCCCCCCCCCCCAGAAAGCCATGAATGCGTGGAATGTGTGGAAAGGGGAGTATAAGGCAGTCGTGTCATTACAGAGGGACCACCGTAGCAACATCAGACACGTTCCAAAGTACTTTTACTTAGGGGGTGACAGAGGTGTAACGAGATATAGTGGGCAGCCTCCTGCTTGTTTCCAGTGTGGAGGTTTTGATCACATTCGACAAGATTGCACGTCATCTTTGTGTGCCGCTTGCGGAAGGAGGGGCCACGATTCAATCCGCTGTACTTACGAGGTTACCTGTAATTTGTGTGGTGGGGAGGGACATACTTATTTACTGTGTCCAGATGCCTATTATAACCGGGCTTACCCTGAGGCTTACGAAAAACTTAGGCTGGCCCATGTCCATAAACAGAAGTCCCCTCAGGATACAGCTACTGAGGAGGAGAGACCCTCTGTGAATCAGGAAAGCACAATGCAAAAACAGAGGCAGGATGACGGGGAGGAGGGAGGATGGACACAGGTGAGAGGATCATCCCGAGGTAAGGTGAGGAGAGGGATATACTCTGTTACCCAGAAGTTAGTACCTAATAACAGAAATAGATTTGGAATACTGGGAGAGTGCGAGGAGATGGAGACTGAGTCACAAGCAGAAGGAGGAAGAGGTGGTGAGATTCAGACGGTGAGGCCCAAAGCTAGAAGGGAGACAAAAAGGGAGACAAAAAGGGAGGCTCAGATTGAGACAAAGAAGTCACTTTTCCGTACCATGGAGGATATGAGTGAGAAGGAACTCGAGGTGTGGCGTAATGAGACTAAGGAGAAGTTGGAGGGAGTGACTCAGAAGCTTCGGCAGTGGGAGGAATCTGGAGGGTCTCAGGAGGAGGGAAAGAGGTTGAAGGACAAACAGCAATTTTGGAGGGATGAGATCAATTTTTTAGCATGTGAAATAGAAAAAAGAATGGAACGAAGGGCGAGAGAAGGTGAATCTTCACAGACACAGGAAGTGGATTTGGAGATGGTAGTAGAGGAACAGGGGGAGGAACAGAAAAGAGGTGGAAACAAGGGACAAAGTAAAGACAAGAAACCAAGTAAAGG
This sequence comes from Eublepharis macularius, assembly GCF_028583425.1. Taxonomy (NCBI): domain Eukaryota; kingdom Metazoa; phylum Chordata; class Lepidosauria; order Squamata; family Eublepharidae; genus Eublepharis; species Eublepharis macularius. Next base: position 175,436,383 of record NC_072794.1, on the reverse strand, counting down.
AGAGGAAAGGGAGCAAGGAGAGGAAAGAGAGCAAAGAGGTGCCTCAGCAGTGTCATCCCGAGAGTCTTCCCCCTCTGTTAATTTACAAAAGGACTATACGGTGAAGTTCGGACCCTCGCCTCCCCCCCGTAAGACAGGGGAACCCCTTGGTAACCCCCCTGGAACTTAAGTTTACCTTTACCCTTTACTCCTTTAAGTTAGGCCACACCTGCTATGATTTAGTAGGGGGTGGAAATAAAGAGACAGAAGCAGAAAATACAATTAAAGTAAAGTAAGTTTATTCTTACGAGTGTTGAAGTCTTAATGTACTTTTTTATGTACCTTGTTTTTCTTCAGTACTGTTTTCTTCATTACTGCATTCTTCGTTACTGTAACGTTCAAATTTCAAAGTGTAAAGTGCAAAGTGCAAAGTTTTAATGTTCTTTATTGGTTTTTATTGTTCTTTAATGTTCTTGATTGTTCTTTAAAGCTTTTTCTCGTGTGTATGTAGAATGGTATTTATAAATAAAAAATCTATTTTCCTAAAAAAAAAAAAAAATCTATTTTCCTAACCCTAACCCTAACCCTAACCCACCCACCTTGAATATCAGACGTGCGATCAAGGAGCTCTCACTTCCTGGTTTGGATTTTCGCTTTTTTTACCTATTATATCTCTGACAAAAATTTCAATTTTGGTCACACTTTGTTCCTAAGGGTACCCCCATCAGGGGGTGCGAATATGGAGCCCTCCCCTCCTGGGGGGGACCCCCAAATTGAGATCGAATTTTTGCCTATAGAAGACAATGGAGAGCATGGAGAGCATGCTTCCCAGCATGGCCTACAAGAAAAAGGCTTCAAATTTCATCTGCTGCCATCCGCTTGCGGAGTCGCACCTTCTGATGCCACAGATGGTAAGAATGTTCAAGGGCCCCTGGGGAATATAGACCAGACCTCCATTTTCGGGTTTGACCCCTCCCAGAAGACCCCTGCCGCTTTTAAGGAGCAACCCTTTTCCCTATTGCTTTCAATGGAACAAGCAACAGTAGAGACAGGACTTTCCTCAGAGGGCCCTGGGGATCATCTGGACCAGGACGTGGGGTGTAAGAGCTTGAATGACACCTTTGCTCATGAGGACACCCACAGCATTCGTAAGCCCGTTACACGTGGCCCTACTCTTGAGGAGACCTTTTCTTCTAAGAACACCGTGGCCTCTGGGAAGGCTGTTACACGCGTCCTTACTCACGAGGAGACCTTTGCTCCTAAGCAAGAATTGGATGCTGGGGAAGCTGTTACACGTGTCCTTACTCATGAGGAGACCTTTGCTGCTAAGCAAGACTTGAATGCTGGGAAGGCTGTTACACATGTCCTTACTCACACGGAGACCTTTGCTCCTAAGCAAGATTTGAATGCTGGGAAGGCTGTTACACGTGTCCTTACTCATGAGGAGACCTTTGCTCCAAAGCGAGACCTGAATGCTGGGAAGGCTGTTACATGTGTCCTTACTCGCGAGGAGACCTTTGCTCCCATGCAAAACTTGAATGCTGGGGATGCTGTTACACATGTTCTTACTCATGAGGAGACCTTCATAACTCAGGAGGCCCAGAAGACTGAGAACATGAAAATCTATTTTCCTAACCTAGTAACCCTAACCCTAACCCTGATTGTCCTGATTTTGATCCTAATGTTTCCGAGGACGCTGAAGAACGATCTCGAAAATTTGAGAAATATCTGGAAACTAATATGGACCTAGCTAAGTCTCCTAGAGATGTTAGGAAGACTTGTCAGTCTCCTGTGTTGAGCAAGACAGCTATAGTTAAGATGCCTACACCAGAAAAGGATAAACTTAAGGTATTGAGAGAACAATACCTTAGAATGAAAGAAGAAGAGAAACGTTTGGCCAGAGAATGTGATGAGAAGACGTCATACAGTTTTGACTTGTATTCAAGGCGAGATGATATTGAGGGTGAGTTGAAGAATTGTACGGACCCTGAGGAGCGGGCCGAACTGATGGAGGAGTGGAAGGAGGTGGATGCATTGATGCAAATGGATGGAGGTACAAAGTCTTTAGCATACGAACTGAGTGTGGCTTGTCGTGAGGAACTGAAACGGTTAGTGCAAGCATATGACCGACAGGAGGAGAGGGCAGCTCGTGAAGAGGCAGCTCAATACCTTGCGCAGAAGAGGATGCGGGTATCCCCAGAGGGTCACCCAGAAAAGAAGAGGATGAGAAATCGGATGACTCAGTCTCCAGTGCCATCCAAGCAAAATGAGTCACCGGTACCCTCTACAACGGGAACAGATACTGATATGGAAACAGACGGGGAAGTTAAAAATGCATCACGAAATACGAGGGAGGCGAATCTTTTGGAAGCCTGGCAAAAAGTAAAGCTGCAACCGATGTCTAAAGCCTTTGACATCCTAGTTCCCAAAGAGATGCAGAAAATAGATCTAGCCAAGTTTTGGGCCTTTCTGGTAGGTCACATGGCTTTGCCTATAGTGGACACTGTGACGTTGAAGAAGAAGAGCAAAGATGTTATGATTGGTATGCTGGACAAGCAGAGGACAGTGCTTGTGGACTGTTTGACCGGGAAGATAGAACCCGAGCCTCAAGCTTTGGAGAAAGCCGCTTACGCTAAATCTCTGACTGTGAAGGTTGTTGATAGGTTTGTTATTGGTCGGAAAGGTCGTACATCTACGGAAACCTATCCCGATTGGCTGTCTGAGGAAGGACTTAAGGATACTTTGCGGATTTTTCAGACGTATGCGGAGGAAAGCGTACAGGAGGAGTTTGCGGGCATTTACGACTGCCCCGATGATGAAAACTCTGAACTTACTTATGAGGACTGGGCGGCCTGGTGCGAGCAGGCTTTCTACTGGATCGACGTTCGACTTCGGAGGATGGATCGGGCGATGGAACCCACGGGAACGGGAAACAAGACTGGAGACAAGGAACCATCTGAAGGGAAGGCCGCGGTAAAGACGGATGGTCCGGCGGTCGTTCCGTCACAAGCCCAGATGACCACGATGACTGAGATACAAGAGGCCCAGATTGGAAATCAGGGAGACTCTGGTTTACAGGGTCTCCCGGAAACGGTTGAGCCTCGGTTGTCACAGACAGAGGCGGGAGGGAACGGAATTTTGGATGGAGCGGCTCCTGACCAAAAGGGACTAAATGGAGCAATTTCTACTCACGATGAGAGGAACCAAAATAGGATTGCTGACTCTGTGACTACTCCTATTGGGACTGCTGCTCCTGGGACTGCTGCTTCTGGGACGTTTGCTCCTTTGATTTTGGAAGATGTTGAAAGGACAAATACGATGGGACTGCACGAGACTCGTTCAGGGGAGATAACGGCAATGGACATTAGTTCTCCTGCATTATTTTCTGTAAGTAAACTCCATGTGGACCTGCCTGCAAGACCTCTGGGAGCCTTGCAGAAAGAACCTCCTGTGAATAAGGTTAATAATGTTACAAAAGGCACAAAGGCTGGGGAGGGATTGAGTATAGGGTCAACTACGACTACTGCAGATGATTTGAACCCCCAGGCAGTTCCAAACACATCAAGTAGAAGCTCTGTGTTAGCCTCAGGGTCGTCTTATGCCCAAATGCTTAAGGGCCCAGCAGGGAAACAAAAAGGGACAACGGGACCAAGGGGAGGAGAGAATATTGGGGAGCCTCTTAGACGTCGGGTAGATTTTGAAAAGGAGAAATTGGAGGATGAGGAATTCCTGGAAGAGTTCTTTAATATGAGGGAACAAGAAGAGTCTGAATTTGATCCTAGGCAGAGATTTGTGGTTCGGTTTAGATATAAAGGAACAGACCCTACAAAATTGACAGAGGAATACATGATGGATGCTCTGCTAGAATGTTTAAAAGTTTCCCCGCAGGACATACTAGCTGTTCTTATGCCCCCTGGTCTGAAAGAAACAGACGTATGTTTTGTGACTGAGCGGGCTTATCAATATTTCTGGCAAGTACTTAAGGCGTTCCAAAAATCTGAGAGGAATCCCTTTTCTGACTTTGATGTGGTGCCCCTATTTAGAGGCGAGTCGAGAGTTCTCACTGTTGCCTTCCGGACCACTAACATTCCGGAGGAGGATGTTGAGCGATGGCTAGAGAGACATTGCAAGGTGTTGCTACCCCCCCGGAAAGCCATGAATGCGTGGAATGTGTGGAAAGGGGAGTATAAGGCAGTCGTGTCATTACAGAGGGACCACCGTAGCAACATCAGGCACGTTCCAAAGTACTTTTACTTAGGGGGTGACAGAGGTGTAACAAGATATAGTGGGCAGCCTCCTGCTTGTTTCCAGTGTGGAGGTTTCGATCACATTCGACAAGATTGCACGTCGTCTTTGTGTGCCGCTTGCGGAAGGAGGGGCCACGATTCGATCCGCTGTACTTACGAGGTTACCTGTAATTTGTGTGGTGGGGAGGGACATACTTATTTACTGTGTCCAGATGCCTATTATAACCGGGCTTACCCTGAGGCTTACGAAAAACTTAGGCTGGCCCATGTCCATAAACATAAGTCCCCTCGGGATACAGCTACTGAGGAGGAGAGACCCTCTGTGAATCAGGAAAGCACAATGCAAAAACAGAGGCAGGATGACGGGGAGGAGGGAGGATGGACACAGGTGAGAGGATCATCCCGAGGTAAGGTGAGGAGAGGGATATACTCTGTTACCCAGAAGTTAGCACCTAATAACAGAAATAGATTTGGAATACTGGGAGAGTGCGAGGAGATGGAGACTGAGTCACAAGCAGAAGGAGGAGGAGGTGGTGAGATTCAGACGGTGAGGCCCAAAGCTAGAAGAGAGACAAAAAGGGAGACAAAAAGGGAGGCTCAGGTTGAGGCAAAGAAGTCACTTTTCCGTACCATGGAGGATATGAGTGAGAAGGAACTCGAGGTGTGGCGTAATGAGACTAAGGAGAAGTTGGAGGGAGTGACTCAGAAGCTTCGGCAGTGGGAGGAATCTGGAGGGTCTCAGGAGGAAGGAAAGAGGTTGAAGGACAAACAGGAATTTTGGAGGGATGAGATCAATTTTTTAGCATGTGAAATAGAAAAAAGAATGGAACGAAGGGCGAGAGAAGGTGAATCTTCACAGACACACGAAGTGGATTCGGAGATGGTAGTAGAGGAACAGGGGGAAGAACAGAAGAGAGGTGGAAACAAGGAACAAAGTAAAGACAAGGAACCAAGTAAAGGAGAGGAAAGGGAGCAAAGAGGTGCCTCAGCAGTGTCGTCCCGGGAGTCTTCCCCCTCTGGTAATTTACAAAAGGACTATACGGTGAAGTTCGGACCCTCGCCTCCCCCCCGTAAGACAGGGGAACCCCTTGGTAACCCCCCTGGAACTTAAGTTTATCTTTTACCCTTTACTCCTTTAAGTTAGGCCACACCTGCTATGATTTAGTAGGGGGTGGAAATAAAGAGACAGAAGCAGAAAATACATTTGAAGTAAAGTAAGTTTATTCTTACGAGTGTTCAAGTCTTTATGTACTTTCTTTATGTACCTTGTTTTTCTTCAGTACTGTTTTCTTCATTACTGCATTCTATGTTACTGTAACATTCAAATTTCAAAGTGTAAAGTGCAAAGTGCAAAGTTTTAATGTTCTTTATTGGTTTTTATTGTTCTTTAATGTTCTTGATTGTTCTTTAAAGCTGTTTCTAGTGCGTATGTAGAATGGTACTTATAAATAAAAAATCTATTTTCCTAACCCTAACCCTAACCTGAGTAACCCTAACCCTAACCCTAGTGCTGCGGATTCAGGAGAAGGTCCAGATGCTAGTCCTTTTTCGTCCAACCAACAAATAAGAAGACAAACTTCACAAATAACTCAAGAAGATGATGATGACCTGAAAATGTACGAGCGCTATTTAGAAACTGACATGGAGCTAGCCAAGTCTCCTAGGGATGCCCGGAAGGATGGCTTTTCTCCTGTTCTGATGCGGACAGTTACAGTTCAGATTCCCATGTCAGAAAAGGTCAAATGTGAAGAGATGAGGAAAAAACTTGACAGAGAAGCGGAAGAAGATGAAGTGAATTTTGTTAATGAAAATTGGAGTGACAGTCCAATGGTGGAATTCGAAGAGGCTTTCATGGAAGGTGCACCTCATCTGTGTGACAGTAAGAACCCTATTTGTAAAGACCTTTCTGGTCACAGTAAACGTAATGGGCAGAGATATGAAGTAGAGGAATCTCTCTATGCAGAAATAGATGAAGCAGTTAGAGTTGTGGACAGATTCCAGGTTCTATCAGAGATGGAAACACATACACAGAAACAAGCAAATAAACAACAGGAGATAATGACCCAAGAAATGTTGGAGAATAAGAGGTTGCAACTTTCTCCAGACAATCATCCGAAGAAGAAGATGAAGAACCAAAAAACTGCTTTTGGAGCATTCTAGTCGGGATGTATTGCCTGCATCTTCTGCACCAGGAGCAGACACAGATTTGGATCTCGATAGTCAGGTTAAAGACAAAGACAAAGACAAAGTTAAAAATAAAAAGGGGACAAGCTTGAAGGATGCCTGGCAGAAGCAGAGGACTCAACCTATGAATAAGGCCAGTGAGATCTTACTATCTAATGAGATGCAAAAACTAGATCTTGCTAAGTTCTGGGCCTTTCTTGTAATGCATATTGGTCTATCTACAGTAGATACTATCACGTTAGATAAACTAAGTAAAGACAGTATGATTGAGAAACTGGACAAAGTGAAGACTCGGCTTATAGATAGCATGACTGGGACGTTGGTGGAGCGCCAGGATCTGGACAAAGCTGCATATGCCAAATCGTTAACTATCAAGATTGTTGACAGGTTAGTCTCTGGCCAAAGAGGACGTACATCGATGGAGAATTATCCGACATGGCTGACTGAAGAGGGACTTAAAGAGATCCTGGAAGATTTACAGAGTTATGCAGAGACACAGCCACAGGAGGATGAGTCGGGTATAGAGGACCACCCAGATATACAAGACACTAACCTTTCCTTTGGGGCTTGGGCGGCCTGGTGTAGGCAGGCGACCCAATGGATGGACGCTCGTATTCAAAGAAAGGAAGCAATGTCAGCACCAACGAGGACAATGGACACCAGGAGAAAAAAGGATGGGACAGGGCAGAGCGAGTCACACGTCAAGAGTTCGGCACCCACTGTGTCGTATGCCCAGCTGACTGTCGTGATTGGGAGACCAAATGCCGGATCTGGATGTCAGGGGGACTCTGTTTCTCAGAGTCTCCCAGAAATGGCTGAGGTTTCGGGTCCCTTACCCAAAATTGGCAGGAAACTGTTCGCGGAAGAAGGCGGAGGAAGAGAGGGTGGGAAGGGAAAGGGAATAGGGGAGGAAGGGAAAGGGGAGGATGGAGAAGATGAGAGCGATGGGGTTGTGTCTGGGGTGGAGTCAGGGGTACAGTCTGTGGCTGCATCAGATGGGGAACTGGAGGCTATTCCTGTGTCAGAAGACTTGGATGCTCAAGAAGGTATGGGAGAGAGAGGGTGTGGAAGAGTAGGTGATAAGAGTAAACTTGGGGCAAAAGATCGGGGAGCAATAGGGTTACAAGCCCCTCGAGGGGTAGTTGAAGGGCATGATACTGGGCCTTTGGGCGTTTTTGCTTTTTCTCCTGCAGTCGAGCCCTGGTTGTCATGTGCGGAGGCGGGAGGGAACGGAACATTGGATGGAGCGGCTCTTGACCAAAGGGGTCTGAAGGGAACAAGTTCTACTCAAGAGGAGAGAAATAAAAGTATGACTGCCGCCCCTGGGACTAATGTTCCTGAGACTGATGTTCCTGAGACTACTGTTCCTGAGACCACTGCTACAGTGACTACGGCTCCTGTGATGGCCACTTCCCTGACTTTGGAGAATGTTAAAGGGACAAATATAAGGGGACTGTACGAGACTGGGATTGGGGAGATAACAGCAATGGACATTAGTACCTCACTACCTACTGTAAATAGACTTCATGGAAATCTTCCTGCAAGACCTCTGGGAGCCTTGCAGAAAGAGCCCCCAGGAGTATATTGCAACAACAACAAAGTACAGACTCTAATAACATTACAAGAGGTACCAAGGCAGGAGAGGGTCTGAGTACAGGATTAACTATGACTGCTGTAGATGATTTGGACTCTCGGGCATGCCCAACCGCACCAGGCGGAAGCTCTGTGTTAGCATCAGGGACGTCTTATGCTCAAATGCTTAAGGGCCCAGTGGGGAAACAGAAGGGAACAGGAGGACCAATGGGAGGAGAAAACACCGGGGAGCCCCTTAGGCGGCGGGTGGATTTTGAAAAGGAGAAATTAGAGGATGAGGCATTCCTGGAAGAGTTTTTTACCATGAGGGAACAAGAAGAGACCGAATTCGATCCCAGGTGGAGATTTGTGGTCCGTTTTAGATATAGGGGAATGGACCGTACAAAATTGACAGAGGAATATATGATGGAGGCTCTGCTTGAATGTCTTAAAGTCTCACCCCGGGATATACTGGCTGTTCTTATGCCCCCTGGTCTGAAAGAAACAGATGTATGTTTTGTGACTGAATGGGCCTATCAGAATTTCTGGCAGGTACTTAAGGCGTTCCAAAAATCTGACAGAAACCCCTTCTCTGACTTTGACGTAGTACCCCTATTTAGAGGTGAATCGAGGGTTCTCACTTGCTTTTCGGACCACTAACATTCCAGAGGAGGATGTGGAACAATGGCTAGAGAGACACTGCAAGGTACTGCTACCCCCCCAGAAAGCCATCAATGCATGGGGCGTGTGGAAAGGTGAATACAAGGCGGTCGTGTCATTGCAGAGGGACCACCGTAGCAACATCAGACACGTTCCAAAGTATTTTTACTTAGGGGGTGATAGGGGTGTAACTAGATATAGCGGGCAGCCTCCTGCGTGTTTTCAGTGTGGAGGATTTGATCACATTTGACAACACTGCACGTCTTTTTTGTGTGCTGCTTGTGGAAGGAGGGGGCATGACTCAATCCGCTGTACTTACGAGGTTACCTGTAATCTTTGTGGTGGGGAGGGACATACTTATTTGCTGTGTCCGGATGCCTATTACAACCGGGTATTTCCGGAGGCCTACAAAAGACTTAGGTTGTCCCATATACACAAACAGAGGTCTCCTCGGGCTACACCCACTCAGGAGGAAGAGGGGTCCTTTATGAGTCAAGAGAGCACATTGCAGGAAGATAGACAGGATGGTGGGGAGGAGGGAGGATGGACTGAGGTGAGAGGAGTGTCTCGAGGCAGAGTAAGGAAAGGGGTATATACTGTTGTACAGAAGGTGACGCATAATAACACAAATAGGTTTGCGATTCTGGGAGAGTGTGAAGAGATGGAAACTGAAACCCAAGAGGAGGTAGGAGGTGGTGAGACTCAGAGATTGGTAAGGGAGCTAGTGCAAACAAAGGTGCAGAGACCAAAGTTGCAAAGAGAGAGAGAAAAGGGGGCGAAAGGAGAGACAAAGAAGTTGGAATTTCGTACCAGGGAAGATTTATCTGAAGATGAGCTTGGAAAGTTGTGTAGTCAAATCAAGTGTAAACTGCAACAGGTGGATCAGGAGCTTCAACGTTTGGAAGAATCAGGAGGAGCTAACGGATCAAGTGAGAGGTTTCAGAAGTTAAAGAAACAGCAGGATGATTTGAGGAATGAAGTCAATTTTATTGATCATTTAATAAGTGAAAAGGTAGAGCGAAAGAGGAGAGAGTGTGATTCTCTACAAAAGGACAGCTCAGATTCAGAGATGGTAGTGGAAGAACAGCTCCAACAAAGCACAGAACAAAGCAAGAAACAGATGAAGAGTAAGAAAAAGTTGAATGGAAAGGCTGTGGAAGAGAAGGGAGAAGAGAACGGAGTGAAGGAAAGAATCCAGGAGGGAGTTCCAGTAGCCGTTGACTTTGTCGCACCTCTTTGTTAACCCATCGAAGGATGATGCAACTGAGCCTGGATCCTTGGTTGTTCCTCAAGGGAAAGGGGGGCCCTCTGGGAACACCCCGGATCACATGTACCCCTCTCCTGTGAACCTACAAAATTCAAGTGAGGATACTGTGATGGCCACCCCATCGCCATCATCCCTTTGTAAGGCCACGCCACCTGTTTTACAGGAGGACGTGGAAGCTCAAGTTGAAACACCGATGGACTTAGAGTCGACTGATGTTGTTCCAAACGTTTAAACTGTTAAACTGTTAGACTGACAAACCATTTTACTGGAGTGGATCAATAACCGTTATAATAATAGCACTAATTCTCACTAATTCTCTTTCTTAATGGATATATTCAAGACTTATAAGCTCCCAAAGGTTTTTTCTTTGTCTTTCTTTTTTGTTTTACTAACAATAACCCTCATGGCATTGAATATTGTTACTTGGAACTGTAAGGGTCTGCGTCAGGCCATGAGGAGAGAGGATATATTTTATCATATTTCTAAGATGTCAGCAGACGTAATAATTTTGCAAGAGACAAATATTGCCACTCCACGAGATAGGTCTTCTGCACAAAAGGACTGGACTTGGGGTCCTTCTGTCTGGTCTCTCAAGACAGAGGATGGAACTGGCAGAGTGGTGGTTCTTTTTGCAACTAAATCTGACTTGAAAGTAGTGAAGGTTATAGACGCGGTACCGGGCCATTTGCTTATTGTTGACTTTAATTTGAAGAATGCAACCTTTGAAGCCACTGAACTTAGGTTCTGTTGATGCGCATTGTATGCTCCTGTGACTGTCAACCAACGGAAAGATTTTTGGAGATCGTTGGAGGATTTCACCAATACCGGGCGATCCTTGCTTGTGGCAGGAGACTTTAACATCAGATCTGAAGTGAACGATAGGCTTAACCTACGTAATACGGTGATCTCTGGGGAGACAGCAGCTCCTCCGCCTGCTTTGAAGAAGTTAACTAAAGAAGAGATTGGATTGAAGGCCATGCTGAAAGATCGCCTCGGGTTGGTGGATATGGGCCTGCAAATGGATGGAGAACTGGACTACTATCCTGTGCATTTTCAGGAAACTTTTTTGAAGAAATACCCGGCGGATTTGGGCACCAGAATGACGTACTATCACCCCCTTTGTGTTAGTAGGATTGATCGTTTTTGGGCCCCACCAGAATTTCCCGTCACATCCTACAAAATTATGGTTACCCCATGGTCAGATCACGCCATCCTTTGCTTTTCCTTTGCTGGACAATCTGGGAAGAAGCGTAGGTTCCCCTGGCGGCTTAGAGAGATTGATTTACGGACTTTCCGTATGGAGCCGGAGATCCTGATGGCATTGGAACGGCAGAAACTTTTGAAACCGGAGATGGATATCTTAGACTGGTGGGAGAAGACTAAAACTGCTATAAAACATGCAGCTATGCGGGCCAAGAGAACTCAAGGGACATACGAGTTGTCTTCTTATCACAGAGCCGTACAAAATGTGCTTGTATGTAGATGGAGAATGTCTAAAGGTCTCGGAGTGAATACCAACCGGCTCAAAAAACATCAGGAGGTGATTAAAAATTATCGCCTGGCATTACGACAATGCAGGAATTTATCACGGGTGGCCAGGGCATTGGGGCCGATCATCGAGAAGGGGGAGTGGCAGAAGGATCGCCTCCCTCGTGCCGGTCAGTCTTTATGCATATTAAGGAGGGTGGACTCAACAGAGGAGCTTATTCGAGATCCGGTGGAAATTGCAGAGCAGGTCTCTAAATTTTACAAAGACTTTTACACCCTTCCTGAATATCCCCCGGGTGACTCTTACATCAGGCAATATTTGGAACATCAGTTAGATTCAGAATCGACACCAAAGGATGATCTTAGTTTTCTTTCTGATCCTGTCTTAGAAGAGGAAGTCATCGTAGCTCTCCAAGCCGGTCGAAGGAAATCTGTGCCAGGACCGGATGGTCTACCCTACGGCTTCTATAAAGACTTCAAAGAACACCTTTCCCCAATTTTAACAGAAGTCTTTAACTCGATGTTGGAGGGCTCCCAAGTGGGAAGGAGTTTTTTGTATGGTACCATGAATCTATTGTACATAGCAGGTGATCCCACCGTCATTGGGAATTGGAGGCCTCTTACCGTGAATAATGCAGACTATCGCATCCTTACGAGAGTGCTTAACAACAGGCTCAAAAAGATTGCTGACCAACTCGTCATCGTCGGACAGACAAGTTCAGTACCGGGCAGAAGGATGGCTCATACCACATGTATATTCCAGCAGATTTTCCACCGCTTACAGAGAGACAAAGAACATCTATGTCTTCTGCAATTAGACCAAAGTAAGGCCTTCGACCATGTCAACCGGAAATACATGTGGGCAGTGCTGCGATTTCATGGTGTCCCGGAACCCTTTATTGATCTGCTATGTGCCCTGTATACGGGCGCCAGGGTAACTCCGATCGTTCAGGGATGTCAAGGCTCCCCCTTTCTGGTGCCGACAGGTGTGAGACAGGGATGTCCCCTTAGCCCGCTTTTGTATGTGTTGACCCTGGACCCTTTCCTTAGAGCTTTGCACAAAGACCAACTTTTCAGGGGGATTCTACCATTGAATGACTCTACCTGTAGAATGGTTGCTGTAGCCCATGCCGATGACTGCTATGTGTTTCTTCGGAGTCAAGGAGAGCTTCTGAAAGTACAAGATCATCTGCGTTCTTATGAGAGAGCCTCAGGAGCAAAGATTGACAAAGGAAAAAGCAAGCTCTACGACTTGGATGGTCGCACGGGAGTCATGGAGATGAAGCCTATGGAGTTTATGACAGAGAATGAGAATGAGGAGAGTGTACAGGAAAGTGAAGGGACAGGAAGGATTGAAATCACAGAGCTGAAGATTTTAGGGGTGAATTTTTCTGTTAGAATTGATGGTTGGAAAGCTAATTGGGAAGGATGGAAATGCCATGTGCTTGAATACTTAGAGAGGTGGAAAAACTGGAAACTATCCACCGCTAAAAAAATACAGTTCTTTGCTACTTACTGTGTCCCCGCAGGGAATTACCTGGCATCGGTGTATCCCCCTCCAGAAACAACGGTGTCTGTTGTTACCAAAGCTCTTTATAAGTGGATCTTCGGTTCTCTTCATTTTCCCTTGTCCAGATTGGTCATCCAACGGAAACACAAGGAAGGGGGCTTGGGACTGCCTGATGTTGAACTCTGGTTTTTTTCAATCTTTTTAGTGTTTAATTGTGGACCCTGGACACAAACGGCACCTCTGGAGGTGTCACAGGCAACCTACACCAATTTTTTATGAACAGCTGGACGGAAACCAAATGGGCTCAGAAATGGTGGGTGGAGGGATCTTTCCCCACACAGTTTACAGCCTACATGAAGGGACAGCTTCCTGATTTTTTGGTGGTGATGGCTGGAGGAATACAAAGATATCGCATTAATGCGTCAGAGGTTCTGGAACGCCTTTCTGGCGTGAGGGGCAAAACTGGGAAATTATACTGGACTATCTTACAACGTGCTAAACTGACCCCCTACGATGAACAGAGACACTGTAAGGATTCGCCATCTTCCTATCTTAAGGACCAGAAATTTCCCATCCCTACCTTTCAGGATTGCACCATCCCTTACGCCCTCCGGGACTTAAGATGGAGAGCTTATCACCATGTGTTGGTGGTAGGAATGAAGAGATTTGGAATATCAGAGGAGGAACAACGCTGCCCCAGAATAGCTTGTAAGGTTCTCTACCGCGAACAGCACATACCAGAAACCATCCCCCATGTGGTTAAGGAATGTGTGGCGGTGAAAAGGGAATGGGCTGGGGTAGCTAGAGCGCTCAAATGGCCTTCTTTAATTAACCAGTCTTGGGAGACTGTGGTTTCTGGCTTAGAACCAATAGAGGGCTTTGAGGGTCCTAAAGTAGATTGGCGGAGAGGGAAGAAAGGAAGGGAACCCAGACAAACTGGAGCGAGGAGTATCAGGACTCCATGGGCTATAGCCAGATTGGTGAATCTTATTTTTCTTAGCGTCATTATGAGGAACAGGAATCAGGAAAATTATACTAAACAACCAGTTCCCCTGGTGCACACTATCTCTTATGTAACCAGCTATTTGGGGAAAGTGAGGAGATGGGAGGAAAGGGCAACAGGGCAACCAAGAAGGCACTGTGGTGGAATAGATGGAGGTGGTTTGCGGAGGTTAATCCCATGGTTCCCTGAATTAATAGACATTAATAATACTCAATAAATAGAGAGCATATTTTTGCGTTTAAAAAATAGAAAGTAGTTTATTGATTACAATTATGCTTAGTATTTGGTATTTTGTATTGTATTTGATGTTTGATGTTTGTATTTGAAGTTTACTTCTTCACAGTTCTTCAGTTTTGTCAAGATTTTCATATTCCTTCATACTTTTTCAATGTTTCTTAAAGTTATTTTCTGTCTTTTAAAGTCCTTTCAAAGTACATCTCTGTAACGACAAGTTGAAATAAGTTAGTTTTTTGCATGTATGTAGAATGGTCTTTATAAATAAAAATCTATTTTCCTAAAAAAAAAAATCTATTTTCCTAGAAACCCTAACCCTAGTAACCCTACTAACCCTGATTGTCTTGATCCTGATCCTACGTATCCTAACGATTCCGAGGACGCTGAAGAACGATTTCGAAGCTTTGAGAAATATCTGGAAACTTATATGGACCTAGCTAAGTCTCCTAGAGATATGAGGAAGACTTGTCAGTCTCCTGTGCTGAGCAAGACAGCTATAGTTAAGATACCTACACCAGAAAAGGATAAACTTAATGTATTGAGAGAACAATACCTTAGAATGAAAGAAGAAGAGAAACGTTTGGCCAGAGAATGTGATGAAAAGACGTCATACAGTTTTGACTTGTATTCAAGGCGAGATGATATTGAGGGTGAGTTGAAGAATTGTACGGACCCTGAGGAGCGGGCCGAACTGATGGAGGAGTGGAAGGAGGTGGATGCATTGATGCAAATGGATGGAGATACAAAGTCTTTAGCATACAAACTGAGTGTGGCTTGTCGTGAGGAACTGAAGTAGTTAGTGCAAGCATATGACCAACAGGAGGAGAGGGCGGCTCATGAAGAGGCAGTTCAATACCTTGCACAGAAGAGGATGCGGGTATCCCCAGAGGGTCACCCAGAAAAGAAGAGGATGAGAAATCGGATGACTCAGTCTCCAGTGCCATCCAAGCAAAATGGGTCACCAGTACCCTCTACAACGGGAACAGATACTGACATGGAAACAGACGGGGAAGTTAAAAATGCATCACGAAATACGAGGGAGGCGAATCTGTTGGACGCCTGGCAAAAAGTGAAGCTGCAACCGATGTCTAAAGCCTTTGACATCCTAGTTCCCAAAGAGATGCAGAAAATAGATCTAGCCAAGTTTTGGGCCTTTTTGGTAGTTCACATTGCTTTGCCTATACTGGACACTATGATGTTGGTGAAGAAGAGCAAAGATGTTATGATTGGTATGCTGGACAAGCAGAGAACAGTGCTTGTGGACTGTTTGACCGGGAAGATAGAACCCGAGCCTCAAGCTTTGGAGAAAGCCGCTTACGCTAAATCTCTGTGAAAGTCGTTGATAGGTTTGTTATTGGTTGGAAAGGTCGTACATTTACGGAAACCATCTGAAGGGAAGGCTGCAGTAAAGACGGATGGTCCGGCGGTCGTTCCATCACAGGCCCAGATGACCACGATGACTGAGATACAAGAGGCCCAGATTGGAAGTCAGGGAGACTCTGGTTTACAGGGTCTCCAGGAAACAGGTGAGGTTTTAGTTGCCATTTCCTTGCCCAGAATCAGCAAGATGCTTTTTACAGAAAAGGGCGGGGGGAGGTCGGGGTGGGAGGGGAAGTGGAATGGACGCTGAGGGCACTAGTGAGGATGATGGGGGTTTGTCAGGGGTGGAGTCTGCTCCTGCCTCAGATGGTGAACTAGAGGGTATTCCAGCTTTGGAAGATGAACAAAGGGGAGGGAAACAAGATTGGGAAGTGGAAGGACTAGTCCTTGGGAAAACAAGTGTGCAAGAGTTTCCTGAGGGAGGGTATGCAGAGAGCACAAAAGAACTAGATATTCAAAACAATGAAGGAGAAGGTGGGTGTGACAGGGAAGAAAGGAGGGAAATACAAAAAGTGGGGGTACCGGGGTTGACAGAGGCACAACCCCCTCGAGGAGTAGTTGATAGGGAAGATACTGGGCCTGCGGGCGTTTTTGCTTTTTCTCTTACAGTTGAGCCTCGGTTGTCACAGACAGAGGCGGGAGGGAACAGAATTTTGGATGGAGCGGCTCCTGACCAAAAGGGACTAAATGGAGCAATTTCTACTCATGATGAGAGGAACCAAAATAGGATTGCTGACCCTGTGACTACTCCTATTGGGACTGCTGCTCCTGGGACTGCTGCTTCTGGGACGTTTGCTCCTTTGATTTTGGAAGATGTGGAAAGGACAAATACGATGGGACTGCACGGGACTGGTTCGGGGGAGATAACGGCAATGGACATTAGTTCTCCTGCATTATTTTCTGTAAGTAAACTCCATGTGGACCTGCCTGCAAGACCTCTGGGAGCCTTGCAGAAAGAACCTCCTGTGAATAAGGTTAATAATGTTACAAAAGGCACAAAGGCCGGGGAGGGATTGAGTATAGGGTCAACTACGACTACTGCAGATGATTTGAACCCCCAGGCAGTTCCAACCACATCAGGTAGAAGCTCTGTGTTAGACTCAGGGGCGTCCTATGCCCAAATGCTTAAGGCCCCAGCAGGGAAACAAAAAGGGACAACGGGACCAAGGGGAGGAGAGAATATCGGGGAGCCTCTTAGACGTCGGGTAGATTTTGAAAAGGAGAAATTGGAGGATGAGGAATTCCTGGAAGAGTTCTTTCATATGAGGGAACAAGAAGAGTCTGAATTTGATCCTAGGCAGAGATTTGTGGTTTGTTTTAGATATAAAGGAACAGACCCTACAAAATTGACAGAGGAATACATGATGGATGCTCTGCTAGAATGTTTAAAAGTTTCCCCCCAGGACGTACTAGCTGTTCTTATTCCCCCTGGTCTGAAAGAAACAGATGTATGTTTTGTGACTGAGCAGGCTTGTCAATATTTCTGGCAAGTACTTAAGGCGTTCCAAAAATCTGAGAGGAATCCCTTTTCTGACTTTGATGTGGTGCCCCTATTTAGAGGCAAGTCGAGAGTTCTCACTGTTGCCTTCCGGACCACTAACATTCCAGAGGAGGTTGTTGAGCGATGGCTAGAGAGACATTGCAAGGTGTTGCTACCCCCCCCCCCAGAAAGCCATGAATGCATGGAATGTGTGGAAAGGGGAGTATAAGGCAGTTGTGTCATTACAGAGGGACCACCGTAGCAACATCAGTCACGTTCCAAAGTACTTTTACTTAGGGGGTGACAGAGGTGTAACGAGAT
Organism: Eublepharis macularius; assembly: GCF_028583425.1. Taxonomy (NCBI): domain Eukaryota; kingdom Metazoa; phylum Chordata; class Lepidosauria; order Squamata; family Eublepharidae; genus Eublepharis; species Eublepharis macularius. The sequence continues at coordinate 175,419,058 of NC_072794.1, read as the reverse complement.
ATAGTGGGCAGCCTCCTGCTTGTTTCCAGTGTGGAGGTTTTGATCACATTCGACAATATTGCACGTCGCCTTTGTGTGCCGCTTGCGGAAGGAGGGGCCACGATTCAATCCGCTGTACTTACGAAGTTACCTGTAATTTGTGTGGTGGGGAGGGGCATACTTATTTAGTGTGTCCAGATGCCTATTATAACCGGGCTTACCCTGAGGCTTACGAAAAACTTAGGCTGGCCCATGTCCATAAACAGAAGTCCCCTTGGGATACAGCTACTGAGGAGGAGGGACCCTCTGTGAATCAGGAAAGCACAATGCAAAAACAGAGGCAGGATGACGGGGAGGAGGGAGGATGGACACAGGTGAGAGGATCATCCCGAGGTAAGGTGAGGAGAGGGACATACTCTGTTACCCAGAAGTTAGCACCTAATAACAGAAATAGATTTGGAATACTGGGAGAGTGCGAGGAGATGGAGACTGAGTCACAAGCAGAAGGAGGAAGAGGTGGTGAGATTCAGACGGTGAGGCCCAAAGCTAGAAGGGAGACAAAAAGGGAGACAAAAAGGGAGGCTCAGGTTGAGGCAAAGAAGTCACTTTTCCGTACCATGGAGGATATGAGTGAGAAGGAACTCGAGGTGTGGCGTAATGAGACTAAGGAGAAGTTGGAGGGAGTGACTTGGAAGCTTCGGCAGTGGGAGGAATCTGGAGGGTCTCAGGAGGAAGGAAAGAGGTTGAAGGACAAACAGCAATTTTGGAGGGATGAGATCAATATTTTAGCATGTGAAATAGAAAAAAGAATGGAACGAAGGGCGAGAGAAGGTGAATCTTCACAGATACAGGAAGTGGATTCGGAGATGGTAGTAGAGGAACAGGGGGAGGAACAGAAGAGAGGTGGAGACAAGGAACAAAGTAAAGACAAGGAACCAAGTAAAGGAGAGGAAAGGGAGCAAAGAGGTGCCTCAGCAGTGTCGTCCCGGGAGTCTTCCCCCTCTGTTAGTTTACAAAAGGACTATACGGTGAAGTTCGGACCCTCGCCTCCCCCCCGTAAGACAGGGGAACACCTTGGTAACCCCCCTGGAACTTAAGTTTACCTTTTACCCTTTACTCCTTTATGTTAGGCCACACCTGCTATGATTTAGTAGGGGGTGGAAATAAAGAGACAGAAGCAGAAAATACATTTAAAGTAAAGTAAGTTTGGTTGTTGTGGGTTTTCCGGGCTGTATTGCTGTGGTCTTGGCATTGTAGTTCCTGACGTTTTGCCAGCAGCTGTGGCTGGCATCTTCAGAGGTGTAGCACCAAAAGTGTTTTTGCCATATATCAAAGGAATTACTGATCAGATGGGAAAGCTTATGAAAAATCATAACCTTCAAGCAGTATTCAGACCCACCCGAAAAATACAGCAGATGCTACGATCAGCAAAAGACAGTAGAGACCCCCCCTCACCTCTGCAGGAGTATACCGTATACCCTGCAGCTGTGGACAAGTTTACATCGGGACCACAAAGCGTAGCATCCAGACAAGAATAAAAGAACATGAAAGACACTGCAGACTTGGACAACCTGAAAAATCAGCGGTGGCAGAAGATAGCCTAACTCAAACAGGGCACAGTATCTTATTCCAGGACACCAAAATACTGGACAACACTTCCAACTACTTTGTCAGACTGCACAGGGAAGCCATTGAAATTCACAAGCATAAGCAAAACTTCAACAGGAAAGAAGAAACCTTAAGAATGAACAGAGCATGGTTTCCAGTTCTGAAAAACACCAGGCTAACAAAACACTCTATACTCGACAATAGTCCTGCAGAGAAGATTAGCACATCAAGCACCAATCCATATGCAAAAGAACCTCCTCAGGATACAGTGAAGCCTCCCGCCATTAGCATTCCACACCCTGGGAAACTCTTACAGGATGACTCAGCTCAACCCCACCCCTCCTGAGTAGATACAAATGACCTGCCAACATCTTTTCCACACTGTGACACTGAGAGATCTCTGTCTTTTGGTGCTACGCCTCTGAAGATGCCAGCCACAGCTGCTGGCGAAACGTCAGGAACTACAATGCCAAGACCATGGCAATACAGCCCGGAAAACCCACAACAACCATCGTTCTCTGGCCATGAAAGCCTTCGACAATACATAAAGTAAGTTTATTCTTACAAGTGTTGAAGTCTTTATGTACTATATGTACCTTGTTTTTCTTCAGTACTGTTTTTTTCATTACTGCATTCTTCTTTACTGTAACATTCAAATTTCAAAGTGTAAAGTGCAAAGTGCAAAGTTTTTCAAAGTTTTAATGTTCTTTATTGGTATTTATTGTTCTTTAGTGTTCTTGATTGTTCTTTAAAGCTTTTTCTTGTGTGTATGTAGAATGGTAATAATAAATAAAAATCTATTTTCATTTTTTTAAAAAATCTATTTTCCTAACCCTAACCCTAACCCTAACCCCACCCACCTTGAATAGCAGATGTGCGATCAAGGAGCTCTTACTTCCTGGTTCGTATTTTGGCTTTTTTAGCCTTTAAAATCGTTTATTTTCTTTGGACTTTTTGTGGAATTCTACTCCTAAAAGGGTTCCCCATCTATCTCAAGAAGAATGGAGTCCCCCCCGGCTGGGGGGACCCCCCAAAAACGATTCAGTCTTCTCCCATTGAAAAGCATGGGGACGTTTTTCCCATTGAAGATCATGGGCTGCATGGCTGCAAGCAAGGCCTAGGAGAAAAAGGCTTCAAACTTCACCCGGCGACATCTGCGCACAAGAGCCTGCTGCTGCCACCTGACACAGTAAGGATGTTCAGGGGACCCGGGGGGGAGATGGCCTGGGCCCCATTTTTCATTTCCCTGACCCCTTGGCAAACCCCATTGGATTAAATGAACAGCCATCCTTTCCATTGCTTTCAATGAAAGAAATATCAGGACAGGCAACCAAACTTGGGGACCTATCTGAGGGCCATCCTGCTGATAATTTTGACCCAAGTGACTCTGGAGAAGCACTGGGGAACGCTGGGGAGGAATTTGAACAGGAACAACCCACCCTGCCCACTGAAGGTCCTGCAAAACAAAGCCAACATTTCCTCAATGAAAAGCATGGGAAGAAAGCATGCGAGCGAGGCCTAGTAGAAAAAGGCTTCGCTTCTCATCCAGTGCCATCAGCCTCAGAAGAACCTTCTTTAGCCATGCAAAGTGATCAAGAGGAACAGCAGGCTCTGGGTGAAGTGACCCCAGCCCTCATTTTTGGTTCTGAAGCACCCCCGGTCATCTCCCTCCACATGAATGAACCGCCACCCCCTCCAGTGTTTCCAATGGGAGAAAATACAGCAAGTGTAACCAACCTTCCAAGTTTATCTGAGGGACATCATGTTGATAATTTCAATCCAGGCCACTCTGGAGAAGCACTGAGGAATGCTGCGGAGGGATTTGAACAGGAACTACCCACCTTGATCACTGAGGGCCCTGTAAAACAAAGCCAAAATTTCCTCATTGAAAGGCATGGGAAGAAAGCGTGCGAGCGAGGCCTAGTAGAAAAAGGCTTTGCTTCTCATCCAGTGCCATCAGCCTCAGAAGAACCTTCTTTAGCCATGCAAAGTGGTCAAGATGGGCAGCAGACTCAGGGTGAAGTGACACCAGCCCTCATTTTTGGTTCCGAAGCCCCCCCCGTTGATCTCCCTCCATTCGAATGAAATGCCTCCCCTTCCATTGTTTCCAATGGAACAAAATAAAGCAAGTCTTACCAACCTTCCAAGTTTATCTGAGGGCCATCGAGGGGACTTTTTGCATCCGGGGACCCCAGGGAAGAGCAGCGAAAACCTATAGAAGGATCGGAACAGGGGGAACCCACCCTGCCTGTGGATGACCCTCAAAATCCCATTGGAAAGCAAAGGGAATATGACTGTCAACAAGGGCTAGCTGCAAAAGGCCTCAACACTCATCCAGTGCCATCAGCTTCAGAGAAGATCTTTTCAAGCAATTCTTTTGGCCGTGATGATCGGGAGACTCTGGAAGAAGAACATCCAGCCCTCATTTTTCTTCCCAAAGATCACCTGACAAGCTACCCGGACCAGAAAGGACTGCCTCCCTTACCTTTACTTCCAATGGATAAAACAACTGGAAGTATAGAAACTGTTCCAACCTCCTCTGAGGGACCTCGGGTGGACTCTCTGTACCCAGGGGACCCTGAGGAAGAACAGGCAGAGACTATGGAGGAACTACAAAAGGGGGAACCTGGTGCAGAAGACCCCAAAAATCCCATTCAAAAGCAAGGGAATCCTGCCTGTCAGCAAACGCAAGAGGGAGCTCGTCTGGACACTAAGGTGCGCAACGTGTGTAAGACTCGATGAAGAATCCTCATGGGGACTGTTGCCCCTGTTGCGGCTCAGGAATCGGACAGTGACATAGAGGATACAGAAGACCGTCGCAGTAACCGTCATTCCAAAACCTATGAAGATTTCCTGAGAACGCAAATGGGCCTGAGGAAATCTCCTGTGTCCTCAAAGACTGCCTTGGGAGGAGACGGGGTTCGGAGGGAAGGAAAGACCCCTTCCCAGGGTCTCTCTCATGGTGAAGCAGAAAAACAAATGGATGATTCTCATAATGCTGAGCTTCAAACACATAATACTGATGGATATAGATTTGAAGAAAAGGATTTTATATATTACTTTTATATATCACTTATATGCCTTGCACTTTTTTCCTATGCTCAGGAGCAAATGCAGTACTTGTAATACAACCTGTAAGAATATGACACTTGAAACAAGAAGATCAAGAGAAGTATGCTGAAACTGCAAGAACAGAGAACTAATATACTGCTTGTAGAGCTGCACTTATGAAGTATTATGCATATGTTATATTATTCTATAAGATTCCAAAAGGAACCAGTTCCAGAGAGCCTTTTGTAGAAAACTGATTTGATGCAGCAAGCTGGTTTTGGCTTCCTGTGGCCTATTTTCCTTAAGGCCGAGAAGGAACTGGAGGAAAGGGCACAGAGAGAGAAAAAAGAAAACATCCCTTCTTACCAACAGACTTCAGTTATCACAGGGTACCAAGGTTGCCAGACTGAGACGCATTGGCGCTATTATGCCCAGAAAAAAGTAGGTGAGAGGTTAGAGGATGTCCTTCTAAATTGAGGACAAGATAAGGGGACTGCAGGATTTGGAATTCTCCCAAGTAGAAGCGCCAACCCAGAATTGCATCTTCAAATCAGAACTAACCCTAGATACTTTACGAGCCAATAAGATAACAGATATTAGAATATTGTAATATTGTTATGATTATCTGAAAGTATTAATTGTTTGACGCCTCTATTGCAAGGGGTTGAGCCTTTACACACAAGGAGACCGTCTACTTCTGTGTAAGAAAAAGGGCTCATCCACTGGGTAAATAAAAACCATCTGTTTTGCTTCATTTCAAGAAGGACTCCTGGATTTTATTTTAACTTTTATTGTGGTTGGTCAGAAAAGGGAAAACGACCCACAAAGGTGCAAAATTTTGTACGTAACAATACTGAGGCGCCTGCTCCTCAGGGGACACAAGGAACCCAATTAACTGGTAAACAGGAAAATGAAGACCTGAAGAGTGTTTTTGAGTCTTACCTTGCAGAGATCCAGAAGGGTCACGAGGACAATATAGATATCAAAAATAAACAACAACAGCTGCAGGCTGATCTTGAGCTTGCTAAAGGAGAGGCTGAAATTAAAAAGTTGAAGAAAAGAGGATCGCTTCTGAGGAACATAGAAAATGATCTTAATCGCAGACAGAGCATCGCCAAACAAAAGATTCTGGAAACCTGCAGAGGATTAAGGAAAAGGGTCTAACTACCTGGAGATCGGATGTCTGCTCTTATCAGAAAGTGATATCCGTGTTGGAGAACGACCGACTGGAAACTGATACGATGACTGAAGTGCTGAAAGAGATTGGAACCTTGTCCCCTGCGCCCGGAGGCTTGCGGGATCTGGTGGAGGTGCCCTCTGCTGAATCTGGCCCTCCACAGAAAAGGAAAAAACAGGAGGTGGAAGACGACTTCTTGCAGGGTGAGCCTTCCACAGAATCTATGTCCTCTCGCTGTCATACTATGTCACCGATGTCACGAGAACAGATGGAAGTCCTTCTCAGGGAAGTTTTGTCGGAAGAGGACAATGCTGAGGAGAACTCAGGGAATGCCTCCGAGCCTACTCCTACTTATTCTCAATCGAGATCTACGCGGGAGAACTCTCAGGGCTCACGATGTGTTAGGGAGACTAAACTGTTGGACTCATGGGCAATGACCACAACTGGCCCGATCTCGGGAGGACTAAGTCTTTTAAACCTGGATAATTGTGTCAAATTAGATCTAGTAAAGTTTTGGGGTTTCCTCTTGCTCCATGTGGCTTTACCAGATGTATCCACCATCAGCCTAGATAAACGGAGTAAACACTGTATGTTGAAGATGCTGGACCGGTTACACCCCACCTTGATGGATTTCCTGACCAGGAAAGCAGAACGCACTCAGGACTTTTTAGAGAAAGTGATGTATGCTCGCTCTTTGTCGGTTAAGATCGTTGAATGCTTTGTGATCGGGAGGAAAGCTCGAACGTCTTTAGAGAACTACCCCTCCTGGCTGTTGGAAGGAGGCCTGATGTCCCTTCTACGAGAAGTCTTACGGGTATGGGAAACCCAGCCGTCAGTGGATGTAACTGATGTGCGTGACTCCTTGGGAGAGCTGCCTACGGAAATGACTTCAGAGGCGTGGAAGGAATGGTGTAGGCAGGCGGTCCATGCCCTCAAGGTGAGGACTCAGAACTTGAGATCAGAGGCCGATACTCAAAGAAAGATCTGCGACTCTGTTCGGACAGGGGAAGCCCCTCCCCAGAGTGAGCGGCGAAGTGTCCCTTTTGAAAACCATACTAACACGCTGCCCAGTTCTGTGAACCTGGATGAGCCCATTCTCGACAGTGGGAGCCAAGACAGCCCGGTGATCGGACTGAAGACCTCGGCTGGGACCTCAATGAGAAGTGCCGTTTCTGATCTCCAGGGGGACCCTGAATTTCAGAGTCCCCCGCAAACCGGTGAGGACTGTAATCCACTGCCTTGAAAGCAAATCATGCTGGGGGGAGAGGGGAAGAACTCTTCTGGGGGGACAGGAGGAGGAGGAAAAAGTTCAGTGCAGAAGGAAGGAAATGGAGGGGAAGAAAGTAACAGCGACATATCAGGGATAGAATCCTTGAGTTTTGACGGGGAAGATGATGTTAGTGATGCAGAATGGAATAGTTTAGAGGAGGAAATCAGTGATGTGGTAGAAGAATTTTTAGAGAAAACTTCAGAGGAGCAAAGTGACAGGGAAGGGTTTGGAGAAGGGCATAAAGCGGGCTGGTCACTAAAACTCTTGGGGTCTCAGGTCAGAGATAGGAAAGGCACGGGGGGAAAAGGAAAGGTCTGGGAAAGGCAGGTGGGAGGACAGCCCTCTGAAAGTGCAGATTCCTGTGCTGCCGTGTCCACATTTTATTCCCTCAGTGATCGAAAGAAAACACATGGGGCTGATTTCTGGGACCGATCCTCCTTTGCCTCAACCACAAAGGGGAAAGAAGGGACAGAACTTGAAGTCTTCAACATCGCAACGAACTGTACTGATCCCTATACACTGTCGATCTGAGGAGAAGACCGCAAACTTTCCTGGACACTGTCAAAGGGAAGAGAAGGAACCTGCTCATGAAAGAGTTGAAATTGGACTTAAACAATCAGATATGAGTCAAACTTCTGTCCTTCCATGCCCTGTAAACCCTCCCTCAGGACGCTTGGGAGTCCTGAGCGATGGTGAGGCCTTGGAAAGGGGGATATGTCATGATGAGCTGACCAAAGATGACTTAATGTTGATAGAGGAGACGAAAGCTGGAGGGGACTTGCCTTCACATTGTCGTACAGACCCACAGCCTATATGCACGTCTGGGGATGGAGTGGTGGGGGGAGCAGAGGTACCTTTGTCACCAGGGGGTCACCCGATGCCACGACCGACCAAGTCTTATGCACAGATGTTACGAGGGGAAAACTATGGTACTGGAGGTCAAGGGGAGAAAAGAACCCAGAAAGGGGCAGAGGAAACGCAGAGAGATTTGCCTCGCAGGGTTTTGGATTATGAAAAGGAGAGGTTAGTGGATGAAATGTTCTTGGAGGAATTTTCCAGGAGAGGGAGGAGGAAGATGAACACAACCCTAGACAACGTTTCGTTGTTCGTTACCGTTATAAAGGTATGGACTCGGAAAAACTAAAAGAGAAATATATGATAGAGACGCTTTTGTTAGGTTTCCTACAGGTCCCTAAATCTGATCTACTGGCCGTGATCATGCCCCCGGGTTTTCGGGAAACAGATGTATGTTTAAAATCAGAAAGGGCTTACCAAGCGTTATGGGGACGGATTAGAAAGGCGCACAAATATGGACATGGCATGCTGGATGTCAGGTCTGATATTGGTTCCTTGTGTATTCTGACCAGAGAGACTCCATTTTAATGCTGTCAGTGTTTTAAGCTCTTCCTTTGCAGGTGCCAAGCAGTCCAGCAACACTTATCTCAACGAAGAGCACTGTTTTGACTACAGCCTTTCCAGCCTTGGGAAAGTTTCATTCTCTCAGCTTCAAGCCGCATGTTTTGAGAACTGTGGGGGGAGGATGGGATTTGCTGGGCTGTGCTATTCTGTATCTGAACCCTAGCTTTCATTCGTAATATATGTGTACCAGCCAGGATATTGAATCTTGGCCAGTGAACTACAATGCTTGTTTATATTCAGTAAAATCTTTTGGAACCAATGGACTCATGTCTAATTGCAAGAGATAGTCTGGATTGCAACTTTTAATAAGACACAGTCTGACACTGGAAGACTATAATGTTATACTGTTATTCAGAGGAGAATCCAGGGTCCTTACACTTTCCTTTCGGGCGACCAATGTTCCGGAACAAGATGTAGAAAGGTGGCTGGAGAGATACCGTAACGTTCTTGTCCCTCCACAGAAGAGGCTGAATGAGTGGGGAGTGTGGGGTGGAGAGTATAAAGCGGTTATCTCTTTGTTTAGAGATGGTAGAAGTAATCTCAGGCATCTCCCGAAGTATTTCTTTCTGGGAAACGATAGGGGGATTACACGATATAGCGGTCAACCCCCTGCCTGTTTTAATTGCAGGGGATATGGTCACATAAGACAACATTGTACCACCCCGCTCTGTGCTTACTGTGGAGCGAGAGGACATATTTCTGCTCACTGTAAGGTTGGGGTCATATGTAACTTGTGTCAAGAGAAAGGCCATACATACCTTCTCTGTCCTGAAGCGTATTACAACAAGACCTTTCCCAGGGTGTACAGAAAACTAAAGGAACGTCATCAACGCCCGACTGAGAGAAACGGGGGTGCGGACAAGGATTCTCCCACAGATAGGTCGGAAGAAACAGAGGGGGAGAGAGACAAGACTAGAGGGGGAAAGGAGTCAGAAAAGGCACATGACCAGGGATGGGAAACTGTAGAGAAAGTTAAGAGGAGGGTACTTAAAGGGCTAGTTCAGCAAGGCATCTACACATCACTGGAAACAACCACAGCCAATAGGTTTGGCCTCTTGAGCCAACAAGAAGAAGAGCCAGAAGAGGTCATGGAAGTCGCAACACAGGAAGGAGGAACGACCCTGGGTGAGCGGGAGCGGAAAGACGGGAAAAGAGAGGATAGGAAAAAGAAGACGAAAGCGGAGCCTAAGAAGCAGAAAGAGTCCAAGAAATTGAAGTTTCCTACTATGGAGGATTTAACAATCGAAGAGTTGGAAGAATTAATCAAGAAGAAGGTGGGCTACAAACGTATCAAAATGCAAAGGAAGGAGCTTGGCAACGACCCGGAGATCTGGACGGAGATGCCGAAGGGAGAATCTGAAGATCCCGCAGATCCTGTTTCCATAAAACGTCAACGTCTGAGGAACAGGCAGCTTTTCCTAAGGGATGAACTGACCCTCCTGATGTGTGAAAGAGACCACCGAGTGGAAAGACGGGATGATTTACAAGAGATGGAAATAGAGGAACAGGAAAAGGAGACAAATTCTCCAAAGCCTTTGCCGCCAAAACCCCCTGATTCTCCAGGAATGGATACGACGCCTTTGGGGTCGGATGTTGGTAAGGCCACACCTCCTGACTCTCAGGAGGGGGTGGAAAAAATGCAAACTCAAGAGGAAAGGGAAGAAAGGGGCGGAGAGGGGCAAAAGGGTTGACCCCTTTTCCTTTTCTCTTCCCCTAGCGGAATCTATGTAAACTTTGGACTTTGGAAATCAGTACCTAATCGTGATGGCAAGTCTCCCCTTTTTCCCATACAGAAAATTTACATTCATGGATTTATCCCTGATGACATGGAACTGTAAGGGGCTGCGACAGGCAGCGAGGAGGGAGGATATTCTATATCACTGTAGCAGGCTCAAAATGGACCTTTTGATCCTCCAGGAGACAAATATCTCCAACCCCAAGGAAAGAAGTGCCGCTCAAAGGGCATGGACGTGGGGAGCTTCGGTTTGGACCCTAACGGAAGGGGGAGCTGGAGGAGTGGCGATCCTGACAAAGGCGGGGTCTTCGTATAGTGAGAACTGTGGAAGCCTCCCCAGGTCATTTACTAATCATGGATTTTGACCTACAACTGGAGGAGACGTCTCCCGTTCAGAAATACAGGCTGTGCACTTTGTATGCCCCGGTCAGAAAGCCCCAGAGAGAAGCTTTGTGGAAGACGCTCCGTGACTATTTACAAACAAATAGGGAACTGATAGTGGCGGGAGACTTTAATGTCAGGTCCGAGCTTACTGACAGGTTAAACCTCAGACAAAAAGGAGGGCATCAAAACAAGCAGAGTCACCTGGGCTCAGGAGCACATGGTCTGCAGCTGCTAGAGGAGGTAAGGGCTTTTTGCCTTTCTTGGCTGTGGTGGGTTAAGCTGAGAAGCTAAGGGTGGTCCTCTCTAGCTTTGGGGCTTTTTGTGTGTAGTTTTGTGTTGATTTGAGTGTAGTTTTGAGGCTGAGTGTGTTTGGGCTTGATTGTGTTTGAGGGTGAGTGTGTTTGTAAGGCTGCTGGGGGTTGCTGGAGTACAAGCCACACACCCCCTTTGTGCTCACCTCCTGTGCTTAGCAGGAAGTGACCTTTTGCATTGAAAAGGCAACTGCTGGGCAGGGGCGCGAGCCTTTGGCGCGAGCCGAAGGGCGAGAGCTAAAGGGCTCTTGGCCTGTGGCTCTTAGCCGGGGGATCATAGCCGTTTTCTTTCCTCTTAGTGTGTTGTTCCTAAAACAGAATAATGAAGTCAGAATGCCAGCAGGGGGTTGGGGGCTTTCCAGTGTATTGCACTGAGTGTCACATGTATGACTATCTGCCTTCTGGTCAGAAGTCCTGGATGTGTGCTCGCTGCAAGGAGCTCCTGGTTCTCAGGGAACGAGTACGTACCCTTGAGGCCAAGGTGGCTGACCTGGAGAAGCGGAGACAGTTAGATAGGCACGAGGACAAGATTCTCAGGGACAGGATAGATGTGTCCCACTCTAAAAATGGCAGCGTTCTTGTTGTCAAGGAGAATGAGGATCTTGTGGAATCGGCACCGTACTGAGGATAAGGGGAACGTGCCCTCAGAAGGGACCTCTTCTTCAGTTGGTGAGCAGGTTTCCTTTCGCATCAAGGAACCATCCCTGGGTGGGGCGGGAGGGAGGCTCTTGGTAGTTGGTGATTCGATCCTTAGACAAGTAGATAGCTGGGTGGCACAACCGCGTTCTGACCGTATGGTGACTTGCCTGCCTGGTGCGAAGGTAGCGGACATTACGCGTGTTATAGATAGGCTGGTAGATAGTGCTGGGGAAGAGTCAGCGGTCGTGGTCCATGTTGGAACCAACGATGTTGGGAAATGCAGTTGTGAGGTCTTGGAACAAAAATTTAGGCTGTTAGGCAGGAGACTCAAGGCCAGGACCTCCAAGGTAGCCTTCTCAGAAGTGCTACCTGTTCCACGCGCAGGGCCAGAGAGACAAACGCAGATCAGGAGTCTCAATGCGTGGATGAGACGATGGTGTAGGGAGGAAGGGTTCAAGTTTGTTAGGCACTGGGATTCTTTTTGGGACAAGCGGGAGCTGTACAAGAGAGACGGTCTCCACTTGTCCCGAGAAGGAACCCGGCTGCTGGCACTTAAAATCAAAAAGGTGGCAGAGCAGTTTTTAAACTAAATGCTAGGGGAAAGCCGACAAGAGATAAAGTGTCTCTGGTTCAGGATGGTTCATCTCAGAGAGATGAAGGGCTAGGTATAACACTTCTACAGGGAGATAGATTAGAGTTGTCAACTGAGATGGAGACAAACAGTGCAGATGACCTAACTACGTCTCGAGGCAAAGTGTGCCGGGGAAGTTACAGGTGTTTATATACAAATGCTAGAAGTGTCCGAGGTAAAATTGGGGAGCTGGAATGTTTAGTGTTGGGCAAATCCATAGACATTGTGGGCATATCAGAAACTTGGTGGGATGAGGAAAATCAGTGGGACACGGTGATTCCTGGATATAAATTATATCGGAAGGATAGGGAGGGAAGGGTTGGTGGTGGGGTGGCTCTATATGTCAGAGAAGGTATACATTCCAGTAAGATTGAGAAGGTAACTGAATTAGATTCGCTTCTGGAAATGCTATGGGTTGAAATTACGGGCCCAAATGGAAACTTAACTGTGGGAGTTTGTTATCGCCCTCCAGATCAGAAAATAGAGGAGGATTATAAAATGATGACAGGATTAAAGATGGCTGCTAAACAAAAAAACTGTGTTGTAATGGGTGATTTTAACTACCCACACATTGACTGGGCCAATGGGTGTTCGAATCGGGGGAGAGAAAGTGAGTTTCTAGACTGCCTCAATGACTGTGCTATGGAACAGATGGTTACAGAACCTACTAGGGGAGAGATGATCCTGGATTTGGTCCTCAGTAATGCTGAAGACCTGGTGAGAGATGTAAATGTGATTGCACCACTTGGGAACAGTGACCATAATGTTATTGAGTACAACATATGTATAAATAGGAAATTGCCAAATAAGACCAACACAGCCATGTTTAACTTCAAAAGGGGTAACTTTTCTGAGATGAGGGGGTACGTGAAGAAGAAACTGAAAGGGAAAGTAAAAAAGGTCAAAACACTTGGGGAATCTTGGAGACTATTTAAAACTACAATCCTGGAAGCTCAAATTAAATATATACCGCTGGTTAGGAAAGGCACAAATAGGTTTAGGAAAAGGCCAGCATGGTTAACAAGCAATGTAATAGAAGCTGTAAAAGGTAAAAAGGATTCTTTTAGGCAGTGGAAAACTAGTCGGAGTGAGGTTGATAAAAAGGAGCATAAGCTGTGGCAAAAAAAAGTGCAAGTCTGTGATCAGACAGGCAAAAAGGGAATATGAGGAGCATATTGCAAAGAACATAAAGAAAAACAATAAACAATTCTTTAAATATATTAGAAGTAGGAAACCAGCTAGGGAGGCAGTGGGGCCCTTGGATGACCAAGGCGTAAAAGGATTACTAAAGGGTGATAGGGAAATGGCCGAGAAGCTGAATGCGTTCTTTGCTTCTGTCTTCACTGTGGAAGATAAGAAGTGCATGCCCACTCCGGAAGCACTGACTTTGGGAGGGGTTTTGAAAGACCTGAGTCACATTGAGGTGACGAGAGAGGAGGTTATGCGACTGCTAGATAATTTAAAAACTGATAAATCACCGGGCCCAGATGGCATACATCCAAGAGTTCTGAAAGAACTCAAGTGTGAACTTGTAGATCTCCTCACAAAAATATGTAATCTGTCATTAAACTCTGCATCTGTTCCTGAGGACTGGAAGGTAGCTAATGTTGTCCCCATCTTTAAAAAAGGTTCCAGGGGAGATCCGGGAAATTACAGGCCAGTCAGCCTGACGTCAATACCGGGTAAGTTGGTGGAAACTATTATCAAAAATAAAATTAGTGGGCACATTGATGACCAAAAGCTGATGAGGAAAACTCAGCATGGGTTCTGTAAGGGAAGATCTTGTCTCACCAATCTGTTAGAGTTCTTTGAGGGAGTGAACAAACAAGTGGACAAGGGAGACCCGATAGATATTGTTTATCTTGACTTCCAGAAAGCTTTTGACAAAGTTCCTCATCAAAGGCTCCTAAGTAAGCTCAGTAGCTATGGGATAAAGGGCCAAGTCCTCTTGTGGATCGAAAACTGGCTAATTAATAGGAAACAGAGAGTGAGTATAAACGGGCACTTCTCACAGTGGAGGGTGGTGAGCAGTGGGGTGCCACAGGGGTCGGTATTGGGTCCAATGCTTTTTAACTTGTTTATTAATGATTTGGAATTGGGATTAAGCAGTGAAGTGGCTAAATTTGCAGATGACACGAAATTGTTCAGGGTGGTGAAAGCCAGAGAGGATTGTGAGGCACTCCAAAGGGATCTGTCGAGGCTAGAAGAGTGGGCATCCATGTGGCAAATGAGGTTCAATGTAGCCAAGTGCAAAGTAATGCACATTGGAACCAAAAATCCAAAATATAAATACAAGTTGATGGGGTCTGAACTGGCGGAGACTGACCAAGAGAGAGATCTTGGAGTCATGATAGATAACTCACTAAAAACGTCAGCACAGTGTGCGACTGCCATAAAAAAAGCTAATGCTATGCTAGGGGTTATTAGGAAAGGGATTGAAAACAAATCAGCCGGTATCATAATGCCTCTGTATAAATCGATGGTGAGGCCTCATTTGGAGTACTGTGTACAGTTCTGGTCGCCACACCTTAAAAAAGATATCATAGCACTGGAAAAAGTACAGAGAAGGGCAACTAAAATGATTAAAGGGTTGGAACACTTTCCCTATGAGGAAAGATTGAGGCGCTTGGGGCTCTTTAGCCTGGAGAAAAGACGACTGAGGGGAGACATGATAGAGGTTTACAAGATAATGCACGGGTTAGAGAAGGTAGAGAAAGATGTGTTTTTCTCCCTTTCTCACAATACAAGAACTCGTGGGCACTCTATGAAATTATTGAGCAGTCGGGTTAGAACAGATAGAAGAAAATACTACTTTACACAAAGGGTGATAAACACATGGAATTCGTTGCCACAGGAGGTGGTGGCAGCTACAAGCATTGCCAGCTTCAAGAGGGGACTGGACAAATATATGGAGCAGAGGTCCATCAGTGGCTATTAGCCACAGGAGATAGATGGTATTCTCTTTGTGGGGAGGTGGTGCTCTGTTGTCTTGGTGCTGGAAGGAAGGCAGTGGGAGGGCTTCTGGTGTCCTGGCCTCACTGACAGTCCTTTAGATGGCACTGGATTTCTAGCCACTGTGTGTGACAGAATGTTGGACTGGATGGGCCACTGGCCTGATCCAACATGGCTTTGCTTATGTTCTTATGTTCTTAAGCCTCTGACGGTGGAGGAACGGTCTTTGAGAGCTCTTTTGCATGAAAGATTGAACCTCACTGATGCGGCTTTGGAAACTGCGAATGAGTTGGACTACATGCCTACCCATCATAGGCAGTTTTTTCAAAGTAAGTTTGACCTTCCGAAAGGTTGCACCATGACCTACTTTCATCCCCTTTCAGTTAGCAGAATAGACAGGATATGGGTAGGGAACACATTAGTCCCCCAACGTTGTCTCATTGTCGTGAACCCCTGGTCAGACCATGCGATGCTTCAACTCTCATTTACGAGAGAGCAGGGTGTTTCAAACAATGCAAAGCCGAGATGGATGCTGAGGGAACCAGATCTTAAATTTTTCCACTTAGAGCGGGAAATCATTCTCACCGTTGAAGCTCACAAACGATTGAAGGTAGAGATGGATGTGGTGTCCTGGTGGGAAAGCCTTAAAAGGGCCATTAAATGGACTTGCCGGAGAGCCAAACGCCTTAACTCCTCACGAGAACTGACTGACTACCACCGGGCCATCCAACACCTTTTAGCGACCAGATGGAAACAGGCCAAAGGAGCGCCTTTTGACCAAGAGAAGTTACAGAAGAATGAGAGGATCGTGAGAGTACCAGCAACGTCAAAGACAGCGCAGGCTGAAGAACAAGATGGCTAGGGCGTCGGGTCCCGTTATACAAAAAGGAGAGTGGCAGAAGGATAGACTCCCAAGATCCTCTCAAAGTCTCACTGGTCTGCGTACTGACCCTGGAAAAACAGAAGAGAAACAGGTGGAGGGCATTTTTAAGGAGATTTCTCATTACTATGAAGAACTTTACAACCCATTGGAGGACCAGCATTCGCAAAATGACATTGAACACTACTTGAATACGGCTCAGATAACCAGAGCGGACTTCGAGGACGACGAGGTGCAGCGGCTCCTGGCCCCCTTTACGGAAGAAGAAGTGCGAAAGGCGTTAAATGCTGGAAAGCGATCGTCGATGGCGGGTTTGGACGGTCTCCCCTATGGCATGTACCGCAATCTGGCAGAGTACTTTGTGCCTATCCTCACCGATGTGTATAACAACATGAGGAATACTAAAACTGTGGGGAGGAGTTTTCGACAAGGGATGATGACGCTACTGTATAAGGCGGGAGACCCTACGCTCATTGCCAATTGGCGTCCCATCACTGTTAATAATGCGGACTACCGTATACTGACAAGGATTCTGAACACTCGGCTAAAAGGAATTGCGCATAAATTCATCTCCCCCGGCCAAACTAGTGCTGTCCCTGGACGAAAGATGACTCACACCACCTGTCTCTTCCGCCAGGTGTTCCACTTAATAAGGGAAGAGAGAAAGGAGAAATGGCTTCTCCAGTTAGATCAAAACAAAGCATTCGACTGAGTCAGACACGAATATCTATGGAAGACTCTGGAGAGCCAAGGTGTCCCTGGTGATTTCCTGCATTTTCTGAAGCTCCTTTACACAGACTTGCAAGTCTTCCCATATGTGAGGGGAACTGTAGGACCATCGATATTGGCGGCTCAGCACAGGCCAAAAGATTTATTATTTCATGACCTATTGCGTTCCCACTGGTAACTATCTGGCAGGGGTGTACCCACCTCCTGACTCCGTCATAGCAGCTGTGACCAGGGACCTTTTCCGCTGGGTATTTGGAACAGTTACCTTCCCTCTGGCTAGGATTGTGACCCAAAGGAAACTGAGAGGAGGATGGGGTCTCTTGGACATACGTTTGTGGTTTTTGGTTTTGTTTCTCCATCTGAACTGCAGACAGTGGAATGTAGTCACTGAATCCCATCATGAGGAGAAAGAAGACACGACTGCCTGGACCCTCTACGCTGACTCGTGTTTGAAGACCCGGTGGGGCCGTATGTGGTGGGAGGAGGAAAACAGCATCCAGAGACTGACGGTATCGCTTAAGAGAGACCTACCTGATTTCATGGCAGAAGCGGCAACGCTCATCAAGCTCTATGACATTCCGGCATCAGTGTTCGAAGAAGGAACGAAACGGGACCCTCCGTCATCCGCTGGAGCGCTGTACTGGGAACTCTTTCGAAGTACCAGGACGGAGCCCTATGATGAAGGGAGGAGACAGAAGGATACTTTGTCATTGTACCTCAGAGATCAACCTTTTCCCATCTCCACGTTCACGGATAGAACTATTCCGTATGCCCTGCGTGACCTCCGATGGAGAGCATACCACCAAGTTCTATATGTGGGGATCATGAGGAGAGGAGTGGAGAACAGTTCTCATATGTGTAAAAGGCTAGAATGCGCTGATACGGCTACCCTGGAGACAATTCCACACGTGGTGAAGGAATGCCCGGGGGCTAAAAGGGATTGGATGGCGGTGGCAAAAGCGTTGAAGTGGTCCTTTTTAGTCCTACAAAACTGGGAGACTGTAGTATCAGGGCTGGAACCAGACGGGGGTTACGGACAACCGGGAGAGAGGTGGCCACTGGAAAAAGAGGTTTTATCAACCAGGAAAATCCCGTGGTCTATAGTCCGACTGGTCAACCTAGTTTGCCTAAACTGCATACTGAGAAATAGAGGGTTAGAAGCACAGAACAAAAGTAGGGTCTCAGCAGCAGAAACGGTGAACTATGTAGTGACTTACTTGACTAGAGTGAGGTCTTGTGAAAAGGACAACTCCAAGCCAGAGAGGTGGTGCACTAGGTGGAGGTGGTTCCAGGAGGTGAACCCACCTGTACCCTAAGTTTAGAGAAAGAAAGAAAACACATTAGTTGAAATTCAGGGGTTATCCAACCTAGGGTTCTCTTATCCCACTCCTCATATTTCTGAATCTGAAAATTTTACAGTTTACAGACTTCAAACTTTAATGTTTATAAATTCAAGCTTTTTGTAGCTGTGCTTTTTCAAAAGTATATATATAAAATTAAAGTTAATTGTAGAGTTTTATAAAAATTTGCTATTCATGTTTGAATACTTAAAATTTTTATAGTTAATACTCTTACTATTTTATAGTTATACTTCACAATTATACTTATATTTTTAAAGAGTTATAATGCTTTTAAAGTTATACAATGTGGAAAATTTATTATGTACCTTTAATTTGCAATGCTTTTTAAGTTTACAAATTTATAATTTTGTACTTTTGTATTGTAAAGGACTGCAGTTGCTATGTAGAAAGGATTGCAAAAAAAAAAATTATTTTCCTAACCCTAACCCTCACCCTCACCCCTCTGTTAATTTACAAAAGGACTATACGGTGAAGTTTGGACCCTCGCCTCCCTCCCGTAAGACAGGGGAACCCCTTGGTAACCCCCCTGGACCTTAAGTTTACCTTTTACCCTTTACTCCTTTATGTTAGGCCACACCTTCTATGATTTAGTAGGGGGTGGAAATAAAGAGACAGAAGCAGAAAATACATTTAAAGTAAAGTAAGTTTATTCTTACAATTGTTGAAGTCTTTATGTACCTTCTTTATGTACCTTGTTTTTCTTCAGTAGTTTTCTTCATTACTGCAATCTTCATTACTGTAACGTTGAAATTTCAAAGTATAGAGGACTTCCAGTTTGGGATCCATGGAGGTCTAACGCAGCTCTAAGTGCTGAGCTGACCGGGCAGCCGTTTTAACGGCCGGCGAGGCAAATCAAGCTCACGGCCAACTGTTCTCAGGCGGAGAACAGGCATAGAATGCTCAAGAACCTCAGGGTGCGTTGATCTCGGGCGAGGGGGGTCCTGCGCAACGGACTCTCTCCCGTCCCTTGAGGTCCCACCCGAAGACAGGTCAGCTAAAATCTCTGCGGCAGTCCTGGAGCCAATGCGGTTGGCATAAGACCCCCATGCCCAAGCTTCAACAGGGGCAAGAAGAGCTGATGGGATTTTGAGATTGAAACAGCGATTACAACCCGCAAAAAGTGCTGGAGAAGGTAAAGATCGCTATCTCTTGAAACGGGACAGATTACTTAAAACAAGGAAGCATTAAAGTAGACTTTTAAACTGCAACAGATTGATTATAAAGTGGGGAGGATCCAGCAAGAACTATATTAGAAAAAGGACTAAATTAAAAGAAGTTATAGAAGAAATTGGACTATTGTTTTGCATACCTGTGGTTGCAAGGAGATATCAGGCTGTGAGAAAGCTTTAACATCGCGAGAACTGTTGTGGGAAGTCGGGAAACAGGAAGTTCGTAACAGTGATAGAGTTGCTGGAGAGAAGCGGCCCTTGCCAGAAGACAGGAAGAAGGGAATCGCCATCTTTGAAAGTGGAAGAGCTGCAGCTTCAGCAAAAGAGGAAGAAAGCCATATTGGATTACAAAAACCATAGAGGAACCATAGAGAAAAGACGCCCGACATTTTGGACTCTTTAAATGCTTTTTTCTGCAAAAAGACCGGGACATTTAAAATAAAAGGATACTAAGCCAAGCGCCACGGAGTTAAGGAAGCGAGTGGATTCGTGGGAGTGAGGTAAAGCGAGCCCCATGATGTCGAAAAAAGAGTGGCAATCGGCCATAGAGAACTTGGATAAAAAGCTCTTAGAAGTGATTAAAGAACTCAGGGATATGAAACCTGAGCTGGTGAAAGAGGTTAAAGAGGTTAAAGAGACAGTAAAGAATGAACTGGCAGAAGTGAAGAAGGGAATGGAAACAATACAAAATGACCTGCAGACAACACAGCAAAGAGTCAATGTAGTGGAAAATGCGGTGGAGAACCTTGCAGACATGCAACGAACAGAGATGAGGGTGATGAGGGGAAGAATGGCAGTTGCGGAGAGCAAGCATATGGAGAAGCAGCTGAGGTTTCGCGGCTTGCCGGAGGTAGAAGGAAAGACAGCCCAAGAACAGATTACCGAGGTGTTAGCTGAATACCTGGGAAAGGAGGAGGAGGAAACTGTGGCTATCCTAGATGTGGTGTATCGAATAAATTCAAGATTTGCGACCCAGAGGAAATTACCAAGAGACACGATTGTGCAATTTACGATTACAAATATAAGAGAAATGATTGTGAGTAAACAATTTCAAGAACCATTGGAGGTTGATGGCATGACGGTTATTATTATGAAGGAGGTACCCAGATCGGTGTTGCTAGATCGGAAAAAATATAAAGCCTTAATTCAGATTCTGAAGGACATGAAAATAAGGTATAGATGGGAACTACCGGAAGGAATATCCTTTGAATTTGGAGGAGTGAAAAAGCGCATCAGATCTGAATTAGAAATGGAAAAGTTTTTGAGGGACAATGAAAAGGACTTACCAGCAACAAGGTTATGAATATGGAGTGTAAAGTTTTATCTTGGAATGTAAATGGACTTAATTCACCGAGTATTTTCCACTGGCTATTAAAACAGAAATGTGATATTGTGTGTCTGCAAGAGACTCATATTAGAAACCAGGATGTAAAATATCTTAAAATGAATAAATTGGGCAATGACTATGTAGCGGCCTCAAAGAAGAAAAAAAGGGGAGTGGTACTGTATATAAAAGAGGAGCTACAGCCAAAACTAGTGATGAGAGATGCGGAAGCCAGATTTTTAGCAGTGGAATGTACATGGAATTTAAAGAGAGTGTTGGTGATTGGAATTTATGCACCTAATGGAGCAAAAGAAAGCTTCTTTGAGGACTTGAGGAAGCAATTAGATGAACTTTCTTATGACCAGATAATTCTTGCAGGAGACTTCAATGGAGTTACAAATGTGGAACTGGATAAAAAATCAGCAACTGCACAAAAGAAAAGAGGACTATTACCAAAGACTTCTTTTGCGCTAATGCAACAGGAAACCTTGGAAGATGTATGGAGAAGACAGAATCCAAAAGGTAGACAATATACGTTTTTCTCCGCGAGACACTCTACGTTATCATGAATCGATATGATCTGGGCCTCAAAAGACTTAGCGCTTTGGACTAAGGATGTGGAAATAATGCCTATGGTAGGCTCAGATCATAACCCAATCATGTGGAAGTTTGGAAAAAGAACTAAAAGGAAAGGATGGAGAATAAATGAGGACTTGTTACAAGGGGGAGAAAATATGGAGAGGTTGAGAAAGGAAACTACGTTCTTCATACAACACAACATGAATAGAGAAGTACCAACCAATAAGGTTTGGGATACCTACAAAGCTGTAATTAGAGGCATATTAATGGACTTAAATGGAAGAGCCAGGAAAAAAAGAGAAGAGACAGGAGATTATGGAGAAAATAAAAGCCAAAGAAATACAATTAAAGAAAAGACCAGGGAAAAAGAAAATATACCAGGATATTAAAATCCTTCAAGAACAGCTGATGGCAATGAATAATAAAGAACTGGAATGGAATCTTAAGAGAATGAACCAAAAGTCGTTTGAAGGTGCAAATAAACCTGGGAAATATTTGGCGTGGCAACTGAAGAAGAGAAAGGAGAAGAAGACAATAAATAAAATATGTGAAGACAAAGTACATCTGGAACAGACGGCTATTAGTAGAGCCTTTTATAAATTTTATGCTAAATTGTATAACAAAAAAGAAGTGAACAAAGACTCAATAGCGACATATCTGGGGAAAATGAAGCTCCCAATAATTTCGGAAGGATGGAGAGATAAACTGAATAGTGAAGTAACAGAGGAAGAGATAAAGAAAGCAATACAGTCAACAAATTTGGGAAAGGCGCCAGGACCTGATGGAATTACAGCCAAATTTTATAGGGTACTGGCCAATGAACTGGTGCCATTTCTAAAAGAAGTGATCAATGGTGTTTTGAACGATCAAAGGATTCCAGATACTTGGAGTGAAGCCAATATATCATTGATCCCTAAAGAAGGACAGGATTTGACTAATGTCAAAAACTACAGACCTATTTCGTTACTTAATAATGACTATAAAATCTTTGCGAAGATATTGGCGGAAAGAGTAAAGGGATGGCTTTCCGAAGTTATTGAGGAGGAACAAGCTGGTTTTTTACCAAACAGACAAATCAGAGATAATTTAAGGACAGTTATAAATGCTATTGAATATTATGACAAGCGTTGCGACAAGGAGGTTGGTTTCTTCTTTGTGGACGCCGAAAAGGCATTTGACAATTTGAACTGGGACTTTATGTTTGCCACCATGGAACAGCTACAAATGGGGGAAAGATTCATAAGAGCAGTGAAAGAAATTTAGAGAGACCAGAGTGCAGCAATTGTGATGAATGACGAGGTGACTAAGAAATTGATTATAGGTAAAGGTACAAGACAAGGTTGCCCGTTGTCTCCACTGTTGTTTATTTTGGTTTTGGAAATATTGATGATACAGATTCGAGAAGATAATGCAATCCGTGGAATAAAAATAAAAGATTTTTCCTATAAGGTCAGAGCATTTGCGGATGACATAATGTTAATTGTGGAAGATCCAACTGAGAATATGCCAAAGGTAATAGAGAAAATTAAGGAATTTGGAGATTTGGCAGGATTCTACGTAAACAAAAAGAAGTCAAAGATATTATGTAAGAATATGACCAAACAAAAACAACAGTTATTAATGGAAATAACAGACTGTGAAGTAACAAGTAAGGTGAAATATCTGGGAATTGAACTGACTGCAAAGAATATAGATCTATTCAAGAATAACTATGAAAAATTGTGGACTCAGATAGAGCAAGATTTGATTAAATGGAATAGATTGAATTTGTCATGGTTGGGAAGAATTGCAGTAGTGAAGATGAATGTGTTGCCAAGAGTGATGTTTCTGTTACAAACAATACCAATCATCCGGGACTCTAAGCAGTTTGAAAAATGGCAGAGGAAAATATCGGACTTTGTCTGGGCAGGCAAGAAGCCTCGAGTAAAAATGAAAGTATTACAGGATGTAAAAGAGAGAGGTGGAATGCAACTGCCCAATCTAAGACTCTACTATGATGCAATCTGTTTGGTGTGGTTGAAAGACTGGATGACGCTGAAAAATCGCAAATTGCTAGCCTTAGAAGGATATAAAAAAATATTTGGATGGCATGCGTATCTGTGGTACGACAAAGTAAAAGCAGACTCTATGTTTTTACACTATTTTATTCGAAGAAGCCTCTTCACAATTTGGAAGAAGTATAGAGATTACCTACAGGAAGGAATTCCCTCCTGGGTGGTTCCTTACGAAGTAATAGATCCGAGAACTGTCGATAATGAACAACAACGCTTAACGTACAAGGAGATAATACGAATAGAACTTTCTAAAGTAAGAATAAAGACGAAAGACGAGCTGTCTCCAAGTTACGATTGGTTTCAATATAGACAGATCAGAGATCTTTACAATTCGGACTGTGCAAAGGGAGGGGTAAGAATGGAGAATTCAGAATTAGAGGAGGTAATTCTACAAGAGGACAAAAAGGAAATTTCTAAGATTTATAAAGTGCTGTTAAAATGGTACACAGAAGATGAGATAGTCAAAGTGCAAATGGTGAAGTGGGCTATAAATTTTAATAAAGAAATAACAATGGAGGCATGGGAATACTTGTGGAAAAACACATTGAAGATTATGACATGTACTAATATTAAAGAGAATGTCTACAAAATGATTTACCGTTGGTACTTGACACCAAAGAAAATTGCGTTAGGGAATTTGAACATGTCTAATAAATGCTGGAAATGTAAAAAGCATGAAGGATCGTTGTATCACATGTGGTGGACTTGTGAGGTAGCTAGGCAGTACTGGGGGGAAATAATAAGAGTGATAAGTGAGATTTTACAATTTCAAGTTAATAAGAACCCAGAACTCCTGCTACAGAACTTGGGAATGGAGGCTATTCCGGCACAATACAGGACATTGTTATTTTACATGACAGCAGCGGCTAGACTTTTGTATGCGCAAAAGTGGAAAGTACAAGAAGTGCCAACTATCGAGGACTGGATTTACAAATTGCT
Organism: Eublepharis macularius; assembly: GCF_028583425.1. Taxonomy (NCBI): domain Eukaryota; kingdom Metazoa; phylum Chordata; class Lepidosauria; order Squamata; family Eublepharidae; genus Eublepharis; species Eublepharis macularius. Next base: position 175,394,867 of record NC_072794.1, on the reverse strand, counting down.
GTACATGGCGGAAATGGACAAAATGACAAGGAAACTGAGAGACCTTGATCCAGGACAGTTCAACATGGATTGGGAGAAGCTGAAACAATATTTGGTGAAAAAATGGGAGGTGGGAGGAGAACTGTGGCAGTTTGAAAATTACTGAAATATAACAAAAGAAGAGGGAAGTGACTTTACCGGGGGGAGGAAAGTTAAAGGAGAAATTCTAAGCAATTATATTATCTGACTATTAAATATAGTATTAAGCAATAGAGGTGTTATTATAATAATTATAAAGAATTATAAGGATAGAAATTAATTAGTTCTATTTCTGGCAGATAACTGTTTAATGGAGAAATTATATAATTAAAACAGAATGAATATAAGAAAGGTGGAAAGAAATATATAGTAACATACAGAATATGAGTTAAATTGTTTAACCTGTGCCGAATGTACATTGTGTTCATAGAGGTACTCAGAAATATGCAGTGTATGGGTCAAATTGATTGATTATTGTTGGCAGATAACTGTATAATGGAGAAATTATATAATTAAAATATAATGAACATAAGATAGGTAGAAGGAAGTAAAGAGTAACATATAGAGTATAGGTGAGATTGATTGACTTATGTCGAATGTATATTATGTCTATAGAAGTACTTAAAGTTACGTAGAATGTGAGACGAATTGTTTGTCCCATATTGATGAGACTAGAATGTGTGAGATAAAATATAGAGTACAAAAAACAGATAAATGATTATTATTATTAAAGGGTATACGCCAGGAATGTAATGTTTAGCTGATAAGTTAAGTGGGATAGGGAACAGAGATAGCACGGTGTTATAATAGACAAGCTTAGAAGAGAGTGAAAGTATATGATTATTAGAATAAAATAAGTATGAAATGAGTAGGGGGAAAATGGATAAGGAGTTGGAAAATGTTGGAAGTCAACAAAAGGGGGGGAAGGGAGGGGGTTAGAACTTGAATATTTAAAGGAAATGGATTGTAATGAATATAATATTGATTGATTTCTAATCCAATAAAAAAATTTTCAAAAAAAAAAAAGAAATTTCAAAGTATAAAGTGAAAAGTTTTTCAAAGCTTTAATGTTCTTTAATGTTTTTATTGTTCTTTAATGTTCTTGATTGTTCTTTAAAGTTTTTCCTGTGTGTATGTAGAATGGTATTAATTAGAAAAAATCTATTTTTCTAAAAAAAAATTAAAAAAAATCTATTTTCCTAGTAACCCTAACCCTAACCCTAGTGCTACTGATTCAGGAGAAGCTCCAGATGCTAATCCCATATTGTTTTACCAACAAAAGAGAAGACAAACTCGACAACTAAATGAAGATGATGATCATAGTTATGAAAGGTATGAGCATTACTTAGAAACTGACATGGAGCTGGCCTAGTCTCCTAGGGATGCCAGGAAGGACGGCCTTTCTCCTGTGCTGAGTCAGACAGTTAAAGTTACGATACCCATGTCAGAAAAGGTCAAATGTGATGAGATGAGAGAAAAAATTTACAGAAAAGAGGAAGATGACAAAAGATTTGTTAATGAAAATTGGAGTGACAGTCCAATGGTGGAATCGGAAGGGACTTTTTAGAGGAACCTCTCTATGCAGAAATAGATGAAGTGGTTAGAGTCATGGACAGATGCCAGGTTTTACCAGTGGTGAAAACACACACACAAAAACCAGGCAATAGACATGAGGAGACAATGATCCAAGAAGTGGAGGAGAATAAGAGGTTGCGAGTTTCTCCAGACGATCATCCAAAGAAGAAGATGAAGAACCAAAATACTCTGCTTTTGGAGCATTCTAGTCGCCTGCATCTTCTGCTGCAGGGGCAGACACGGACACGGATGTGGACATTCAAGTCAAAGTCAAAGCTAAAAATGAGAAAGGGACGAGCCTGAAGGATGCCTGGCAGAAGCAGAGGACTCAACCTACGGCTGATGCCTGTGGGATTTTACTATCTGAAGAGATGCAAAAAATAGATCTCGCTAAGTTCTGGGCCTTTCTGCTAACGCATGTTAGTCTACCCATGGTAAACACTATTGCACTAAACTAAGAAAAGACGCCATAATTGATAAACTGGACAAAGAGAGGACTGTGATTGTAGATTGCCTGACTGGGGAGTTGGAGGGTGAGCCCCAGGAGCGGGATAAAGCTGCGCATGCCAAATCATTGTCTATCAGGATTATTGATAGGTTAGTCTCTGGTCGGAAAGGACGTACGTCAACGGAGATTTATCCAACCTGGCTGACTGAACAGGGCCCTTAAGGAGACTCTGGAAGGTTTTCAAAGATTTGCTGAGACGCAGCCGCAAGAGGATTGGTCAGGCATTTGTGACTGCCCGGATGTAGATGATACTGGACTTTCATATGGGAAATGGGCTGCCTGGTGTCAGCAGGCGATCCAATGGATTGACACTCATATCCAAAGAAAGGCCGGGATCTCGATGGTAACGAGGACGACGGACATCATAAGAATAAAGGATAAGACAGTGAAGGGAATGCCACCTAGAGGTAAGAGCGAGCCACATGTGGAGAGTCTAGCTGCCACTGCGTCGCATGTCCAGCTGACTGCCGTAATTAGGAGACAAGATGCCAGATCTGGAACTCAGGATTGCCCTTTAGTAAAGAAGTTCTGGGATCAGATTGGGTTGGAAATGTCGAGGATTGTCGACATTAAGATGGAGAACTTATCACCAGGTGTTGGCGGTAGGAATGAAGAGATTTGGAATATCGGAGGAGGAACAACGCTGCCCCAGAATAGCTTGTAAGGTTCTGTACCCCCAACAGCATATACCAGAAACGATTCCCCACGTAGTCAAGCAGTGTGTTGCGGTGAAAAGGGAATGGGCTGGGGTATCTAGAGTGCTCTGATGGCTTTTTAATTAGCCAATCATGGGAGACTGTGGTTTCTGGATTAGAACCGACAGAGGGGTTTGAGGGTCCCACAGTATATTGGCAGAGAGGGAGGGAACGAAGGGAATTGAGACAAACTGGAGTGAGGAATGCCGGAATCCCATGGGCTGTAGCCAGATTGGTGAACCTTATTTTTCTTAGTGTGATCATGAGCAACAGGAATCAGGAAAACTATACTACAAAAACCAGTTCTCCTCGTGCAGACCATTTCTTACGTAACCAACTATTTGGGGAAAGTGAGGAGATGGGAGGAAAGGGCAACAAAGAAAGTGCTGTGGTGGAATAGATGGAGATGGTTTGCAGAGGTTAATCCCCCGGTTCCCTGAATTAATAGGCATTAAGTGTTCTAAATAAAGAAATAGACACAGAAACATATTTTTGCGTTTTAAAAAATTTAAAGTAGTTTATTTGTTACAATTATGATTGGTAATTTCTACTGCAGTTGATGTTTTTCTTCTTCACTGTGCTTCAAAATTTCTTTGAAAGTTTTCAATGTTTTTCAGAGTTATTCATTGCTTTTTAAAGTTTTTTCAAAGTACTCTTCTGTAACGGCAAGTTGATGTAATGCCGAATTGAGATGTTTTCTTGTGTGTATGTAGAATGGTATTTTTAAATAAAAATCTATTTCCCCCACCAAAAAAACAATTCTATTTTCCTGACCCTGACCCGGCTAACTCCTCTGGACCTGCCTCACCATGTAGTTGTGAGTACTGTATGGTGAGAAAAGTGCACTTGTTGTAGGGGTGCAATAAACGTTATTTAAAGTGAGGGACAGCCTCCATAAGGTATTTTCAAGTGTAAGGCATGAAAATGGTCTTTAGGAATATATCTTTAAACACCTCATGCACACAGCAGAGTGTCAAGGATAAGATTCAGGTCTGGTTACATCTTAAAGGCCAACAAGGTTTCCCGTGTATAAGCTTCCCAGCTTTGACTCTGGAAATCTTGTTGATCTTCAAGGTGCTAATGGGCACAAACCTTGCTATTCTAATGCAGACCAAAAGGGCTGCCCACCAGAAACTAGTACTGAGGATGGTTGTGAGGCAAATTACTTCAGGCCTCAACAGGACACGTAAAGTCTCCTTCCTGCAGATGGGCTTGTGACACAGCAACTCACCAATTTGACAGAGAAGTAAAGCACTGCGGCTTGAATTGAATGGAAACATTTACTCAGATCAGCACTGGAACTTCCATTTTGTGTCTAACAATTTTTTAAAAAATGTTATAGGAAAGACACACTCAGTGGTTCCTGTAGCCTTAATCATTTTGATCAATGTATAAATGAGGATATAAATATCTTGCATAAACAATAAATAACAATAAGGTGGCTCCCTCCATGGAGACAATTAAACCTAAAAGCTCATTTTCCAAAGGGACTGCATTAACGGTACATTGCTGGAGTTCTTTTCCTGTGCACAGCCACACATCTACAAAAACTCCTTCCACATATATTTGCTGGAGGTACCACAAGGCTTCTTGAGATCCACAGGATGCATTTTTACTGGGTGTCATTCAAGGATCTGTGTCCAGTCAAGATCTCCCTAGTATCATCAGCCCTTGAGGGGAACCTCATTGGCTGCTAAGTGTTGTTTAATTTTTTGCCGTAGCTGGAGAAGAGAAAAAGGCTCCTGTAAAGGTGCTTGCCTAGATAGCGCTTCGGCAAAGAATAACACAAAAACACCACAGTCACTTGTGTTCTTCTGTTGGGGGGTTGTGTCAAGACAGCTCAAAACAATATCTAAAGGCATAAGCTGTCATGAGCCCATGGTTGTGTCATTGTGCCTTGTTGTGAGATAACTAATAATCTCATTGCAGGCTTCCTTTTTCCCTTTCCCAAGAGAATTGAAATGGGATAAAGTTTGAGATTTGAAGTCAAGAACAGCGAGCGTCCAATGATGGGACTGATAGTATGGGGAAAATATAATCTCATACTGCCACGCCTTGTGGTTTTGGAACCAAGTCTTTACTGCATCATAGCCATGACGTATGTAGGTTTGCATGAAATGGACACCCATGTTGAACACCATGGGCAAATTTGGCTGGTTCTTCTCAGACCGTTCACACAACATTTCCAGGTAACAATCTATCACTAGATCATTTAGCCAACCACCAATCTCTAAGCAGTCCAAGTCGTATTTTCCCAACCTTGTAACAGAAGCCTTTCTTTTCATTTTCAATTCAAACTTCTCACTACTTAGTCTTTCATTCACTGGTTCGAGCACCTTAGTTGTTACTCCTGTGCTGGCCATGTCACATCTCACTCTTTCCAGTTTCTTTTTGAATGCATTGAATGTCCGTGAGGGAAGACAGTTGTCTCTCCATATACGAAGCATGTCCTGGTATTTTTCTCTCTCCGTGGAATGAGTCGAGAGCAGAGTGAACAGAAATTCCATCTCAAGGGGCAGCCACCTACTTTTCACATTGGCGGGTCTGTGCATTATTGGGGCATGGACCACCATAGTGAGCTCCTCATCTTCCTCTACTGTGACTGGGTCATTGTTTTCAGGTTCACAGTCACTATCTCCATCCCCTGGGGGGACATTTGGCTTATATACCTCTGGTCCCTTGGGCAAGTCTAGTTTAGTAGGGATAGAATTGTGCAAGTTGTGCATTTTGAAAGGGCGAAACTGCAAGAATAAACCTTTAGATAATATTTCCAGTGAGATGAGCTTCTGAATGAGAGCCGATAACTGGATTGCAATGCTTCTAAGGCTTTGGAAGGCCACATACCAATTTTTTTTCATGAGTGCCACACCAAAGACATAAATGAACACCAAAGAGCATTTTCTGGCATCAAGTGGCTTACCCTCAAGTTTCCTGAGTACCAGTATGACCCAGGGTAGAACATCAAAGTGACAGGAGATCTTTGTGATTTTTGACTCAAAGACCACCTCCCTGTCTTTAAGACCCTGATAGATTTTGGCAGTTATCAGACATGCATGAGCTGTTTCACACAACTGGCCTTCAGAGGCATCATACACTTGGACAATTTTTTTACTTATCCAAGTAGCTTTTCTTTTATTCTCAAGGAATTCTACCGAAGGGAAAAAATTCAGTTTTAACTCTCTGAAGCCTGCAAGGAGAACCTGTCCAAAGTCATATTTTTTTATCACGGATAAGTTGTAGAGCTCTCCCAAACACGTATGGGTATCTAAATGAAGATAGTTTGGTCAGCTTTGTCAATAATTCTTTGATTGCGATGGCACCGACAAGGGGAAAGAATGAGGGTGCTGAGGCCTTTTGAAGTTCAAGAAGAAGAGCACTCCCATCCCACCGTTTCAGCCTGGGGTTTTCATTTACCAAATCTTGCAATAATAGGAAGATTGCCTTCCTGCCAATCTCAGGTAAGGATGCCTCCAGGCAGTTTGAAAAGCCAAAAAAAGCCAAAACACGCCCCTTCTGCTTCTCTGAAGAAGTCCAGTATTGAAGGGAAGGAGGCTTATTGTACTCCTCACTGGTCACAGCAGCAAGATTGGGGCTGAAGCATAAAAATCCTCTCTGGTGAGTGAGACAGTCTGAGGGCAAACCAACTCCAGGTCCCAAAACAATGCTGTCATCTCTGTTGGCTGAACCATGCAGCTTTCCAAAAATGAGCACTTCATACCCACATTCAAGTTGGAAGGCTTTCCAAGTTGCTTGATGGCTCCCATGCTCTTTGTACTGGATTGTCACTTGCTGAAGCTTGGTGTGAAGGTGCAAGACAGTAAGTCTAATGGCTTCTGTGAACATATGAGAAGTGGTGGAAATCCTGTCCTTGATTGGTAATAACATGGGCTTGACAGCCAAAAGCTCTTGAAGCGCAACCAGGTTGAGCTACTCATCTGGATGGCTGTTTGCAAAAAATCTCAGAATACTGCCTGGGCTCAGAGCAAGAACCACTTCTGTCTTTGCTCCAATGTATGGGACCATTTTTATTGCATTTTCTTCCATCCTGTGCTGATACTCCTTGGCATTTTTGGAGAGGCGTCTCAGTGATTGTGGGTGTAGCGAGCCACATGTCCCAATTAATCCACTGCACGGGTGAGGCTGCATGGACACCCCGATATGTGGGTGGTCTGCGTAAAATTGGATGAACATCATCTTGTTACTTGGGTCTGCAATGAGTTTTTTGAGATGGTCTCACCCACAGGTTAACTGTCAAGATTGCTTTGATATGTTACAGCTTCTCTGATGGAGAGAGATGACCGTAGAATGCCCCTGTTGCTGATAATCTTCTCAATCCCTTGGCGGCACCAAAGCAGATTGGTGTCAGCCTTTCCCCCAGAAACAGTGGCTGCAACATGGACAGTCATTTTTGTAACAAACATTACATCGAAGTATCACCCTAGAGGCTCTGGGTTTGGCTCCCTCTGCCCAAACTGCAAAGTAAACAACATTTTCTCCAAAGAATCTTCCAGTGGTGTCTGATCCAAGGCAAGGTCCAGAAGATGTAGAATGAATTCACGATCTCGAGGCAGCAAACGCCAGCGTGTCATGTCTCTAAAAAAATTCTTTTGTAAAGTCGGTCTGCGTAGTTCACGACTGGGCTGTGAAGATAGGAGCTTTTCAAATCTACTTTTAAAAGCATCCAAGAATCCAATTTGCCTCTCTCTGAAATCGTTGACTGAGAACTTCTGTGGTTGTAACTTTGGAAGAGTGGTCAGAATCACTTGCCAGCCATTGGAATTGATCATAGGAAGTCCAACTGATATCTTTAGGAATTTCTTCATACCCAGAGTGGGTGGACTAAAAGGAAGATGCTTTCGCAAAATGTGTTCTATAGGAGTTAAGCTTGAAATGTGATCGGTACCCATGCGTAGGTATTGGAAGTCCAGTTTTACAGCTTGGAATGATTCCAACTCTAAGACGATCCCATCTATATCACACAGGATCTCAGTGAACTCTTTTTGCTCAGCAGATGAGATCACATTACCTCGCAGTGAAATAATGTCTTTGGAATAAATAAATTCTTCAACTGTACTTTTCGAAAAGGCTGTCATGAATTCTGTTGCATTCTCAAGACTGGTGTCACAAAATGAATCCTCCTCTTCTTTCTGTATGATAGAAAAGGAACATGTGTGAGTGTGATAGCTGCTACCCAGTATTTTAACATATATTATATAATGCTTTTGTATGATGTTGAGACTGTATATAAGACAAAATGCTTTTCAGAGGAGCAGCTGACACTGAAACCCTCAGCAGACTGACTTGCTTTTTGAAAGTTATTTTCCAACAGAACAAAGTAGTACATGTTTAGTAAAATAACAAATTAACAAAAGTACATCTTGAACATTATGAAAGAACCACCTTTCAGAGAATTGTTCACATTTTATCTCAGTTTTATGTTTATTTTGATTTTTTTCTTTACCATTCCTTATTGTGCCTGTTTCCCTGAGTATCATAACTGTTGTTCATTATTGTATTTTGCTCAGTGAATGTTTTAGTTGTTGATCATATTGCATATTGCATATTGTTGATCATATTGCATATTGCATATTGTTGTAATCAACCTTGGATCTCAGTAAGAAAGGTGTATATTAAATAAATAAATAAAATTTGGATGACATGATTGAGAATATTCAAATAGTGTAATTACTAATTAAACTAAATACGTGACCTAGCTTGGACAAACTTGACTGACCTTAAATTCTGGTTTCTGGACTGGAACTGAAGACAATGGCTCGACAACGTCCTTTCTGCTTGTACATAACTCAGCAACCAAACTAACTTGTTTTAGAGTAGATCCTGAGATTGATTCCTCTGGAGCTTGCAGACGTAGAGATGGCAATTCCATTGTGTCCTCTTTTGAAGATGAAGGTACTGGGACTCCTTTATTGATAGTTTGCTCTGATGCAGATAAAACTAGTGAGGTCACTGTTGTTACAATTCCTTTTGTGCTTTGCTCTTGAGGAGTGACTAATTTCTTTAGTGGATATTGCACAAGTCTATATGGCATACAGTCAATATTCTGTTGGTTTGCTTTTGTTGCGGGCACTTCTTCCTCAGTCTTGGCAAAAATGAGTGGTTCATATTGGGGATGCTCTGCAGATTGCTCGTGGATCTTCTCTTCAGAATTCTGCAGAAAAGCACATGAAAGAAGAATAAGTGAATTGCACTTTTAACCATTCCGGCTATCGAGAGAAAAAAGCCAAAATAAAATAAACCCTGGTTCACATTCCTGCTTAGTGATGAAAGATGCTGGGGTCTTTAGACAGTGGATTCCAATCTTTCTCTCTGCCCCCCATTATTCATGTTTGGGCTGTCCAGAGTCTCAGGCTGAGGTCTTTCACATCACCTACTAGTGAATAATTTAATTGGAGATGCCTGAACCCAAGTCCTTCTCCATGTAAAGAAGATGATTTACCATTATGGCCCTCTCTCCTTCCGCCTCATAACATCCCTATGAGACAGGCAGCATATTTAGGGGCTCTGAATCTGAAAGTTTCTGTAGATTCCCATATTTGCTATGTCCAGCTATCTTCCATGGACCTGTAAAATCCCCCTTTAAGCTCATCTATGGTTGTGTCCAGAACAGCATCCAATGATATGTCCATCCTTGTATCAAATGGTCACGACTGAATCCTATGGTTTAAATATTAGTTGAATAAAAAAGCCCATCCTGGATCGATTTCCCACCAGTTCATTGGGTACCCCCTGATGTTTAGCATTATGGGAGAGGAAGAAAAGGTTCTCACTCAGGGGCTGGCTCAATTTATTAGGTGGCCTAGAATGCAAAACAGCTGCAGACATATAATCCAGTGCTGGATGAAAGGAAATAGTTGGGGACTATTTTATATGTATGGAGTGAGATAGATGACATAGTATCTATAGTATTAGGAATATGAAGAATTTGATAAGGAATTCTGATTCCACATGTTTGCATGGGATTCTACCTGAGAAAGAGTGCTATAACCTTTAAATCAGCAACTTTCTGCTTTCTGAACACTGTAATTTTTAATGTCAGATCTTGATTTATACCACTTTTCTGTGAAAATACTATTGCTATGTATCCACATTTGACATAATTATACTAATTCTGCTATGAATAAAATGTTCCCACAAGCTGTTATGCCACATATGTAGTGTCAGGCCCTGTCTCTCCTTCCATTTTAAAAAAATTGCAATTGTAACAATGGCTAGGAGAGCTGTAATTAGTGCGGCTTTTATTTTGGAGCAATTCAATACCAGACAGTAAGATAGCAAAACTGTTTCAGGTAAAGCCAGCAATTCACACCCTGTAATTTTCATTATCCTCATTAAGATTTGTCTGCAGGATGGTTGTTGTGGGTTTTCCGGGCTGTATTGCCATGGTCTTGGCATTGTAGTTCCTGACGTTTCGCCAGCAGCTGTGGCTGGCATCTTCAGAGGTGTAGCACCAAAAGACAAAGATCTCTCAGTGTCACAGTGTGGAAAAGATGTTGGCAGGTCATTTGTATCTACTCAGGAGGGGTGGGGTTGAGCTGAGTCATCCTGTAAGAGTTTCCCAGGGTGTGAAATGCTAATGGCGGGAGGCTTCACTGTATCCTGAGGAGGTTCTTTTGCATATGGATTGGTGCTTGATGTGCTAATCTTCTCTGCAAGGCTATTGTCGAGTATAGAGTGTTTTGTTAGCCTGGTGTTTTTCAGAACTGGAAACCATGCTCTGTTCATTCTTAAGGTTTCTTCTTTCCTGTTGAAGTTTTGCTTATGCTTGTGAATTTCAATGGCTTCCCTGTGCAGTCTGACAAAGTAGTTGGAAGTGTTGTCCAGTATTTTGGTGTCCTGGAATAAGATACTGTGCCCTGTTTGAGTTAGGCTATGTTCCGCCACTGCTGATTTTTCAGGTTGTCCAAGTCTGCAGTGTCTTTCATGTTCTTTTATTCTTGTCTGGATGCTACGCTTTGTGGTCCCGATGTAAACTTGTCCACAGCTGCAGGGTATACGGTATACTCCTGCAGAGGTGAGGGGGTCTCTACTGTCTTTTGCTGATCGTAGCATCTGTTGTATTTTTCGGGTGGGTCTGAATACTGCTTGAAGGTTATGCTTTTTCATAAGCTTTCACATCTGATCAGTAATTCCTTTGATATATGGCAAAAACACTTTTCCTGTAGGAGACTGTTTTTCCTTGGTTGTTTGGTTCATCCTGGGTTTGATTGCTCTTCGGATTTCATTTCTGGAGCAGCCATTTGCCTGAAGTGCGTGGTTTGGATGATTAATTTCCTCATTGAGAAAGTGCGGCTCACATATCCGTCTTGCACGATCCACTAATGTTTTCATTATGCCTCTTTTCTGTCGGGGGTGGTGATTGGAGTTTTTGTGTAAGTACCGATCAGTGTGAGTTGGTTTCCTGTAGACCTTGTGACCTAACTGAAAGTTTGCTTTGCGGATGACCAAGGTATCCAGAAATGGGAGTTTTCCCTCGATTTCTTTCTCCATTGTGAATTGTATGTTCCGGTGGATGTTGTTGAGATGATTCAAAAACCCCATTAATTCTTCCTCCCCATGGCTCCAAATGATAAATGTATCATCCACAAACCGGAACCATACACTAGGTTTGTGGGGTGCTGATTCTAGAGCTGTTTCTTCAAAATGTTCCATGTAGAAGTTTGCTATAATTGGGCTGAGAGGGCTCCCCATGGCCACCCCATCCATCTGTTCATAGAATTCGTTATCCCATTGGAAGTAACTGGTTGTCAGACAATGATGGAATAAGGCTGTTACATCCTCTGGGAAAATCTGATTAATAAGTGCAATAGTATCTTTTACTGGAACCTTGGTAAACAGGGATACAACATCAAAACTGACAAGTATGTCTTGTGGATTGAGTTTCAGAGAACTGATTTTGTTGATGAAATCTGCTGAATCTTTGATGTAAGACGAGGTTTTCCTGATGTGGTCCTGCAGGAGATCGGCCAGATGTCTAGCTAATTCATATGTCGGTGAACCAATGGCACTCACAATGGGTCGGAGTGGGAATGAATCCTTATGTATTTTAGGGAGTCCATATAGTCTGGGTGGCTGTGCTTCTGTCTTGCATAGTTTTCTGTGCGTGTCAGGATGTAGTGAGTAATTCTTGATCAGCGCATTTGTTAGCCTGGTGATTTTGCAGGTGGGATCTCGTTTTAGTTTTTTGTAGGTGGAGGGGTCCAGGAGTTCCTTAATCTTCTTTTTGTATTCCTCTGTTTTCATGATCACTGTAGCATTGCCTTTATCAGCTGGTAGAATGATGATGTCTGGATCTTCATTGAGGGTCTTGATGGCATTTCTCTCCTTGCGTGTTAAATTGCTGGTGGGAAGCTTTGCCTTTCATAGAATCCTGGCTGTCTCTTATTTCCTCAGCTTCCTCTTCAGGTAGATGCTGATGATGGGGTTTTTGAATCATCTCAACAACATCCACCGGAACATACAATTCACAATGGAGAAAGAAATCGAGGGAAAACTCCCATTTCTGGATACCTTGGTCATCCGCAAAGCAAACTTTCAGTTAGGTCACAAGGTCTACAGGAAACCAACTCACACTGATCGGTACTTACACAAAAACTCCAATCACCACCCCCGACAGAAAAGAGGCATAATGAAAACATTAGTGGATCACGCAAGACGGATATGTGAGCCGCACTTTCTCAATGAGGAAATTAATCATCTAAACCACGCACTTCAGGCAAATGGCTACTCCAGAAATGAAATCCGAAGAGCAATCAAACCCAGGATGAACCAAACAACCAAGGAAAAACAGTCTCCTACAGGAAAAGTGTTTTTGCCATATATCAAAGGAATTACTGATCAGATGGGAAAGCTTATGAAAAAGCATAACCTTCAAGCAGTATTCAGACCCACCCGAAAAATACAACAGATGCTACGATCAGCAAAAGACAGTAGAGACCCCCTCACCTCTGCAGGAGTATACCGTATACCCTGCAGCTGTGGACAAGTTTACATCAGGACCACAAAGCGTAGCATCCAGACAAGAATAAAAGAACATGAAAGACACTGCAGACTTGGACAACCTGAAAAATCAGCAGTGGCAGAAGATAGCCTAACTCAAACAGGGCACAGTATCTTATTCCAGGACACCAAAATACTGGACAACACTTCCAATTACTTTGTCAGACTGCACAGGGAAGCCATTGAAATTCACAAGCATAAGCAAAACTTCAACAGGAAAGAAGAAACCTTAAGAATGAACAGAGCATGGTTTCCAGTTCTGAAAAACACCAGGCTAACAAAACACTCTATACTCAACAAGAGCCCGGCAGAGAAGATTAGCACATCAAGCACCAATCCATATGCAAAAGAACCTCCTTGGGATACAGTGAAGCCTCCCGCCATTAGCATTCCACACCCTGGGAAACTATTACAGGATGACTCAGCTCAACCCCACCCCTCCTGAGTAGATACAAATGACCTGCCAACATCTTTTCCACACTGTGACACTGAGAGATCTCTGTCTTTTGGTGCTACGCCTCTGAAGATGCCAGCCACAGCTGCTGGTGAAACATCAGGAACTACAATGCCAAGACCACGGCAATACAGCCCAGAAAACCCACAACAACCAATATAGTGCATGTTGGCAAATAAATTAAAAATGGTGAAATAACAGTATGAAACATTTCTGGTGAGTCGCTGTGTTGCTGCGCAGTAAGGGCAGGATTCGAGTCCAGGGGCACCTTGGAGACCAGCAAGATTTTTGGGGTGTGATCTTGGAGCCCCGGTATGAAATGTGCCTCTTGGGTGAAGTGAGCTTTGACTCAGGAAAGCCTATACCCTGGAAAGGTTTGTTAGTCTTTAAGGTGCTACTGGACTCAAATTTTGTTCATCAATATGAAAGTCATAGGAATTAGTTTTAAAAACGAAATTCCCTACATTTCCAGTACAAACTGAACACGTGAAGCTGTTTTATAGCAAGTCAGGCCATTACAGTCCATCAAGGCCATCCTTATACTGATGTGGGGTTCTGTCAGTGCAGCCCAAAGCCCAACTCCCAAGGTTTTACACTGGGGTGACTGGCCTATCCGGAGAGAGTCAGACCCAGCGCAGAATTTGGGGGGCAGCAGGGGCGTCTCAATGCAAGGTATGGTTTGGCTCTCCAAGCCCCTTCAGCCCTAGACACATCCTGAGTAGCTATATTATCCTACCATATAAAAGCCAAGTCATATTGGTGACAACTCAGTTCTTATCCTGAGAACTAGGCTAAAATCTGAGTTGTCGGCAACATGGCCTCCAGAGGCTGTGGTGGTGGGAAGGCCAGACAAGGTGGCATGCCTCCATAGGCCACAGCAGTGAGAAGGCCAGGTGGGGTGGCGCGTCCTTCGGGAGGCTACGGTAGTGGGAAGGTCAGGCGAGGCAGCATGTCCCTCCAGAGGCCACGGTGGTGGCAGGGAGGCCCGGCATGATGCACCCCTTCCAACCATTTGCTAGACCCCGTTGCATTTTTTCATGCAATGGGCTTTGTTGCTAGTCTTTTAATATTAGTTGATATGTGTGTTTTTGGATAACAAATGATGTTTCGGAATGCTCAATAATATACATGTTGTGTAGAGTTGTTTTTTTTATGCTACATTTGTAGATCACAATGCTACTATTGCTGAGACGTAAGTGCACCAGATTCCTGGTAAGTTAGGTAGGCCAGTACTGTTACTTAAAGTTTGTAGTTACTGTAAGGAGATTGGGTTGGGATGTATTGTTCAATCCCCCCCACCCACCCCAGTTTTCACCAGTAACAACTCTGAGAAATCACCTTGACTGCAGATTTATTTAGGAAACCAGCAACAAAGCCCATGAAAAAGTGCCACGGGCTCTAGCAAATGGTTGGAGGGATACCTCCCTTCCATTTAGGAGGTAAATAATACTGAGGTGAGAGAACAAAAACCCTAACCCATCCTGGCTCTGCCTTAATTTTTATCTTCTAACCCACAGTCAACATTGTATTGTATCATGTCTTAGACAGCTTTTTGGTTTGAATTGATTTCCAAGTTCTGTAATCTCAGTCCTACCGCTTTGTTCATTGGAAGGCTTCACTGCTTGTTTTAACTGATTTTTTATTTTTTGTGGCCCCTCAATCTCAGCAAGAAAGGAAGACTGTAAAGTAAATAAACTACATGAGAGTAGCAAATAAGTGCAACTATTAAGGAACATTGCAAGTTTTCCCGAGCCCATTACAGTGTAAAAGAAAATCCTTTAAAATTCCCTTCTACCTCCAGCCTTTTCCAGAATGCCCCCAGAATCTGAAGGAGACAATAGACATAGCAGTAGAGGGACGTTTCCACACCCTACAAGACACCAGTGCAAAAGGGACAGGCAGTTGCTATAAAGGATCACAAGTCTGTTAAAAAGACACGCTACTGTCATATTTCATCCCAAAAAGCACACAATTTCACAATAAAACATTTTACAAATGTTTAGGATCAATCCTACTGGCCTACTTCAAAGGGTTGCTGTATTCCTACACCACCTACCCAGTGGAACTGTCGAATGCAAACGTAATAGCCAGAGAAAGAATTATGTATCCCAACCTGTTCTCCTTAGAGGAAGTTAATGCAATAGATAATAGCAATGGCCAGCCTTGAAGAACTTCTGTGAGTAACACTGAACTGGGGGAGAATAGACCTGTGTGTCCCAACCTAATCTTCACAGAGGAACTGCTGAGAGACATGTGAATTCTACAGCCACGGGAAAAGAAACCATTTTGTTGCTCTTGTTCAAGAAAAAGTGAGAGAAAGAAAGGATAAAGAGATACGGACCATAAACTGCACTAGTGTGCACTGGCTGTTACTGTCTTTTATTATGTTAAATTGTTTGTTTTGTTTCAAGATTGTTTTCAAAATTCTGCAATCTATTCTATTGTTTATTGAACATCTCAGCCATTGATGATATTGACTCATACCG
Organism: Eublepharis macularius; assembly: GCF_028583425.1. Taxonomy (NCBI): domain Eukaryota; kingdom Metazoa; phylum Chordata; class Lepidosauria; order Squamata; family Eublepharidae; genus Eublepharis; species Eublepharis macularius. The sequence goes on along the minus strand of NC_072794.1, from coordinate 175,379,114 downwards.
TGTAATCTGCCTTGACTCTCCGTAAGAAAAGTGGACTACAAGTAATGAAAATCAACAAAATGCATACAACACTAGTTTTCTTAACTAAACCTATTTTGCTAGTTCAATAATATAAAATGCACCAACCAGACAGCCCTTAGCTTATTTATTTCTTCTTATTTATTCAGATTCACCTTTCTCACTGAGAATCAGGACAGAATACAAACTGTATGAAACTGCCATATTTTTCATATCTAAAAATTGTTTAATGTCTTCAGTTTTCTACAAGCAAGACTGCAGACACAACGGATACTTGACTGACAGGGAACTGCAAACTGCTGAAACTTATGCTATCTTGGTTCATTTCACTCATTCCTAATATATATATAGTGTATATATATTTACTAGCAAAATTTAATGCTGCACAGATTTCAAATGGAGAACTTTAATACTGTTCTTACATATTGAGTGAGTACAACATTGTATTAAAAAAGCATTTGACACATTTTTGAAAAAATTCACCTGTGTTTTTTCATTGCTATCAAAAATTATAAATATTCCAACGGGATAATTATGTCACAGCAGAGTAGAAACTGAGCTTACCTCAAGAGATTCAATTCCGAGCAAAAGCTGCCAGGTGAGGGAGCTCTGTGGGCTTGAAGTTTTTATCCCCCTCCCATGGCTCTGCTGGTCAGTGGGGGAGGCCAGGGGCATCTGAGGGACTTGCCAGGGACCCACAGGAGGCCACCCCACATCTCTTCTGCCCCCCAACTGCCTGGCTCAGCCTTTCAAAAAGACAGAAGCCGCTTGGACTGGGCAAGGATAATAAGCACATGCTTTGACAGCCAGAGCATGGGGGGGATACATAAGGATTGGTGTTTTGTGGCTCAACAGAGGCATAGGTCTGGGTTCTAATCCCATCTCATTCAAATATACTCAGCACATGGCAAGCCACCCCCCCTCAGTTTCCCTATATGTAAAATGGGAATAGCGACCCATGGGACAAAAACAAGGCAAGGCGGGGAGTGCTCAAGCTTTTGTGCTTAAAAGGCAGGCTTACCAGGAATACTTGCCCAAACACAGATACCATGCATTCATATCCCAAGAACCTTACAAGAATCCTTGACGGGCCACTATTACCTAGAAATGCCATGAACATTTTTTTTAAAGATCTGACTGCAAAAGGCACCCCCCCCCCAAGACAACAGCATTCTAATCCTAATGTGCTTCTGGGCAATGAACAACAATCTCTGTTTTGCAGGCAGAGGAAGGTTGCAGAGCAGCGCACTGGCCAGACTGGGAAACAGGATCTCAGGCAGAAATCGCATCCAGGATCCGCACAAGGGGTCGGGCGAAGAGTCCCTCTCCTTAACTTCACAGCCTCTCCTGCAAACTCCATCAGCTACAGACCAAACAGGGAAGGGCCAACAAGAGCTTCCATAGTACCCCTCAAGCACCCTACAGAGACAAGTCAGAAGACTGCACACGTGCTTTATTTCTTCACACCTGGCACAACTCACTGGTGCCTCCTTCTCCTGCCATGCCCAGATGGGCGTTGCTCTCTGTTGGATTGGTGCAATCAGCACAGACTATTCAAGTCAACTGTACACCCCCTACACTCCATTTAAAGAATGCTGTACACATCCCAGCATTCCGTAAAAACATCTTTTTCCACTTTTGGAAAAAGCAGTAACAGAAGAGAGTGCAGCCCACCCCAGAAGGAACTGGGAGGCATGTAGCCCAACACAGAAAAGCCCTCTATTCCTCCCCCGCCCCCTCACCCTCACTGGCGAGACTCACCCAACGTTGCTGCAGAGAAGGGAAAGCCCAGAAGAGATTGCATTTGTCCTTCCATGCCCCTGGCTGGCTGCAGGACTGCTGCTGCAGAAGAGAAAAGACCCCAGTGAAGAAAGGCCCAGCCAAGCCCTGGCCCACGGGCTCCTCTCCCAGGCCTTACAAGCTACAAAGGGAAAAGATCAAGCAAACAAGCAGCCACGCCTCAACAGTTGCTTCCAGCATGAGGCTCTGCTAAAGTGAAAGTAACCCTGGGGAGGCCCCGCCTGCTCCCTCCCAGGAAGGACAGGGGGGCCGCCTTTTGCAACAGCAACAGCAACGCCCCTTGCACAAACTTTTGCTAAGAGGCACAATCGATACACACATGGAATTCTTTGAAACCCAATGGTTTGAACAACAAATTAGAACTGTCTTGTTTTTTATAGTATGCATGTGACACTTTATGGATATTACATCCTGTATAGTTGTGAGTTACCTTTAAAGTTCAGTACATGGTGTACATGTAACCTTTAAATTTCTGCCTGTTACAAACGGTCCCTGCATGAGGACCCCGTGTTTGACTTATTGAAGGTGCTATGAATGATTAACTATATCAATTTTCTACGACTGTTTTTAAATGCTCTTATTTATTTGGAATCAATATCATAATAGGACTTATACAATACTTACCTGCTTATATGAGATTGTGGAAGCTTACCTCTGGGATGTATTCCTAACTGGAACTTTCTTGCAGCAATTACATTATTTACTTACCTGTTGGTTCTCTTCTTGCCTAAAAGATTTCATAAACTGTCACTTTGTGTTGTGATATTGTTCTGAATTAAATAAGTACTTTTACTCTACACATGATGAATACATGTTGATTTGACTTTGAATACTTATTTACTTCTTTTGTGTCACTCTGCTTTTGGTATCTTACCCTTGTATTGTGTAGAAAACCAAGACATTTAACATTTTTCAGATTTGATAAATATAGCAGTTTCATACCATTTGTAATCCGTCACAAGTCTCAGTGAGAAAGGTGACTATAAATAATATAACAAGTAAATATACTGAGGAACTTCTGCCTGGTGCATTTCATATTGTTAAATCAGCAAAAGAGGTTTAGGTTTGTTAAGAAAATGTTTTCATTTTTTTAGTTCTCCTTTCTTACTGCATCTCAATGAGTCAATGAGTGTGAGTCAATATTGCAGAAATTTGAAAACAATGTTGAAACAAAACAAACAATTTGATACGACATAATAAAAGACAGTAATAGCTAGTGCACACTGGTACCATTTACAGTCCCTATCCCTTTATCAAAGCACCTCTTTGAACTATTTCCTTACAGGACAACCCTATGACCTCTTTCTCACTTTTTATTGAACACCAGGCCAACAAAATGGTTCACGTTCCCACGGCTGCCAAATTTTTCTAACAGATTGGGATACATAATTCTCTTTCTCTGGCTATTACATTTGCAATCCACAGTTACACTAGGAAGCTGGTGTAGGAATACAGAATCCTTGTAAGGTAGGCCGGGGCAAGGGAGGGTTTTTGTTCTCTCACCTCAATACTTATGTTGTAGGACCCCCCCCCCCATTTTTACACATATATGGAAGAGTTGTGGCATTGTTTGAATTGAATCATACTATGTAGTCTTCCTGGACTGTAAATGACTTATATAAATAATGTCACTGTATCAAATAAATTGTCACTGGACCATGTCATTCAATTTTAGTTGTTATGTATGTTTTTGGATAACAGGTGACAGTGCTTCTAAACACTTGAAGGTTTACACATTATTTAGGATAATTTGTTTTTATACTACTTTTGTATACCACAATTCTACCAATGCTGTGACATAGGTCTACCAGATTCCTGGTGAGGTAGGCAGGCAAGAAGGGTTACTTAAGGTTTGTAGCCTGCCGTTCCTGTAAGGTTGGTTTGGGATGTATCATTCACTCCCCCTCCCATTTTCCCCTAAAAACAACTCTGAGAAATCACCTTGACTTCAGATTTATTTAGAAAATATCCTGCCTCTCCAGGAAATGGCTTTAAATGGGGCGGGGAAGGATAGCTACTCAAACAAGCCATTAAGAACCAGGAACAGCCTGCAACAACAAGCAAAACAGACACTGAGCAGCCCAAAAAGATCATCCAGACCACAATACCGCTAAGAAAAGATGAAAGCCCTTCGTTAAATCCCTGGGTAAAAATAACCATTTTGGTCTGGCACACCAAGGAAGCTAAGGTAGGCCCTGGGCAATACTCAAACAAGACCCCATTCCACAAGGGAGGTGCCAGCACCAGGAAAGGCCCTTTACCTCCCCTCTGCAAGGAGAGCACAGGCAGCAGGGACTAATGAGAAGATATTAACAGGAAGACCTTAATTCAGTGCCGCCTGTAACGTGTTACCTGAATTGCCAAACCAGTGGAGGCCCTGTGTCAAGCAAAGGTGTCCCCTGGCTGGCCCAGAACAAACACGTGTACAGTGGGGTATTGAAAACAACACTTTGTGATCTTTAACCTGTGTATACCAAGGTCCAGAACCAGCACAGAACGCAGAATAACAAGGGGGAATAAGCACTCTTAAAATGGAAAGGGTTTTTATTGAGATACAAGAAATATGAGAGAGGGAAAGAGTTTGCAAAGCAGCAAACCAAATACCATTCACTGACAGCTACTTGTCTGTAAGGGAAAACAAGAGGCGAGGGAATGAGAGCATATGACCTGCCCTGCAGAGTGGGGGACAGTCCATTGCTCACTGTCTTGGAGCCCAGGTGCTTCATTAGGGCCAAATTATTCAGGGACGAGGCTCCAAAGTCCTTGGGGAGAACGGCCCTCTGTTTTAATCAGCCTGGTGTAGGCTATACGGAGGAGCACGTCTGCATTCAGTTGCTGCTTTATGAGCCACAGCTGTTAGCTCAACTTCAGCAGGAGGCAGACTCCAGTTTCTAGCCCTAAGCCCATGTTAGAACCAAGGTGGAGGCCCAAATATACCCCGCTTAAGGCAAGAGTCTGGGGCGACAAAAGGTGATTGGTTCGAGACAGAGCTCTCTCTCCCAGTGTCCATTTGCCCGCAGAACGCCTACTTGTATCTTATGGTTCCTGTAAGGAGGTCAGGTGGGGCCACGAAGACCTCTCTGGCGTCTTCCACAAAGGCTACAGCGCTTGGGGGAAGTGTTGTTTCCTCTTTTCTGCTTCCCAACACCAACTTGGTGCATTTCTGCACTTCAAGGGATTTCCCTGGCTTTTCTCTGATCCTCCTCAAACCTGCTTTCCTTCCAAGTGTTGGGAAGGATTGAAGGTAAACTTTAATGGCTGCTGTATTAATATATCATTGAAGGGGAGGGTGGGTGGCAATTTCTGCAGCATTTGGGCAGGGAAACGGTGGGAAAACCTGCCATGTGGGAGCCCTCTGGTTGCTGCATTTTATCTGCAGTGGCACCACCTCTCTTCGGCCCCCCCACCAGCTTTCTCTCATAATAAGTTTGTGAATTCACTCATTTCGCTGGTCATCCTATTATATGTGCATCGTACTGGGCAGATGAGGGGGTCAAGCTGGGATTCATGGGTCTGAGTCTCCAATTTTATCCAGCATTTCTCCACACATTTGTGGACTCAAAGCGACCTACAGGACACAGCAGATGGCAGAAGCTTTGCCCTCAGTGGACACAGGAAGCAGAGCCCCTTTCAGCTTCAACAGGTGACAGCAGCTGTTAGGCGGGACTGTCAGTAAAGGGCTGCTGGTGGGGGGGGGAAGAGATGGCCAATGAGGACTTATTAGAAGGGGCCTTAGTGAAGATGCAGCTTTGCTTTGGTTTCCTAGGAAAAGGGGAGGGTTTGCTCCATGGCCAGCCAGAGAGGGAGGTTTCCAAGACCTTCCAAGAAGGTCTGTGCATACAGCCAAGACGTGCGAAGGCCATGAGATGCATGGGCAGATTCAGCGGGGAATTGGATTTCCCTGCAGGTTGGGAGTGACCCAAAGACCCTCCTTTCTCTCCTTTCATGGATGAGGCTTTCAATGTTGCCCCCAAGCTTCTAGAAGCAAGTGGGCTCCATGAAAGCGGTAGGGAGCACCAAGTGAGTCACTCCTGCTCTTCCTTTAAAGATCTTGGGCAGCTCTGCTCCCCTCCAGTGTTTCTTTACACTAGCCCTGTGAGGTTGGCCAGTCCTCTTATTTTTCTCTTGACTATTATCTTGCAGCTCCTCAAAGGAGATCACATCAAGCACATAAGGTTTTGCAGCCTGCCTCAGTAAATCTGTCAGTTAAGCCGGTTCTCTGGTGCCCTGTGACACAAGCATCCAGCGGTTCCTTTCAGGAGACCAGATTAGAACGAGTCTGTGAGTAAAGCCAAGTCCCTGGTCTCCTGCATGCCACCTCTCCAGAGAACTGCTCTGCCTGGATTTCAGCTAAACCAAACAAACAGCCCTGTGGTGCCTGGGGACCACAGGGCTGGCATAACTGTCAGATTTTCATGGGAGGGGAGAAGGCAATGTGCCTGATGTGATCTCCTTTGAGGAGCTGCGAGATAATATTCAGCAGAGAAAGAATAGTACTGGCCAACCTTACAGAGCTGGTGTGAAGAACCACTGGGGGGACAGAAAGCTACCCAAGGGCTTCAAAGGAAGAGCAGGAGTGACATGCTTGGTGCTCCGTACCTCTTTCATGGAGCCCACTTGCTTCTGAAATCTTGGAGAACAATATCCAAAGACTCATCGATGGAAAAAGGGGGGAGGGCTTTAGCTTATCTAAAACCGACTAGGAAGCAGAACCTCCCGCTGATCCTACTCGTGCCTCTGATGGCCCTCCCCCCTCAACTTGGCTGTACGCGCAGACCTAAGATGGCAGCATATGGCTGGGAAACCGCCAAAGCAAAACTGCATCTTCACTAAGACAGACAGCGATTCCTGCTGTGGGACACCTTGATAGGGCAGCAGCTGCTTATGCAGTGACCCCGGAGGCACTATCATAGCATATGCAGAAAAACAACTGGATTTGCACCTCTCAATACGTTCCCATTGGCCACGGCCCCCTCCAACAGCCTTTTCCTGGCAGTACCAACTAACAGCTGCCGTCACTTGCTCTGCTCCTCCCTTCCAGCCCTTGGAATCCTAAAGGGACGCTGCCTCCTGAGTCCCCACTGAGGGCAAAGCTGCCGCCATCTGCTCTGTTCTTGTAGGTCGCTTTGAGTCCGCAACTGAGTGGAGAAATGATGGAGAAAATGAATAGTGGCCAAAGGGCCCACATGCTTAACAAGGCCGGGCACCTTTGCTGGATGTACAAGTATTATTGGAAAAAAATATTTAGACACACAGACCCATGTATCCCACCCTGACCCCTTCAAGGGCTCAGCAGGATGCACATATAATAGGTAAACCAGAGGAATGGCTTAACTCACAAGCTTACTGCGAGAGAAAGCTAGTGGGTGCAGGGGAGAGGTGGTTTCCCGTTGCTGGTGCAGCTGCAGATAAAATGCAGCAACAAGAGGGCCACCACATGGCAGGTTTTCCCACAGTTTCTCTGACCCGGTCCCCAAGGAGCAGCCGCCCACCCTCCACTGGGCAAACGGGGCTTCTGCAATTTGAATGAATGAATGAGTTTATTTGCGGTCAGAGACCATAACAATGACAATACATCCTTATCAATCAATAAAATAAGTAAATCCAGCGTAAAAATGTAAAGGACATAAAAAAATACATTTAGAATTTAAAATCTTATCTTAAAATACATGTATTTCTCTGGGAACCACAGGAATTCTAATATTTAAAACATTGACAGCTTCTGTAATTTAAAGAAAAACACTGCATCACAATATTGTTGCATTAATATACCATTGTGCACTTAGGTGCAGCGTCTCCCCTGAATTCCCAGCTTTCAAATTAAAAAAAAACTCTTTTGCCCCTTCCCTTGCAAAGATATGCCTTTTCCCTTGGATCTCTGCTGGAAAAGGGGCTAGAGACCTTTTTTCATTTAATGAAAGCTGGTAATTCAGAGAAGCTGCTACACCTATTAGTGCAATCCTATATTGAAACAGCAGCCACCAAAGCTGTACTTCAATCCTTCCCGACACTTGGGAGGCAAGCAGGTTTTAGAAGGAACAGAGAAAAGCCGGGGAAATCCCCAGGGGGAGAGCAATGCACCAGGATGGTGTGGGGAACTTTAAAAAAAAAAACACTTCCCAAAAGCACTGAATGCGCTGGGTGGGGGAGGGGGGCAGAATACCTTTTTGGAAGATCCCAGAGATCAGGGGGAACCGATCTCCTCAGAGGCAGCACAGAATGAAGATCTTCGCGTTGCCATCTTCTCACCAGGCCCTGTGTCTGTGCTCTCCTTGCCTTTCCTAGTACCGGCACCTCACTTGTGCAATGCCGTCTCCCATGAGGATTGCCCAGCACCTCTCTTTGCTTTTTTCATGTGCTCGACCAAAATATGTTTTTTGTAACCCTGGGGCAAACTGCAGGGTGGGGGGAGTGAACAATACATCCCAATCCAACCTCCTTACAGCAACTACTGGCTACCAGCTTTAAGTAACAGTACTGGCCTACCTACCTCACCAGGAATCTGGTGCACCCACGTCTCAGCACTAGTAGCATTGTGATCTACAAACGTAGCACAAGGAAAAAAATGAGACTACAAAATATGTGAATTATTGAGCACTCCAGAACATCATCTGTTATACAAAAACACACATATCAACTAATATTAAAAGATAGGGTAAAGTGACATTAATGGCTCCAGTTAAAAAAAAAAGATTGAAAAAATGGGGGGGGGGTTAACCTCCCCTCCATTTAGGAGGTAAATAATACTGAGGTGAGAGAACAAAAACCCAAACCCATCCTGGCTCTGCCTTAATTTTTATCTTCTAACCCACAATCTACATTGCATTGTATCACATCTTAAACAGCCTTTTGGTTTGGATTGTTTTCCAGTTCTGTGATCTCAGTCCTACTGCACTGTTCATTGGAGGACTTCACTGCTTGTTTTAACTGATGTTTTATTTTTTGTAGCCCTTCGATCTCAGCAAGAAAGGAAGACTATAAAGTAAATAAACTATATGTGAGTAGCAAATAAGTACCACTATGAAGAAACATTTCAAGTTCTCCCAAGCCCATTACAATGAAAAAGGCTTTGAATGCCCTTTTCCTACCTCCAGCCTTTTCCAGAATGCTCCCAGAATCTGAAGGAGACAATAGACATAGCAGAAGAGGGACGCTTCCACACCCTACAAGGGACCAGTGCGAAAGGGACAGGCAGTTGCTGTAAAGGATCACAAGTATGTTAAAAAGACACGCTGTTGCCGTATTTCAACCCAAAAGAACACAATTCTACAACAAAGGACCATACTTAAAACATTTTACAAATGTTTAGGGTTAACACTACTGGTGTACCTCAAAGGGTTGCTGTATTCCTACACCACCTACCCAGTGGAACTGTAGAATGCAAATGTAACATCCAGAGAAAGAATGAAGCATCCCAACCTGTTCTCCTTAGAGGAAGTTAATGCAATAGATAATAGTAATGGCCTGCCTTGCAGAACTTCTGTGAGTACCAGTGGAGAGGGGGAGAATAGACCTGTGTAATCCAACCTAGCCTTCACAGAGGAACTGCAGAGAGACGTGTGAATTCTACATATTCTGCAGCCACGGGAAAAGAAACCATTTTGTTGCCCTTTCGTTCAAAAAAAAGAGAGAAAGAGGGAGGATAAAGAGATAGGGATCATAAACTGTACTAGTGCGCACTGGTTGTCTTTTATTATCTCAGGTCAAATTGTTTATGTGTTGTGTCAACATTGTTTTCAAAATTCTGCAATCAATTCTATTGTTTATTGAACATCTCAGCCATTGATGATATTGACTCATACCGTGTAATCTGCCTTGAGTCTGTCAGAAAAGCAGACTACAAATAATCAAACTAAACAAAATGCACACAACGCTAGCTTTCTTAACTAAACCTATTTTGCTGATTTAATAATATGAAATGCACCAACCAGACATTCCTTAGCTTATTTATTTCTTCTTATTTATTCAGATTCACCGTTCTCACTGAGAATCAGGACAGAATACAACCTGTGTGAAACTGCCACATTTGTCAAATCTAAAAAATGTTTAACATCTTAAGTTTTCTAAAAGCAAAACTGCAGATACACCTGAGACTTGAGAGACAGGGAGCTGCAAACTTCTGCAACTTATGCTATCTTAGTTCATTTCACTCATTCCTAACATAGGTATATTTAATAGCAATCTTTTTGTGCTGCACAGATTTCAAATGGAGAACTTTAATGCCGTATTTACATTTTGAGTAAGTAAAACGTTGTATTTTTTAAAAGCATTTCACACATTTTAAAAAAAATTCACCTGTGTTTTTTCATTGCTATCAAAAATTGTAAGTATTCCAACAGGATAATTATTTCACAGCAGACCAGAAACTGAGCTTACCTCAAGAGATTCAATCCTGAGCAAAAGCTGCGAGGTGAGGGAGAGCTCTGTGTGCTTGAAGTTTTTATCACCCACCCAAGGCTCTGCTGGCCAGCTGGGGAGGCCAGGGGCATCTGAGGGACTTGCCAGGGACCCACAGGAGGCCACCCCACATCTCTTCTGCCCCCCAACTGCCTGGCTCAGACTTTCAAAAAGGCAGGAGCCGCTTGGGCTGGGCAAGGATAATAAGCACATGCACCAGGCAGAAGGGAGGCGCACAACTTTCCGTCCTAAGTAGATTGCTGCCCCCCTTTCCCACGGCCTTGCCTCACAGTCCTCCTGGCTGCCAAGAGGATTCTGGAGCTTTGCCTTGGAGAGCCCATCTGGTGTCTGCAGAGAGACAGCACTATCCAGCTACCTCCAATCCCCAGCATATGGGAGGAGTGGAGAAACTACATCTCCCAGAAGCTCTTGCTGCTGGGGGCTGCTCACTCCAAGTGACTGCTATGCCCCCTCCACACACACACACAAGCACAGAGTTCCTGGGGGAAATTTAAACATGGAGCTGGGGAGGCAAAAGAATCCATCAGTGCAACTTTGTGCTTGTCCAGCATCCCCTTTAAACTCTGCCTCTGCCCATGTAAAGCAAGGGGGGGGGCTTCCCTGCCTCACCCACATACTTTAAAGCAGCCCTTGACAGCCTGAGAATTTCGGGTGGGGGGATAAATAAGGACTCGTGTTTTGTGGACAGGGAAAGCCCAATAGCTGCATGGGTCTGAGTTCTAATCCCATCTCAGTCAAATAGACTCAGCACATGGCAAGCCCCCCTCAGGTTCCTATACATAAAATGGGAATAGCAGCAACCCATGGGACAAAAACAGTGCAAGGCAGGGAACGCTCAAGGTTAAGAACATAAGAACATAAGCAAAGCCATGTTGGATCAGGCCAGTGGCCCATCCAGTCCAACATTCTGTCACACACAGTGGCTAGAAATCCAGTGCCATCTAAAGGACTGTCAGTGAGGCCAGGACACCAGAAGCCCTCCCACTGCCTTCCTTCCAGCACCAAGACAACAGAGCACCACCTCCCCACAAAGAGAATACCATCTATCTCCTGTGGCTAATAGCCACTGATGGACCTCTGCTCCATATATTTGTCCAGTCCCCTCTTGAAGCTGGCAATGCTTGTAGCTGCCACCACCTCCTGTGGCAACGAATTCCATGTGTTTATCACCCTTTGTGTAAAGTAGTATTTTCTTCTATCTGTTCTAACCCGACTGCTCAATAATTTCATAGAGTGCCCACGAGTTCTTGTATTGTGAGAAAGGGAGAAAAACACATCTTTCTCTACCTTCTCTAACCCGTGCATTATCTTGTAAACCTCTATCATGTCTCCCCTCAGTCGTCTTTTCTCCAGGCTAAAGAGCCCCAAGCGCCTCAATCTTTCCTCATAGGGAAAGTGTTCCAACCCTTTAATCATTTTAGTTGCCCTTCTCTGTACTTTTTCCAGTGCTATGATATCTTTTTTAAGGTGTGGCGACCAGAACTGTACACAGTACTCCAAATGAGGCCTCACCATCGATTTATACAGAGGCATTATGATACCGGCTGATTTGTTTTCAATCCCTTTCCTAATAACCCCTAGCATAGCATTAGCTTTTTTTATGGCAGTCGCACACTGTGCTGACGTTTTTAGTGAGTTATCTATCATGACTCCAAGATCTCTCTCTTGGTCAGTCTCCGCCAGTTCAGACCCCATCAACTTGTATTTATATTTTGGATTTTTGGTTCCAATGTGCATTACTTTGCACTTGGCTACATTGAACCTCATTTGCCACATGGATGCCCACTCTTCTAGCCTCGACAGATCCCTTTGGAGTGCCTCACAATCCTCTCTGGCTTTCACCACCCTGAACAATTTCGTGTCATCTGCAAATTTAGCCACTTCACTGCTTAATCCCAATTCCAAATCATTAATAAACAAGTTAAAAAGCATTGGACCCAATACCGACCCCTGTGGCACCCCACTGCTCACCACCCTCCACTGTGAGAAGTGCCCGTTTATGCTCACTCTCTGTTTCCTATTAATTAGCCAGTTTTCGATCCACAAGAGGACTTGGCCCTTTATCCCATAGCTACTGAGCTTACTTAGGAGCCTTTGATGAGGAACTTTGTCAAAAGCTTTCTGGAAGTCAAGATAAACAATATCTATCGGGTCTCCCTTGTCCACTTGTTTGTTCACTCCCTCAAAGAACTCTAACAGATTGGTGAGACAAGATCTCCCCTTACAGAACCCATGCTGAGTTTTCCTCATCAGCTTTTGGTCATCAATGTGCCCACTAATTTTATTTTTGATAATAGTTTCCACCAACTTACCCGGTATTGACGTCAGGCTGACTGGCCTGTAATTTCCCGGATCTCCCCTGGAACCTTTTTTAAAGATGGGGACAACATTAGCTACCTTCCAGTCCTCAGGAACAGGTTCTGTGCTTAAAAGGCAGGCATACAAGAAATGCTGGCCCAAACACAGATACCACGCATTCCCATCCCAAGAACCTTGCCAGAATCCTTGATGAGCCACTATGACCTAGAAGTGCCATGAACATGTTTTTAAAGATCTAAAAAGCAACAGCATCCTAATCCGAATGTGCTTCTGGGCAACAAACACCACTCCCTCTTTTGCAGGCAGAGGAAGGTGGCAGAACTGGGGAAAGAGTCTTTCAGGCAGAAATTGTTCCCAGGATCCGCACAAGGGATCAGGCGAAGAGTCCCTCTCCTTAACTTCACACCCTCTCCTGCAAACTCCATCAGCTACAGATCAAATGAGGAAGGGCCAACAAGAACTCCTACGGCACCCCTCCCTAACACCACTCAAGCGTCCTACAGAGACAAGTCAGAAGACTGCTTATTTCTTTACAGGTGGCAAAACTCACTGGTGCCTCCCTCCCCTGCCACGCTCAGATGGGCATTGCTCCCTGTAGGTGTGGGTGCAATGGGCACAGACTATTCAAGACAATTGTACACACACCCTGTACTCCATTTTAAGAGTGCTGTACAATTCCCAGCAGTCCCTAAAACATCTTTAACCACTTTGGGAAGCAGCAGTAACAGAAGAGAGTGCAGCCCACCCCAGAAGGAACTGGGAGGTATGCAGCCCCCTCCTCAAGCCCAACACAGGCAATGCCTCTATTCCTATCCCCAACCCTCACTGGCCAGACTCACCCAACGTTGCTGCAGAGAAAGCAAAGCCCAGAAGAGATTGCATTTGCAAGTGGCTGTCCTTCCATGCTGCTGGCTGGCTGCAGGACTGCTGATCCAGTAGAGAAAAGACCTCAGTGAAGAGAGGCCCTGCCAAGCCCTGGCCCTTGGGCTCCTCTCCCAGGCCTTACAAGCTGTGGAGAGAAAAGAGCAAGCAAACAAGCAGCCACGCCTCAGCAGCTGCTCCCAGCATGAGGCTCTGCTAAAGCAAAAGTAATCCTGGGAAGGCCCTGCCCACTCCCTCCCAGGAAGGACGGGGTGGCTGCCTTTTGCACCAGCAATCTGGGCTGCTCAACTGCTACTCACAGAAGAGGAAGAGCTTGCACCAATGAATGACAAGGGCCCACTTTGAACTGCCCAATCCAGAATAAGGGCCGGGTTTTAGAGACTGCAAAGCCTGATGCAACCAACTGAAAACCTTAAAAAAGGGTGGGGGGAATAAATTCCACCCCACAGCTAAAAACATCCCTGCCCATGTGCAGAGTACTAAAACAAAGCCAACAAAAGTATTTCAACACACATGCCCATAGGAAGCCAACGCAGAACAGACCGCTACAGAGCACAATAGAGCATGTATATGTGGGGAGCCTGTGGGGTTTGAGTGTTTTTTGGCAACACTTCCTTTGTCCTGGGTCTCAACCCAGATCTTTCCCAGGGCATCCCCAAATAGCTTGTCTCTCTGAAAGTGGTAAGCCAGGACAATATGTTTAGAGTGTAAAACTGCTGGTCAAGCTCTTAGTCAAGGGTTGCCTACATGTAACTGCTGCCAAGACCATAGTCCTGGAAGAAAAGGTCACTGCATCCAGGATGGCGTCTGCCTTGAAGGTGCTGGCCTTTAAAATTCTGTTTGCCCCTTCAAGGGGGCATCTATTGTTGTATGGGAGAAGTGGGATCGGTTTTCTGGTCCATACTCCTGATGCTCTGGAGGCAACGGCTGTAGCCCTTACAGTCATGGCCATAGCCTCGTGAGCTCTCCTCAGCATGGCCTCTCTTTCCTTGTCTAAGGTATGTCTCTGACTGATCCTTGCTCGTCCTCTGACAAGAGCCCAGATGACTGAAGTGTCACCACTGGAGTGTTGATCGCAGGTACCTGCGACATCTCATGGCAAATAAAGTTAGAGCCAAGCTACAAGTGACGCCTGACACAGGTTGGACACTTGTCAGCTTCCCTCAAGTTTTGATGGGAAATGTAGGCATCCTGGTCTTGCAGCTGTAATGGAGAGCCAAGCTGTAAAACCAGGACGCCTACATTTGAGGGAAGCTGACAAGTGTCCAACCTGGGTAAGGCGTCACTTGTAGCTTGGCTGTTAGTGAGTACAGTTGGGTTTTTTTGACCACATTAGGGAATTGCTTATTGGCTGATGGTTTAGACCACTCAGCCTTGAGCTGTCTCCTTAAAAATTCTGATAATGGGAGGACTTTTTCTGGGGAACCTTCCCTAGGAATAGACTCTTGTTTTTCTGGGGTCTGGATTAGTATTCCCTGTCTAAGAGTCCTCCCCCTGCCCCAGGGTAATTCCTGCAGCCCTCAGGCTGAGAATGTCTTAGGTAGTAAATACTGGTAGACCTCAGATTCAGACAGCTGGGCTGACTGTCCTGGCAGGGGTATTTCCTCATCCTCCTCCACATCTGAAGGAATTCTTCCTTCTCCTTGCCATTACAGATGCTCTCTGAGGGCGATCCCCCTGCTCACTGGGGATCCCTGTCTGTTAAACATTACAAGTTGCCTTATTCTGACTCAGACCATCGCTCCGTCAAGCTCAGTGTTGTCTACTCAGACTGGCAGCAGGTCTCCAGGGTCTCAGGAAGAAGTTTTTTCCGTCATCTACCTGATCTTTTTAACTGGAGTTAATGGGGAACAGGAGCAAGAGTGCGCAGTTGCATCCATCTTCTGATCAGTGGGATGGGCCTTTGGAAGCTCTTCTGTGGCTCTGAGGCCGACTTGAAGCCGGGAGCTCACACAAGCCGTGGAGGCATGTCCGTGCCGACTCATTGCAGGAAGCACGTACAAGCCAGGAGGCATGTCGGCACCGGATTCATCAATCCCCATCGCGTTCGATGCAACTACTGGGGAGCATTCCTCTCTGTTGTGTAGGAAGCTGTCCTCAGAATCCCCGGCGTCCATCTTGTAGGCGGCTGCCCCAAAGGGCTGCCATGATCCTCTCAGTCAGCCAGGGAGAGTAGCAAGAGACAGGAGAGGACAGCAAGAAGATAGGGAGGAACTATGAAAGTTTTATGTCAACAGAGATTGAAAGACAAAGGAAAGATTAGAGGAAGAGAAAAGGAGTAGGAATGGGAAAGTGAAAGTGAAACCGAAGTCCTAATAAGAAAGTAGCAGAGCTAGTCTGCTGAAGAAATGCTCTCCCTGGAGGCGGGAACAGAACTGGAGAGAAAGGGTGTCCCACATGTTGGGACAGGAAGAAGAAAATTAGTTCAGCAGCCCATAGAATTGGGGGTGGGGGGGTGTCCTTTGGGCCAGCAGCTGTCACTCCACTAGCAATCATGGCATTATTTGCTTCACAAACAGCCACTCCAGCTCCCCAGAAAAATTCCACCATAGGGAATTTTATTTTTTTATATATTTATATCATTTACGGTCCACCTTTTTCACTGAAACTCAAGGCGGATTACATAGTGTAAGAGTAGTACAGTCAGTATCAAGGACAATTTTATAAACAATGCCATAGCGTATTGCCATAGGGAGAGCCAGTTTGGTGTAGTGGTTAAGAGTGCTGGGACTCTAATCTGGAGAACCGGATTTGATTCCCCACTCCTTCACTTGAAGCCAGCTGGCTGACCGTGGGTCAGTCACAGCTCTTCGGAGCTTTCTCAGCCCCACCCACCTCACAGGGTGATTGTTGTGGGGATAATAATAACATACTTTGTAAACTGCTCTGAGGGGGTGTTAAGTTACCCTGAAGGGTGGTATATAAATTGAATATTATCCAATGTTAAACACAAGTTTACAAAAACATAGCATTAGCAAGAATGCAATACAGAGTTGAAGAAATGCTGAAACAGAACATAAGCAATTTTAGGGCTGACATAGGAGCACATATTTAAAGCAACAGATAGTACATAAGGCAACATAGTGGTGAAGTCTATCATCCCTAACTCATTAGCCGAGCATCTGTGACTGTGACCCCTCCCTACAATACAAAATTCTTTGGACCCGATTAATTTTAGAATTCTGAAAAACAACGTAGATCCAAATACCAAACCAGTGTGAGAGGAACAAAATATCATGAATATCTATATTTATGGCCTTCCTGATACCCAAATCAGAAAAATGCTGGGTTTTTAAAAGCGCACATCCCTATAATTCCTGCATTTTTATTTGTATCTATTTTATTTTTGTTTGTTATTTATAGTCCACCTTTCTCACTGAGACTCAAGGCAGCCTCACTGAGGCTGAAGACAGAGATGAAAAACTGTTGAAACAAAGTAATTAAACATGACCCATTTAACAACATGGACACTACCATGTAAGAGCATATCAACATCAACACCCAGTACCCAGTAGTATAGTTTACAGTCCCTGTCCCTTTGTCGATGGATCTTTCTGAACCATTTCTAACAGCTCAGCACAGTGCTATTACATGGGTAAAAAAGCCCTCCTGAATAATTCAGTTTTGCATAGCTGCAAAAAATCAAGGGAGTGGAAGCTTTCCTGATCCCTTCAGGCCGGCCTTTGTGCAGCTCTCACGGCATATGCCTATGGCACGGCTGCTGGCCGAAATAAGAACTGGAGGCTCTGGGAATGCAAGAGCCTCTGTGCTGTGTTGTTGCTATCCTCTCCCAACAGGAAAAGGGGCTGCCTCTCCTCTGTTTCCCGCTTGAAAGAGGGGTGGGGGACGTGTCCCTGAGCACAGGTGCTAAAGTGGAGGCTCGAGGGCTCGCCTCTCTCCCATCACAGGCTCGTTCTCATTCTCCACCGCTCCTCCTACTGCTTCCACTCAATAATATTTTGGAAATGGAAGGGACAGAATCCTATGTTTCCATTTCTTCTGTGGTGTTGTCACTTATCTTATGGTTTGTGAACAAAAAAATTCTTCTATTGGTAATCGCATTACAGGATAAAGAAGACGACTGCTGCTCTCAGAATGCAAAGAGGATTCATTCAGGAGATGCAGGAAATGCAACAGCAAAAAACCCAAATAGGGCCACCGGGGGGGGGGGGTGACCGTGAGGACAAAATTCCCAGAGCCCAAGTCAGCTTGAGGGCCCCTGAAACTGGAATAATCCTGCATTCGTCAAAGCATTTCACTTTTTTTACTTTTCCTGTCGTTCTCACTGCAGCCCCTAGGAGCACTGTAACGCAGCGGAGAGAGAGCAAAACAGCCGGGACCTCCGAATTGCCACACTTTTTAACCCTCCATGACTGCAACAGGGCTACAACGGGGCTGAGACAAACATGAGATGCTCCTAAACTCATCAACCAACCTGGTATACCTTCATTCATCTCTCCCCTTCTAATTCTGTGTTTGTCCCTCACCCCTACATTTTGCAGTCTCGTTATCCCTACTGTGGCTGGGGACATTTAATTGTAGATGTCATGTCTGAGCCCCATCCAGGCCAATGCTCATGCTAATACTGACCTGCTGTTCTGAATCAATGTTTCATGCTGTAACTCTGTGTCATATTGCCAATGCCATAACTGTTTCTTTCACAGGCTTCTGATAGGTGTTTTATCTAACGGACTGTAGGAACTTTCGGTGCTTCTGACCTTGTAGACAGCTCACTCCCATGCATGGCTTTGTCTCGACTTTGATCTTTTGCTTTTGCAGTGACTGTGCTTGATAGTGAGACGTTCTCACGAACTTGATGTGAGACGTTCTCACACAAGTTCGTGCCAAAAGTCCTGTTTTACCGATGGGAGGGAGGAAGGAGCAAACGTGTGTTAAGAGGAAGGATTTTTCCACATATCGCTATTCCTGTCAATCTTGCTCTTACTGCTCAGATGCTTACCTTGCTTCTGAGTAATCCTATGGACATATCTGTGGAAATGATTTGATTTCTGAATAAAACCATTTAACCAAGAGCCTGGATTTCTTGTTGCAATGGTACAGGGATCTATCTGCCATAGCCTGTCATGCATAGCCTGACAGCAGAACAGAAAACCTTTGTTCATACTATATTCAGACAAGGTCTCTGTGTGTATTTCCCAAGAATCTATCAGATTAGCAAAGGGGCAATTCCCACCCACCCCCATCCACTCTACATGCACGGTGATCTGTTTTAATGGTTATAAATGTGGAAAGATGAATTCCTTAGATCCAGTTTATATTGAAGTAAACGATATTCTAGTTTAAATATGTGACTATGTAACTTCTCTTTGTATGGGTTCTATGGGGCTTATGAAGCAAACTATCACACAAACTTAAGTTAAAAAAATTTAAACCATTTAACAATAAATCTCAACAGCATTTTTTTCAAAATTAAATCTTATAAAGTTAACAGAATATCAGAGTGCAATATATTATTATTGGTTTAGGACTGAAGTTTCTTAAGACTGCTGAAAAATTCAGGATAGTCATTTACCAGGTTTGGTTCTGACCCGTTGAGGCTGAGGAGACACTGCGCTGAACTGCTCCGGGTCTGCGAACGGTTCTTCCGCATGGGCTGCGCTCGATGTAAGAGACTCCTGGGGCCCAATTTCTGTCGTTCCTTCAATCACTGTCTCACTTGGAAGTAGAGTAACTTCCTTCTGTAATGAACTTGGCGTGAACTCGCCTGCTAAAGGGTTGAGATCTGAAAGAGGGATCGGTTCTCCTGAGCATTCTGCCTCGTCCTCTGTTGGGACTGCCCACGTCAGCCGTTTTCTGCCTAGTCCTTCACTCTCCTTCCAATTCAAATCAACTGGAGCCCGGGCTTCTGTCCTCTTCTTGGGGAATTACAGCCCAACAAAAATAATACAATCCATAGAATCACAGAGTTGGAAGGGTCCATACAGAGACCATCTAGTCCAACCCCCTGCCCAGTGCAGGATCAGCCTAAAGCATCTCTGACAAGTATTCATCCAGCCTCTTCTTGAAAACTGCCAGTGAGGGGGAGCTCACCACCTCCCTAGGCAGCTGATTCCACCTTTGAACCACTCTGACCCTGAAAAAGTTTTTCCTAATGTCCAGCCAGTACCTTTGTGCATGTCATTTAAGCCCGTTGCTTCGGGTCCTACCCTCTGCTGCCAACTGGAACAGCTCCTTGCCCTTCTCCAAATGACAGCTTTTCAAATATTTAAAGAGAGCAATCATGTCCCCCCTCAATCCCCTCTTCTCCAAACTAAACATTCCCAAGGCCCTCAGCCTTTCCTCGTAGGGCTCAGTCTCCAGACCCCTGATCATTCTTGTCGCTCCCCTCTGCACCCTCTCGATTTTGTCCACATCCTTTTTGAAGTGAGGCCTCCAGAACTGCACACAATACTCCAGGTGTGGCCTGACCAAGGCAGTATAGAGAGGGGCTATGACCTCCTGCGATTTTGACGCTATGGCCCCTTTGATACAACCCAGGATTGAATTAGCCTTTTTTGCCACTGCATCACACTGACTGCTCATATTCAGTTTACAGTCCACTCTTACCCCAAGATCCCTTTTACATATACTACTGCCCAGAAGTGGATCCCTCATCCAGTATCCCCATCCAGTATCCCCAATCCCAGTAACACCAACCACTCACAAAACACAAATACCACTTTTAGTCATATTGTCCACATATAACATCTGATTACCTTATTCAAGGTGATAAGAACGTATGAATTATTCAGAGGAGTTAGCCATGTTAGTCTGCAGTAGCAAAATAGTAAAGAGTCCAGTAGGACCTTAAAGACTAACGAACTTTATTATAGCATAAGCTTTTGAGAACCACAGCTCTCTTGGTCACATGCATGCATGCATATGGCGAAGAGAGCTGTGGCTCTCAAAAGCTTATGCTACAATAAAGCCAGTTAGTCTTTAAGGTGCTACTGGCCTATACTATTTGAATTAATATTCAGCTCTCCAGCAACCAGCTTCTTGCTCAGCTGCTTGGCTCTTGCTACTGATTCCGTCCTAAAGAGCTAAACAAATGACCTCAGAGGGGTTACAACAGCATCTCAGCAATGCTTCCTATAGACCTGCAGATTAAACCCCTGAACTATCATATTGCAGATGGGCTTAGAGCCAGAGCTCAGGAGGGGGGGCTATCCCTTTCGCACATCTGTACAGATTAAGAAAAAAATGGCACAGGCACATTGGGGGCGGATTAGGGGCCATAGGTGTTATTGACAGATGCATATTTAGAGGAGGGTGGGGCGTGCAAAAAGAGGCAGAGAGGGATGTAGAGGCAGGGGAGGGGAAAGAAAGGGCCACAGAGGGTATCAGCCACCCTTGGCCTTCCCTCTCTCAGAAAGTGCCACCACAAAGACCCTCCTATCTGGCTGCTTCCTCCTTCCTATGGCTACTGTAGTGCCACAGTGCCACAGAGGCAGACGGCGTTGTGGATGAGCAAGTGTTTCCATTTCTGTCACGAAAGAGCTAAACTATTCGTGTTATGCCAAGACCACGGCAATACAGCCCGGAAAACCCACAATGACCATCATTCTCCGGCCGTGAAAGCCTTCGACAATACATTTATTTGTGTTACTTACTTAATTAGTAAACTTATTTTGCATGTAACCACTAGGACTTCAAGTAAAGATTCCCGCCTTAGAAAGGGGAGTCTCTAAGCAAAATGAAGTAGAATTAGGATTTCCTATTGGGCAACCTGTTTAAGTGATGCTATATACTGACATTTTATTGCCCTTTGTTCAGTAGTCTTCAGTTGCTGTTTCTCTCTCTTTCAGTTACCTTTTTGGAAAAATGTAGTTATTAGTAATTTACTATTTTCTTCCAAAGTAACCCTATTTTTATCCTCTGTAAAAATACTTTACTAAGAGCTACACTGGAGTGTGTCAATTGTCATTACTTCCAATGCACAATCTCTGCATAATCTCTGCTAATTTCTTACAGATGAAACAGGGCAGTTCCTACAACAATTTATCTGAGACTGTCCAGCGCAGTGTATGCCAGCCGCATGGCTTTCCACAGCTGCCGTGGAAGCAAGACTGAAAAGGCAGGCCAGGACCTCACATAATGCCTCTGAAATGGGAAGTTCCTTTAGGACGCCATTACCCTTGACACAGCTGTTAAGCGGTTTTTAAGAAAAAGATGACGCCTCCATTCTCAAAACCAAGTCCTCTTTATTTTTATCACACTGTACTATGTTGTTCTATGACAAAGGAAGGACTTTGACCAAAGGAGGCGTGTTTGAGTAACTTGGTTACAGCAGGCACCAGAAAGAAACGTTGAAGGCCGTAGTTTCAGTGCCTCTTCTCTCGGCCTTGAATGTACCCTTTCTGGTTGATAACCAGAGGAGCAAAACAATTGTCACTTCTCACTATTTTGTTTATATGACCCGTTACTTTTCATGACTGACCTGTCACTTAAATGGATTATAAACTGTCAAAATTCCATTGCTACAAGACTGAAGAAATGGCTACTAAGTTTATAAAGCTTTAGTTTTCTTTGAATTAGCAAATTGGTTTATCATTCACCATCTCTCTTCTTTCTTTTAGTACAAAACTATGTGTAGAATCAATAGAAATGACAAGTGTGTATCTATATATATGAATATGGTTGTTTGTTCATTTGCAGGTGTTTGTTAACTTTGTTTATTGGATTTGGAAATTTAAAATAAAATATTTAAAAAAAAATTCCATTGCTTTCCACCTGTTTGCCTTTGCAAATTATTCTACTGCTGTGAACTATATTGTTTTCTTTACCATGTTCATGGGACAGTATAAATGTGAGTGGGAGCTTTGTTGGGCACGCACCCTTGTTCAGAGTGTGTGTCAGTTTATTTTGAGTGTCTCTCTCAATAAACTTTCCCTTCTTCAATTACCAGTTGTGGTCTACCTTGATAAATTCTAAGAGTCATAGTGTTAGCAGGGGACTCCAAAATTGGGAATTAAGGTGTTTCCCCCCCTCACACTGCCCTGACTTGGTCCACTCTTGTTCTGAAAGTTCCTCTCCCAACATGCATTGCGACACCTTGTGTCACTGACTACCATAGCTATTGTGCATCATGTAAGAAAAATGTCCTCTTGTGTGTCCCACACCAACTGCCATTCTCCCCCGCCCCCAAGTTCTGCGCTTATGGGGAGACAAAAACAGATCTCTAACCATTCAATGGGGTGCATTATTTTATAAATGTCTCATCTCCTCTTAGTCAGACCTTTTCCACACTGAAAGCCTCAAATGCTTTAGGTGATCCATCTCTCAAGCACACTCCCTCCCAGCAATCTGAGAGTACTGACCCAACTGCCACAACAACCCTGCAAGGCAGGTTAGTAGAGAGGTAACAACAACAGGGACAGTGTGCTTATACACCACGTTTCTGGGCGGATCAGTGCCACACTCATGGGGGTGAACAAAGTCAGTGCTATTATTTCCCCCTCCATACAGCTGGGGCTGAGTGGCTTACCCAAGGCCGCATGCAGAGTTCATGGCTGTAGTGGGAGTCAAACCAGAAGAGTGCTGGTTCAGAGCCCAGCCTCTCGACCACTATGCTACAGCAGCCCAAGATCACCCGCTAAGCTTCACAGCCAGGCGTACAGGGAACTCCAGCTGGGGAGCCAAGAAGACCCATCTCGAGTTCCCTGCAGCTACACAGCAGCTTTGTGGAGTGGCTGTTAAAAATAAGTTTGCAGAGCAGCTCACCAGCGAAACCAGGAAACCGGCTTTCCGCAGAAATTATTTTCAGGGGCCACAGGAAGGGTCAGCTGAGGAGCCCCTCCTTAACTTCACACCCTCTCTTGCAAACTGCAGCTACTGATCAAACTGGGAAGGGCCAACATGAACTGCTGTGGGCATCCCCCCCCCCTAACCCTAACCCTAACCCCCCCCCCAACACTGCTCAAGCATCCTATTAAAAACAAGCCAGAAGACCCCCTCCCCAATTCCAACACTGGCAGTTACTGAGACACCCACACAAGCATTTCTCCAGACACCAGCAGCCGCTACCCCTCACCTGGCTGCCATCCCCACCCCACCCTGAAACCCCACCCTAATCTACCCCATCTGCACACACCAACATACAGTACAGCAAACCCTCTCCCCTTTCTCCCACCCACTGTTGTTGGCCAAATTCACCTGACATTGCGGCAAAGAAGGGAAAGCCTAGAGCAGCTCGCCTGTGCAATGGGCTGTCCCTCCGTGGCAGTGCCTGGCCCCAGAGCTGCTGCTTCAAAAAAAAAGGGGGAAGCTCCATGAAGAAAGACCACCCAAGCCATTGCCCACAGACCCCCCTCCTCCCAGGCCTCATGAGCTTACAGAGGGAAATGAGCAAGCGGGCCACGGGCTTCGGCAGCTGCTAAAGTAAAATCATTCCTAGAGATCAAAGCTACTCTCAAGGAAGTGCAAAGGAAAGAGCAAACGATGCTACTGGCCCCAGCGCTTTGCACTTGTTCTCTTGCTCTCTTTCTAATCAAGGAGGGATCTAAAGGGAGAGGGAAGCAAGGAGCCGCCCAAGTCAGCTGCAGGGTTCACAGGGGGCTTTAGGGGCTCAGAAAAGCCTCAGCAGTGAAAAGGAAAACAAAAATGGGATGCAGGCCAAGTGCCAAACCCTTTACTTTAAAAGGGACTGCAAAAGTTGGTCTTCCTAAACAGCCTGTCTCCTCCAAGTCCCTCCATCCATTATACGGGAGAAGAAGGAAAAGAAATCCTCCGCTGGCAATGAGACAGAATTTGGTGTGTGTGTGTGTGTGTGTGTGTGTGTGTGTGTGTGTGGGAAACAGTGGACCACCCTCACCTTCAGCGGAGTCCAGGGGCCCTCAGGTACGGCTGCTCAAGTCACCAGGGCCACCATGAACAGAGTACCTGGGTCACAGAACTGGGGCCCATCTCCAGTGAGGGAACCTTCGGCACTTTCCTGCCCATTTTCCTTGTAAGCCTGCCAGCATTCTCCTTTGAGAAGTGCTCACCTGTGTCAGCCCACCTGACCGGCCCCCCCACCGGCTGGCTGGCTGGCTGGCAGTGGGAATGCCTCAGACCCCTCCCATTACTTCCTTCAATCCATCTGCTTCTACCCCCCCCCCCAACCAGGACAAGCCTTGCCCCAAAAGTCCAGTATGGAAAGGCAACCCCCCCCCCTCCAAACCCCCCCCCCACATTCCTGCTAGCTCTGCCTTGAGAACCACGCAGGAAGGTTCACTGCAAAGAATGAGCGGACACCTCGGGTAAGGGAAGGAGGAGTGGGGGGGGGGGCAGCCAGGAAAAACAAGAGACGGGGGCCCCCATTGCTATCTGCAAATACAGTGCCAATGGATACACCACTCTGGTGTTCAAAATGCTGCCCATCGACAGCAGACCACCATCTCCTGTCCACACAGACACGCAGCTCTTGCCCTCCACAATGCCTGGCAGACAGTGCCCACAGCCCTCCTTGCACCCAGACTCAATGTCCCACTAGACAAAATGGCTGCCCCAGCTGGGCCACCAACACAGGGATCCTCCAGTCCCCCGCCCCCGGATTAAACAGAAAGCAAGAGATAAAGAGAGTCTTGGTGCACCTGAAACACCGGGCGGGGGGGGAGGGGCTATGGCACCCAGAAGCTTTCAAGGAATACAAACTTTTCCCCACTAGATTTAAGTCGGGCCATCAGCTTCACTGCCCCAGTTCTTTCCCCAAATATTCAGCCCCAGTTCTTCCTACAGCAAACAGAAGTTCCTCCCATGCCGCCACGCCAACCCCACCCCCCACCCCCACCGGTAGCCAGCCCTAGTCTCCACTTGCCACCAAGAATATGCTGAGGAAAGACAGGGGCTGGGATGGCACTCCCCCCCCCCCCCGCCCAAGCATACGCAAGCACATCTCCAGGAATAGCTACCCCCATACCTAGATGCCATGGGACCCATTACCAAGAAGCACAACCCCACACGGGCTGAGCAAACTCACCCAACATTGCTGCAGAGAAGGGAAAGCCTGGAGGGAGATGCATTTGCAAAAGGCGGTCCTCCCACGGGCCTGAGGGCCTCCACTGTGCAGAGGGGGAGGGGACCCAACTAGCCCAGGGAAGCGGGCCCAGCTCAGCCCTGGCCCACTGGCTCCTCCCCAGGCCTCACCAGCTTGCAAAAGGAAAGGGGCAGCCACACCTTCCCAGCTCAACCCAGCAGGAGGTCCTGCAAAACCGAAAGCAACCCTGCTGGTGCAAAGACAGCTGCTCTTTGGCCCAGCAATCTGGGCTGCCCAACTGCTGGCTACAGGAGAGGGGGAGGCAGCCGAGGCTGCACCAATCAATGAGAGAGACCACTTTGAACTGGCCAATCAAGGACAAGCACTGGGTTTGGAAAAAAGCAAAGCAGCCAACAAACACAAGGAAGTCCTTTGGGGAGAGGTCCATTGCAAAAGTGTCACATTCTACAGCAAAGTGAGAGGAAATGAAAGTGTGTGTGTGTGGGGGGGGGCTTTCAGTAGCTGAGGAGACTGCCAAAAGGGGCCCAGAGAGTAAAGAAGCAAGGTTTCACCACAGCACCCCCATCCACGTGTCACAAGAACGTCCCTGCACCTTGCACAGTAATAAAAGCGTGGCCCTGATTCTCCAGGGGTGACTGGCAATTACAGCCACCAGGGAAGTCTGTTCGCTAAAGGCCTCGGAAGCAGCCTTTCCTAAACCACACAAACAGAAACGTGGCCCAGCAGTCGCGCCACTACCAAGCCCAGAGGGACAAGACATTCGAAGGCCCCATCCTGGCCACGTGATGGCCTCCGCAAGCCTTCTGTCAAGGCCCAGGCATTTAACTCAGGACTTTCATCTTTTCTTTGTGGGTTTGTGGCTTGGATTATCTATTTTGGCTGCTCAGTATCTGTTTTGTTTGTTGTTGAAGGCTTTGCCTGGTTCTTAATGGCTCATTTGAGTTGCAAGCCTTCCTTGCCCCATTTAAAGCCATTCCCTGGAAAGGGAATTCCCTTTCGTCTCCTGGAAAGGCAGGAGAGGCATTTTCTAAATAAATCTGAAGCCAAGGTGATTCCTCAGAGTTGTTCGGAGGGGAAAATTGGGGTGAGGGGAGTGAACAATACATCCCAGACCAATCTCCTTACAGGAATTGCAGGCTACAAACCTTAAATAACACTACTGGCCTACCTACCTCGTCAGGATTCTTGTACACCCACATCACTGCATTGGTAGAACTGTGGAATACAAACGTAACATAAAAACAAAAATTACCCTAAACAATGTGTAAATTACTGAGTGTTCAGAAGCATCATCTGTTGTCCAAAAACACACATATCGCGTTCTTGTGTTATGTTGTATGTTGTAATTAGAGACAGTCTGCTTAAAATTTGGGACTCTGTGAAAATAAGGATCCACCCACCGATATCACCAGTAATGTCCTCAACAGATGCCTGCTGTGATAAACATACGTGGAAAGCTAAGGATTTCACAACTCATAAAAATATGATAAACTCTCAAGGAAAAATAACAGCATGGCAATCAATCCATGAAGAAGGTACGAAGATGCAATGATTGGACTTTGAAAAGATAATCACTCAGCGGAAAGACCACACGTTGGGGCAAATTTATAAACTTCTACTTCAATATGACACAGAAACAGAACAAGTTAAAATGTTTATGTCAAAATGGATTCAGAATTTTGAAGAAGTGATAACATTCCAAAAGTGGGAAAATTTATGGATGGTATAAAATTTACTGCAAACCCAACATTAAGAGAAAACTGGTACAAGGTGTTTTATCGGTGGTATATAACTCCAAAAGATATAGTAAAAATGAATAAGAAATACAGTGGGTTATATTGGAAGCGTAAAGAAGTAGAAGGCACCTTTTATCACATTTGGCGGACATACAAAAAACAAAAAAAAAATTGGAAAGAAATTAATGTGGAGGGTTTTTTTTTAAGTGTGTGTTTTTTTTTGTAGTATGCCTCATGTCTCTGCAAGAAAGGCAGCCTATAAAGTAGATATGCTACATATGAGCAGCAAATAAGTACTACCAGGGCTTTTTTTCTGGGAAAAGAGGTGGTGGAACTCAGTGGGTTGCCCTCGGAGAAAATGGTCACGTAGCTGGTGGCCCCGCCCCCTGATCTCCAGACAGAGGGGGGTTGAGATTGCTCTCCGCACTGCTCGGCGGCTTAGGAAGCAACTTTCACAAAATTTTAAGAAATAACTTTTTTTTCTTTTAAACTTTTTAAGAATTCATAAAATACAACTTTTTAAAAAAAATAACTCTTTAAGTGCAACAATACAAAAAAACTACAAATCAACAATGTCCTTGAAAAGGCGAACAGTTCAACATCCAAGAAGTGATGAGTCGTCTCTCATCCATCTGAAGGAGCTGCACCCCAGGCTTCCGTCTTCTTGTTGGGAATTATAGCCCTGCAAAAATAATACAATCCCAGTAACACCAACCAAACACAATACACAAACACCACTTTAAATCATATTTTACATACAACGTTTGATTACCTTATTCAAGGTGATAAGAGCTTATAATTTATTAAGCTCCCCAGCAAACAGCCTCCTCCTCAGCAGCCTGCCTCTAGCGTCTGACTCCACCCCACTGGGCTAAACCAATTAACCTCACAGGGGTTACACAAGCAGCTGTGGCGAACTGGTAAGGGGTGGTGAGGTGAGCTGCCCGCACCATGGAAGAGCTCTGGAGGGGTGAGGGTGCGCCCGTGCAGCCTGCCTCCCTGGTCCTTCACTGGAGCTGTCCACACTGCCAATGCCAGCTCACAGGCAGCACACCTCATTGCTCGTCTCCCAGCGCCTCCCCACACCCATGGTTTGGGCTGCTTGCCTCCCCCGCCACTTACCTCTTTGCTGCTGCCACCCATGCTGCTGCCATCAGCTCAGCTCCCAGCAGTATTATGGGCAAGTGCAGCAAAGAGGTAAGGGGCAGTGAGGTGAGCAGTCTCAACCACGGGAGTGCTATGGGGTGGGCACGCCCCTGTGCAATGACATCACAGAATTGAAATCATCATGCAGGGCGTGGAGTGTGTGTGCGCTTTGCACATCTGCACAGGGACAGGGGCACTACCTCCTGCCCCAGGCACCCCTAACCCACGCTACGCCACTCCGTACATATATCCTATAACATAATTCAGTAAGCGTGTTTCCAACGACTCACTGACGCAGGCACAGTCAAGGTGAGCCTCTGCAGCCTCAGAAGGGCCCGCAGGTCAGCTCCGCCCTCACCAGCCCTGATTGGGACAGGGCTCTGGAGTGCTGTGGCCAAGTCTACTCACCATGTTGTTAAAAGGCAAGTAGACCTGGCCTCCTGACCCATGGAAGCCAGGACGACCAGCAGAGCCCAGGTGTTCTTGCCATAGTTTTACAAGAGGAGTAGACCAGGCCTTTGGATCTGTGGAGACCAGGTCTACTCACCATGGTTTTGCAAAGTGAAGACTTGGCCTCTAGACCTGAAGAGCCCAGATCTATCTGCCATAGAGTTGCAGGGCAGGTAGACCTGGCCTCCATCTTCTCAGAGGCCAGGTAGATGGAGGGGGGAGGGGGAACACACCTCCCAGGGCACACTCCCTGATGGCACAGCACACTCCTACATGCCATAGTAGGACAATTTCAGCCCAAAGTGGGCCCAATTCCACCCACTGTGGAATTCACAGGAGCACTCCCAGCCCCTTTCCACCCCTCCCAGCAGCGCTCCCAGGCGCTGCAGCTGCCAGAATTGGCCCAGATTCAGCCCGGAGTACAGCGCAGGAAAGCTCAAGGGCGCTTTCTGCCCTCTCAGGCTGTGCTCCTGGGCTCCGCAGCCACCTGATTCCGCCCAAATGGGAGCCACATCAGGCAGCTGTGGGACGCAGGAGTGCTCCAGGGCCATTTCCGCCTCCTTGGCACCGCTCATGGGTTCCACAGCTGCTCAGTTTGGCCCGAGGAGGCAGCAGGACAAATGGGACCACCTTCCAGTCCTTCCCCACTGCGATCTGCTGGCACTGTTGTCCTTCCCCAGCACAGATGGGGGCGCTGGGGAGGGGGCAATGCCAGTCCCGGCTGCCCTGCCCTTTCTAGAGCCCCTTGTATTTCCCCCCAACAACGGGCTTTGTTACTAGTACATATATACTTACATAAGGCCTTTAAAATGCCCTTCTCGTACCTCCAGGCTTTTTTGGAATGGATTCAACACCACCAGGAACTGAGGCACAGTGGCAGAGGCCGCGGCTGCCCATTCCCCATCCATAGTTGCTGTGAGGCAGAGTTGAGAAAGGTGTTCATTGGTGGAAGGGGAAGAGGCGAATTACACAAGGAGGAGCTAAGCTACAAGAGACGAATTACACAAGGAGGAGCGCATGAGCAATGTTATCCGGGAAGCTGAGTTTTAAAAGAGATCGGAAGGCTTTGTCAATTTTCCCTTTCTACAGAGCCAGGGAGATGCTGCTCAGAGGGTTTGTTAATTTCCTCTTTGCCTCCAGAAGGCTCTGTCAGTTTCACCTCCCCTTCTAAGAGGTGAAGAGGAAATAAACAAACCTTCTGAGCAGCCATCTGTAGAGAGGAGAAATTGACAGAGTCTTCCAATCTCCTTTAAAACTCAGCTTCCCAGCTAACATTGCGGCTCCCTTCACGTGCTCCTCCTTGTGTAATTCATCTCTTGTAGCTTAGCGCTTTGCCCACATGAGGCAGCACAGTGGCGTATGCCAGCATGAGGAGTAATGCCTACCTCTGACCCTCCTGTTGCCGTAGCAACAGATGGCCTGCATAGTCCCAGAGAGCCAGCATGATTTCATAGGAGGGCGGAGGGAAGTGGCTAGGCTGGCCCAGGGCGACCTGGATCTATGGCTTTGTTGGAAAGCTGCCTTTTTGGCCTTCCACTCAGCATGCACGTGGGCCTTTGCCCACTCTAGGCTACACAGCAAGGGCCTGTTGCATGCCTTTCCACAGCCCCTTGCTGAGCTGGGTTGTGCTGGACATGAGCAGTGGCAGGTTACAGGTCCCCACTGCCCACAGGACGACCTACAGTGCACACTGAACACATGGGCTCTGGCCTGTGCACATGGGCCATCCCTTCCCACTGTCTTTGTGGACTTGTCCCATGATGTCACCATGTGGTCTGCCCATAGGGCAGTAGCCCAATGCTCTGGCCACATCGTGGCAAAAATGGGGGCACAGCATCAAGGCAGTGCCACGTCAGTGTCCTTGCCACAACAGGGTGTTCTCAGACCCTGTGGTGGTCACCAGGCCCTCTGCTGTCCATGTTTGCTGCACAACATGGCCATCCGGCAACCGTTCCCATGGCCTCTGACGGTGTTCCCAGGGACCCAGGCAACAAGCCGCTGGAGGCAGCCCAGAACGTCAGAAGCTGCGCTGCACACGAGCAAGTACTGGGATGCCGCTAGAGGCAGGGCTGCTGGCCCACATGCTGCCTTACAGGCCACCAGCAGCACTATGAGAAAGCGTGGGATCCAGAGACACGCCCCCCCCTTGCCAGCGCAGCCACCCACCCCCTCAGACCACCGAGAGGCCCATTCCCCATGCATGTTGCATGTAGCAGCCAATTCAGAGGGCCAGTCGGGACCGCAGTGTAGGGTTCGGGTGCTGAGGTATCAAGGGGCTTTGCAATGTGAGGCCCCTGAACAAACCCGGAGCCCGGTGGTGCCTGCAGGACCAGCCCCAGCCATCCCAGAATAAGCAGCCCTGTGTGAGAGGCTGTGTGAAGGGCTGGCCATGGGGCAATCGCGGATGGGGGAGGAGGTGGGGCGGGGAAGGCATGGAGCCAGTCTCACCCAGCCATACACAAGCAGGCAGGTTCAGAGCTCCAGAACGTCCCAGACTGTACTGAACCGCAAATCATAGAGGTACACGTTGAACTGTGTTGACACCTCCTCCAGAAATTATGGCTCCTGTGCCTTTGCGAGTCGCTCCAGGGGAGACTGGTGGAGCTGTCCTTAGAATGGCATACTTCTGAGTGAGGCTTTCTCTGCAGTCAACAAGCTGGCCAAGACAGGGTGCTCCAGGGAGCAGGCAGTATGGTGACTGAGCAGAGTGGCAAGTGCAGCAATGGTCATGTTGCATCACTGCCTGCACAGATACAGAACAGAGACCGGCCGTGATGGCAAACAGCACAGGCAACATGCAGGCCCCAGCCACATCTGGGGTGCCCTGCCAGGGCCTGTGGCCCACCTCCATGTGTGGGCATTGGCCAGGGAGCCCCACTGAGGTGGCGGCCGTGGTCATCCCATGGCCACCCAGCCGCTGAGGATGTGCTCCACTCCTGCGCCCGATGGATCCAGAGCTGCCACTGCTGCTGCATAGGACTCTGTGGCCCACCTCGCACAAGGCCCAATGCTGTGCGAGGTGGTAAAGAGTTGCCACCTCGCACAGCATTGGACCGAATGCTAAAGAGTTGGCCTTGGTGCAATGACATCACTTCCAGAGTAACTGGAAGCAACATCGTCATATGCAGTGTGGGAACACACACAGAGGAAAGTGAGTATCAGTCCCCACCCCCCACACACACACACCCAACCTCCAGAGGGGTGCTTGGGCAGCCTGGCAAGCCTCTGTGCACCCCATCTACTGAATTACGGGGTGTCCTGGCCGGGCTTATGCAGCACCAAGGGGCAGTGGTTTGGCCCTGGGGAGGGGGCTTGGTCACTGCTGGAGCAGGAGGTGATTGGTTGTGCCCATCATTGGCATCCTGTGCTCCTCTGGGGCTTTTGTGCAGAGCCGCAGCTGTAGAGTTGGATCTTCGATTTTTGCTCTGCGTGGGCACCTGCGAGTCCACGGTCTTTTTTGATGACATAACCTTCCACCACTCCTGGGGTCATTCATGGCTGGAGTGGCTTAGGGAGCCAACTAACTCTGGGTATGCCCTTGGATCCAGCCCTTCCCACACCACCATGGGATCTTTCACCGGTCTCCCACCAGCAGTTGGCCATTGTAGGACTGAGCATCGTGGCCACCAGCACCAGCATGGTGGTGCCAGCGTGCTGCCCCGGCACAACAACTCTTTATGCCAGTGTTTTTGAGAGATGTGGCACTGTAGCAGCTAGCTAGCTTCCGGAGCCCTTTCAGCCCCCCCAAGAATGATTACTCTGCAAATATCTAACCTTCTCTTTAATATTTTTAAACATTTAGCAATCTTAAGTTTCCACTCCACATCACTATCTTCTAGAGGAAACACATTGGTGCCCAAATATATCAATTTAAACTGAATAAAGTTTTGAACTTAATAATAATCATCAATACTTCAATTATAAAACCTAGTTGCAGAATATCTGCAATAATCCAACTGTCCACCAGAGGACACTGTAAACCTAAGTAGAAGAAAAACACTTGAAATTACCGGGATTAGGGTTATTTTATTTAGAGTTGCTTATTATCAAGGTTAATGTACCAAACTTTTAACAAAAAAATATATCCAATACAATTAAGGACTATTTCTGAATGCTTAAATCAAATGGACTAACTTAACATATTGCCCATCTAAGATAACGTATATTTCTATGACAAAGCCATTAAAGTAGCAGATATTTATATGAAGAATTTCCAAGAGCTTACTATCTTTTATTGTTTTTTCAATAATATCTATAAATTATAGACAATTTGGGTTGTCGTCATAAATTGCATAAAAATAAAACTGAAGCAACTTTCCCCCTCCTCTTAACCATACCCCCTCCTAACTCCCCCTACCCTTCCAACCAGCCCCCAACAACAAACAAAACAGAACTTCTAATACCTCCTGATAGAGGTATCCCACCTCTCTCTGGTCAATAAGACCAGATTTTTGAATCTGGTGCATAGCCAGTATCACTGCAGGATGCTTATATTACTGTCGTTCCAAAGCAAGGCAAAGACCACACTCAATGTGCAAATTTTCGATCTATTTCTTTGGTAAATGTGGACACTAAGATATTAACTGCCATCCCTGTTAACAGACTGCAAAAGGTTATTAGAACCTTGGTGCATGTAGACCAGGTAGGATTTATACAAAGCCGGCAATGATCTGATAACCTGAGACTAGTCGCTGATCTGGTTGCATTAAATAGAAAGAGATCTGATCAAATTGCTATTTGTTTACTTGACACTGAAAAAGCATTTGACAAAATATATTGGAAATTTATTTTCTCTACATTGATTAAATTTGGTTTCCCTCATGAGTTCTTGGAATGGATTAGAATTCTGTACTTATCCCCTAAATCTAGGGTACTGAGACCACTGGTATTTTTTCTGTACCATTTCTTCCTGAAAGAGGTACTAGGTGAGTAGCCAGAATCCTGTCAATATCCATAAATGTAACTAGGTCAAAATGATCATTAAACAGGCCAGCCAGCGTGTTAAGCGTTTCTTCTGCTCCTTGGCTTTAGATTCTGAGGAAATACCAATCTCTGAACTGAGCTTGGGACCTGAGTGCCTCTAAGTCTTCACAGAACCACACCGAGCCCTCCTTTCACCCCCTGAGGCGCAAGAATCACAGCCACTCAGTGTGTGGAATGGCAGGTTCTAAGGCATTTCTTTGCCTTACAGTTTAGACGTACTCCTTTGCTGAGTTTTCAAAGAATTCGGGTGGCGCAGGCGAAGGTCCTTTGCTGCTCTCCTTCAGTTTGTAGAAGTGCAGACGGTTTCCACTCTCTCTCCTTCTGTCTCTCTCAGTCATCAAATCATTCTGCTAACCCTTGGGCAGCACCAGAGTAAACTGTTCTGACATGATTGTTTTTCTATATTGTCTACTTTCACAGCGTGAGGAAAAACTTTAAATTGCGTTTTAGCTCTCCCCTTATTTTTGAGCTCATCTACTTTCTCTCTCCCATCTCTTTCTAAAGAGGACTTCTGCATTCCCAGCACCTGCTTTCTCCACTGCCTCTGCACAAGCCCTTTCCGTTTCCACTCCAGGCGCTGCCATATCCCACCAGGAGATTTCAGATTAGAACTTCAGCTTCCAAGTGTGCTGATGGATGCTGTGGTTGGGGGAGTGAATCTGTGCCATCGTTGCCTGTGGATACTACTTGGGGATCAGCAAGCTCTTGTGCATCTTTTACCGCCTGTTACATTTTTGAGGAAATCTTTGTGGTGCCCAGATTCTTTTCCAAAGACGTAGGTTTTTGATGATGGCATCTGAAAAACTAGATGTTTTTTCAAACCAGGTTGAAAAAACGTTAGTCAACAGTTGTCCTGTTGGGAGGTATCCCGGGACGTGGAGATTTACATGGCCCTCATGATGGGAACATCACAAAAACTCCGGTGGCAGACTGTAAAGGTGCAGGTGAAACTGTCTGAGGAAGGCCCTGAAAAATGATTTCCAGTAAAAATATCATTGTGATCTACTAAATATTCCATAACCTGTTCAAGATGCATGGAGGAGTTAAAGAAAGGAAGGTGTGTGCTGTTCCGTGTCAATATGTTGCCTCTTAGGGGGTCCTTGGTTCATTTCTTCTCTAGTGAGGCCTGAGCAGTCAGAGGAGAGCTCCTGCCAGCCGCGGAAGGGGAGATGATGTCCAAGAGGTAAGAGGCAGCCACTTTGCAATGTTTTAACTTTTAAAGCTACATGATCCAATATAATCATGGGAAAATTGTACCCACTTCACCATTCCCACATGTCAGGGAATAAATGCTGTGGCTGCTGCCCCAGCAGGTACAGTAAGCTTAAGGAGGGGTGGCATGTGGATGGGTGGGAAAGGCAGATAGTGGAAACCGCCTTATTTCATTAAGAAGACCAATGGGGGGGGATGCCAATTAGGAAACAGGAAATCTTCTAGGAGGAGGAGGAGGCCACAGCAGCGGGCAGGAGTCTTTGGGCAATGTGCACGCACAGACTGAAACTCAGGAGTAACCTGAACCTCTCTGGGGTGAAGCTGGACCTGCCCTTGTGCCTCCGCTGCACTCAGGATCTAATGAAATGCTTCTATTATAATCCTCAGATCCATGGCGCAGTGAAAGCTGACACCTGATCCTCTCTGGTCTCAGCAAGCCGTTGCCAGAACTTTTCATAATCTCAATATGCATCCCCCGTAGCCAGTCACCCTCAGGGGAAGGAGCCATGGGATAAGCACCGGGGCTCAGGAATGGGTAACAAGCAGACCATCTTCACGCTGGAGCAACTGGACGCCTACCAGGTAAGAGCACTTCTGCGCCCAGTGACACTAAAAACTTCTTCTGCTTACACGTTCTGCATACAGATATGTACTTCTAATGCAAGCCAGGCGGCGAGAAAGGCAGAGAGAGGGGCAGAGGGGGAGAATGCCTTTTAAAGCTGATTGGGAACAACTCCAGACAGCAGCAGGACACAGAGAAACAGAAGGCTTAAGAGCTCTCCAAGGTCCTTAAGAGAAGAAAAGGAGTTCAAAATGGTAACAACTGGAACAGAAATTCCTCTGGAGTATGGGCCTTGCCCACCAATATCTGACTTGAGATTTCTTCTGTTTCAGGATGCAACATTTTTCACCAAGAAAGAAATTCTGAGGTGAGGCAATTTGTCAATAAAAACCTATAAAATCAAGACGCCTAGAACAAGAACGTCTGTTTTGAAAATTAACTAGAATATTTACACCCCTCCTTTTCTGTTGGCTCAAGAATTAAAAATGACTGGGTGAAAGTCTTTTTCTTTCTCCACTGAAGGAAAGGAATTTGGCCCTGGCCTTCCATAGGCACCAAAGACATACCTGGGACCCAGGCACCCTTCTTCGCCTGGCATTGGGCTGACTCTGGCCACTGCTTTGGGTTGCTGAAGAGGCCAACGTTTCAGAGGTCTATAAAGGAGGTGACAGTGTTCACACACCTGTGCCAGACACCGGGAACAACCGAAGCCACTGCCCCCCCACCCCCAAATGTGCATCTTAAACAGCCCGGGGGGGGGACCTCCGCCCCACTTTAGAATTGGTTGTTTGTGTTGGAGACTTGTTTTTTTAATATCTTGATTTTTAAAAAACAATCGCTATTACAGGTGGTCAAAAGTGGGTTATTCAGAAGAAGGGAGATGAAAAAGTGTTTGAAATACTTTTTCCGTTATAGAAAAGAGTCCAGTAGCACCTTT
The DNA here is from genome assembly GCF_028583425.1 of Eublepharis macularius. Taxonomy (NCBI): domain Eukaryota; kingdom Metazoa; phylum Chordata; class Lepidosauria; order Squamata; family Eublepharidae; genus Eublepharis; species Eublepharis macularius. Next base: position 175,342,674 of record NC_072794.1, on the reverse strand, counting down.
AAGACTAACCAACTTTACTATTGGATAAGCTTTCAAGAATCACAGTTCTCTTCATCAGATGCATCTGATGATAAAGTTGGTACGTCTTACAGGTGCTACTGGACTCTTTACCATGTGCTACGACGCCTCCTTTGGCCTTTCCGCTTTGACTCTGGCTGTCCTGCTTTTTTACTGTCAGTGCATCTGATGAAGAGAGCTGTGGTTCTCGAAAGCTTATGCTACAGTAAAGGGGGGTAGTCTTAAAGGTGCTACTGGACTCTTTTCTATTTTGCTACTACAGACTAACACGGCTAACTCCCCTGGATCTTTTTCCCTTACGAAAGGCAAAACCAAGGACATCACATTCCTGTGGTCCTCCCTCCCTCCCTCCTCCTGAGGAATTTGTGGTTCTATGGGGTTGAGTCGTGCCCACTCGGGAAGAGCCAAGAGCCACGGAGCAGGAAAATCCCTCCAGATTCTCCCCCTCTTAGCCACTTCTGAGCTGCTGCTTGATGCATAAAGGGGGCAAAACTTAAGTATAGGTGCATTTTCATGGCTGGAATTGAGTCCAAGCCCATAATTATACCATGAATAAGACATCTATTATTGATAAGGAATCCTTTTGAAACTTCTGCCTCTTTGTTTCCTCCCACTTTCACTGATGACAGCTAGGAACAGCCGTTGGATCTGCTAGAAAGGCAAGCAGATACTGTGTGTGTGTGTGTGTGTGTGTGTGTGTGTGCGCTCTTGTGCATGTGCACACAACACACATGGCCTAGCCCAAAATCCCACCCTGCCCCGATTGTTTTCTGTATAAAGCTACCCCTTCAGGTCTCTTAAAGCTAGCAGGGCTGGGAGGCAGATGGGTAGCTAAATCCTACATAGTCCCATATGCAGCGCTTTTTTTTCTGGGAAAACAGGTGGTAGAACTCAGTGGGTTGCCAGCAACTCTTGGTGGGAGGTGGTGCCCCTGGTACCAAATGTGCACGTGCAAAGTGCACATGTGCTCCCAGGGCCAATGACATCACTTTGGGTCAGCTGGAACGGGGGAGGGGGGAGTTTTAAAAAGTTTAAATCGCCCTCAGTGAAAATTGTCACATGGCTGGTGGCCCTGCCCCCTGATCTCCAGACAGAAGGGAGTTTAGATTGCCCTCCGCACTGCTGAGTGGCACAGAGGGCAATCTAAACTCCCCTCTGTCTGGAGATCAGGGGGTGGGGCCACCAGCCATGTGACCATTTTCTTTTTTCCTTTTTCTTGATTTCAATAAGAATAAATACATATACAGATAGACATCACATCAGGGGACATCAGGGGATGTGACCATTTTCAAGAGGTTCCGGAATTCCGTTCCACCCCATTCCAGCTGAAAAAAAGCCCTGCCCATATGACTGAAGTGAACACTGTCCTCAGCTGGTAGGATCTTACAGAGAAGGACGAGTTTATTAGCTACACACCCAGAGTGAGAGGGAGCAAGAGGGGTGTGTGTGTGTGTGTGTGTGTGTGTGTGTGTGTGTGTGTGTGTGAGAGAGAGAGAGAGAGAGAGAGAGAGAGAGAGAGAGAGAGAGAGAGAGAGAGAGAGAGAGAGAGAGAGAGAGAGAGGCAGCGCATTTCAGGAATCCTGTGTCCTTTGCCCCATCCAGAGCTCACATAAAATGTTCGATTGATACAACTTGCCAGCATCTCTGCTGCAATTCTACCACTGAGTGATCCTCTCATTGCCACTCGCTATGCCCTTCTCATCTTCTCTGAAAATGCAGGTGTAAAATTTCCAGAGATTTTGAAGCCACAGAGAAATACCAGTTGGGGTAGAGAAGACAGAAACATTGGAATATATGCAATGCTTACTTTCCCAGTCAAATCTGAACTTCTTCTACTGATTTAACAACAAAAGCACAACATCTATAACTTACCTGTTACCATAAAAATTTACTCTTTGGCATTTTTATGGAATTTAAAAGTATAATCATCTTCATTTGCTATAAGTAAAACTGCAAGTATGCCCAGTTCTTGAAAGAGAGTTGCAAACTGATGAACCCTATGCTACTATTGCCTATGTATTTTAATTTTTGCCATCTCAGAGGCATGAAAAAAATGAAAGTAGAAGTTAGCAAACACTCTGTAGGCAACAAAAGACAGTATTATTCGTAAGAAACTCACACAGAGTTTTCACATATGAGTCTCTCAACATGAGACGTCTTACGTGGGGATGCTCAAGTGTAAGATGTTGCAATGTTAGCCAGGAAGCGTAGTTTAAAAAGACAGAGCCGGGGGAGATTGCTCTTCAGAGGTTTGTTAATTTCATCTTTGCCTTCCCAAAGGATCTGCCAATTTTGCCTCCCCGAAGGTGAAATTAACAAACCCTCTAAGCAGCAATCTCCCCTGGTTCTGTCTTTTAAAACTATGCTTCCCAGCTAACATTGCATCTTCCTACACTTGAGCGACCCCGTGTAAGACGTCTCATGTAGAGAGACTCATATTCACAACAGAAAAGCTAGGAGCAATCTGGATATTAAGTTCAACTTTATAACAGTGAAAATTACTACCTAATGCTAAACATTGCCTTATATTTTTTTTAAAAACCACGCTGTACATTTTGAATAAAATTGTCTGCCTTTTTATTAATTCCAAAAAAGTGGAGGGGATCCGGGGGGGGGGGCGGTTTGGCTGTTCCATAAAATTTCCTAACTTTTCCATTGGAAAATAATGAAGATGTCTTGACGACTTTTTATGGCTATTCGTTTTGAATGTGAAAATCCTTAATAAGCATTTCTCTCATTCTGAAAGAGAAAGTATTTCACAGGAGTTTCATTTTTCCCCCTCAGTGCTCCCCAAAAGTTTACCAATTTGAAATATTGTAAAAAGTCCTAGAAGAAAAATGCCCTTTTCCCTGGTCCTTCATAAAACATTCTAGGAATCTTTAATGGCCCACAGTGTTTGGCTATCAAGTTAGGTTAGCGAAAGGCCAACTCAAGGGCTAGTCTGGACTTTCTTGGCAGTGCCATTCTTCTGGGTTGGATGGGACTGCTCCAGGAAAGACTTCGGTTTGCTTGTTATTTGACAAAATCCAATCAAAATCTTGGACTGGACACTGCCTGACACTCAGCAATGTCTGGATGCAGCTAACCAACGTGAACGAGGCCTCCAAGCTCTGCCAGTGGGAAAGCCAGGTGATGGACAATTCTTTTCCTTTGCTTACAGATTGTTTTACAGGTACCGTGATTTGGCCCCCCAACTGGTCCCACTTGACTACACAAAAAAACCCAACGTGAAGCTCCCCTATGAACTCATTGGCAGCATGCCTGAGCTGAAGGTACTTGCCAGTAAGAGAGTTAAGGGGAAAGCAAAGTGAGGGGGGGGGGGACCGTGCTAGAAGGGATTTAACCTGATGGACATTTGGCTCCCCCTCCAGCTGTACAAACAGACACAACACAACAAGCATGGGGCCATTCTCATTAGCTCCAAGTGGAATTAACAGCAGAAAAATTATTTCTGCCTGTGGAAGTAGAAAACAGCTAACACAGTAACTGTTTACACAGCTAGCCAGACAAGTATTCCCCCAGAACTATTTTCTTACCTAAAGGGAAGGTGGGAGAGATTAACTGGCAGCCCGAGAATAAGAGAGCTTATTTTGATTGCCACGGAAGATGCTTTCCAGACAGGCACACCAGGCCCCAGAGGGATGCCCTGAGATGGAGACAAAGAGGCTTCCAGCTCCCACATTGCCTCTCTCCTCAGGACAATCCCTTCCGACAACGGATCGCGGAGGTGTTCTCTGAGGACGGCGAGGGCAACATGACCTTGGACGATTTCCTGGACATGTTCTCAGTGATGAGTGAAATGGCTCCTCGCGATCTCAAGGCTTACTACGCCTTCAAAATATATGGTGAGTGGGCCTGGGACACCTTCGGGCTAGCATGGAGTGCCGCCTGCCAAGAAGAGCTGCAGGCTGCGAGACTCTGTGGAGGTGCCATAGAAATATCCTAAATAACTAAACAGAGGCGGTGTGTCATCTTCTCCAGCTGGCAGAGCCCCTAAAAAGACTTCACCTGCAGTGATGCAAAATGTGTCACTTACCTGGAACGTCTGGGAGGCTGATACCCCATTTTGCTAGTGGTCACTTCAGCGACTAGGCAAGGACAGCAGAGGCAGGAAGTCCAGGGGTGATACGGGGGCTGTGCCAAAAGTGGTGGGTCCTTGGAGGAAAGGGGCCAGCAGAGACCATCTATCTGCCTGCCCTGACAGCGGTTCCATGTAGCAACTGTTGGGGCACCTTCTCTAGGCACAGAGAGAGAGACATCAAGCAAGTACAGCTATTACACAGATAGCCGCTCAAGGAGCACGGTCTGTTAGGAAGCCACAGAACCAGCCTGCTCTGAGAAGAGCAAAAACGTTCCTGGCAATGAGAAATTCTGACTTTGTAGGTCTGCTCCTGCGGCTCATCCCCCACCAGGGAGAGGGTGACTCTCACAGCTAGCCCTGCCAGAAACACACTATTTGAGTCTCTGCAAGAAAGGCTGGTTGTACACCAAAGGTACAAATAGCCACAGTCCCATAAGAAGGCAGGGCAGGAAAGGCCCAAATGTGTGCAAAATTACCATGCATGCTTTACAAGAGCGCCAGCGTTCCCAACATCCCTGCTCGAGCCCCCAGGTCTGGTTCTGCTCTTTCCCACTCAAGAGGAAAGGAGACAATCTGAGGTCATAGATCCAGAGGAGTTAGCCGTGTTAGTCTGCAGTAGCAAAATAGAAAAGAGTCCAGTAGCACCTTAAAGACTAACCAACTTTACTGTAGCATAAGCTTTTGAGAACCACAGTTCTCTTTGTCAGATGCATCTGTAGTTCTCGAAAGCGTATGCTACAGTAAAGTTGGTTAGTCTTAGAGGTGCTACTGGACTCTTTTCTAATCTGAGGTCAGTCAGGCTTGGCCTCACAGCGGGGGAGCAAAGGAGAGGAACAGTCCACGGATGAAGCAGCATTTGGCAAGCTCTCCTTTTCAAAAAGAAAAAAGGCCAAAGAATAGGGGATATATATAAGTAATAACTAGCAAAGGTCCCCTATAACAAATTTAAACTATACATTGGTCTCAACAAGTTCTTTTTAGATTCAAAGTGCAAAGTGTACAAACATTACATCCACAACAATTAATTGCAATTCATTACTACTAATACAATAATATTACAATAACATTTCACAAGCTCACAGATGTGTGTGAACCATCAGCGCCGTCTGATATAATTTAGAGCAATAAGTACAGAGTCAATGCCCCACTGTAAACATAAGCACTAAAGTGCAAGAGGTGCTGTGCAAATAGCCAAAAACAAAAGCCAAGGCTTCTGTCCGTGCTGTCTACAAATGATGTTCCTGCCCTACGGACAATCGGCCGCCTCCGTTCCGCACATGATGCTCTCACGCCGTGCTTCCTCAGGGGCAAAATCCAATTAGTACAGGTTACAATCAATTATGCCACTGCATTACTCCATTGCATTCCTCCACTTCAGCTCCACCAATTCATTGAGGTCAACGTTATAGGGGACCTTTGCTAGTTATTAAGCTCTCCTTTTCAACAGACTTTAACAATGATGACTACATATGCAAGTCTGACTTGGAGAAGACAGTCAACAAGCTGACCCGCAAGGAGCTGACCCCAGAGGAGGTGTGCCTGGTGTGCAACAAGGTGATCGACGAGGCAGACATGGACAATGACGGGAAGTTGTCCCTGGAAGATTTCCAGCATATGATTGTGCGAGCCCCCGACTTCCTCAGGTAACAGAAGCCGTCCTGGCCTTGGCCCCAGGCTGCCCCACCTCTCTGGCTCTTTTTAAAAACAGACATACGATGAAGCCAGACTGAGAATGCCCCCAGCTCAGCTAGTAATGGGACGTGGGTCTGGCAAGGAGCATTAGGAAACATGGAAGATAGTGAACCCCCACCCCCACCCCGAGCACAGCCTCTGCGCCCTTTCCATCTCAGCACTCGCAGCACGCTCAGATGTCCAGCCAGGACAAGGACAGTCTGCCTAAGCTGAGGCTTGTGTCTGACTTGCTTCGAATAACATTTGGGTTCAGCTTCCAGATTTTTTCTTTTTAAAGTCGTCATTTGCCTTCTCACACTCCTCTTACTAATTACTTTCCAGGTAATGGGACTCAGGTGCTCAACTTTTGTGATTTTCTTTAACAGCACTTTCCATATTAGAATCTGAAAGCAGGCTATGGAGGCAATGGGACCCTCGTCCCTACTCCTTCCAGCACGAGTGGATCATATCCATTGATGGTTTGGAGTCCGTCTGAATTACATTTTCTGGGAGCACCGCTGACTGCGGAGGAGAAATGAATGGTCTAACAAGCTTCAAAAAGAAGGGGGCCGAGCAGATCTTCATTTTGCCTCTTGTCGTAAATGTATGAGATTGCTGCTGGGCGATATCTCTTTTCCTCCTTCCCTCTCAAACATGACACAATATATTGTGAATAATGTAGAAACACAGAGCTGGGGTACCCAAGGGTCATCTAGTCCAGACCCCTGCACAATGCAGGGAATTCACAGCTGCCTCCCCCCCCCAACTCCCCCAGAGGAAGGCAGAAAACTTCTAGGTTCCCTGGCCAGTCTGGCCTGGAGGAAAATTCCTTCCTGGCCCCAAACTGGCGATTGGCATTATCCTGGGCATGTAAGGAAGGGCCACAAGAGCCAAGCACCCGCTCATCCTTTCTTGCCCTCATTCTCAAGATCTGCCTAAGTTCATCCTGAAATTTTATTTTATTTACTTTATTTATAATCCACCTTTCTCACTGAAATTCAAGGCATATTACAAAATCGTAATATAACAATTCAGTCAGAGAACACAGGATATTCAATAAAGGAGGACTAAGATTGCAGAGTTACAAGGCTCTTTTGCTGCTAAAGTAAAAGGAAACCTTGGACAGAAGGCTCCAATATGAAAATATGTCAAATCATAGTGACTGGAGGGTTCACAGACTTCCAGGCACTAGACGAGTTCTAAAAGCTGATTTCTTTTGCCTGGTTAAGACTCAAAATAGACAGTGTTTGGTAGAAAAACTTCTCAAGCCAGTCATCTAAACAGGCAGAGGAAGCGCTCTGAGAAACGATACATTCTTATAGCAACAGAAGCAAGAGGCTCACTGACCTGTTCGACATCTTTTCCTTTGGCCACCAAACCATCTCTGAGACAAGGTTCTCCGCAGATCACTCGCACCAGATACTTTCAGGTTGCCGGACTGATGTGCTTCATTTGTACCCCCCCTTTTCACCCTAGCAGGGACCTGAAGTGAGGTTTCTGCATTGACAGGGGATTGGACTAGATGACCTTGAAGGTCCCTTCCAACTCATGAGATTAAATAAAGAAATAATAACCCTGTGAGGTGGGTTAGACTGAGAGTGTGTGACTGGCCCAATGTCAACCACCCAGCAAGCTTCTCAGCAAGTGGGATTCCAACCTCAGTCCCACAATTCATAGTATAAGAAGAGCCCTGCCAGACCACGGCAGCAAGGGTCCCTCTTGCCCAATCCCGTTTCAGTTGCACTGAAGGGCCAAACATACAGGGCAGAGAGATCGAGGCCTTCCCCCCGTGTTGCCTCCCGGCACTCGGTTTCAGATGTTTACTGCCTCTGAACATGGAGGTTCTCTTTAGTCACAATGGCTAGTAACTGTTGATGGCTACTTCGCTCATCTGAACGGGGCCTTCTGCAGGTTGTCATCCTGCACGTGGGCAAAATCAACAGCTGCCCACAGTTGCGCTTTCTCGGTGGTGGCCCCCACCTTATGGAACGGCCCGCCTGAGGAGGTCAGGAAAGCTTCTGCTCTCCTGCCTTTCCACAAACAATGCAAAACGGAATTATTCAGGAGGGATTTCTACTCAAACAGGAGGGCAGTACTGTAAGGAAGTGGAGTGGGGGGTGGGGGGGAATGCAACAGTACAGGGACAAGGACCACAGACTCTACTTCTGTATGCTACTGTGCACTGCCTGTTGCTTTGGGAATGATCCTACTGGGTAGTTCTATGTTGTTTAGCTTGTGAAGTGTATCAGTCTTAGCCTTGAGCAATAATGTGAATAAATAAATAAAGATTCTAATGGCATTTTAACCACCTATGCCCATGACTATCACGATGCCCACTGGCAGCAAATTCTGCCGCTGCATTGCGCATTGAGTCAAGAAGCACTTCCTTTCCTCTCGTCTCTCCTGATTCCAGTCTGACCTTCTACCCACTACACGGCACTGTCTTGAGGCCCACGCGAGAGTCATTAGCCCTTCCCACGGACAGCAGTTGCACAAGCAGCGGGAAGCGCCTTCTCACGACGGGCCACTCACAGCGAGAGTTCCAGGTGAGGCGAGGCGCATGGGCCCAGACCGCTCCTCCCTTTCCTGGCTGCAGCTTCTCCACCGTCCCAGCACAGAGCTTGCAGAGCCCCCCACCCCACCCCACCCCACCCCACCCCATGCTGCTTTCAGCCTTGCACGAGTTCTCTTGCAAAGATGGGCTGCCGTTGGCCGGCCAGATGAAACCGTTCTGAGGTATGTTGCGAAATGGGGCTCCCCTTCACAAGGGGGGGGGAGGAGGGGCCACAGTATGAAAGGCCACATGGGGTGGCAGGGATCCCAGGGAGGGAGCACTTCCCAGTCTGAATTAACACACACACGCGCATGCGCACACCCTGACACAACCACAGGTTCAAACTCTTTTAAACCAGAAGCTGCCACTACTGGATTCTTTTAAGCAGCCAACACCCCCCCATTAAACCATTTCTATAAAAACAGCCACTGAAACTGCAATATTAACAGGGCAATTACCTCGGAGCCTATCTGGAGGAGTGGCATGGATATGCAGAGGAATTCCCAAAGGCATAGTAAGAAGTGACGGTGTTACGAAAGGGAAATCAGAAAGGTGTCGGGTGTTTGAGAAGTCAGAAAGCAGACAACTGAAGTGGGCAAAAGGCATAAAAATAGAGCACAAACATTCCTACTCTGACTGGGGCCAGATCTTAAAACTGGGCACCTCTCGCTCTCTTTTATTAAAAGTTTTATATAATTACCTAAAAAACTGCAACACATACTAATAAAACAGACAAAACCAAAAATCACTAATCAACATACAAAAACATACATAATACAGAAAAAATCAACAAGAAAAAACAACCTAAATTAAAAGGTTTCGATGTTCAACAAAACAAATATTTGTATCATGTCAAATCTATACTTTCTCTAGGTAATTATTAAAAGCTCTTTTTCTAATGTCAAAATCCTGTAATCCATAAATCCACAAATCATCAAATCATTGTTATCTATTTCATATAAATAGCCTATGAAGGGTTTCCATTCATAAGCAAACGAACTTTTTGACTTCTTTCTAATCAGCAAAGCACGCTTTGCCGTCTCAGTCAGTTCCGTCATCTTTGGCAGCCATTCCTCCCTTGCGGGCAGTCCAGTTCTTCCCATTTTAAAGCATTAGGAGTCTCGCCGCTGTAATATATAAAAAGAGAGTGCCACCACTTTTATCCAGCTGGAAGTCCATCATTCCCAACGAAAATGTCTCAATTTCACTTTAATCTTTAAAATGTTCTGTATTAATAATTGTATATGTTTCCAAAAGGTTTCTGCTAACTTAAAAGACCACCACATATGAAAGAACGATCCTTCATGCCGAGTACATTTCCAGCATACATATACATTCTAGCCAATTTCTCAGGAGTCATAAATCATCTTATAAACATTCTCCTTAGGACTGGAACTTAATATAAATTTCAAACCTTTTAACTACATATTTTCCCATTGTTCCATTAATATATCATACCCAAAGTTTTTAGCCCATGGGCATCATACATTATTTGACATGCTCTTCTTCGGTCTCAAGTTTCAACACAACTTTATACATTTTTGTGATAACATGTTCATCATCCTATAACATAATTCCCTTAGCGTCTATCCGACGACTCACTGGTGCAGGCGTAGTCCCAGCAAGTCGCTGGACCTTGGAAGGGCCCAGGCAAGTAGACCTGGCCTCCGCCCATCCGAAGGCCAGGTCTACTTACTGTGGCTTGGCCAAGCAGTCGGCTCCGCCTTCCCCAGCCCTGATCAGGGCAGGCCATCATGGGGCAGGCCTGGCTTGCCTGCACAATGCCTCCCAAGGAGTCCTCCCAAGCCTCGGCCTGCTGTGCAGGACGGGGCACGCGGCAGTGCGTAATGAAGCCTGCATGCTGGACCTACTGAGCTCAGGTCTACTCGCTGTGGATTAGTTCAGTAAGTAGACCTGGTATCTGGACAGGTAGAGGCCAGATCTACCTCCCTTCAATTTGCAAGGTAGGGTGACCTGGCTTTCGCACACAGATGAAGGCCAGGTCTACTCGCCAAGGTTTTGTTTGGTGGGTAGACCTGACCTCCACTCATCTGAAAGCCAGGTGTACTTGCTGTGGCATTGCAAGGGGAGAACACCTGGCCCTCGCATTTCTGAATGCCAGGTCTACTTGCCATACTGTTGGGTTGACCAGACCTCCATTCATCTGAAGGCCAAGTCTACTTGCTATGGCATTGAACGTGGGGGGCGAGAGTAGACCTGGCTTCTGCATGTCTGAAGGACAGGTCTATTCACCATGGCATTGGCTTTGCCATTTAACAATAATAACTGTGCATATATACCACTCTTCTAGACAAATTAGTGCCCTACCCAGAGCGGCGAACGTGTCTCTTCTTCCCCTCAAGGCAGGTCACAGCCCATCTGGAATGCTCAGGAGCATGGCAATCTCATCTGAGGGCAACCCCGCATGACTGGCTATCCTGCCTGGCCCCTTGGATGGTTCCTCGATTAGCCCTCGAAACAACAGGCCTCCTGGGACAGCAGCGCGAGGGCTGACTCTCCCAGCTCCAACGGAGTCACATATGGGCACAGTCGCCATCCCAGGCAAGTTGTCCAGACATCCTGCTCTCTTATGGCAGTTCAATAAAGTCTGTGATGACCAACAATTCTCTCCCTGTCTGTTTGCTTGCCTGTGGTTGCACCAACTCCTCCACTTCCACTCCCCTGCGGGGCTGCCCTGTTGCGCAACCCAGTAAGGGTGCCACAATCATGGGTGTCTCTGGTCCCTGGCTGCCTGCTTTCTGGAGGGGGTGGGGGGGCGGGAGGCATTGAAAGGGAGCAGAGATGGCAACCTGCACATTGGCTGTGCCTTTGCTTGCCACTCACAGGTCTGCCAAGGTCTGTCTGCACCCATTGGTGGATACAGGTGGGGTTGTCAGGAAAACGGGGGGGGGGTGCACTCCCTGCTGTGATGTCCCCATGCCTTGGCAGGCTTGGCCACTGGCACAGCTCCCCACAAAAGTCCTTAGGGAGGGGATGAGCTGTGCCACAGATCCATGGGCATTCGGTCATGCTGGGGAGGCAAGCCTTAAGATTGCACTGCCCATGTGCGGCCCAGCCTGCTATCAGGGGCCCGTCAAATCTAACTTTGGTGTATAGGTTCTATGAAAAGGAGCTCTGTGAGTTAAAGGAGCGACTTTGGACCTGAACAGTTATGGTTCATTCAAGGTTCAACAGTTCCAGTTGAACCTTGAATGTTGAGGAAAAGTATCTGGCAGAAATGGCATAAAATCTCCCCCCAGTATTTGTGTATGTTAACTGTAGCTCAGTTTCAATGTGTGAACTCCCATTGACAAAATGTATAACCTCTGGGGAGTGAAGTTGAGAGTCATTTCTACACTGTACGCGGAAGTATTCCACACAGAAAACTTTGCCTTGTTCTCCCCTGGTTTCCTGTAAATACATCTTTCTTGTTCATCATCATCTATATCTTTTCTGTCCAGTCAAAAAAGAAGTAAAAAGGGGATTATACCTCACAATTAAACATCTTATTCTAGTAGGGACCCAAATGAGAGTCTGTCAGATATGCATGCCAACATATCTGTCATAGGTGTGTTCTGTATCCTGTACCGATCCTCTGAGAGTATGTGAAGGGTATTCTGTATTGATCCTCTGAGAGTATATTTAATACACATTTGGTGTTAGGCTAGTAGCTGCTTCGCTTATCTTGCAGGTGCCTACTTTTGGTTTTGAAGCAGGCTGGAGAATGTCCCTGAGTGCCAGCCTGAGCCTGGGAACTGCAATGACCTTCATTCCTTCTCTCCTTTTCTCCAGTCCGCCCCCCCCCCCGGCTCTTTTGCGCCAGAATTCTAACTGTCCCTATCCTGAAGGCGGGAACTTTCCCGATAACTAACCTAGCCTTCCTTACCCACATCACTTCTGCCGATGCTACTGCCTGTGTGCACTGATACTGATGGATCTCTAATAAAGCAACTTTAACTCATACCCTGGAGGGTTTGCAGTGAAGTACTATTGGGATCTAACTGCCAGAACCTGACAGAGTCCTTTAAAGAGCACAAAGCTTACAGGATCTCAGCCAGTTAATCAAGGTTTCCCGTTTTTACTGATCGTGGGCAGCTTTGGATTGAGGGGCCAGAGAGGGTGGGAGTGGACAGCCGTAAGAGAGCAGCTACTGCAGAAGCCCCCCCTCCCCTCTCTTATCCCCTCCCTCCACACCATTAGTCACCACAATGCTGGAGTGACAGGTTTGGAATAGCAAAGAGTCCAGCCATTGGCATATTTTGTTTTGATTTAATAGTATTGTGAACATTTTGGAAATAAAACGTTTTAAAAACACAAATGGAAATAATATAATAAACACAAATTAAATGAAGTAGTACATAAAAGAAAATTCTCATACATCCACCACCAGAGGTGGTGGTGGTGGTGGCTGGCAGTAGCTTGCTCAGTCCGTGGTGCTCGGCATAGTATTTTCTGCAGCAGAAGATCCCGTGTGGGCGGATAGAACTTGGAGCCACACGGGGCGCTGTAACTTCTTCAGACAGCAGATGCGTTTCCAGTTTGGCTGCCACTGAAAACGTTCAGCAGCAAAATAATAGACAAGAGGATCCAAGCAGGCGTTGAAACTTGTGAGTGCCATTGTCACACGCCGGGCAACATACGTTGCACGGATTAGGGAGCAGCCACCAAGAGCACCCACGCGGCCAAGCGTGTGGACCAGCTGTACCACATGGTAAGGAACAAAACAGACCAGGAAGACACCTAGAACCACCAGCACTGTCCGCAGTGCCTTGCGCCTCACCACACGTGAACCAGGCTGCATCCCAGGGGCTACCAGCAGCTGACAAGCAATGAGGGGGTAGCACACCCCAATCAAAAGAAGCGGCAACAGGAAGCCGACCACAGCAGCGAAGATGCTGACGCTGGAAATGCGCCCCTTCCAGGAACTGGAGGAGAAGTTCTCAAGACAGGCTGTGCGGCCATCAGCGAAAGGTTGGGTCAGGGGCCCACGGAGGGCCAGGTACAGGATGGCTGCCAGAAGCACCGCCCACACCACCAGGGCAGCCCCCACACGATAGCGGAGCTTGCGGAAGTGCAAGTGGCGCAGTGGATGCACCACGGCCACGTAGCGCTCGAGGCAGATGCAGGCCAGGAAGAGGGAGCTGCCATACAGGTTGGCAAAGAAAAGGCAGCCCGTGATTTTGCAGAGGGCTTCCCCAAAGATCCAGTCGTTACGCAGTGCATGGTAGGCAATGCGGAACGGCAATGTCAATACGAAGAGCAGGTCGATGGTGGCGAGGTTCACCAGGAGGACATTGGCCGGGACAGTGGCTGACTTGGTCCGAAGGAAGTAACCCAGCACAAACAAGTTCCCAGCCAGGCCCAGCACAAAGACCGAGCTGTAGACTACAGGGAAGAGGACGTACTGGAAGTCAGCGCTCTCCGAGCAGTTAGAGGCACTCCTGCTGCTGTTCCACATGGCGCCGCCAGGAACCAGCACCGGCAGGTTGTGGCGGGGGACCAGGCAGCTGCAAATGAATCAAACACCCACTTCAGCCTCTTTACGACAGTCAGCCCAGATCGTTAACTGAGGCTCCCTCCACCTGCTATCCCAGCTTAACCTTCCCCCACATTCTGGCCCTTATGAGACACAACCACCTCCCACCCCTCCTTGGACTCAGCTTACAATAAAGAGTCAGACAGAAGCGCCAGGAAGGTCCCAAGCGCAAAGCCTTCTCCACCTCTTCCTTAACTGTCCCCGGCGGCCCTCAATCAACAGGACTCTGTCTCTCTCCATGGACACAAGACAGCTGCAGTCTCGATCCTTGATGGAAGCAAGAAAGAAGGGGATACATCGTTGGGGAATGAGCTGCCAAGCTCGTTTTCTCTTTGGGCCCCAGAGAACGCTCTGATCAGCTGGAAAACATCTGCTGGTGGTCCCTGGCCCCAGGGAGGCTCAGTTGGCCTCAACCAGGGCCAGGGCCTTTTCAGTCCTGGCCCCAACCTGGTGGAACTCTCTGTCTGAGGACACCCGGGCCCGTCAGGATCTTCTATCATTTCAACAGGCCTGTAAGACGGAGACGTTCCACCAGGCGTGTGGTTGAGGCCAGCATGAGATCCTCACTGAGCCTCCCACCAGCCTCCCACTGAGTGTGGGGTGATACAGTGTCCACCGGCCGGCTGCCCAACATATGGGTACAGCACGGGGCTACGTACTGGCCATTTGTTTGTTGACCCACGTATGGGTTGCAGTGCATTATCTGCCTGCTTCCCTCCCCCTGTATGCTGATGGGCAGGAACCTGGAATTGACCCCATCTTGGGACAGTTACTATATTCTGGAAGCAGCTGGGAAAGATGCTGGCTTCCAGATAGTTCAACGCGCTGCCTTTCTCAACCCAGATCGTAAAAGGGATCCTTACTCACAGTTTTAGCCAGTGAATGCAGCATGGTTCAAACATAAGCAAGATACATCTTTATTGGTCCAGATTTGTTGTAGACAAGCGGTAAATTCGTTATAACTGTCGCATCCTTGCTTGAGGAGCAGCGTCCCAAACAAAGGGAGGAAGAGGACAATCAAGTTTTTAACACCTTCACAGGAAGCCTACAATAAACTTCTATATTGAAGGGGGGACTACAATTCCCATGAGTACCAATTGTTAAAGGGACAGTACATAGTTCTGACTACACAGATACTGAGGCTTTCTAAGCTGTGGTTACAGTACACTCCCCGCCTGGGATCCTATGGATTCCACCCCAACATGCAAGCTAGTGGAGTAACCTAACAAGTCTAAGCATATATGTCATGCTACACTATTCTCATAACTAGGCAATAAAGGCTCAATATAGCATATAAGCGACAAATGGCATGCAAAGCTTGAGCTTCAATCTTCAAGATCAGTCTTCCGAACAAGCAGGATCACTTCGGTGACTGGTCTGGTGAAAATCTTCGGGCCGTCGTGTCTGGCTACACGAATGTCAATCTTGCGGACCAACCCGTCCGCGCTGGGTAGAACTCGATCTATAAGTCCCATGGGCCACGAGTTCCTAGGAGCGTCCTTGTCTTTCAGGAGGACGACATCACCTTCTCGTAGGTTGGGCTCAGACTTCTCCCACTTGCGTCGGCATTGCAGAGTTGGGAGGTACTCTTGCTTCCATCGCTTCCAAAAGGTGTTAGCGAGGAGTTGAACTTGCCTCCATTGCTGCTTGAACATATCCTTAGAGATGAAGTCTCCCTGAGGTGCAGGCCAGGCGCCTGTCTTCTGTGTCAGCAAGGTGGCTGGTGTTAAGATGGTAGGGTTCTCAGGATCAGAAGATACTGGAACTAAAGGTCTGGCATTGATGATAGCAGACACCTCTGCCAGGAGGGTGGCCAAGGTCTCATGAGTGAGAGAAGGTTTTCCTGCTAGCATAGAGTCCAATATTCTGCGCGCAATGCCAATCATGCGCTCCCACACTCCTCCCATATGAGAGGCATGGGGAGGGTTGAAGATCCATTTACAATTCTGCTCGCTCAGGTAGCTGCTGAGGGTTGGGTCCAGATCTGTGCTTCCATTGATTCCTAGCTCCTTGCAGGCACCAACGAAGTTCGTGCCACGGTCAGACCTCAGTAGCTTGACAGGTCCCCGTATGGCAAGGAATCTTCTGAGGGCATTTATGAAGCTGGAAGCATCCATGGACTCAATCACTTCGATATGTACGGCTCGGATGCTCAGGCATGTGAATAGCACTGCCCATCTCTTGCTGTTGGCTTGTCCTCCACAGGTCCAACGTGTCACTACATTCCAGGGGCCAAATACGTCAAGTCCAACATTAGTGAAAGGGGGCTCAGTGCTGAGTCGATCCGGTGGCAGGTCGGCCATCTTCTGCTGCTGATGGGGCCCTTTGAGCTTCCGGCATTGTATGCAGGTCTGTAGGACTGCAGCGATGCATCTTTTCGCTCCCACAATCCATAGGCCCGCTGCTCTGATGGCTCCTTCTGTGAAGTGACGTCCTTGATGATGAACCCGCTCGTGGTGGTGGCGCACCAAGAGGACAGTCACGTGATGTCGAGCTGGAAGGATGATAGGGTTCGCTACTGTTGAGCCTATATCAGCTGCCTTCAGACGCCCTCCTACCCGAAGTAAGCCATCGTCATCGAGGTAGGGGTTCAGCTTAAGTAGCGGACTGTTCTTGGGTGTAGGCAACCCTTTCTTGGAGTTTTCAAGTTCTTCTACATAGAACTCGTGTTGTACTCTCTGGAAAATCAGGAGCTCTGCCCTGCGTCGTACTTCTGACGAGGTTGGCTCTGTATTCCGGTGGCGAGCAAAGTGGATGAGGCGTGCCATCCCTAGAACAAGTGGCTTCCATTTGGAGAATCGTTCGAATCTCTTTGCTTCTAGATGGCGGTCGGTCTCGACTCCCACTTTCATGCAGGTGACTTGAGGCCGAACTTCCTTGTCCTGGTCTGGGTCTAGGAGCTCGTAGTGTTCCTCCTCGTGCTGTACTGGATTGACCGAGCGCAGGAGGAAGTCAGGTCCTTTCAGCCAGGAGGACTCAGCCAGCTGTGAGGCAGGGATAGACCGTGTTGCGTGGTCTGCTGGATTCTGATCCGTAGGAACATGTCGCCACTGGCTAGGGCATGTGGATCGTCGAATACGCTCTACTCGGTTGCTGACATACACATAGAACTGACGACTTTGATTGTGTATGTATCCAAGCACTACTTTGCTGTCTGTGTAAAAGGTAGTGGCATCAAAGGTAAGGTCCATCTCTCTCTCTATTATCTCTGCAAGCTCCACAGCAAGCACAGCACCGCATAGTTCCAGACGCGGGATGGTGTGTCCCTGTAGCGGGGCTAACTTAGCTTTCCCCAGGATGAAGCCCACGTGGACTTGGTTCTCCCCGCCAACGACCTGCAGATATGCTACGGCTGCAATCGCTTTCATTGATGCGTCTGAGAAGACGTGTAGTTCTCTGCGGGAGGCGGCGGCAGGTGAGACTGGTACGTAGGTGCGTGGGATCTGGATGTCTTGCAGGCAGTTGAGTGAACCTCTCCAGGCCTCCCATTCCTTTCTTTGGTCGGGGGGAAGAGGCTCATCCCAGTCTTGGGTGCCCAAGGAGAGAGTGCGTAGGAGGTGTTTTCCTTGGATGGTCACAGGTGCAGCAAACCCCAAGGGATCAAACAAGCTGTTCACTGCTGACAGGACTCCTCGTCGTGTGAACTGTTTCTCTTGGGCTGGTGCTCGGAAGATGAAGGTGTCCTTCTTCAGGTCCCAACTCAGTCCAAGGCTGCGTTGGAGGAGGGGAGTGTCGCCACCCAAGTCTAGGTCCTGAAGTCCTTTGGCATGGTCTTCTGGAGCAAATGCTTCCAACACCTTCGTGCTGTTGGATGCAATTTTGTGCAGCCTAAGATTGGCTGCAACCAGCATTTGTTGTGTTCTCTTTAGCAGGTCCACGGCTTCTTCTGGAGTGGGTAAGGACTTCAGTCCATCGTCCACATAGAAGTCCCGTTCCACAAATTGCCTTGCATCCAGGCCGTACTTCCCTTCTCCTATGCGTGCAGTTTGATGCAACCCATAGTTGGCAATTGCTGGGGACGGTCCATTGCCGAACACGTGGACTCGCATGCGATACTCGGTAATCTTCTGGCTATGCAGTTCATCACTGAACCATAAGAAGCGTAGATAGTTGCGGTGATCATCTCTGACGAGGAAGGAATAGAACATCTGCTGGATGTCCGCCATGACGGCTACGGCTTCCTTTCTAAAGCAGATGAGTACACCAAGTAGGCTGTTGGTTAGGTCCGGTCCAGTTAGGAGGGCCTTGTTCAATGAGAATCCTTGAAATTGGGCACTGGAATCGAAGACCACCCTGATCTGGCCGGGCTTTTGGGGGTGGTATACCCCGAAGAATGGCAGGTACCAGCATTCTTCTCCTTCTCGCAGTGGAGGTGCAAGTTCTGCATGCTTGTTCTGCAGCATCTTGCCCATAAATTCCACAAAGTGGGCCTTCATCTCAGGCTTCCTTGCCAGGGTTCTGCGCAAGGTGTTGAGTCGAGATAGGGCTTGTTCCCGGTTGTTGGGCAATCGCTGCCTAGGTGTGCGGAAAGGGAGTGGAGCAATCCAACTTCCAGAGTCATCTTGCTGAAGTTCCTTTTCCATTAGTTGTAGGAATTGCTTGTCTTCCATGGATGGGGCGAGCATGTTATCATCTTTGGTTGTTCGGAACACTGTAGTTCCAAGGCCGTAGTCCTCTTCCGTTAGTGTGAAGTGTTCTGGACATGGCTTCAAGTGTGAGGCTCGTCCATTATCCATAATGGTTGTGGCGAAGACGCTCATCTGGTTTGGCATCTGTAAGCGATCTACACACACGTTCCCCACTATGACCCATCCTAGGTCATATCTCTGGGCATGTGGGGTGCCAGGAGGTCCAACAATCACCTCGTGGCAAACTAGCAGATCGGTAGCATCTATCCCTAGCAGAAGCAAGATCTGTGCATCTGGATCCAGGGCAGGAAGGTGCTCTGCTATTGATTGTAGGTGCGGATGATGGAGCGCTACGTCTGGTGTCGGAATCTGGTCGCGATCATCTGGTATGGCATCGCATTCCAACAGTGGAGGTAGAGAGAACTGGATACTGCCGTCGAGAGATTCAATTTGGAACCCGGCGGCTCTCCTCCCCGCCGTGCGCTGGACCCCAGCACACGTTCTAAGGGTGTATGGCAGTTCATCCCCTGATATGTTGAAGAGCTCAAAGAATATTGGGTCGACCAGGGACCGGGTACTGTGGCTATCTAGGATGACGTACATCTTGATGGCCTGTTCAGGTTGGCCAGCAGGAAAGACTTTGGCGAGACATATCTGATGGCAGGACCGGTTGTTGCTTCCAACGCCGCACACTTGAGTGCAGTGGGCCGAAACAGGCTTCTCTCCTTGGGAGGCAGGGTTGTCCGACACAACTGTCTGTGTTGGTGTGGCATCTGTGTGCATGGCAGTTGCATGTGTGTCGCTGCCGCACTCGCAGCATTTTATATATGTCTTGCAATCAGTTGAGGCATGTTCTCGAGATTGGCAACAACGGGAACACATCTTGAGCTCTGAAATCGTGAGCTTCCTCACTGTCAGTGGCAGTTTCCTGAAAGTTGGGCACCTGTTCGCAGAGTGTCCCTCCATGTGGAGTGGACAGAAATACGTAGGCCGAGCCGTCGACTTCTGTGCTGATGGCTGCGCTGGCGACTTCGATGTTGAAGGTTTACTTATGGTGGCTTCGCCAGGCGTCATGGAGACCCCTGTTTTTAGCACCGAAGCAGTTGTCTTGGCTCTGGAGTCCCGTAGAGGCTTGTGCCTGGTATCCCGTGAAGGCACAGTCCTGATGTCCCGAGAATGAGTCTTCTCATCACGAGGCTCATTGGGGTGCGCGTAATATCCGCATTGGGAATCATTACGTGTCTCCGCCAGCGAGGCGATGAAATTCACGAGGTTTGAGAAAGGAGGGTATGCTCCACGATGTACTTTTTTGTAGGAGCTCACCGTGTCACCCCACTTATCTTGAAGCGGGCGTGGCAGTTTCTCTATGATGCTCCTCTGTGTGTAGTACTGATTGAGGCAAGCTAACCCTGGTAGTGCTGGATTCTTCTTAGCAGCCTGCAACTCAGTAAGAAGATCAGCCAAGTCCCAAAGTTTACGTGGTTCGTTGTAGGGTATTCTGGGGAACTTGTTCAGGCGCCTCATGAGTGAGACCTCAAGCTCCGATGAGTCGCCATAACGTTTGTTGAGCCGGTCCCACGCTAGCGGCAAGGCTGTTTCGGGTTCCTCAACATTAGCTGCATGAATGCGGTCCACCTGGGCTGCAGACTCAGGTCCCAGCCATGCAGCTAGAAGTGTGAGTTCTTCGTTTGCCTGTAATCCCATGTCTTTAGTAGCATTACGAAACTTCGATTTCCAGAGCAAGTAGTCCTCTGGGTGATCTGAAAACTTCTGCATGCCTCTTTCAGCGAGGTCCCGCTTTGTCCACCGATGCGCATACACAGGCATAAGAACAGGAGCGGTGAGCTTTGAGGCTGGGCCGCCAGGAGCAGATGGTTGAGGCAATGGGGGTGCAGCAATAGCAGTTGGAGCCCGGGGTGAAACATCTGGATCCAGGGTGTCCAGAGGCTCCACAAGCCTGAGCGAGGTCTGGACTGGCATGGAAGGTACAGGCTGGGTAGGCTCCACTGGTTTGAATTCCGGAGCGGCAGGGTCAAGCGCTAGTGCGGCGAGGCCTTTTGTGAAGGCACTTTGTTCTTCTACATAGGTCAGTACCCGTAGAGTTGGATTCAGCTCCTCCAGCTGTGGCAGGTTGTGATCTGAATCCGAATCCTGGAAGCCGTCCTCTAGGGCCTTCGCCTTGGCGCGTAACTCCGCTGCTTCTGCTTCCTTTTGGAGTGTCCGTAGCTGAACATCCCTGTCGGTAGCTTCCTTCCGTAGCTGAGCCTCCATGTTGGCGGCTTCCTTCCTTAGCTGAGCTTCCCTGTTGGCAGCTTCCTTCATCAGTTCTTCTTCCTTCTTGGCAAATTCAGCCCTCTTGGTTGCCGCAGCAGCTTCTGCCTTTGCTTTGGCCACCTCCAAGGCAAACAAGGAGGTATTAGATCGATGAGAACAGCTACTGCGTTTTGAGGATGACTTACTGTGCTTGGACGATGAAGTAGTGGAGGACGGATGTCTGGACTTGCATGAAGAACCGGCTTTAGAACGTGGTTCACCACTGGCAGAATCAAGAAGTTTGTCAGTCTCCTCCTTGATGCGTCTATCCAAATTACGCATGGCGTCATCAACGAGCTTTTCCTGTGTGTCGTGCACCTCTTGAAGGTGTCGCTGTTCAGCCAATGCTTCCTCTGTGTCCAGCTGATCCAAGATGTCACGCACGCGTTCCATATGAGCCGTCCAGTGCACAAACTCGCTAGTCAGAAGTGTTCTCAGATCGTGCAGATCGTCTACATCAGCTGCTTTATCCAGTTTTCCCAGACACTCTTGTATCCATAGCCAATGCTTTTCAGACTCCTTGAGCCTCTCTGCTTTCTTGGCAGATAACAAATCTCGCATCTTGCGAGTCAGTGTTCTTTTCCGTGGTGGACGTTTGGACTCAGCTTCATCATTGCCATTGGAGGGAGTAGTGGGTGTGTTGGCAGGATCTATGATATCCTCTTCACCTGCCGGATGTCCCACAGGAGTTTCCATTTTGGCAAAAAAGTTTTTTAAAAAAAAATTTTTTTTTTTGAAGCTGCAGTACTACTTCAGACCACTAGGGTGGCGCTGTTGCGGTGGCACTGTTGTGGTAGCGCAAGCACGTGACTTCTGTATGGCTTGAACAGAATTGTTGGCTGCACTTCCTAGGTTGGCCACTGGGGGTGCAGTGAGTGAGCTTTATAAGGATTCAGTTGTAGTTGCTCTAAGTGACCACTAGGGGTGTGGGTGTGCTCCTTAGCTGTGCCTACTCTTCTTATGCTAAATGCTTTTCAGGTTCCCCTTGTTAGCTGTGCGGATCAGAATTCTGTGTTGAGGAGTTGTTTGCGCTCAGCAACTTTTCCCAGCTTAGTGCTGGATTCTGGAGATGCTTTCAAACGCGTGTGCTCCTCAGAGTATGAATTCCTTTGTGTGCTCAGCATCTGGGGTTGTGGGGAAAGCGTTCTGGATTACAAGAGCAGGCTGGCGTGAAGCATAGCCCTGAGCAATATTGCTGTTTTGCGATTCAAAGGCATGAGGTATATTCAAAGCGGTGTGAGAGAGGTGATCCGTACTGGAGCTCTCCTCCACTTTGAGTTAGGAAGCATTCAAATCACAAGCAACAGGTTGAAGGCATGAGCTGGGACATTTCCTCTGCTTGAGAATAAAGCATGCAGGCGGCTGAAACATTCTTATTTAATCATTTAAGTTGCTGGTCTCCTTCTCCGGCTAGTGAAGGTGGGCTCCCAGGCTGATCAGTCAATTAGCAACTGAAAGGCGCCAGTATCAGCATTTACAGGACAAAGGGAACCTTTGCAGCCAGGAGAAGAGGGAGCTGATTTTGTTTTGTTTCCCATGCACACATGTTATTTTTTATCTTTGCAAGAGCAAACATGCTGTAGTTATGAAGGAGCAGAGCATGCTTCTTACTGAAATTACTTTGTGAAGGATCAAGACGAGTCTTTTAACGAATTTACTATTCTGGAAGCAGCTGGGAAAGATGCTGGCTTCCAGATAGTTCAACGCGCTGCCTTTCTCAACCCAGATCGTAAAAGGGATCCTTACTCACAGTTTTAGCCAGTGAATGCAGCATGGTTCAAACATAAGCAAGATACATCTTTATTGGTCCAGATTTGTTGTAGACAAGCGGTAAATTCGTTATAACTGTCGCATCCTTGCTTGAGGAGCAGCGTCCCAAACAAAGGGAGGAAGAGGACAATCAAGTTTTTAACACCTTCACAGGAAGCCTACAATAAACTTCTATATTGAAGGGGGGACTACAATTCCCATGAGTACCAATTGTTAAAGGGACAGTACATAGTTCTGACTACACAGATACTGAGGCTTTCTAAGCTGTGGTTACAGTACATACTATCTGTTTATTGATCCAGAGGAGTTAGCCGTGTTAGTCTGTAGTAGCAAAATCAAAAAGAGTCCAGTAGCACCTTTAAGACTAACCAATTTTATTTTATTGTAGCATAAGCTTTCGAGAATCAAGTTCTCTTCATCAGATGCATGATCCGAACTGGTCAAATACAGAAGAGGAGGGATGAGAGGGGAGAAGGAAGGGGACATATATCACAAGGAGACAGAATGCAATTAGCGTGGAGGCAGTCAAAACATTCCTTTGCTTGGAAATGTAAACATCTCCTTTTGGTGTGCAGTTTGCCGTATTCATTTGTAGCAGTGAAAGTATCGAATTCCTATGTAGTATAAGCCTTCGATGACCACAGCTCTTCCTGCCAGCTGCATCTGACAAAGAGAACTGTGATCCCCGAAAGCCCACACCAGGCGTCACTGGGTTCCCCCAGACCACGCGTCTGTAAAGGGAATCTGTTACCTGTGATAATGTGATAACCATTCATAGTCTCTATTCAGTCCCAGCTTGACAGAGTCAAATTTGCATATGAATTCCAATTCAGCAGCCTCCCGTTGGATTTTGTTTTTGAAAGGTTTGGATGTGGAGGCCTTGTACACCAATATCCCACATGCAGATGGACTGCAAGCCATACGGAATATTATCCCAGACAAAACCACAGCAAACCTCGCCACTGAACTTTGTCACTTCGTACTCACTCACAATTACTTCGAATTTGGTGACAACTTATATCTACAGGTGAATGGCACAGCCATGGGCACACGCATGGCACCACAATATACTAACATATTCATGGCGGACTTAGAGCAACGCTTCCTCAGCTCCCATCCACTGGAACCACTACTATACTTAAGATTCCTGGATGACATCTTCATCATTTGGACCCATGGGAAGGAAGCCCTTGAGAGATTTCATCAGGACTTCAATAACTTTCACCCTACTATCAACCTAAGCCTGGACCACTCTACACAACAGGTACACTTCCTGGACACCACTGTACAACTACATAATGGACAAATAAATACCACCTTATACCGGAAACCAACAGACCGATACTCATATCTACATGCCTCCAGCTTCCACCCTAAACATACCACTCGGTCTATTGTCTACAGCCAAGCCTTACATTACAACCGTATCTGCTCCAATGCTCTCGACCGAGACTCACACTTAAGAGATTTACAACAAGCATTTTTGGGACTACAGTACCCACCAAATGAAGTGAAGAAACAAATCAACAGGGCCAGACTAGTACCCAGAAACAGTCTGCTCCAGGACAAACCTAAAGGAACTAACAACAGAACACCACGGGTTGTCACCTATAGCTCCCAGCTCAAACCCATCCAACGTATCATCAGTGAGCTACAACCCATCCTGGAAAATGATACCTCTCTCTCAGAAGTCCTGGGTGGAAGACCTTTCCTTGCCTACAGACAGCCCCCCAATCTTAAACGACTTCTCACTTACAATCATGAATCGGCCAGCAGAGTCACCAGCACAGGTACCAGGCCCTGCAACAGACCCAGATGCCAGCTCTGCCCCTATATCTACCCAGGGAATACAATTACAGGACCCAATGGCATCAACTACACTGTCTCTGGCTCTTACAGCTGCTCATCCTCCAATCTGATATATGCCCTCATGTGCCAACAATGTCCTTCTGCTCTGTACATTGGACAAACCAGCCAACCTCTACGCAAAAGAATAAATGGACACAAATCTGACATTAGAAATGGAAACGTCCAAAAACCAGTGGGAGAACACTTCAATCTACCAGGACATTCCACCAAAGACTTAAAGGTCGCTGCGGTTCAACAGAAACCTTTCAAAAACAAAATCCAACGGGAGGCTGCTGAATTGGAATTCATATGCAAATTTGACTCTGTCAAGCTGGGACTGAATAGAGACTATGAATGGTTATCACATTATCACAGGTAACAGATTCCCTTTACAGACGCATGGTCTGGGGGAGCCCAGTGACGCCTGGTGTGGGCTTTCGGGGATCACAGTTCTCTTTGTCAGATGCAGCTGGCAGGGAGAGCTGTGGTCATCGAAGGCTTATACTACATAGGAATTCGATACTTTCACTGCTACAAATGAATACGGCAAACTGACTGCACACCAAAAGGAGATGTTTACATTTCCAAGCAAAGGAATGTTTTGACTGCCTCCACGCTAATTGCATTCTGTCTCCTTGTGATATATGTCCCCTTCCTTCTCCCCTGTCATCCCTCCTCTTCTGTATTTGACCAGTTCGGATCATGCATCTGATGAAGAGAACTTGATTCTCGAAAGCTTATGCTACAATAAAATTGGTTAGTCTTAAAGGTGCTACTGGACTCTTTTTGATATCTGTTTATTGATTTTATGATGAACTGTTGTTTTATGAATTGTTTTTAATATTTGTATTATATTTTTATAACTGCTGTACTTTGCCCTGAGCCCACTTGTGGGAAGGGAGGGTTAGAAATGTAAATAATAATAATAATAATAATAATAATAATAATAATAATAATAATAATAATAATAATAATAATAATAATTTGTGCTGCATTTAGTCCATCCCGGTGGATCTTACAATGCTTCTCCTCTTTAAATGGGCACTTGATTTTCTATGATGCATTTTTAGCCTGCGTTTTCCCCAAGAACTTCAGCGCTCAGACCAAGGACACTTCACTATAAATAAACCGAACCTTTGAGGGGCAAGACTGCTTTGGATTTGCTTTAGGATAGAGCTGGAACTGGTAAGCCTGGGAAGAGATGGGCAGCCAGCAACCTGTACGGGATTCCTCTTGCGCGGAGACCCCTGAAGGCGACCTGCTGCCAGCCCTGCGGTCCCGGGCCGGGTCGCTCGAGCAGGGGCGCTTCAGCTCTGGTCTTCCCCGGTGCTTCCGCTGGGATTGCTCAGGGGCCGAGCTCGGGCCGGGGGGGGGGGGCTGCAGAAGGCCCTGGTGGCATCGCCCTTTGGGGCCCGCCACATGCTGCAACGCACAGACAGCCTGGGCAATGCCGTCCCGCGCACTGGCAATCGGCCGCGTATTCCGAAGACCTTCATTCCCCCTGGAAGGGAGGCCCGCGAGAGAGCCCCTTTCCTCCCGGCTTCCCTCGGCACGAGGCGGGCGCGCGCTCCCGGAGGCTTCCGCGCCCCTCGCAGCAGGCAGGCAGGCAGGCAGGGAAGGTGGCCCGGGGCTGCCCGAGGGCCGCTGAGCCTCCGCGAGGGAAGGCGCACGGAAGGCAGCCGAGGAGGGGCCCGGGAAGGAAGAGCCCCGAGCTCGGGCCGGCTCCCCGCGCCTTCGGCGCTGCTTTCCCCGGGAGCGGAGCCGAGCCGCGCCTCCAGATCCCGCGTCCTCCGCCAGCCGGCAGGCCGGCCGCTCTCCGGGCCTCCCCCGGGGCTGGACCCCGGGCAGGGCGGGAGAGTCTGGCCGACCCGACGGCAGCCGCGCGGCCGGAATCGCCGGGGACGGGCGGGGAAGAGCCCCGGCCCGCCCCGGCCGCGCCTGCCCGAGCGCCTCTCGCCCGCCTGTGCCCGGGCAAGCCCTGCGCGGCGCCAGCGGTAGGGGCAGGGGCAGAGCCGCGCTTCCTCTCGGCGGCCGCGCAGCGAGCCAGCCCGCGGGGCGTCGCCTCTCGCCCGGCCCGCCGCTCCCCGAGCCCTCCTCGGCTGGCAGCCTGGCCCGGAGGGAGGGGCGGCCCTGGGCCCAGCCGGGCGGCGGGTCCGGAGAGCGCCGTTGGCCCCACC
The DNA here is from genome assembly GCF_028583425.1 of Eublepharis macularius. NCBI lineage: Eukaryota > Metazoa > Chordata > Lepidosauria > Squamata > Eublepharidae > Eublepharis > Eublepharis macularius. Next base: position 175,316,078 of record NC_072794.1, on the reverse strand, counting down.
TGCCCGTGGCCGCCGCCGCCGCCGCCCCCGGGCCTCTCCGCAGCTGCGAGCCCGGCGGGCCAGGGAGGGCCGCGCTCGGCGCCCGAGCCCAATCCCGCCGCCGCCGGCCCCTCCGGGCGCGCCCGTCCCCTTACCCGCGCGCCCCGCCTCTCCGTCCGGCTGGATCCCGGCGTCAGGCGGGCCGAAGGAGGCTGCCGGCAGCGGCTTCGCCCGGCTGGCTTTCGGGGGCCCCGTCGGAGCGCCTCTGCCGCTCCCTGAAGCCGGAGCACCTGCAGGGTCTGGTGGGAGGGAGGGCTGGAGGCGTCCTCGGCCCGGCACTGCTCCCCGCCCCCCGTGGTCGGCGCTGGCCACGACTGGCCCGCGTGTGCCGGGGAATTTCCCTCTCGTCGGGAACTCCGTCTTTGCAACACCGAACCTGCTGAAGAGTTTGGTGAACTCAGCAGCTCTGGCGCTGTGCCCTGCCTTTTGGTCGGCCCTGATCCCAGCAGGCCTTCTGTGGGCCCCTTCGGGGGTTTTTACTTACTTCTCATGTCATTTAACTCTGGAACTCAAACAGCTCCCTTCAGGCCTCTGATGCGCAGGGCTGGTCCTGCAGAGGTGCAGAAAGTGGCGCAGCACAGCGGATTCTGGACAATATGACCAAAGGTCCTTACTAAGAAAATGGTGCAGCCAATTATTGCCAAAACTCTGCTCTGCCTTTTATTTATTTCATTTCATTTATAGTCCACCTTTCTCACTGAGGCTTAAGGCGGATCACACAGTGTGAGATTAGTACAGTCTGGACGAGGTGATGCGAGAGCTCTGGCCAGCGGCTGAAGGCCTTCTTGGGCAACTCACGGCTCTGGACCTTTCCCAGTCTGGTTTGCAAAGCTTTAAAACTAGCAAGAATCTAATACAGAGTTAAAGGTATGTCAAACATGCAATTCCAAGATTGACATATTAAACGACATGAAGAAACTATCCAGTAGGATCGGACTTACAGTAACTGACAGTACAGAGTAGTAAAGTCTACTCTGTAAAGTAGTAATGTCTGCCTTTACTGATGCATTTCTTTGAGGCCACTTCCGTACAGTACAGCCAAAGCCCCCCTGAATATTTCGACCTACAGGATGGGACATCCAATAAACAGTACAAAAAGGGTTTGGGCTGCAGAAAGCTGAAAACAAGTCGAAATCTGAAACAGGTTAAATAAACCTGAAACAAAGCATAACTATTTAAACATGAGTCCAGTAGCACCTATAAGGCTGCTGCTACTGGACTCTTGCTCTTTCCTGCTACTGCTACAGAAAGACTAACAGGGCTACCCATCTTGACCTATTTAAACATGAGCGTCGCCTGTAGGGTTCCACAGGGCAGAGGCGCATCCCCCGTGCTATTCCATCATCTCTGTGTCAAGCCCTTAGGAGAAACCGTTTGCAGTTTGGGGACTGGAGGCCATCAGAATGCTGAAAACACCCGCTCCATACCCCTCCAGCCAAGTCTCCTGGGGATGCGGTGGAGGTCTTGAGCGGCCGCCTGACTGCAGTGATTAAATGGCTAAGGATAAAGACATTCGTGATGGAATCCTGACGAGACAGAGGTCGCGCTGATTGGGAGCCGGACATCTGGAACCGCGTTATGCTTCCCAGTATAGATGGGTTCAGCTGGCCCTTGCAGACTCAGTGAAGAGAGACCCAGCGTTACGGCAGGAGAAGTACGTCAGCGCCGCTGCAAAAACTCTTCCTTCCAACTTCATTTAGCCTGGAGGATGGCCCCCTAGTTGGACTCAGCTGATCTAGCTGTCTGGATCCAGGCAACATCAACAATGAGACTAGACTCTTGTAATACACCCTGCATGGGTCTGCCTTGAAGTAATCTCAGAGATCCCAGTTGGTACAAAATGCTTGGTTATAAGCAGTAACTAGATCGCGCATGCATATTAATTCCCTCCATCAGTCACTCCGTTGGCTGCCCATCAGCTGGTGACTTCAATCCAATGTATCGGTTATCACATGCAAAGCCCTTAATGGCCCTAGACCCTCATATCTGCAGCACTGCCCCTTCTCTTGTGATCCACCACCGCAGCTTCACTCATCAGAGCAGGGCCTTCTGCAGATGCCCCTCTGCAAATAAGCAAGATCAACAGCTGCCGGTCTATGTGCATCGCGCCCCCCCCCCGCCACCCTTTGTGGAATGGATTGCCTGAAGAGAGCAGGAAAGCTCCCGTGCTTCTGTCCTTCTGCAAACTGCGTCAAACAGAATTGTTTACGAGGGCATTTGTATAAAGGAAACAGGGCTATATTATAATGAAAGAGGTCAGGAGAGTGCTTTAACAGAGGGAATGGGGCTGTGAGCTACATTACTGTGCGTAGTATGCCGAGCTTTTTTTCTGGGAAAAGAGGTGGTGGAACTCAGTGGTGGAACTCAGGACCGTACAATGACATCACTTTGGGTCAGCTGGAACAAGGGGGGAGTTTTTAAAAGTTTAAATCGCCCTCGACGAAAATGGTCACATGGCCGGTGGCCCCGCCCCCTGATCTCCAGACAGATGGGAATCTAAACTCCCCTCTGTCTGGAGATCAGGGGGCGGGGCCACAGGCCATGTGACCATTTTCAAGCGGTGCTGGGACTCCGTTCCACCGCGTTCCCACTGAAAAAAAGCCCTGATAGTATGTATTATTTTGCTCTCAATGCATCATTTTTTACTCGCGTAATACCATTTTCAGCATTGTTTACTGTATCATGTCTATTCTCTTTGTTTCAAATTTGTGTAATCCTACTGCTTAATAGATGTCACAGTCTCTGGATTACACTATGTAATCCGTCTTGAGTCCCAGCGAGAAAGGCAGACGGGAAAAAGAATGGAATAAATCTCTGAGAAATGCAGATTTTGGCCTGTGAGTTTGGTGACTTTTTGCTAAACATTGTTAAAGTGTGAGAGTCATGTTTGAGCTAACAAGCCACACAGCCTGCAAAGGCAGAAGTAGAAAACGTGTCTTCCTCGTGCAGCAAGCAGCACAGGCTGGCCATTCACTTCGGCTTCCTGTTGATGTCAGCAAGACAGAAAATTTTGCAATTAATGAAGTGCAACTGGCAGTTTAAGAAACAAGTTCCTGTATTAATCCCTGATGGGAAAACAGTCATGGGTACATTTGCAGAAATACCATCTTTTAAGTAATGGGCAAATTCTGTGGTTTCAGTATCTACATGTTAAAAGTCTGAATTACCTTTATTTTAATAAAAATGTAAAAAAAAGAGTGAGTTTCTATAACCTATAACATAAGTACAGGACCTGTCCAGGTGTGGACAAGAGCCTCGTCATGAGAGAATGAATGAGAAGTGTTGCCAAGTAGGCCCCCTCCCCTGCTTTAAGGCCTGCCATGAACTGTGTTAAAGTTTCCTGCGCTACTGTTTCACTGCTGCACAAAGATTGCTTTGCACGTGTGTGCTCTGATACACGTGTCAGTTTCCTGCCTGCGTGTCAATTACCCTTGCTGCTGCTATAGACTGTGTAGTTTACTGACTCCATGTTTGGGTGACTGCACAAAGGACTCTCTTTCTGGGCAGCCCTGCCCTGACCTGTATCTGGACTTCCTAGTGTGCGTTTGGACTGTGTTACAAGTGTGCCCCGTGCCTGCATTGCCATCTGCCACGGACCGTGCCTGTTCCCTGCTTTGGACTGTGTTTTAAAGTGTTGTTTCCCCTGCCTCCATGGAAGTCTGCCTCATATGGGCCCAAGCCGCTGCTAGCAGCCGGGCGCCTGCCGGGGAAACCTCCAGCGAGCCTGGCTAGGCGCTCCCTGGTCAGTTCCCGCCTGGAGCCTCCCGCGAGCCGGTCGCCGAGCTTGCCCTCGCTACCGGGCAGCCTGCTATCCAGCCCCAGCTATGCCCAGCCGGCATCCATGTTCTCAGGCAGCAAGAAGACCCTGGGAAGAAGACTGCTTTGAGAAGCCATTTCGGCGAAGCGGGCACACCACGTCCGCAGCGAGAGCCCCTCGCCCCGCTCTGCATATCTTAGGAGCCGCCCCGGAGAAGAACTAAGTGCTGACCATCCCAAGCACTTAGAGAATGCATCTCAAAGAAACCTCCGCATTCCAGAAGCTGATGACATCAGGACAAGCCCTGTCCGCTGGAACATCCTTTCAGCCCACTTGGATTTCCCCCTCCCTCTTTTGTCCCCTCTTCCTGAGGTGTCACTTATCACAATCTGATTACCAAAGTGGCCCATCCAAGCCATTCAGTAGCCCATTAGACCCTTTGTTTTAATCTGTGAGAACCACCAAGTACAGCACCAGCCCCAGGGTACGTTTTGGGGTATTTAAGCTGGTCTCTCAGACCACTCGGTGCTCAGGCCATTCCCTATCCAGACCTCCTTGCTGTCCGTCTGTGGTCCCAGTGCTGGCATTGGGCCACCCTCGCTGCTGCGTCTCTGCTTCGCTCCAGGATAAGTGAGTATTCCCCCTATCATCGTTGGGAACCAGCTAATGCGAACGTCTCTGTATTTCATACTCTATGTTTCTTAGACCTCGTATGTTCTTTGTATGATTGTGCAAGCTAGGCTTACGCTACACTCAATACACGTGTTTGAACCTTACTCCTTGTCTGCCTCTTTTTCACTAGAGTGTCTGGGATCGGGACCTCCGTAAACATAGGTTATGATCCTCGCTTAATATTAATAGTTACAGACTGCTACAGCTAATTCCCCATTATAATAAAAGAGCAGTTCTGGTAACAGTTTACTGGTGGAGAATGCGGGCATAACCCGGTTCGTGTGAATGCACGTGAGTCGACACGCGTGTCTTCGGCGAACTGACTTAGAGGAAAATTTTCCAGACCTCTGTGTAAAGAGCGCAATTTAGCTTAGGGAATTAAAAGTGTGAGTGTGTGTGGCTCTAGCGAGCATTTCTATCTTGTGGGTTGGCTTTTCCCCATTTCCTCCTTCAGCCAGCTTTGGACTACTTGCCTTTTGTGGTGCACCGCGAGGCCCTCCAGCCGTTATAACCGGTGTACTGTGGGTGAGGACCTCTGAACTGGTGAAGTTCCTGGCCACCTTCCGGGCCGCCTAAACGCGTCTATGTGGGTGGGATCCCAGAAGTAGGCTATAGATATATATATATACATCCTGAAGCAGCACATATAAAATTCTCTTCCGCCCTCCCCCGTCTCTCCTAAGTCCGTCCAAACCCCTGTTCCTGCCAGCACTTAGGCTTCAATCCCCGCTCCGGAGGAAACGTGAAGGGATTGTTAGTCCGTTTGGTTAGTTAGCTTTGGGAATCTAAAGCCAGGTTCCTGAAGCCCCGCGGCAGCCAGCCGCACCGTGCTTAAGAGTTTTAAGTTAGACTCTTGGGCGCACCTCGCTTGAGAGTTAGTAGGACTCTTGGGCGCATTTTTGCTTGGGAGTTGTTAGAACTCTTGAGCGCACCTCGCTTGGGAGTACAGTAAGCTTTACTCCTGGGCACTTTTGCTTGGGGACTGGCAGAGGCAGTCCTTGAGCGCTTTAGTCTTTTGGTCTTGGCTTGGAGACAGTTTAACCGTTTGTCTCTGAGCGCGAGGCCTGGGGACTTTTTGAGTTTAGTTCTTGGGCAGAGAGCTTGAGAGCATTCGTAGCTTCTGAGCAGAGGCTTGGGAGCATTTCTGGTTGCCTGAGCAGAGGCTTGGGAGCACTTCAGTTTCCGAGCAGAGGCTTGGGAACACTTTTTGGTTTTCTGAGCACATAGGCTTGGGAGACCCCTGAGCTTTGGTTTTCCGAGTATAGGCTTGGGAGACCCCTGAGCTTTGGCTTCTAAGCAGAGGCTTGGAAGCACTGAGAATTTTGGTTCTTGGGCTGAGAGAGCTTGAGAGCACCCTCTGAGCCAGTAAACTTTTCCTGGTCCCGTGGCTTGTAGGCAAGCTTGAAACGGGAATAGGAATTTTCCCTTCTCCCCCGGTGGAGAAGAACCGAGTGTAGGACCCTTAAAATACCCTATAAACCCTAAAAGTAGAACCTTAAAACCCCCTGGTAAAAACCCTTGAGGACCTAAGGGAAGGATAAACCTCCCAAAAGGAACATAGAGAGGAAGAAGTTGTTAAAACCCTTGAGCAGCTTTAATCGCCCCACCCCTGTTGTCGCTGATCCACTCTTTAACCTCCCCCGAGGTCAGCCTTAAACGAAAGTAAAAATGTACCGGGCAAACCCCACCGTGCCCCGCCTGGAGAAGTGGCTAGTTAAGAAGGGAGATTGCCCTTGGGAAGCCGGTTCCTTCAAGGGACCCGACCCACTCCAGATAGTTAGAAGCGCCTTCCAGGACTTCTGTGACAAGGAGAAACCTAGGTCTAGCAAAAAGGACAGATATGGAGCCTGGGCACTTTTCACCGCCCTACAGGACAGTGTGTCCCTAATTAGCAAGTTGCAAACAGCACAGGAGGAGTTAGAGGAGAGGTCCAAACGAGAACAGGACGCCTTGCGCCTAGAAATCCAGACTCTCAGGACCAAGCTAACCGAACAGGAGAAAGAACATGAGGAAAAGGCAGTTGAGTGGCGCGCCGAACGCGTCAATTTCATACTAGAAAAGCAAGGATTAACTACCGCCCTCCAGGACGCCCAGCACAAGGCTGAAGCGGCCACCGCTCGTGCCGATATGGCTGAGCACGCATTAACGGAGGGACAAGAGGAGATTACTAAGCTCACCCATGCCGCCCGGTTCATGGCGGACCACAACCAGTCTAAAACCGCAGCCGCGGACCATTCAGCTTGTAAGAGGGAGCTAGAGGCCCTGAAGCGACACTTGGGGATGCAACAGGCCGTAATTTCCGCCGTGCACCCCTCAGCCCTCTTGGCCCTCCCAGAAGATAGTAAGGATAGCTGGACATCTCAGTCGCCCCAGCCCGAGGAAGCTCCACAGCCCCTCCATCCGATAGCTACCAAAGAAATTGTCACCACAGACGATGATGGCAGGAAGACAGACCGAATAGTTAAAGAGACCCGCAATTGGAGGCCCGATGAGCTCCAAGCCATAGCTGACCGAATGGGACCCCTGAACCGAGACTCAGCTATACAATGGTTTGCTCACGTGACCATGTCCCAGCCCTCCGCCAGTGGCTCCGATGTAGCTCAGCTGGCTCGCCATTGTGCCAGCCCCGAAATAGTCACCTCCCTCAACGCATATATTTCTAACCGGAGACTAGCCACTCGCAGTCAGTATGGTGCCATGAAAGAGTTGTGCGCCTTCCTGTGGCCCACCAAGAGTTTAAAGGCCCTGTATATTGCAGAGTCTCAAAAACCCGGAGAGGATCCAGAGGCATATTTAGCCAGGAAACAGCTCCTAGCCGAACTAGCAGACGAGGTAGATTTAGATTTGAGCGACATGCCGGACTTCGACGACTTAGAATTCAGGAGGGCAGTCATAGATGGACTCAACAGCACCACTCGCCTAGCCCTAGCAGGAGTCGAGCCCGGGAGCATTACATGGGGAGAGCTGGAATCCCGCATCAGGAGCATTGCTGGCCTGTTGCGAGAGACCGGCGCCATCCGCCATGTGAAGTCCCCGGCCTCTCGTAGAAAGGAGAGCGAGCCGATAAGTGCAGTCACCTATGCCAACCATGGCCCCCACTCTCAGTACCGACCACAGGGACGCAGCCCGTACCCGGAGGCAAGGGGAGGGATCCTGAGGGGAAGGAGCAGTAGCTTTAACCGGGGAAGAGGGCCCAGGGACTACCGCCCGGGAGTTTCCTTTGCGCCCACCCCGAGTTACAGTTCCTCCTCCCAGCAGGGACCCCACGAGCCCCGATTACAGGAGGCGCCCCTAGCCCCTTCTCACTCGCGAGCATCACACCCGTACAATCATCAGGTCTACCCGCCTCCAGATCAGTCTAACGCTTGGGGAGCATCGCAGGGCGACCACGAGGGCTACCGGGACCGCGGCAGCACGCCCCAGTCCAGGGACTCCCTCCGTTGGGAACTGTGGATGCGCCTCAAAAACATTGGAGCGAACATGGAGCTATTCGATGGAAAGCCCACGTCCGTTCTAATGAAAGCGATCATGGAGTGGGAAGACCAGCAGCAGCCCCCAGTACCTCCGTCAGCGCCCCCTTTACCGCCAGACCCTCCCTTCTCGAGTCCCCCGATAGCTGCAGTCCGGGAACGCCCGAGCCCCAACAACCCCTTTAGAGGAAGCGCCGCTTCCACCGACCAGTGTGCAGGATCAGAATAGGGTTGCCCCGAGTCCCAGTCTCCCTCCGTGGGCATAGTTGCCAAACTAAAGCCGGACACATGGGGGAGACCGACAGTAAAGGCAGGGATCGGGACTCCCGGGGAAAAGAAGAAGCCTGCCACTCTCCTCATAGATACCGGAGCTTCACTTAACATACTCCGGCCCACCTTAGTCACGAAAGGCACCCAGACCCCCACAACCATGCAACTCGCCGGTTTTGGAGGCGGCATGCAGGAATCCCAGGTCTGGCAGGATATCCCCCTCTCCGTTGGGAACCTGGCCACCCGGATTTCGGCATGCGCAAACCGGGGAGAAGATGATGGACTTTTGGGCATGCCATTTTTCCGTGCCGAGGGACTGACCATTGACCTAGCAAATGGGCTCCTGTGGCGCATCCCAGGAGGCCCAGACTTCGTCAATGCAGTCCATCGATGTGCAGCCCTTAAGGCCCCCCTCCCTCTCGCCCCCATCACAGGAGACCCCTGGGTTCAGGACTTTCCCGAAGTATGGGTGACAGACAAGGCCGAGTGTGGGATAGTGAAGGGCGCCTGCGTCCTGATAGAAGGAAAGGACCCCCCCCCTCAGAGACAGTACAAGTACCCAGCGGAAGCTGAGGCAGGGATAGCCAAGACTATAGAAGGACTCCTTGAGTGGGACGTCATACTCCCGATGCAGTCCATCTGCAACGCCCCATTGTGGCCAGTTCTAAAAGCAGATGGAGTGACCTGGAGAATGACGGTCGACTTCCGTGCCCTGAATGCCACCACCCCTCCAGTTGCCCCGGTTGTGGCCAAGTACAATGAGATCCTAACGGCCATTGCCGCTGGGTCCCGGTTCTACTCGGTCATAGACCTGGCCAACGCTTTCCACTCCATCCGGTTGCATGAGTCTTGCTGGTACAAGTTCGCGTTCACTTTCCGCGGCCAGCAATACGCATTCAAACGGACACCCCAGGGATTCCACTCCAGCCCCAGTATTTGTCATGCCCATGTAGTTCAGATGTGGGAACGCCTCCAACCCTCCTCGAGGCCCCATGTACTGAGCTACGTGGATGACATTTTAGTCCACGCCCCCACGGAAGAATTAGCCCGCCAAATCACCAGGGAAGTCCTGGAACTCCTCCGCGAGACTGGGTTCAAGGCAAGCAGGGAAAAGGCCCAATTGGTTCAGACCAGCGTCAAGTACCTGGGTCTGACCCTGGGACCCGAGGGTCGCACCCCGGATGCCCAGCGAATGGAGGTCATTTCCAAGCTGCCTGCACCCACCGATGTCCCCTCCCTCAGAGCCCTTCTAGGAACCTTTAACTTTTCCCGAGACTTCATCGAGTCCTTTGCAGACAAAGCTCGCCCCCTTTACGCCCTCCTCAAGAAGAACACTCCCTGGGAGTGGGGACCGGAGCAACAGACAGCCTTAGCCGAGCTAAAGCGCAGTCTGGCCGCAGCCCCGGCCCTAGCCCATCCAGATGTCACCCAGCCATTCTTTATTCAGTTAGCAGTATCAGACAAGAGCATAGGAGCCACGCTCACCCAGCAGCAAGCGGGAACCGCTAGAGTAGTAGCCTATGCCTCTCGCAACCTAACCGCAGTAGAGACCAAGTTCAGCCCATGCGAAAAGACTTGCCTTGCTCTAGTTTGGAGTCTGACCCATTGGGAATTTATCATAGGAGGTTCACGTACAATAGTTCAAACCACTCACACGCCTCTCAAATATATCCTGTCGGGAAAAATACAAGACGGACAAGTCTCAAACGCCCGCATAGCGCAGTGGACCCTGGCCCTAGTCAACCGCGGAGTGGAATTTAAAAAGGAGACCACCGAGCCTCCAGCCCCCTATGGCCTATTGGTAACCGGGACCGAGCACGAGTGCCCCCTGGACCCGCCACCGCAGGTTGCCTGGCCAGTCACTTGGGGAGTCCCGCTAGAGGAAGCCCGACAGAACGGCTTCACATGCTGGTTCTGTGACGGCTCCTCCTTTCACGTTGGAGGCTCTCCTCGGACAGGCTACGGCGCCGTGCGAGTGAGTGACGCCCATACTCTCAAAGGTCCAGCCCGCCCCCATTCCAGCCAAGCGGCTGAGGTGCAAGCGCTTCTGGCAGTGCTCGAGTTTGAGCCCCCAGAAAGCCCGCTGGCCATTTACACAGACTCGGATTGGACGGCCAAAGCCGCCACGGTCTGGCTCCCGGTATGGCAGAATCAGGGGTGGAGAGCTAGCGATGGGAAACCCGTAGCCCACCTACAGCTATGGCAGCAAGTAGCAGCACTCCTTCAGTCCCGCTCAGGCCCAACGCAGGTTACCCATGTCAAGGGACACCAGAAGACAAACTCAGAGACCGCTTATTGGAATGACCAGGCAGACCTCGCAGCCAAGGCAGCCGCCACTGAGAATGCTCCCCTACTGGAACCAGCTACCGATTGCCCCTTACACCCTGTCACCACTCGAGCACAAGCCCGCAGCCAGGCTCAGGGAACTACGGGAACACTAGACCTAGCGCAACTACAGCTATCTGACCCAGAAATAACTGACCTCCTAACCGCAGGGAGAGATCAGACAGGAAGACTAATGATCCGAGAAGAGGAAGGCATAGTTTGGGCAGTAGATGCAGCCGGCGAACGCCACTGGGTAGTGCCACTGGAAGTCAGGGCCGACCTGATTCAGTTTGTCCACGAGCAGGGACACCGAGGCAAGGACCTGACTCTGGAAAGGGTAAAAGAGGTTGGATGGTGGCCTGGCATGCGCACCGAAGTAGCGCAATGGGTGGACAACTGTCTGTCCTGCGCTATGGTCAATGCAGACCCCACCGGACCTAGAGCCCCCCTCCAGCATCAGAGAATTAACGGACCCTGGGCTCGCATACAGATTGACTTTATCGGCCCCCTTCCCCCCACTCCTCGCGGCAATCGCTACTGTCTCACTGTCATAGACCCCTTTAGCAAATGGGTCGAAGCGTTTCCGTGCAAGCGCAACAATGCAGCCACCACAGCCAAACTATTGTTCAACAATGTCTTTTCAAGATGGGGCATCGTGAGAGTCATGGACTCTGATTTAGGCTCACACTTCATCGGAGAAGTCACCCAGGAGCTGTGCAAGGCGCTAGGCATCCAGCAGCGCTTCCACATAGCCGGCCACCCTCAAGCCTCGGGCGCCATAGAAAGAACCAACCGGACCCTCAAGGAGGCTCTCCGCAAAATGGTTCGCTCCTCCGGGAGAGACTGGGATGAAAAACTCCCCATAATCCTAATGGCCATCAGAGGCACCACCGCAGTTCACGGGCTCACCCCCCATATGGTAATGACAGGGCGAAGAATGCAGCTCCCGGAAGCCTTCTGGCTAGATACGCAGCTCCCTTCTGATATGCAGCCCGTAGTGATTAATGACGCCTGGGTCCAGGATCTGCTCTCATCCATACACGCTGTCCACATGCAAGTGGCCCAGAAGTTGGGCACCGCTCAGAAAGATATGGACCGCAAATTAGGATGGGTCAGGAACCCCAGGCAGTGGGAGGAAGGACAGCTCGTTCTGTATAGAAAGTTCTCGCAAAAGGCGCATTCACTAGCAGCCAAATGGCAGGGCCCAGTCCCCATCACGAAAAGAGTCTCCCCAGCCGTCTATCAGGTAGCTATCCAGAGAAAGACAGGAGGCACTTGGTTAAAATACTTTCACGCCTCTCAGTTAAAAGAATGGAAAGGGAAGCCGCTGCAATCTGCCCCTCCTGTGTATGACCCTGGGGGAGCCGCCACCAGCCCAGCCCCCCTCTGCCCAGTGATTCGCCAGATATCCCTTCACCCTGGGCCAGAGATACCCTGTGTCCCCTTAGACCAGACCTTTTTGGCCTTAGTATAAAAGAAACAGTAGAATATGTAGATATAGGTGTGAATGTCAAAAGTTTTTCCAGTTCTATTCTTTAACTTCATTAGGCGGGCCCCACAGTTGGGACCCTTGGGGAAGACACGGCAACCAAGGCCGAGTAGGACCACCACCGAGAGTGATTCTTAATTGGATTGTAAGCCGCATGTTCAGAAAAAAATTGCACAGGCAAAAGAGATTTGCTGTGTGTGAAAGTGGTTGGAGAGGCTTTAGCCCAAGAGTGAATGCATTTCCAATATTGGAGACACACCAATAATGGTGATCTCTGTATTTGAAAACATTTCACCCGCCGTGCTGGGGAAGATCCCGCATCTACGTAGATTCGGGGTCTCACCTGCCAGACCCACGCTTTCGCATGATGGTCGGCTTTGGCTTTGAGGGCCGTGCCTCCCCTGGAAAAGGACCCCCAGATAGCCCAACATCCCTCTTTTACTAATGTTCATATCCGTCATGGTGAGTTGCTATACGGCGCCACCAGCCAGTACGCTTTAGTGCAAAAGTAAAAGACCCGCCAGTATTTTGTAGATATGTACCCTCTGGAATATGTTATTGGGGTGCGTTCGCCACGCACAAGGGGCAGCGTGCCTCATTTACATAGCCAGGATCCCCTGCGCCAAGATGACCCCAGAATAACCCAGACCCAGTGGCGCCGGCAGATCTCGGCTGCCTCCGCCGCTTTTCGATAAACGCTGCCGAGCGCCTTCGGCTCCACTTCGGCCCTTTCCGCCAGCAGCCGCCCGCCCCACGTAATCTTTTCCCTTGCCCGTGCCGTACAAGGGAAAAGAAGGGGGGGAGACATATTGAAGTTATAATGAAGCCATGCCAGGCCTTCCAAGTGAGGGCAACCCGAAAGTACCCCACACCCGTGTGCTTTTGCTTTGTGTGTTTCTTACTTTTAACATGAAATTGGGGCCTCCCGAGGGAGTCCCTCCAAAAATTGATCCTAGGAAAAAATATGGTCCGCCGAAATACATACATGAGGTCCTGCAAAAAAGCAGAGGGAAAAAGGCAAAGCAAAAGCAAACCATCATAAAACATACCTTCAACCCTAACCACCCCTACTTAAAAATTATTTTAGAAAAATAGAACGAAGGTCTCCTTTAGCAGCAACCCTTATAGTTAATGGAAACCGCTCGCTAGTTTTTTTTCGTTTTGAAACGGCAAGGCCAGGCCGAGCCGGACCGATAGCTCTCAGCCCGCAAAATAAAAGCAGCCCGCCACCGAGCAAGGGGCACCTGAAGGCCACATAGCCTAGGCACCCAGGGACCCCTGGGGCGAGTTTGCATAATCCCGCCTAACGTACAGCCGACCCTCGCTCGACGTAAAGACGTCCCCCCTGAAATATACATGCTTTAAGAAGAAGCCCACGTACAGGAGTTCCCCAGAGCAACAAGCTGGAAGGCTCGCTTAGTGCCCCTGGGACTTCTCGTTCGAACCCCGCTTAACATACAGTGCTGGCAGAAAAACGCCCTCCCTTTTTCCCTGCTTCACTTCATTTATTTTGCCGCAAGAAACTCAGGGAACCTGTACTTATATCCGCAGGTCTCCCCAGGATATTTTCACCACAAAGGAAAAGGAAGGCCAGGAGATGAGGCACCTGGCTACTCTGTGTTTGCTCGTACTGGCAGGCACCCTAATAGAGGGACGCCCGTCCAAATTAATGCCCTACCCCCACTGGAGATGTATTAATACTCTAGCAGGAAATGAAATGATGGTCTGCAAGGTTGTACAGCAGAGCAATATGACCACCCCCACGGATCGCACTAACTTCCGCAGTTGCGAAGAGCAGTGGATCCGACCCCCAGAGCTTGTTATTTTATGTGTGGGAGTGAAAACCATGTCCCAAGAATTAGTGTGCTACTCGACTACTGACACAGTGTCACCACTCGCTCCGATTCCTTGTATGTTTCTTCCCCGTATCAGGCCAGCCCCCACCGCAGTCCCGGTGGTAGACAAATATACCACCCCTGCCAATGTCGAAACCTCGCCATTTGTTACTGAGGCTCTCGGACCATACTGTGAAGTTATTTTAGTGTCGGCCGCAGTATGGAAGGCAGGAGACCCCTTTAGAATGACCATCCTACTAGGCACTACTACCACTGAATATGCATCAGTCACTATCACGCCCCCTTCAGGTGCAGTTCTCTCCTTTGCTATAGAACGCTGGGAGAACCTGACCTGGATTGTAAAAGAGGAAGACCTAGCCAAACACGGCCCACCTGATTGGATACTGGTTCAACAGACGCCCGAATGCCAAACCAAGCCCCTAGTGGAGAAATTTCACCGGCTTGGGCTGCTCTTTGTAAATTTGACTCATGAACCAGGCAATTACTCCCTGCTGATCCGGACCCAGGAGACCCACGCCATCCAAATTGACCCTTTGATTGCTAGCAATGAACAATTAAGCCAAGGCGGCACGCATATAGTGGGCTCCCATGTTTTGAAAACTGACATTCGAGAGAGAGTTCTAGTCCGCCCGCAAATGTCTTTAAAAGAGATCCGCATAGACTTAGCTGAACTAAATGTAACCCAGAGGCTGCCGCAGTGCGCTCCCTATCTGGAGGCCGGTAGCAAGGGTTGGAATGCATGGCTACAACTGTGGATCGATCCCTCTCCCTCTCTCTCGCGTGCCAGACGAAGCATTGCCGACTGGACTGCTCCTGCAGCTGGAGGCTTAGCAATCATGGATTCGGTCAACATAGAGACTCTTGCTAATAAGTTTGCCCATGTCACGACTAGCATCTCCGACTTAGGTAAACCGGTGGTGCAGTCCCTAAATTCCATTTCAAATGGGCAACACGAGATCAGCTCCATTTTAGTTAACTGGGAGAGTCAAATTGAAAGAGATTTTTCTCTGCTACTCAAAGGAACACAGTCTTTGGAACGCAACATGTCAATAGCCATGGCATGTATGCAAGCCCAACAATTAAACCAGGCTGTGGCCATGGGGCTAATTCGGCAAGCCACGGACGGGCACTTGCCCCTGGAAATTAAAAGATTGATTACGCCCAAATTGTCACCCATAGAACTGGAGCTTGAATCCTGGTGGTCTCTCGTAAATTCCTCCTTCTCACCGACCACCCAGGAGCTTAAATTATTTTTATTAACGGCCAGTGCGCACGAGTCATTCCACGTGTATCCAGTCGTGCCTCTGGGACTCCAAGTCAGCAACACCGAAGTCCTCTACGCCCGCCACCCCGACCATTGGGCTCGCTTCACCCCAACCGGATGGCAGCTCGTCAGCCTCCAAGGGTGCCAGCATCGAGACCAGACCGGCTTCATTTGCCAGGACCAAGCCTTTGCACCTCATCACCCCTGTGTAGCCCCGCAAGTCGACGCCCTCAATGAGTGCCCTTTTGAGGTCGTCCGGGAGAACAGCTCCGCTGTCGTCTACATTGGGAAAGGATGTGCCTGTGTGCGAACGGCCTGCGACTTTGTGATCCTGAACTTGTTCCAGCTCAAGCCCGTGATCCCGGGAGTCAATCGCTGCTTCTGCAACCTGTCTTCGGTGGCAGCCTGCGACTTCACCTACACGGTACCGGTCTGGACCCAAGAAGAGATCCTGGTGGCACCCTCCATCTATCGTTATGTGAAGCCAGTTTCCCTTGGCATCGGTCTGGAGCTAATCCACGAGCTCTTGGCCCACCCGCAGCTCCACCGCACCCTCCAGAGCATCCAGAGGGACGGGGACACTACTGCTTTGGTTGTGTCCCACAACGGAAAGGAGATTTTGGATCTTGCCCAGCGGATTAAGACCACCGGTGAGCACTCGTGGTGGGAGACCCTCTTTGGCTGGAGCCCCACTGCCACTGGAATTTACAATTTGGCTCTGCACCCGATCGTTGTTATTTTGGCCTTTCAAGTTTTATTATGTGCCTCATTACTTTATTTGGGCTGTTGGAGCCGCCGACAGCTCCAGCAACTCCAGCTGTCTTACCGTTTGGATCATTACAATCCAGACCTCCTCTTGCCCTAATGGTTATTCTTGGCGCCCTCCTTTAACCCTTGTTTGTTTTATTGCTTGTGCCGGTATGAACTATGATTATGTTTATTACTATGTGTACGGATCCTGCACCGGCCCCATGGACGCTCTGCTGCCGGACACCGCTCCGAGGCCCTCTTGTGGACTAGGGGGGGACATATTTCTCTGCCTCCCAGCCCACGGCCCGTCTCCAAACGACTGCCAGCAATGCCACCGCCATGAGGACTAGAACTGTGTGTCTGAAGCCCTTCTCGCCGCTCACCGACCCTGCTCTACGGATTGATGCAGACAGCAAGGGGGGGTGGAAGTGTGTTTTGGAACACATGGACTAAGTTTGCTTGTTCTTGTATATATGCAACCCAGTCCAGCAGCTGTACTGCGGACTGAGCCGTCTGTGATCTTTGCTGCTCTATTGTTTTACGTTTCTTATGAATTTCTTTCCATTGCTTTTATGAATTTTAACTCCCATGAATTTAGCCCCGAACTAGTCCCTCCCTCTATCTACTGCAAGTGCGCCCATGAACTTTATCCCGATGAATTTGGTTTTAACCTTTTGAATTGCCTTCTTAACCCGACTCCCTCCGCCGAGGCAGTTCTAGTCTATGAATTTGATTTTAATCCAGCCATATTGATTTGGTTTTTAATCGCAGAGTTTATTTTTCTGTCCCCCATGAGCCCTTCCGCCGCTTACCCCTCATGAATTGTTTCCACGCACTTGCTTTTATTCTTGCTGCTGTTGACTTCATGAACTATTGCTTTTAATCACATATATGTATTTATGATTTTAACCAGTTATGAATTAGCCTACCCTCAATGAATTATGCCATGCTTGCACATTTCACTTTACCTTGTATGAATTGCTTTTAATCCTACATTCATGAATTGAACCATGAATTGTCTTTGCTTTTAAATCTTATGCCTATGAATTGATCCATGTATATTAATTGCCCCTGGTTTTTAGTGCTTTTAACCCATCATGAATTCCGTATGAATTACCTTCATCCATGAATTAATCAATGTACACAATTATGAATTATTGCTATTTATATGCATGAATTGATCATTGCTGCCTATTACTATGAATTACTATTGCTATGAATTATTACTATTTATTCTGACGATTGCACTTAGCACACCCCCTGGTGTGAACCCAGAGACCTGCGGCCCATTGGCTGATCTAAATTGCACTTATTCGGTTAGGTGGTTCTCCAAACTAAATTTTTGAGTGACGCCTCCCCCTCCTTCCCTTCCCACTCCTTCTTCGCTCGAAGCTCGACCACCGGACATTGCCGACCACCTCGCCTTTGAAGTCAAGTTCGGAGACCCGCGCGCCTGACGTCCCGGGGTCTCCGAGGGGGGGAATTGTTGCCAAGTAGGCCCCCTCCCCTGCTTTAAGGCCTGCCATGAACTGTGTTAAAGTTTCCTGCGCTACTGTTTCACTGCTGCACAAAGATTGCTTTGCACGTGTGTGCTCTGATACACGTGTCAGTTTCCTGCCTGCGTGTCAATTACCCTTGCTGCTGCTATAGACTGTGTAGTTTACTGACTCCATGTTTGGGTGACTGCACAAAGGACTCTCTTTCTGGGCAGCCCTGCCCTGACCTGTATCTGGACTTCCTAGTGTGCGTTTGGACTGTGTTACAAGTGTGCCCCGTGCCTGCATTGCCATCTGCCACGGACCGTGCCTGTTCCCTGCTTTGGACTGTGTTTTAAAGTGTTGTTTCCCCTGCCTCCATGGAAGTCTGCCTCATATGGGCCCAAGCCGCTGCTAGCAGCCGGGCGCCTGCCGGGGAAACCTCCAGCGAGCCTGGCTAGGCGCTCCCTGGTCAGTTCCCGCCTGGAGCCTCCCGCGAGCCGGTCGCCGAGCTTGCCCTCGCTACCGGGCAGCCTGCTATCCAGCCCCAGCTATGCCCAGCCG
Organism: Eublepharis macularius; assembly: GCF_028583425.1. NCBI lineage: Eukaryota > Metazoa > Chordata > Lepidosauria > Squamata > Eublepharidae > Eublepharis > Eublepharis macularius. The sequence continues at coordinate 175,298,147 of NC_072794.1, read as the reverse complement.
GCATCCATGTTCTCAGGCAGCAAGAAGACCCTGGGAAGAAGACTGCTTTGAGAAGCCATTTCGGCGAAGCGGGCACACCACGTCCGCAGCGAGAGCCCCTCGCCCCGCTCTGCATATCTTAGGAGCCGCCCCGGAGAAGAACTAAGTGCTGACCATCCCAAGCACTTAGAGAATGCATCTCAAAGAAACCTCCGCATTCCAGAAGCTGATGACATCAGGACAAGCCCTGTCCGCTGGAACATCCTTTCAGCCCACTTGGATTTCCCCCTCCCTCTTTTGTCCCCTCTTCCTGAGGTGTCACTTATCACAATCTGATTACCAAAGTGGCCCATCCAAGCCATTCAGTAGCCCATTAGACCCTTTGTTTTAATCTGTGAGAACCACCAAGTACAGCACCAGCCCCAGGGTACGTTTTGGGGTATTTAAGCTGGTCTCTCAGACCACTCGGTGCTCAGGCCATTCCCTATCCAGACCTCCTTGCTGTCCGTCTGTGGTCCCAGTGCTGGCATTGGGCCACCCTCGCTGCTGCGTCTCTGCTTCGCTCCAGGATAAGTGAGTATTCCCCCTATCATCGTTGGGAACCAGCTAATGCGAACGTCTCTGTATTTCATACTCTATGTTTCTTAGACCTCGTATGTTCTTTGTATGATTGTGCAAGCTAGGCTTACGCTACACTCAATACACGTGTTTGAACCTTACTCCTTGTCTGCCTCTTTTTCACTAGAGTGTCTGGGATCGGGACCTCCGTAAACATAGGTTATGATCCTCGCTTAATATTAATAGTTACAGACTGCTACAGCTAATTCCCCATTATAATAAAAGAGCAGTTCTGGTAACAGAAGATATGTGTGGGCTGAGATATAGGCCAGGAGAAAACCTGGGGTGGCAAGAGCAAAAAGACCACCCGATGGTCCCCAGATGACCTCCACCCTAGAGCCTGGGAAATGCTGCCCTCAGTTTCCTATCAGGGAGAAAAGAGGAAGTCACAGGGGCCCTGGGCAAAGCCATGTGTCAGCACAGTTCCAGAACATCTGTGAGTCCAGATATCCCGCTGGGTCATGAGGCAGGACCACCCACCCACCCACGAGACCTGAATTGAGGGGTTCCAAGATGACCATAAATGGCAAGGTGCCCCTATAACAAGGCAAAGGTGGGGAGAAAAGGAGAGCAGATGGTAAAGTCTAAAGTTCTCTGAAATGAGACAGATTGCCCTTGAAACGCTGGAAGGCCCAGCCAGCCCTTTGCGTGGGTGTGAACGGGAGGCTGTTCGGCTGTGGGTGTGCTTGGATGTGAGTATGAGCCCTGCTTGGAGTGAGGGGGTGTTGTGTAAACAAGAAAGCAGCAGTTGTGTTGTTGAAGCACACTGGAGGCCTGTCTCTTCCTGGTACCTCAGCTCAAAATATGAATCCCAGTGCAAATTGGTGGTTAGGCACTGGCAGGTAGAGCTCGATCACCTCTTTCCACTCTTCCAACCCTCATTAGATTTGTATCTAACCTCCTGAGGCGCTTGGGCAAATGCCGGATCAAATCTGGGGCTTAACCTTTGTGCCAAAATGCACTTTGTTGAACGTAAGCGCTGGGTTGGCTCACAAATGTGTATGCTGCAATGAATGTGGTAGCCTGTACATTTATAAAAGAATTTTTATTTATGTCCTTTATAGTCCACCTGATAGTAATAACATACTGTGTAAACTGTTCTGAGAGGGCGTTAAGTTGTCCTGAAGGGTGGTATATAAATCAAATGTTATTATATTATTATTTCTCACTGAGACTCAAGGCGAATTGCAGAGTGTGAGATTAGTACAGTCAATATCAGGGACATTTCCATAAACAATGCCATAGGGTTAATAAATACAAGCTTACAAAGACAGAACATTAGCAAGAATCCAATACAGAGTTGCAAGAATGCTGAAACGGAACATAAGCAATTCTAGGACTGACACGAGACAACGTGAAGCACAGGTAGCGCATAAGAGCACATATTTAAAGCAGCAGATAGGACATAAGGCAACATAGTGGTGAAGTCTATGGTCCCTAACTCCTTAGCGAAGCATCTGAGACCCTCCCTCCCTACAATACAGCCCTACAATACAGGCTTTCTGCAAATAATGGAAAACCGAATTATTCAAAAAGGCTTTTTATTCAGATAAAAGCCTTTTTGAATAATTCGGTTTTGCACTGTTTGCAGAAAGCCAGGAGAGTGGGGGCTCTCCTGACCTCCTCAGGCCGGTCGTTCCGCAGGGCAGGGGCCACCCCAGAGAAAGCCCGTGTATGGGCTGCTGTTGATTTCACCCATGTGCAGGCTGGCACCTGCAAGAGACCCTGTTCAGTTGAGCGCAGCTGCCATGGAGGAACATAGGGAGGGAGGAGGTTTATTCAACTGCTCTGCGTGGACAAACCTCAGCCCAACGCTGCCCACCTGAAATACAGCAATTTTCAAGGCAGGACTTCCAAATCAGTAGAGAAACCTGAACCTGGGACACGCAGCGTGCGTCTGTTTCTGGAAAGAGGAAGCAATTTAAAAGGCAAACCAAAGGAAGCTGGAGTGAATCAACACTTGAAAGACTGAGGCCCTTTATTCTGTCACTGTCAGCTCCCTGAGGCTGAACTGCCTAATTGACGGACTCTTCCTGCAATTGAGGCCATTCTGGCGCCAGATTTCAGACACTTCAGGCAGTGCTCTGCTCCTAGGAGCTTTGTTTTAATTGATTTAGTTTATCTAGTCAGTTTATTTTATCTAGTTTTAATTAGTTTTATTAGATATATTCAGTTTTATAGCTGGATTTGTTAGCCAACCAGCAGCCACAACTCCCCCCCCCCCGCTTCCCTCGCCTGTTAATCAGGAAGGGGAGAGCTGTATATAGACGCTGGTTAGCTTCTCTCTATCTCTATTAACCTCTTAACTCTTTGCCCTTTTTCTAGCTTTCATATGCTCTGCACATTATATATTGTATGTTAATTTCTATTTTTAGAAATTATATAAATGAGTTTATTTTGAGTTTATAGATATTGCATATTTATTAAATGAGGCGCTTTGGTACTATCTCTTTAAAAGTCTCTCTCCTTGATTTTCCCTTCCTATTCTCTCTCTGTTCTGGATTTTCGTTGATGTCCTGTTGAGATTTTTACACGTGTCATTCTCTTCAGTCATGAAAGTTAATCTGTTTGTGTTTAGTTGGAGACAACTAGTTAGCATAAGACCAGTTAGAAGTAGAGTTGTTCTTCCTGCCAGGGTAAAAGGGGAGTTGCATGCTTAATGAACAGAGCTAGGATCGATTATTGGCTGACCAGGTTTATTGGGGGGCAATTGACAGTCTTTCCTTTACTCGGACGCCATCACTCTCCAGTGAGTTAGACCATCATTTCCAGCACGCAAGGATGTCGGAACTGAGTTAGCTCTTCTTTATTTTACCTCCAATGTAACCTTTATTATTTTTCCCTTTATGTAGTAAACATTTATTTTAGAAGCTGAACTCACACGTGTCTCTGTGATTCTTTATCTGCTGTGCAAATTCTCTACTCTGCAACTAAATATATCCAAAAAGCCCCCCCCCCCCCGCTCCAATTAGGTGTGATTGGGGTGAAGAGCAATTTAGAGAGCTTTTCGGGGCTTTCATGTTTTCTTTATATTTATTTTGATAAGAGTAAGATAAGAGTAAATTGGCTTTTTAGCAATTAAGCAAGGGCTTCACTTAATGTTAAGTTTGCCGCAATGGTGGGGCGCCTGCTGTCCTCTCTTACTTTGCTTGGTTGCATCCTCCTTTACTCACACCCAGCTCTGTTTGTAAGTTGTTCATAATTTGTTTTCGTTCATTTTAACTTGTTTCTAACTTCTTTGTAAACTAGTTTAAAATTTGGCTGTTGTAGGTTTTCCGGGCTGTATTGCCGTGGTCTTGGCATTGTAGTTCCTGACGTTTTGCCAGCAGCTGTGGCTGGCATCTTCAGAGGTGTAGCACCAAAAGACAGAGATCTCTCAGTGTCTCTGTCTTTTGGTGCTACACCTCTGAAGATGCCAGCCACAGCTGCTGGCGAAACGTCAGGAACTACAATGCCAAGACCACGGCAATACAGCCCAGAAAACCCACAACAGCCATCGTTCTCCGGCCGTGAAAGCCTTCGACAATAGTTTAAAATTTGTTTTAATGTTGGGGCAGGGGTAGACAGGGTTGGGTATTTATTTATTTGTTTATTTACTCCTCTCTGGGTAAGGGGCAGCAATATTAAAAGCACTGGTTTTAATATAGAAGAGTTTATAGAAGAGTTTATTATGAACAAGCATAAACGCCCCTTCAAGGACCTTATGTCTCCCTCTCCTAAACAAAGGAGGGCAGAAGACCCTCTTAGACACCACTATAATTTTGGAAATAGTTTTAAGGCCTTACAACTGACTACGGATTACCTTCCCTCATTCCCATAATATAAATGCGGCTAGTGCCCAAAACCTTCTGAATGATTTCTCAACTAAAGAGGGAGCCACAAATTCTGATGATCTGCAGAACAAGTTTCGTAGATCTGAGATCCCCAAGAATGGGGACTCAATATTGAATCTGCTAGCATTATAAACTTTTCTTATTGCAGATACTTTAAATAAAATTTATGGGAAAATAGACTGTCTCTCCACTCAACTTTTAACAGCAATCCAGGGAAAAATTGGGAGAAAGCACATGATTTTATGAAAGACTCTTCTTCTGCTCCTAACCCCTGTAGAATTATCTTGGATATTCATTGCTTTAGAGGGGAAATTATTAATTGGAGTAATAAATGGCTCATAAAGGAGCATCTAGCATTTCTTCTGAATTTACACCATTTCAATTGATTTAAAGTGTTACGACAATTTGTCTTGTAACCTTCATTCTTACAGGTTAATAATCTTATTTTATTCTTCAAAACTTCCATCCTCCTGTCCAGGTTCTCTTTGAAATTTCCCCCCAAAGAATCTAAACTATATAAAAAATATAGTAGTAGACCCTTAATAGCTAGAAGGCAGGCCCCTAAAGCCCCATCGAGTCCATTGCTCGACTGAACTGAACCACCCGGAGGCCAGAAAAGTGTCTGAACCACAAGGGGTGCGAAAATTCAAAACTGTACTCTGATACCTTCAAAGGAAATTTAGCTGGATGCTATTGAGACCTTCCCTATAGTAGAACAGACCAATTTTATTAAGAAATTTGAACAACTACGAGATCATTTGATTAAAATTCAACAGAGGAACACATTTAAACTGGCTGTAGTGACAAAAATAATTATAAGAATAATAAGAGTTCAAAACCAGCAACAATACATACCATTTTAAACAAACAAACAACCTATGAGGAAACCAGAAGAAAGGGGGACCCCCCCTTTGTAAAGCCACGAGAGGGATTATTCCTTTCCTTGTAAAGAAACTATCTCGTGTCTCTTCAACATCTCACTCTTCAGTTCCAATACCCCTTGAACCTAAAATTCAAATCCACTCAGTGAATCCAAATGTTGCTTTTTCAGCCAATCAAATTGAATATGCCACTCCTGAAAGTCAATGACAATGCACTTGTGTGTGTGTGTGTGTGTGATGTGCCATCAAGTCACCTCCAACCTATGGCAACCCTATGAATGAAAGGCCTCCAAAATGTCCTATCATTAACAGACTTGCTCAGATCCTGCAAACTATCTGCCCAAGGAAGGCTTTTTTGACTCCATTTCTGTATTTGTTCTTTTATACGCCTATACGTACTATCATAATTATAATGTTTTAACTTATCTAGATTTGTTGGTCTCTATATCCCTAGATATCTCCATTTTTCTTTTACTCAAGTACATGGGAAACTTGATTTCAAAACTATTTGGACTGTGGGATTAATTTTGATAGGATATATCAATGACTTATTCTGGCTGACCCTTAGTCCCGATAAGGAAGCATATTTATCTAGAATTAATTGTAATTCAAGTAGTGAGGTATGAGGATCCGAAAGGTACAAGATCATATCATCTGCATATAAACTTAATTTTTGCTCCACCTGTCCTTTTATAAGCCCTTAATTTTGGTGTTCTAATTTGCTCTGCAAGGGGCTCCATCGCCATAGCAAACAATACTTCCCCTATTTATAATTCCCCCCCCCGAAAATACATTGTTTACTTTTAATTGCTGCCACTGATTTTTTTATACCAAGCATTTACTGCAGTCCTCATTCTTTGTCCAAAACCTATTGCTTTTATTAGTTCTTTAATAAACCCTATTTCCAAAGTGTCAAAAGCTTTTTCTGTATTGACTGCTAAAATGACAGAATCTTGATTCATGCTGCTGTAGCACAGTGGTTAAGTGGACTGGCTGTGAATCAGCACTCTCCTGGTTCGAATCCCACTACTGCCATGAGCTCAGTAGGTATCCTTGGGGAAGCCACTCCTCTCGAGACATGGGAAGCCACCGAGCTGCACAGACGGAGCCTTCATTAGCTCCTGAGTTCTAACTTGCCAGAGGCATTATATACAACGCCGAGGGGTGCCATCAGCTCCCTGAACAACCTAAAGCCGTCAGATGAAGATTGGAGAAGGGAGGAAGAATCTCATACGGCTTGGAACAGCATGATTGGAGTAAGTCAGAAGCTTGGAATAGCCATAAACTCGGCTCCCACACACTCCACTTTCTCTTTCCCAGTCTGTTATTCCCTCCCTTATCTCCCTTTCCCACTATGAAGATCATTTGCTAAGAAGTATTCAATGTACTACAAGATCAAGGCAGAAGAATAACCTGCAACACGGAGCCATAAATATCCTCATTTCTCCTCCCCCACCCCCTCCTGTCGCCTCCCGGCTCCTTGGAGAGAAGAGGGAGGCTGAGACAGATAACCAATCTGGAGAGGGGAGATAAGAACGGGGTATGGAAGCAATCAGATGTTATAAGACTGCATTTAAAGTAAAGGTTTTTAAAGTCTGTGGGATCTATTTAGAGTAACTGCGTCATACTGGAGTGGCCTCTCCATCTTGGAATAATTGCTTATACTGAACTGTTACCGGGAAAAAAACTGGATTTGGCTGTGTTTTTTATGGGAAAAAGTTTTTCTTTTCTCTTTTTTGGCCATGTGTGAGCTAAACTGGGCACTCCCATTTTTTAAAAAAATCTTCTTGTCTTTTTCTTATCTTTTTCTTTGTTCTGTAATTGATAGCAGAAATTAAACAACTAGAGATCACTTCTAGGAATACAAGCAGTACAAGAGTATATGAGCAACTATTAGCCAAAAGGAAAATTTTTGAAGCTACAGAATCAGACCAGATACAAAAGCAATTATTATATTTGAGACCGAGATTTTGGTTAAATATGCCAAAGACCTTAAAAATTTTAGCTTGGAGAATCAAAGAACACAAACTGGCTAGAAAGATAGATCTCTTAAAAGATGATAGAGGTTCATACTACAGACTGCAGAACAATGATTTCCCCCCTTAAGACCGCTTTGAACACATCCCATACAATACTTGGGGTGATTCCATTCTTTCTATTTTCCTTTAAAATTATTAATTTCTTGTATTAGCTTTACTCTAATCTCAGCTTTCAATAAAACTGAATTATTTAGCCTTCACATATATTGTTTATGTGCTTCTTCCAGCTTAAATAACTGACAGTCCACTGGTGCATGGTCTGCCCACAGGGTTGGTCCAATCGGGTTCCCCATATGAACCCCAGAGGACTCTTTGTTCTAATGATAAATATCTGCTGAAGGTCCCTGGCCCCAGGGAGGCCCGCCTGGCATCGACCAGGACCAGGGCCTTCTCGGTCCTGGCCCCACCCTGGTGGAAGGCTCTGTCCAATGAGACCAGGGCCCGGCAGGATTTGTTATCCTTCCACCGGGCCTACAAGATGGTGCTGTTCCGCCAAGAGTACAGGCGATGCTAGGTGGAGCCCCCTGGCCAGTTGAGTATAGAACATGCCCTCCCTACTGGTAACAACTCCCATCTATTAAATATTCCCTGCTAAGATGCTCTGGAGATGGTCAAAGGATGGTCAGTTGGATTATTGTGCCGCTATGTATATGTATTTTAAATATGTAATTTTGAATGTTTTATGGTTTTTAAACTGGCATTAACTGTTTATTGTAATTTTAAATGGTATGTTGGTTGTAATCTGCCCTGAGCCTGCTGGTGTGGGGAGGGCGGAATATAAATCAAATATGAATAAAATAAAATAAATAAATATCTGACTCTGATATTAAATTAAGTAAATCCCTAGAAACTAATAAATCAATATGAGTGTGTGGCTTAAATCTAGGGGAATAATATGTATAGTTTCTAGAATCCTGATGTAAATGCTGCCATGTGTCTACTAACTGAAAGCCAAAAAATAGTTCTAGTAGCTTTGTTGGTTTCTCACGGCTATCAGCTCTTATCTGTTTTACTTTAGATCTAGCTATAATTTTATCAGCAACCATATTAAGGTCCCTGCCTATTATCAAAGAGCCTTTTTGAAATTTCTGAAGCTTGAACAATGACTCCTCTATAAAAGAGGCTTGTTTGTTATTCGGAGCATACAATGAAGCAAGCGTCACTGTGCTGCTCCAGCAGCAATTATCTGAACATATTACTTAGTATGTACTAGGACTAGAATATATGCCTGTAGTTTTAAGAGAAGTGCATCCTGGGAGTTGTAGCGCCTTACCCCACAGGTTTCAGTTCCTGGGGCATTCAGAGCCCGCCCAAACTTGTTAGGGCCACTTCCTACTTTGTTCATTCACACCTTGGCAGGGAGAGGAGCAAGTCATCTCTCTTTTTCCCCACCACATTCATTGGGTCTATAAAGCTCCACCAAGTGCCTTTATCCGTGAAAGACGCACTCTCTCCTTTCTTATTTAGTAGAACTGTGTGGCGTGAAGAAGTTAAATAAAAACCGTTTAAGTTTGTAACCTGTGCATGTGCGTTGACACTTGATGACAAAGCGCTGGGATTCCCATCGATCTTCTCCTTCACAAAGATAAATCTTCCCATAGGAGCTCTTTCTACTTCCTCACCCTTGAAAACTATTGTTCTAGCTATCAGTATTGCACTGCCTCTAGATTTAGGTGCACCACTAACATGATATTGCTGATAGTCCTCTCACATTTTGGAATTGTATATTATAAACTGTTGTTTTACAATACATTACCTTATTTTGGTTTCCTGTATGCTTCCTTTTTTAAATCTGAGCTAACTATTACAGTACTAACAATTTACCTTGAGACACTCCCCCAAATCCAAAAATATGTAACTTCCCAAAATTGTAAACTTTCCAGTTCCGAGGTCAAGTGCAAAACAATCCCAAACTTGTTCTCCCTCTTACTTCCACCCCCCCTCCCCCAAACACCCTCTCCCTCAAACCCTTCCCCAAAACAGAAACCATACCCTGTCAATAAATCTATATCTTATCAAATTATCTTATATCAACATTACTGTTCAAAGAAACCAAATAATTATCAAATATCGAATTATTTTAAAGAAATCGTTATTAGCCTCTATTAACTTCTACTTAATCTGTTGTTATTATATTAAATAAAGGGTTATTAGGAGATGCAATGAAGTTCGAGTTCACCATTCCTTTTCTTTCAATAATCGTTGGTTCTAACGAAGAGCTCCTTTCTGGCATATTACCCGGCTGCTCCAATGGTGCATCCGTGGGGGCCGGATACAAACCTGTTGGATGATTTTTAGCTGCTGAGAGTGCGGTGGCATGACAGAGGCACTGATTGGCTCTGGCAAGTCTGAGGGTATTCCTTGGTCCAATGTTATTGGAGAAGTCTGGTCCACAGTGTTAAGGTGCAGAGCATCAGCTGTTTTGGGTGACTTCCTCCCTTCGCTTCCAGCAAAGGCATATAAATTCTGAACCACGGAGTTCCTGAAGTGTCTTTGGAGCTTAACCCCGAATGTTTGGAGCAGCAATGCCGAAGAATACAGGAGTGATGGGATTCCATTAGATTGAAAGTGCAAGAAAACACGTTCACAGATCCCTAATCCTGAGAGTTTTTCCAGTTTAGAAATATCAGTTGCTGAAGTTGCCAAGTTTAAAAGGGTTGTGAAGTGGTTTGTTATCTTTTTCCTGGAAGACCAATCAATATATTTTCCTTTGTAAGGAAATATTTTTACTGCAATACTTTTTTGGTTATATACTAAGTTTTGAGTAGTTTTGTTTCCCCAAAGACTTTTAGCAGGGTAAATAATCTCCTTACAAAGTATTTGTTCCCTTCAACAGCATTAGCAGTTGAATGGTCACACTTTTAGGAGCTTCTGCAGAGCTGGCTTTAAATTTCTGTTGAATCTTTACAAGGACATGGTCGGTTTGCTTTACAAGGTCCTTAATTGTTTTAATTTGTATAAAAATATTTTGAACTGTTTGAGCCACCAGTCCTGTTTGCTGGCCTAAAAGGTCCACCTCCCTATTCCTTTTGATTCTGTGCCTCCAGCGGGGGCTCTTGTTGCTCCTCCTGCTGCTGCTGCCCCACTGAGGGCGAATGTGAAGAACTCACTTCCGGATAGTTTTCTCGTACTACGTTTAAGACTGACTGGCCCATTAGGCAGCTCTCTCCTTTTCCTCCTTGTCATCATTAATGTCTGTCTCAAGGCTAGAAAATCTATTGTGTGTAGTTATCAAATAAAAAACCCCTTCCCTTCTTGACTGCTTGCTTAGAGGAGGGGAGCCTTCTTCCTTGTAGGGACACGTCCTTATTCTCCCCCTAGTAAGGTGAAATTAGCCCACCAATTCTTACTCCTCTTTTCTCCTTTCATTAGTGTCTGTCTACGGACTCCATACTCACTCCCAAATCTATTGTATAAATCTGAGTGCCAGCATTTCAAACACAGGCATAAACACAGAAGTACACTGGGAGGAAAACACCAAACCAAACAGTCAAGCAGCAACCACATCACAACAAACTCGACAACAGACTCCACAGCTGCCAAGATTGTAAGTCCAGGAAGTCAATAATAAAAGCTCTAAATAAATGTAGAGCCTTAATTGGCTTGTTATTGTTGCTAGTGTTGTTATAATCTTAGCAGATAAGGTGTACTTTCAACTGCAGTACTACAGCTTGCCACTCTGCGCCACGGGGCCTGCTAAAAAGTAATAGCGCAAAAAACACACACACACAACCCCATGGCTTTAAAATGTTATTTACTATTAAAACCTTTTGAAGAAAGAAGAAGTTCCTAAAAGGGGAGAATTCAGGCTTGATTTGATCTAGTACCCACTTACTTGTCTTTTTGGCTGTCCATGGTATCCACACAACTCTCCTCCAGCACCACATTTCAAATGAATCCATTTTTTTCCTGTCAGCTTTCTTCACAGTCCAACTTTCACATCCATCTATAGCAATGGGGAATATCATAGTTTGGATTATCTTGATCTTGGTTCCCAGAGAGACCCCTTTATCATCCTTAAGGGTCTTCTCTAGCTCCCTCACAGCTGCTCTTCCAAGTCTCAATCTTCTTCTCATTTCTTCAAATACGCTTGTAGTAATATTAAAATACTAAGTTGGAATGTGGCTGGCTGGAACACCAAATGTCTCTTTTCAGAAGTGAACTATTTTTAATCTACTTTTGATATTAATACAAGATACTTGGTTAAGTAATCTCATAACCTTCCCAGGATATATTATCTTCTTTAAGGAGGCCCAAAAAGGGGAGAATGGGGGAAGGCCAAGAGGCAGGTTGGCCTGTCTTGTTTCATCTGCCCTTAATATTTCTGGATCGGAAGCGGTGGCCTCTTTTGACCTGACTTAGGCTGTTTTGACACAATTGACTGATTTCTCTTTCATAGTAATGTCAACTTATATCCCCTCAACTCAAAATCATTATGTTCTGGCCTCTTACGGGTCCTCTTTTTTTGGAAATCTATGATACTCCATCCCATATTGGTTCCATAATTATCCTGGAGCCAGGCTGGAAATGCAGCCAGAGAGGATTGCCAGGGGCTGTGACAGCTGTGCTCCCAAATCTCCCTGTTGAATTGCTACCTGCCTGAAGGAAAACAGAGGCATCTGCAGTGATGAGAAGGGGCTTGACCTTGTGCATGCCAGAGCCAGGTCTGCTGCACTCTGGGAGGTCCGTGGCCCCATGGGGGTGAGTGAGCAGGAGACCCCTCTGAGGCACAGGCTGCTGGCATCCCAGTGAGACTTACCCACCCTGTGAGGAAGTGCGCTTGACTGCATCAGCTTGCTTAGCTCCTGCCGTTGCTGTTGCTTGGAGCTCTGATCCTACGTGGGAATTAGTTGCTTGGCCACTTTAACGGGGGAGCACAGAGAGCCAGCTCCCAGGCATTCTCACTCACAGTTGTGCCTGTCCTCTGCCCAAAGGGTGGGGGGGGCGGGGTCAGTTGAAGGATTCCGCACCCAGCCCTGTTATGAGCTACATGCATCTTCTGCCCCACAACCAAGGTGGATCTGCCAAGTATGCTTCCTGGGAGCCCCCGCTTTATTAGACATGAACTATGGTGCCTAGGGGTCAGGGCCAGGCCATCCTGTCCAACATGCCTGCAGCCACCCCGCCACCTCCTGCCAGTGTCAGGCAAACATCGGCAGGCGAACAGAGCAGCCGGTGGGGGGGGGGAGGGTGCAGGCTTAAGCTTGCAGCCTCCCCGCCACCTCGTTCACCCGCTGGTGTTGGGGCCGAGGAGCTCCATCAGCAGGTGAACGGAGCGCCGGCGGGGAGGTGCAGGCTTAAGCCTGCAGCATCCCTGCAGCCTCCTTTGCCCACCGGTGTTGGGGCCGAGGAACTCCTTGGCCCTGACATCCATGGGTGAACAGAGCGCCTGGAGGGGAAGTGCAGGCTTAAGCCTGCAGCCTCCCCGCCGCCTTGTTCACCCACTGGTGTCTTCTAGAGCTTCTGGGGTACCTAGGCAGAGGTTTTTGAAACCAACATCAGGATTAAGTCAGATAGATTGCGATGGGCAACGGAGTACACTCCCCTATCCAAACGCCCGAATGCCATTGTTCGCCGTCACTGGCCTTTGGTGTCAGATATAAAAGGATGTGAATTGCCACCTACCATAGGCTATAGGCGAACTAAAAACATCAGGGACATTTTAGTCCATTCAGATTTGGCAAGGACCCAGGCGATGGCAGATATGCCAATGGGGAATGACAGATGTGGGCATTGTGCTGCGTGCCCCCCCGATTTTGGAAGGGACTTGCGTTGTTGCGCCATCTACGGGGAAACAAGTGCAGATCAAACATTTCTCAACATGCCAGACTGCTGGGGTAATTTATCTCATTATATGCCCATGCCCCAAATTGTATGTGGGAAATGCCATTGCAGGTTTGGATCCTTGTGGGTTTGGATCCTTGAGCATGTATCAAGGATCAGAAATAACGTTCAGGAAGCCCCTTTGACTCGGCATTTTATGGAGCAACATCACAAGGCATTGGATATGAAGGTAGCAGTTTTATTTGTGGCATGTGGAGGCTCTGGTCAATATATACCTAAAGAATTACTTAGAAGGGAAGCCCAGTGGATTTTCTTTTTGAAAACTTTGAAGCCACAGGGTCTTACTAATGAAATTGTGCTAAACAGCTTTTTGGGATAAGTACTTAGCACAGGTTGCTGTATCTTTAATTTTAGTGAAATGGTCAGGATAGAGTTACTATATAAGTGAGTAAGAACCAGGAGGGGGCAAGCTAGATTCTCGCGTCAGCGTCACCCTCTGGGTTCAAAGAAAGAATTGAAGACTTGTATGGGTAAGCATGGAGATTTATTTAGACTTGGTTGTAATTCTTTATCAGAACATCACTGGCACTGTTGGCATGATGGTATGATGGATATCGCAGTGAGCCGTGGTTGCCCCTGAGGAAGTCTGTGAGACGAAATCTGATGTTCCAGCGGGCCTGTTCGGGCATTCATCTCTGTGGATCCCTAGTTCAGGAAATAAGCTGAAGATATCTGCAAAAAGGAGAAAGACAGAAAATCAGAACATCAAAAAAGGACATAAAAATACTGACACTCACTTTGCGTTCTGAACTCGGAGTTGTCATCCTGCTTCCTTTGAAAACACGGAAGGGGGGTGTTTTGTCCCTCTTGGATTACTCTTTTGCATTTGAATTGTGTGTTTATTGGTAACAGGAGTGGAGCAGATAGCAATGCACCCCCCCCCCCCCATCTTAACCCAGGTGGTATTAGTAGCAGAGCAGGTGGCAATGCCCACCCCCTGCCTTAATCCAGCTGGTATTAGGAGTGGAGCAGGTGGCAATGCCCACCCCCCTTCAGCCAGCTGGGAACAGGCGCAGAGCAGGAGGCAATGCCCTTCTTCCCTTCACCAAGCTAGGATAAGGAACAGAGCAAGTGGCAATGCCTCCCCTCTTCAACCTACCAGAATAAGCCACTGAGCGGGTGGCAATGCCTACCCTGTCTTCACCCTGCCGGAGTCAGGAGCCAAGCATGCAGCAATGCTTGCCCCCCCTCAACCTGCTGGAATCCAGAGCAGAGCAGGGGGCAATGCCCACACCCCCTTCACCAGCTGGGATCAGGAGCAGAACAGGTAGTAAAGCCCGCCACCCACTTTCACCTGTCAGGATCAGCTGTGGAGCAGAAGGCAATGCCTGTTCCTCCCTTCACCCAGCTGGGAGCAGGCTTGGAGCAGACAGCAATGCCTGCCCCCTTTCACCCAGCCATAGTCAGGTGCAGAACTTGAGGCAATGCCCCCCTTTACCTGGCATGTATCACACTCGGAGCAGGTAGCAAAGCCCGCCACCCCTTCACATGGCCAAGATCAGGCAGATCAGGCGTGGAGCAGATGACAATGCCCACCCCCCTCCTTCACCAGCTGGAATCAGTGATGGAGGAGGAGCAAATGCCTGCCCGCCTGCCCTCCCCTTTCTAGAGCCCGTTGTAATTTTTCCCACAACGGGCTTTGTTGCTAGTCTAAAAAATATTGAAGGAAAAAGTGTTAACAGCCTAACTTGGGCATGGTTGAAGATGGGTACAATCAAGAAAGAAACTGAAGGTCTGATCTTCGCAGCACAAGAACAAGCATTGCAAACGAATGTTATGAAAGCCAAAATTCAGAAAATCAGTGAAAATCCAAAATGTCAACTTTGCCAGGAGAAAGATGAAACTGTCTCTCACCTTATCTCTGAATGCAGCAAAATTGCACAGACGGACTACAAAGCTAGATGTGACAGGGTTGCAAAGCTGATTCATTAGTCATTATTATGTAAAAAGTATAACTTGCCAGTATCAAAAAATTCATGGGAACATCAGGTGGAAAAGCTGCTAGAAAATGAACAAGTCAAGATCTTGTGGGATTTCAGAAGTCAAACAGATTGGCACCTTGAACATAATACACCAGGCATAACAGTTGTGGAAAATCGAAAAGTCTGGATAATCAACATTGCAATTCCTGGGGATGCCAGAGTCGAAGAAAAGAACAAGAAAAAATGAGTAAATATAGAGATCTGGCAATAGAAACCACCCGACTATGGAAGAAGAATGCAACAGTAGTCCCCATTGTCATCAGGGCACTTGGAACCATCTCGAAAAACTTTGCAATTCATATGAAAAAAACAGCAGCTTTCTGACGTAACACCGACAGAACTGCAAAAGACGGCTCTGCTTGGAACAGCGTACATATTATGCCAATATCTGGTTGATACTTTGGTCTCTGGAGGAAACTTGTATCAGCTTAGCAAGGACAATCAATAATAACATGTGACCTCTGCTTATCGTTGTTTCGAATAATTCAAATAATAATAATATTCGATTTATATACTGCCCTTCAGGACAACTTAATGCCCACTCAGAGCAGTTTACAAAGTATGTTATTATTATCCCAGCAACAAACACCCTTTGAGGTGGATGGGGCTGAGAGAGCTCCTAGAAGCTGTGACTCACCCAAGGTTACCCAAGTTGGCTTCAAGTGGAGGACAGGGGAGTCAAACCCAGATCTCCAGATTAGAGTCCCGTGCTCTTAACTACTACACCAAACTGGTTGAAGGGGAACTTCTATATTCTTATTCCGAATCTGTGACAAGTGCTCCTGTATCCTCACATGAAGGGGTTGAGTTGTGCTTAGATCAACGGCAAGAACATTCTATAATATAAACCATCTCCATGGTATTGCAAGTTGAAAATGCAGCTGTTCTGATTCCTTTATTTCTAAAACAAATTGGGCTGGACCCATTCATCATTTCCATCAATAGAAGCCTGACTCCTACCACTGACGGGACTTTCTCTTGCTGCAGCCCTCTGAGCTCCCAAAATGCTGCCTCTGTGTGACTGAAGGCCCCCAGAAACAGCTGGTGGGGCCAAGTGGGGGGTCTACATTGGAAGCACGAATTGATAAAAAAAAATAATTCCCTTGCTGCTGTTGGAAAATCAAGCCTTTGTCTAGAGCGCTTCTTCTATCTACTTGAACATTTCCCTTAATGGCAACGCTGCCCTATCCGCATCGTGGTCTCAAGTACCTGAACACATCTTGGAATTCTACCTATTCATCATGCAACCTCTATTGCCTTCAGGAAACAGCGTTCCCACGTTGGTTTGAAATTACATTTGTAACGAATATGGAAAATTAACATATTTTATATTAGGGGTGCCATTCCCCTGCCCGAGGCAGGGGCTCCCCTGCTCCCACCCTTCCCCCCACGCCCTTACTTGGCTGGGGGGGGCACGCTCCCCAGGGCGCCCCCCCCCACAGGCGGTGCAGCATGGCCCGGACAATGCAACACCCCCGTACCCACAGCGGCCCAAATTGCGCCCTGCAGCACTCCACAGCAGACCCATTTCGGGCCCAATCATGCCTGTTGTGGACCGCAGAGTGCACCCTTTGACATGCAGGGCCATCCATTGACCTGTGTGGTGACATCACTTCCAGGAAGTGATGTCATCATGCAAGCCAGGAGCAGGCATGCGCAAAGAGAGACTCCACAGAGGCCGCAGGGTAAGAGCCGGGTTCCTAATCTCCTGCCGAGGGGAGACGAGGGACCCGGCAACCCTATTTTGCGTACAATACACCCATTTCAGAATTCGGTTGTCACGTGTAATCCTTAAAACTAGTATCAAATTAGAATTAAACATCGCAGGCATGCGGTCACTGTTTTTTTCCCCTTACAAATGAAAAATGACCCAAGTCTTACACAAGGAGGTTTCTATTATCTGAACATTTACGCAAGACCAGAGGTGTTCCGGAGGGGAGGGGGCTTCTTGGCAGGACAGCAGGCGCGGGAGGGGGGCGGGGGGGGGGCCGGCCGGCCGGCCTTTCGGTGCCCAAGGAAGGGGCCCGATTCTGCGCAGCGCTGCCTCCTCCCCTGAGCCAGCGAACTTCAATAAAACGCGCGCGAGGAAGAGTCTGAACGAGGCGGCCCTTCTTTGCCTGCCACTCGTTGCGCTGCGTGTGTGCCGCCAGGCGGCCTCCCGCCCACCCGCGGCCCCCTGAAGGGAAGCCCGGCCAGGCGCCCCCTCGTGCCTCCCGCACAGGCCGGCTCGGGCCCTGCCTCCTCCTCCTCCTCCTCCTCCTCCTCCCCGCAGGCGCCCCTCGCCCCGTCCGGCGGCCAAAGCAGCAGCAGCAGCGCCGCCGCCGCCGCCGCCGGCGGGTCACTTGGGGCGCGATTCGGCCCGGAGGCCCCTCGGACGGTGCCCGGGCAGCCCCCCCCCGGCGCCACGAAGCCCCCCCCCGGCGCCAGCCCCCCCCGCCTCGAGGGGCCCCGCCCCTTCGGCCCCGCCCCCGCCAGGCCGGGACTGCGGGGGGAGGCGGGGCGAAGGGCGGGCACGCCCCTCCCGGGCGCTGTCCTGCGGGAAAGGGGCGGGACCTCTGCCTCGGGGGCGTTCCCACCCGGCTGCTCAGCACCCCTCTTGCGCTTGCGTCGCCCAGGCCCGTCGGGCCGAGGCAGCCGCCAATCCGCTCTTTAGTTCTCTGCTGCGGGGAAGCCCCGCCCGCTGACCGCGCGCCGAGGGCGCACGCGTGGTTGCTCCAGCCGGGCGGTTTGTATGGTGGCCGGTGGGGGACAGTCCCGGCCAAGATGGCGGCGGCTGTGGCGAGCGGCGGCGGCTCGTGCCCGGCGGGGTCCGGGGGCAGCAACGGGGCCGGCATGGAGGTGGACGCGGCCGGTGAGGGCGGGGCGCGGCAGGGCGGGACGGGGCGCGGGAGGGAGGCCTGGGCCTGGGCCTCTCCCGCTGACCGGCTGCGGCGCTCCTCTCTCTCCCGCAGCGGCGCCGGCGGTGATGGCCTCGGGCGTGACGGGCAGCGTGTCGGTGGCGCTGCACCCGCTGGTCATCCTCAACATCAGCGACCACTGGATCCGCATGCGCTCGCAGGAGGGCCGCCCCGTCCAAGGTGGGCCGCGGGGCCGGGCTGGGGGCGGGCCGGGGCTGGGAGAGGGCCGGGCTCAGGCAACCCCCCCCCCCCCCCGAGCGGCCGGGCTGACGGCGCCTCTCGCCCCCTCCCCCGCTCTCAGTCATCGGGGCGCTGATCGGGCGGCAGGAGGGGCGCAACATCGAGGTGATGAACTCCTTCGAGCTGCTGTCGCACACGGTGGAGGAGAACGTGGTGATCGACAAGGAGTACTACTACACCAAGGAGGAGCAGTGTGAGTGGCCGGCCGGTCGGGCCGGGCGGGGGGGGGTCTTGGGGGGGCCTCTGAGGGCCGCGGGTCTCCCAGACGCTGCTCTGCTTCCCCCTCTCCGCAGTCAAGCAGGTCTTCAAGGAGCTGGAGTTCCTGGGCTGGTACACCACTGGGGGCCCCCCGGACCAGTCTGACATCCACGTCCACAAGCAGGTGAGCCCTGGCAATGAGGGGGGGGCACCCGCCTGTCCCTGCCGCCCGTGACCTGCTTTTTGCTCTTCCTCAGGTGTGTGAGATCATCGAGAGCCCCCTGTTTCTCAAGCTGAACCCCATGACCAAGCACACCGACGTGAGTACCTGCACCTCCTCCCTGCTGCTCCAGGCAGCTCTTCGGCGCAGCCGCTTCTCTGTGAGGCACTGGAGGCCTCTGCGTGAGCTGGGCGCTCTTCTCTCTTTCTCCCCAGCTGCCGGTCAGTGTCTTTGAGTCCGTGATCGACATCATCAATGGAGAGGTAATGCCCGCTGCTCCTCAGTTTGCCTGTTTCTAAGACACTGTTTCCCCTGAAGAAACTGACAGCCTGGTAGTAGGCAGTTGGTAGGCTTACTTCCCACTCCTTGTACATTGTAAGCAGGCGGACTGGAGGTGGAAGCCCTGGCCCCTGAGCCGCATGTCCATTCCATTTCCAATTATCTAGACCCTTCCCCTTTTTTTTTCAAGGCCACCATGTTATTTGCTGAGCTCACATACACACTGGCTACAGAGGAGGCTGAGCGCATTGGGGTGGACCACGTGGCACGGATGACTGCAACTGGCAGCGGCGAGAACTCCACAGGTAAAAGTGTAAAGGGTGTGGGGTGCCTCAAAGACACCAGTGGGTTGGTCCCACACTGTAGAGCGATGGGTGGGTTGGAGAAGGGGGCACTTTAAGCAGCACAGCAGAGTGGAGGGGTAGTCTGCCAGGCCACTGGTGCTGGCGCCATATGGCTGAAGCTTGTATGTCGCTAGATTCCATGTTGTCCCTCATTTTCTCCTTCGTGACCCTGTAGTGGCTGAACACCTCATTGCTCAACACAGTGCTATAAAGATGCTGCACAGCCGTGTCAAACTCATCCTAGAATATGTCAAAGCAACAGAGACAGGTCAGGTGACTGGATGGGGCAGAAACATCGTCTTTACCCCCCCTCCCTTTTTTTTCTGGGTAAACAGCAACAGACCCGTCTCTAACATATCTTCTTCCTGCTTCAGGGGAAATACCTTTCAACCATGAGATCTTGCGAGAAGCCTATGCCCTCTGCCACTGCCTGCCAGTGCTGAGTACTGACAAATTTAAGACAGACTTCTATGATGTGAGTACCTGGGGGGGAAATGAGGGCAGGGGTTTATTTACCTGTGCTGTACTGCAAAGGGAAAGGACACGAGTGAAGGACTTGGACCTGGAAAGGACCCCAAGCTCATCTACTCCAGCGCCCTACACAATGCAGGAAATCTACAGTCACTCCCCATGACCCCTGCTCTATGCCCAGAGGAAGGCAAAATACCTCCAGGATCTCTGGCCTGGAGGAAAATCTGGCCTGAAGTATTACCCTGGCAAGAGGTGGAGGGTGGAATCACCTGGCAAGGCTAGAAATCTGCAATCATACCAAAGGCTGCAGTGCTCCAGAGTTTGCGCCTGCCTGTTGTGCCCAAGACTTTACAAATACGTAGGGAAAAAGTTAAGCCATTTCCTCTTGCTCATTTGAATAAAGATACCAGTCTTGGGCTTAGCTTTAAGGGATGGTCTTTGTGCTCATGTACTGCTAAAGGAAATACTAAAATGCTTGAGGTTAGCTGAGCTGGTTTCCTCCCCTGGCTTCATAGATCACATAACAATAGATTGTGGACTCTCTGCTTTGCTCTGATGCCATCTTCTTGTGGCTCCTTTCCAGCAATGCAATGATGTGGGCCTTATGACCTACCTGGGCACCATCACCAAGACCTGCAATACTATGAATCAGTTTGTCAACAAGTTCAACATCCTCTATGACCGCCAGGGTCTTGGTCGGCGGATGCGGGGCCTCTTTTTCTGAGGTGTTGTGATATTCCTGAAGAATAAAGTGATTGTGATGTTTGAGCCTGTGTGTGTGGGAGGGGCTAACATCTTGGTGGCAACAGTGGGACGAGAACAGCAGAGGGCAGTGAGTTTCTGGACACCAAGGGTCTATTTGCTGTGAAGCCAACAGGCAAAGGGTGACCTGCCCTTCCACATGTACGGTTGTCATGCTGAGTAGGCACCTTGCGAAGTCTTAATCAACCCTAAATGCCCTTTCTGAATATTTTTTCAGGGGTTGGATTAGGGCTGCCCTTGCCTGGAGTGCCTCATGTTGCTAGCAAAGTCCTTGTTTTGGATTTCCTGTACTGAGATGGAACGGGGCCAGTACGGCCCTCTTCATTGCTCTGGCTCTTTGCCAGGCTCGATTTTTCTCTTGTAGGGACCTCCTTCCTCTTCACAGCTAGTTCATCCCTTCTGCCACTGTGGCAACATAAATAAGAGAATCCATAACACAAAGTCTTTAAGTCACCCACTTTAAAGCAGTACAGGAACGCTAAAACAGCTGCCATTTTCTCTTTTTTAGGGCCATAAGACCCACCAATCTCTTTCTGTAAATAGCCACCACTCATCTCCCAACAGCCCTGACTTCCTGTATTAATCTGTGCGTCTCATCTGGCTGTGACCAGATTTACTGAGAGCTCTTTTGGTCGCACCCTGCAGTTGTCAGGAAAGGGTTAACTAGTTATTGCAGTGACTCAAATGGGATGCATTTAGCTGACCACTCCTGCACCCCCCCCCCGAGCAAAACCATGTATTATGTGAATTACTTGAGCAACAGAGATGCTCTCCAGCCTGTACCTCCCCACCCCCCCCCCCCCCGGGATGACTGAATTAAGAAACAGCACCTGGTCACACCTTGTAGTTCCTGCTCTTTCTGCCAGGGCCTTGTGCAGCCATGATCAAGTGCAACTTTCCTTACTGGACAATAGCCAGACACACTTGCAAAGAGATTGGCAGCTTGGAGCTGCTAAAGAAGTATTAGAAACGGAAGCGTCGTCACCTGGATTGGATCTTCAGTCTTTTTTCCGCTGCGGGAGAACAAAGCAAAGGTGACCAGGGGCAAGCCGCAGCATGGCTGCAACTTCGACTGGGCCTCTTTGCCCCGCTTCTGCTAAGGAGAGGCAGAGACACCGCGGATTGTTATGTATCTTTATTGTGGAAAAATTAAATCCTGTTTTAAAAAGTGGAGTAAAAGGCCTCTTTCTGGGAAAACAGCCGGTGGCCCCCCTCAGGGCAGCATCAAACAAAGGTGAGGCGGGTCTTCTGCTGGTTCACCTGCCAGACATTCAGCTCTTCGTAATCCTCAAGCGCCGCGTGGAACTGAGCCGGTGTGAAGCCCTTTGAGATGCAGCGCTGCTCGGCCTCTGCCAGGCGGACGGAGCGGACCCCCCCAACTGGAACCATTTCCCGGATGGCCGCAAAGATCAGCTCGGACGGCTGTTGGGTTCTGGGGGAGGAAACAGAAAGGAGGGGTGACCAATGGCGTTAGGGCCTACAGCCAGTATTCAACGACTGCTCCGCCCTCCAGTTGTATCATGGGGGGCGGGTTTATGACAAGGACCCTCCATCACACCTGCTTGGCTGTCCCTTGTCTGCAACCAGGGAGTCCTTCGACATTTCCATGAGACGCATGGCTTCGTTCACATCCTCCTTCTCAACCACGTCCACACGCCTCAGCCGTGCCTAGAAGGGGGAGAGGCAGGATTAGTCCTGGCACAGTAGGCATGGAGTAGCACTCTAATAAGCCTGCTCCTGCGTGCCACCCCCCTTCCCCCAGCATCTGCCCTTTCACTACCTTACTCTAGCCAAATCCTCCGTGTTGGAGAGAGCACCAGCAGGTATGTCCACCTCCCTGGTCTATAGGGTGTTGCCAGCACTATGCTTGCTCTCAGGTATCTTAAGTGCTCAGCTGCAGAATTTACAGCTGGTGTGCTTCAGTGAGGGAGCAGTGCTCCCTTCTGCCTTGCCACCACTTATGCCTAAGGTGTGCACTTTTTCAGGCCATGTCAAAGCTCAGATGTATCCCTTGAAGACAGCCATGGATTCAGCCACATTTAGCATGAGCAAGACATCAGTTGTGTGAGCTTTACTAGTTGATTAATGTGTTGCCAGGAGGTGAGGCAAAGGTGTGTGTGTGGGGGGGTGGACAGTGTTCCATTTAAATGAAAAGCAAAGCACCTCTGGTTGTAGAGGCTGGACAGCGAGTGCTTCATTGTCTCCTGAGGGTACTGACAATGCAGGTTTGGGTAATACTTCCAAAGACGTTAAAGGGGAACGGTCTTCAATACAAGGAACCAAGGCAAAGCCACACAGACCGTTGTATTGCAAAAAGTTATATTTTACTCAGTTCCGTTTTCTTTCCAGGCACAATCACAGAAAACCGTAGTTGTAAACAAAAATAAAGGTCTAGGAGCATCCACCCACCGGGGACTGCTCCCAACGGGAGAATGGCAACGGGTTTGCCCGGCTAGATATCCCGTTTCGCTGAAGTTACGCTTCTTCAAAAGCCTTCGTGAAATTGCCTGAAAGCATACATATATTCAATAAATACTCTCAATAATTACACCATTGTAATTATTGAGAGTATTTATTGAATGTATGTATGCTTTCAGGCAATTTCACGAAGGCTTTTGAAGAAGCGTAACTTCAGCGAAACGGGATATCTAGCCGGGCAAACCCGTTGCCATTCTCCCGTTGGGAGCAGTCCCCGGTGGGTGGACGCTCCTAGACCTTTATTTTTGTTTACAACTACGGTTTTCTGTGATTGTGCCTGGAAAGAAAACGGAACTGAGTAAAATATAACTTTTTGCAATACAACGGTCTGTGTGGCTTTGCCTTGGTTCCTTGGGTAATACTTCAACTGGTCAGAAATCTGTTGCTTGGCAGTCTCAGCGAGAATACAAGGACGGGCTAATAGTGATGCTGCCAAATGTTTTTGCAGTGTAAACAAGTAGAAGGGAAGCCAAAGGTTTTGCCACGTCTTCCCAGGTGCATCCCAAACCAGAAAAAACTTTTGCCAGACAGGGAAGTGGCACGGTGAACACAGACCCTGATGGCTCAAAAGGAGGTCACCGGCCTTGGTTCTCTTCCTCCAGTGGGATAAAACAGGAGTTGAAGACAAGCAATTCCTTATGCCGAGTGCGCTAGTTTGCATCCTGGTGGCCTTTTCCTTCATTATCTCCCACCCCTGAAACTGTACCAAATGCCTCTCTGACTTTCTGCTGTTTCGCCACTGAATGAGAACGGCTTCTTTCTTTTTAGCATATTCTCTCTTGGTGGATCGCTAGAAATCTGTCGAGGGTCCAGAAGTCAAAGCCTTCCCAAAAGGGTTTGTCTGTGACACACTCGACTTTCCAGCCAGAAATTAAGTAACTTGTGTAACAACAGAGCCAACACTCAGAATGCTGAATTCTACTCCATAACTGAGAGCCAGTTTGGTGGTGTGGTTAAGAGCGCGGGATTCTAATCTGGAGGGCCAGGTTTGATTCTCCGCTCTTCCACTTGAATCCAGCTGGGCGACTGTGGGTCAGTCACAGCTTCTAGGTGCTCTCTCCGCCCCACCCACCTCACAGGGTGATTGCTGTTGTGCGGATAACAACAACACACTTTCGGTGTTAAATCATCCTGA
The DNA here is from genome assembly GCF_028583425.1 of Eublepharis macularius. Lineage (NCBI taxonomy): Eukaryota > Metazoa > Chordata > Lepidosauria > Squamata > Eublepharidae > Eublepharis > Eublepharis macularius. The sequence goes on along the minus strand of NC_072794.1, from coordinate 175,273,947 downwards.
AGGGCGGTATATAAATCGAATGTTGTCATTATTATAACCGTGTTTCAGAGTAGACAATCCGGCAGGCATTCAGCCCTCCCTCTCTCCCTCCTCCTCACTGACCAGGGCCGTGGCCAGCCGCAGGATGGCCAGCAAGGTACGGGCTGAAGTGTAGGTGGTATCTTTGCTGGCCCAGGCCTCCTTCCGCATCTCCACGTAGGCGGCTGTGATATAATCCGCCAGCGATTCCGGTACAGCTGGCTGCTTCTGCTTGCACATGGCAATGTATCTCCTGGTGGGATGAAGACAGGCCAGCCTGAAGGAGGGTGACCGGGAGGGGGGGAGCCATCTCTCCCAGGCCTCCTCCTAAGTCCCAGCACCGAAGGGCAGCGGCGGCAGCGGCTGCAGGCTCCTAGCAGCTGCTCCCCATCCTCACAAACAGGGTGGTGACTCTGGGGCAGGATGCAAGCAGAGGATCCCATCGCCTCACCTCATGAGGCCCATGTCCAGCTGCTGGAACTGGGAGGGCGGCTGCCGGTTGTGCTGGTGCACGTAGGTGATGTGCTGGGCAAGCCTGTGGGAAACACGCAAGAGCCTTTCAGCAACCAAGAGCAGCCAGAGCGCTCCCCTCCCCACGCCAGCACCCAGCCTCTCATCTTGCGTACCGGAGGTCGTTGTCGTGGTCGGGCCGGTCCTGGATCAGCCACAGCAAGTCGAAGCGGGAGAGCAGGGCGGCTGGGAGCTGGAGGTTCTGTTCAAGGCTCCGCTTGGGGTTGTAGCGTCCGTAGGCGGGATTGGCTGCTGCCAGGATGGCACAGCGGGCATTCAGTGTGGTCAGGATGCCCGCCTTGGCAATGGAGAGGGTCTGCTGCTCCATCACTTCGTGGATAGCTGTGCGATCCGACTCCAGCATCTTGTCGAACTCGTCGATGCAGCAGACACCCTGGTCAGCCAGCACCAGCGCTCCCCCCTCCAAAGTCAGCTCCCCCGTCAGCGGGTCGCGCAGCACAGCAGCTGTCAGTCCCACTCCAGAGGACCCCCGCCCTGTCGTGTACTGGCCTGCAGAGATGCAACAGAAGGGGGGTGGGGATGGAGGCTGCCTGCTGCCAGCCTTCCCACACTAGGAGGCGGCGGCGGCGGCGGCTCAGAGCCACCCTCCCCTACAGCCGAAGAACACCAAGGAGCACAGGGAGGGGGAGAGGGTGGTGGAGCCCCAGGGCATGGGAATGGCCAGGCAGATCAGCTCCCCCCCCCCTTCCGCTGCTTGTTGGGTTTCCTGGGAAGATCTGGTTGGGTATTGTGGGAAACAGGATGCTGGAAGAGGCCCCCCACCTGAGCCTGGCTCCTCTCGTACTCTCTGCCACAAAGAACAGGCTGGCTAAGGGCGCTGGCCCAGCTTCTCTCCTGGACAAGCCAAAGTGCTTCTTGGGTTCCCTCTCTGCACTGATGTAGGTAACAGTAGCACTGCTGGGCAGTATTTTCCCCTCCCACTGTTTGACTTCCAGCAGGTGGGGAGGGGCACACGGCACCTCAAAGAGGATCCCTCTCCCCCCGCCCCGTGGTACTCACTGCGTGGTGCCAGGCGCGTGATGTAGGAGAGCAGCTGGGATTTGGCTACCCCTGGATCCCCCATAAGGCAGATGTTGATGTTCCCTAGAACAGGTGGGAAAAGGAGGCTGCCTCAGCCCTGGGACCGAAGGCGTGCTTGGCTGGCCCCTGGAGCACAGAAGGACCGGGCAATCCCGCCCCCACCCCAAGAGAAAGCTGCTTCTTGCAGAAGAACATTACAGTTAAGTTCTCAGCAAAAGGAAGGGTGGGGGAGATGCACAGCCATCGCCAGGACGTTGGGACGGCCCATCCTGGGAACACCTGAAGCTGCTGTGCATGGAGCCAATCCTGGCGCTGCCTCCACTGACCGGCAGTGGTCCTCCAGGGTCTCTGTACACTGGCTGGGAAGAAAAACTGCTCCCAATCCGGGGACTCACCACGTATCTTCATGCCCCGGGGGTTCTGGTCCACACCCCCCACCAGCAGAAGCAGCAGGGCTTTCTTGACATCCTCGTGTCCGTAGATCTCCGGGGCAATAGAGGCAGCCAACTTGTCATAGAAGTCCTCCTCTGGAAAAGTGCAAGTACTGAAGACCAATACAGATGGAGCACCAACAGGGGCTCTCTCCCTGTCCCGTCCCCCCCATCGAGATTAAAAAGGGAGCTGTCGAGATGGCCTCCTTCCCTCCTAGAGACTGCAGTCGCCATCAAAGTGATGCGGATCTTTGTATGATCAAGCAGCATTCCGATGACGAGAGTCTGACCCAGTCAGACTTCAGCGGTAGAGAAAGTCAACGGGACGGAAAGCACGTGAGTCAGCCAAGGCAGTCAAACATGAGGAGGTGGTGGATCCCGTAAACGAATTCGGCATTATGCTTATTACTCCCTGAGGTACTTACCATTCTGTTTTCAACCCCATATTTCTCAACACAGAATGGGTCTTTTTCGCTCAGGACACTAAGTTAACCAACGTGCTGGGCTGTTCACCAGGCCCAGGGTCTGTGGAATGCCACCATTCTGAACGCTTTGAAGTCACAAGCAAGTTGGCTTGCCTCTGCCAAGGCACCTTCTCAATGTATTAGACTGGGTGACTGGGTGGGAGGGGGAAGCCAGACAAGATGGAAGTGATGCTGGTTGGGAAGGCGGGGGGTGGGGGGAGATATTGAAGAACACTGTGCTCCCCCCTTTGACACTCCTCTGACACGGTCCATCGGGCCACCTGGATCCACAGCATAGTAGCATCAAAACTAGACTACTGTAGTACACTCTACACAGGTCTCAGAGACTCCAGAGAGTGCAGACTGCAGAACACCACAGCTCAATGATTATCAGGAGCTAGGTGGAGGCACGCACATGACTCCCACCCTGCAGTCAATCCATTGGCTGCCTATTAGTTACTGAGGTTGATTCAAGGTTTGGCTATCCGATACAGAGCCCTTCACAGCCTGGGTTCCTCACATCTAAAGGAGTGCCTCTCCCCCTCTGCTCTGCCACGTCAGCTTCACTCATCTGAACGGGCCCTTCTGCTGAAGCCAACCCACACCTAGGCAACATCAGCAGCTTCTCTATAGTGACCCCCCCCACACACACACACACCTCTTAAGGAAGGCCATGCCTAAAGAGGTCAGGCAAGTTCCCACTCTCCTCCTGGCTTTTTGCTAACTGAATTTCCAGGTAGGCTTTCTTATACAGGCAATATGGCAGCGCTATAAGGAAATGGTTCAGAGATGCTTCCATAAAAGGAGAGGGACTGTAGCGTATGCTACTGTGTGCTCTTTGTTACTATCGTTAATTCTATCATGACAAATTACTTCTGTTTTGTTCAACATCGTTTCAGCTCTGTATCAAATTTCTGCTCGTTTTCAAACTTCTACAGTTTACATCCTGTTATGCTCTTTATTGGAATGCCCCAGCTATTGCTTGTGTTGACTCACACTGTAAGGGACCCTAACCCTCCACTAAATCCTCTTGAGGTTATTAACAAGATTTTTATCCCACCTTTCTGTCCTCCTAAGGCCACAAAGGTGGCTAACAAATCAAAACATCCCACCACTCAATTTTTTAGAAACTTTGCCGACAGCAACAGCTAGCAGAGGAGGAGAATCCCCGGAAAACATCTGTCAGCTGATTGAGATGGAAGCAAACATTCGGTTTCCCTTCCTCTTTGCAGTGACTTAAGCTTGTTCACGCACAGAGGCGAGAAATCTTGGTGTGAGCCATAGGGCTTTTAGCCCTTGCTCTGAACCCAAAGCACCTGTGGAGCAAGAACTAACCCAAGATGTGGCGTGCTATGCTTCTTTTATTCTGTTCATTTATATTTTATTTTTATATTTTATAAGCCTCTTTGGGTCTCCTGTGGGAAGAAGAGCATGCAAAAAAATACTAGCATAAATAAATAATTAAGCAAGCACTTGGAAATCCAATCTACAGTATCAATTGGGGCAACTCATCCACACCAGTAATAATGTTTAATCTGGGCATGTTCACCCAATATTTCACGTTTATTTGGGGGGGGGTAGGGGAAGTAGGGAGGGCACCCATCTCACCTGTAATTTGGCGGAGCTCTTCCTCGGTTAGCTCCCCTTCCCCTACTTCCTCCTGTTCGCTTTTGCTCACACAGACAATGTGATGAGCCTCCAGGTATGTGTCAGAGAGGAGACCCTGTCAGGGCAATTGGTGTCTTCAGTCCAGGTCCCAGAACCACCGCCAAGCCCCAGGCTGCTCCCCACCATTTGTCCCCCAATTCTACCTGCAAGAGCTGCCTAAAGCCAGTCTGTCGCACAGGAAGGAAGATTCCGGTGACGCTGACGTGGTCTCCTGGTTGCACGAGACGTGTATTCTCCCCTTGCACGCTTACATTGATGGAGCGTGGCAAGTTGCCCACTGGCACCTGGTCACTCTGCAAGGGGGGGGGGGAAGGGGAATATGGCAATGCCAGAAGAAGTTCTAATTTGACTGGAGTAACGTGAGGCTGGGGTGACCGAGAAGACTTCTGCAGGGAAGGTGAGCATACCACCACCAACAGGGGTTTGCAAAATGCAGTGAAGTAAGAAAAAGCAACCCATTTGCCAGGCTGCAACTTTTTTCCAAAACGGTCAACGATTAGTTTGAACACAGGCAGCGTGGAAGGTCTCAGCTCAGCCCACATTTCAAATTACCCCAGAAACTGGGATGCTTCTATTGCAAGTCTAGAAAGGGGGGGGGGTGTTTGTTGGGGATGAGAACAGCCTAGACCCCAAAGCCTGGGTTTTCTAACACCCCTCCCCCACCCGTTTTCAAATAATGGTTCAGGTTCCAGCCCAGTCTTACTGGTAAGAGGGAGAAAAACAGCCACGTAAATACACTTCCATGTATGTTTTCTCAGACTTAACTGCATTTTAGAATTGAATCATCTCCGTACAGAACTAACGTACAGCTGCCTTGTACCAAGTTTGCCAGAGCCCTGCACTGTTCCCCAGTCAACAGTCTCCAAGCCTTCCTCGGCTAAAACTTGATGGCTACAATCTAGGACGGAACCGTCAAGGAAGAGAGAAGGAAAAAGGAACAGTTCGCAGGCGCCCTCTCCCTCCCAGCGTGCGGAGGCGCACTCACGTGCTCCTGTATCTTGAGCTCCTGATATTTGATGAACTTGGAACCACGGCTCTGCAGGTAGAGTCGCCCCCCTGCTCGGTCGGTCTGGCATTCGCGACTTGGGCACATCAAGAGAGGCATGAAAGTTGAGGACTGGATCTGGATGAGACAATGCAGGGGGCGGGGGCGGGGGCAGAAGAGCGGTCAAGGGGCGGGGCAGGCAGGCAGTGAGGGATCCCCCTCCCTCAGCACCGGCACGCACCCCTTCAGGGCTACCTACTCACCGGCTGGTAAGTCTCTGCACCACACTGGTCACAGCTGTATGTCGCCACCACCATACGAGGCTTCACTTCGGAGACACGGGTGACAATGCCGCGGATGGTCACCAGTTTGCCAATTGAATCAGCTTTCACCTCCCGGATCACCCGGGCCTTGGTGCCCACAGGAGCCTTGAAATACAGCTCACTGGCAAGGAAAGAAGGGAGAACACAGGTGAGGAGCCACAACGGAAAGTGCCCTGCTGCCAGTTTATCCTTCCCCCGGGTTCCCTCGATGATGCACTGGGCGTGCCCTCACACCAGCTGTGAGGCAGCTTCAGCGGACAGACTGACTGGCACAAGGGCAGCCAAGAAGCTTTCGATCTTTTTCTTTCAGCAAATCGGTGTTTTTATTCTCGTTATTAGAAACTGTCGTTTGAACACCTAACTAGATAAAATCTTTACCAAAAAAATACATTAAGCAAATTTAATTTATACCTATGAATATGCCAACAACTAAGGTGACTAGTATTTCTTTTAAGCAACGATTTCTGGTTCGACGTTTAGACACATCAATAAAAGGCTTACAGGGAACATCAGTTTTTCTCCTCCCCAACTTTTTCCTCTTTCCCTTCCCTGAAAGCCCCCCTAGCTTCCCCCCTTCCTTCTCTCCCACCCCACCCCCCTCACCAGCCCACCTGCCTTTTCTATTTGGGTACATCCATCACTCGCTTCTCTCATTCAAAACCTGCATTTTCTCGCAACAGGGACCCAAACCAGCCGAGTCTCTCCCGGTTTATCTTCACAACCACCCAGCCAGGCGGCTGGGCTGAGAGTCCGGGACTGGCCCAAGGCCACCCAGCAGGATGCCGGAGCCGAGATCCGAAGGGGACCCCCCTTGGAAGAGCCCGGCCGGAAGCGGCCCAGAGACCCGGCGGGGCCCGCGCAGGTTCTTTAGGGCCCCCTCGGCTCGCAGCCCCCAGCCGCGCAGAGCCGTCGGCCCCGTCCATCCCCTCCCGCGGGACTCACAAGCGGCGCAGCAGCTCGGGCGGGAAGCGGTTCTGCGGCTCGCGGGGCTGGCCGGGCTCCCGCGCGCGCCCCTCCAGCAGCAGCCGGTGCTCCAGGTACACGTCCAGGGCGTCCTTGCGGGCGGGCTGGCGGGAAGGAGGGGGAAAGCGGCGTCAGGACCGGCCCGGACCGGCGCCCCCGCCCGGCGCCCCTCCCTCCCGGCCCCTCGCCCGGCTCACCTCGCCCCGTCGGAAGCGGGGCAGCAGCTCGGCGGCGGCGTCGGCGAAGAGGCGCTGGTAGCGCGGGGCGTTCTCGCAGGCGGCCTCGGCCAGCGCCGGGTCTTCCTCGGCCACGTCCTCCAGGTCCACCCACAGGGCCGCGCGCTCCCGCTGGGCCACCGCCTCCTGCAGGCAGAGCAGCGCACCGGGAGGGCAGCGGCGCACCGGGGGGCCCCGTCGGGCCGCCCCGCCCCGCCGAGACCCCCGGACCGCCCCCCGCCCCCCGCCCCCTCCCCACTCACCAGCTGGGCGCAGTAGGGGCGCTGCTCCTTGTGCTGCGGCTGCCGCCCGGCCGCGCTCCGCTGGAAGCCCTCCAGGAACGCCGCCGCCTTCTCTGCGGGGGGGAGGAGAGGGGGGGTCAGTCGGGGGACGCGGGCGCGGGGGGGCGCGGGGGGGCGCGGGGCGTCGGGGGCGCGCTCACCTCGCTCCTCCGCGTAGTCGCCCCTGCCGCGCGCTCCCGCCATGCCGCCGTTTCGTCTCTTCGCCGCTTCCTGCCGCTTCTGCAGCTTTTCCCGCCGCGGCGACTGAGCGGGGGGCGGAGCCGGCGGGAAAGTGGCGCCAAAGCGGGCCCCGCCCCGCGCCGGCCACGTGACGCCCCAGGCCCCGGCCGCGCCCGGCCGCGCCTGCGCAGAGTGCTCGATGCTGCCGCAGGTCTTCGTGCTGTCGGCGCAGGGCGACCGCCTCGTCTACCGCGACTGTATCCTCCCTCCCGGCGGGGGAGGGCGGGAGGGGCGGCGGGCGGCGGGAGGGCGGGGCGGGGCCTCCGCGGCGGCGGTTCTCCCTCCTTGACCGGCCGGCGCAGTCCGCGGCGATGGCGGCTCGGAGGACTTGGCGGCCGCCTTCTACCGCCGCATCACCGCGCTGCCGGGGGCGCGGGCGCCGGTCTTCCTGGTAGGGACGGGACCGAGGGCGGGCGGGCAGGAGGGGCCCCGTCCCGCCCGCCCGCGCTGACCGCCCTCCTTCCTCCTCCTCCTCGCCCCGCAGGCCCAGGGCGGGCGGCACTTCGCCCACGTGCGCCACGCCGGGCTGTACTTCGTGGCCACCCTCCTGCCCGGCGCCGCGCCCTTCCTGGCCGTCGAGTTCCTCTGCAGGTGAGCGCGGGGCGGCGGCGGGGAGGAGGCGGTTCTGCCCGGGGCGGGGCGGCGGGCGCAGCCGGCTGACCGCCCCTGCCCGGTTCCCTCCCCGCCGGCAGGCTGGTGGCGCTCCTGCGGGACTACTGCGGCGCCCTGAACGAGAAGACGCTCGGCCTCAACTTCGCCCTCGTCTACGAGCTGCTGGACGAGCTGCTGGTAGGCGGCGGGCGGGGGGGGGAGGAGTGGCCGGGGCGGGAGGGCGGGACCCCTCCTCGAAGCCCCCCCGTCGGCGCGGCTGAAGGGGCCGGTTGGTGGGGCCAGGTCGGGCCGGCCGCGCCAAGAGCGAGATCAGCCCGCGGACGCGCCCTGGGAGCGGCCCCGGTGGCCCGCTCGGCCGCTGAGTGCCCCTGGCTGCTCCTCCGGCAGGACTACGGCTACATCCAGACGACCAGCCCGGAGGTGCTGAAGAACTTCGTCCAGACGGACCCGGTGCTGGGCCAGCCCTTCAGCCTCCTGGACCTCAGCACCGTGGGCCTGGTGAGTCCGGAAGGAAAGGCAGGCTGCGGAGGTCGGAAATAGATAGGGAACGCAGGCCCCCCCCCCAGAAGGACCCTGGGAGGCGAGCCCTTTAACGTCCGGCCCTCTGTTGCGGTGGCGATTGCTCATGCATTGCCGCCTTCTCTGCGTTTTGGATCCAAAGAGCCCCACACCGCATATCTGTCTGATACGCCCCAACAGTGGCGTGGACAGGGCCTGTGCCAGTGGTTAAAGCAACTCCACCGACACGCAGCCACAGGGGCGTTGAGGCCCTGCTGTAACACCCTGCAGGTGGAGCAGCTGCTTTACACGCAGCAGAAGGCCCGGGGCTCAGTTCCTGTTTCCCGTTTAAACGGAGCAGGCAGCAGTCGATGTGCAGGCATCTGCCTGAAATTCTGGAAAGCAGACCGTCCTGGCAGGCAAGGGGCTGCTGGCCTGATTCAAGTCGGCAGAGCCAGTGTCGGTCTGCAGTAGAAGAGCAGGACTTCGGTCCAGGGGCACCTGAGGGACCAGCCAGATGGTTCCGAGCAGGCTTTCAAGAGCCAAAGCACCCATTTTCAGATGCCGTGCCACAGGGAACAGCACAGCGGGGAGGCACACTGCTGTGCTGTGTGTGAAAATGCAGGCAGCATGGGATCGGGGAGGCAGGCCAGCATCACTGGTTTGGTTGGCTGATATAGGGGGTGCTGCCGGTATGCTGTTATGTCAGTGAACGGGGGCTCTGTTGCAATGCTCTTGGATTCTAGGGGCTGGATCTCTCGGTTGTTAAGAGGGAACAGGGTATAGACCAAAGCCACAGCCATGCAGAATTGACAGTATCTGGGGTTTAGGACCGAGCACTAAGCGTCTTCACTGGACCCTTCCAAGGTGCTCAGCATCAGGTGGGAGGGCCCTCGTAGCTCCAGGACCACAAAGGACACAGCCCCATCCCTTCCTGCTCATTCCTGGTCGGGGGGTGAGGAGGCATTGCAGGTTCATCGGAGGGGTGGGGGTGTTTTTTGGTAATAAGCAACACTTGGAATTGTTTGGAAGCCGATTTCGTGTCCTGGTGAGCCATGGAACACGTACCAGTGAACCATCTTGAGCGCTGCCCTATGGCTCAATTGAAGCTTCTAGTCCTATTCAAAGGCAGTCCAGTGTAGAGGTCTTTGTGGTAGCCTAGCCTTAGAAGCAGCCATGACTTGGTCAATGAAACCAATCTCTGAAGGCCAGCCTGTAAAGAGGAATGAGACCTGGATTCTGGACACCCAGAGTCCTGCCTTGCCTGTAACACTTGTTTCCTGGCCAGTTACATTTGGCTAGACCCGTGCCACTGGGGGGCTTTGCCTAGGCACCAGCCCAGTTGCAGCCCAGTTTCAATGCTCGGAAATGTTTAGCGTAGATTTTAACTTTATATGAAACTCCTACTTAAAATGAAAGCAAACCAACAGTCTGAAAATGTTGTCATAGCTAACGTTCAAATCACTTCGTGATACAATTTGTCGCAGCGCCCATTTTGCTGATTGTGTTCTCCCGGCAGACAACTCCTACTGAAGGGCACTTGCGTCTTTTTAAATTCCTGTGCTTGTCACCGTTTCCTCACAAGGTTGAGCGTCTCCTCGTCCCTGGTGATTCCGGACATGCTGTAGCCCATTGCTGCTGTAGCTCTAGAGGGTGTCAGCTCGGGAAAGGGTTTTTAATCCCTGCCTTCTGGCCAACCCAGTTATGTTTCCAACATTCCCCTTTAATGTGGTTTCAGTTTGGAGCAGACACCCAACAAAGCAAAGTGGCCCCCAGCTGTGCAGCTGCCCGTCCTGTCCTGCCGTTGAGGGGAGAACAGGTAAGAGGCACACACACACACACACCCCTTCCATCTCACTTGGGATGGAAAGGCTTTTGGCTTAGCTGGCCCCCCGTTGAGCAGCCCCATGCGTTTGAAGGGGCACGTGAGCGAGTTAGCCCTGAAGGTCAGAGAACGTTCCAGCTCCTACCTCTTTTTTTCACTCCAGGGTGTGCGGCCTGAGGTCTTCCTCGATGTGGTTGAGCGTCTTACTGTGGTCATTGCAGTGAATGTGAGTTGGCGCTAAGGAGACTTGGGGAAGCCAGATCTCTCCTCCTGCCCTGTTCATTCCTGAATCTGCAGGATGCTGCCAGCTGGGGGGAGGGGTTGAGTCTTTCTGCTTCTTTCTTTTTCTCCCCCAAGGGCAGTCCTATGAAAACGGATGTGCAGGGTGAAATCCGGCTCAAGAGCTTCTTTCCTGGCTGCTCTGGTAAGCAAAAGCATGAATTGGCTGTGCTTTTCTCAGGGATCCGGCAGACCAGCTCAAGAAAAGAAACGGGCCATGACTTGTCTTGGGAGAACAAGTGCTGATTCTGGACCAAGTTTAAGCATCTCAGCTATGGCTCAGAGGGTTGGGATGCCTCTTTATGAGGAAGAATTAAAACATTTGGAGCTTTTTAGATCAGAAGGTGACTGGGGGGTGACATCACAGAGGCCTACAAAATGCGCATAGCAGAAAGATACTACAACCACGAACATGGCAGTAGATTAAAAACACAAGCAGAATTGCTGGTTGGCTTGTAGAACTCCCTGCCCCAAGGTGAGGTGATGGCTGCTGGCTTGGATGGGTTTAAAGGCAGGACACAGATTTATGGAGGCCTGTTGCTGAGTGTTAGCCAAACGGGGACTCTGACCGCCCTGTTGGTGCTCATCCGTGGCCCTGCCTGTGGGCTTCCCCGTGGCCTGTGACTGGCCACGTTGGAAAGTAGATGTTGGACTTGGCAGGCTGCTGGGCCGAGGCAGCGTGGCTGCTCTATAATCGTCCTGCTGGTCTTTTTTCACCTGCCAAGAGGATGGGAGGTTTTTGCCAGGACGTCTCTTCTGGGGCCCTCTTTGGCTGTGGACAGGGCTAGCGCGCGCTCTCTGCAGTGTTCCCCCCCCCCTGCCCCTTACCCAGTTGCTTAGAGAGGAGCCACAGCCCACTGGTCCCCCTCAGTGTTTTTTCCACAGCAGTTTGCTTCACACATCGTCTGAGTTGGAGCACCTGAGTTGGGGGAGAACAAGGTGGTCCCAGAATTGCTGGAAAGTTTGCTATTCCCCCCCCCCCCAACGGGCCTCCCTGGTGGACGTGGATGTTGCTTACGTTTGGGACTCATAACAGACCAGCAGCCTTTGCAGGGAACAGGAGCAAGGCCAGTGGGGAACGAGGGAATGGAGGTCTGCTGTTACAGGGAACGGGATGCCGAGAAAGAACGGCACTCCTTGCGGAGGGGGGGGGGGTCCCTGACAGAGGCCTGTGTCCCCCTTGCAGAGATGCGGATCGGACTCACCGAGGAATTCTGTGTGGGCAAGACCGAGCTGAGAGGTGAGTGGCTGGCTTCCTGCCCATGACCCCTTACCTTGAGGAACCTTTTTCCTCCTTGATGCCCCCTGCCCTCCCCCCCCCCAGGTTACGGCACAACAGTCCGCGTGGATGAGTGCTCTTTCCATAACTCCGTTAAGTTAGAGGAATTTGAGCGCAGCCGCATTCTCCGTGTGAACCCCAGCCAAGGGGAGGTAAGGACAAAGCACAGTAGTTTTTTACCCAGGGTGAGAGGGGGATTACTGCCCCTGACCTTTGCAACTCTTTACCCAGCTGACCCTGATGCAGTACCAGTTGGCAGATGACCTTCCTTCCGTCCTGCCCTTTCATCTGTTCCCCACCATCAACCACGATTCCAGTGGCAGGTGAGGTGCCAGGCTGCTGGGCATACCCAGAACACAAGGGGATGGACCAAGGGCTTTCCGCACTGTCTTATTCTGCGTATTTCCCCTCTTCCACACAGGTTGCATGTTTACCTTAAGCTGCGCTGTGACTTGCCACCCAAGAGGTAAAAAGTCCTCCGCTGGGGTTACAGTGGAAAGGGGAGGGGAAGCCACACCGGTTTGAAGATCCCACCCTCTCCTTCCCTAACTGCCGTGTGTGTCATTATCTATCTTGTAGCCATGCTGTGAATGTCTGCCTCCACTTGCCTGTCCCCAGAGCCACTCTGAGGTAAGGCGGGCTGTTTCTCAGCTGTCCTCTAAAGCTGATGCCCCGAAACTTCTTCCAGCAGCAGTGGGGGGCTGTCTTAATGCCACTCGGGTTGCAGAGCTGCACAGTTGGCTAGGAGAGGCCTAGCGCCACTCCTCCCGTGCCCTGTGGAGGCTCCTCTTGTTACCTCGTGTATTTTCTCCCCAGCCTTGCGCAAGAACTGAGCAGTCCTGAGCAGACAGCAGCTCTGCAGCCGAACAGCAAATCCATTGAGTGGGTTGTACCCAGAGCACAAGGCGGGTCCCAGCTCTCCGCCCTTTTTAAGGTACGGGAGGCAGCAACATCCGCCCCCCCCGCCCCCGCCCCCGGTGAACTTATCGGTAACTACGCCTCCTACCCAAAGGCCTTGTTTAACAACCTTTTCCTTCTCCCTTCAGCTTGAGGTGCCAGGGCTGAGCCGGGCCATGCTGCGGGAGCTGGGGCCCGCGAACCTCTCCTTTGAAGTGCCAGCCTACACCTGCTCCGGATTGCAGATCAGGTTCCTGCGTTTCGCGGGGCCACAGCCAAAGCTCCCTTACCGCTGGGTGCGGTACGTGACGCATAGCGAGTCCTACGTCGTCCGCCTCAGTGCAGCAGGATAGTTGTTCTTTCTAACGGCACAGCCACCTGAACACACGAGTTCAGGCCTTAAGAGCAATTTCCTTCTTGAGCCAAAGGGGCTGCTTCAACAAAAACATTTTATTGCAAAACAAGGAAACATTAATAGGAACTGACTAATAAAGAGTTGAGTAGTAAGAGTTCCCGAGGCCTCCTTTACAGGGTGGGAGAACAAGCTGAAGCCAAGAGTCAACGTTTTCTGAATCGTACCTAACACCAAGCAGTTCAGAAATGAAAGTAAACTGTCTCTTCCCAGTAACAGAGATCTGGGTACAGAGGTGACAAGCTGGCGGGCTAACCAGTGATGCCAGCCCAACCCTCGAGAGCCACAGACGCCCATCGGCTACCCAGGCAGGCAGTGTGGTGAAGATGCTCTTGAGAAACTGGCAGGGAGGGAGGGAAGGCGCGTGCTGCATCCTGCGAGAGCTGCCTTGGGATGCCTGCCGAGAGAGAGAGAGAAAGAGAAAGAGACTGAACGGAGGAGTGCAGGCAGCGCCGGGCCACCATTTCCACCAAGTGCTCACTACAGGAATCAAGGCGTAGCAGACCGCTCGTCGGCGCTCTATGCAGGGGCCCTGCAGGACAGGTCCTGCCATCAGCTGTGGACCAAGACTGCTAAACAGACCCTCTTCCGAAAAGGGCCGTGTGCCTCTCCAAGCACCAATACTGGCTGCAGTACCCAAAGGAAAGCCATCATGCTCATGGGCTGCTGCAGAAAGGGTAGATGCACAAGAACAGAATTGAGTACTAGATGGATATTCAACAAAGTGTAGCAAAGCCTAAGAACCAAGGACCCAAGTGGAGCTGGGTCAGACCAAAGCCACCTGCTGGGCCAATTAGTTGTCCCCAGAAATAACAACATTCGATTTATATACCGCCCTTCAGGACAACTTAACGCCCACTCAGAGCGGTTTACAAAGTATGTTGTTGTTATCCCCACAACAAAACACCCTGTGAGGTGGGCGGGGCTGAGAGAGCTCTGAGAGAGCCGTGACTAGCCCAAGGTCACCCAGCTGGCTTCAAGTGGAGGAGTGGGGAATCAAACCCGGCTCTCCAGATTAGAGTCCCGCGCTCTTAACCACTACACCAACCTGGCTCTCAATGGCGCAAGGGTGATTACTGATTCTTAGCCCGCCCCCGTTCTCTAGTAGCACAGGGTTGTGTACTGAAGCACAGACTTGGCCGGGAGGTGAGGCTGAGACTGTGTGGGCGAGACGTGCTCAGGCTCCTCCTGCTCCAACCATGTCCGGCTGCCTCCTCCAGTGGAGGTTCTCTTCTGCCTTCACAGGAAGAGCCCTGCCAGCTCAGATCAAGCTAGTGGGCCACCTGGTTCAGCCTTCTGCTTTACCAGTTGGTTAGTCAGTTCCCCTGCAGGCCAGACAAGAACGCAGAGGGCCGAGGCACCCCACTGAGCCTGCCTCTGAATACAGAGGGCCCCTTCAGCCCCCACGGCCAGGAGCCATGCCTGCCTCATAGTGAAGTTCCACTCTTTGTTTCTCACGGGGACCCAAGGTGGGTTATGCAGTGTTAAGTTCATGCAGTCAATAGCTGGGACATTCCAACAGAAATGGGGAAGGAAGCAGACAATTCAAATACAGGAATACAAAGATGAAACACTGCTGAAACAAAACATAATTTGATGTGACCCACTAAACAAAATGGAAACTACCCGATGGGATCATTTCTACATCCGTACAGGCCCTGTCCTTTGCCAAAGCATCTCCTCTGAACTATTTCCTTACACCGTAGCCCTATTCGGTTTATAAAAATCCCCTCCTGAATAATTCAGATTTTCATAGTTTAGGGAAAGCCGGGAGAGGCAGCTTTCCTGACCCCTCCAGGGAGGCCATTCCGTAAGGGTGGGGGCCACCACAGAGAACGTGCTTGTACAGGCAGCTGGTGGTTTGGCCCATTTGTAGGGTGGCACCTGCAGAAGGCCCTGTTCAGGTGAGCAGAGCGGGGAGGGGGGAGGCATTCTCACAGACACGAGGGACCAAGGCTTTATATGTGATAGTCAAAACCTTGAGCTGAGTCCAGTAACTGATGGGTAGTGAATGGAGCGACTGCAGAATGGGACTAATACCCATGCTCAGCCTAGCGCCTGGTAATAATTGAGCTGTGGCATTCTGCATCAACTGGAGTCCGAGTTAACTGCGAGGCGAGACCTAAGTAGAATGCATGACAGTTGCCTAGTCTTAATGTTAACATGGCGCAAAGCCAAGTGATCCGTTTGGCTGTGTCAAGCTAGGGGGCCGTCTTTCAGGCTAGTTTTGAGTTGGCTTTTTTGCAGCTGCATTTATTTCTCTAGCAGCAGTGCTGGATCAGTATAATCCCAAGACTCTTAACCAAGTCTGCAAGGGTCAGCTAAACCCCATCAAGAGTGGGAAGCACAACGTCCCTTCAAGACCTTTGCTTTCTTGAACAGCATCACTTCTGTTTTGTCTGCGTCAGTTTTCACTTTGAATTTGATTGCTTGCTTAGTACTGTTCTCTGCGCTACATCTTTTGCCCAGCAACTTCACCGAGTGCTTCCCAAGTTCTGGTAGTATTGGGGGGAGGGGGGAAGAGAGCTCCCTTTGCCCACTTTTTCTACCCCGTACCTAAGTTTATAAACCTGCACCTTGTCCTCTCTTTGACATCTTTCTTCAGAACTAAAAACTCCCAGACTCTTCAGCCTTCCCTAATTGAATGCTGTTCAACCCCTTCATGCTCTTGGTTTCTCTTCTGTGCTATTCCAGCTCTGTAAGGTCCCTTTTGAGACATGGAGACCAGAACTGAATACAGTATTTCAAATGAGGCTGCACCACAGATCTATATAAAGAGATTACAATATTGGCTGTGATATTTTCTTATTATGCGTGAATTTGACTTTTAAGCCATTGGGAAACCAAGCAGGGAAACTCAGGCTCAAATCCAAACGGGACACTTGTGGTGATCTTAGATTAACAAAATTTTATTCCCCTGCCTCCAACCCCTGCATGATTTTATAAGCCTTGATACTGTTTTCTCTCCCCTCCCCGCATCCATCACCTTCTCTTACCTGAAAAGCCTCAGCACCTTCCCTGCTGCTGCTGCTAAAGACAGAGCCAGTCTTTCCTGGCACTCTTTTCACAACCTCAACATCTGCTTTGGGGTCAGTTGTGTAAGGGTTAGGGTTTAGTTTTAATGTTTAATGATAAATACTACTAATCTCAGTATATTCTTTGGGACACAGACACACACACCCCGCCAACACACCTCATCCCCTCTGTTGTGGGGGCGTTCAGTACCTCTTACCCTGTTCCCTATCCATGAGGTGACCCATCTATTATCCCACAACTGCTTCAACAACTCGGGAGCTCTGGCAGTGGAGATGGGCAAAGACTTTCTGGAGGTCCCAATTATACACTGTTTATCAAATCACTATTACCTAAATTCTTGTTGAGATTCTCCAGGAACTTCAAAGGGGTTGGGAATCAGGGCGCCTCTTTATAAAAGCCATGCTGATTTTTCCTCAGAAAGGCTTCTTGTCTACACCAGTAAGAATCTGCTCATTAAAGCTTTCCACCCATTTGCCTGGAAGGGATTTTAGGGCGCGTGAAGCTGGCCTTGGTTAGTCATTGATGGGAGGCCTCCAAATAAGACCCCTCTTGCTAGTTTCTTGCCTTGAAAACCGTGAGGGGTTGCCGCAAGTCAGCACTTCCCACCACCACAGTTCTTAGGTGACAGCTTGGGAGAGCAACAGTGACGTCCCCTGCAAGCTTGGGGGCTGGAGGCCATGGCGTGGTGACCAGGTGTCTTGCCTGAGCGCTTGGAGGTTCCCAGAGTCGAATCTCTCCTAGGCAGCCCCAGGCAAGCCACCCACTCAGCCTCCGTCCAAGATACAGAGTGCCGGTCTCCCTCATAAAGAAGGTCCTGCGTATGTGAAGCACTTTTGATGCCAGAAGTGCTACATGAATGTTAAGTATTACTCAAGCTGGTCTTAGCAAGTGAACTCCATGAAGCTCATTGGGGGAAGGGGGGTTAGCGGCTGCCAGAAAAGAGGGCCTAGCCACAGTCTGTGGGTTCTCCTCTCCAATTCCCTCAATTTTGTTCTTAAAAAGCCCCAAAGAGGTATCTTTGACTTCATCCTTACCATACTCGGATCCGAAAAGCTCCACCTCCTCATTCTAGGATCTCCACCTCCTCCTCCTCCTCCTCACTTGTCTCTTGCTCAATCATATCCTCTTCATCTTCCATCAGAAGCAGCCTGGAGGGCATGAGCAGAACAAACAGGTTTCAGCGCACAAGCCAAGAGGCAGGCTCACAGCTGGCTGCCTGGGAGAGAAGAGACAGCCAGTCCCAACACTCCTCTGGGGGTTGAACTTGGTGTCACCACCCACAAGACTCCAGGGGGAGGGGGGCGCTCTTCTGCACTTCTATTATGGGCCCATCCTCGGTTGCGCCACAATCAATCGGCAGTCAAGCCCGGCCAGTTCTGCCCTGCCTCCGTTCCCAGGCACTATCCAGATACAGTAAGCTCCAATGCGGGCTCTGGTAACAGATCCAGTCAAGGTGCTCCAAGAACACCCCTCTGCATTCCCTTGCTTCTAGCAGAGGCTGTTGGGCAGCTGAGTTCTAATCAGCTTTCTGTCCTGTACGTCCAACTGGCTATCGGTCACTGTCTGGCCAAGCAAGTGGCTAGCCTGCTTCAGTGGGAGAACCGTTTTAGAGGCAGCATCTACCGGGTGAGCTGGGTTGGTCTGTAGTAGAACAGCAGAATCTCAGTCCAGCAATACCTTGAAGACCAGCAAGATTTTCAGGGTCTGCGCTTTCGCGAGTCAATGCTCCCTTCTCGTATCAGGCAAAGGAAGATGCGTCTCTTGAAGTCTTACGCCCTGAAAACCGTGTTGGTCTTCAAGGAGCTGCTGGACTCGGATCTTGCTGGCCTGGGCAGAATGTCATCAGCAAATCACTCTGGGTTGTGCTTTTCAGATGGGCAATAGGTTCAGCATGAAAGGAAATACTGCTTTATTTAACGAGTAATTAAATTGTGGGATTCACTGTCAGTGGTTGTAGCAATGGCCAGGTGTGTAGCTGGCTTCAAAAGAGTCCTGGGTGGATCCATCATCCATTACCAGACACGGTGAAGGCTGTCCAGGGCAGCTGGCTGGCCACGGAATGGAACAGGCTGCTGGGTTAGAGGAACTCCTGGTCCAACCCAGGAGGGCTCTTTATGTCCCCATGCCCCATCATTGTCCCTCTAGTGGGGCTGGGATGGGAATCGGCATTCATCATGGAAGTCTAGCAGAGACCTTTTGGAGCCAGGAGGCCAGTTCCTTGTGAGAAAACCCGGAGGCCAATTCAGAGGTGATGCCTCTCAGCCTCTCTCTATTTCCCTGCATCGCGGCATCTGGTGCCTGGCTTCTGCTTTGGATTCAGGGGCCAAAACTCATGAATGTCACTCAGAGAAGCCAGATCTAGAGTCAACCTACTAGACACATAAAGGGGGACATTCCTAGACTCCGTTACTGGGCTCAGTTCAAGGTGACTGGCAATCCAATCACTACCTTTTCCCAGAAAAGCTTTCTACCTCTATTTAATTTCTGTCATTTATAGTTTCTCACTGAGACTCAAGATGGATTACACAGTATAGGTCAATACAATCAACAGCTGGGACATTCAAAAAACAATAGGACTGCAGAAATCTGAAAACGAGCCGAAATCTTAGACAAAACGATGCTGAAACAGAAGAAGCGATCTGGTATGACATAATAAACGACAGTAACAGCTCACAGCAGTATACAGTCCCTATCCCTTTATCAAAAACATCTTTTTGAACTATTTTCTTTCAACACAGCTCCATTAGTTATGGAAGAAAGGCCTGAAAAATTCCAAGTTCCGCACAGTTTTTCAAAAAGTCGGGGGGGGGGGGGGATCCGCGATCTCTTTGGGAAGGCTGTGCCATAAGACGGAGACCTCTAGAGGATGCACGCGTGCAGGCCTTTTGTCTGTTGGCAGGATGGCTCCGGCAGAAGGGCTTTGTATGAACTGAACTTGGTAACTGAGAGGTAACCAGTGGAGTAACTGCAAAATGGGACTCATGTGCATGCTCAGCCTAGCTCTTGATGACAATTGGCCACAACATTTTTGTCTAGAGATCTTTTTTTAAGTGACAGGTGGATTACTACCACTTTGAGTGATCGGGGGACGGTGCCTTGAGTTCATGACCCATTTATGACAGCTTAGTATTTACTTCATTTATACCCCGTTACTTCTCCCCAATGGGAACCCAAACTGCTTACATTCAGCTCCATTTTATCCTCACAACCCCCCTTTGAGGTATATCAGGCTGAGTGTGTGTAGCTGGCCAAAGGTCACCCTGCGAGCTGGTGAGTGGGAGCGCTGGCCTGGGATTCGAGGTCTCTTTGGTTCTGAATTGGGGGGGGGGGCACTCCAACTGAGCAAGTACGTTGCTTGGGGCTAGTGCTGGACAAGCAGGTGGCAGCAGTGTCCATGACTGCCTTTTACCAGCTCTGACCGGTTAACCAGCTGTGGCCTTGCCTTGGCAGAAAAGATCTGGCCACTGTGGTGCATGTCCTGATTACATCTGTGTTAGATTACTGCAATGTACTCCACATGGGGCTGCCCTTGAAAAGTGTTTGGAAACTTCACTTGGTACAGAATGCTCCATCCAGGATGTTGACTGAGGTGGGTTCTAGCAACGTATCATTGGACCGTGTATATACACGCTGGCTCTCAATTTGTTTCTCGGCCTAATTTAAGGTGCTGGTGCTGACAATTAAGGCCTTACATGGTTTGGGGCCAGCATCGCTTAAGGACTAGCTATTCCCACAGGAACCTACCTGACCGCTACGATCACCTGCTGAGGCTCTACTTCCAGTTCCCCCCTTTTCTCAGGCTAGAGGGGTGACAACCAGAGACAGGGCCTTCTTGGTCATGGCACCAGAATTGCGGCACACCCTCTCTGGGGACATTTATCGGTTCCTTTCCATCACTCTCTTCTGCCAGCAGGTGAAGTTCTTGTTTAATCCAAATGGCAAGATCAGCACCTTGAAGACCAACAAGATTTTCAGGGTAGAAGCCCTCGTCGTCAGAGCTCCGACTCTCGAAAGCGTGCCGCCTGGAAATCCTGTTGGGTCTTTAAGGTGCTGCTGGACTCGAATCTTGCTGTCCCCCCCTGCAGACCAACACAGCCACTCACCCGAAACTTGTTCCATCTGTTGCTCCTCCCTGATCCCTCCTTCCCGCCCACTGTTTTAAGTGCTGGGCCTGTGTCTTTATGTATTATTTTACTCTTGGTTTCAAATTGGATCTGTGTTTTATAATCGGCATGGCGGTCTGGAGGGGGAGGCGGCTGTGAAATTCCTGCACTGTGCAGGGGGTTGAACTAGATGACTCTGGAGGTCCCTTCCAACTCTATGATTCTGTGTTTCTATAATGCTGTTTTTAATTGTTAACCACCTTGGTGGCCCTAATTGGGCAGAAGTGGAATAGGAATTCTGTAAATAAATAAATAAATAAAAACTGCCAAACCCAGACATCCTTACCGATCCGGCCTCCTGCCCTGTCTATGGCCATCTTCCTGCTGCTTCTGGCTCTGAAACCCTTCCTGGAAATACTCAGAGCCCAACTGTGGTTGTCTGTGAAGAATGCAAGGGAAGCAGATGGGTGACAATTAGGAGGGAGTCCAGGAGCACCTTGAAGACTAGCCAACTTTACTGTAGCATAAGCTTTCGAAAGCCACAGCTCTCTTTGTCAGATGCATCGTCAGGCGAAGAGACCTGTGGTTCTCTAAAGCTTATGCTACAATAAAGTGGGTTAGTCTTAAAGGTGCTCCTGGACTCTTTACTATTTTGCTACTGCAGACTAACACGGCTACCTCCTCTGGATCTACGACAATTAGGAGGGGGCCAGTACACTGCTGGAGCCCAATCTGCTGCTGGCTGCCACTGGGGCCAGAAGAACTGCCATGTGTGTCATGCCCACTGTCACCTCTGAGCCCAAAGAGAGGCACCAGCAGAACCAGATCTGGGGCTCTGTCCGGAGGAGGCAACTGGCACAGCCTGTCCTCGTCCTCACCTCCCAGACCCACCTCATTGCTCGCAGTGCTGCAAACTATTTTGAACCAGCTGGGATAAGCTAGCGAGCGCCTCGCTTAAGGCCGCATGCCACACCTCACCTCTGGAGAAACTCTGATTGGGAGCCAGACTCTTGGGATCCCCACCGAAGCTGCGGCTTTCCCTTCAGAGCGGTGGAGGTCAGCAAGGGAGTCTGCAGACGGCTGTCCAAGTGGAGGCCCGAACTGCCCGGTTCAGATGATTCTAGCAAGACAGAGTGAACAAGGTTTCCATCCTTGCTGTGCCATCAAGCCTCAACCTGTGCAGCATGATTTTCTCCCACCCTGTCCAGCAAGATGGGGTCGCTCCCAGGCAGGACTCCGGTCTGCCCTCCTAGCTACGAGCAGCGCCCCTCCTTCCCCAGTTCCTCTACCCCTCCTTACCCTCCAGGCGTCTCCTCTTGGTTGCTGATCCTTCTCTCTTCTTGGTGGCTGAACTGGGCGGGGAGGACACACCCTCCTGCGGGATCAGGGAGTGCTGATACACCGTGAAGGATGCCCAGCAGAGCTCCCCTCTGTGGCTGGCATGTGCTTGGCTGATCTTCTTTAAATAGGACAGGCTGCTTAAGGGAGGAGGTACACAGGTTATCCCTTGGGGCTGGGGCACCTAACAGCAGACGGATACATTTCATTTATACCCTCCACCCTTCTGGTATGGCTCTGGATGGTGCAGAAAATCTTATGTAGGAACAAGATTAAAAAGACAAAGTAAAACACTACCAGAGCAACCTGGCACAGGGGAGGGGTGGGGAGTGCTCAGGCAGCCAACAAGGCATTATTCTGCCGGTGTATCTTGGGCTTATGATGCTGGTGTAGTGCTCCAGAAAGGTGCCATATTGGCCACCCAAGGGTGGCCTCTGCTTCTACCAACTGCCAAAGATACGCTGGCACGCTCTCCGTCCAGGAAGAGGCATTCCTAAGGACATGGCAGGAGTTAGTCAGCGAATGTTCTTGGCTTTGTGACTAACATCCACAGCTCATTTCAGAACCAGGGCAGGTACCCCGTCCCCAGAAGGGCAACCATGCATGGACACGAGAGCAGGCCCAGGCCCTAGCAGCCTCAGCCTGGAGTTTACACACGCCTCACCCCCCCTCCTCCTCCACATACCCTGGGCGCGGCCTCCACAAGGCAGGCTCTCGTGGCCGAGGCCAGCAGTATGTGCGTTGGGAGCAGCATGCTCCACGCCACGGAACGGGGCTTTCTCCTGGAAATTCGTATTACAAGTGTTGCCGGGGGGTGGGGGTGGGGAGGTGAACAGGTATTATTAGTAAACATGTTGCAGCATATTAAGTTCGGGCCAAATTATTTACATTTTTTAAAAAAGTCCTTGAATAAGGATTTCTAAAAATTGCGCACAAAAATTTCCCAATATTTTCATTGGAAAAATTAAGAAAATTCTCATACTTTTTCATTCTGTACATTCTGAATGAGCAAACTAGTTTGTAAGAGATAACTTTCCAGTCAAATTATTATTTATTTATTTATAGTCCACCATTCTCACTGGGACTCAAAGCAGATTACAAGTCAATGCGATCAACAGCTAGGACGCTGAATGACCAGGGTATGTGTTGCATTAATTTTAGAACAAGCATGGATTTGAAAACAAGCATAAATCCAAATACAGAGTTGAAATGTTGCTGAAACAGAGCATAACAAACATAATAAATGTTGCTGAAACAAAACAGTAAGAAAACAGGGTTGCACTAACTGTAACTGCTGTTCATTACATGCTCTTCTGTGCAGCCCCGCATGGGATCTGTGCATGCTTTAAAGCTCCTAGAGGTGCAAGATGCTCACCTAGCCTTTTTGCATACTCTTCCCCCAGCCGTGGCTATAAAAGGCGAGGTGAGTGGCTCCATCTCTCCGTTCACCAAGCCACCAGTGCAGAAGGAAAGAAAAAAGAGCTCACAGAGGGGAAGGAAGGAGGCCGATGTGCCTTCACAGACCACTTGGGGAACCAGTTACAGCTAAGTGCAACCCTGTGAGAAGAATACGCTGTCTCTGTTCGTGTCTATGTTCACTCCCAGGTGCTCTATCGACTGTACAGGAAGGAGGGAGCTTTTTTCCCTTGTTTATTATGAATCCGTGGTCCTGAAGAGGTAGTCAGCTGCACTGCCCTGATAGCCACTTCTCTTGATGGGGCCTATGAGGATGTCATCCAGATATGGGAAAAGTGATATTCCCTGAAGCCTCAGGTGTGCCAGCAGCATCACTTGAACCTTTGTGAAGACTCAGGAAGAGTACTTCAGCCCGAACCGAAGGGCCTGGTACTGGTAATGCCTCCCGTCGTGGGCAGACCTCACGAACCTTCTGTGGGACTTCTGTATTGGAACGTGCAAGTAGGCCTCAGAGAGATCTATTGATGCCATGAAGTCCCTCGTCTGAATTGCTGACACTGTAGACTTGAGGGTCTCCATCCTGAACTTGCGTGTCCTTATGGATCTGTTTAGCCACTTGAGATCCAGTATGGCTCTCATGTCCCTGTTCTTTTTGGGGACTGTGAAAAACACCAAGCGCACCCCACGGGCTCTGTGTTCCTGCGCTACTGGTTCTACGTCTTCTATTTCAAGGAGATGCAAGACTGCTCTCAAAATGCGTGTTTTCTTCCCGATTTCTTCTTTGGCACTTGAAGGAAGTGACTGGGGGGGGGGGCCTCTGAACAAGCTCCAATGGGTAGCCTTCGCTTATACTATATCTAGTACCCACCTGTCAGTCACCGACTGTTTCCAAACACCTGAGAACCATTGCAAGCACCCCCCGATTCTCTGTGCCATAGCCTCTTATGGACAGTCATGCCGAAGGGGACTTTTTGGGTCCCTTCTGGTATTGTCCTGCCTTCCCATACGAGGAGGACCTACTAGAATCTCTAGGTTTAGGTTGCCAGCGTCCCTTAGGTGGTCTTGCACCACTTGCCCTCCATGGCTTTTTGGAGTCCCGAAAGGGCTGAACACTCCTCTTTGGTTTGCCCTCCTTTTTCCTTGAAGGGAGGACCTTTTTCTTTCCTTTGTCCTCTACTAGAAACCCGTCTAAGGCCTCGCCAAAAAGGTTCACACCTCTAAAGGGGATCCCCGCCACCTTGGCCTGCACCACCAGGTCAACATTCCAGTTCCTTAGTCACGTGTTACATCTGGCTGCCACACTGAACGCCATCACTCTAGAGGCCAGCTGTAGGGTATCCAGGGACGCGTCCACAGCAAAGGCCGTAGCTAAGGCAATCTTCTTCACCTCATCCTTAATGGCCTTGGGCACTTTGCTTCCTGCCGCAACGAGATCTGAAGCCCATGAGAACGCCGCCCTTGCGAACAGCGATCCTGCTAGAGATGCCTTGAGTGATATGGAGGCCGCCTCAAAGTTCCTGTGTAGGGCTTGTTCTATCCTCCTGTCACAAGGATCTTTGGGCATGCCCTCTGCGTCCATTGGCAGTACTGAGGAGGATGCCAAATGCGTCACTGGATCATCTACCAGTGGCAAATTGAACTTCTTGGTGGTCTCTGGAGTCAAAGTGTAGAACTTCTTGAAGACTGCATATGGAGCTTTTGGTTTAGCTGGTCTTTCCCATTCCTTCTTAATCAAATCGTAAAATGCTGCCGGCATGGGAATGCCTGTGGTCATTGATCCTGGTTTTGGGATCACTCTGCTCCCTCTGGGAACTCTTGATCTGGCTCCCCCTTTTCCTTAGACTTTTGCGACATTTCCAATACTCTCAACACCTTAGGAAGCAGTCTATTATAAAGCTCCTGAGGAAAAAGCCTAGTATGCATAGTTGGACGTGTTGTCCAGTGTTTTAGTGTCCTGGAATAGGATACTGTGTCCTGTTTGAGTTAGGCTATGTTCAGCCACTGCTGATTTTTCAGGCTGTCCAAGTCTGCAGTGTCTTTCATGTTCTTTTATTCTTGTCTGGATGCTGCGCTGTGTGGTCCCGATGTAAACTTCTCCACAGCTGCAGGGTATGCGGTATACTCCTGCAGAGGTGAGGGGGTCTCTACTGTCTTTTGCTAATCAGCATCTGTTCCATTGTATTTTTCTGGTGGGTCTGAATACTGCTTGAAGGTTGTGCTTTTTCATAAGCTTTCCCATCTGATCAGTGATTTCTTTGATATATGGCAAAAACACTTCCTGTGGGAGACTGTTTTTCCTTGGTTGTTTGATTTATCCTTGGTTTAATTGCTCTTCTGATTTCATTTCTGGAGTAGCCATTTGCTTGGAGTGTGTGGTTTAGATGATTAGTTTCCTCGTTGAGAAAGTGCGGTTCACATATCCATCTTGCACGGTCTACTAATGTTTTTATTATGCCTCTTTTCTGTCGAGGGTGGTGATTGGAGTTTTTGTGTAAGTACTGATCTGTGTGAGTTGGGTTTCCTGTAGAAGCAGTATTCAGACCCACCAGAAAAATACAACAGATGCTACGATCAGCAGATGCTTTTTTGTTGTAGATGTCTTTGTAAGGAAGTTTCCCTCCCTTTGTGTTTGACTGAGGTAGAACCAACAAAGACGCAGCTGGAACCAACTGGTCTTTTTGAGCTGCGTCAAGTGCTGAACATCCTGGTGGAACTGAGGAGGCCTGTTCTGGGCGCTGCAGTTCTTTATCTGCAGCAATGTGATTGGAGTTGGTAGAGTCCTTCAGGACTGACTCCCAAAGAGCCGCTTTGAGTCATGGCACCCTTTCATGGTGAGCTTCGGGCATGAATTGTATGCAGACTGCACTCTGCAAGATGTCATGGCCTTCGCCCACACAGAAGAGGCATTATCATGCCACTTCTGTCCCACAACTGGAACAATTCGTGACGAGGGCCTTTGACATCATGGAAGCAAAGGCCCTAACTCACATAAAGCATGAAGGTTCCAAGGTGTGGAGAGGGGAGACATCCTTCTTCATCAACTGCAAAAGAACTGTGAGAGGGGGCCACTTACTCCACCTTTTATAGCTGTGCCTGGGGGAAAAGTACACAAAAAGGCTAGGCAAGTGCCTCGTGCCTCTAGGAGCTTTAGAACTGCGCAGAAGACACAGCAATGAACTGCATCACCACTACTCTTTCAAACACCTCACCCAAGAAGGACACTGTGCTGTATCAGATCAGAAGGCTTATTGATCGAGTCCAGCATCTGGATTCACACAGTGGCCAGTTGGATACCCCTGGCAGATTTATACTAACCACAAAAGAGAGTTACAATAATAAGCTCGACCAACAACGGAGAATCCCACCATAACTTGTTAATTAGTACAATTAAAGAAAAAGTGAAATGCACCATTAAATGAACACAGATAATATTTTTATGTACAAAGATTCTAGAAATAATTTCATCAATGTACATCACAACCAACGTAGACAATAATTTACAAATTAGTACTACGAGTTTCAAGTCTATTTCAAACACTCATTCATCAGTTAAACGGACCTCCAGTAAGTCCAACAGAGTGACAAGGAGCAATAAATTAGTATACAAACAAATTAGTATACAAAAAGAATCTAAGAATAAATACACCAATGCACATCATACAATAATACTGAGTTATAAAAAACTCAGGCAAGTCCAATACATTTTTTAGTGTTTCTAACGTCTGTATTCTTTTTCTTTCTTCTCATTTTCAGGGGAGAAGATGAGCTCAAGGCCCCACTTGACAAGAAGCCAGTTTGCCACCTCATTTCCAGGAGTCTTTATCAAGAACATGCCATGTTAATGGCTCATTCTCCAGAAAGAGTATCGTTAATCCACCTACAAACGTAATTCTTAAGTGTAATCTTTCCAAAAGGACCTCCTTGGTCGTATGCTGATAAAATGCATCTTCTTCTTGCCTCAGTGGCAGAGCATCAGTTTGTCATGCAGAATCATACAATCATAGAGTAGGAAGGGATCTCCAGGGTCATCTAGTCTAGTCCAACCCACCATGCAGGAAATTCACAACTACCTCCTCCCACACCCCCGGTGTTGAATAGTGTGTATTCAGCGTGACTGCACCAGCTTTAGGAGGATCCACAAAGAGTCCACACCTTGTTTGTTTAGTAAAGGTGTATGATACAATTTATTTATAGGTGGATAAAGAGCAATATATACAGGTTACAGTCCAGAGAGACAAAGTGCTTCGCCTACACCTGGACTCGAAAGAAGCCCCAACCATACTGTACATAGTAGCTATTTATACATGTAGACACCCAATTAGATGCATGCATGAGTTTAGCTGAGTCATTCGCTTCATGGTCTCCTGACTCTTGACTTAACCATCTGACTCTTTGTCACCTGATGTGTCTACCTGTCATACTGATCGTTCTGATCTAAAGCCTCTGCACAATGGCTTTTGACACTTAGATATCAACAGCAGGAAATTCACAACTACCTCCTCCCACACCCCCAGTAACCCCTGCTTAATGCCCAGCAGATGGCAAAAAAACTCTAGGATCCCTGGCCAAACTGGCTTGGAGAAAACTGCTTCCTGACCCCAAAGTGGCAGCCGCCTGCCTCGGCACCCAGCAAGCCAGGTGCCCCAGCGGCGCAGCAGGCAGCCCACCTCCCCACTCATCTCTCCGCCTTCACCGGCACTGTCACCCGCCTCAGCGCCCACTGAGCTGGATGCTCAGGTGGCAAGGCGAGCAGGGAGGCAGCCCACCTCCCCGCCCCTTCGCCGCTGCCGCCCGTCTCAGCACCCAGTGAGCCAGACACTTGGGCAGCGCAGCAGGTGGGGAGGCGAGCAGAGAGGTGGCCCACCTCCCCGCCCCTTCGCCGCTGCCGCCCACCTCAGCACCCAGCGAGCTGGGCCGTCAGGTGGCGCAGCAGGCGGGGAGTCGAGTGGGGAGGTGGGCTGCCTCCTCACTGCTGCCACCCGCCTCAGTGTCCAGCAAGCCGGGCGCTTGTGTGGCACAGCAGTCGGGGAGGTGAGTGGGGAGGCGACCCACCTCCCTGCCCCTGCCACCCGCCTCAACGCTCGCTGAGCCAGGCGCTCAGGCGGCGCAGCAGGCGGGGAGGCGGCCCACCTCCCTGCTCGCCTTCCCACCCCTTACTTCTTTGCTGCAACTGCCTGCGCCACTGCCATCAGCTTGGCGCCCAGTGGCGGCGCAGGCAACTTTGGCAAAACAGTAAAGGACAGGGAGCATCCCGAACCACAGGAGTGCTCTCAGGTGAGGGGGCACTCCTGAACAATGGTTGCCACCACCTGCCCCAGGCGTCCATGGACCATGCTATGCTGCTGCTCCTGAGGAAGCCTGTACCACTGAGAGACCGCTCTGTCAGGAAGTTCTTCCTAATGCACCCAAGAGTGTTGAAAGAACTTTCCAGAGAACTTGCAGAACCCCTGCCCATCATCTTCAAGGCCTCCTGGAGGACTAGGGATGTGCCACAAGATTGGAGAAGAGCGAATGTTATCCCAATCTTTAAGAAAGGGAGGAAGGATGACCCGGGAAACTACAGGCCGGTCAGTCTGACTTCTGTTGCTGGGAAGATATTAGAACAGATTTTAAAGGGATCAATCTGTAAGCATCTGAAGGACCACTCAGTGATCCGGGGAAGTCAGCATGGTTTTGTTCCTAACAGATCTTGCCAGACCAACCTGGTTTCCTTCTTTGATTGAGTGACCAGCTTACTGGATCGGGGGAACTCTGTTGATGTGATTTATCTGGATTTCAGTAAAGCTTTTGATAAGGTCCCCCATGACATTCTGATGGGCAAACTGGAAGACTGTGGAGTGGACTATAGGACAGTTCGGTGGATAGGGAACTGGTTGGAAGACCGCACTCAAAGAGTGGTGGTCAACGGCGTTTCATCAGATTGGAGGGAGGTGTCCAGTGGGGTGCTGCAGGGCTCAGTTTTGGGCCCGGTACTTTTCAATATTTTTATCAATGATCTGGATGAAGGAGTGGTTGGGCTGCTCATTAAATTTGCTGATGTTACCAAATTGGGAGGGGTAGCAAACACCCAAGAAGATAGAATTAAAATTCAACAAGACCTGAATACTCTGGAGAAGTGGGCAGCTGTGAATAGGATGCAATTCAACAAAGACAAGTGCACAGTATTACATCTGGGCCACAAAAATGAGAAGCACAAATACTGGATGGGGGATACACTTCTGGGCAGTAGTATATGCGAAAGGGATCTTGGGGTAAGAGTGGACTGTAAACTGAATATGAGCAGTCAGTGTGATGCGGTGGCAAAAAAGGCTAATTCAATCTTGGGTTGTATCAAAGGGGCCATAGCGTCAAAATTGCAGGAGGTCATAGCCTCTCTCTATACTGCCTTGGTCAGGCCACACCTGGAGTATTGTGTGCAGTTCTGGAGGCCTTACTTCAAAAAGGATGTGGACAAAATCAAGAGGGTGCAGAGGAGAGCGACGAGAATGATCAGAGGTCTGGAGACTGAGCCCTACGAGGAAAGGCTGAGGGCCTTCAGAATGTTTAGTTTGGAGAAGAGGAGGTTGAGGGGGGACATGATTGCTCTCTTTAAATATTTGAAAAGCTGTCATTTGGAGGAGGGCAAAGAGCTGTTCCAGTTGGCAGCAGAGGGTAGGACGCGAAGCAATGGGCTAAAACTACATGCACAAAGGTACCGGCTGGATATTAGGAAAAACTTTTTCACGGTCAGAGTAGTTCAAAAGTGGAATCAGCTGCCTAGGGAGGTGGTGAGCTCCCCTTCACTGGCAGTTTTCAAGAAGAGGCTGGATGAATACTTGTCAGAGATGCTTTAGGCTGATCCTGCACTGGGCAGGGGGTTGGACTAGATGGTCTGTATGGCCCCTTCCAACTCTATGATTCTATGATTCTAATGTTTAGCTGAAAGTTCTATTGATTTAATTTCAACCTGTTGGTTCTGGTCTGACCTTCTGGGGCAGCAGAAAACAACTCCGTGCCATCCTCTATATGGCAGCCCTTCAAGTACTTGAAGATGGTTATCATATCACCTCTCAGTCGTCTCCTCTCCAGGCTAAACATACCGAGCTCTTTCAGCCTTTTCTCATAGGATTTCGTCTCTAGACCCCTCACCATCTTCATTGCTTTCCTCTGGACTTGCTCCCGTTTGTCTGTATCCTTCTTAAATTGTGGTGCCCAAAACTGAAGACAATAACCTAGGTGAGGTCTAACCAGAGCAGAGCAGAGCAATTCCATCACTTCTCATGATCTGGACACTATGCTTCTGTTGATACAGCCCAAAATCACTTTTGCCTTTTTAGCTACCACCTCACACTACTGACTCACGGTCAGGGTATGGTCTACTAACACCCCTTGATCTTTTTCGCACATACTACTGGCAAGACGAGTCTTCCCCATCCTATAATTATGCATTTGATTTTTCTTACCAAAATGCAGAACTTTACCACCAGATACCACCAGTTTCTATCCTCAGCACCCCCAATTAAAAGGCAGCAGATGTGAAAGCCTTCTTCCTGAAACCTGCTGCCAGTCTGTGAAGGTAATACTAACCTTGATGGACTGACGGCCTGATTCAGTATAGGGCAGCTTCCTGTGTCTATGTGTTCTTACTCAGTGGCCAGGGTCTTTTGCAGAAAGTCACCAAGGAGAGGGGCTTCCCCTTATCTTTCATCCAACTGGTTAGCAGAACTCCTAACTGAGCTCAGCAACACCAGACTTTCCATTAGGATATCTGTTTTTCGAGCTACCCACCTCGCCATCTCTAAACAGAGCTGCATGGAAGGAGGTTTAAGGTAGGACAGCAGCCCAGGAGAAACCACCCAACTGAGCATCTCACTGTTTCCAGCTTTCTTCCCTTCCCAAAATGGGTAGGCGGCACTTCCACAGGACAGGTGAGTCCTGTGAAAGAAACCAGCTGAAAAGATCCTTTCCTTTATTATTATACTTCTCTGACCAAAGCTCTTAAGAAATCAGTACAATTACTCTCTATAGCAGCTTCAAGAAACCACAAGCGCTAGAGCTTTGGTGACAGAACATGTTATTTCTGAACTGGTACCTGCCAGCAACACAATTCAACAGATTATGACTCAATATAAATATGTGCAGATTGGAAGAAGGAGGGCAAGAAAGGATGAGCTGGTGCTTGGCTCTTGTGGCCCTTTCTTGCATGCCCAGGATAATGTCAATCGCCACTTTGAGGTCAGGAAGGAATTTTCCTCCAAGCCAGACTGGCCAGAGAACCTGGTGTTTTTTTTGTGGTTTCCTCTGGCACAGAGCAGGGGTCACTGGGAGAGGTGGGGAGGGTAGGAGAGAGAGCTGTGGATTTCCTACTTCGTGCATGGGTTTCGACTAAATGATCCCTGGGGACCAGAAGGAAGTCAAGTACACAACAGCACTGGGTCTCTTCCCCTATGCTGGCTGATCTCAGTTCCTACCACCAAGTAACCCATAAAACACTCAATCCTTCCACCCACCAGCTATCCCCACCCCCTTTCATTCCACCCACCCTGATACCATCCAAAAAAGCAAAAAGGGAAATAAAACACACACACCCAAAATTCAGACACCTTAAATTATAAATTAATTCCCTCTAATCCAACTGTACCTCAAAAAAGGCAAAAATGGCAAAACTGAACTAGAAGAGTTTTGGGGAGGGTACTCTCACCCTTAAGAACCTAAGAGAAGCCATGTTGGATCAAGTCAATGGTTCATCCAGTCCAACACTGTGTCACACAGCGGCCAAAACCCAGGTGTCATCAGGAGGTCTGCCAGTGGGGAAGGGACACTAGACGCCCTCCCACTGATTGCCCCTCCTCAAACACCAAGAATACAGAGCATCACTGCCCTAGACAAAGAGTTCCATCTATACCTTGTGGCTAACAGCCACTGATGGACCTCTGCTCCATATGGTTATCCAATCCCCTCTTGAAGCTGTCTATGCTTGAAGCTGCCACCACCTCCTGAGGCAGTGAATTCCATGTGTTAATCACCCTTTGGATGAAGAAGTACTTCCTTTTATCTGTTCTGACCCGACTGCTCAGCAATTTCATTGAGTGCCCACAAGTTCTTGTATTGTGAGAAAGGGAGAGAAATCCTTCTCTCTCTACCTTCCCTATCCCATGTTCATCCCAACACTCACAGCAACGCTTTGTCAGGATACAGCAGCCGTGGGGAAAATTCACTCAGCAACTCCAGAAATGGCAAGTTGACGAGTCCCAGCTTGGAACTGGGAGATCCTGTCTCCTGGAATGCAAACTTTATTCCATCCCTGAATAAGGAAAAGATTGGCAAGCACAACATTACCAAGCATTCGAACTGCTCTGCCCCCCCCCTTTCCTTGTCACTCCCTGGAAAGCAATGCCCCATATAGCAGCCTCACTTGTGCAGAGTGACGAGGGCCGAGCGGTTCTGTAGCCGATGCAGCCCAAACAGCAGCGAGAACCGGCGGGCCAGGTCTCGGATCTCGAGAAAGGCAGCAGACTCTATGCCTGCTGGTCCCTGCTCCAGAAGCAGCTGTGTCAGCAACTAGAAAGAATATCGGACTTGCTGTGAATGTTTCTTCTTACCAATGTAGAGTAACCTGGCAGTGAGTTATTCTTCCTCCTTCACAAAAACAGAACTGGAAGGCCCCCCCCCCGTTTCATCTAGTCCGAACCCCTGCGTGAGGAAGGAAATCCACAGCTACCTCCCCCACTGACCCCTGCTGTATGCCTGAAGGAAGCAAAAGGATTCCCAGGATCCCCGTCCAAACTGGCCTGCAGGAAAATTCTTCCCTAACCCAGAGGGGGTGGACTGGGATTACCCTGGGCACGTAAGAAAAGGCCCTGAGAGCTGAGCACCACCTCCTCGCTTCCTGCTGTCTCCTTCAGGCTCGGTCTAAATTCATACCGAGTTGGAGAACAACAACAGCAACAACATTCGATTTATATACCGCCCTTCAGGACAACTTAACACACGCTCAGAGCGGTTTTTAAAGTATGTCATTATTATCCCCACAACAAACACCCTGTGAAGTGGGTGGGGCTGAGAGAGTTCCTAGATGCTGTGCCTGACCCAAGGTCACCCAGCTGGCTTCAAGTGGAGACTCAGCATTGCTGACAGACGGCCATCTAGCCTCCGCTTTAAAAAACCCAAATAAAGGAGAAATCACCACCTCCCGAGGAGGCTTGTTCCACTGACGAACCGCTCTGTCAGGAAGTTCTTTCTCACGTTTAGCCAAAAACTCTTTTACTTTGATTTTAACCCATTGTTTCCGGTCTAACCCTCTGGGACAACTGAAAACTCCACTCCATTGTCTATGTGATGGCCCTTCAAAAACTTGAAGATGGCCATCGTATTACCTCTGTCATCTCCTCTCCAGGCTAAACCTGTCCAGCTCCTTCAACCTTTCCTCATAGGACTTGGTCTCCAGACCTCTTGCCATCTTTGTTGCCCTCCTTTGGACACATTCCAACTTGTCAACATTCTTAAACTGTGGTGCCCAAAACTGAACCCAGTACTCCAGGTGAGGCATAACCAGAACAGAGTAAAGCAATACCACCGCTTTGTGTGATCTGGACACTATACTGCGGTTGATACCGTCTAAAACTGCATTTGCCTTTTTAGCTACAGCATCACACTACTGACTTGTTGCACCAATATAGATAAAAGCACATGACAATAATCAATACTGAGCAATACTAGGCCAAGCACTTGTATTCTAGATGGGCGTTCAGACTTTGCATGAACCATCTGTGTTTTTTCTGTGTGTTAGGTAATTCTAACAGGTGTGCTTTAATCTTTTGACAGTTAATTAAAATAGTGGACTCTATCGAGATTCATGTTCCTCTACCAGAGATTCAACCAATAGTGATCTCTCAACTTAACTTTTTCTGACACTTATCAGAAATTTATAGTTTTGTTTTGCAAGTTTGAGTATAACGTAATTTTTTACTAATTGGAAGGTTGTACAATAGAAACTATGAATATTCAATGAAGCATCAGACCAATTATCGTTTGTTTGTGCTATCATGTGAACAGACCTTAGATATTTGCATATGATGACTTATAAAATTGCCAATTCAGATAGAATGGCAGAGCTCTGATGGAAGAAATCTCTTGAGAGAATTTAGGTGAGAACTTATTTTTACCTATGCATTTCATAGAAACTTTGATTATGTTAAACTTGGAATTTATTAGGAAATGTTAGCAAACTTATTTCTTATTGCCTTTTTGTGTTCTGTTTTTATAAGATTTACATTAATAACCACTTATATTTTGATTACTTGCTTCATTAAAAAACTAGGGTGTATTTTCAATAAAGTGAAATAAACTCTAGACTGGTGTCTGTGTGTTTGATAAAGAGTTGCAAAGCAAAATTGAACCCTATACATAAATACATGTACTGATAAACAGGTGGTTCAAAGAACTTGTCTGTCTGGCAGGTCTGAGAACTAATTGCTGAAAGCTTTCCAAGAGGGAAGACGCACCTTTCTCTTGGCTAAGTGGAAGCTGGGTTCCAGACACGGGCAAGAGCTCGTTACAGACTCACGTTCAGTGCAAGATCTACTAAGACCCCTAGACCCTTTTCACGTGTGCCACTGCCAAGACACGTCTCCCCTAGTCCTGTAATTATACGTTTTTCCCTACCTAAATGCAGAACTTTACATTTCTCTCTGTTGAAATTAATTTTGTCCGTTACAGTCCAGCTTTCCAGCCAGTCAATGGGTCAAGCTCAACGAGACGCCAGGCAAGTGTTCATTCTTGTATCCAGTGATGCCATTTTACCTGGGAACTGTAGCTGTCAAAGACAGAGCCACGGAGGATTGCTGGGGGTGAGGAAGGGTCCCCTTGCATCCCAATGCTGGCTGCTTAGCTAGCTTCCCCACCCTGCACTCTAGGTGGCAGTGCAGGGTCAGCACACCTGGGGCTTCCAACTATTTTGGGCTGCCTCCACCGTCCCTCACTGCCTCTGGGAGTGTGAGTGCGCAGCCACCTAGAGCCTGGGGGTGGGGGAACAGCCAGGGTGCAGGGGGAGGGAGAGAAGGGGCCTAGCAGCCAGTACAGGCAGAGGAGGGCTGCAAGGGGACCCCTTCCTCTCCCCGGGCAATCCCCCGTGGCTCCGCCTTTGAAAAGTCCAGTTCCCAGGTAAGATGGCGTCGCTGGGCACCGGAGCGAACACTCGCCTTTTTCAGCTTGACCAACCGACAGGCTGGAAGGCCAGGTGGAAACTAACAAAATGGATGTCAACAGAGATAAATATAAACGTCTGCATTAAGCACGTGGCTGACCATTCTCAGTGCTATCATGCGCTGACAAGCAGGCACGAGGGCTGACCCTTTTGCCATTGCCCCCAGCAATAATCAGTGAGGTAGACTGCCACTGAATGTAGAAGTGCTACAGAACCACTGAACCTAATAGGTCTTTGTCCAATTGCCTCTTAACGTCATCCAAGCCATTTTGTGACTGCATTCTATGTTAACTGTACATCCTGTAAAGAAGTACTTCTCTTTGCCAACCCCAAATTTCACTGCCCATCAACTGCATTAGGTGCCCAAGAGTTACAGTATCGTAAGACAGGGAAGGTCCACTCTGTTCCAATTCTTCTACACCAAGGATGCATTTATAATGGCTCAGCCATCGTTTCCTCTAAGCCGGTTATAACCTCTCCTTATGAGGAGGAGAGGTCGCTCCCCCCCCCAGTCCAAGTGCCCCCCCCCGCACTTCTCTGATACCTGCTGCAAGCTGAGAAGAAGCGTATGGGCCCACTCGGCCCGGTCAATTTGACGGGCCCGATTCAGCGTCTCCTTGATGATGTCCCCGTAATCATTGTAGAACTGGCATGAGGAGGAGAAATGAGAGAAACACCCAAGATTTATTTATTTTTTATTTCAAATTTGTATTCCGCCCTCCCCACGAGTGGGCTCAATTACAAAATGCAATTAAAATACAATTAAAAATTCATGTTCATTAAAAACAACACATTTAAAACAGGATGGTGGACAGCCTTCACAGGGAGGATTTTATACACCCTTTTTTCAGGCCGGCGGAAGCCCAGCCTTAGCCATATGCCTGGCGGAACAACTCTGTCTTGCAGGCCCAGTAAAAAGATAGTAGGTCCTGCCGGGCCCTGATCTCAGCAGACAGAGCGTTCCACCAGGTGGGAG
The DNA here is from genome assembly GCF_028583425.1 of Eublepharis macularius. Lineage (NCBI taxonomy): Eukaryota > Metazoa > Chordata > Lepidosauria > Squamata > Eublepharidae > Eublepharis > Eublepharis macularius. Next base: position 175,237,953 of record NC_072794.1, on the reverse strand, counting down.
CCAGGACCGAAAAGGCCCTTGCTCTAGTCGAGGCTAGGCGGGCCTCCTTGGGGCCAGGGACCACCGACAGCTGTTTGTCCCCTGATCGGAGTGTCCTCTGGGGAATATATGGGGAGAGACGGTCCCGTAGAGTTGCCCTTCTTCAGCACTGCTGAGGGCAAACACAACTGCCAAAGTGGCTTTAAGCTGGAGCTCCTCAAAGTGGCGGCCAGGCAGAGAGAACCACAACGGCTCTTGACAGTGGCCCCCCGAGACCCCTTTGGAGGAGCACGTTCTCTTTCTCCAGCAGGAGTGGCTTAAGAGAGGAGAGCGCCTTGGGCTGCCGTGCTCGCAGCCCACAGGAGAACACTAACGGGGGGCTGAACTGCCCTGCCAGAAGCAAGGAAGGTTTCTCCGCAGCCGCTGCACTCCTCCCCACAGCACCTTCCCCAGCCACGGATGCGTGTATTCACTGCTGCTGCCATCAAGCCCAGGGCCTCAGGCTGCCCCGCGCCTTACCAACCTTGGCGTAGTGCTTAAAGACATCCGACGCGGCACTCAGCTCCACGACTCCGTAGACAATGAGCTTGCAGAACCCAGCCAGGAGGATGCGGCGCTGGTGCAGACGCTCGATCTGGAGCTCCTCCTCCTCCTCCTCATCTGAGGCAAAAGCCCGTCTGAGGACGTGAGCATGAGGCCGGCCCCCCCCAACCCTAACCCTTCCCCCCCCTGACCCTGGCCCGCACCCACCACTCTCGGGAGCCTGGGCTGGACTGAAGATATGGTCCATAAGGAAGCCAGCCAGCTGGGACTGCAGAGCAGGCTCTGCCTGATACACCAACGCTTGCAGCACTTCCTGGCCCCCTTGTGCCAGCTGCGGGCCAAAGATCAGGAGCAGATCGCTCAGCAACACAAAGGCCTGGAAGGGGCAACCAGAAACGAGAGCATGCATTTACGTCATATTTCTAATTCCCAAGTGGCCCCAACGTGTGGATACTTAAGTTGGAGAACTGGGACCACCTGCTTACAGACCAAATGGTTCTGTGAACTTGGGGCACCCCTCAGGTTTGTAGAAAAATCTGAAAAATCAGACTGGGGGGGCTAGAACCCTTCCCCTCAACACAGAAGAGTTCACCATGCAAGTGCAGAGAACTGTATGAGAACATGTGTGGGGGGGGGAGGAGGAGTAATGGGGAAGAAAACCTTACCCCCAGACACAGGTCCACGAGGAAGGCCCTGTGATGCTGGGGAGCCCCTGCTGCTGCTGCACCTGAAGCAACAGGGTGCTCCCAACAGTCCAGCTGCAGGGGGGAAAACCCGCTTGGAATTTACAAGTGTTCACTCTCTTCTGTCATGAAAGGGTTAATCTGTTTGTGTCTAGCTAGGCATAATTAGTTAGCTTGAGGCCAGTTAGATGTCGAGTTACTCTTCCTGCCAGGGCAAAGGGGAGTTGCATGCTTAATGAACAAATCTAGGATCGATTATTGGCTGACCAGGTTTACTGGGGGCAATTAACATTCTTTCCTTTGTCCGGGACGCCATTCCTCCCTAGCCAGTTAGACCGTTATCTCCAGCATGTAAGGATGTAGAAACTAAGTTAGCTCTTCCTTATTTTATCTCCAATGTAACCCTTATTATTTTATCCTTTATGTACTAAACATTATTTTAGAAGCTGAACACACATGTCTGTGTGATTCTTTATCTGCTGTGCAATTCTCTACTCTGCGAATCATAATCATAATCATAACCCAACAAAACCGTTGGGCCACAAGTGGTCTGCCACCAGAGGAAAGCAGCCCACCCTGGCTGCCAGCAGCTTCCAAAGCCACAGGCAAAGCTGGATCAGGGAGCTGGGAGAGGACCTTGCCTCCCCTGGGCCCACTGTGGCCACTCCAAGGCACCTCCGCTGATACCTATTTCTGCCTCCAAATGCCTCAACTGGATGGTATGACCTACTGTATTGAAAGGAGGAACAACAAAGAAGCACGGCCTTTGTCTACGTTCAGACAGAGGTCATCAACTAAAGCCACCAGAACAGTCTCTGCCCCATAGCCTGGCCTGAACCCAAACTGAAAGTGGTTGAGAGCACCCGAGTTATCCAAGAATGCCTGGAATTAGTTTGTTACTGCTCTCTCAATCACTTTACCTAGAAAAGGCAGATGACAGATAGGGAGATAATTGGTCACATCATTTCTCTCTATAGATTATTTTTTAAGTAGACGCAACCCTCCTCTGTGTGCCATGCGCACGCACAAAGGACTGCGCGATGTCATTGCGCGATGCCGCCATTGTGCAGCGCAAGCCGGGGGCATTCGCCGGCGGAGGCTGCTCCGTGCTCTGTCCCGGCAGCGGCTCGTGGCTGCTGCGCCCGGCTGGGGGCGTGTGGTGGCAGCAGCGGCGGCACGGGGCTGGCTGGCTGCAGCAGCTGCGGGCCAACCACGCCACCCCCTCCGGCGCCTCTCCAGTGCCCTCGCGCCTGAGGCCACTGCCTACCTGGCCTCTATGGGCGTGCCGGCCCTGAGGAAACCAAACAGGAATGGCTATAAAGGCTGTTCCAAGACCGCCCCCCCCCAGCTCTTTACCTAAGACTGCCCTTGCTTTTCTCTTTCCACCAAGGGCTCTCTTCTCCTGCCTGCCATTTGCCCCAGTAGCTCCTGGACTCTTCTGCATAATACTAAGCCTATTAACCCTTCTCAGGCTGTTCAGTGCTGACTGTAACAAGTTAAATATTACAAATACCTAGGTATCTATTTTCAATATAATGCGACTTGGTCCACCCACTGCAAGTCTGCAGCGAAGACAGCTGACATTAGTACTTCAGCTATAGCACGTTTTTTTTCCTCCAGAGGTAATCAATTTGTACCAGCTGCTTCCAAAATTTTTAAGTCCAAAGTGATTCCACAACTATTGTATGGCATTCCAATTTGGATTAGGGCCTTTGACCGGGTCATTGAACGTGTCCAATCTAAATTTCTGCGAAAAATCCTGGGCCTACCGAAGTGTGTTCCATATACAGTTATTTGCTTAGAAACTGGCTTAATTTTAGTGGAAACGAGGGCATGGCTTATGACATTTAAATACTGGCTACGGTTACATTATAATTCTGACCCTGGGAGCTTTACATATCAAATGCTTTCAGAGTCCAATGTGTCAAACTGGTCAGCGTATATCATGGAAAAAATGGAAGGCATGGGTATATCCGTGGACTCACTGTCTATGTTAACATCAAACGCGGCATTTCATCAAATGAAGAGTAGGTTGCTAGATATCGAGCGCCAGAAGTTATATAGCTTGGCTACTAAAACCTGCTCCCCCCTAAGCTTTGAAGTCCCCCTCACTGTAGGGAGGATGGCTCCATATTTATCCTCCCTGCAGGTGCCACAACTTCGTAGAGCCTTTTCTTTGGCCAGGTGCAATGCTATGCCTTCGGCCATTCTACATGGCAGATTTAACAGGATAGACTATTCAGCTAGATGCTGTCTATGTGAACAAAAATGTGTCGAGTCAGTTACTCATGTCCTTTTGCATTGTCATTTGTACGCTGGTATACGTCAAACATACTTGAAAGCTGTCTTAACTAGTATGATGGATTGTTCTGACTCGCTCGAAGTCTATAGACTGTTGAACGATTCCTCTCATGATGTCACTGAGAAGGTGGCTGAGTTTCTCCATTCTGCCTTGAAGTTGCGTCAAAGGATATCACGGAGTTAAGCTCTAAATGTATTTTTGTATTTGTAATACAGCATTCTTTTAACTTTGTTCTTTCTTTTTTGTAAGTGGATAACTTGAATTGCTGCTATATGCCAATAAAGGCTAACTTAAAAACAAACAAACAAGAATTCTCCTTGAACCACATATGCAGAAAGCCTCAAGAACTCTGCTAACATTTTCACAAAGCTCCATTAGAGTGAAACAAAACACAGCCAGAGCAGGTCTCAGGAAAGAGCATTGCCACAGCCACAGACCTAGAGTCAGCTACCAAATCCGCAGAGGAGCACCAGCCTTTCCAAGGTGAACCCTGTGCAAATCTGATCCTCTGATCAATGAGCGTGGAAGTCCTTCCGGCCACTCCCATATCTGAAAGCCTGCACTCCTGTACAGCGTCAGGACAGCTGCTGGCTGGACCTAGTGCAGGACTCTGACAGCCCTTGCTTCAACTCCCGCTTTCCCCTTCTCCATCAAGCTCACCTCTGTCATGCCCCACCTTGTTTGTAAAAGCACCTGGTTTGTTTTGCCTTTTTGTTTTGTTGGGGAAGGAGAAGGAACAAGACCAGCAGAGTCCGTCATTCCTTCAGACCTTCCTTTCAGTGAAACTTTTCAAAGACTGTATGAAGGAGGTGGACAAAAGCCTATGCATGTCTCCTTTTCTTACAAGGGATGACACAGTACAGGGCAGCTTCAGGTATTCGTAAGACAGACCGTTTCCCTATCACAGTCAGACTGGTCTCCTCGGACTGGCAAGCAGCTCCCCCGAGTCTCAGGTCCAGACCTCCTTTCACATCACCTACAGCCTGATCCTTTTCGCCTGACAGCACCTTGGACCTTCTGCTTTCCGATGAGATGTTCTGCAGCTGATCCATGTCTTGCACGGCAAGACACGTCTCTCCTTTGGCCTCCCCCCAAGCAGCTCAAAAGCAGAGAGCCCTTTGGAGCAAACTTCCCTGACTGAGGTTCTCGCGCTCCTCTTCCTCAAACGCCTCTTTGCCACAACCGTTTCTTGCCCAAAGCATCTGCAGACCTTCGGCCTCTGCCCTGCCCTGGGACAGGTTAGTTCCTCCTGCCCGTTGGCATACCTCATTTCTGTGGCACCAGCTTATCACCTTCCTCCTCCTTCCTGGCCTGCTCTCAGCTCTTCTCTAACCTTGGTCTGACTCCGAGCTCCTCTGACTAATCAGCAAGGTTTCCGCTAGGCTTGTGGTGGGGCTGGCTTTTTGCCTTAACTGAACTGATTTCCACATATCTTTAGACTTAACCATAATTCTTAAGATGCAGTAGCAACTGAGAGCCAGGTGTAGTGGTTAGGAGCAGCAGGACTCTAATCTGGAGAGCCAGGTTTGATTCCCCACTCCTCCTTCGCTTGAAGCCAGCTGGGTGACCTTGGGCTAGTCACGGCTCTCTGAAGCTCTCTCAGCCCCACCCACCTCACAGGGTGTTTGTTGTTGTGGGGATAATAATGACATACTTTGAAAACCGCTCTGAGTGGGCATTAAGTTGTCCTGATCGAATGTTAAATCGAATGTTATTATTATTATAAATCCTTACCCAGACATTAGTTTCTGGTGGGTAGCTGTGTTGGTCCACAGTAGAACAGCAAGATTCGAGTCCAGTGGCACGTTAGAGACCCACAAGATTCCCAGGGTACAGGCTTCCCAGAGTCAAACTCCCTCATCAGGTAATCTGAAACCCTGTTGGTCTTTAAAGTGACAGATCTTACCCAGACCGGCCGCTCCCAGTTTTCTGTTTGATAGTTTGTGACACCAACGTCACAAGGCATCGAACGCTTCCCCAGTTCCCTTGCAGTGTACTAATCACAAGACTGTAGCTACGCCGCAGCTCTTCTGCTCTCCTTTTTTCTAAAGAACAGCCCAAAGGGCGGGGGGGGGGGGGAGGCTCTGCACCACTGAAGAAAACTGCATTATTTGCTCTCCGAAGTCTTCTTTTTACATTCAAGACCTAATGGCTGGCACCTACATGACCCTTCTTTACCCGACCCTTCTACCAACAAGTCCGGGACAGCAACCAAGGCCACATCCACACGGCAGATTCTCCACGCTGCTTTCGTCGTCGTCGTGAATGCAGAAGCAGGCACGGTGGCAACAGCTTCCACCAACTAGAGTTTCCTGAACACTTTTCTTTCTTTCTTTCTTTCTTTCTTTCTTTCTTTCTTTCTTTCTTTCTGACTTTTCCCTCCCACTTGTGCTTCACAGCCACACAACATTCAGCATTCCATGGCTACACAGTTGCCATGGAAACTCGCCAACCCTTACATGGGAGCCAGCCTGGTGTCGTGGTTAAGAGCGGCAGGACTCTCATCTGGAGAACCAGGTTTGATTCCCCACTCCTCCACTTGAAGCCAGCTGGGTGACCTTGGGCCAGTCACTGTAAGGAGCAGGCCCTTACACCATATTCAGAGTAAAACTTTGGTTCGGGCTTCATGCTTGCAAGAGATCTTTCAGGCCTGTTTGCTGAGAGAGGCACAGCCAGTGTTAATTGGTTGCACCTGCATTCCCATCGGCCTTGAGAAGCTCAGTGCCCGCCGTTGCTCTCAGCTCCAAGCCATACTCCCCAAACTTTCACACACTGGGGTAATGTCCAATTAAGTAACGAGCCCTGATTGGTTCCTTACTATTCCAGAGTTTACCATACTATTCCATCCTACCTCTTTACACCATTCAGTCCCGTTGTGACCAGCTATGCTGCCTTGTAACCACTGCCAGCTGTCAGCTATGGAAGAGGAGAGCCTCCAGCTCCATGCCGTCTCCAGGATGCCCAGAGTGAGCTGGCATGGATGGACTTTGGCAAGAGCAACCTGCCTTGGAGCCAACTCAGAGAATGTTTAGACAGCTAGCCAGCAAAGGAGTATTTTGGCTAGATAGAACATAGATAGAATTAGCAAGCTGTTACTTGTTTTTGCCTTGCCTAAATGCTTTTATGAGCAGTTTCTGCCTAGCACATGCTCCTATGTTTCCTTTTTAATAAACTCCTTTTACCAGTCTGTGTCCAGTGTTGCTTGCTAAGGAGGTATATACACACTCAAAAAAGAACCCAGAAGCGAGGGTGCTTCAAACTAACGACCAGAGCTCTTAGAGGCTCCTAGGGGTCCTGTGTAGTCTGGAGAACTGGCAAGGATGGGGGGGGGGGATGAGAGGCTCTGGGTCGATACAGTCACAGCTTCTCGGTGCTCTCTCAGCCCCACCCACCTCACAGCATGATTGTTGTGAGATGATAATGACATACTTTGTAAACCGCCCTGAGTGGATGTTAAGTTGTCCTGAAGGACAGTATATAAATCGAATGTTGTTATTTTCTTCACATGTGCTCTGTGATGAATCCATTAAAATTTGAAATAGATAAATGGCAACATACAGTGCAAAGTCACAGTAACAGCCATTGCTCCCCCGTTTTTAAACACTAAGTTCCAGGATGGTCAGTCTAAAACACTGGCCCAGATTAAAGGAACAGACTTAACAACAACAACATCATTTGATTTATATACCGCCCTTCAGGACAACTTAATGCCCACTCAGAGCAGTTTTCAAAGTATGTCATTATTATCCCCACAACAAAACACCCTGTGAGGTGGGTGGGGCTGAGAGCTCCGGAGAGCAGTGACTAGCCCAAGGTCACCCAGCTGGCTTCAAGCGGAGGAATCAAACCCGGCTCTCCAGATTAGAGTCCCGTGCTCTTAACCACTACACCAAACTGGCACCAAACTAGGGCATGACTTGTCATACACCCTATAGCAACAGGCTGTGGAAGAAAGATATCTGAAGGATATCTAGTGTCAGAAGAAGGGAGCTCTGACTCTATAAAGCTTACACTCTGAAAATCTTGATGATCTCTAAGGTGCCGCTGGATTCAAATCCTACTGTTCTACTGCAGATCAACAGACCCACCTAAAACTAAAGATACTTGAAAGAGCTTCCCAACTCTTTGTTGATCATCTTCCAAGCCTCTTGGAGGAAAGGTGATGTGCCAGAAGACTGGAGGAGGGCAAATGTCATCCAATCTTCAAGAAAAAAAGTAAGGACAATCCTGGCAACTACAAGCCAGTCAGCCTGACCTCTGTCTCAGTGAAGATATTGGAACAGATATTCAAGGTGTCAGTCTGTGAGTGTCTGTCGAACACCAAGGTGACACGGGGAAGTCAGCACTGATTTGTCCCCAACAGGTCCTGTCAGACCTTCATCTCCTTCTAAGACTGAGTGAGAGGCTTACTAGATGGCAGAAATGCTGCAGATGTAGTTGATCTGCATTTCAGTAACGCTTCTGAGTGTTAGAAATAACAATGTCTGGTGTACTGCAGCAGCAAGAAGTAAGAAGAGCCTACCATGCAGGGGGCAGCAAGGATCACTTAGTTAGGACAGTGAGAGTAGCACCTCTCTTGTTTCCTGGGGGTCATTTCCTTGTCTTGTCTCCTATTGGGCTAAACAGGGCAATATCCTGCTTCTTCTCTCTCCTGCCACACTTCTTCTCTGTCTCTGCAAGATGTAGTCAGATAGCTAGGATCTATCTCTCCCTTTCCCTCAAGTATGTAACTTCCTCAAATAAAGCTTTTGCCTCTCTGACCAGCTCGGCGTTTAATTCCGCAGCGTAGTTTAACACTCGCTCTAACAGGGTAATGGGCCACAGAGGCAATTAACGCAAGCTGAAGTTAAGAGAGAGCAATAAAAGTTCTGCCGTAGCCGCAGGCTAAAGCACAGAGGGCAGACAATAGAGGAAAGATGGCGGACTCCTGGGGAGCACAGCAGGGGTTCCAGATCGACCGACTAGGCGACGGGAGGAACTATGATCTTTGGGCAGAAAGAATAAAAGCCCATCTTATTCAACTGGACGTCTGGTCTGCAATAACAGATGAAAAACCGACTGGAGATCCTCAGAAGGAAGCCAAATGGGTCAAGCACGACAATAAGGCAAGATCTATTATCATTAATGCTTTAAGTGATAAACAATTGATAAGAGTTATTCATGAGCCCACTTCTAGACAAATGTGGACGTCTCTTCTAGAAATAAACCGTCAAGAATCAATTAAAACTAAAATTTTGCTAATGAGGCAATTGTATCGGATTGAGATGAAGCCTCAGGAAAAACTGAAAGATCATATTGCAAATTTCATGGAATTAACACAGAAATTAAGATCCCTTGGAAAGGAGATCCAGGATGAGGATCTAGCTATAATTTTGCTGTCTAGTCTTCCTCAATCTTATACAAACATAGTACATGTTTTGGAAATGAGAGAAAATTTAAGCTTAAACTATGTACTTGCAAGACTGCAAGAGGAAAGTTTTAGCAAACTGGATCATATAAGTGAGCCAAGAGAGCTAGCTTTAAGAGTCAGTTCAAGAAGGGATTTCTCCTGCAGCGTCTGCAGAAAGAAAGGACATTTAAAGGAAGACTGTTGGTTTCGTGATTCACAGAGAGTTAGCAAGCAACCGCCACGATGGATGGGAACAAAGGGCTTTAGGAATGCTAATGCAGCCATTAAGTCACCTAATGCCGATGGTCAAAGGAAAAGCAGATCTGATAAGAATTGTTTAAATGTTGGTAAAAATGATCAAAGCATATGCAAATGGGCAATTGACAGTGCATGTACTAACCATCTATGCAATCAAGAGAAGTTTTTTAATGAGATGAAAGAAAGCCAGGACAAATTGTATACAGCAAATGGAGAGGCTTTAACGGCTCGGGGACAAGGGACCGTATCTGCATGTTGTGCACTACCCAGTGGCCAAACTAGAGAAGTGCAGATCACTGATTGTCTATACGTACCTGAACTTAAATCTAATTTAATATCGGTTTCTGCAATGGCCAAAAGAGGAATTGAGACTGTATTCAAAGGAGAGAAATGTTTTATTAGCAATGAAGGTGAATTAATTGCACAAGGCACATTAGAGGATGGCCTGTATATGCTGGATTGCTCTGAAGGCGCAGTGAATTTAATTGAAAAGTGCACTCACAAGAATTGTACTAGTCTTATCCATAGAAGGCTTGGACATGCTAATATGGATTATATATATCAGCTTGAAAGGCAGAATCTGACTAATGATTTGCAAATGAGAAAATGTCCTGATGCAGAGAAATGTGTTTGCTGTATTCAAGCCAAAGGCACAAGACCTTCTTTCACCAAACAGAGTGAGAAGCAGACGACAAGACCACTGGAGCTGATTCACAGTGATGTCTGTGGACCCATGGGAACAGAAACACCCAGTGGAAGTAAGTACTTTCTGACTTTTACTGATGATTTTTCAAGATTTACTGTGATTTACCTGCTCAAGGAAAAGAGCCAAGTACTGGAAAAATTCAAGATGTACCTAGCAATGGTGCAGAACAGATTCCAGAGAAAACCAATGGCTATCCGCACAGACAATGGAGGCGAGTACGCGGGGAAGGAGATGACAAGCTTCCTAGCAGCTGAAGGAATAGAGCATCACCTGACCGTGCCATACACCCCCGAACTCAACGGGATAGCAGAGAGGAAAAATCGTTCTCTCACAGAAATGTGCAGGAGCATGCTGCAAGAAGCACAGCTACCTCAAAAATATTGGGGAGAAGCTATCAACACTGCTGCCTATCTGCAGAACATGCTACCTACAAAGGGTGCAAGCAGCACACCATTTGAACTGTGGTACAACCGCAAGCCCAATGTAAGGCATCTGAGAGTGTTTGGATCAAAGGCCTACACTTATGTTCCAAAGGAAAAGAGGTCTAAGATGGATCTCAGAACAGAAGCAGGCATATTTGTTGGATATGCACTGGGATGCAAGGGATATCGAATCCTCAACCCAGAGACAGACACGGTGAAGATCCGCCATGTGGTGCACATTGATGAAGAAGAGAAGGCAAGCAAGCCTGACACCAGAGAGTCTGCCCCAAAGGAAGCTGATGCAGCACAGCAGCCAGAGATTGTGCAACTCTGGGACCTGACTGAGATGCAAGAGACACCTGCAGAGCCCACAGAAAGAGAAGGGGAAGCAGAGCCAAGTGTTAGACGCTCAGACAGAACAAACAAAGGAGTTCCACCACTGAAATTCTCTTACCTGGCAAAAACAGAAGCTGTACCAGAACCTTCTAGCTGGGAAGACTATGATGAAACCTTTGCACCAGTAGTGAAACACACTTCAGTAAGAACACTACTGAGCATAGCAGCCGCAAGGAAGATGCATGTGGAGCATCTGGATGTGAAAACTGCTTTTCTTCATGGAAAGCTGGAAGAAGACGTGTATATGACACAGCCTCCTGGATTTGAACAGTCCAAAGACAGAGGACTTGTATGCAAACTGCAGAAGAGCATTTATGGACTGAAACAGGCTGCAAGAGCCTGGAATCAGAAACTGAACCAAATGCTCATCAAAGAAGGATTCAAGCAAGGCGGGGCAGAACGCTGCCTGTACTCAAGAAAGAAAGACAACAAATGGACTTTTATTCTGATTTTTGTAGATGATATTCTTCTTTGTTATGAGGATCAACAAGATTGTGATGAAATAATTCAGCACCTGAACCAAGAGGTTGAAGTAAAGCGTCTTGGAAATGTCAGCTTTTACCTTGGAGTTCAAATAGAGCGAGAGGAAGATGGAAGCTATCTTCTCAATCAAAAGCAAAAGATCATGGATTTCCTAGACTACATGGACATGAAAGATGGAAAACCAACATGTACTCCAATGGAAACAGATTTCCTGAAACAAAATGGAAACAATGAACCTCTGAGAAACATCAAAGTGTACAGAGAAGCAATTGGAAAACTGCTCTACATAAGTACAGTGACCAGACCTGACATAGCAGCAGCAGTTGGAATACTGTGCAGGAAAAGTGCATCACCAAGTGTGAATGACTGGCAAGCAGTCAAAAGACTGGCAAGATACCTGAGAGGTACTGCACAACTGAAGCTCAAGCTACCAGCAAGCGACAATCCCAGACTAGTGGGATTCATGGATGCTGACTGGGCAGAAGACATCACAGACAGAAAGTCTACCAGTGGACGAGTATTCTTTTATGGTGGAGGAGCAATCAGTTGGACAAGCAGAAAGCAAGACCTAGTAGCAGCATCAACTACAGAAGCTGAATACATATCAGCAGCAGAAGCATGCCAAGAACTCAAGTGGATTCTACAACTATTAAAAGACTTTGGGATAAATGAACCCAAACCTATACAACTCTTTGAAGATAATCAATCTTGCATAAAGCTTGCAAATACAGAAAGAATTGGATCAAGAACCAAGCACATTGACATAAAGAATCACATTGTGAGAAATATGCAAGAAGATGGACTTGTTGAGCTACAGTACTGCCCTACAGAAGAAATGATAGCAGACATCCTCACCAAGCCACTTGCCAAAGAGAAATTTCAAAGTCTACGAGAAAGACTGAACTTTGTGGACTTTGTACACTAGACATTGAGAAGGGGTGTTAGAAATAACAATGTCTGGTGTACTGCAGCAGCAAGAAGTAAGAAGAGCCTACCATGCAGGGGGCAGCAAGGATCACTTAGTTAGGACAGTGAGAGTAGCACCTCTCTTGTTTCCTGGGGGTCATTTCCTTGTCTTGTCTCCTATTGGGCTAAACAGGGCAATATCCTGCTTCTTCTCTCTCCTGCCACACTTCTTCTCTGTCTCTGCAAGATGTAGTCAGATAGCTAGGATCTCTCTCTCCCTTTCCCTCAAGTATGTAACTTCCTCAAATAAAGCTTTTGCCTCTCTGACCAGCTCGGCGTTTAATTCCGCAGCGTAGTTTAACACTCGCTCTAACACTGAGAAGGTTCTTCATGACATTCTGGTGACTAAACTGGAGGACTGTGGCCTGGATGGTTAGATGGACAGGGAACCGGCTGGATAACCGCACCCAACGGGTAGTTGATAATGAGATAACCATTCATTTAGATATGATACGTAAATTTGGCTCAGTCAGGCTTGAATTGAATAGGGACTATGAATGGTTATCTCATTATCAGAAGCTACTGACTGCATCTTCTCCCCCTAGTTTCTTCTTACCTTCCATGCATCTGAAGAAGAGAACTGTGGTTCTCGAAAGCTTATGCTACAGTAAAGTTGGTTAGTCTTAAAGGTGCTACTGGACTCTTTTCTAGGTGAACTGAATTATAATTTTCTGGATTCTCCCACAAATCCTTTTTTTTTTTTAAATCAAGAGTGTTTGCTATTTTCCAGTCTTGGTAGTATAGAGGATGATTTAGCGGCCAGTTTGGTTTGCAGATTTCGCACTCTGTTTCCTTAGCAACCCTTGGGTACATTTCAGCCTCCCCAATGACATGTCTGTCCTTAATCTGGACACAGGCTCAGAGGTTCCAGAGAAAGGCAGGTTAAGTGGTTGCGACAGCTCCCTTGCTTTCACAGTGGGTTTTTCATAGCTGTAAAAGAGAATTAGGCACTTTGGCCTGTTTCTATTAATTTGCCCGGGACAGATGTTAAGCTAATAGGCCTGTAATTTCCTGGTTCCCCTCTGGACCCCTTTTTAAAAATAAATGTAATACTTGCTACTCTCCAGTCTTCTGGTAGACAGAGGGAGAAGACTGGAGAGTAGCTTGTGTGCGTGCAAGTTAGAACCCAAAATGAGATGGCTTGACTCAATAAAACGAAGCCACAGCTGTTAATGATATGAAGTTCTGGAGGCTGTTAATTCATAGGGTTACTACAAGTCAGAAGCAACTTGATGGCACGTGACATAACTCAAACAGGTGAGTAAACTGACAATCTCACATTTGAGCTCCCTAAGAACTCAAGTGCCATCAGGACCTGGAGATTTATTTTTAGTTTCCCCAACAGATCTAAAACTTCATCTCTCATCACCTTAATTTAACACTTCATGTTTGGGGTTATGCCTCAGAAAATTTGCAAGTCTTTGAAGTCATACAATATTTATGTTCTTAGGTAAAGGAAAAGGTAGTCTCCTGTGCAAGCACCGAGTCATTGCTGACCCATGGGGAGATGTCGCATCACTACCTTTTCTTGGCAGACTTTTGTTACGGGGTGGTTTGCCATTGCCTTCCCCAGTCGTCTACACTTTACCCCCAGGAAACTGGGTGCTCATTTCACCGACCGTGGAGGGATGGAAGGCTGATAAACCCAAAGAAGGAGATGGCAGGCATTCCTGTGACCAAGAGGAGCAGAAGGGCAAACTCGCAATGAATTCCCCCGGAGACCCAAATTTACAAAGCAGCCAAAACCACCAGCACCACCACCAGGGCTCAGGCCGATGACTCTCACCTGCTCCTGGATGTCATAGTCATGATCAAAAAGGCAGCTCTGGCAGAGGGAGCAAAAGGAAGTCACCTTGTCTTTCAAGCTAAGCAACTGGACCTGGAAAAGGTGGAAGGAATGAGGATTAGGCACAAAAGGGAACAGCCTAGAGTCCCCTCTCCAGCCCTGCTTACCTGGCTGGGAGGAGGCCCGGAAGAACTGAAACTGGAGAAGTGGGTCAGTTCCCAGAGGAGCGAGAAATGTGAGCAGGTCATAGCAGGAATCACCACCTACAGTAAAGACAAAGGAAGACATGGAAACGATCACCTTCATGTCCCCCGCTTCAAGGTCAGACGGAGGGAAAAGCCTTTGCCCTCAGGTAAGAACATAAGAGAAGCCATGCTGGATCAGGCCAATGGCCCATCCAGCCCAACACTCTGTGTCATACAGTGGCCAAAACCCAGGGGTCATCAGGAGGTCTGCCAGTGGGGGACACGAGAAGCCGTCCCACTGATTGCCCCCCCCAACACCAAGAATACAGAGCATCACTGCCCAGAGCATCAGTTACCCCAATGGAATACCTGAGGGAAAGAGAGGGACTCCTACTCCGCAAGACCGCCCACCCCCAACCCAGCAACAGGGAGGCGCTCAGGCATTGCAGCCATGCAAATGGACAACCCCTGTACCCTTCCACCACTTCAGGGTGCAAATCAGAATTACCCTCAGGTTCAAACCACGCCCCTCCCCGCAGCATCCCCGTACCTGCTTAGGGACCTCGCCTGTGTCCACTGCGCGGCGTAGGAGGTGGATGCAGGGCTCAAAGAAACACCACGGCGTCAGGTCGTAAGCACTGCATACAATGGCAAACAGCAATCATAATAGGGGCCACTACGTATTCCTTCCAGTCCACGCAAAAACAGCGGACCCGGGACAGGGCAGGTATTAAGTTCTGGGAACACAAGTCTGCTGTGTGGCCCGTCCAGAAAGAAGCATGGATGAATGGAGCCTATGGGGGCCTCCTGTCAAAATCCATATGAGAGAGCCAAAATGCTGAACCACGTGATCTGAGGTTGGCACTACTGGTTACTGAGCTCAACTTCCCCAGTCTTATACTCACCTCTGGAAGACAGAAATGCGCTTAAGAGTGGCGGCCAGACTGTAGACATCCTCTTCCTCCACAACTGAGGACTAAGCAGGAAGCAATGTTATTCAAGCAGGAATGAGGGAGAAAGGAACGTCAGAACAGCCCAGCTAGATCCGACCAGTGAGGGTCCATCTAGTCCAGCCACCCGTTTCACACAAGGGGCAACCCTGAAGGTCCAAGGAATAGCGCACAAAGGCCAAGGCATTCTCTGACGCTGCCTCCTAATACAGGTATGCAGAGGTCTGCTGCCTCTGTATATGGAAGATCCTTTAGTCACCATAATCATTCGCAGATCCATCTTCTATGAATCTGTCTAATTGCCTTTTAAAGTCGTCTATGCTAGCTGCTATCCTATGTCCACTGGCAGCGAATTCCGCAATTTAATTATTCAATCAGTAGTAGCAGTACTTCTCGCCTCCCCTTCTCCTACTGCAGGCTCAAATGACCCCAAAATGCTGCTTTGAGGGCCACTTTGGCCTGCAATGGGAGAAATGAGAAAGCTGAACTTTGCAGGAAGGAATGCCTTCCATCTGTGAAAAAGCTCTGGATCCAAGTCACGATCAAGAAGCTCCACTCACTAGGCCACGCTTTCTTGAGTACTTTCACAATTCTCTAGTGTTGGAAAGCCCCACCCCTCTTCGTTTTCAACATCCCACCAGATTTTCATTCTTGCCCGCAGAGCTGGAAACTGGCGACTTCCAGCTTCAGCCAGAATTCTTAAGTGCTACCTGCAGCTGTTGGTACCTGTAGGAGTTCTGCAACCTCATGCTGGAATTTGTCAGCAAGATGGTCCACAAAGCGGCTGCAGGCAGAATCCACACGACTATAAAAGGCAAATTCTGGATGGCAAAGACCAGACAGAGTCCTGGAAGCCGCCTCCAGCACTTCCTTGTCAGTGTGTTTTTCAACCACCTCCCACAGTTGGGCCACCAGCAGCTCCAAGTACTTAGAAACAGGGAGGCAAAGGAAGACACACAGCATAGTCAGGCGATGTTGAGATGGCTGGGCTGGAAAGACTAGCTCAGCTTGCTAGAAAAAGCTAAGGGGTATATCTCAATCCCCAAATTCTCTAGGAGTAAAGGGAGGATGGGAAGGTATCCCCTACCTTCTCCAGACGGCCAGTACTGTAAAGCGTCAGGTCAAAATAGCGTGGGGCCTCCAACAAAAGCACTACTTTCTCAACATCAGCTGAGAACTGCCAGAAGAGAACAAGAGAGCAGAAACTTTCAGACGTCTGCAAGAGCCAACAGTGGACAGAAAACGAATGCAGGAACACCAGAACTACTGCCAAGGTTCGCTCTCTTTAGCCTTCCCCTTATCGTCACGTGTGTCATGTGCCGTCAAATCGCCTCCAACCTATGGTGACCCTATGAATGAAAGACCTCCAAACCACCTGGGGCGCGGGTTGGCAGGTTCTGGGATCCACCTCCTGACCCTGGAGGGAGTGCCGCTGGTGCCTGTACCAGTAGTAAGGAGTTTGGGTGTGGCCCTGGATGCCTCCGTAACAATGGAGGCTCAGGTCACGGCAGTTGCCAGGTCTGCATTCCTTCATCTTCCCCAGGCAACTTGTTCCCTACTTCTCAACCAGCGACCTAGCTGCAGTAATCCATGCAACCGTCACCTCCAGGTTGGACTAGTGCAACTTCCTCTATCCTGGGCTGCCCTTGAGACTGCTCCGGAAACTGCAACTAGTCCAGAATGCAGCGGCACGCATCCTGACCGGAACGTAACACCAGTTTTGTGCCAACTGCACTGAATCCTAGTTGAACTCCAGATCAGGTTCAAGGTGTTGGTTCTAACCTTTAAATCCCATAGTGGACTGGAAGAAGCATACCTGCAGGACCGCCTTTCATCGTATGTTCCCCGAAGGCTGCTTCGTTCAGCAGATAAACACTTACTGGTGGTCCCTGGCTCCAAGGCGGCTTGCCTTGCCTCAACCAGGGCCAGGGCTTTCTCGGCCTTGTCCCCAACCTGGTGGAACTCTCCGTCTGTGTCAACGCAGGCCCATTCAGATTTGTTATCCTTCCGTTGGGCCTGCAAGACAGAGACGTTCCACCAGGCATATAGTAGTTGAGGCAGGCGGGCCACCTGAGGTATTGCATTGGCCTCCTGCCATGGGGAGAGTATATACCTCCCCGGGTTTATAACCATCTGTAACTGGCCACCCTAACCCATGGGTTATTAGGCTGAGGGGGTGAGGCAGAATGTGCGTGGCTGTCTTATTACGTGTAATTAATGTTTATATTGCTGCAAAATTTTACTCTATTTATTGTACAATTTAAAATGCTGTGATCTGATCTGAGCCTGCCTGTGGGGAGAGCGAAACAGAAATGAAATAATAAATAATAATAAAACAGCCTATCATTAGCAAACTTGCTCAGATCTTGAAACTGGAGGGTGTGGCTTCTTTTATCGAGTCAAGCCATTTCATTTGAGGTCTTCCTCTTTTCCTACTGCCTTCCACTTTTCCTAGCATTATTGACTTTTTCAGAGAATCTTATCTTCTCATAATGTGAGGATCCTACAAATGGTTCTGTGCTTAATCCCTTCCCATGAGAGGAAGTCCACACCAAATAAAAAGTAAGACATGGAAACCTGAGTATCAGCTTTTGTAACTATAAATTATACTAATAATGTTGAACCATATTTAATCTAAAAAGCTTATCAAATCTCCAAGATTCAAACTGTTCTAGATTATTGACACACTGCAGCAGCAAGACAAACTCCTGGGTGATCAAGATGTTTCTGGGAGCAACTCAACTTCCGTCAAGAGCCTCAGGAGTTACCCGTCAGTCACAAGTGGGAGCTTGGTGGCTGCAGCCCGTCACATAATGGCAGCTTATACAAGAGTTACAGCATTTCAGAGTAGGACAGCAGCAGTGCTCAGGCAGGGAAACCTCTCCTCTACAGTGTTCTCAAAGCACTCCCCTACCCCAACTGTAACCTGCCCTGCAGCAGAAAAATATAGTTAGTACTAGGGGTATGCACCCAAAAAACAATCCGTAATAACCCGAATCCCGAAACAGCAAGCCGCTTCGAGATTCGGGTGTTTAAATCACCTCAGTATGCTCCGTAAAGATTCAGAACACACCGAAGCTTTAAACTTCCCGCCCCATGGCTTTTTCCCCCTGATTGGTGAAGAAAGCAGCAGGGCATCTGAAAGCGCCTCTTTTCGTTCCTCTTGCAAGCGGAACGAAAAGGGGTGCTTTAACTTTCAAACCCTCCTCCCCCTCCCAATGGGAGAAAACTACTGCGGGCTGCTCCCGCTTGACCCAAAGCTTTCCAAAGCGGTCTGAATCTCTGAATCAGCCCCACAATGCTGGGGTCAATTCGAAAATCCCGAATCTTTCTGAATCAGGCCCGACCTGGGTGTTTATTTCAAATCAGAATCCCAAATCGCCCACCCCTAGTTAGTTCTGTGTCTTCCCTGGAACACCAGCTTTGATGCAGGAGAGAGAGTCAATGGCATGTTCCCCTCCCTCCCACAACCAGAGAGCATTTGTGTGCATATGAAGAGGCAGCAGCAGCAGCAGCAGCAGCAGAGGGAAAGGGGGCCCACTGATGCTGACTCTCTACCCAGACCTAAGGCAAGTGTTTGTGTGCGCCTTTTCTTCCTCCTCCACAGAGAAGAAAAAGAGAAGCTGCTGAGGAAACTTTGAAAGGAAAGAAAGCAAGGGGAGGGAGGGCCACGCCAAGTGACTTTCTGCCCACTCCATTCTGGATCATCTGCATCCAAAGAGAAGCAGCGTTTGCGGTACAGCCAATGTTCCCTTCCCCTATGCACGAGTGGGGTGTAGATCCAGAGCATGGCTCCCAACAGGCCAGGCTGAAAAGCAGCAGCACACGCGCAAAGCTCTCATGCATTAGCTGCAACTGAAATAAATTTAGGCATTTTAATTATCCAAGGTTTTAGTAATTGTTGAATTAGGGATTGCCAAAGTAAATATTTGAAGTATTTTGACTTGCTAAATGTCCCTTCTTCATAGGGTTGCCGTAGGTCAGAAGTGACTCGATGGCAAATAACACACACAGACTCAAGCAGCTGTTTAGTTATACAAAACTGCTCAGGGCCTCAATACACGAATAAACAAAAAGAGAGGGAAATGCCACAGGAAAATGCCAACCTAATGTAAGGACATAAAACCCTCCCATGGTGCAAGTCAAAAAACCAATCAACGATGTGACTAATAAGGTATCAGTGTCCTCATATCGTAGTGCAAAAAAATTAAAGTGCTTTGGTGCAATAAATATGCCTTCACAAATAGATATACACTTCCTAAATGTATACAATAAATCATTTCAATAAATGACCTTAAATACAACAATATAAACATCTGAAATACAATAAATACAATTCCAAAAAGACAATCCAGTTGAAAGAAATGGTGGCCCTGAAGTCCAATGCTAATAATAATAATATTAACAACTTCCGATTTATATACTGCCCTTCAGGACAACTTAATGCACACTCAGAGCGATATGTCATTATTATCCCCACAACAATCACCCTGTGAGGTGGGTGGAGCTGAGAGAGCTCCAGAGAGCTGTGACTAGCCCAAGGTCACTCAGCTTCCCAGCTAACATTGCGGCTCCCTTCACATGCTCCTCCTTGTGTAATTCATCTCTTGTAGCTTAGCTCTGAGGCAGGATGGGTAGCAACCCCAAGAAAGGGCCTTCTTGGTCATGGAATAAAACAATCCAATTCCCTCCCCAGGGAGATTGATCTGTTTGCCTCTATAAATGCTTTCCTTATATTGTTTTTTACATGTTTTACTTTTTTTTTTTTTACACAAAACATTTTAAAGCTGATTTTAAAATTTTTAATTGTTGCCACCTTGGATGTATTATTTAAATAAACTTACTTGCTATGAGAATGGATTCAGTTTCAATGCACATTTGTCCTCTTATTTTAATAACTGAATTATTATATGGCCTTGGGTCAGCCCCTCCTCTTGGCCCCAGCTCCCCAGCTGTATTGTGGGGACCATAACAACACTGACTTGTTCACTGCTCTGGGAGAGGCACTAATCTGTCTAGAAGAGCGGCAGATAAGCGCAGTTTTTATTATTATTATTATTATTATTATTATTACTACTACTACTACTACTACTACTACTACTACTACTACTACTACTACTACTACTACTACTACTACTACTACTACTACTACTACTACTACAGTCAATTTCCAGGGCATTTCAAGCAATACGTAACAGGGCAGATACACAAGCAGATCTGCAATTACAAGTCACCACAATTATCTTTGGAATGCGCAGCAGTTCGCCTCTCCACTGCCTCCATAGAGAGCTGCAAACAAGGCCTAAGCAGAAGTTTATGAGTTCTCTATTTTCTACATGCACAGATATTTTCTATTCATGTTCATACTAAACACTTATTTTTTTAAATCAAGATGGGTGGCCATGTTTGTTTGTAACAGAAAAGAGCAAGAGTCCAGTTGCACCTGCAAGACTAATAAAAATTGTGGTGCGGTATGAGCTTTTGTGAGTCACAGCTCATGAAAGCTCAAAGTGTCTGAAGAAGTGAGCTGTGACTCACAAAAGCTCACACCCTACCACAAATTTCATTGGTCTTGCAGGTGCGACTGGACTCTTGTTCTTTTCGATTGCTGCGTATCTTTTGGTTTTTCCTATTTCCTTGGCCTTCTATTATTTATTCATTTTACACACGTTGCTGCCTTCCTCTGAGTCAGTCCCTGGGCCTGTCACGGTCAGTCTGATCTCCTGTGACCAGCAGCTGCTCCCCCCTCTTGGCAATCTTCCTTCCTTCTTGGGCCGCAAAACAGCCCCGTACCGACGTGGGGGGAGGAATAATGAAAAAAGGGCCTTGAAGGTGTAAAGCTCTTTACAGCTGCTTCCCTATTACTAGACAGGGGGAGAGTCCAGACACAGAAGGGGGACCCCCTTCTGGATACTGGTCAGGGATGCTTTAGGCTGATCCTGCACCAGGCACCGGGGGTTGGACTAGATGGTCTGTATGGCCCCTTCCAGCTCTATGATTCTATGAAAACAACTCAAAAGCAGGCCCTGCCACCTACAAAGATTAGGCAATTAACTCAGACACCTTTGAGAATAAATACCCTTTTCCTTACTAGGGAGAAGTAGCAGAATCGTAAGTTTGCCAAGGGACAGCTTCCAGGTCTGTTCCCACCACCCCCAGCTTTCACCATCACAGTCATCTCAAATTGGGCTCACCTTGGCCAACAACTGGGGCAGCAGTGGGATGAGGTGCTGGGTGAGTTTCAACCGGTCCTCGGCTTGTGCCTTGCGCTCCCGGGCTGTTAATGCCTGCCAGAGAAGGAAGAAGGAAAGAAGGTGAGCACAGGCAGGGCAGCATGTCCTAGCAGATCAAGGAAAAAAAAGGGGGATTGCTCAGGCAGCATCCACCATCTTTCCGTTACCTTTTTACCAGAGATTCTGCCAACTGGTGGCTGTCCCTCTGCGGTTTGCCGCATGCTGGCCACTAAGATCATAATGAGAGCGCTTTCCTGCTGGTCACCAATCCCTGGGGAGCAAGAACAGCACTACATAGGCTAACAAAGCACTGTGGAGGACAATGTGACATGACTACAACAAAGCCAATGTCTGCGTTACTTGTTCTATGCGTTTTACCCAGCTGAAAACTCAGTGACTGATGCCCTCCTACATAACGCTGAGCGTCCAACACCATCCCTGCTGGCCATCCTCTACCCACTCACTCACCCTCCGCAGGCGGCTCCTCCAGCAACAGCCCCGTCAGCACCTGCCAGTCCTTCAGCAGGGCAGCTGCACAGTCCCACAAGCTATCCACCAAATAGGTTGCGTGGTCATGGAACTAAGGATGGAGAGCAGAGCAATGGCAACAGCCTGCATGTACCTCTCAGGTCCTCCCTATCGGGTAGAACAACTCCTACACCCTCATCCTACCTCACTTTCAATGAAAAAGGAAAGCAGCCGCTGAAGGAATGCTCGCGCTCCCTCATGGCGCTCCTCTTCTTCCCTGGCACAGTCTTCAGGTGCTAACAGCCTACGAGTCAAACTGCTATCATTAAGAAAGGACGCAGATGTTGAAACACTTGGCTGCCTTGAGTAACAGGGAGGGGGAAACCCAAGCAGAACCTCCTTTTCCACTCAGGAAGCTGCAGCACACTGGGGGGGGGGGGGGCGGGATCACTACTCACTTCTTGTACAAGAATTCTCCAGCAGCAACAGCTAGAGGACGGCTGGCAGCGTAAACAAGTGGGAAGATGTTTTCGCAGTCAGAGTCCCTGAGCACTTCCTCCATGTTCCTGCACAGAGATGGGCTTCATTGCGTCAGTAAGGCAGGGGTGTAAACAGGGCAGCCAAAGTCGCAGCAGCAGCAGCAGCAACCTTCACACTATCTTAACACTACTCACTGCAGGATGAGAGTCAGGAGTCTGACCGCTTCCACTGCTACCTGCGGCTCTTTATCCAGTGCCATGGACACCATCCGCTCCTGCGGGAGACAGTCATGCAGGAGGGGCCAAAAGCAAGACCACCCCATGGTCTGATATGCAGTCCCCAACATTGCCCTAAGAGTCTCTTCTACCATACAGTTTATGAAACACAGAAGGCCAAAGTATTTATGTAAAATAGTTATAGATTAATCCAACAAAGTAACATTCCCAGAGTGGCTCAAAACTTAAAAACAGTAATACGACAGCATCACAAACACAACAACAAAAAAGACAGTGTGCATAGAGCTTATTAAAACAAGAACAAAGAGCCATTGAAAATAACATGAAATCTTAAAAGAGTTTCAACTGAATCAGAGTTGGAAGGCGATTCAAACACCACCTAATCCAATGCTGATCAATGCAGGAAACCTGAGCCAGAGCACCCTTGGCTGCTCAGCCTATTCATCTAGCATGTGTTTAATGATAACAACAACAACATTCGATTTATATACCGCCCTTCAGGACAACTTAATGCCAACTCAGAGCGGTTTCCAAAGTGTGTTATTATTGATGTATTGTCGAAGGCTTTCACGGCCGGAGAACTATGGTTGTTGTGGGTTTTCCGAGCTGTATTGCCGTGGTCTTGGCATTGTAGTTCCTGACGTTTCGCCAGCAGCTGGGGCTGGCATCTTCAGAGGTGTAGCACCAAAAGACAGAGATCTCTCAGTGTCACAGTGTGGAAAAGATGTAGGTCATTTGTATCTACTCAGAAGAGGTGGGGTTGAGCTGAGTCATCCTGTAAGAGTTTCCCAGGGTGTGGAATGCTAATGGCGGGAGGCTTCACTGTATCCTGAGGAGGTTCTTTTGCATAAGGATTGGTGCTTGATGTGCTAATCTTCTCTGCAGGGCTATTGTCGGGTATAAAGTGTTTTGTTAGCCTGGTGTTTTTCAGAACTGGAAACCATGCTCTGTTCATTCTTAAGGTTTCTTCTTTCCTGTTGAAGTTTTGCTTATGCTTGTGAATTTCAATGGCTTCCCTGTGCAGTCTGACAAAGTAGTTGGAAGTGTGTTCCAGTATTTTGGTGTCCTGGAATAAGATACTGTGCCCTGTTTGAGTTAGGCCAGGGGCGGGCAATTGTTTTGGCTCGGGGGCCACTTTGTGGGAGCGGACGTTAGCGGAGGGCCGCACCTTTTAAAATGATTGCATTCAATAGTTAACTTTGCATTTCAGAAAAGGTCTAAATTGTATCATAAAAATCAATAAATATAAATTAAATAAAATAGTGGTAGGAATAAGATTTCCATCCTCTCATGCAATCTCAATTATAAAACCCAGAGCGAGTCATTGGAGTCCCTCTTTCCCTGTGAAGCTTTCTAGGGGCCGGTGCCTCGAATCCCTCCCCTCCCTTGTTGTTTCTCACTCAGGCTGGACTCCTGGAGGCTTTGGTGCATGGACACAAAACAAGTTTGCTCAGTGACCTGTAGGGTGAGGGGAAAAACCTTTGCCAGCTCTGCAAATGACCCAGCACTGATCCTTGCTGTTACTGTGTACTCAGCGACCTTCCCAATTTCCACTATGCAGCCTGATATTTTTGGACACACAAATTGGAGAGAAGTAAAAACAAACGCATCCCCGACCGCCTAAACACAGCGACGCTTCATTTCCCAGCAGGTGGCTCCGCGCAAAGCGCCGCGACCAATGGGGGCTGGAACAGCGTTGCTGGGCTTGGCTGGCCTCGTCTGCAAAGGCATTTTCCACATTAGCAAGAGGCTCTCACCCTGTGCACAAGCCTCAAAGCGCTGCCACACTTGTTTTATTAAAATTATTTCAAGCCCTGCATTCCCGCCATCTCTGCGCGTCTTTCGATAAACCAGACCTGCCAAGCCGCCCAATTCTTCCCGAGGGCTCAATGGCCAGGAGATACCACCACCTTGTCCGCGCGCCTCTTTCCGGCTCTGGCGGCGGCTAAACCCAGCTTTTTGCTTTTGGGTGGTGCCGGGTGGCTGCTTAACCCAGGCAAGGGCTGCGCTGAAGCCAGTTGCTTCTCATTGGCCATGTGGCCAGCAGAGAGAACCAGGGAGGGAGGGGGGAAGAGGCGGCGAAGCTGCCAGCAGCAGCAGCCCGGCACAGGGGCAGGTGCGCACACATGCTCACGCACGCACACACAGAGGCATGCAGAGCCAGCGAGGCAGAGGCTGCTCCAGTACTGTTATCGTTGTGTGCGAGCCGAGGAGGGCTGGCCGGGGGCGGCAAGGCAAGAAAGTGAAGGCGGCTGAGCGAGGGACGCTGGGCGAGCATGCCGCAGGAGAGGTGACCCCGGGGCGGGGCGGCAGAGCCAGGGAGCGATGGGCGACGTGCTGAGAGCGCAGCAGCAAAAAAAAGGGGCATGTTCCCAGGAAAAGCCCGCTGACGCCGAGGTGGTGTACTGTCTTGGCGGGCCACCATTTGCCCACCCCTGAGTTAGGCTATGTTCAGCCACTGCTGATTTTTCAGGTTGTCCAAGTCTGCAGTGTCTTTCATGTTCTTTTATTCTTGTCTGGATGCTACGCTTTGTGGTCCCGATGTACACTTGTCCACAGCTGCAGGGTATACAGTATACTCCTGCAGAGGTGAGGGGGTCTCTACCGTCTTTTGCTGATCGTAGCATCTGTTGTATTTTTTGGGTGGGTCTGAATACTGCTTGAAGGTTATGCTTTTTCATAAGCTTTCCCATCTGATCAGTAATTCCTTTGATATATGGCAAAAACACTTTTCCTGTAGGAGACTGTTTTTCCTTGGTTGTTTGATTCATCTTGGGTTTGATTGCTCTTCGGATTTCATTTCTGGAGTAGCCATTTGCCTGAAGTGCGTGGTTTAGATGATTAATTTCCTCAATGAGAAAGTGCGGCTCACATATCCGTCTTGCACGATCCACTAATATTTTCATTATGCCTCTTTTCTGTCAGGGGTGGTGATTGGACAGGGAAATCCTCAGCGAACAAGATCATATGGGGTTTGGAATCAAAGGTGAACGCATGCAAAATTTTAGGAAAGCATTTTCTAGTTGGTCCACCAGCAACAGGCCCTCTAAGTTGTACAATCTGGGGACTGATCTTGGGTCTGCAGAGGACATCCTGGATCTCAGGTCCGTGCAGAGTCATCCACAAAAAAAACAGGGTTTCTCACCTGTAACTGTTGATCGTCGAGTCTCTTCTGTGCAGACACACATTGGGACTGCGCAGGCGCAGGCCGGCTGCGGAAAAGATTATTCTAGCTTTAGAGATGTGAAGGAGACGTTCGGATCCACCGCGCATGCGCGCCAGTGTTCCCGCCAATTTTGAATGCATATATATCCGAACGTCCCCGGCATTCCCTCAGTTCATCTGAGCCGCCGGAGAAATTCAATTAACCAAACACTCACAGCGGGGTAGGTGGGAGGGAATGTGTGTCTGCACAGAAGAGACTCGACGATCAACAGTTACAGGTGAGAAACCCTGTTTATCGTCTTCGTCCTTCTGTGCAGCCCCACATTGGGAGAGTAACTAGCATCTCACCAATGGGGGCGGGTGTGAGTGTCTACTTGAACAAAGACTGCAGGACAGCCGTGCCAACAGCTGATTCACGCCGTGCATGCACGTCCACAGAGTAATGTTTGATGAAAGTGTCTGCTGTAGACCATGTCGCAGCCTGGCAGACGTCCCGGAGCGGCACTCCTCGCAGGAAGGCAGCAGAAGCAGCTTGCACTCTAGTGGAGTGAGCAGTAACCAACAAAGGGCATTGGACTCCAGCTTGCAGATAACAGAGTTTAATTGTAGACACAATCCAGCGAGAGATGGACTTGGCAGAGGCAGGTGAGCCCTTGCGAGGGCCAGAGTAACATAAAAACAGGGCAGGAGACTTCCTGAAACATTTGGTGCGATGCAAATAAAACAATAAAGCACGTTTTACATCCAAAGTGTGCAGTGCCCGTTCCCCTGGGGAAGACGGTGTCGGAAAAAAGGAAGGGAGGAACACCTTTTGCTGCAGGTGAAAGTTCGAGACCACCTTGGGTAGAAACTCCATGCTAGTGTGGAGCATGACCGTACCAGGGAAAAACTGCAGGAAGGGAGGTTCACACCGCAGGGCAGACAACTCCCCAACACGTCTAGAGGACGTGACCGCCACCAGAAAGGCCACCTTTTGTGTGAGCAAAGGCAGGGGACAAGTGGACAGAGGCTCAAAGGGCCGGAGCATTAGTTGGGAGAGAACCAGGGACAGACTCCATTGAGGAATGGGAGGGGCCCTAGGAGGGAAGGTCTTGAACAGGCCCTTCAGGAACTGCTTGGAAAGCCAGTGGGTAAAAACGGTCCTTCCATCAATCTGCTCATGGAAAGCAGAGATTGCAGCCATGTGGACTTTAACGCTCGAGAAGGCTAGACCCTGCGAGCACAAATACAGGAGGTAGTCGAGAATCACAGGCAAAGGGCAATCAAAAGGAGAGACCCCTTTTGGGGCCAACCAGCGGGAAAAACGTGACCACTTCCTCTGGTAGGACAGCCTGGTAGACGGCTTCCGGGCATTTAGAATGACCTTAAGGACCTCCGAGGAGAGGCCTACTCCGGGGCGCACAGGAGCCAGGCAGCCAGACACAGAACTGCCACGTTGTGATGCCTGACCCCGTCCCTGACTAATAGGTCCGGGGCCGGTGGCAGCGCCAGGCAGCGCCCCCGTGAAAGAGAGAGCAAGAGAGGGAACCAATCCTGGCGAGGCCATTGCGGGGCAATTAGGATACAGTGGGCGCTGAAGGCCCTGACCCTGGAGAGGACCTTGTGCATGAGCGGGAAGGGCGGGAAGGCATAAAAGAGCCCTGGGGACCAGGGTATCTGGAAGGCATCCCCTAGGGAGTGACGGCCAATTCCATCCCGGGAGCAGAACAGTGGGGCCTGCTTGTTGTGGGCCGTGGCGAAGAGGTCAATCACCGGTGTACCCCAAGTGTGGAAAACCCGGATGAGGTAAGCCCTGTTGAGGGACCACTCGTGTTGAGGCAGAAGCACCCTGCTCAATGTGTCTGCCGCGGTGTTGAGCTCCCCGGCAATGTGCACGGCCCTGGGAAGGACGTTGTTGACCATGGCCCATTTCCAGAGAGTCGTTGTGTCACGGGCTGGGCCAGCCCAAGCAGGGTGGTTCAAGTCCAAACCTTAAAGCCAAAGTCAAAGGGGAGTTCCAAGAGCAAAAGCCAAGTCAAACCGGTGGTCAGAGCACAAGATAAAGCCAGGAGTGAGTCCAGAGTCCAAAAGCAAGGTCAGGCACAGTCCAAGGTCAGTCACCGATAGTGTCAGGTCCAAAAGCAGGCACGGGCAAGGTTCACGAAACACGGAGTGGTTGCAAGAAGTAGACACGTTGCTTCCACGCCCAGCAGTTCCTCCAGACTGGCTCTTATAGCCAGGCGTGGTTTTCAGCCAGCTGCTGGGGCTCTATCCTGTCACTACTCATCATCACTGTCCAGCAGCTGGCGTTGGCTTAAGAGGCGAGCACTGCGCCGTCTCTCCTGCAGTTCCAGTCTCTGGCGCTGCCTGCGGCGTTCCTTGGGCGTGGGTGAACCTGGGGGGGTGGAGGCTCTTGGCTGCGCTGCACCTGTAGAAGTCCCTGGCTGAGCTTCCTCTGTAGTATTGGAGCTTGAGGGTGCTGGTGCCTCAGCTGCTGGCTGTAAGCTCTGATCAGCCAGCAGCTGTTGCTCCTGATTGCTGGCTTCTGCTGAATCAGGGCTAGGGCTGGCTACACAGGGCTCCTCTTCTCCTGAGGAGTCCCGGCTGGCTACACGAGGCTCCTCTCCTCCAGAGGAGACCTCACTCTCAGACTGGGCCATGACACGTTGCTTCCCTGCAGAGCTTGAGCAAGACCATTCCTCCCTGCTTGTTGAGGTAATAGCAGGCCATGGTATTGTCCGACAGGACCTGAACCCTCCTGTTCCGAATGACATCTGCAAAAGAAGCAAGGGAGTAACGGATCGCTCTAAGCTCTAAGAGGTTGATGTGCATGGCTGCCTCAGGTGGGGACCAAATACCTTGGGCAGAGAGCCGCCCACAGCGCCCTCCCCATCCCAAGTTGGAGGCGTCAGTAAAGACAGTGACCTCTGCCAAGAAGGGACCGAAAGGGCATCCCTTGGACAGGTTTTCAGGGACAGTCCACCAGGTCAGAGAGCGCTGCACCACCCTGGGGATGGAGAATCTCTGGTGCTGGCCCATAGTGAGGGGGTTATACCTCCGGACAAACCAGTTTTGCAGAGGCCTCATATGCAGGCGTGCAAAGAAAACCACCCCTGTGGAGGAGGCCATAAGCCCTAGCAAAGTCTGGATCAGAAGGGCTGTTTGATACCGGTTGTGCGAAAAATGACGGGCTAAAGAGGAAAGCCTGGTCAAGCGATCCGGGGGCAGGTAGGCTCTGCCCCGCAGAGAATCGAAGTGAACCCCAATAAACCTAATGGCCGTGCCCGGAGTCAGGACAGACTTATCCCCATTAACCACCAAGCCCAACCTAGCCAGCACAGATAAAGTGAGGGCAATATGGGCCTGGAGAGAGTCAGCTGAGGGTCCCACCAGGAGCCAGTCATCCAGGTACGGATAGATAAAGCATCCGCTGGACCGTAGGTATGCCACCACGGTAGCCATGCACTTCGTGAAAACCCTGGGTGCAGAGGCCAGCCCAAAGGGCAACACCGTATATTCATATACAGAATCCCCATAAACAAACCGCAGGTATTTCCTGTGGCCCTCGAAGATGGAAATGTGGAAGTAGGCGTCTATCAAGTCTAGAATGGCTAACCAGACGCCCACCTCTAGGAGCTCTATGACCCGTGCCAGGGTCAGCATCCGAAACTTTTCAACCTTCAAATAACCGTTGAGGCCCCTAAGGTCCAATATGGGCCGAGAACCTCCATCCTTCTTATCCACAAGGAAGAATCGTGAGTAGAATCCCCAAGGGGAAGTAACAACATTGACCACCCGGACAGCACCTTTGTTAACCAACTCCACAACATTATTGAACAACACAACATCACAACATGGAGAATAACGGGGAGGGAGAGAAAGGGGAGTTGCATCGGTAAACATCAATTTGTAACCATGGGCCACAATAGACAGGACCCAAGTGTCAGAGGTAACAAGTTGCCAACAGGGCAAAAAAGGCTGAAGCCTGTCCAAGAACCGGGCAGAAGAGGGAGTGTCCTCAGAGGCCAACTGGGGAGCGTTCAAGCTTAGTCAGAAGACCGAGGGCTTCTGCACAGAGGTCGAAAGCTTAGGTGAGGAGGGCTGTTGCCTGCCCTTGGACCGGCCGGAGAGCCTGGAAGAATGACGCTGTTGGGCAGAGTAGGATCGGTGGCCATAAGACTGGCCCGAGAAGAATCGCCCTTGACGCTGCTGGTAAGGCTGGTAAGGGGTCTGGTAGGGTCGGAACCGACCATAACGATACGTCGGACCCGACGGCGGAGCTGAGGGGGCGACTCCCAGGGACTTTGCTGTCTGCTGATTCTTTCTCATCAAGGAGAGGGATTCATCCGTCTTTTCCGAGAAGAGCTGCGGGCCTTCAAAGGGGAAATCCTCCACTTTCACCCTCTTCTCCGGCGGCAGGGCCGTGGACCGAAGCCATGCGTGCCGACGCAGGACCACCGAAGTCGCCATCGTGCGCGCTGCCAAGTCGGCAGCGTCCTTGCCCGCTGTCATCTGCTGTTTTGACAGCCTTATGGCCTCAGCTTGAAGGGCCTTCACCAAGTGGCGGCGATCCTCGGGGAGATCGGAAAGGTAAGAGGACAGCCATTTCCATAGGAACAAATTGTAGGACCCCATTATGGCCTGGAAGTTGGCAATACGGAATCCCAAGGACGCGGACGAGTAGAGTTTCCTGCCCATGCCATCCAGCTTCCTGCCTTCTCGGTCTGCCGGGGCCGACGAGGAACCAGAACGGAACCGAGCCTGACCTTCCTCAGCCACGATGGAAGTGGGCTTAGGGTGAGTGAAGAGGTACGGACAGTCGTCCTGTTTCAGACGGTAGTACCTCTCAACCTTTTTTGCTGTCGCCGGCAGGGACGCCGGAGTCTGCCAGATCGCAAGAGCGTTGTCTACGAAATCCTCCACGGGGGGAAACGCCACCGATGCCGGGGACCCAGAATACAGTGCCTCTAGCAGCATGCTTTTGGGCTTGGAGGTCGTGGAGGAAACGTCAATCTCCAGAGCGGCAGCCATTCTCACCATCTGCTCGGAGAACACTCTGTAGTCGTCGTTCGGGGAGGACGAACGGAGCTCACCCACGGTGTCATCCGGGGAAGGGTCAGAAGGACCATCCGAAGAACACTCCGACGGTGAGGCCAGACCCTCCTCATCCTCGGAATCCGAAAATTCCGGCGATGTCTGCGTCGGATCCGAAGCCCGGCGATCGGCCGGAGCTGATGGACGAGCCACAGGAACCGAAGGATGGAGAAGGACGCCCGCTGGAGGAGCAGACGCAGGGAGCCCGACCGGCTGAGTCGGAACGGAAGGCTGCGGAATCGAAGCGTGCTGCAGGAAGGGCACGGACTGCTGAAACCAGGCCACGAAATCCTGCCAGGAGGCCATGTTCCCAACTCCCGGGACAGGCTGACAAGGAGGCAGAGGAGCAGGCATTGGGGCAGGCCAGCGAAATGGTGTCGGAACCGATGAGGTAGACGGCATCGGAACGGAGGCCTCCGAAGGCGCCGGGGCGGACGGCAGGGAGCGCTCGAAGGGTTGGAACGGCCCCGAGAAAGACGGGAACGGCAGGAATTCCTCCGGAACCGATGGAGGAGGCGTGCAGGGAGGTGACGGGGTGTGGAGACTCACCACATCGTCGGGTATCAGGCCCGGTTCGGCCGGAGTACCAGGTCGCACAGTCGGAGCGGGGGACGGTGCGCGGCCCTTGGCTTTCGACTTTGCCTTGGCCTTTTTCGGCGGGGGCTCCGAAGCAGCCTCTGTAGCCGAAGCCTTGGAGGAGGACCTTGGCTTGGACGAGGAACGCTTCTTGGCCTTCCGGCTCGAAGGACGATCCCCGGAACCGGAGTCAGACTGGGCCTCCAGAACGGGTTGCCCCGTCGGTTCCGATTGAAGCGGCTCTGGCAACTTACGAGACGGCGCCGGTGACGGAGTGGCGGAGCGGGGCCTATCTCCCGATGAGCCCGATGGCTTGGGGGGGGAGAAGGTTGGCATCCCACAAGAAGGCACGGAGCCTGGCCTTCCGATCACTCCTTGCCTTCGGAGTGAAGGACATACAAATAGAACAACGCTCCACAACATGCCCCTCGCCCAGGCAGATGAGGCAGAGCTCATGGCCGTCCGAGTGCGTCATTTTAGTGCCGCATTTCAGACACTTCTTAAACAAAGACGTCTGAGACATCTTGAACGGTACCTCCCGACGACTGACAGGGGAAAGATACCGAGCAGAACTCCGAAGAGACACTGAGAGAACGAACGATGGATAACTCCGAAGAGACAAACAACGCTAGAGAAGAACCTTTTCGAACGGCGGCGAAAAAGGAACTGAGGGAATGCCAGGGACGTTCGGATATATATGCATTCAAAATTGGAGGGAACACCGGCGCGCATGCGTGGTGGATCCGAACGTCCCCTTCACATCTCTAAAGCTAGAATAATCTTTTCCGCGGCCGGCCTGCGCCTGCGCAGTCCCAATGTGGGGCTGCACAGAAGGACGAAGACGATCAGCTGCAGATCTGATACCCGAGAAGATTAATTCTGTGATAACTCTTACCTTGTGAGATTGGAAGCTTCAGCGGTGAGTTACGGGAGGGACTGTAAGATCCTCAGTAACCATGTCCCTTCCTTGTTACACCGAGGTTCCAAAGGGCAGCACGTTGACCGTTTCAACTTCAAAAGCCTAGAGTTCTGTTCTGGTTGGTGACTCAAAACTAAAAGTGGGAGGTGATGCTAAAGAGACGGGCCTAAGTGGAGGCTGACGCTTATGAGGACTGAGCCGTGAGATCTAATACCATCAAGGTCCACACCCCAAAAATGGCCCTAAAGCAAGGAAATCAGTTTGAAAGCACCTGGCAGTGAAAACAAGACTTGTTTATGTTCCTCTCCAAGACAGAAAGTAGTGATGGTGACCACCCAGGGAAGGCAGTTTGCCTCCACACTGCATGCACTTTTAAAAACATATGGGACAAAAATGAACAGTAGAAAGAAAAAAATGAGTAAATCTTTGGTAGCTCTGATCTGAAGACAACGAAGTCCCTAATGGTCTCGGTGCCGATGAAAGAACTGAGAGGGAATAATACTCTCTCTGTTGTCTTCTAGCTGTCCTGGAGAATGAAAGCAGCGCACCCAGAAGAAGCCGCTGAACTCAGGGATACTGAACTCTGAACAGGATTGCACTATTCAGCCCCTTCTCCATTATCCGATGCAGCATTGTTCACATTTGGGTAATTAGAAAGTTCTGACATCAAAGAGAGAATGTGGACACTTGCAGCCTGAGGAGCAGCAGAGGTCGCCGGGACACGCGGGTGTCAAAGGGCTGCGCTGCAATTTTATCTCACTATCATGGTGCTAAATATTTTAACTTTTTTATGAAATACAGATGGAGATTCAAAGGATAACGATCAACAAAGGTTAACATTTCTGCCCCAGGGAACCACAAGACTCAGGTAAAGTAGGGATGGACACCTTACCTTGAAACGGCTGGTGAAGAGTTCCATACGAGAAGCCATCTCCTGGTTGCAATACAACCCTTGCAAAGCCTGTAAGCACTTGAGACGGACCTCTCCCTGCTGTGAGATATGATGGATAAGGCAGGTAAGAGAGCAGCAGTACCCAGCCAGACATTTACTCATTCTTTGGTCATCTAGCACAGCCCTCCAACCTACCATTTTAGGACACTGCCACCATACTCTGAAGGATTTGTAGCATTTAAGAGGTTACTCTTTTGCCCATTATGTGCTGCGAGATACCTATCTTCCTGTCTTCACTCGCTATTTTTTTTTGCAAGAGCAATGACTTAGGGCCATTTCACAGGCTACGTACAGCTTGAATGTACAACTAAGAATATGTGTGATTGTAATAAAACAAGGGAGCTAAGCATGAATCTAGTACAAGAGGCAGAAAGGGTGAATTTTTGTTTGGGGTGGTTGTTCATCCGTTGCTTGTGGGTTCTCTGTTTTGGAAGCTTGCTTCCAGCTTTTGGTTTGTGCTACAGTTCATAAGCCAAGTAGCAAGGAGGGACTTCTGCTGCTTAAGGCAAGTCAACTGAAACAGCCTAGCATTCTTTGAGGATGGGGGAGTGTCATGTCTCTGTATATCCATGCCATGTTTGTTTGTTTGTTCTGTCATTGATGCCACAGTATACTGAATGTCTGATGTTTAACCTCCTGTATTCTCTCAGTAGCCATGTTCTTTTCATATCATAACTGTTATTCCTCCAGCCAGGATGGGCCTCATGTTATCTTACAGAACTATGCCTCTCCGAGCTAAAGACAACCTTGGAGACTCCAGGCGCTTGCCTTTGTTACTTTGCCCAGATGCTGGGAATTCAGTATTGTGTACTCTCTCCTTAGCCATAACTATAATGGGGCGATACAACAAGGGCACGTACGGGTAAGGTATACCAATGAAAGACACAATGTCCCCACACTGAAACAATACAGATGTTTAACCATTACTTGCAAAGAATATATTTAAACAATAAATGGAAATGATTACAATAAGTGTCAAAACACCAGAACGAAAACTGTGCAATGTTTGTACCATCATAAAAAGGGTTCATCCCACATGTGTGGGGACCCCCAGGATCACCACGGAATTTTCCGTTTCTTCTGGAATGAGTTGTACTGCTTTCTGTTAGGTTCCATGGGTTGCCGACAATAGGCATCGTTTTCTTTTGTGTACAAACATTGCACAGAATTCATTCTGGTGTTTTGACACTTATTGTAATCTTTCCATTTATTGTTTAAATATATTCTTTGCAAGCAGTGGTTAAACATCTGTATTGTTTCAGTGCAGGGACATTGTGTCTTTCATTGGTATAATTATAATCGGTTCTCACAGAACCTGTGTAACCCTGGGCGCCAAAACGTAACTATTACTGGAACACGGGAAAACTCAAGTATAATATTGACCTGTTGTTTTGAATTGTCACTACTACCAAGCTCTGTTATGGAGTTCAGGCCTGAACTGTAAAGTCCTGAATAAAGCCTTTTCTATTGGAACCAATGTGTGTTCACTGGAGAGGGGCTGAGGGATCTGCCTGCCAGGGACTGACGGGGAGGAGCTACGTCAGCAGAGTTAATTGTTAAGAAGTCAGATGGCTATTCTGGGAGGCTGTGAACAAAGCATTCTAACAAGTGGATTGAGCACAACAGTTTAGCAAGGAAATTTCAAAGGGAATAAAAGACCTGCAGAGACAAAGCTTCCCTGAAAGACACCTGAATAAAGTTTCTGCACAGATTCAGTGTTGGGGAAGAGGATGTTTGAGTATGACCCATTATGCAGAGCCAATTTGGTGTAGTGGTTAAGAGCGCAGGACTCTAATCTGGAGAGCCGGGTTTGATTCCCCGCTCCTCTGCTTGAAGCCAGCTGGGTGACCTTGGGCTAGTCACAGTTCTCTGGAGCTCTCTCAGCCCCACCCACCTCACAGGGTGTTTTGTTGTGAGGATAACAATGATATACTTTGTAAACTGCTCTGAGTGGACGTTAAGTTGTCCTGAAGAACAATATATAAATTATTTATTATCATTATTATTATTAGAGATAGGGATCATATACTTTATTACTTCATACTGTTGCTTTAAGTATGATCCTACTGAGTAGTTCTGTGTTGTTTAATATGTCTGTCTTAGAATTGCTTATGCTCTTTTTCAGAATTTCTTCAACTCTGTTTTAGATTTCTGCTCGTTTTAAATCTTGCAAATTTGCATTTAGATACCCTATTACATTGTTCATGAAAATTCCCTTGGTGGACAACATCGTAAATAATTTTTTAAAAATAAGTGCACGGAGCTCTTGGCTCTCAGGGAATAGGTCTGCTTCCTTGAGGCGAGGATTGCCCACCTAGAGAAGCTGAGCAAAACAGGGGTACGTGGATGGGACCCTTCAGGGACTTGCTGGAACTGCCCTGCTCCTGTGCTGACAGTTTCTCTGCTGCCATGGAAACTGAGGGTCTCAAAGCTGGAGGGCATCAGGGGCAGAGCGGAAACAGGCCCAGAAGGGATTCCTTGCATGAAAAGTATTATAATCTCATATTGAGGATACCCCCTGGTGTTTGGTGAGAGAGGTTGGATTCTGGTAGTAGGATATTCAATTATAGAGAAGGATGTCTGTCTCTTTCTCTCAGTGTTGGATCAGGAACAATCCCTCCTAGGGACCTTTCATGACCCAGAAGAGAGCCTTCTCACAGGAGTCCTACAAGCCTCTATTGTGGGTGCTGGAGATGGGAAGAGATTGTGCAGCAGCAGGGTCCATCACTGCTCTAGAGAGCAACCCACAAACAAAGAGCTCATTTCCAGCACACCCTGCTACTGACGGCAGTCAGTCTGGGAGTCTGATGCATACTGTTCCCCTGCCAAAGAGTCAACAGCACTTGCACTGCCACTGGCGCCTGAGCACCTAAACCGAGGGAAAGACGGAAACATGCGGAAACAACCTGGCTATCCTACGAAGACTTCCACACCCGCTGCTACTGACAATGCTTGAGAAGATCTTCAGCGCTATCAATTAGGGAGAAGCACACAGGAATAACTGAGGTACACTGAGATGAGCCTCTCCCCAAACTGCAGAGAGCACTCCTGCACCACAGGCACCTCGGCCTCGTCACTGAGGGAAAAACAAAAAACCCAGCTGACGGAAGAACCCCTCTGTAATGATTTCAAGAAATGCGTGCATGTATCTTTAAATGCTTGGTTTGAGCTAGGTGAAGAGCAGGGGTGAAAAAGAGGAGTGAGCGAGCGATGTAACTGGTTGATGACTGAGATTGTGAGCGGAGTGAATGCAGTTTAGACTGGGGGGGAGAGAGAAAAGTTTCAGTCAGAAGAAAGCAGGCTAGCTGTGTGCTGCCTGAGTATACTGAAGTATTTATGACAGAAATATAACTTGTGTGGAACCTGAACTGAGCATGTTTGTGAAAGGACACTCAGTCAGGGAAAGAGAGGCCAGCTGTGTGCTGCCTGAGCAAGTTTAACATTTCTGTGAATAAGAGTCAGAGAAAGAGAGGCTAGCTGTGTGCTGTCTGAGGAGTTTAAGCATTTCTGTGAGAGAAATATTGAGTTAGAGAAAGAGGCTAACTGTGTGTGAAGCCTTAGAAGAGATCTGTGTGAATGAGAGTAAATGAAGTAACTTTAAGAACTAAGAACTACTTTTATGAAACCAATATGCTTCTTGAAAAATAAACATTTATTTTGTTTTGTTATATCCCAGAGTAGCTGTCATTGTTATATCCCATTCCTATCCTCAGGGCCACATAGAACCACGAAGGAGCCTGACGCTTAGGAACGTTACCAAAGGGAAAATTTAAATAAAATATCTTGGAATAAAGTATTCCTGGTGGCAGCAGACTACCCAGAGGATTAAGGGATAGATTAAAAGAAAAATCTACCCCAAGGAAAGTAAAGATCGTAACACCCTCAGAGAAGATTCCCAACCACAGTGGCACCAGAAGCAACCGGGGGCAGGGGGGGGGCTCCATGCCTAAAAGCTGCTGCTAGAAGTTTCCGAATTCTAGCTCCGAGCAGCACAAAGTACATCAGTATGATGCGCAAGAGATCATGAAGGGAGAGCTGCAGTTGTGACAAGAGCACTGGCTGCTCATGCGCAGTGGTGGTCAGCCACATAACCTTTTGGTGCGCCTGCACTCTTTAAAGCCTTAAATTAAACATGGCTAGGGCTCCAGCATGATCATCAAAATGCCTATCCGCCAATCACTTACCTGGCAAAGGCAGGTTGAAACATTTTGGATAAGTAGGGACATGCAAATACAACCATTCTTTGTTAACAGAAGCTGCCTCCTTTCAACTGCCCTCATACATCATGCACGCCATACAGCAACTGATATTCCATGGCAGGCTACTTGATGCACTGTGCAGTGGAGTCTAATCCAGGGGACGATTCTTGAAAAGTTCAGCAAAGTACCTCTCCTGCAGGTGGCTGGGGCAACTTGGCAAACAAAGAGGCCCAGCTCCCCTCTGGTTAAATGGGGAGAAAGCAGGCAGCAAGAGTCTCTCCTGCCCACAGCACAACCACAGAAGCGAAAGACAAACTTTTATGAAGGGGAAGCTCCCAGGAACCATCCATTGACAAGCAGGCAGGCAGACAAAATCCTGTCAACAATGGTGTGAGAACACAGGATGACTAACACCCCCAAGTAGTCAGCCATGGTTGAGCCACAACACAGAATAGCCACCTTGTCATGCAGTGTCCAGCCAATGTACTTGAGATAGCCGTCAGTCAGAAAGGAGATGCTGTAGCGCTGCATCCATTGACCCATCTCCTCCACACAAATGGAGCGGATTTCTGGAACAAGGTCCCTTGACAGACAGACAACAGACAGGGTAAGAGACCAGTGCAACCTATAAGAGAGGGCGTTATGGTCTGTTCTCTTGATTCCTGCTCTGCCTTCAGCCCCTCCCAACTCACCGATAGCGGTGAACAAAGATTCCCTTGAAGACAGCATTCATTAAGTTCTCAAGTTCTTCCTGTTTCTCCTGGAACTAGAAGTGTATCAAGCAATGAGAGTGAGGTACCAACCAAGCCTCTAATGGTTGCCAAAAAGAATATAAACCTACAGGAAGTTGAGCCAGTAGGAAATGTGAAATATAAACTTAAAAACTCTTTACATTTCTCCTAAATGTGTCCATAGTGAGGAATGATAAACTCAGCTTTCTATACAGGCAGAACACTGATCATCACTTGCTGTCTTAAACTAAAAGCAGTCATGCGGGTGGAAGGAAGGGGGCAGAGACAAGCTGTTTTGCCATAGTGCTGAGATGGGCAAGTCCAACTATTCCCCCCCGCCCTCTGCTATTTTCCCAAACCAAAAAGGTACCTGAATGTCTCCCTCCTCCACAAAGCTCAACCGTGATTTCAGGTAACTAGTAGCCACCCCACTACGCTCTCTGGACCTGCCAGCCAAACAGCCATAATGTGTACTGCCTTGCAAGACGGAGGGATCCTAGCAGATGAAGCAGACGCTACCAGTAACATTCTCTGGGCTGTCGAGCAGGACATCAGTCATTACTGATCGTCTCTCTCCTGGGCGACTGCAGTCAGCAACTCAGCAGGAAGAACTAGGACACAGTTCCCAGTATAAGCAGAGCCTGCGGGATCAGACCTGGGAGGGCCCACCTGGCCCAGCATCCTGCTTCACACAGCAGCCAACTAGTTGACCTGGAGGACCAACAGAAAGGGCACACAGGGCAAGCCCCACCTACCGCCTGCCTCTTGGCACTAGTAGTCAGAGGTTTTCCTACCTCCATAGAGGAAGATTCCCTTCAGTCACTGCTGCTAGTAGCTCCTTTTAAAACTATCCATGCTCAAGGCCTTCAATGAGTAAAAAAGTAGTTCCTTTTGTCAGTCCTGATCCTATTTTTTAGGGACTTCACTGGATACTCCCAGTTCGAATATTATAGGAGAGACAAAAACAGCTCCTTACATCTACTTTCTCCACCCTACGCATCATTCAATAAACCTCTATCATGTTTCTCATTAGCTTTCTTGTAGACTGAAAATTCCCAAACTCTCTAGCTTTTCTGCACAGTGTAAAAGAACAAAACGATGGACGTCTGCGGCAGCCCATCAGCATAGCCCTGTGATGCTGGCAGTGGGGGCAAAACGTCCGCTGAACGTAACGGGATAACCTCAGCGATCTCCCTATGTGGAAATCAAACCAAGAGCCCCAAGGCCAGGCTACCCCAGTGCTTTCCAGAGGGCCAGGGGCATCAGTGCACTGCTCCCTGGCCAGCTCCACATGGCTAGCGGCAACATCAGGACTGCTAGAGAATGCCTCCCACCCTCGGCAGCATCTCCTTTGCACGTATGAGGTTGGCACAGCAGTCAGGATGTAGCTGCTGAGCGTGGGAGTCATGAATTCAAGCCCAGCCCCTGCCATGTGCTTTGCTGCCATTACTGAGCAAAAGGCAGACTTTGTCTTCTGAGCAACAGTTGTTCTTTTGGGAATTAAACCCATGCCTCCCACCTGCCAAATGGGTACCCTTCCCCAGGAAACTACGGTGGGAATAGAAAAACCTTGTGGCGAGCTGCCCTCTTGTGGCCCCTGCAGTCCCTCTGCCTGGCAAAAGGGAACTCAGCTGCGTAGCTCCCGGGGGCACATTAACTCCAGGGCTCCTGAGGTTTGCCCCACCAACCTCCTCACAAGTGGTGGCATTGGCACATCTTTATGCCTTCTGGAGCTGTCCCTGTTGGTGGGAGCGGAGTGTTGTCAGGGGGGCCATGGCCAAGTTAGCAGGTAGTGGCTGGCTGTACTCTTGTGTGCAACTCCTTGATTGTTGGGGTTGCCGGGGACCCCAGCGTACTCACACACTGGAGCTTTGCAGAAGCAAAGAGTAGACTAGGTGGATCTTGGCC
Source organism: Eublepharis macularius (assembly GCF_028583425.1). Lineage (NCBI taxonomy): Eukaryota > Metazoa > Chordata > Lepidosauria > Squamata > Eublepharidae > Eublepharis > Eublepharis macularius. The sequence goes on along the minus strand of NC_072794.1, from coordinate 175,197,965 downwards.
TGATCCAGCAAGGACATTGTCGTCTTCAGAGCACAACTTGCTCACGGCTCTCCTGCTTCCTCGACCCCAACTCACCTCCCTGCGCTGTTCCAGTAGCCCTTCCAGTCTCTCTGGGGCCTGGCGGCTCAATCCCTTGGCACGTTCTGCCTCGTACTGCCGCTGGCTGTTGTCTTTCTGCAGGCTGACCCTCACAGCCACATGTACCAAACCTGTCATCAACTTCATGGCTAAAGAAGAAAAGGGCAAAAGCTGATCCCCCCCGACCAACCTGACAACCTAAAGCCTCTGCGAGGGCCACATTGTCCTCCCTAGACTAAGAAGACCACCCCCACCCACCCACCCCCCGGGGCCAGCCACCTTCCTACCTGCCAGGGTGCTGGTATGGCGAAAAGCACGCACTTGGGAGTCAGACATGCCCGTCAGTACAGCAATGAGGCTATCCATGAGGTATTCATCATAGACAATATCAAACTGGATGTGGCGGACAAGAACGGCTATCACTTCACAGAAACCCCTCTGGAAACGGCGCCACGCCAGAGTGTTCAGAGACAGCGGATACTCTGCTGAGTCCTGGGGGGAGAATGGGAGACTCCGCTGGGTCTGTTGCCCTCCTGACCCCATGGGAACAACCACAGAGATCCATCTACTCGCTGTTTGGAGTCTGCCTGTTCTTTTGGTTCCCACCTCATCAAACGACTCTGTCAGCCTCTGGATGATCTGTGAATTTTGCAGGCTCTTCAGCATTTCAAAAGTCACCACCCCTGCAAAGGACAGACAAAGCTCAGTGCAGCAGCCCCCTGACTAAACAAGGATACCACCAAGCAGTTAAATAGGACTGTGGCATGTGAGCTACCATTATTTAGGGGCTAGTCAGGCAGCAACATATACATGTTTGAACACGTAACTTGGTGCCTGGCAGGCAACAGCGGTGTGTCAAAGCTCCAGAAATGAACGTGTGAATGAGAGAGACACAAAAGTGCTTCCCAGAGATTCCTCAGAACTGTTCCAGGAACTGGAAAAGTTCACCCAGCCTGTGTGATGTCCAACAAGGATTGGATAGGCAAGACCCATGTTTGCTCAACTACGAAAAGCTCACCTTGGGCCATTACTCTCTGTGTAATCTCCTCTCAGAAGGTTGTTGTGAAGATCAAAAGGGAAGGGAACAACACTCTAACTCGAGGTCCTCAATGGGATGCTTGTGGGCTCCTTGGCCACCCACCAAGTGTTTTTAGAACATGGGTGAGGCCAGGTAGGGCTTTGATCCATCAGGGCTTCTGAGCAGCCACTGGAGATCTGATCAGCTGTGCAGAATTTTTAAGATATTGCTTCAGCAGCACCTGCCACCAGAGCACAAGCATCTCCACTTTGTAACTGAAGGCAAGCTATGTGCGCATTGAAGGAAATATTTTAAAATAGTACATTTGTTTAAAAAGGCATCTTGTTAAACTGATCTTCTGGCTCAAAAATTGAAATGTTACTACTGGAGTTATGCATAACCTTACTCCCTAGCATTTTGGGGTTGGCCTCGCCTCCTGAAGCAGCTGTTTTGTGGTTGCACTCATCACCCTCTGCCAGAATTCCAAAGGTGCCCACACACAGTCAGAAAAGCTGGAGATCCCTGTTCTAATTTCTCTAGAGCAGCGGGAGAAAAAGGTGGTAAGCAGCCACCATCTATCCCTCAACCCTAGCCACACACATTCACACCTGAAACCAATCTTGAAGAGCCTCTAGCTTAAGACAGGAAAGCTAGCTCAAACGTGAAGGGCAACGATGCAAGGATAAGGAGGCTGCGAACATGGAATGGGGGAGAACTGGGCAGGTGTCAAGAAGCAAGGAGGCCCTTCGTCCCCCCCCCGCCCCCGGGGACGGACCTCTGCAGCCGCAGGACTGGACAAGGAAATTGAGCAGCTCCAAGAAGCCCAGCTCCCGGTCCTCCTTGTAGCTCTCCAGCCACTCATCGACGACGGACTAGGAGTGGGAGAGAAGGAGAGAAGAGGAAGCGGGCAGGTGGAGGGAGTCCCAAGGAGGGCCGCGGCCCCCAGTACGCCTCCTCCGGGGACACCGCGGCGACCGAGCCGGCATGGGCGCGGGGCCGGGGTCTGCCTGCCTGCCTCCCGCGCACGGCCAGGGCCGGGCGCGAGCAGGAGGTCCGCCTGCCCTCCGTCGGCGAAGGGGGCACCGGCTGCGAGCCACCCCCGGCTCGGGCGCCCCGCCAGCTTGGCCGGGAAGGGGCTCCGCTCGGCCGGCGCGGCCGCGGCGTAGGAGCCCGGCAGGGCCGCCGCCCGCGCCCGGGGAGGGGAGGGGAGGCCGGGCGCCGAGCCCCCCTGCCGCCGCACCTCCGTGGCGCTCTTGCCCGCCTTCACCGCCTCGAAGAGGTTGCCTCCGCCGCCGGGCTCCGGGCGCGTCTGGGCGTCCCCCGCCGGGCTGGCCTCCGCCTCCGCCTCCTGCTGCTGCTGCTGCTTCCGCGGCCGCTTGGCCCCCTGCGGAGCCCAGAGCGTCACTGCCGGGCCGGGCCGGGCAGGAGCCCCCCCCCACACACACACACACTCACCCGCCGCCCGCCCCGGCCCCACCTACCGAGCGCCGCCGCGGGAGGGCAGCCCGGGCGCCCCGCTTGCCGGCCCGGCCGAGGCGCGCCGCTTGGACGCCGGGGGGGCCCTCCGGGGATGGGCGGGGCCGCGCCCTGGGAGGGGGGAGGGGGGAGAGAGAAAGACGGAGACGGGCGTGAGGGGCGGGGCGGAGGGGGAGGGGCGCCTCTCCTTGCCCCGCCCCGCCCCCCTCGCCTCAAGACGCCCCCCCCCCACTCACGGGCCGCGGCCCCCAGCCCCACGCAAGGCGGGCGACCGAGGCGGAGCCGGCGGGCTGCTGCGGACGGGCGACATGGCGGGCGGGCGACGGAGGGGCCGGGCCGCGCCGCGCCGGGCCGCGTCTTTCCTTCTTTGCCGCTCCGCTCCTGAGGCGCCGCCGACGGGCCGGGCGCTGCTCCTGGGCGGGAAACGCCGCGCCGCCTGGCCACGCCCACCCGCCTGCCCGGCACGCGGCCGCCGGCGCAAGTGCGCACGCGCGCCTGGGACAGTTCTGCGGCCTCGACGCCTCTGCTGCGCCTGCGCGTGGTGGAGGGCAGCTGGCGCGCTGGAGCAGGCGGGCGCCGCGGCGCGGAGGGTCTCGGCGGGGGCGGGGGCGTCTGTAGGATTGCTTCCAGGACAGTCAAAAGACTTGACAAGCCGGAGAACCGCTCTGCCCCGCAGCCCCCAAAGGGCGCTCTGAGACAGGCGAGCCGGAGCCGGCCCGAAAGCAGAGCGCCCCGCCGCCCCGCCCCCCCCTTTTCCCGGCTGTGCCGTGCGGTGGTTGCCGCCGCTGCTGCTGCTGCTGCTGCCGCTCGCGGGTTTTTTTTAATCTGGCTTGCGCCTGTGCGACCTCCTGTGGGGTCGTGGCTTTGGTCCCGTAGTCAGTAGCTGGAGCCCCGCCGCGGAGGGGGACGCGGGTTGCTGGGCAGCTGAATACGGACTCGCGTGCTTTTCTCGCCCGTAGCGTCCCACGAAGAGGCCGGGGGCCTGGGCGCCCGTTGCCTCGGATGGGAAAGGTTTTGCAAAAGGGCTCTCTCGCTTGGTGGGATCCAGCAAGTTGAACGCTTTCCATTTTCAAAGATATTGTTGACTGAAAGTTTCTGTAAGGTTGCACTTATGAGTTCAGTTAAAGGGAAAAATAGTTGCGTTATATTTATTGTTAAATTTTTTTTCTTAATTTACAATTGTGTGAAAGTTTGCTGCCTAAGCCCCATAGAACCCAGACAAAGAGAAGTTACACCTGCAAGGAAATAGCGGTTTTTCCTCCCCGTTTAAGCGCCAGGGCTGCTCTCTCTTGCTGCAAGCCAGGCTGCCTGGTTCAGGGGGGAGAGTTGTGCACGCCTTTCGAAGGCAGACTGGAGCTTCTCCCAGGCTGGGGCCTTCCCTTCCTCGCCAAGAAACCGTTCCCGGCCCCAAGCTGCCTGCTGCAGCCCAGGGTGGCGGTGGGTGCTCCTAAATATTGCCTTCTGTCACGTACAGGAGCAACCTTACTAACTTGCCTTGCAGGGGCTTGTGTCTCCTTTCTCCACGGCGGGGGACGGAGGGTGGTGCTTGGGGAAAGCATAGCCACACGCCAGCCTTTGGTGTGCGGCATTCCACAAGGAGCAATACTTTCCCCTTTGTTATTCAACTTGTACATGTGCCCCCTTTTCGGACTGGGTTGTCACCAACATGCAGATGACACCCAGTTGTATCTGCTGATGGACAGCTGGCCTGAGTCTGCCCCTGATGTCCTATTAAAAGCTTTGGAGGCTGTAGCTGGATGGGTAAAGCAGAGCCAGCTGAAGCTGAATCCAGTAAAGACGGAGGCCCTGTACGTGGGCCGGGGTTTGCCAGATTTGGGAATCCAGCTCACAACCTTTGATGGGGCGCCATTAGCACCTGTCTCTTCGGTCCAGAGTCTCAGAGTGATACTGGTGTCCTTATTAGGGGTGTGCACTTCAGGTTTCTGATTTGGGTAAAATACCCTAATCAGACCCGATCTGTAAAGATTGGGGATTCCCTAATTCGGAAATCCTTAATCAAAGCTTCCCTAAAGTATTTGGGTTGCTTTGGGAAACTTCGGGGCCTGAGTTTAAAGGGCCCTTTCCCTGCCTCTTGCTAGCGGCAGGTCCCTTTAAACTTCAGCTGGCAGGCTTTCCACCACCCCCATGTTATTTTCCAGATCTTTTCTGGGGGTGGGGGGACTCAGCCTACCCCCACCCCTTGGCCCAGTCCTTGGGGGAGCTTGAGCCAGGGGTTCTTACCTCCTCTGTGGCTGAGACTCTCAAGGATAATGGCCCCCTTCAGCTGCCATCCCCATGATGACCCCATAAAACCTCCCTGGGCATTGTGACGGCCCCAAGCATGTCTTGCAGGGACCCCGTCTCAGGCTTCCCCCCCCTCCAACTGTGCCAGGGACTTGCTGTGTCTCCCTACACTTAGGAATGGTCTGAATTTCCAACTTCTGGGCCAAAAACGGCCACTGCTTGAGGTAGTGGACCTGGGGAAGACCTCACCCCAGTCCAGATAGTAAAACAATATTAAGCTAGATGTAGAGACAGTGTGTGCAGTGGTTAGAGTGCCCTACTAGGATCTGGAAGCTGTCTGGGTGGCCTTTGGGCCAGTCTCATGCTCTGAGCCTAACCTACCTCGCAGGATTGCTGGGAGGATAAAATGGAGGAGAGGAGAATGAAAGAAGTCCCTTTGTGTCTCCACCATGCCATCTCCGCAAGGGCAGACCCTCTCGTGCACAGGGATCTCTGTATCGCCCTTCCACCCCTGCGGAAGGAAGGAAGGAAGGAATTCTGTTTGAAACCACAGCATGTTCTAGTCAGGTCTGTCTGTCATGTCTGTACCCCATCCATGCCATTAATTGATGCTGACCTGTTGTTCTGAACCAGTGTTTAATTCTATGCCTTAATGTCATATTGCCAATGCCATAACTGCTTTGCTTTCACTGACGCTGCAGGTGCCTTATCAAACGGCTTTGGGAGCTCTCAGCGCTTCTGACCTTGTACGCTGCTCACTCCCATGAATTACTGTGGTTCAACTTTAATCTCCTACTTTCTCAGTGTCTAGACTTGCTAGTTAAAATATGTGAGAAGTTCTCCGGACTGGTTCCCGGCAAAAGTTGTGTTTGCTGGTGGGAGGGGGAAGGGAGCAATTGTGTTCCTTAAGAAGAAAGACTTTCACGCAGGTCGCCATTCCTGTCAACCTGTTTCTTACTGCTCAGACGCTTACCTTGCTTCTGAGTAATCCTATGGACATATCTGTGGAAATGATCTGATTTCTGAATAAAAACCATTTAACCAAGAGCCTGGATTCTCGCTGCAGTGGTACAGGGATCTATCTGCCATAGCATGTCATCCACAGCCTGACACTGTCTGTCTGTGTTATTCGTAGCCCCCTTTTCTCATGGAGACCCGCAGCAGATCAGTCAATGCTGAGCCGTATGCCTCCTGGCCTAAGCGAGCGTGTGGGGAGGAGCCGGCTCCTCAGTTCTCCTCGTAGCACTCAGAGTAGTTCGCCAGAAGGAGGTGCTCACAGACCTTGACATGCCTCCTGATGTTCAGCTGAAGTTTCTGGTCAGATTGTTTCTGGAGGGGAACCAGAACCAGATGCAAGGGAAACAGACACACCCACAAACTCCCTGGCTTTCTTTCCAGACGCCCAGCAACATCCCTCTTCCCGATATTCTCGGTGGCCTGCGTGGTACCCGGGGCTGTGCCATGGACTGGTTTAAACCATGCCTTATGCTTAGGATCCGGAGGGTTTCTGAGGGAGATCAGCTGTCAAAAGTGTGGGGCTCGTCTTGTGGGTTCTTCAGGCTCAGTCCTTTCTGCCGCACAAGTCGATCCTTGTGTAAAGCCCTCAGGAGAAATCATCCGTGGATTTGGAGCAGGCTGGCATCAGTATGGGCACCCAGCGCTGTGTCTCTCTTGCCAGATGCTGGATGATGCCGTAGAGATCCTGAGCCAGGGCTTTGCTGCTATGGCTAAATACTTAAAGGTAAGCAAGTTGAAACTGAATCCTGGCAAGACCACGATAAATGTGGCTGGGAAGGCCGAGGTCTCGAGGGACCCTCTGCACTTTTGGTGGCGCCCGGCTGACGTGAGCCGACTCAGCTACCCAAGGGGTTCTTCTGGATCCAGCGCTATGGCTGGAGGAGCAGGTTAATGCAGCGGCAAAGTCATTCTACCAGCCTCATTTGGCCTGGAAGACAATCCCTTCCCTTGACTCAGCCGATCTGGCCCTGTGGATCCCTGCTAGGGTTACCTCCGGACTGGACTGTTGTAATGCACTCTACATGGGTCTGCCCTTAAAGACAACTCGGAAACTCCAGCTGCCGTAGAACACTGCGGCCTGGTTACTGCTGGGCACCTGGCGGGGAACGTGCGTGTAACACCCACTCTGTTGGTTACCATCCATTGTCCAAGTACATTCCAGGGTTCTGGTTATCACATGCAAAGCCCTTCATGGCCTTGGCCCCACGTGGTTGCAGGGCTGCTTTTGCTGCTCAGCTTTTCTGCAATGGCTGTGCATATCCCAGCAAAGCCTCCTAAACCTTTGGAGTGAGGCACTCTAAAGGGATCTGTCGAGGCTGGGCGAGTGGGGGCCAATGTGGCAAATGAGGTTCAGTGTGGCCAAGTGCAAAGTAATGCGCATTGGGGCCAAAAATCCCAAATATAAATACACAGTGACGGGGTCCAAACGGGTGGAGATTGACCAAGAGAGAGATCTTGGAGTCTTGGTGGATAACTCACTGAAAATGTCGATACAGTGTGCGACGGCAATAAAAAAAGGCCAACACTATGCTGAGGATTATTAGGAAGGGAATTGAAAACAAATCAGCCGGTATCGTAATGCCCCTGTATAAATCAATGGTACGGCCTCATTTGGAATACTGTGTACAATTCTGGTCACTGCACCTCAAAAAAGAGATTATAGCACTTGAAAAAGTGCAGAAAAGGGTAACTAGAATGATTAAAGGGATGGAACACTTCCCCTATGAAGAAAAGTTAAAGCGCTTGGGGCGACTGAGTGCTTGGGGCAACTGAGGGGTGACATGATAGAGGTTAACAAGATTATGCATGGGATACAGAAGACAGAGAAAAGTATTTTTCTCCCTTTCTCACAATACAAGAACTCGTGGGCACTCAATGAAATTGCTGAGCAGTCGGGTTAGAACAGGTACAAGGAAGTACTTCTTCACCCAAAGGGTGATTAACACATGGAATTCACTGCCTCAGGAGGTGGTGGCAGCTTCAAGCATAGATAGCTTCAAGAGGGGATTGGAGAAACATACGGAGCAGAGGTCCATCAGTGGCTATTAGCCACAACGTATAGATGGAACTCTCTGTCTAGGGCTGTGATGCTCTGTATTCTTGGTGTTGGGGGGGGCAATCAGTGGGAGGGCTTCTAATGCCCCTTCCCCACTGGCAGACGTCCAGATGACACCTGGTTTGGGGCCACTGTCATGGGCTGGGCCCGCCCAAGCTGGTAGTCCAGGTACTAGCACGAAGCCAAGGGGTGTTCAAAAGTCACAAGCCAGGTCCAGTCCGTAGTCAGAGCACAAGGTTAATGCCAGGGTTGCCTCCAGGATCCAAAAAGCCAAGCCAAGTCCAGTCCGTAAGTCAGAGCACGAGGGTATCAAGTCAAGGTGCAGGCAAGAGCAAGACACAAGGTACCAGGGAGCGGTTGCAGGTAGTTGACACGTTGCTTCCACGCCTGGCAGTTGCTCCTGACTGGCTTTTATAGCCAGGCGTGATTTTCAGCCAGCTGCTGGGGCTCCATCCTGATGCTACTCATCATCACTCTCCAGCAGCTGGCGTTGGCTCAGGAGACGAGCACTGCGCCGTCTCTCCTGCAGTTCCAGTCTCTGGCGCTGCCTGCGGCGCTCTCTAGGTGTGGGTGAGCCTGGGGGGGGTGGAAGCCCCTGGCTGGGCTTCCCCTGTGGTGCTGGCAGTCCCTGACTGAGCCTCCCCTGTGGAAGTTCCTGGCTGAGCTTCCCCTGTGGTATTGGGGCTAGAGGGTGCTGGTGTCTCAGCTGCTAGCTGTGAGCCTTGATCAGCCAGCAGCTGCTGCTCATGATTGCTGGCTTCTGCTGAGTCAGGGCTAGGGCTGGCTACACAGAACTCTTCTTCTCCTGAGGAGTCCTGGCTGGCTACACGAGGCTCCTCTCCTCCAGAGGAGACCTCACTCTCAGACTGGGCTATGACAGCCACTGTGTGACACAAGAGTGTTGGACTGGATGGGCCATTGGCCTGCTCCAACATGGCTTCTCTTATGTTCTTATGTAAACCTTCCATCCTGCAGATGGGTAAGATTGCAGCTGCCTGTTCCCGTGCTGGCTTTGTGGGGGCTCCCACATTTCTATCACTCAGCAGAATGTGCAAAACAGAAATGCTCAAGAGGGCATTCTTGGAGAGGTAGCAGAAATGTGCTAGAATGGAACAGTCGAGGAGGGCACCTTCGTAGTGGAGTAAGCTTGCATTCCATGCCAGTGGTTACTGTAAGTTTCATTTGTTTTACTGCCTTTGTCTTAGTCCTTGAAATCTATATTTTATACTATTTACAGTATACCTGGCCTTAGGTATTTTACTGCTTGCGTTGTTCTGTAATTCTGTAATCCTAGGCCTGTTGTATTGTTCACTGCTTGCCTTTTGCCACCAGTCTACACTGCTGCTGTTGTTTGGTAATTTATCATGCAATTTCTGTGTGTCTCAGTGAAAATTAACATCCCGGAGATGCCTCTTGGATCATTTACAGCAAACTCCGGGGGAGGGGAGTGCTCAGGAAGCCATCGAGGAGGTACGATGGCACCTCTTGCCCTTACGCCATCACATACCCTCTTACGGAGGTGCGGCAGCCTGGCACCACTCCACCCAGTTTCCCCGCCAGCTCTCAGCCACAGTGGCTGGGTGCGGGTGGAACTACCTCTTGCACCAATGGGCCAGGAGGTGGGCTGGGTGGGGCGGGGCAAGAGTTAGTCAGCTCCCGGAGCCTCTCCAGGCAAGGGGATGCCCCCACCCGCTGCAGAGAGTTTCACCTGGAAAAAAGGAGTCGCAGCCCGAGGGCTCTCCCCCTATGCCCAGCAGTGTCCAAGCGGCCAGGCAGAGCATAGGAAGCGGAATACAGTAGTGACCAATCTGCTCACAGCTCCCGCAGCCACTGAGCCCCCTCCCTGGTACCCAGCCGCCACCCGCACCCCACCTAACCTTCAACGGAGGCTCCATGGACCCAGGTAAGTAGGAATGCAGTCGGAGGTTCAGCCTCTGTTGCGGGGACTTAGAGCACAAGGTGGGAGAGAGCGCTCATGGTGGTGGGGCAACAGTGTGCAGGGGGACCTTTGCGGAACTCGGGGTGCCCCTTGCACTCACACACGGGAGGAGAGCTAAATTCAGAACGTCTTGCTAACAATGCCCACCTGGGTTCCCTTACAGGCCACCTGTCCACGGAGTCCTGTCCTGTGGAGGGGCGAGGGCACACCAAGAGGTAAGAAAGAGCTGAGGAACTGCCTGCCCCAGCTTGCTCATTCACACCGGCCTCCCCCTCCCCTCACTGGTGCCTCCCCCCCCCCAACCATTGCTGGCCCCTGCCTGCCAAAGAGGCAGTCATCCAGGGAGCCGTGCTTGACACAGCTCTTTTGGGGGGGGGGTTCCAGCAGCCCATGTTGGGACTCCATTCAGACTCCCTCAGGCCGGCTCCCCCCTCGGGCAGAGGAGAGAACGCAGCCCCGGGCCAGGGTGCCTGTTTTCATACCCCCCCCCTCGGCTGTCTCCCGTACAGGCTCAGAGCTCCAAGCAGCCACACAGCAGCAGAACATCCAGATGCGGTCGAGGAGCCCTTTCTTGCAGGGGGCCCCCGTTCATCACCTGGCTGCCGGCAGCACCTGCACAAGTAGAGCTGCCACTGCCTCTCCCTGGGCCACAGACACTCCTGTTGGTGTGGCATGCCTGGCTGTGGCTTAAGCGGGGCCAAGGGTGTCACTTTCCCCACATGTGACTCTTTTCCCCCTTCAGGCAGGTCGCAGGTCTGCACAAATTCTCTCCAAGAACTGGGCCATTTCCACACTACTGGGTTGCATGCAAACGCCTGGCTTCTCTCAATGAAATCAAGTCCTCAGGACCAGATGAATCGTACCCTTGGGAACTTGTGTAGCCTCTGTCTGTTGTCTTTGAGAATTCTTGGAGTACAGGGAAGGTGCCAGAAGATGGGAGGTGCAACCAAGGGTGAAACACACAAGTAGGGCGATAAAGCAATCAACACTGTAGTAACAAGTCGTATAACACTCTTAAATGTCAAGTGAATCAAATCAGTACAAAAGAGCAATCAAAACATACACAGGTGCACTGTAACAATCGCTGAAGTCACAGGTAAGTAGTCAATCACTTCACAGAATACATATAATGAATCCAACAGTAAGCAGAAAATCCATTAAGAGCTTCAATCACAAAAAAGGAACATGAGAATCCTCTCGTATAGATTCCAGGTGGAGCCGGTCAGGACGGGAAGCAGCAAGTAAGCCCGCCCCGCCCAACATACAGTGCCGGCTTGACCCCGACGTCGACCTCCTCAGGGGTGAAAAGCTACCACCAGCACGAGAGTAAATAAATGTCGTTTAAAGCACCATCAACAATGAGATACATACAGTCACGTCCGGTGTCCTAAAGCACCTTGTTGATGGTGCTTTAGGGCCATGGTGTGTGTTTCGCCCTTGGTTGCTTCTCTGGGTAGGGACCTCCTTCTTACGTGCCCAGAAGATTGGAGGTGGGCAAATATTGTCCCATCTTCAAAAAGGGGAAACGAGGAGCCAGGTAATTATCAGTCCATCAGCTTGATGTCCATACCTGGAAAGTTCCTCGAACAAATCATCAAACCGTCGGCCCTTGAGCATTTAGAAAAGACAGATGTGATTACTAAACAGCCAGCACAGGTTCCGCAAGAACAAATCGTGTCAGACTAACATTATCTCCTTTTTGAGAGAGTTACTACTTTGGTGGACCGGGGGAATACTGCGGGCATAGTTTATATTGATTTCAGTAAGGTGTTTGATAAGGTTTTATATGACAGTCTTCTTTATTTATGTCATTTATAGTCCACTTTTCTCACAGAGACTCAAGACAGATTACATAATGTGAGATCAGTATGAAGGACATTTCCATACAGTGTACAATAAGTATTGAGGACATTTCCATACAATGTACAATAAGTATCGAGGACATTTCCATACAGTGTCAAGGACATTTGCATAAATCATGCCATAGGGTAAATAAATACAAGTTTACAAAGACATAGCATTAGCAAGGATCCAATACAGAGTAGAAGAAATGCTGAAACAAGATAATCAGTTCTAGGACTGACATTGGACAACATGAAGCACAGGTAGTATATAAGAGTACATATTTAAAGCAACAGATAATATGTAAGGCAACATTAGCGAAGCATCTGAGACCCCCTCCCTGCAATACAGCCCTCCTATCTGAGTAAAAAGCCTTTTTGTATAATTCGGTTTTGCGTCACTTGCAGAAAGCCAGAAGAATGGGGGCTCAGTCCTGACCTCCTCAGGCAGGCCATTCTACAGGGTGGGGGCCACCACAGAGAAAGCCCGTGTACGGGCTGCTGTCAGTTTTGCCCACGTGTAGCCTGGCACCTGCAGGAGACCCTGTTCAGAAGAGCAAAGCTGCCGTGGAGGGACATGGGGAGGGAGGCGGTCCCGTAGGTGCGCTGGACCAAGGCCGTGAAGAGCTTTGTATGTGATAACCGATACCTTGAACTGAGCACGGTAGCTGATGGGTAGCCAATGGAGTGACTGTAGGATGGGAGCGATGTTCAAGCTCCTGCTCGCTCCTGATAATAGTCGAGCGGCAGCATATCACACCAATTGGAGCCTCCTAGTTAGTTTAAATGGGAGACCTTATGTATAGTGCATTACAATAGTCAAATCTTGATGTTGCCATAGCATGGATCCAGGTGGCCAGGTCGGCCACGCCGAGGTAAGAAGCCATTTTCCAGGCTAAGGAGAGGTTGTAGAAAGCATTTTTTGCAGCTGACTTTCCTTTCTAGTAGTAGTGCTGGATCTAGTATAATGCCTAGGCTCTTAACCGAATCTGCAAGGGTCAGACGGACACGTTACCACCTTGTTGCCCCTCCCCCCACCACACTGCAGTCCTGGGCCGAGTCAGGACCACTCAGTCTTCAAAAATGCTGTGTCCTGCCGCTCCTGCGTGGCTGTGGGGGAAGCCAGAGGGTCCAGGGGGTGAGAACAGGTTAATTTAAAATGTCTCCTGTAGTCTGGCCCTGCGTCTGCAGCCAGTCCCCTCTCCCCCAAGCACCAGAGAGCAGGTCGCTGACGAGGCAGCAGCAGGTGCAGGTATCAAAGGAAGAAGCCAGCCGCAGCCAGCGCACCCACATCTCGGATTGCAGGGCGTGCGGCAGAGGGCTGCATCCCCCAGGCCTCGTGTTGCACAAGCGGCCCAGAAGGGGAAGAGGCATGGTGACAGCGTACTGCTCACACTGATCTGCTCAGAACTGCAGCCGGGATAGCAGGATCTCACCTGCCTCCTCTGTGCATACTCTGCTTAAGCGTCAACGTACCCTTTGCACGTACTTAGCTGCTGTCTTTGCATCTTTCAGGGCTGAGACCTGGTTTGAAAGAAGGGGCTGCTACGTGCAGTCAAAGGCACTTTATTATTTATCATTATTGTTGGATTTTGCAGAGTTTGGTGCTGAGCCTGTGTGAACTTTGGCTCAAAAGGAGTCCTGCTGTATGTGCTCTGAGGCTTCCGTGCTGCTGTGGCATCTCCCCAGGTCTGCCCTTAGTGCAACCCTGCACAAAACCAAAACAACCCTTCCTGTAGCAGATATAGAGACTCTCTATGTGTACCTTAAAGTACTTTCATAGATCCAGAGGAGTTAGCCGTGTTCGTCTGTAGTAGCAAAATAGAAAAGAGTCCAGTGGCACCTTTAAGACTACCCAACTTTACTGTAGCATCTGACGACGAGAGCTGTGGTTCTCGAAAGCTTATGCTACAGTAAAGTTGGTTAGTCTTAAAGGTGCTACTGGACTCTTTTCTATTTAAAGTATTTTGAAGTTTTTATATTTTTATATAAAGTGCAAGTGCTTAAATAATAAGTGCAAACATACAGTTAACAATAACATCAGCCACTTTCTCACAATAATTATTACAGAAGTTCTGAAAGTAACAGCATTGTTGTGTATTGGGCTGAGCGAGGCCAAACAACAAGGCCTCCAAGGTAGTTGCTATTTTGAATGTATTTACTCTTATGCACTGAAGCTTCAGGTTATCTCAGGGTTCCAAATGCCTGCAATCTCATTGGTTATTCTATCTGCACATTCATTGGGTATTTTCTGAAGGCAGCAGCCAATCGGTCCTCTCAAATAAAGACCAATCAGTGGCCTGCCTATCTTATACATTGGATATAGTTAAGGCAAATGATGGGATTGTAAAGTACACGTTTTTATTGGTTGCTAGCTATTCTTGGGGCGGGGTTTATCTGTATGTATTGGGTCTTCTGTTCAGCTTCGTTGTTGTGTGTAGTGTCATCTGGTGAGCAGTGTCTGCTGTTGTTTGTTTGTTCTGGCTTGCAATAAAGAGCCTTGTTTTGGCTGCAATCACTCTGGGCTGAAATCATTCTGAGCTCCAGGCTCAGTACACAATAAGTATAATCACACAATTTACATAGCTAATATATGCCCAATGACCATCAGTAATCCTCATTAATCCAATAAATACAGTTATTCCAATAAATCATATATACATAGGAGAATAAATATACATGTCCAATCATCTGATACAAATAAACAATGCTAAATAGATGTTACAATAAACAGATTATCTAATATAAATACACTTTGGCAAAGAGAAGAATAGAAAGGCTGAAGTCCGTTGTTTGAAACTGTTCCTGGAAAGGGTGGTGGAGGTAAATGGTGACTTGTGCCTCCCCCATGCTGTAGTTCAGTCTTCCACTCGTGTTTCTTCTTTGTGGCTGTCTGTATCTAACTGCTTCTTCCCACAGGTATATCAGGTCGTAGCACTTCAATCACCTCCTGCTCAACGTCCACACAAACTGTGGGTGGGGGAAAAAAAACGCTCTGCACCCCCATGGTCTGGGCTCATCAAAATTCCCGACAGGATGCTAGCTACAAGCCTGTTTCGTAACCACTTTCTCAGGGAAAAACTTTTCTCTGTTGTACAGCCACGTTTGTAACCACGTTCCTTCTCTTGGTCACCAAGCTTAATGCAACCCTGGCTATGGCACTTCCTGCAGCTGGCGGCTTGGTGGGCTGTCTTGCCAGGTTTCTCACACAATTCCCAAGGCCATCTCTTTCTCCTGGGGAGTCTCCTTTGCTAGTGACATGCCAAGCATTTCCTGGAAAATGTCTCTTCTGCCTGAGCAAACCTGAGCAAAAGCTGCCAGCAGGTGATGCAAGTTTCCAGGGCAATATTTAAGTCATCAAATAAATAAACCCCAACAGATTTCTAGAGTGTAAGTTTCCAAGGGCCAAGCTCCTGTTGCCAGATCCCTTCAGCCAGCGTGCGTCAAACGGGACTGCGAGATGCGCGGTGGCAAGCTCCTTGCTTTGGGGCCAACCCTGTGGTCGGTGGGCTCCATGGTGGCTCCCAGAGTGGTGTGGCAGCCCGTCCATGTGCTACTGGCTCCCATCTTCCTGGCTCCAGAACTTTGTTCTATTGTCACTGAGTTTTTTGCAAGCACTTTGGATCAGTCAGGGTGATGTTTGAAGGGGCTGAAGCCAGAAATAGGGGTGGGGTGCGAAGGGTACACTGTGGGGAGTGCCATGGCTTACTGCAAACCAAGCACCCCCCCCCCAATATTCTGCTGTGTGAATGTGTTCAATACTTGCAGTACAATTAAATGGCAAAGGCTGTGCTACAATTAACTCTCCCTGGGGTCTTCAGTTCAGAAAAAATGCACAGAGGTGAACGAGGGCCTCAGAATCCTTTCCCTTCTTCCCACCAGTGGACCAGCAGCAAGTAGCACAGCCGTGGCAACCTCTCGATCCATACAGTTCTCCTGCCTTTGTTCTGGTTTGTTGGGTCAAGAACAAAAAAAGCAGAGGGGCAAGTGAGAGGCCTCGCCTAAGGGGCAGGTGGAATTGCTCCCAAGGTGCCGTCGCTTCTCCACTCTTGACTTACAAACTCTTGGTCTCCCGAAGCTGGGGTGGCCCCCATCACTGGTCAGGCAGGTTACGGGCCTGCAGCCCCATGCGCCCCCATAGCCGGACCCTCACCACGGAGGGTGCAGGGGGTGCGCCCCAGCCATCACACCTGCAACCTTGCGACACTCTCCCGTGCCAGCATTGCACTGACCGCTGGACAGGGTCAGACTCCTTCACTTGGCCACACACACATGGGTGCAAGGGGGGGTCTGCTCCCTGTTCCCGATCCCCCCAGCTGCCACAAAGGATTTCTGTATGCAGATGTGGGGACGTCCCGGCGATAAACGCTCTTGACTGTGCCCTGCCAAGGAGGTGCCCACTGGAACCCTACTCCAGCTGTTGCCACGGCTGCCCCATCTCCTCCCACAGCAGCAAATGGAAGGCAAACGCCTACCGGAGGGTAGTGACGTATGAATTAATCAGTCAATAATAAGTCAATAATTAATTAAATATTTTTAGAAATTTTTAAAGTGCTAGAAGTGCCCATAAAGTGCAAGAAATATTAATACAACGCATACAAAAATTAATATACACACAATCAATGAACCACAATATAACTCTTGGAGAGCACACCTTTTGAATTCTAAGAATTGTTGGCAAAATGCTGCATTGATTGTCTTGATAGCTTTGAGCCTTTGAGAAAGCTGACGATACGAAACGGGATTAATAATGCTGGCAAACGCCCATTGGGCTCCTCCTTTCTAGATTCTTCTATAGGAGACGGTTCTACGTTGCTCATTTTGAAGAAGCCAGACATCATATCTTCATCTCTCTGGATCTGGAAGGGAAGAAGAAACACTCTTATTAATAGACTTTGGAATTAATCACTTACCTGTAAAATCAACTTCTAGGCATCTGCCTGTTTATAGAATTGATAACAGACTGATTCATTGTATCAAGCCAAGTAGGCTTTTCATGTATCCAGTGGAGCGTGTTATGTTACAGCAGAGATCTTGAGATTAGCAACTTAATTAGCTCTCCCCGAGAGTTATATGACATGTTAAGCCAGCAGTAAATAGTATTACCTAACTAGAAATACGTTTCACTGAGAACAAGATAACGCATACAGCAATCAATAACACATGCAATAAACGGTAGGCAAGGCCACAAACCCTTTCCCATCCTTGCAACTTCTCTTGCTCCATATAGCTCTCCCACCTTTATAAAAATACCCTCCTGAACATTTTGTTTTAGATAGTTTGCAAAATTCTAGGAGCGTGGGCGCCTTCCTGACCTCCTCAGTCGAGCCATCCTATGCGGGGAGGGGGGGGGCACGACTACAGAAAAGGCACGTGTGCGGGCCGTTGTCCATCTTGCCTGTCTGCTGGGTGGTAGGACAGAGCAGTAGAGGCAGGGAGGGACCAAGACCACGAAGGGCTTTGTAAGGGATAGCCCAACCTTGACCTGAGCCTGGTAACTGATAGGAAGCCAAGGGAGCGACTGCAGAATGGGATTCATGTGCATGCCCTCTGCCATGTCGGTGTACATCCATGCCAGGTTTTCGTTTTGTCTCCTTGCTCATGCCATGCTTAAGTGCTGTAAGGTTCTACACTGTACTATTGCTCATTTACCAACGTGCTGTTGTGTTCTGTATGATCATTCACACTTACACTGTAAGCTGTTCCTTCTGTGAGACCCAAGTGGGGCCTCCTTTCTTATCTGAGAGAAATATGCAAGTCTCTGCTAGTTACGACCTTGATATGTCTGGCAGCTGGTTCTCGCCACTCTTCCCAAATGCTGGGAACTCTTACTGTGTCCAAGCAGGGTATAAGAATAGTTTCACAGAACTCTTGCGCGCTGATTTCTAACTGCTACTGAAGGCGGGAAAATCAACTATAATAATAACGAGTGTCTCATTTGAATGGTCACTTCTGCCAGACTGTCTGTGAGAGAGAGCAGACCTGAACGGAAAGGGTTCCAATGAAGCGTATTCTCCGGAAACCGACGCGTGTCGGTACTGGAGATGGGCTTGGGGGGTCCCACTGCCAGGGGCTGACACCTGCCTAGTGCCTGATAAGGGCTGAGCTGCGGCATTGTGCTCCGGCTGGAGCCTTCCCATTGACCCACGTAGGGTGAGCTACAACTGACTACCCTTGTTGTTACCACGGCATGGATCCAGGGGGCTGGATCAGCTGAGTGTCTTCTAGGCTAACTGAAGTTGAGTGAAAACGTTTTTAGCAGCTGCATTAACTTGCTTCTCCAGCAGTAAAGCTGGCCCCAGTATATCCCTAAGCCCTTATCCAAGTCCGCAAGGGTCAGCTGAACTCCATCAAAAATGGGAAGCCTCGTGGCCCTCAAGACCTGTGCCTTCCCAGCCAGCACTGCTTCGTCCTGTCTGGGTTCAGTTCCGGTTTGCTCACTTTCAGCCATTGGGCCACTGCTGTTAGGCAGGGACTCGGGAGGTCCATCCACTCCATCCACCGATTTCAGCAGTGATTGGAACAGAGAGAGATGCAGAGAACTGGGTGTCATCCACATGTTGATGGTATCCAGTTCCAAAGCTCCGCATGAGTTCTTCTAAGGACTTTACATGTAGATTGAAGAACACGGGGGGGGGCGGGTTGAGACGGCACTCTGTGGAAGCCTGCAGGATAAATCCCCACATTGGTGATGAAGCCAGAGAACTCCCAGCCAGTTCTCTTCCCTGGAAATCATCTCTGATGCCAGCATGGCTAAGTCTACGGACAGGCTCTGCTTGCAGAGGTAGAAGACCTGGCTTCGGTGAGAAGGAAGCCCGGACTCGCCCAGCTTTGGGGATTTCACAGGCGAGAGGGTTGGGGTTAAGCATGTTGAGGAGGTTGCTCCAGTCACCTGTTCTTACGTTCGGGTTCTCAGGAATCAAAACTCCCTCACCACAGGCTCTTGAAATAACTTAGCAGTAATGGGACAAGAAGATGGGACCGCTTGTGAGCCAGAACAGTAAAGAACACGAAACAGCCTGCCAGAGAAAACGGGCACTTCTCCCAGTGGCGGGAAGGCAGCCGTGCGCCTCCCAATGGACGGGCATGGGGGGGGGGTTCTGCTGCTATTTCACCTGTTTGTAAGTCATCTGGGCCAGGGGCCGGCATCCTGGTGACCCATTTGCAAAAAACGCCCCATTCTTCAGGCTGGTGAAAACAGAAACAAGTGAAAAGTGATACATGGTAGAGGGGCCAAAGACCCTGAACTTCACATACGTAGGTGGGTCTCTCAAGGGCATGATGGCTCACCAGGAAACAGATCTATTTCTTCATTTATTCTGCCCCACCTTTCTCCCCGACGGGGGACCCAAAGCTGCCCCCATTGTTCCCCTCTCCTCCATTTTCTCCTCCGTACAACCCTGGTGCGTGGGAGCCTGGTTGAGCATGAGTAACCAGCCCAAGGCCACCCTGTGAATTTCCATGGCAAAGTGGGGAATCGAACCAGGGTCATAAGAGAGAGCTCAATACACACATCAGCTCCGTGTGGCATTGGTGGGAAAAGTCTAATTCCATGCAGAGAAAAAGATTGTCAGGAAAGGGACAGAGAACAGAACAGGCTGCATCGTGAGGACTTAAGCTAAAGCGGCCTTCTCTGCACGGGTGGTTTTTGCAGGTTCCGGCCTGTAGAGCTTCGGGGTTTCTTCCAAATTCCAGACACTTCACTCCCCCTTCAGATTCCGGGGCCGTGTTTCCAGGGGTTCTCTTCGAATCTTCTGCCTGCTCTTATTCCCCGGTGTTTTCCTAGATGCAGTTTTGAGTCGGCTTTTTCAAGCCTGCAGAAGTTTCCTTTCTCTCCCCCCGCCCCCCACCGCCGCCGCCGCCGCCGCCCTCTGTTCCGCCCTCCTCCCCAACTCTGCAGGCCCTTCTTGCTGACGGGCCTCTCCGTCCTCAGTCTCAGCTCTCCCCCCTCGCCCCCCTCCTTTCCTGGGACGTGGCTTTTGGGGGAAGAAAGCAGAATGGCGTTATAAAAGGGTTGTAATGTTCGTGTTATTGCATTGTGTTGGTTTGCCCCACCTGTGCCAGACTGTACCTCTCAGCTGTGGGTCAGCCTGGGCGGGGCTCTCCAGTTGGAAGTGGGAGGGAGGGGTCATAAATCAGAAACAAAAATGTCTGTGCGGAGCGTGGCTGTCGTGTATCAGGGGATTTTTTCCCCAAAGCAAGCATAATGACCATATAACATCATCCTTAAACATAATTGAGAAAGGGTGTTTGAGATGACTCACAGAGTCACAGCTTAGCCCCGTGCAGGTGCAGTACTTAGTCGGCCGGCAACGCCGAGGTCTGGGAAGCCCTGGCTTGCCTGCTTTGTCCTCCCTGCAAGACTCAATCCTGGAGGGTGAGGGGGGCAAGCTGTGGCAGGCAAGCCTCACTCGCCTGCTCCCCCCCCCCACCAAAGCCGCAATCCGGGGGGGGGTGTGCGAGGAGGTGTGCTCCTGGGGGGCGAGTGGCGGTGGGCAAGCCTCGCTCACCTGCTCTCCCCCCCTGCCAAAGACTTGATCCTGGGGGCGAGGGGGGCAGGAGTGGCGGGCAAGCCTTGCTTGCCTGCTCTCCCCCTCGCCAAAGCCACAATCCTGGGGGGCGAGGGGGGGGTGATCATTGACAGGCAAGCCTCGTTGGCCTTCAGTAGGGAAAAATATTTATTATACTTGATGACCTATACCCATTTCATATATGTTTTCTGAGGGGTATCCATGGAGCGGCATTGCTGGAATTATCACTTTCTGATGTTGCCGATTGTCTTGCATAAAAATCTGATTGCTACCAGTCAACTAGTGTCCAGAGGTACACTGCACCAGGCTGTGGAGGTTCTATCAATTTATATGGACTCTACTGCTTAGCGTTTCTTCAAGGAAGCAGACAGAGGAGGTGCTACCCAAGAGCTCCTTTCCGACTTCTGACAGCTGCCAGTGTAAAAACTGCTAAAGCTCATGAAGAGGGGAGAAGAAACCAGGATGTGGCAGGGAGCCCCAGGAGACCTCTCCTTTCAGTGCTGCGATCAGGCCTCCATCCCGGCTTCTGCGGCTGGCAGATTTTTTCCTGCATTCCTCTGGATTGCTCCTAATCTGCCCCTCGGGGCCTGTACAAGGCCCTTTGCCCGCCTGCTCTCAACCCCCCAAAGCTGCGATCTGGGGGGGGGGGGTGGCGGCAGCGGGCAAGTCTTTCTTGCCTGCTCTACCCCTCAAAGTTGTGGTCGTGGGGAGTGGTGGAGGGCATGGCAGCGAGCAAGCCTCACTTGCCTGCCTTACCCCCCAAAGCCTAGAGTTGCCAGCCTCCAGGGTGTGGCTGGAGATCTCCTGGAATTACAACTCATCTCCAGGCAACAGAGTTCAGTTCCCCTGGAGAAAATGGCTGCCTTGGGAGGAAGGCTTAATTGTATTATACCCACCTGAGGTCCCTCCCCTCTCCAAGCTCCACCCTCTCCAAGCTCCACCCCCCAGATCTCCAGGAGTGTCCCAACCTGGAGCTGGCAACCCTGCCTTCATGCTGCAATGGGGGGGTGGGCAAGGGGGTGCTCGGGGGCAAGGGTTGGTGTGTGGCGGCAGGCATTCCTCATTCGCCTCCCTCCAAGTCGTGATGGTGGGGCAGACAAAAAAGAAGGCACCCACCTAGGGGTTAAAAACAGCATGCAGAAAGGTAGGTGGCCAAGATGAACCCAGTCCTTGAAGGGAGAACACGCGAAAAGAGGGGAGTAAATCGCCCACGTGGAAAAAGCCGCTGTGGTGTCTGTGCCATATTTGGAATTTGGCACGTACTTCTGGCAGCCTTATCTCCATATTGTGGACCTGGGAAAAGGCCACTAAAATGGTCCCAATCCAGAGGAGTTAGCCATGTTAGTCTGTAGCAGCAAAATAGTAAAGAGTCCAGTAGCACCTTTAAGACTAACCCACTTTATTGTAGCATAAGCTTTCGAGAACCACAGCTCTCTCCGTCAGATGCCCAGTGGCCCAGGGGTTTGAGTCCTGCCAGTTTGGTGTAGTGGTTACGAGTGTGTGGACTCTAATCTGGAGAGCCGGGTTTGATTCCCCACTCCTCCACTTGAAGCCAGCTGGGTGACCTTGGGCAAGTCACAGCTTCTCGGAGCTCTCACAGCCCCACCCACCTCACAAGGTGTTTTGTTGTTGTGGGGATAATAATGACATACTTTGTAAAGCGCTCTGAGTGGGCCTTAAGTTGTCCTGAAGGGCGGTATATAAATCGAATGTTGTTGTTGTTGCCCCATGAGCAAAGGCATAGGGGTCTGGGGCTTTTTTGTTAGGAAAAAACTTGACTGAATGAAGATATAAAAGAGGTTTATAATGTTGTGGGTTGTGTACAGAAGATAGAGAAGGAGACCTTTTTCTTCCTCTTCCGTAACACTAGAATTCACAGACAACCAGTAATGGGAAAGAGGTTCAGGACAGGCAGAAGGAAGTTCTTCACACAGTGCAAAATTGACTTGTGGAACTCACTGACACAGGATTTGGCGATGATCACTGAGTTAGAGTAAATAAATTAGTAGAGACTCACAGTGCAGTCCTAAGCAGAATCACACACATCCACGTCTGTTGGATTTAGAAGGGTGCCGCTCTGCTTCGGGTTGCTGTGCCGGTTCATTAACAGTCAAGGTGGCTGTTTACAGAATACCAGCTTTTGTAGCACAGCAGCAGACTCCCAGACGTGTTTGGGGGCACCTGGCTGACCGCTCTCGGAACAGGATTAGATGGGATTTGGGTCTGATCTCGCAGGGCTCACTTTACCTGGGCCTGCCTTCCAAAGTTGGGAATAAGTGCGGAGGGAGCCCCGTTGCATAGTTCTGCCAACATAGGCCGTTTCCACACGACTTACTGGCCTCTGGAACGTTGTGCAAAATATGTGGAAGATAGCGTCTTCTCAGGACGCCGCCAGGAAGACGCGATGTCGCGCAAAACTCCCGGATGATAGCATCTTCCCGGCGCGATTTCGCATGAGAAGACGCTGTCTTCCACGTGTTTTGCACAACGTTCCGGAGGCCGGTAAGCATTTGAATGTGCAGGGCAGGGTGGGGGCTAGAAATCTTAATGAGTAAATAAATACCTGCCAAGGTTCACATTGACATGCCCTGTCTTTGCCCTTGGCGCAGCTTTGTGTTGTATTCCAGCAGAGAACTGTGAGTTGCTGCACAACACCTCTGCAAAATGCTTGCCCGTTAAGTGAGAAGCTGCGCCGTAGAATGAGAGGCCTTGGAAAGGCAATTCTGTCAACTGCAATGAGCAGAATATTTAAAAAAGCACCTCCAGAGGTCCACAGAATCTCTTCTTAGTGGGTTTATTCTCAGGATTTCGTAACTGTTGATGAAGTAGAGCCACGTAATGGACTGCCCCAGAGAGGCTGGCATCCAAATGGCTCCGGGTTCAGCAGAGAGGGAGTTTGCAAGTCAAGATGGGGGGGTGGGGGGGGGGGGTTGATAACGGCTGGAGAGGAAGGGTCATTTTCCCACTTGTGGAAGACCCTGAAAGAAAGAGTTAAGATGCTGCCAGCCCTTCTGACGGCCAAGGCGGAGGAGAGGAATGCCCACATCAGGAGGGGAGCTGGGGCCACCCTGGTCTTGTCAGCCCCCCCCCCAGCTTGTGGGGGGGGCTTCCTTGCAGGACAAGTCCCTGCCTTCCAGTTATTCTGGAGAAACAGCATCGGCCTGCTTGCCTTGGCCAGGCGGCTGCCCTGGGGGGGGGGGGCGTCTTGCCTAAGCACCCAGCACCAAAACACCTCGAGCCTCCAGCGTTTTCAGCGAGGGAGTGAGGCCAGTAACATTCTTTTCCGTCCTGATTATTATGTATGAGGAGCTGCACAGAACTGCTGGTCTCTGACTGGGTTTTAACTCTTAGAATGTACTCTAGAACCCCATCTTCATTTCCCCCATTAGTCAGCCCCCAGTCTTTCAAGTGGTCATACTGGGGGGGGGAGTGTGTGTATGTGTGTGTGGGTGTGTGTGTGAGAGAGAGAGAAAGCTCCATTAGGCTTCTTCAGGATTCTCACATTATAGCACACAAATTCACCCAGGGAAGCTTCCTCACCCGACAGAGTTGCGGGATCCAATTTATCTGTGCAAGTAACACAGCACAGGAAGTGGTCAAAGGGTCAGGCAAAGTCTGCCGAGATTACAGGAAGCCGGGGGGGGGGAGGCTGGAGGGCCCCCATGAGTCCTGCCGCCTTGGCCTTTGGCCTCCTCTGCTTTGGCAGGCTGGTTGGGGGCTTCCAAAGAGGGAAAGGCAGACCACGGGAAGCCGCCGGAGCCCCCAGCTCCCCCCTTGGTCTCGACGCAGCTGGTCAGCCCTGCCCCCAGGCTCGCCATTGCTGGATCCTAAGACCGCGAGGAACGCCCAGCTGGCCCACTCCGGAGAGGGCCTGCCTGCTCCAGCTTCCTGTCTCACCCCTGGCACTGGCGGCTGCACGGGCGGGCCGAGCAAACGAGGCATGGCGGCCGAGGCCTTCCCCCGGGCAGTGGCATGCAGAGCAGAGCAGGCGCTTCCCTTGACTGACCGTGGCTGGTGCCCACTGACGAGTGTCTCCTCCCCAATCCAACCCCCTTTTCAAGCTGTCTGTGGTTGTAGCCGTTGTGACACCCACTGGCAGTGAATTCTACTGTTTAATTCCTTGTTAAATAAAAAATCATTTCTTTTTGTCTGTCTTGAAGCGATTACCCATCCCCAGCAACGAGTGCCCCAGCCTTCGAGTCTTCTAGGAGAGGTGCTCTGCGTCGAGAGGCCAGACCTTCTGCTGCAGCTTTGGAAATGGCTGGAGATTTGGGGGCAGAGCCTGGGAGGGGGCTCAGCGGGGATCCGATGCCGGAGGGTCCAAAGCAGCCCCACCCAGAGGTTGGTAACCCACTTTGGCAGGAGACCTCTCGCCCCTTGCTGGCTCTGTTTGCCAGTGCCCAGCTGGGTGGTGGGGAAGAGTGGGAGAAATGGGGGAGGGGAGAATCAGCATCAGGCTGACACCCTGACATCAGTTCTAGCGAGACTTGGAAGTGACATCATCACATTGCCTGACAGTATAGCATTCACCCACAACTCTATGGTTAAATCATACAGTTTGGGGTGAATGCTGGAGCACCACCACTACACAATGATGTCATTTCTGGGTTGGGCTGGAAGTGATGCCACCATGTTGTGGGCGACACAAGAGGCCCCCCCCCGGGTAAGTCTCATGCCTGTTGCTAGCTGCAGCCGTTCTCCACCCCCTGCATCATTTTATGAATATCTCTCGTTTCCCACCCTGACCCAATTGTGCCAGGCAAGCCCAGTCTCATCAGATCTCAGAAGCTAAGCAGGGCTGGCCTTGGTTAGTACTTGGATGGGAGGCTTCCAGAGGCAGGCAGGCAGTGGCAAGCCATCTCTGTCAGTCCCTTGCCTTGGAAGCCCCTACAGGGGTTGCCACAGTCAGCTGTGATTTGACAGCACTCACCGCCGTCCTGTCTCCCCACCTCTGCCCTTCGCTGTCTTTTTTGCAAAGTGAAAACGTTGGCATGGAGAGCATGCAGGCATTCCAGCGTTCCTGGAGGATCTCACCAGATCCTCCAACAGTTTAGAGAAAATGATTCTTGCCCTTTGTCAGTAAAGGCCCCCACCATGGGAAATTGTTTCTTGTTCGGGGTCTGACCAGCTGAGCAATCCACTCCCATCACAGAGCCTTTTTTCTCTGGTTGGGAGCCCTTGGCAAGAAAAGACTTTGTTTTAAATCTTTTTCAAAATCCAGGCCCCTGCTGATCCCTAACTCTGGCCCCTCAGCCGCCCTCCGTTCTGACAGTTTGGTGAGGAAACGTCTTGCAACCCACCCTCCGGGCGTGAAGGCCTTGCGTGTTCCTCAGAAGCTCTGTGCTAGCCAGGGGGGCAGAGCTGCTCGCGGTCATCTTGTGGCCATCCGACTTGGGTTCTGTTAGAATGGCTGGCTGGAGCTCTTGGGACATTCTTCATCCCAGAGGCACGAGGGCCATCGCTGACAAACCACCAGCGCAACACAGCACATTTCGCCATTTAACTGAAACACTTGGGTTGTGTGTGGCAGCTGCCTCCTGGTGCTGCGCTTGATGAGCGTGGCTCACAGGTGACCCCCCTCACCTGGCAGGCTGGAGAAGGGGCCTGGCTCCTCCGAACACCAGCCACGCCAGGCTCCACCAGCAGTATTTGGCCCTCTTTGGGCGAAATTGTTGACATTTTATTTTCCCTACGAGATGCTCCTCTTTCTTACCTTCAGAGGCATCTTTAAAGACACGTTCCCAGTTTGTTGGACTTTGGGGGAACAGTTTTCTGTTTCATTGCTAGGTCAGCCGAGTGATTTCACTGGACTCGATTCAAGGACGTGGGGCTGAGACACGTCTGGCGGTGGCAGCCAGTTTGCTGAACGCGGTCCTTTCAGCATAGAGAAAAGGGCCACAGCTACAACCTCCCCCGCCCCCCCCCCACTCTGTGACTCGGAATCCGCAGGGGCGGAGCCTAAGGAGCCAGGGACTGCGGGCGAGCAGAAAGGGCAGGAGGGGCCCAGCCCTGCAGAGGGGCCTGCGGACGCCTCGTCAGTGCCAGAGGACGCCTTGGAGGCCTGTGAGGGGAACCTCGCTCGCCTCAGCCCCTCAGAACATCACCAGGCCTCTGCCAGGCAGCACTTGAGCTCCGCCTGTAGCCCTCCAAGACCCTCTCCCAGTCTGCAGGATGCCAGCAGCAGAGGGCCCGGGCCAAGGTGGCACAGAGGAGGCAAAGTGCCAGGCTGGTTGCACGCCACCCAGGGCAGAGCTCGAGCAGTGCACTGCGGTGGTTCCTTGCAGGCTCCGGGCCGCTGCAGAGAGCCGCTCCTGCCAGTGCTGCAGCTGAGGCCAATTCCCTTCAGCCTCCTTAAACCAAGGCGTGGGAAGGCAGCCTCTGAGGGATCAGCCCGTTTGCAAGGCCCCAACCTTGAGTGCCAGACCCAGCTCTGGGCCCTGCCTGCCCCTGCACCCCACACCCTGATCAGTGGACATCTGCAGGGCAAGTCCTGGCTCATGAGGAGACCCGCAGACCCAGAAGCCCGAGGCCGGACCAGCCTCAGAGTGCGAAACGTGCTGTGTGGCTGCTTCCACATGGGGGTGCAAATGGACACTCCAGGCACCCTCCCCTCCCCCTTTCAGGCAGAATAAAAGGTGGCCATTTCTGAGCCA
Source organism: Eublepharis macularius (assembly GCF_028583425.1). Taxonomy (NCBI): domain Eukaryota; kingdom Metazoa; phylum Chordata; class Lepidosauria; order Squamata; family Eublepharidae; genus Eublepharis; species Eublepharis macularius. Next base: position 175,171,112 of record NC_072794.1, on the reverse strand, counting down.
GCTCCAAGAGGACAAATACAAGAGCCGGATGACTTGTACCCAGGTTGGCGCCAACATCACCCAGGGGCTCTAGTGAGGAGGCTTCCTGCTGGGCATGCAGGAAAAATCCCCCTGTGGACGCAGCCTGAGGTGCTGAAAAGTAAAACTGCCCGCTGAGCGTGACTCTGTAGTAACGCTTTGAAGGGACGGTTTGAGAGCCGGTCAGTTGCGCTCAAGTATCTGGTGATGTGATCTGAGAGGACGTTGCTCCTTTCATTCGGAGAAGTTGGCTCATTACGGCTGCCTACAGACATACGTCCTTTGACTGGCGGGGCTGCCGTGGACGCCTCTTCTGTCCATACATACACATCGCACCTCTCTGAGGTCTCCGCAGGGGAAATGGGCTGTGTGTGTTTGCTCTGCCCAGAAGCCGTGAGCTGGCACTGGAGAGAGGAGGCGCCGCCTCTTCCCTATTGCAGGTTTTCAAAAGTTTTTAAACGGTCAAGGCAGGACGAATGGCATTAAAAGTAGGTGAAGAAAGGGGCAAAGCGGATGGCTGCTGAGCCACTGTCTGGACTGCTGGCAAACACGTTCCCTGGGGCCAGCCAGCATTGCTCAGCCGGAATGGGAGGGGCTCGGTCCCCTTCTTTCACGGAGAGGCAGCCCCCTTTCAAATGGGCAGGGTGTGGCCTTTCCGGGTGAGGGTATCTCAGACATCCACAGAGGGCCATGGGGCACCTTGAATGAACTGACTGTGGCAGGAGCCCTTGGGGGCCAGAGCCACTTCCTGGGGGCAGGGGCAGAGGGCGTGTTTTGCGTTTCTGGTACAATCCCAAGGCGAAATGAATCAGCTTCTTATGAGTTTCCTGCAGCTGCTTCGCAATTGAAACTGCAACTGCTTGGTGGTTAAAAATTTCATCAAAGTAGTTACCAAATACAAGGTAAAATCCTGCACCCATTCACTTAATGCCATGTCAAAGCCCCCAGTGCTGAGTGGGGCCGAAAGATTGGCAAACATCTCAGAGTTGCACCAATTTCCTCCTTGGTTCATTCCTGGGCCAAATTGCTCCAGCACTTTCCCCCACTTGCCTAACGGGTTGGGGTTGAGTTGCGAGCTGCCAGAGCGGCAGCAAAGCAACGCAGACAGCTCCTGCTGGGTTCCGACAGAAGGGAACGCACACACGCACGCACACACACCCCGCCCATTTCATCCCCCGGGAGTGCAGGGGTGGCCACTGCTCACACGCAACAGGCATGTTGGAAATGAAGAGCCCCTTTCCAATAAGCAAATATGGAGTTACCAGTGCAAAAGATGTCCGTCCATGTCTCGGGCACCCGGAGAGTCACACTTCCTGGACAGGTTGTGTAGTCGGAAGGGCAGATCCCAAGCACTGGCAACAGTCCCCTGGCATGAGAACGGCACAAACAGACATGCCTGTGCTTCACTAACTGCCTGAAAAGCTGCCCATCTCTTGCTGATTCACAATGTTGCCAAACAGCTGTCAAGCTGCCCGAAAGAACTCTGCTGGGGAAAGCAGCAAGACACAACAGGCGGAGCGGGGACAAAGGCTCCGTGATCTTGCCGCAAAAGTCCAGCCCCTTCGAACAGGGAGGAAGGCGCTGGGTGATGGGCTCTCGAGAAAGGGGTGCACCCTTCACGTCCCCCAGGATCGTTCTAGCAAGTCAAGGAGCGACGTCTGTAGCAGTGGTGGAAAATAACCCCTTTCCTGCGCTGTGCTGAGATTTCAAAGCTGACTGTCACAACACAGTGCCAGTCTGGGAGCAGCCGGGTCACTCGTGGTGATAGATCGGACGCTCCCGCATGAGGCCCTTGCAGCCGTAGATAGACCAGGAAACCTCTGACAGGAGGGAAATAGCAGTGTGTGTGTGGGCGGGGGGCGACCCAGGCATGAGTCCCCAGGCCAAAACACTGCCTGGTTCCCGGGCCAGCCGCATTCTTCAAACCCCCTTCTTGGGTTTCTGCACCTGCTTCCCCCTCCTTCTATCTCCAGGGTATTCAAGGCAAGGAATGAAGTCACAAGTGCAACTTTGGAGAATTGTAATCATCATAATTCCCCCAGGTGCCTGTGGAAAAAAGGCCACCACTTACGAGGATGTGAAACATGACGCAACGAGATTTCCTGGAAGATCAGGGCAGGAAAACCATCAGGTCAGGGTGTGATCCCTTCCCTGAGTCCAATTATCATTACTTTCAGCCACTCATGGCTGAGACAGCTCAGTGGAGCAAGCGGGAGGGAAACCCTCATGAATCAGCCTCGAGGTGGAGTGCTGATCTCCCTCTGACTGCAGCTGGGCCAGGGCCAGTGGGGCCCACTTGCAAGCTGGAGAGAACAGCAAGACTGGAGTCCGGTGGCACCCCGGAGACCAATATTCTCAGGGATAAGCATTTGAAAGTCAAAGCTCTGAAGAAGGGAGCTGTGACGCTCAAAAGCGTACACCCTGAAAATCTTGTTGGTCTCTAAGGGGCTACTGGACTTCAGTCCTGCTGTTCTACTGCACCAACATGGCTGCCTACCAGAAGCTTGATAGAAATGTTGAAGGCGCATAAACAGACGGCGGCCGCGCAGTCACCCCTAAGCCAAGCATTGTGCCTAGCAGTCTGTCTCTGACTTGCTTTCGATGCTCAGTTGTGGGTGTGGAGGCAGTCAGGCCTGCCCCCCAGTCCTGGAGTGGGCTTTGTGGGTTCCAGAAAGTGGCCTTTCATGTGTTGCAAAAAGACAAGCTATGCTCAGCATGAAGACGGACCGCTGTGCTGGAAAACGACGGAGGCAGCCAGTGACCAGCAAGGGCTCCTGCAGAGCACCGCATGGATTTGAGGAGTCTGTTGTGGGCTGCCGATTGCTGATTGTGTAGTTTAACTGTTTCCTGTAAGACACAAGACTGAGAAGAGGCCCCCTAGGCTCACAGCAGCACCCAACGTTTTCATGTGCTTCTGAAGAAAAGCTGAGCCCAGAGGTGCCATGCTATGTCAACAGGAGGCGTGGCACGGGCATTTGGGAAGGGCAGGAACAGCCGGCAAGCTGCCCTCTGGAGACCAGCTGGACAGGGAGGGCCAGGCAGGGCCAAAGCGTCACCAGCCAGCACAAGTGCCCGGCCCCTAATAGGACGGCCTGTCCCCAGCAAAGCGCAGACTGGTTGGTCCTGTGATAAAGTGACCAGATGGGAGGGAGTTTTTGAAGCAGCTCTACTCATGAGTCAAACGTGGTTTTTCATGAATCAGGAGTGGCTCAGCCTGCCACCTCTGACTCATGTGTCAGAACACGCACGCACGCACACTTACAGAGTTCCTTCCATGTTGTGTAGGGATGTAACTCGAGGAAGCGCTTGCTTAATCCTCCCAGGTGGGTCTCCTAAGCAAACGGCTTCAGTGGGGAAGTCCCAAACTGTTCTTCAGCCACAGGCAGGAGCTCCTTGCCATGAATGGAGCCAGAGCTGTCCAGATGGTGACCGCAGGGCGACTGCCCATTCGGGAGCAGTGATTTGCGGCCTCCCCAGCCAACTTTTCAAAAGCCGGGCTCTTAAGCTGGAGCCATTGCCCCTGAGAGATCCCGTACCTCTTTTTAGGGTAGGAGCATTTCCAGTTAAGAAAGGCAGCTGAGCCTCACCCCAGCTCCTGGCGCAAGTCAGGGCCAGTCCAGGGCTTTTGGCACATTGTGCCAGGAGGCATCAGAAGGCCAGCTGGGAGCTGGAGGGAAGGAACAGAGCCCCCCCCCGCACTGCACAGCTGGAAGCCACTTACCCTCCCTCCAGGTGCAGTAGGGGAAGGCAAGCCAGGCAAGCCAGGGGGTGGCCGTGCAGCTGGGGTGGGGGGAGCTGCTCACGGCTGACAAGATCACTCTCCCCTCCTCCATATTGTCCCCACAACAAGCCCCCCATGAGGTGGGTCAGGCTGAGAGAGACAGAGAGAAGAGGCTGGACCCAGGTCACCCAGTGAGCTTCCAGGGAAGGACCGGGATCTGCCCTGCCTCTCCCAGGCCCTCGCCTGGCCCTCCAGGGCCCACCAGCCACATCCAGCCGAGGAAGCTGCCCTCCCCACCCCCGTGTTTTGCTCACGCTCGCTCTCCCCTTTATCCTTCTCACTTGGCCACTCCAACCCTTCACTATTATAACTGAGCAAGGCAAAGGGCTTCGGAAGGGGGAAGAAAGGTGTTGTGGAAGGAGAGTCTTTCTTTGACAGGTGCCATTCACTGCAAGTGAGTAAAAGGTCTTGCGTTTTTTTACAGAGTGGCCTTTCCCAATAGTTGTGGGGACGGGATTCCATAAGCGGGACGCCTTGTGTCACAGACGCAGCAGCACGTTGGAGGAAGACGCAGCGGGTTTGTTTCAGAATGATGGAGGAGAAGTGTCTGTTTCACGGTCACTGCAGATAAGCCCCTCAGCGACCTGCTAGCCTCGTGACGCAAGTATGTCATCTTAACTGGAATGGAATTTTCTCACTCACTCTTCTATTTTACTTGTACCCACCTGTTTTCAGCAACTGCTAACCAACAAACTTAGGGCAAGTCTTTTTGTCCCGCATCCAGGTTACAGCCCAGGCCTTGGTTCGGTGGGCCTTGCTTGCAGGATTGGAGCGTGTAACCTTCTCCAGTGCATGCTGCATAAAGCAGTCAATACTGGGCCTGCTTCTAGTTCATCCTTTTCCACAACACAGTACAGCCCCAAGACGAATGAGGTCCTTCCCTCAAAACCAGTGGGCTTAGAAGGGGGTGGCTTGGCTTGGGAGAGAGCTGTAAAATTCTTACCACACTGAGCACGCTGTCGATGTTTCTACTGGCCACGAGGCAGCCACTGATATCTCTGGAGCCCTGCCGGAAAAGTGGCCGCTGCACCAAGCCCCAAAGGCCACGGGGTACCGTACAGGGAAGCTGCTGCCCCAGCATCCACGGTTTGCCCCCCCTCTCCCACTTTTCAGAGTCTCTCTCCACCAGACATCTGACACCTGAAGAACGTGTGTCGGGAGATGCAACGTTAGCCAGGAAGGGTAGTTCTAAAAGACAGAGCCCGCTTTGCTGTACTCCAGCCCATTATAACCTCTCCAGGTCCAAGCCTGGCTCTGGAAGGCAGCGCCAGCCCATTTCCATTCCTTGCTGCCCTCCAGTTGCAAACCCAAACAGCTTTAGCCCGGAGAGGTGAAATTGACAGGTCCTTCCCAGAGGAGGATGAAATTGACAAACCCTCCAAGGAGTGATCTCCACCTGTTAGAGTCTTTTAAAACTATGCTTCCCAGCTAACATGGCATCTCCCTACACTCGATGAGCACACGCCGAGGCATCTCATGCAGAGAGACTCTCAGCGACTGCCCTCCATAAGGACATAAGTTCCAAACGGCACGCCACGTCCGGATATATAATGACTGCATGTGTGGCTGCCTGAAAGCCCTTCTTCTGCATGAGAGCACAACTCCCCCACAAGTCGAGCAAACGCTCAACGGCTCTGGCATCGTGTGCATGGCAGACATAACCTCAATGTTAAATAGACAAAAGGACAAAAAGCGTTCTTTGCGCCTGGGACAGTGAGCCCAGACTGAGGCCCCAAGGCACAGCACCCATGTCGAGAAGTCAGCACCCATCTTTGCAGTGCCCTGAGATGGGAGGCCCACTGGGCAGACTGTTCTCTGCACAGCCAAAAGGGCAGCTCCTCTCCCACTTCCCTGTCCCCAGGAATGGCGTGGCAGTGGCGTGGCACCAGCAGACCTCTTGGAGGGAGCTCCAGAGCAAAGTCTGTTTCATGTGCACTGCAGAAATCAAGGCTCATGAATATTTATCTGCCATGTAAGCATGAGCTAAGCATTTAGATCAGGATCCTGGAGCCTCGCTCGCAGGTGAGCATCCTGGGTGCTTTGCTGTCCTCCTTTTCCTCTTCCGCCACTTTGCAGCAGGTCACAAAACCTGTGCCAGAGGGACTCGCTGCAGAAGCAGCCTCTCCCTTCAGACCTCGGTTGGTCGGGCAAAAGCTTCCAGGCACAGCTCATTTCACACAGGCCAGCAGCCACCTCCTGCTCTGGGTGGCAGCAACTGGGATCTCTTCAGACAGCACAGGGGGCAAGCAAGGGAGAGACACCAGCGCATCACCCTCTGAAGGAATGTTCCTTAATTGGATTGCACAACGGAGCTCTTCCCCATTGGGAAATGCCGGTTTTACGGTTGCATGAGTTCTGCCTCTCCTTTAATTGCATGGTGCAAGGAGGGGGGGGGCGGCAGGGGGGGGGAGGTCAGCATTTTTGCTCCCGGTCCCTGTCCCGTCCAGCTGAATGAAGGTTGCTTAAGACCTCCGTGCCCACGTGTAGCCTGGAAGTCCCAGGGAAAGGACTCTCCACGTTTGCCGAGTCAAGCTGCCTTCCATCCTTCCTGGGCAATGACTCCACTCCCTGCCTGCCCATGGACACAGCAGCAAGATCCGCTCCCTGCAGCCGAGCGCTGTCTTCTGCTCACCTCTTGCATAAGGCAGATCTTGCATGACAGCAGCCTGTCACCGGGGGAAGTTCACGGTGTGAGCCTCACCCACCTTGCTGGGCTGTCCTTGCTCTGATAGGAGGGGCCTCCCTCTTGTTGGTTCGGTATAAGATGCTCCCCAAACCCTTGGAGGATCACCTTGTCTCAGCAAGCCACCCTGAGAAGCCCAGGAGGACCCGAAGAAGCCAAGATCATGACCGGTAAGTGCAAAACTAGCAAGCTGCCACAGGAGCGGAAACGGACTGGACTGGTTGGCGGCAGCTAGGGCTTAGAGTGGACCAGCAGGACTCAAGGGAAACCTCAGGCGGCCTTGGATGTGAAAGGGGCTCAGCTGGTCACGTGCCCCTCTCCGCTGGGCTGGCACTCTCCCTGCTTGGGCCAAACCCCCCTCTGTGCCTGGACCTGCCTTCGCCTGCTATGAGGGGGTGCGCACAGCATGCCCCTTTGGGACAGACTGAGGCTGCAAGGGCAAGGCGTGGATGGGGTGCTGCTCTATGGGACTGGCAGCAGAGCAGGCTGGCAAACATGACCTGGTGCCCTTCCTTGGCAAGAGGGACTGATAGGCATCAGGAGACAGGAGGAGCACGGCTGCCTTCGGTTCTCACTCAGACCCATAGCCAGAAGGACCCTGTTTGCCTGCCTCAGGCCTCCCTCCCTCCTGGGTACCCTGATGGCACCCATTTGCATCTCAGAGCAGCCCTGCCAAGACGTCGCATGTGGGGGAGACAAGCTGGCAGTGCTCAGCTGGCCATTGGAGGGTTACAGTTCCCGCCAAGGGAGCCCGAACTGGCAGCTGTCTAAAGGCATCTCTGCTTGGCCCTCGGCTGCCTGCGTCCTGTGGTGTGACCTGGGGCTGTCCTTTTCCTGGGATACATTGTGTGTGCCGATGGGTGGCAGAGGATGACGCCAGAGGGAGTGTCCACTTTTCCCCTCTGCAAGATCCTTAATTATAGGGGGCAGCTGGAGCAGGCACCTGGCAGGCACGCTGGGGCTTGCCGGACATGTCTGGGCTCAGTGCCTCAGGACTGATCCTTCTTTGGCTTGCAGCCCAGCCCAACCCAAGCAGGACTCCTGGGTCCTGGGAAGAGAGGGGCCTGGAGCCTTTCTGAGGGGGCAGGGGAGGCCTGGCGAGGGTCTCCCAGCGGCTCCAGCTTGCACAGTCCAGAATGCAGCAATGGACTCTCCAGGAAATGCCTCCTTGTGCATTTCCACAGAATTAACAACTTGCTAAGCATGTGCCAGGTGTGGAGACCTCTGGGTCTGAATCTTGTATCAGCATTACATACATACATACATACATGCATGCATGCATGCATACCTAAACTTTATTACATTTATAACAACAACAACAACAACATTCGATTTATATACCGCCCTTCAGGACAACTTAATGCCCACTCAGAGCAGGTTACAAAGTATGTCATTATTATCCCTACAACAATAATCACCCTGTGAGGTGGGTGGGGCTGAGAGAGCTCTGAGAGAGCCGTGACTAGCCCAAGGTCACCCAGCTGGCTTCAAGCGGAGGAGTGGGGAATCAAACCCGGCTCTCCAGATTAGAGTCCCGCGTTCTTAACCACGACACCATACTGGCTCTCATAGCTTATAGCCTTAGCAAATGACACCAGGTGAAAACTGCAATACTATCTCAATACCAGTTAAAATCCTTACAATGTCCATTTAAAATTAAAACGCATAATAATTAAAATCAAAGCAACAAAACAGAAAATTAGAGGCCACTTACTGTCCCTGTATTAACACATCAAACCCAGCATAGTATTTACAGATTATCTATTAACCACGCTAGCAGTACATGGTTTTGACAGAGTCTTTAAGTGATAAACTTTGCCATTTGTGATGTTACCTGTTTATTTTTTATCAGCAAGCAACGTTATATGCCTGTTCTGGTCCGATCTCTCAGTTATCATGACAAAATATTCCCAAGATATCGTTCACGTTCCACTACAAATCCTGAGCACGGGAAAACCACCTGGGCTCGGTCCTCAATAGATCTCTGGTCCCAGAGGCAGACATGTTTGTTATATGTGGTCCCATTATAATGACTTCTTAACATTGCTGGTTGTAAAATAGCCAGAAGTGTTTTGGTGAATGCTTTCCTAGGAGTTAAATTTTAACAGATCAGTAAAATAAGATGGAAGGATTAAAGGGGGAAATGCATGCTGTCTGTAACGATAAGGGGAGAATGCAAAGTATTGGGTACCCTGAGAAAGCTGCCTGTTCTCAGGGCACCCAATAATGTAGCGTCCACTGGAACAGCAGTCTTTGTTTTATTAATTGTTTTGCTGCAAAAAACCCAAACCTCCTTAAATAACCTTCTGAAAATCCAAGTTTGGCTACTAGGTGGGAATATACGACCTTGCCATGAATTCGCTTTCACATCCTCATAAGCCAAAGTTAAGAAACTTGAACTTGGACCAAACAGAATTTTCAACTAAAAGTTAATAGCAGCTTTATGGACTGAGGACAATATTGCCAGCAAATCCAGCTCATATTAACTGCTGATGGTGAGTTAGGAACTGCTAACAACATGCAAGCCAATTTATTTTGAATAACTTTTCAAGGTCATTAATTTCTAACCCCCCAAACTGGGGCTCCGTATAATATCTGTGATAATACCTTTGTTATATAGATTGCTAGTATTGGGGGTACCAAATACTTTGTTCTGTAAAATCTAAGAAGGCAAACACAACTTTTTCAAAATTCCACTTTGCATATTCAGTATGTACTGACCAAGAAGCAGAATTATGGAAGACTACCCCAGGATATTTAAAAGACGTCACTTGCTGTAATTAATGCATTCCCTTTCATTGTCCACTTATGAGGGTGGGTTCTTTTACTGAAAACTACAATCTTTGTTTTATCATAGTTAATGTTTAGTAAATTGTTTTTTATAATAAAAACTAAACTGTTTTAAAAGCCTTTAAGGCCAACTTGTGTATGGGATATAAGTAAAGTATAATCAGTGTAAAGAAGTATCGAGTCTGCCTTCCCTCCCAGCCTAACTGGAAAAAATTGTGCCCCTGACTAATATTCAGCTGTATCGTTTATATACAGGTTGAAAAGCAAAGGAGCCCAAACAACCCCAGCTCACACCTTTTGAAGCTGCAACTGGGTTGGACAATTGGCCATAAATACCCAATCTAACCTGAAGAGTGGTCTTGGCACAAACAGCTTTAATTTAATTCAATAGCCTACTTTCAATATTCAGCTAACTTAATTTATCCCACAGGCACTGCCTTAGGATAGAGTCAAAAGCAGCTTTAAGATCAATGAATGCACATACAATTGCCTAGAGAACCCATTCACATATTTATTCATGAAATGCTGTGATGAGAAGGAGTGAATGACCTGACCTAAATCCAATTTGTTCAGGGACCAGCAAACCATTTTCAGACACCCACCCTTCTAACGTCCATCAGAGGTGCCTTGCATGAAGTTTACCTGGGATATCCAGTAGACTTAGCAGTCTGCAGTTGGGTGGATCTTTTCCATAGATAGATACAATGACAGAAGAAGGCCTGCTCCCGGGGAAACTTACCCATTCCACCTATATGGGAGCCAGTTTGGTGTCGTGGTTAAGAGTGCAGGACTCTAATCTGGAGAGCCGGGTTTGATTCCCCACTGCTCCTCTGCTTGAAGCCAGCTGGGAGACCTGGGGTCACTCACAGCTCTTCCAAGTTGCTCTCAGCCCCACCCACCTCACAGGGTGTTTGTTGTTGTGGGTATAATAATGGCATACTTTGTAAACTGCTCTGAGTGGGCATTAAGTTGTCCTGAAGGGCGGTATATAAATCAAATGTTATTATTATTATTGTTATGAATGTTATTATGTGTGAACAAATTGGCTAGACCTGGTGCTCACGCATCAGCATTGCAGAGGTCCCGTAGGGCTCTGCTCCCGCAGCCTCCTGGCCACAGAGGCTCCCTCTCCGTTGTCCCTTGGCAACACACTACTGGCTTGAGGGATAATTCCCATCAGGAGCCAGAAGAGAAGCCCAAGCGTGAAGCCGGAGGCCAGAATGAACTCCCGCCAAGAATAGGGGGCCGTGCAAGAGGACGGACGCCTCCCTCCACACAACCACACACTTGTCTCTTGGCTGGTTTTTAAAAAAACACTTCTACCCCATCTCTTCAAGAAATATTAAAGCAATATTCCTCCTACTGTAGCATAGTGGTTAAGCACTTGAGCACTCTGCTAGTTGGACTCCCACAACAGCCAGGAGCTCAGCAGACAGCCTCGGGTGAGCCCCTCCTCTCAGCCCAGCTCCCAGCTGCATTGTGGGGATGATGACAACACCGGCTTTGTCCGCCGCTCTGAGTGAGGCACTCGCCTGTCCAGAAGAGCGGTATATAAGCACAGTTGTTGTTATTGTTGTTATTATGTGATTGAAATCAACCCACAGCCAATCAGCGAAACAGAACAGCCCAAAGCCCGCTGCCTAACAGTTGCAGTGTCCCAGATGGAGAAGAACCCAAGGACACCCAGCTGGCTTGAAGCGGGGGGTGGGGGGCAGGAATCAAGCCTGGCACTCCAGATTAGAGGCCTGCCGCTCTTAACCACGACCCCAAATGGAATATATTTACAGCAAAGGAAGAATTGGCAAGGAAGCCCCTCAACTGCTCTTCTGGGGCTTGCAAATTATAGTGTGTGTTACATGCTGTCAAGTTGCCTCTGACCTATGGTGACCCTATGAAGGAAAGACCGCCCAAACATCCTCTCATTCACAGACTTGCTCAGATCCTGCAAACCGGGGGGGCGTGGCTTCTTTGACTGAGCCCAGCCCTCTCCTTTTAGGTCTTCCTCTTTCCCTACCGCAGGCCTGCAAAAGGGCCTCCCCTCCCCCGGCCGCGATGGCCGCTGGGGGAGGGCACAGTTGCTGCTAAGGCAAGGCCTGTCTGGTCTGGATCGTGCCCCAGCTTTTCTCCTTGCCTTCTTACAGCGCTGAGTCTAGCAAACATCGACTGGAAATGGAAACAGAACACCCTTGCTCACCATACGAACCGGTACAATACGAAGGAGCTGGTGGTGCGGCGGGGGCAGCCCATCGATCTCACTCTCACCTTCCGGGGGACAAAACCATCGGGGAGCAGCCTCACCTTTACTGCAGAAACAGGTACCTGCCCCCCTGGCTCTCCTCTCCCCCCTGGGTGATGCTCCCCTTCTGGCGTCTGGCAGGGGCCGCCCTTCTCAGGCCCTGCTTCCCTGAAGCTTTTCCCACGCCCAGTCCGTTGACGCCCCTGGAAGCAGCCAAGCAGCCGGCCTCTGACCCTCGTCCAAGGGCAGCCTCTGGCAGCCGCAGCCGTGGTCGTCGTGGGGACTTGCTGTGGCTTGATCTGTGGCTGTCTTCTTTGTCCTCAGGGGCCACCGCTGCTCTTCAGGCAAAGACACGCGTGTCCTTTACCGTGTCCGCCACACCACAGAGCGGCTCTTGGGGTGCCGTCCAGACCTCTGCTGATGCCAGCTCAGTGAGCGTCTCCATTTTGAGTCCACCAAAAGCCATCATTGGACGCTACAAATTCAGCGTGACGACTGGCTCCGGGAGCAGCACCAGTCTGGGCACTCTGGTCCTGCTCTTTAATCCTTGGCTGTCAGGTACAGAACGAAGGTTGCCTTCAATGCTCAATGGGACTGTGCAAAGGAAACCTTAGAAGGGGGGTGGCCTGCCAGCTGCGGGCAGGACCTCCCCGAGAAGGCAAGGTCTGCAGCCCATCCGGGGGGGCGGGCAGGGGGGAGGACTCACTTAGCACAGCCTTCAAAATGGCAACACTGGGCAGGATGGCCCCCTTCTGGCCCCCACGAGGATGCCACCGCCATTTTGAAGTCATTTAAAACCATTGCGAGGATTTTGCAGGTGCTGAAACAGCAGTGCGGGGTCGGGGTGGGGGGGCGTGCCGCTGTTAGGTGCTTGATAAGAGCGGGGCTGGGGGAAAGAGCACCAACTGCCTTTCTCTCAACAGCCGGGCCATGGCTGCCTTGCTAAAGAGCACGGAAGGTGGGGGAGATGCCAGAGGGCCAAAATGGGCAGCGCAGCGGGCAAGGGCACTCAGGCACCCCAGCTGACAAGCCTGCTTGGGGCTGGCACCGGAGACAGCCTCAGCTCTCCTCCCCAGAGCTTCTGCCAGAGACTGCCGTTTGCCTTTCAGGAGACGACGTGTTCATGCAAAATAATGCTGAGCGCGAGGAGTATGTCCTCTCCGAGTTTGGCCTGGTCTTTGTGGGGAGTGCAAATCGTATCTCTCACTCCGGCTGGAACTTCGGGCAGGTAAGTGCAAAGGGAGCGAAGGGACCTCAGCTGAGAACAGGGAAGGGTTCCAGACATGGGATGTGTGCATTGAAACAAGCCCCGGTGTTGGAGAATCCCAGAGCATGAGGAACTGAGCCCCCATCTGCCTGCTTCTGAATTTCACCGTTTCCCATAACGGCTTCCTCTTCTCCGCTTTCTTAATTTGATCAGATCGTGTGGAAGGAAGGAGGGAGAGGACAGAAAAGGACAGGCAAAAGAAAGAGGGGGGGCTCTCCCTGCTGGTTCTGCTTTGCAGGCATGGAACAGGAGGGTCCCTTCACTTCCCCTGATTCTTTGAGCAGGACTATTCCCGAAGCACTGCAGATCTCAGCATTCCCGTCTGCAGTGCAGGATCCCGACACGCCCCAGTTAGATGCCTCGGCTCCTGTTCCCCCCCCCCCCCACGTGTTAAGGCTGGAAAAGCAGGGTGAGATGCAAAGGACTGGGCAGCGGGGCTAAAACCTTCCTCCCCCCACAGTTTCAAGAGGACATTCTGAACATCTGCCTTGTCCTCCTGGACCGGAGCAGAAGCTACCTCCAGGACTCCCACCGTGACCTGGCTCACCGGAACGACCCCAAGCACGTTGGCCGGGTGCTGAGCGCCATGGTAAGGCGGCACTGGGAACAACCCCTCTCTGGACACCCTTGGCTGCGCTGTGCCTGCAAGCTCTGCCCGAGGCGGCACTCCCTGGGAGCAGAGGACACAGGGCGCACCCCTGTCCTTCTTCACAGCCTCCCCTCTTCTTCCCACCCCAACGGGGCACAGGGCAAAGAGGAGGGCTGTCCAGCCCCTTCCTCTCTGAGCCAGATCTCTCACAGGCAGCTTTCGTGTCCGGCCACGGACCAGGGTTGGCCCTCCACACATTAACTAAAGAAGGTTATTAAAGAGGCCCCAATTCCAGAAGCCAAGAGGGAGGTTTCGAGGCAGGATGGGGGGGGGGGTCAAGGTCTCGCAAGGTCCAAGGTCCTGTCCTTCAACGCATTGCAAGTAGTGCTGAGTCCCCCCCCCCCGCCTTGTGACAGCAAGAATCAGATGACCTTAGGGTATGGTGCACATTCTGGACATGTTTGAACATGGGATAGAAGACGGCATGAGAATGCCAAGCCCGAGGGAGAGCTGGGAGCAATGCTGGGAGAGAGACTTCTGCACAGGGGAATACGCAGCAGGGCCCCTGCCTCCCCTTGCAGACCAGTTGCACTTTGCTGACTAACTGGGGCAGGAGGTGGGGGGGCTGCCGAGTGCACACCCAACTGAAAGTGGTGCTGGCCGGCCGTGTAGCTGGACCCAGATGCTCGTTGTCTGCACCACATGACTCTTCCAGCCGTGCTTTCCTCCAGCTCTGCTTTTGCAACTCAGCCTGCCCGGGACTTCAGCCAGGGGAAATTCTTGCTGCACCACCCTGGCAGGGGGAGAATTAAATTGCCTGCATTGCGGCAGAGGCAGGGCTCTGGACCCCGTTAGCCCCTACCCCCCTCCCCAACCTGGGCAACGGTCAAGGGTGCCTTCTCGCCCCTTCCAGGCTGAGGAACAAGGAAATGGGACAAGGGCTGGCGGGGGGGGGGGGGCAATTCCACACAATCACTGAGGAACAGCCGGTGGGTGTTGACCAGACCGCCTTTGCCTGCCTTGCCTTTTCCCAGGTCAACAGCAACGACGACAACGGCGTGCTGCAGGGGAACTGGAGCGGGAACTACCCTGGGGGGCAGAATCCGAGCAGCTGGACGGGAAGCGTGGACATCTTGCGGAAGTGGAAGGCTGCCGGGTTTCGGCCGGTGAAGTACGGGCAGTGCTGGGTCTTTGCTGGCGTGCTGACCACCGGTGAGTCTCCGTCCGTTCTGTATGGGCACAGCCCGTGCCCTGCTGTGCTTGGGCTGGCTCTGGCTGGCCACAGTCCAGAGGAGGCTGGGCCAAAGTTCCCGGCTTTCCTGCACAGAGTCTGGGGCCAAAAAAGGATGGGAGCCCATGCCAGACCCACGGATCATGTCATGCCAAGGCACCTCTGCATTTCATGGCACCTGGGCTGGCTTTGGGCAACTTCTGAGCATGTGCAAAGTGGCCAGAGCACACAGGGCCCCCACAGCTGCCTCCAGCAGCTCTGCCCTGCGGTGCTGTCTCTCCACGGACTCGTCACTACGCAGTTTTCTTGCTGGGTTACTCGTTGTTCAGATTCTTCGGATTCTGCAGCTGACTGCTCGTTTAGGTTTTTGACTAGTATGATGGTGGTGTGGTTTTTGTCCTGTGCTGTGCTACTACGGTGGCAGGGAGGCAGGCTAGAGGCCTTCTGTAACACCCGTCACTCATCCCCAGGGTGCATCCTTCCTGAAGGAGAGGGGATAGAGGGAAGACCCGGGCGGTTCAGGGGCAAAGGGGTGGGGTGGGGTGGGGGGAGGGCCTCAGGATCCTAGGGTTGGAAGGGGCCTCCAGGGTCATCTAGTCTGACTCCCTACACAATGCAGGAAATTCACAACTACGCCCCCCACCCTGACCCCCAGTGCCCCCGGCTCCGTGCCCAGAAGATGGCAAAACACCTCCAGGATCCTTGGCTAAACTGGCCTGCAGAATTTGCCTTCCAAGGGTCACAGCAAGCCTTTTCCCTCCCCACACAGTGACTGCTCTTGGACGGGCGCTAGGCACGGCAGGGGGTGGGTGGAGATGCCCCTGCCATAACACATCACATTGCTCTGAAGTAGCTAAGGCCACCTTTCTCTGAACCATGAACCTCTGCAGGGGCTCCATTAGCATGAGCAAAATTTGTCTTGCTTCCTGTCCTCGTGGGCACTTGCCAGCCCACTTGCCAATCGAACTCTGCCCCTTTGTTTGTGTTTTTGAAAAGGGAGACCCACAGGCCAGAAAGGGTTAGGGTGGCCTGTGCCTGACAGCGGGGGGGGGAGGAGGGGGGTCTGCTGTGAGCCCTGCCACCTGCAGGTGCTTCCAGGAGGAGAGAACAGACTCGCTGGGCTTCGGAGCCCCCAGGGAAGACCAGCCCAAGACCCTCACTCTTTCTCTCTCTCTCTTTCTCTCTCTAGTCCTCCGGTGCCTGGGAATGCCCGCCCGCATGATTACGAACTTCAACTCTGCCCATGACACAGACCGAACCCTGACAGTAGATGAGTACTACGATGCCTCTGGAAACCCTCTGAGCATGGGAGCAGATAGCGTCTGGTAATGCTTCTTCTTCTTTGCTGGTTGCAAAGCACTCGAGAGAGGAAGCCCCCCCCCCCGAGTCAGAAGGCAGGTCAAGAGCAATGAGGAGGGGGCTGCCTAGGGGGCTCCGGGTCAGCCACCCGGCCGTGGCTGCGGACAGTGTTGGGCTCCAAGGTCCTGCCTTGGTCTGCCCAGCAGGGCCCTTCTTAAGCTCCACCATCCAGCCTCTGAGGGAGGCAGAGGGAGCCCCACGCTGCACAGTCTGGCCAGCTCACCGCGTTACCCCCCAGTGGACTTGCCCCAAGCAGCCCTTGTGGGGAGGGACCCACAGCCACGCCAGGGACCCACCCCCTCCTCTGCCCTTCGGGAAAAAGCGGCGCAGGAAAGGGCCTGCCGGCCACGGGACAAACCTCCTCACCCGCTCGCTCTCGGCCGCAGGAACTTCCACGTGTGGAATGAGAGCTGGTTCGTGCGGCCTGACCTGGGCGCCATGTACAGCGGGTGGCAAATTTTAGACGCAACTCCTCAGGAGAGAAGCACAGGTAGGCGGAAACTGCTTTGAGTTTGAGTTTGCCCGTGTACTGTCAAGGGGGTTAAGCTTAACGGTATAGGAATTTAAGCAAAGTAGGCGTGAGAATTTCTTTTTTAGTTTTCAAATCTGCAGAGACAGTTTGAAACACGTATTTCTTGGGAAAATGTCACTCAGTGCTCAGAGGTGTCTTTCAAACAGATTAGATGGTTGAATAAAGTCATGTGAGGTTCAGGCAACTGATTATACATAAAGGAAGCCGCACCCAGACACCCCTCAGTCCCCTGGGGTTGTTGCGTTTCTTTTCTTATTTCATTATTTCAAAAGTGATTAGACGGATTTTAAAAGATAACTTTAAGTGATTCTCGGCTGCGATACGAGGTTTTCACTGGACACCTGGAATAAAGGAACTTCTTCTGACCTCTCTTCAGTCCGAGGGCTGATTACCTGTCATAGACTGTTAGACTGATCGTCTCAACACAGCCTTCCGGTCTAGTGGTGAAAGTGTTGCTTTGGACTGACAAAGAAACTCCAAGGAAACTTGTCTCCATGTGTCTTTTTAAAAAGTAATGCCCCACCCCCACCCCACCCACCCACCCCCCATCTGGGATAATCCCCCATAACAAAACCAGGTGGCAGAAATGCGCACTGGTATGTTCCCGTTTGCCTTGCTTCAGAGCCACTTGGCACTTCCTTTTGCAAACTTACTTGCACAAAGAACCCAGCATGAAGTGCCCAAAGGTACTTTGGCCCCTCTGCCCTGAGGCAGTCAAGTTTCTCTGCAGCACAGACAGCAAATGGGGGGAGCATCCTTTCCCAACGGAGGCTCCTTCGGCAGCGCTGCACGTGCGTTCCGCCCTTCCCGTCCGTTTTCAAAAAAAATTGAATCCCTCCCGTGCGATCCTGACCTCTGTTTCCTCGCTTCCCTGAAGAGTGTCAGAAGAGTTCTGCTCTATCAGACCAAGGGGGGCCCCATGCCCCCTTGCGCATTGTCCAGCTACCCAAGGAAGGCTCACCAGTTGAGATACGGAGGCCAGCACTTCCCCCTGCTGCTGAGCCCCTAGCTGACGCCTGCCTGGGCCTCATCCTGCCCAAGGCCATCTGGGGTTGAGGGCTTAGCCTAGTGCTCCATACGCTACCTGAGCATTCCTTCTGCCGGCCCTGAGCCTGCTGGCCACATTCACCCCCAGCCCCTCTGACTGGTTTTCTGACACTGAGAGCCAAGCTACACGTGACGCCTGACACAGGTTGGACACTTGTCAGCTTCCCTCAAGTTCTGATGGGAAATGTAGGCACATCCTGGTCTTGCAGCTGTAATGGAGAGCCAAGCTGTAAAACCAGGACGCCCACATTTCCCGCCAAAACTTGTGGGAAGCCGACCAGTGTCCAACCTGTGTCAGGCGTCACTTGTAGCTTGGCTCTGAGTGGACTGCCCGCCCACCTCCTTTTCTGTCCCTGCAGGCCTGTTCCAGTGTGGCCCGGCTTCTCTGACCGCCATCAAAGAGGGAGACGTGGATCTGAAGTACGACTGCCCCTTTGTCTTTGCTGAGGTCAATGCGGACCGCGTCACTTGGACGTACAACACGGCCACAGGAGAAACCAAGAGAGTGTACACGGAGACCAAGTCAGTCGGCCGGCACACGAGCACCAAGACTGTGGGCAGCTACGCCCGTTTGGATGTCACCAACAATTACAAATATGAAGAAGGTAAAGTGAGCTCCCGTGCGCTCCCGCCCCCTCTTTGTGAGCGCCTGTGCTTCCCCCAGCGTGGGCCAGGGTCCGTGGCATCTGCCGCCGGGGGGGGGGGAGGGGTCTGAGCCACACAACCAAGGCCCAAGAGTCCTGCCCTGCTCTGACCAGTGGCCAGCAGCGGAGCTACTTATGAGCAAGCCCTACTCTCTCTCTCTCTCTCTCTCTCTCTCTCTCTCTCTCTCTCTCTCTCTCTCTCTCTCTCTCTGTCTCTTTCAGGAACTGCTAAGGAAAGGGAAGTGTTCCAAAAAGCTTGCACAAAGCTGAATCTGAATACAATGAGTTCCACATCTGCTAGGCTGGCCGCACCTCCGGAGCCCAGCGTTTCAGGGAAATTCAAGGTGGAGAGCACCCCTGAAGTGGGCAAAGATGTCCACTTAGCCTTGATGCTCACCAACCAGGCTTCAGAGCCGAAGAAGCTGGAGGCGCACATGACAGCCTGGACCATTGTCTACACGGGGAAGCCAATCCATGAGGTCTGGAAGAACGCCCAGTCTGTGACCCTGGGCCCCAAAGAAGGTAACCTTTCAGGCCTGCCCATTCCCTGATCGCCACTTTGGGGTCAGGGAGGAATTTCCCTCCAGGCCAGACCGGCCAGGGATCTTGGACATTGTTTGCTTCCTCTGGGCTTAGAGCAGGGGTCACCGGGGGGAGGGGGGGCTGGGGGAAGAGCTGTGACTTTCTTCCTTTGTGCAGGGGGATGGACTAGATGACTATTGAGGCCATCTATGATTCTGTCTGGGAGACCCGGGTTCGAATCTTTGCACTGACAAGGAAGCTCCCTGGGCAATCTTCAGCCAGTCACTCTCTCAGCCTAACCTACCTCACAAAGTTGGGGTTTTTTGGAGGAGGGGAGAATAATGATGCAAGTAGCTTTGGGTCTCCACCGGGGTATAAAAATCTAAATAAAATAATAATGCCTCGTGCCCCTTCTTTTTCTTCCTGTCCAAGAAGGAGACTCCTCACTGCCCCTAGTTGCAGAGGGTGGGGCGGGGGGCTATGACCATCTTTGGCAGGGTTGCCAGGTGTAGCCGCCGTCCCTGGAGAAAGGCTTTCTTGCATGCTTTAGCATCATCCAGGTGTGACTATGGCTGTGTGTGGAGTGGCAGCAGAAGCCTCAATGGGCACCAAGCATGGCAGCGAAGGTGGCAACCAGGGGCTCCCTGCAGCGAACACACGAGGAGCCCTCTGCCTTCTCGGCCGCGCCGGCATGCGGGATGGTTCTGAGCCCTCTGCAGAGTGCTGCTTTTCACCTAACTTCAAGCCGAAGCGTGCAAAGGGCTGTCTCCCCCTGCCTCCCCCTGCCCAGGGGCTGAGGAGACGCACGGAATCCTCCCCAGGGTCAGAGATCTGAGGAGGGGCTGCTTCCACTGCTGCCGCCCCCCTCCCCCGGTTGTGGCATCCCCTCTGCCAGGAGGTGCGATTGGGGCCGTCTTGACAGGCCTTCTGGTGTGTAAGCAGAAGATGTTTTTATTCCAGAAAGCCTTAAAACGGAGCCGCTCTTTGGTCTGAGGTTTCATTGTTTTAGACTTTATTTTTAGCTCTTACTTGATTGTATATTTTATGTTTGTATAATAATGATAATAACTTATATACTGCCCTCCTAGACAGATTAGTGCCCTATTTAGAGCAGTGAACAATGCCAGCATTACCCCCACAATCCAGCTGGGGAGGCGGGGCTGAGAAGAGGGGCTCACCCGAGACCACCTGCTGAGCTCATGGCAGGAGTGGGAGTCGAACCAGCAGAGTGCTGAATCACAGCCCAACCACGTAACGGTGCGGCCAGAACACTGCCAGAGGAAACAGTTCAAGCCAATCATTAGAAGCCTCCTTCAAAGCCCGCCTTTCCCTGGCACTGTGTCTGTGGGAGGGTT
Source organism: Eublepharis macularius (assembly GCF_028583425.1). Taxonomy (NCBI): domain Eukaryota; kingdom Metazoa; phylum Chordata; class Lepidosauria; order Squamata; family Eublepharidae; genus Eublepharis; species Eublepharis macularius. The sequence continues at coordinate 175,151,058 of NC_072794.1, read as the reverse complement.
GCCAGGCCCCCTAACCCTTCCGGGTCAGAGGAGGAATCTGGCGCTTACTGGGGGTGATGCTCTCGTGCGTGCTGTTTGCGCGCATGATTTCATCAGTTCCGGAAGAGTGTGCCTGCTGTGCGCTGGCCTAGAGGGGTTTTTGCCAGCCCTCCCCCCCCCAAAGCTGGCCAGGTGAGTGGCAGCGGAGGGGGGGCAGAGGCTGGGATTGGGGGAATCCCCTGCCCCCACCAGGCGACTGGCAGCCCTTGTCCGTGGTGGTCCCCTGCTTCCTGCTCTCCTCCTGACAGGCAGAGCCCCCACTCCTTCCAAGCAGGGAGGGGCTGGATGGCAAAAGAGGGGAAGAGGAAAGCTGTGCCCCTCGTGAAACTCCTAGCGTGGTGGGGTAATGTGAGAAGACACGGAGGGAGCCGGGCCTCTCTGTGCTCCTCCATCTCAGCGCTAAAGGGTTACAAGAGATCCGCACTGCACAAACAAGAAGAGAAAAAAGAGTGGGTTGAGCACCAAAGGTCCTGGACACATGTGGAGGAGGTGCTTAGAAACATGCGGTCATTCTCCTCCTGTGTTGTAAGACTCACATTTGTGTACATATTGATTTATTAAAATGTTTTTAGTTTGCTTTTCAGCAGAACTGCTTCCAAATCAGTTTGCAATCATATAAAGATATAATGCAAGCAGGCAACTAAAAGCCTGTATCATTTGAAAACAAAGGAGAAAAATAGTAGACGACGGGGAAGGCAATGGCAAACCACCCCGTAACAAAAAGTCTGCCAAGAAAATGTCGTGATGCGACGTCCCCCCAGGGGTCAGTAATGACTCGGTGCTTGCACAGGGGACTACCTTTACCTAGTAGAGTACAAACCAGCAGTTTAAAGACTTCTGATCCCAAATCAACCCCACAATACGGCCCACCACAAAGCCGGCCATGCAGACAAACCTTTGCCGGGCTTTGAGGGCACGTCTCTTTCCCATCCCTTTCTTTCCAGAGAAAACCTTCCCGATAAAGATCTCTTACGAGGAGTACCAGAAGCACCTGACCACAGACAACATGATCCGCACCACAGCCTTGTACCAGGTGGAGAAGGAGGGGGAAGCGCTGGTGGAACGCGTCGTCACCCTGGACAACCCCAGCCTCCACATCAAGGTCAGTGCAGCCCCCCCCCCACTGTCTCCCGCCACGCACAGGGCCAGAAGCATCTGTGGGGGGGGGGATGCTGGTGTAAAAAGTCTGGCGCAGAGGCGCAGTCACATTTGTGGAGGGCGGGGGGACAAAGCTTCTTTCCAGTGGTGGGTGTTCAAAACAGCACCGACAGCCAAAGGAGGCAGCAGTGGGGCAGCTGGCAGGGGGGTGGTGGGCCCAGTGGGGCAGCGATTCCCGCGCATGTCCCCACAACAACACATGGAGTCTTTGTGCCGGCTGGTTTGGGGGCAAAGCACGGCTTCTGGAAGGCCCCATGGGCAAGAAGAGCCAGCGGCATCCATTGTGTCTTTGTCTGCTTAAAACACGGTTATGCCGCCTTTTATATTTATGCAATTTATGGTCTGCCTTTCTCACTGAGACTCAAGGCAGGTTACACAGTGTGAGAGTAGGACAGTCAGTATCGAGGACAATCTCATAAACAATGCTGTAGGGTGAATAAACTCAAGTTTACAAAGATAACATTAGCAAGAAGAAATGCTGAAACAGAACAGAAGCAATTCTAGGGCTGACGTAGGAACACATAGTTAAAGCAACAGATAGTACGTAAAGCAACAGCCAAATAGGGACCCATACAGTGAAACATTTCAAACATTTTAAAACCAAGTTAAGTTTAAAACAACATTTCAAATGGATTTTAACTGTGTTTTAACTCTGCTTTTAACTTCTGTTTCGTGACATTTTACATTGCAAGCTGCCACGAACACCTTTGGAGGAAAGGCAGCTAATAAATATTTTAAATTAAAAATAATAATGGTACAAAAATAATTCTATAAAACACACACACATTCACAAACACCCAACTCCAAGAACAGGGAGGAGGGCCAGTGACAGTTTTTTTGGGGGGTGCCTCCAATTAAACAAAAAAGCTTCCACCCCCACCCCGGCAGAAGAGAAGGGCAGAGGGAGGCAGGCGAAGCTCCCTGGGGAGGGAATGCCACACTTTTTGGCACCACGGCTGAGACCCTTTCTCAGGTTGCCACCCATATAGCCTTCGGTGGTGGGGCACCTGAAGCAAGGCCGCCCAGCTGTGACTGGAGTCCGACAGGCAGGTTCGTATGGGAAAAGCTGCCCCTAAAGGGATGCTGGCCCCAAACCATACAGGGGGTTAAACGTCAACAGCAGCACCTTGAAGTGGGCCCAGAGGGAAATTGGGGGCCAGTAGAGATGGGAGAAGGCTGGAGTGAGAGGGCCCCTGCGACCCGCTCCAGCCAGCATTCTGGCCACAGCATTCTGCGCCAGTTGTAGCTTCCAGGCAGTCTGAGCAGCGCATGGCAGTCATTTAGTCTCATTCTCAGAGCATGCACTACAGCGGCAGGATCTTTTCTGCCCCGGAACAGCGGAAGCTGGCGACCACGGCTGGCACCTGTTTAGCCAACAGGAGGCCTGGCTCCAGCAGCAGCACCCCCAGGCTACAAACCTGCTCCCTTCGGGGACGTGCGATCCCATCTAGAGCAGGCGATGTAACCCATTTCGGGGGTCAGGCTTTCCCTTCCCTAGTAGCCTCTCCACCTTATCGGGATTAAGTTCCAGCACGTTAGCCCTCATCTACTCCACAACCGCCACCAGGAACCTGTTCCCAGTTCCCAGCCTCTCAGGGCTCTGCTGGCAGCATGAGAGAGACTGAGTGTCATTGGCGTGCTGGTGCCAGCTCAGCCCAGGTCTCAGGGGCCTCGTCCATTTTCTCTCCCCATTCCCTGCGCTTTCTCTGAGAGATAGGCTTGCCAGCCTCCAGGTAGTGGCAGGAGATCTCCTGGAATTACAACTGGTCTCCAGAGATCAGTTCACCTGGAGAAAATGGCTACTTTGGGGGGTGGACTCTATGGAATTATGCCGTGCCAGGCTCCTTTCCCTCCCTAAACCCCACTTTCTCCAGGTTTCTCCGGGTTCCACCCCCCAGATCTCCAGGAATTTCCCAACTTGGCGCCAGCAGCCCTACTGAGAGAGGCTCCAAAGCGCTTTGCTGGGGCTCGTGTCCTGCCCTGGGAGTCACTTTGCTCCAGCCCGTTCAGGAGGAATATCTCAATGCAAACAGACCGGCCCCAGCAGTAGGGCGAAGGAGATGCTGTTGGGCAGCAGGAAGAAGCATTTGGGGGAGGCTCTCCAGGGGGGTGCCCAGGCTGAGGGGCGGGCCTTTGCATGCCTGGGCGCCCTGGCCTTCGTTGCTTCTCCCCTTGGCCCTGTGCTAGGGCACTCCAGGGAGTGGTGGCTGAGAGCCGGCCTGTTTTTGTGTTTGGGCAGGTGCTGGGCCCGGTCAAAGTGAGCGAGGAGGTAGAGGTGGAAGTGACGTTCACTAACCCTCTCGACCAGGAAGTCAAGGACTGCGTGCTGCTGGCCGAGGGCAGTGACTTGCTGGAGGAAAAGCTCAAGCTGAAGTAAGTGTCGGGGGGGGGGGGGCAGGGCAGGGCAGGGCAGGCCCCGCCTTCCAGGGCCACAAACAAGGGGCCATGGGAAGGAAGAGGAGGGGGGGCTGCGTGCTGCAGGGCTTGCTCTCCGGCACCTTCTCCCCACCCAGGGGGCACTTCCCTAGCAGGCCAAAGCTACGCCCCAGTCTGGGCACAGATGCCCTGTGCAGCTGGAAGGTGAGTCTGCCAGCGCAGCGCAGCCCAGCCCAGCCCAGCCTCCCTTCCCCTTGCAACACCCTGACAGCGGGGTGGAGTGTGCGAGGAACAGCTGCTCAGCCTCCCACCTTGTGCCACCTGCCCCCCCCCCCCCCGAGAGGGACTCTGTCCACCTTTTTATCAATGGAAAAGGGGTATTTGCCTGACGGAAAGTACTCCGGGGAGGGGAGGGGAGGGGAGAGTTGGGTTCCTGTCCTGACAGCATGAGTTCCAGCCAGGCAGCCTTCTGAAGGTCTTCTGCTATAACCGCACGGGAGTGGTTTCCTCTGTGCAGAAGCCTGCAGAGAAATGTGCGTGTTTGAGTACAGCTGCAGAGTGGCCCCTCCTGCTCAAGTACAGCCCCTTATTCTGCCACCCAGAGGGTGCCCCGTGCTGCTGCCACTGCTCACACTGCCCTGTGGGTGCCTGGCATTACCTGAGGCACAGGTGGGCAATGGCGGGGGGGGGGGGCTCAGCTACATCGCTGAATCCTGGACTTTTGGGAACCAGTGTGGGAAACGGCAGAGGTTTTGCCTGTGTAAAACCAGGGTCTCAGCGTCTGGGGAAATGAGCTCCTCCGGCAATAAAAAGCAAGCTCGTACAGAGCCACAGAGGCTGCTCAGGAGAGCTCTGGAGCCTTTAAATATGGACACGGAGTTACTAAGCACAAAGGAAGGACTTTTTTGTAGCTTCGCTGGGGGAGGGGGGAAATGTTCACATCAATGGATCTCTCTCTCTTTCACACACGCACTCACGCAGGCAGGCATGCCAGAAAAGCTCTGCTAGACCAGACCAAAGAGGAGCCGCCTGACCGAGCTTCAATAGCGGCTCTAGCAAGCTGCCCCAAGGGCAGCCCACAAACCAGAGAGTGGAAGGAAGAGAATGGTGTCTGGGGCGGGGCGGGGAGGGGGGCAAGCCAAGAACCTTGGGCTCTCCTTTCAGCCTTCTGACAGCCAAGATCCGTGAGCCACTGCCCCCCCCCACCCCCACCCCAGCCAGAGCCGGCTCTGCCCCTCTTCCCTGTATGCCCCAGATGGGTCACGCTAGCTGTGCCTGGGCCAGGCTCTTGCCAGCCAGGGCTCGGGGTGAGCTTGTGCTTTCCTCCGCTCCGCTGCTCCTCCAGACTGCTTGGCCTGGCAATCTGTCTCTCCTTCCGTTTCCGACACGCGCCTGTTCTGATTTTCAGCCCACCCCTTCGCTTTCCTGTTGGCGCCTCCTGGGTCTCTTTGCCATGGGGGTTGCTTGCAGTTGTCCCTTTGCTAACAGCTTATCCAGGGAGTATTGCTCACCTTGGGCGCCTTCCTCGGAGAGATTACCTGGCCCTGGGAGGTGGCCTTACATTTCTCAAAGCGTATTAAGCTCATCTTGCCTGAAGTACCAGGTGTTTGCCTGGAGGCCCTGATGCTGAGCTTTCCACATGGTCAGGCAGAATCCCAGCATTGATGTGGCCACTTCCCCGCCCTGCTCTGCCCCATTGGCCAGGTCTTCACCACTGGTGAAGGGCAAGTCAAGGACAGCCAGTCCCCTTGGTGCTTCTCCCACCTTCTGACGGAGAAAGGCCTCCTCGGCACGGCACGGCACGGCACCAACTGACTGGAGGCACTGAGCTCAGTGGAGTTCGTTGCGTAGCAGGGATCCAGGGAGCCGAAGCCGTCTGTGATTCCCGCAGCGTCTCTCAGCATCCACCTTCTCTCCTGCCTTTGGTGGCCTGCAGGAGGCTCCAGCCACACGGCTGTCTTTCCTTCTTCCTTCCTCTCTTCTTCTGTCCCTCTTGGATTTCCGTTTTGGACCCATGATGCTGTTCTCCCTCCCTTTCTGCTGCCATCAGGAATACAGTTCAGGGGCTTTATTTGGTCCATGGGAGTCATAATGTCAAGTCTCCATTAGGCCTGACGAACAGCGTAAGAGCCTCAGAAGCGCCCTGCTGGATCAGAGCGGCAGCCCCTCCAGTCCGGCATCCCGCCTCTCAGGGAGGCCAAGGAGTTGTCCCGGAGGGCCAAACCCAAAAGTCCTCATGGAGGCTGAGCCCCTCCTCTGCTGCTGCCTGAGGGCGCTGGGGTCCAGAGGTCTGGCGTCTCTGGGCGGGGGGCGGCCTTCAGCCCCCATGGCTGGGAGCCAGGAGCGGGGCTGCCTGACCAGGAGCGGAAGCCCCTCTTATTTATGGCGGAGACCCTCGGCGTTAGTGTGTAGAAATCAAAGGCCATAAATCCCTTGCTCCGATGGCTGTGGACTTTTAAGCTGTTCCCCCAACTCCCTGAGTGGAGACATAATAGTTCCTCTCTCTTCCATGGTGGCCAGAACTCATCTGGAATAAGGTTTCCAGCTCTGGGTGCTACAGTTTAAGAGGTAAGAAAACTGGACCCGGTTAAGAGAAGAGCAGTGCAAATGTGTCGAGGTCTGAAAAACCAACCCTGCGAGGAAGCTTTAGACTGGGTATGTTTAGTCTGGAGAAAAGAAGACTGGAGGTAGATGGGATCCGTTCCGCAGGTACCCGAAGGGCTGCCTCCGGGGAGAGGGCATAGACTGGTCCTCTGAAGGTCCAAAGGGCAAAACTGGATCATGTAGCTTAAGCTACAGGATAGTAGATCAGGAGAAACTTCAAAAGGGACCCCGTGGCCCCAGGAGGGCTCAGCGGCACGCACCCAGCTTTGCACGTGCCTTCTGCCAGGTCAGGCCATTGGTCCCCTGAGCCCAGAACTGCCTGCTAGGACTGGCGGCAGCCCTTGAAAAGGGTCTTTCCTAGCACAGCGTTTGGCTTGGACTCGGGGCCTCCAGTGCACACACACAAGCACTGGTGCATTTCACCAGGGGTCGGAAATGGGCTCAGCCTTACGAGCCAGGAAGGCCGGCCCCAAATGCACGCTCCTCTCTGTGCAGCTGCAAAGGGCCAGCTGCCAGGCAGCCCCTTTGCTTTTGCTCGCGATTTCTGTCCTGCTCCGTTTCCAAGGAGCTCAGGATTGGCATACGAGGCCCCCTGTTTCTATCCTCACAAGACCCCCCTGCAAGGAGTGCAGCGGCAGCAGCTCCCCCTCTGAGCTTTGGGGCTGAGCAGGGAGTGAAGCCCGGATCTCCCTGGCCTCTGCCCATGTGCTCGCTGCTGCACCACAAAGGGTCACTGCGGAGACAGAGGCGTTCTGCGGGATGAGGCTATTCAGGAATGAGCAGACCTGCTTGCATCACCAGCCAGCCAGCCAGCCGAGCCTTAGCCTGCTTGTTAATTGAGCAGGGAGTGCCCAGGGAGGAACCGTGCCAGGCAGGCACAGGTGGGTCTAGTCAGAGGAACTGGGCCAGCCCTTCCGCGTCGGCTCTTCTCTTCCTCGGGGACCCAGAGCTCCATCCGCCTTCCCAGTCCAGCGGAGTTGACTCTGGCCAAGGCCTTTCCCAGCCACGCAAGACGGCTTCCTGCGTGGACAGTGTGCATGTCTTGCGAGCTGCAGCCACTCCACCCAGGGCCAGTAAGAGAGAAGCCCTTGGTGATGCCGGGCACGCCACAGAGCTAAGGGGGGCTGAGGGGGCTTCTGCTGTGGTCCGAGACGTGGGTCTCAGTGGAGTGGAGGGGGGGGGGGAGAGCGCTCTCCTATGGCGATCCCACCGGCCAGAGCCAACAGGTGGCTGCTCAGATGGCTTGAGAAGCAGGCAGGCGCCTAGGCAAGACTCCCTCACCCACGGGGTCTTTGTTGGCACCGGAGCATGTGACGCTCCCCCTCTGATCTTTCTGCCTCTGCCCTTCCTCCACAGCGCACCACCACTGCTGGCCAAGCAGCGGGGAACTGTCCGGTTTTCAGTGACCCCCAGCAAGGGAGGGACCAAGCAGCTGCTCGTCAACTTCTCCTGCGACAAATTTCAAGACATCAAAACCTTTGAGACGGTGGAAGTGGCCGAGTAATTCTGACGCAAGCGGTGGCCAGGCCGCGGGGGTGCAGGGGGTGCGGGGGGGGGCACAGCTGCTGCGTCACAAAGCTTGAATGAGCAAGCGGTTCTGCATGGAAGCCTTGTCATAATACACACGGCCGTCTTTTGTCCGCATGGTGTGGCCTGGCATTGTATTCTTTTGACAAATCCCTCTCGCCACAGGTCCTTGAAGAACCTGCTGGGACAGGCCAAGGTGGGCCCTCCAGGCCCTCATTCTCCTCACAACGGGGGCAGCCAGAGGCCTTGGGAGGCTCACGCTCCTGGCAGGAAGGGACGGGACGGGACGGGACGGGAGGGGAGTCTCCAACATTTTGGAGGGTCCGTTGAGAGGCTCACTGGGCCCCTCTGAATTTCTTGACTCCTTTGGCAGAGCTTTCGGTGGGGAGGGGAGCATCGCCGTGCCTGCCAGTCGAAAGTCCCACGAGCGAATTAAGTGCTGCACAAAGAGGGGCTTGTGATTGGCAGCCCTGACTGGTCTTGTAGTTGACCCCCCAGTGATAGGCTCAAGGAGGGAGGGAGAGAAGAGGTTCTCTGTGTCCTACCTCCCCAGCCTCCATCAGCTCCTCACAAAAGATGGCTGCCGTGGCTCTTGCCTGCCACCCCTAACCCCTTTGCCCTCGATGGGCCACAGACCCACCCCCTGCGGGTGCCAGCCTAAGCCCCTGGCTGCCACACCTCCCTTTGCTTTGTCCTGGAGGAGGGACCACCGGGAAGGAGCCCTTCCAACTCCCTGTTTTATAACCATTCATTAGAGTTTTTAAAATAATTATAAAACATACAGACAATAGGAAAAAATGAAAACATGAACAAGAAGAGAAAAGGAAAAAAAACAAAAAAGAAAAAGAAGGGGGGAAAGGCATTTAAATAATAGGAATATATACCAGTTTTCCATTTGAAGAGGTCTATCAACAGTACATATCCTACACCAAGTCTAACATTCCCATTAGTAAATATTTCTCCTTTCCTTCTACACATTCCTTCCCTCTCCTTAATCTTCAAAAGCACAAGTCATTAGTTCATCACGTTCTGTGTCATGCAAAAAGTCTCTAAGGGGCTTCCATATAGTCCGATATTTATCTAGCAGAATCTAGAGCCGTTTCAACCCTGAAGGAGCTGAGGAGCTGGTCTTGGGCCTGTATCCACGTTGGCTGGCATGTGGCGGCCCTCTGCTTTTGGGCGGAGCTTCCATGTGGTGTGCTCGTTCTAAGCCCCCAAGAAGGGGGTCCCAGGACTTTTCACTTGAAACATCCTACTATATAAATGGCAAGCCGTATTGGCGACGACTCACTTTTTATCTTCGCACAGACGCATTGCTGACAACTCTGGCCTCAAGGTCACTGTGAAGGGCCCGCTTGCTTCCGGGAAGGGGCCTGCCAAACAAACAGCCTAAGCACTCCTCCCCGCACCTCCCCTCAGTGCCCTCCCACTCTGGCGCCGAGGCTGCTGCAAAGCGCCCGCTTGCCACTGGGAAGCAGCCCGCTGAATCAGTTTTCTAGAGCCCATTGTGTTTTTACATACAACGGGTGTTGTTGCTAGTAGAAACATAAAGCTGGAAGAGACCCCAAGAGCCATCTAGTCCAACCCTCTGCACAAAGCAGGAAATTCCCAGCTATCTCCCCCCTCAGTCCCCCAGGGACTGTTGCTCTATGCCCAGAGGAAGGCAGAGGGGAGGGGTTGTGGCTGCAGTCGGCATCCCGTGTTCTGCTGAGGCTTTGGGGCAGGTGGTGGTGGCGGCTCTTGACCTGTCCTGTTGTATGGGTGCCTATGGGCTATGCTATGGTTTTCTGCCGGTTTGGGGGTCATTCCTGGGCTGGGCAGCTTAGGGAGCCAGCCAACCCCTGGCACACCGCTGGGTCAGCCGCTTGTTCCAGCATTGCTCCACTCCATGGCCACACTGGAGCCTGTCTGGGGCAGAGAGCTCCTCAGCACATCTCAGGCCCTGCTTAGCTTCAGAGATGTGATGGAATTGGGCTAGGCTGCCTGGGCGATCCAGTTTAGGGCTTAGGCAATCCAGAAACCTCGTATCCACAGCATGACTCAAACACACATTTGCCCAGTCAATGTGAGGGTACGTTGGAGTCCTACGGCATTTTCCACTTTAGTCACCTCTCTTATTTTGCTCCCTGTCACAAGATCTGCCTTCTGATTTGGATCGGGGGGGCAGGATTGTACTTCCCCACTTTTAACGAATCCTTAGGGCCCGGTAACTCTGCCCATAGTGATTCTGTGGGGCAGTTTGTTCCCCGAAGGGCATCAAGCTCGTTTCACCCTGTGATATGCAAAGCAAGGCCACCCCCCCCCCCGCTACGCTCTGGAGAGTTGATATACAGGGATAAGAGCGTCTCGTTGACTTCCCCCTTGCCTCTAGGTTTTAGTTTTATTTCAGACATTTATTAGCCCCTTTCTACCTTGCAGCAACTCAAAGCCGCTTACAAGACAGATCAAAACAACCATAACATGAATAAAAACAAACTTTAAAAGGTGTCAGAAACACCCATCCATACCTCCACTGTCATTTGGCCCCAAGCGCTCCGGATCCCCTCCGTGGCATGGAGGCGTCTGGCGTCACAGGCGGGCCCGGACCTCCTTCCCCTCTCTAAGGCCCCCCTGCTGCTTCTCTTGGCCCTCCGCTTTCCTCTCATGGGATGCCCCCGGCCTTCATGCCAGGCAGGTGCCTCACCAGGCATTCAGAATGCCGGCTCTGCATTTCTAAGGGTCCCGCCTCCCCCTCGCAAGAGCCTGCCTCCCCCCACCCAACCCCAAGGTGGGTGTGAGAGGATAGCCACTCATCCTACAAGGAGAGGGTCCCTTCTATGGGATCGCCCTCAGCCTGACACCCACAGCCCTCCCTCAGAGGTGGGACGGCTCTAGCAGGTCCCTCAGGGCCTCAGCCCCGTCACTCTTCCTCGCCTGTCCCATGACAGCATGGAGCGTTTCTGTCCTGAGGACAGGAGGACTCAGGTAAGTCTCACGAGGCCCTCCCACCCCCCCACCCATCCCGGCAGCATCATGCAGGCCGGCAGGCAGGCCTGGGTGACTCCACCCACCATCCGTGGCAGGAAAATCAGAGGGGAGGGGGGCTTCCTGGGGTGGGGCTCACCCACTGCCCCTTCTTGCTGTCTGGGGCTGGGTGTGCAGAGCCATTCCCGGGCACTCCTGCTTCCTTCAACCCCCAGCCCGGGTCCTCCGGTCTTGCAGCACCTAGGGAAGAGTGTTGGCAGGATGGCTGGCCGGTCCCGTGTCCTGTGCATGAAGGAGGGGGGGCAGTGATGGGTGAGGCTTAGTCTCCCCTCCCCTCCCTCTTGTTCAGTCTGGGGCTGCCCCTGGTTCCCCCGAGAGCCCTTGGCTGCGGTGGCAAGTCCCCCATACTGTAGAACTGCCTGAAACACAGGGGCAGGGTCTCTCAAGGGGGGCCCAAAGCCCCTCAGCCAGCAACGCCATGTTGCTCTCCCCCCAGCCCTGCCTGTGTGACATGCCGGCCAGCAGCTGCCCTGCAAGCCCTTTCCAGGTCGTGGGGAAGGAGCCATAATCCACACGGAACATTCACAATAGTGTGGAAAGCAGAGTCACCCTCAAAATGTCCACAGCACCTTCCGCCCTCTCTTCCGCTGTCCTGCAAAGGGCTTGGAGTCAGAGGCTGCAGCTGGCTGGTGCGCCGTCTGCCTCCTTCCTGCCAGACACGATTCCCGCCACATCCATTCTGCGCAGTGCCCCCCCCCCCTGCACCGCCCCTCCCTGGCTCAGTATCACACAGAAACTGAAGCATCTCCAAGAGGGCGAGACTCACAGTGCCGCCTCTGCCTGCCTCCCCGGCCCATTTTCTTTCTCACAGCATCCTCTTGACTTTGTCCTGGGCTCTGCAGCACCACCAACGCCCTTCTGAAAGGGCAGTGTGGGAAGGGGCAGCAGCAGCAGCAGCAGCAGGGCCTGGCCTCCCACCAGCATTTGACCAGCATGCCCGGGAGCTGGGAGGCTGACTTCCGCTTCGATGTGCAGCACTTGCCACGCAACGGGCCTCTTTACAAAGCCCTGCCAAATGACCCTCGTGGTTAATAGGCACAGTGCAGCTCCTACGGCCAAACGCTTTCTGGATTCAGGGGGCCGGGAGCACCACGGAGCAGCTTGCGGCCCCGGCACAAGGAGAAGGAGAGTCAACAGGGACGAATGTGCTGAGTCGAGGCTGTGTGGGCAAGTGGCTCACTGACACAGTTGCAGCCTGTGGGTGTGTGTCGTGGCGGTGCTGGGTGTGTGCACTTTGGTGTGAGAATGGTATAATTAGCCTGGGCTGCTGATGATCGTGTCTGGATGCCTGTTTGCTTAGAGAGTGTCTTGAGGGGGCGTTCAGCAATCTCGACTGTTAGCTAAGAGAGTGATGGTCAGAAGCATTGCCAGGCAGGCATCCTGTGCCTTGACCCCGGGGGTCTTGGCCCAAGTGTTGCTGGCCTACTCTGCAGGGAACCACAGTGTGATTTACAGAGCTTGGCCCAGAGCCCTGGGGCCAGAGGCACGGAGGAGACTGGCTCCTCAGGCCCCTGGCCTGGCCCTTCTGCTTCTGAGGGATGCTCCGGAGAGGCCTGCGCTCGGGCAGGGGGCGAGCTGGTTTCATTGGGACCCTGTCGGGGGGGGGGCATGCTGGCTGCCCACTGCTTGCTCTGTCGGAGGCTTGAAGAGGCTCCTGACCTAAAAAGCAAACAACCCACACAGTCTCCTCGGTTGCTACGGCCTTCCCAAGTATCCTGGGAGCTGCTGCCCCAGAGGCCATTGTTAAAAATTCTGCCTCCCCCTTCCTTCCCTCCTCCTGCCTCCCCCTGCAGCCATGCACACAACACCCTGCCCCCCCCAGTGCCCTCTGAAGTCGGTGAGGCAGGGCTAAAGGGAGCCAGAGCAGCGATGCTCGGCTCCCCCCAGCCTCTCTCTGGAGAAGGGGGGTGCTGGTGGCCCCAGCAGACTCTGCGAGGCTGCTGGGGCTTCTGGGGTGAGCTCTCCCCCTCTCTCTCTCCCTCTCCCTCTCTCTCTCGGGTGGAAGAGGCACCTATGGGAAGCAGCCATGCACGGTTCTCGCATGTGACCGGTCCCCTCTCCTACTTCCCCTATTTCCTCCCCGGCAGACCACCCCAGGGGGACCAGCATCTAGCCTTCTTGCCCTTCAGCCAGGCTGGATTCTGTCTGTGCCACCTGCAGGCATCTCAAGGCACGACTGGATCCAGCACGACTGCTTGAAAAGCAAGCTAAGGCAGCTGCAAAAAATGCTTTCTACAACCTCCGTGTAGCCTGGAAGATGCTGCCCTACTTTGACACGGCTGATCTGGCCACCGGGCTCCATGCCGAGGTCCCATCGAGACTTGACTACTGTGATGCACTGTCCATAGGTGGACCATGAATACGCAGTCACTCCACTGGCCACCTATCAGTTACCAGGCTCAATTCAAGGCACTGGCTTTCACATACGAAGCCCTTCATGGCCTTGGCCCCTCATATCTATGGGGCTGCCTCTCTCCCTGGCAGCTCCGCTCATCTAAACGGGGCCTTCTGCAGGTGCCACCTTGCACAGGGGCAAAATCGACAGCTGCCTGGACACGGGCCTTCTCTGTGGTGGCCCCCACCTTATGGAACTGAGGAGGTCAGGAAAGCTCCCACTTCCCTGGCTTTCTGCAAACAATGCAAAACTGAATTATTCAAGAAGGCTTTTTATTCAGATCGGTGTAATAGAAGGAAGCTGCCTCAAACAGATGCCTCCGCAGAGGGGCAGGGAGAGGGACACGAGGCTTGGCTGCTGCCCCCCTGGCCGGATCCCGTGTTGTTCAAGCGGCAGCCTTAGGGTTGCTTCTGCTCTGTTTTCAGGATTTGTTCCACCCTGTACTGGATTTCCGCTGGTTTTAAATCTTCACAAATGTGCATTTATATATCCTATTTCACTTATCGAAATGTCTTGGAAATTGAATGTACTGACCCACACTTTACAATCTGCCTTTAGTTTCAGTGAGAAAGGTGGCCTAAAAATAACACGCATAAGTAAAATAAATAAACCTCCCAGGGTCCCTGGCCTGAGGAAAGGGGAGATCGCCCCGGACTCCCCCGGGGATCTTACTAGTCCTCCTGTGGGAGCAAATGGGCCAGGGGTGCCTGGCTGGGCTGTGGGCCTTGGCAAAGTGTTGCCAGCTCCAGGTCAGGACATTCCTGGAGATGTTGTGGGTGGAGCCTGGAGAGGGTGGGGTTCGAGGAGGGGAAGGCCCTCAGCAGGGAATGCCGCAGAAGAGCCCACCCTCCGAAGCAGCCCTTTTCTCCCGGGGAACTGATCTCTGTGGCCTGGAGGTCGGTTGTGATTCCTGGAGGTCTCCAGCCACCACCTGGAGGCTGGCAACCCCACCATGCTGACCCCTGCCATTCGGCCAGCCCTCCTGGGCAAAGCAGACAGTTTGGCCCTGCTCTCCGGCTGAGGCCTGGCACCAGCCTGCTGTTTGCAGTTCCTCCCGGCGCTTCACTGGGCCCATCCGGTGACCAGCCGGTTTGCGCGGCCACGGCCAGCGGGGGGTGAAGCAGGCAGGGAAAGCTGTTCCTTCCGTCCTCCCCGCAAAGCACAGAGGGGCGGAAGAAACGGGGTCGCTCTTTGATGCGCTCTGAAACCCCCTGCAGCACGCAGCGGCCACGCTCGGGAGAGCAACGCCGTCGTGTCCGCGGACGACGCTGGCAAGCGAGAACTCGGCCGCAAAGGCCGCCTCCAAGCTGCGGGCAACCCACGGACGGCACCGCGGCCGGCCTCTCTGAGCCACGCCTACGCGGAGGGAGGGGCTGCGGAGGAGCGCTTGGGGCTTTGGGGCAACCTGACCCGCTGGAAACCTAAACGCTCCCAGGACCTCTCGGGGCAGCTCGGACCGGTCAGAAGGGAGCAGCCACCAGCCTGGCAAGGGAGGATGTGGCAGGAGTCGCCCACCCTGCCCTGGTGCCTCCTCAGCCCCCACCTGCCTCACCTGCGCGCCTGGCAGTGAGCAGAGGCAGCCCCCCCACCTGCCTCCATTCCCTCCCCTCCCCCCCCACGGAAAAGCCTCTGGGAGGCAGCCGTGAGCGTGGAGGAGAACCAGCACTGGGCACTGCCACCCTGCACCCCGAGCATCCCCTGCTGGAAAGGAGGGCAACAGGGGGCTGGATCTCTCCCACCCACTCTGGGCAGGTTTGCCGGAGGGCCTGGGAAGGGCGATACAAATCAGAGCAGGCAAAAGCAAGGAGGGAGAGAAGGGGGCGCCTCAGATCGGGCACAGCCGCTGTGCTCCCTCACCTGCCTTTCGAGCCAGATTGGGGCAGGACAGCACTTTTCCTGGTTCTGGGCCCTGGCAGCGAGCCCCACGAGTCATGCATTCCTCTTGCCTGGCGTCAAGCTCCACTCCCTGCCTCCTCGCTCTTTCTGCTACTCGCCTGCTCTCCCTCAGCACCCCCCCCTCCTCTGAGGGTTTGTTTCAGAGCGCCTGTGCCTGATGCTTAGTAGAGCGCATGGGAAGTGCTTGGAAACACTTGATGTGGAAGGCAGAGTGAAGCCAGTTGCCCAAGCACCACCTTGGCAGGAAATTTCAAGCCACAGCAAGAGGCAAACGGGCCTCTGGATTCCCCCCTCAAATACGTCTCAGTTCTTGCATAAGCCAGAAAAACCAGACTATGTGCTCCAAGAGCAGCCCTTCTTTCCTCCCTATCCAGGTGCCGCAATTTGCCCCCCCCCCTCTGCCACCCAACCCACAACTCAGAGCCAAGCTACACGTGACGCCTGACACAGGTTGGACACTTGTCAGCTTCCCTCAAGTTTTGATGGGAAATGTAGGCATCCTGGTCTTGCAGCTGTAATGGAGAGCCAAGCTGTAAAACCAGGACGCCTACAATTCCCATCAAAACTTGAGGGAAGCTGACAAGTGTCCAACCTGTGTCAGGCGTCACTTGTAGCTTGGCTCTCAGGCAGGGCCGATCTTTCCACTGCTAGAGTCAAACTTCTTCCCTGCCCGATCCCTTCCGTGGTTTCCTACCCCTCTGCAACTGGCACAAACCCCTCGGGAGACGACTGTGTTGCTGCCCTGGAGTCAGTCCCGACGAGCCTCCCTGCCTCCAGTTCTGCCCCCCCCTCATTCAACTGCTCCCCCCTTCTCCTCTGCTGCCCCCTCGTCCCACAGCCCCCTCCCAAGGTAGCTGTTTGACGCCACCTTCTTCCTTCCAACTCCTATTCAGAAGGACCCTTTTTATGAAGCCCCCAGCCCTCCGTCCCTCTGTCTTCATCTCCCACTGAGCCAGCTGTGCTTCTGAGCCCAGCGGCACCTTAAGAGTCCAAGAAGGCTTTGGGGGGGCGAGCTCTCGAGCGTCAGGGCCCCCCTCCTTCAGCCATGTGCCTCGGTGTGCCCTGCGCCCCCTTCCCTCTTCCCCCTTGCTAATGTAAGATGCGAGGCGACTGGGGGCACGGCATGCCCTCTGGCTCTGTTGCCCCGTCAAGTGTCATGGGCAGCGAGGGCATAAAAAGCAGTGCTGGTGGTGGCATAAGACAGTGTCACCCTTCTCCAGTGGTTCCCAACCTATTTGGTATGGTGACCCACAAGTCCGAATTTACTTTGTATGGTGACCCCTCCAAAGTCTGAGGAGGTGTTGGGGGGTGCGCTGGGATGAGATGTGGGGAGATGGCAGATGCCGGCATAGAGGTGGGCGGTGTGTGTGTGTGCGTGTGTGTGTGTGAGACATGCTGTCACGTCCCTTCTCAGCTATGGCGACCTGCAAAACGTCCCATCATTAACAGACTGGCTCAGATCTGGCAAACTGCACGATGTGGCTTCACATCTCGTTTTAGGTCTTCCACTTTTCCTAGCATTCTTGACTTTTCCAGAGAGTCTTGTCTTCTCATAATGTGGCCGAAGTACGATAGCCTCAGTTCTGTCATTTTAGTTTCTAGGGAGGATTCAGGCTTGATGTGATCTAGTCCTCACCTATTTGTCTTTCTGGCTGTCCACAGTATCCGCAAAACTCTCCTCCAGCACCATGTTTCAGATGAATCAGTTTTCTTCCTGTCATCTTTCTTCACCGTCCAGCTTTCACATCCAGACATAGTAATGGGGGTGGGGGGTGGCAAGTGGCTCAGTGCAATACACCTCCCACCGCAGGCGGAAGGCTGCGAGGCCCGGCAGGCGGCTGGGCAAGAGGTTGGGCTGCTCAAGGAACAGCACCAAGTCAGAGCCTGCCCCACTCGCACACGCCTCTTTCTCTCCCCCTGCTCTAGATTCCCCATGCACCGGACAGCTCCCACCTACTCCTCAGCCTCCCCCCCTTCTTCTAGCTAATATCCTGATGTTACTAGTTGCCAGACAGCCCCCTCCCCTTTATTGTCACAAAGGGAAGGCAAGAATGTAATAGGCTGGCAAGGAAGAAGAGGAGGGAAAGGGGGCAGGAGCCACCAGGAGAGACGGCTGGCCAACCACCCACTTCCAGATCCTTTGCAGCCCACTCTTTGGGTCCTGACCCACAAGCTGGGAAACAACACTGCCCCACTGCATTCTAGAGCCTTGTGATAGCTGTAATTGCTGCAGGGCGTCAAACAACGGTGCTCAGAAATAACCCTGGGCAATATTGCCCAGATAAATCCCCTACACCATCTGAAAAATGCCAGCCCCAGAGCTTGCCTGTGGCTGGTCTCCTGCGTTGGCTGAGGGCAGTTTCCTGGTATCCCAAACTCTGCTGGGCTTCTGATCTGGAAACTTCCCGGGATGGCTGAGACTGGCCTCATTGTCCAAGCCCAGGTGAGGTTCTCAGTGGAGGAAGCGTAACTCTCAGGGTGTCAGCAGCACCCCCCCAACCCCATTCTGCCCACCCCAGCCAGACCACTGCCCAGAATGCCTCTGCGAGGGGGGAGCGGGTTCCTGCCTGGGGGCCTTTCCTCACATGCAGCACAGCACGGAGATCGGCTCACGGTGGCCTGGAGAGACTCGAAGGACTGCCTGCCTGTTCCTCTGGGGCAAAGTCCTCTCCGGAAGAGGCTTGGTGTCCACAGTGGAGACGTGGGCTCAGTCCAGGAGCGCTGAGTTCATTCAAACCCCTTTTCTCCCGGCCAGCTAGCAGTGCCACAGAAGAGAGCCACTGTCGCCTGCTAGCTGAAGCCAAGGCTGAGCAGACTTCCCTCTTGGATGCCTCTACGCAATGAAGGGCCGGCGTGGAAGGAGGGAGGGGGCGAACGGAGGCTTCTGTGGCTCGGGGCTCCCCACATCTTCCTCGCTCAGTGACTTTCCTATTCCTGCTCAACTGGTGCACCAGAAAGCAGCCAAGGCCTCTCTGGGAAACATCCCCCCTGCAGGCTGCTTTGGCCTGCCCAGCACTTGCGGGACGGGGCAAGAAGGCCGCAGCCGAGCTGCCAGCCAGAGGAGAGGGGTGACGACTTGCGAGGCACTGCAAGGCCTGCTGAAGGGAAGGGAAGGGAGCCGGGGGCGCCCAAACCCAGAGCCCCCCCCCCGAACACTCTTGTGACTCAGAGATGCCTGCCGAGCCGAGCACCTCGGAGCCATTAACTGGGGTGGGGAACGGGTGCAGCGTTGCTCCACTTCAGCCCTCTGGCGTTCTTCCAGGATCCTCACAGAGGAGGCGAAATGTTTCCATGCCAGCCAAGCAGGAAATAAACAAGGATGAAGCAGCTGCCGCTCAGCAGCTGAACCTCCAAACCGGAAAGTCAACCCAGGCAGATACCATCAGTGCAGCGAAGAAGCCTGGGCTGGGGCAGGCCTGGCTGCCAGCAGCAAAGGTGGGGGCTTAGGCAAGGCAGGCCTGGTGGCTCAGCACAGCCCCAAAGCTGGATGGAAGCGGCGATTAGGCACCCCGCACCAGCGTTCGTAACGAGGGGGTGGAGTGCACAGAGATTAAGCCACACCAGAGACTCCCTGAGCAGCGCCAGGTGGCGGAAGGTTCCCAAAGGAGCCCACGTGCCCCAGCCCCGGCAGAGGGTGCCCCTGAAGGGGGTGGTGAGTATCGGGGGCAGGAGCCAGGCTGGGCCCTGGAAGTCAGGCAGTGGTGGAAGGTCTGCAGGGAGGGCAGCAGCCTGTGGCTGGATGGGGCTGCGAGTGGCCAGGGAGAGGTTCAAACAGGGGAGCTGAGCGGGTCCCAGCAGCCACCAGTAACTGGACCATGGAGAGCTCACCGCCAGGGAACAAGGGGCAGAGGGAGAGGCACGGAGGCACAGCAGGGGCCTCTGGGTGGGCAGGCAGTAGCCAAGCAGAGCCAGGAGAAGGCGGGCGCCAGGGGAGGCCCTACTGCTGGCACCTGAGCAGCAGGCCAGGGAGCCCCGAGGGGCCAGTTGGGTCGGGCCTGGCTTCGAAAGGGCTTCTTTCCATGACAGCTGATGCTGTAGAGCCCCACCTTTGGGATGGCATTCTCCCCATGTACTGATAAGGGCCCACCAGAGAGGAAAAGACCCAGCACAAAAGATATTTAACTTCCCCCTACACACCAGTCTCTGTCGCAAGTGATCCCAGCCACACTCATCTGAGAGACGTGCCTTGTGATGTCTCCCTTCTGCCACCTGAGCTGCTTTGTCAAAGCCCTCAGAAGGAGAAAGACGAGAGCCGGGCGGCGGGAGGTGCCAGGCGTCTCAGGGGCCCAGTCGCTTGCCCAGTCCTCCCCGACGGGGAGAGGGGGACTGCGCACACAGCAATGGCTCCGGAGCAGCAAGCCGCTTGCCTCCGCAGAGCCTCTCACTAGGTGCCTGGCGTGAACGCGAGCCAGTCACGCACACTGAAGCGCACTGAAGCATCGTATGGACATTCACTTGGGCACGTGAAACGTGGGAGCAGGGAACACATGCACACGCCTTCTCCCCTTTCCAAGAGGTCAAGTCACTCATGTATTCGCCCGGCTTCTCAGCCCCCCTCACGGACTACATGGAATAACACTGTGGACTCCAAGCTGAGCTCCTTGACAAAGGGTGGGATGCACATTGGAGACACACACCCCAACGCAGGAATTTACTACAAGGATAGTAAACAAACGCAATCTGACTTGTAAATGCGATCCAGGTGGGACTGTGAAGCCGGCGTCCCAACTGAAAGCAGGAAGTGAATTTCTGCCAGACCAGCAGGAAGTACCAGTGTCCTCCCAGCCGCTTCTCCTTCCCCACCCGGCAATTTCCTCCTCCTTGGAGGTGACTCTTGGCCTTGGATTGCACGTAGGAAGTCTTGCATGTCATCCATATGCAAGGGAATGCACTTCCTCTGAGTAAACAAGGAGGACTTCTCCTCCCACAGCAGCACCTCCCATTGAGCAGGAAAATTGCTCCCACAGAGCCCCAGATGAGAGGGACTGGCTAATTGCCCTTGGATGCTTTGGCAGGGCTCAGTGCCTGGTAGCTGCTTCATCACACCTCACCCATCTCCGCCACAGACAGCAGGTGCGCTCGGAGGAGCATGCAATAGAGGTCCCTGGCCCGGCTTAAGGAGACAGCAAGATGGCAGGTGAGCTCTGGCTTGGCGGGGGGGGGGGGGAAGAGGGGTGCCCAGCAGCACTGCACCCCGAATGAACGCTGCGCCTGCCCTGCAGCCTCGGCTGGGGCTGGAGGAGGGAGGGGAAAGAGAGAGGCAGCTCGGCCCCTGGATTGCCCCCCGGGGTGCCTTGTGCTCGAATGGCTCTCGGAGCAGGTGCGACTGGCGTGTCTTGAGATTCAGCCACGTGAAGCAACCTGGGGAGCCTCAAGGCCACGTCCTGAAGGTCGGGCTGACATCAAGAAGCCTTTGAGCAGCCTGCGGACCTTCATAGAGGGACCAGCGGCCTTTAAGGGTTAGGGTCAGGGACACCCCCGTCCCAGGCTGACTCTCCTCAGGCAAGAGGGGGCTGAGCCTTGTGTGTCCCACGTGGTGGAGGTGTCCTCGGGAAGGGAGTCCAACGAGTACCCTGGACAGCCTTCGACCCACGTCTCCAGCAGAGGGCTCCGAGACCACCCAAGGGCCCCCTCTTCTGTCCTAGATCACTCAGCCCCGCCAGCATTTGGCGGGGTGCGTGTGTGTGTGTGGAGTTCCCCCAGAATGACAAGCCACTCCCAGAGGACAGAGAGACCGATGGCGACACACCCGGCTGAGCTGCCAATCCCCTCGCCAATCCCGCCCACCCCCCCCAGGCTCCACCCCCAGATCCCCAGCAGTTTCCCCGCCTGCAGAGGGAGGTCCAAGCCCTGCGGGTCCCTCCCGTCCCTTTGGCCTCAGCCGGTCAGCCCTGAGGACTGGCTCTTGCCCCCCCCCCCCAATCCCCAGGAATTGGGCCGAATGCTCGGCCTGCTCCATGTATCCTCCGCCGCCTCCTCACTGGGGACACAACGCAGCTTGCGCCGTTCTCCCCGCCCCCATTTAATCCTCACAGCAGCCCTGAAGGTAGGCTAGCCTGAGAGCGGGGGACTGGCCTGGGGCTGCCGACCTTCAGGTGGGCCTGGAGAGCTCCCAGCATCACAAGGCGCTTCAGGCGACAGAGATCAGCCCCCATGGAGGAAAAGGCCGCTTTGGAGGGTGGGCTCTGGGCCTTTATGCCTGCGGAGGCCCCCTCCCTCCCCTCCCCTCCCCTCCCAAACTCTGCTCTTCTCAAGCTCCACCCCAAAATCCCCAATAATTTCCTGGCTACCCTGGACTGGACCAAGGTCCCCCGTGGCAGTGCGGGGATTTGAACCAGGTCCCAGGCTGACACTCTGCTACACCACGTTGGCTGTCACTGTGGGCACAGGATCCATATTCGACAGCTGGGCGGCACCCCCTTCTCCTGCCCGGAATCCCAGCTCGCTCCCAGCTTCATGACCCGGCCTTCCTCTTGTCCCCACCGTATGGCTGTTAGTGGCAATGCGTCCAAACAACGCTCGGCCTCCTGGATCTCTTGGGCTTCTCTGCCTGCCCCTGGCACATCAGCTGGCCCTTGCAGGATTGGAACATGCGCCCTCTGACTCTGTGCACAAGGCTTGCCAACCTCCAGGTGGGGCCCCGAGATCTCCCTGAATTACAGCTGATCTCCACACCACAGAAATCAGTTCCACTGGAGAAAACAGCTGCTTTGCTGGGTGGCCTCTGGAATTATGACCCTCTGAGGCCCCTCCCCCCAAATCCTTCCTCCCCCAGGCTCCCCCCATGAATATCTAGGCATTCCACAGCCTGAAGTTGGCAACCCTACTGTGCACAGACTTTCTGTTGATCATGATGTCGCAATGCTCAAAGGAACAAAAGAGGAGTTGTGCCTCTATGCAGCAGGCTGCTCCGGCCGTTGTGAGTAGGTGGCTGAGATGGGCCAGAGCATCGGCTTGGCAGTCTTAGAAAGAAGGCGTCTTGCTGGATTCTTTGATTCCAAAATACCTGTAGCTGCACAGTCACCTGGGTGTCAAGGAAATGAAGGCTTTCCCCTTTGAAGTGCATGTGTTTGTGCTGGGCAGGGCGGGGCCGCAGCATGACTCTGTCCGGGCCACCAGTCACCTGCCCTGGAAAGGGGAGGGGCTGCCTGCAACTGGTACAGCGGGGGTCCTAAGAAATGGCCTGTGCTTGTTGCTTTTTGTGCCCTAGATCTGACCCCTACCCAGATCAATTGGCAGGTGCCAGCAAACTCGGAGGCACATCACACCAACCGCTTCGTCTGCTCCAATCCAGTTATGCGCCGTGGGCAACCCTTTATCTTCACACTGTACTTCAACAGGAGTCCCCAACCAGGGGAGAGCTTAGCTTTCATAGCTGAGACAGGTAACTGATCCCCGGGGCCCTTGGCCAAGGGCTGGGGGGTGCAACCCTTTTGCTCCAGTGCCGCACTTGCCACTGGTGGATGACTCGCGCGTCCCGTGCAGCCGTCGCAACCAATGCATCCTTGTCCTGCATACATCTGGGGCATTGTTGGCCTTTGGGCTCCCGTGTTTTCATGCTTCGCTTGGTCCGTGTAAGTGTGTGCGTCTGCCACTGAAGAGCAGCTGGGCTCGCAAGCATCCAGCAGACACCCTGTTCTTGGATGAGCCGCTCCAGCAGCAGCTCGGCTAGCAGACGCTCCCACAGACACACACACACACACACACACACACGCACACAGCGCTGTGCCCCCCCCCGGCCCTTTGATCCTTCCACTCCAAGGCTGTCACCATGGTTTCTTTGGAAAGCGCCTCAAAGGCAGAAGCCTGGGCAGCCAGCCCTCCCCGCTGTGGTCCGCCTGACGCACAATGCCGTGCTCTGTCACCTGCTCTGTCCCCAGCTGGGTCATGCTGACAGCCAGAGCCTCAGGAAGACCTGGGGCCAAATGACGGGATCTTTGCACGCGCTTTCCTCTCCTTCCTCCACTGTCACCCACAATGTCTCCTTTGCCTTCATTCCCCCTGACAGGGCAAAGCTCTTCCAATTCCAGCTGCAGCAGGACCACAGTTGCCGTCGGCAGTGCTCTGGCCAGTGGCTGCTGGAGCGCTGTGCAAGGCACCAGCGATGCCAACTACGTGAACTTCACCCTTGCCAGCCCCCCCACCGCAACCATTGGGCACTACAGACTGAGCCTGCAGGTGACTTGCGGCAACAAGGTGTATGCCAGACTCCTGGGGCAGTTTGTCCTGCTCTTTAACGCTTGGTGCTCAGGTAAGAGCCTTCAGCTTGGGAAGAAGAGGCCCTCGCCTCTTATATGTCAAATGGGCTTTGTGCTTCTACTTGGGCAGGACAGCTCCTTTCCAAAAGGACCCTAATCCCTTTGTCTCGTTCAAAAGGCCCCCAAAGCAGTGGAATTGGCTGCCTGGGGCTGTGGCGGGTTCCTCCTCACTGGCAGTTTTCAAGGAGCGACTGGACAAATACTCACGGGGGATGCTTGAGGCTGTTCCTGCACTGGGCAGGGGGTTGGACTAGATGGTCTGTGAGGCCCCTTCCAACTCTGGGAGTCTATGATTCCTTGGGGGTGTTGCAGCTCTCTTGGGAATGTCAAGGAAAGGGCCTTTGGGGGCACGCTGTTGGGTTCCATGTGGCACCTCCCATCAGGCCCCCTTCCCGTAGATCCTGCCCCTCTGGTGGGATCTTTTCCTATGCTGCTGGGCAACAGTGAGCTACAGGGAAATCCCCCTTCCAAGAGACCCTCCAGCACAGCGCCGGGTGTTTCATCTCCTAGTAATAGCGGTCTGTCCCGCATCAGAGGGTACACGTCCTCGGTTAACTTATTCTCTTACAACTTCAAATGCCAGAAGGTTATCCGTATTTGAAAAATCTTCTTAAAGTATATGAAAATTGTTCACTCATTCTTGCTACCTTTTATCTTAACAAAGTCTATGTAAAATTAGTGATTACAGGTTTCTCATACATCCGAATATCTTTTGGCCACCAATATACCCATCTTGGAGTTCTATCGCTAACTTCTGTGAAGTTAGACATTCCTGTATTCCCAGGTGCTCTCTGCACCTGGTCTTTAATACAGTGTATATATATTGAGACGAGTTAGATGGCTCTTACACCTTTGTTTCGTGCCCCTCTCCAAGGCTGTTCTATTCTAGGCCTCTAGACTCCCTTTGTGGCTTGTCTAGTTATGGGGCCCGGCTAGCCCTGTGTCTGTGCGCAAAGGCGCATCTTCTGTGACTTTCTTGATCAAGTCCAGCAATTGTTTTTCTAACTATATCCGTGACATTCTGAAACAAGCTGGGAGCAGCTGTGGAAGGCGCTCTTCTGCGCACTGCCTGGGGTAGCGAAGGTCCACTTCCCAGCAGCTCCTGGGCAAACGTGAGTCATATTCTCCATTTGCAAGAGCGCACGAGTAGGACCAACCCTCTTCCCCCGAGTTTGGTTGTGGCACTTCCGCCAAGGCGGCCAAGGGCATGGCTTACCTTGCTTGGAAAGCCAGGGAGGCACGAGAGGGATCGTGGCCTCCAGCAAGGCAAGTCTGGTGCGCTCTTAAATTTACACCACCATGTATCTTGGGTGCTCAACTGCCTCTGGTTTGTAGGGTGGATATTTCCTTATTCTACAAGCAAACTCTCATTCTTGAGCGGGAGCTTTTGGGTCACAAACTTGCCTGTCTTTCAAAAAATTCATAGGTGGGGCGAACAAGTGTCTAAAATGTTATCCCTTCCTGCCCTGCCCCCAGCTCCGGCCCTGGCTGAAGGGTCCCATTGGATTGTCCAGTCCTGCTCCTCAAAATGCGGCTTTTTTGAATGTGTGGTGTATAGTTTACCTGTGTTTATTGTGAAATTCTTGCCAACCAGTTGTGGGCAAACTCTCTGACTAGAAATCCCAGTATATAAAGTTTTGGGCCATCTTCGGGGCGGCGTTTTTGGACAGCAGCTGCCCCCAGCCAGGCTCCTCCTGGCCCTTTCCCCAGCGCTGCTCTGCAGTCTCTAAGCGCAGCTCTCTGTCCCACAGGTGACCTCGTCTACCTCGCAAATGAGGCTGAACGGCAGGAGTACGTCTTGAATGAAAACGGAATTATCTTTGTGGGAAACGCTCATTACATTGAAGCTCGAGGGTGGTACTATGGCCAGGCAAGTGCCAAATGTCCACGGGGCAGAAGGCGCAATCCTGCACACAGCGGGGTTGCTTAAACCCCATTGTCTTCCTTGCTTAAACCCCATTGTCTTCCTTGGGATTTAAGCAGTCTGTGCGCACCAATTAAAAGCTCCAGGGTCCCAGGAACATGTGGAAAGGACTAGAAAGGTTAACCAGCAAAAATGGTGTGTGGGCACATTTTGTCCGATTCCAAGCTGCATGCGAAAAGGTGGGTGGGAAACAAACAAGCGCACCTGAAGCCCAGCAGAACTGCTAAACTGTGAGGTGTGGCATCCCCTGGCACAGGGCAGGGCACGGGGCGGGCTCAGTCGCAGAGTCCAGAGCTGGAGGGCCGAGGGCCAGATGTGTCCTTGGCACCACTGGGTGCTTCTCGCAAATGGACCTCTCGGGCTGTGGCAACAAATGGCGACCTAGGAGAAGAAGCTCCTATTCCCAGCCCCGGCTGGCAGCTGCTGTTCAAGGTGTACCGAGAAAGAGACTGGGGAGGGAAAGGGACCGTGTCCGTTTCCACGCGGGTGGTTTGTCCCGGGTTCAATGCTGTTGGGAATTAGGCTTCCCCTGCTTCCCCACAGCATCACGGCGCATTCCTGCCCCTCCTGGGGTTTCCCCAGCTTTTCTCTGATCTTTCCCAAGCCTGTTTTGCTGCAAGTTTTGGAAAAGATCACAGCAGAGAAAGCAATTGGCCAGGGTGCCCTGGAAGCACAGGTTCCGCCCTGTCTGTGGGAAGGAACTGGATTGTCTAGGGACTCGGTTTCCTCCCAAGAGGTTTCGAGGAGCGCTTGCTGGCGGCCACGGCTGCGCCAGTGGCTCCCGTGAGCGGGCGGACGGTGCTGCCGTTTGGGGTGGGGGTGGGGGTGCTGCAGTCCTTATCTTCAACATTTATCTCCTGTACCCTCCACCAACGCGCTGGAGGAAGCTGACAAGGACAACATTTAAAACTCCTGCAGCAGCCAAAGAAAAGAGGAATCTGTTTTCCTCCTCAGAGAACAATCGCTTGCTGGAAGAAATCCTGTTCATCTCTCAGATCCCACCAGACACCTGTTTTAACGGTGGAAAAGATAGCCATGACCATATCAAAGACTGAAAATAGAAGATATCATTCACACAAAACAAGTTCAGCAAATATAGGGACATAAATCAGCGAACTTAGAATCCCAGAGAGCTGCAGAGAACAAACGGGCGCCTTCTCCGAGTGCCCCAGTAGTTCAGTGCCCAGTGAGTCGCGGGGGGGGGGGAGGGGATGCCCACAGTGTTGGAGCCTCCCCAGAAAGCCGTTTGATCCCGGTGCCCCCCACCCCCTCCGGCAAGGAGGCCTCCCAAGCAGGGCCTCCCAAGCTGGTGACTTCCACGGGCCGGCAGGCGGAAGAGAAGCAGGGGGGAAATGGTGCTATGATCGGGAAGGCCAGGCAAGAGCGCAGGCAGGGCCAGGGCAAGCTCTGGATCCCTGCACTGGGCCCAGTTATCTGGCACAGGCCTGTGATTCTGCCCGGAGGTTTCTGTGCCTCTGGCACTCCTATTCCACACAGAATGGCTCCTGCCTTCATCCCACCTGCAGACGTGCCTCAGAAGTGTGTCCACGCTGGCCGTGTCTGGCTGTTTCCTCAAGCAGAAGGGGGGGGCCTGCCGTGGCTGAGTGGCGGAGCACCTGCTTTGGGCCCAGGAGGCCCCAGCTCAATCCCAGCAGCTTCTCCAGTTACCGAAGGATCAGAGGCTGAGTGGGTGGTGTGAAGGTCCTCCTTCCTGTTCCTGAGACCCTGGAGAGCCACTGCCAGTCAGAGGGGACCGCGCTGACCTGGGTGTTTGTGTGTGTGTGTGTGGGGGGGGGTCTGACTGAGCAGAGGGGGGCTTTCCGTGTTCAGGCATCTCCTTGTGTGAGAAGGCGAGGCCCGGAGAGATGATGGGGCAGGCAGCAGTGGGCGGGTTGTGAGGGAGCCTCAGGGACTGCTGCCCTTTGAGGTGGACCTGGCAGGTGCGCAGGTGACTCTGTCCGTGGGGTCTTCATTTCCAGTCCTAGAAAAGGGAACAACAATTACCCCTCTCTCAAAGACAGCCTTTGGAACGCATGAGCACGCCCCTGGGGAATGCTCTGCTAGCTGGGGGGGGGGTGGCTGAGGGGGCTGCTTGCAAGTATAGCCAGTTCTGGATATGACCCCGAAGGCCCCTTTTTGTAGCAGAAGCCCAATGGCCAGAATTCCCCGTTTGGCTCACCAGCACAATACAGCCCCGAGTCACTCTCTGCTGGGCATCCTGGGAGTAGGGCTCCCAGCCTCTGCCCCCTGCCGTCACTCACCTGCATTAAGAAAAGGCCCTGGCCAGGCCAGCGCACAGTGGGCGAGCTCCCCCTGGGCATGATGACGTCTCGTCCAGAAGTGATGTCGTTGCACCCAGTGGCGGGCATGCTCCTGTCCTTCATAGGGGCCAAAACAGGCCAAAATCAGCCCCTGGGAAAGGTGGGAGCATGCCCGCTGGTAGGTGCGATAAGGTCCCTTCTGGAAGAAACATCATCGCACCTGCTGGGAGCGTGCCCAAGCTTTGCACGTGCGTGAGAAGACAAGAGCGGTAAGTGCCAGCTCTCCCTTTCCTGCTGGGAGGTTACGGGGACCTGGCAACCCACTGTGGGAGGGACGCAGATGGGCTTTCCGGCTTGTCTGAGGCTGCCCTTCCTGCTTCCAGTTCCAAGAGAACATCCTGAATATCTGCCTTCTTCTCCTGGATCTGAGCCTCTACCATCGCCAGGATCCGGCCGGAGACACGAGCCGCAGAAGCGACCCCAGATATGTGGGCCGGGTGGTCAGCTCCATGGTAAGGCCTCTGCCATTCGCTCCTGCATCCCGTAGACCGGGGTGGAGGGGTGGGGGGCGTCACACCTTGCCACGCTCTGTTCTGTTCATTTCTATTTTTATGTTATTTATGTTCTCACTGAGGCTCAAGGCAGATTTAACAGGGTGAGTTAGTACAGTCAGTTTCAAGGACATTTCCAAAACAATGAAAAGGGATATATAAATGCACATTTGCAAAGGTTTAAAACAAGCAGAAATCCAACAGAGAGCTGAAGACTGACACATTAAACAGCATAGAACTAAGCACCCACTAGGATCATACGTAAAGCAACAGATAGTACATAAGAGCACACAGTAGTAAAATCTATGGTCCCTGTTTCTTTACTGATGCATCTCTTGGAGACCCCTTCCTAACGGAACAGCCCGCCTGTTTGAATAAAAAGCCATCTTGAGTAATTCAGTTTTGCTTCATTTGCAAAAAGCCAGGAGAGAGGGAGCTTTCCTGACCTCTTCCGGTAGGCTGTTCCATAAGGTGGGGGCCACCACAGTGCATGGGCAGCTGTTGAGTTTGCCCATTTGCCACAGAGGCACCTGCAGAAGGCCTGTTCAGGTGAGCAAAGCTGCCGTGGCGGGACGTTGGGAGAGGGGTAGTTTTGCAGAAGAGCTTTGTAAGTGGCAGCCGATACCTTGAATTGAACCTGGTAAGTGATAGGTAGCCAGTGGAGTGACTGCAGAAGGGGAGTGATATTCTCGCTCCTCCTAACGGTCAAGGTAATAACCGAGCTGCAGCGTTCTGCACCAACTGGAGTCTCCAAGTCAGCTTAAAGGGGAGACTTATGGACAGAGCACTGCACTCGTCCAGCCTCGATGGGACCATGGCCTGGAGCCCTACAGAACCTGGCCAAGCAGCACCCCTGCCCCTGCCCCTAACTCCCTCGTGGCTTCTGTCCCACTCCAGATCAACGGCAACGACAACGACAATGGAGTGCTGGAGGGCAAATGGGAAGGAGAGTTTTCTCACCATGTGAACCCCTCCCGGTGGGACGGCAGTGTGGCCATCCTCAGGAAGTGGGCCCAGGACCGACACAGGCCGGTCCAGTACGGACAGTGCTGGGTCTTCGCAGGAGTAGCAGGGACAGGTATGCTAGTGGCGGTGCGGCGGTGGGGGGTCTGAGACAGCGTCAGAGGCTCTTAGGGGTCACCTGACGGAGTCAGACTGCTCAGGCCTTTCCTCTTCCTCCTCTTCCTCCTCCTCCTCCTCCTCCAGTCCTGAGGTGCCTGGGGCTGCCCACACGGCTGGTCACCAACTTCAACTCCGCGCATGACTCAGACGGAAACCTCAGCATTGACAAATATTACGACTCCTCGGGAAAGAGCCTCAAAATTGGCCAAGACTCCACGTGGTAAATGCAAGGCGCTCGGGGCTGGGGGAGGGGGCGGCCTGCAGCCCAGCGGTTCCCGGAGACCTTAAGCCTGCCTCGCGGCCTGAGAGCCGCCACCAGGGGTGTCCTCAGAGAGGCCAACGCACGATTGCACCAGGGCTGCGTCTAGCTTCCGGGGCAGCCCTCTCCAGTGTCTCAGAGGGGAGCAGCCCCAGTGGGAGGGGTGCCCACGCAGAAGAGAGAGGGGGGAGGACCCTCAGAAGAAGGCCAAGAGGGCGTCTGGTTGACCCTTTTGTTTTAGAGCACGGAGGGCAAATACCAATCTTGAAGAAGGAGCAGTTGGAGCCCCCCCCCCTAGGATTCATGCAGGGTGCGGGCACAGAAGAGAGAGGGGTGGGAAATTCCCCTGGACTGGAGCACAAGGGCGGCAGTGGAGCAGCGTCCTGCCCCCCCCCCCAGCCCTGAACTGCAGTAGAGCTGCTCTCTTGCACAACACAACCACAACGGCTGCAGTTCAGGACTGCCAAGCAAGAAGCTGCTCCTCTGGTCCCAGGCCGGAGTGACACAGTGGGGAGTGTGTGTGTGTAAGAGCAGGGTTTGTGCACCTGGGGGCAAACATCCCGTGTCCTGATTTCGACCCTCGTTCACAGATGTTGTGAACTGCCCTAGGGGCTCTGCCCCCTTAGCCTCTGGAAATGCTCTTGGGAAGGAGCTCTTCCTCCAGGCCGAAGTGATCCCCCTGCCAGGACACTTTTCATTCCAAAGGAGTCAGTGCTCTCAGGAGTGCCTGGCCTCCGGGACTGGCTTAAAGGAGGGTGGATTAAGAAGTTCCAAAACTTACAGCATGCTCCCCCACCCCACCCCGCATATTTTTCTCCCTCTCTGGGAAATGTTAAGTGTTTTCGGTCTGAAGCAGACCCTTCCCATATCCCCAGGTTGCCTTTTTCATTTACAAATGAATGTATTTCTGTACAGCTGGAAAGTCCCAAATACGTCTGTGCATGGCCAGAGTCTGCCACGCTACAGAAGGGCAGTGTGCACGATACGCAACTCCAGTGCTTGAGCGGCAGACGTGCTTGCCAAGATAAGCACACGTAGGTGGCCAAGACAAGCTAACTGCTAATTGGGCAACCTTCTGTCTGCCATTTCATCAGGTGATTATGTTCAATTAAACCCTTTGGGACAGCAGCGCAACAGTCAGCAAGGAACCTGCCTGAATTATGAGACCGCTATCAGAACATCCTGGCACTGCTGTGTGAACCTGGCTCCTTGGCAGGCTGCTCTTCTCAGGGCAAAGGGTTGCCTCCACGAGCCGGGTCAGGTCCCCAGCCCTGGCCTCACACCAGGAGGGGGCGGACTTCTCGGAACGTGCCTGAAGTGGGTTGGGGGTCCAGGCCAGCCCTGCAAAGAGGGCTATTCCCAGCCTGCTGGTGAGGGGAACCAACCGGCTGCTCCTTCCTGTCTTCAGGGATTACCACGTCTGGAACGAGAGCTGGTTCATCCGCAGAGACCTTGGGACGGCATACAGTGGGTGGCAGGTGATCGACGCAACCCCCCAGGAGAGGAGCCAAGGTAAGGGAGGACCCCGTGGCCCCTTTGGCAGGCAACGCCCATCTCTCCACCGGCAGTGCCTTGACGCAGACGTTGCCCTTGCAGGGATCTACCAGTGCGGGCCAGCCTCTGTCCTGGCCGTCAAGCATGGAGACATAGAACTGTCCTACGACACGACCTTCGTGTACGCTGAAGTGAATGCAAATATCTGCCGATGGGTTGTCCAGAAGGACGGAAGCCGGGTCCGAACTTATTGCGATACTTCCTCCATTGGCACCGCTATCAGCACCAAAGCTGTGGGCAGCAACCAACGGGTGGACATCACCAATACTTACAAGTACCATGAAGGTGGGTCAGTGCTGGCGCTGCTCGCGCCCTGGGATACGCCCTCTGCCTCTTCCCTCTGCTCTTGAGCTCGAGCATCTTTGGGGGTATTTTCAAGGATGGGCCAGGCAGGCATCTGGGCGGGGGGGGGGAAGCCAGCCCGAAGTGAGCCGCAGGGAGACGGAGCCGCTGGTTCCCTCTTCAGCCCCCAGGCAGGACATGCCCCAGCCTGCCACCCTCACCCCCCCCCCAGCCATTCATGGAGCCGCCGAGTCTCCCCCTGAGGGTGGGCAGGTTGCCCGTTTGCTCACAGGGCATCAGGCCTCTTTGCGGGTGGGCTGGATGGAGCCCCGCGAACCCCCAGGCAGGTGGCAGGCCGCTGCAGGGGGACCAGGGACCAGGCGTAGAACTGCAGCCTGCCTTTCAAGGCAGCGTTCAAACGCCAGCGTGAACGGAGCTAGGCAGCCCCCAGCGCGGCCTCTTTCAAACAGACACTAGCCGTGCAGCTGATTGGCTGGCCCCTGTAGCAATCACAAAGCCACTCCCTACCCCAGGAGACTTAAAAAAAAATTTTAAGGCACACTTTTCTAAAAACCTTTTTTAAAACAAAAACAAATAAAAGTGCCAAATAAACAATTCCTGCTAGGAATCGGGGGGGGGGGGTCTTTTTAAAAGTCAAAGGCATGCAAAAGGGGAGCGCCACACAAAAGTCTCTACGGAAGCACGCCAGAGCCCGACATGTGGGACGGCCGAGGGCCGAAAGCAGGCGCAGAAGGGCTTCGAGGAAGCAGTCTCCGGCTCCGGCAAGGTGCGCGGCGGCACGGCACACAGCCCCAGCTGCCATCTGCTGACAGATTTCACAAGGCGGGGGCGGAGGGGATTGGTGCCCCAAGATCTATTATGGGATTGCGCTACTCAATGCATCTACAATGCTCTGGAGACACAGGAACACCTGAAGCTGCTTTCTGCAGAGTCAGACCCCACCCCCATCAAGGTCAGTGGGACCCAGGGACTCAGGCAGAGGCAGGCTGTTCACTTCACCCACCACCCTTCTGCCTGGAGATGCTAACTCCAGGATGACCAGCTAGGTAACAACAACAACAACAACATTTGATTTATATACCACCCTTCAGGACAACTTAACGCCCACTCTGAGCGGTTTGCAAAGTATATTATTATCCCCACAACAAAACACCCTGTGAGGAGGGTGGGGCTGAGAGAGCTCTGAGAGAGCTGTTAGTGACCCAGGGTCACCCAGCTGGCTTCAAGTGAAGGAGTGGGGAATCAAACCCGGTTCTCCAGATTAGAGTCCCCCGCTCTTAACGACTACACCAAACTGGCTAGAGAAGTTTGCAGAAGGTGCCACGTGGTGCACAAGGGTCCCTCCAAACTGGGCAGAAGAATGCGAGATGCACCTTGGCACAAGCGAGTGCAAAGGGATAGACATCACACACAAGAGCAGCCGTCCCCGTGTCCTGTGTCGTGTGCTGCAGCCACCTGGCCAAAGCAGAGAGGACCCGGCACCCATCAGCCTCCTTAAGAAGGCAAATTTTTCATCAGGAAAAGAACGGCAAACAGAACAGCAGCTGCCCCACGGCCCTTATCTAAACATCATCTCTAAAAGAACCTCATAGAGCTGGGAAGGATGCGCGTCCAGGTGGCTGAAGGGGAGGCTCTCGAGAAAAGCAGGCTTAACATTTGGGTGCTTAATATTTGTGGGCAGCCTGAAGGGGCCTGTCCACAGAGTCTGCAGTGGCCGTGGCCAACACGACCCTTTCCTGATCCCAGGGCGGGCGGGGGGTTTGCGTCTCCTGGGCAGAGCGGGTGCAGGGGAGATGCATTCGAAACACTGCGGAGGCCCAATTCCACATAGGACCTGAAGAGAGGAGGCGCCTTGCCCCCATGGCCTTTCCTTGAACCAAAATGGCCCCTGGTGGGGAGTGATTTGCCCCCCTTTAGAGCTGCACCTGCAGTATTCATGAGAAGACATCTCATGTAATTGGGTTCTCATGTAGCAGGACTGGGAAAGAAAGATCGCTTGCCATAAAACAGCTGAAGAGCATTGCATGCCCATATGGCAACACAAACACACAAACACACAATGCAATGCAATGCTCAGAACAACGTGAGGCTCTCGCAGATGGTGGCCAGCAGGAAGCAGAAGGCCGTGCTTGTTGTCCTCTCTGTGGTTGTTGGCTGGGGGTGATCTTGCAGGGGGTTGCCAGCATCGAGGAGAGCGTGGCAGTTTTTGTCCACGGAGGCCCTGTTAAACTCCAGAACATTTTTTAAAAATC
The DNA here is from genome assembly GCF_028583425.1 of Eublepharis macularius. Taxonomy (NCBI): domain Eukaryota; kingdom Metazoa; phylum Chordata; class Lepidosauria; order Squamata; family Eublepharidae; genus Eublepharis; species Eublepharis macularius. Next base: position 175,117,555 of record NC_072794.1, on the reverse strand, counting down.
TAGCATAAATGGGACAAGCATCTGAAGAACAGAACTCAGCTCCACGAAAGTTGATGCCAGCGTTAAATGTGCTGGCTTTCAGGTGCCAGGAGGCTCTTATTCTCTCATCCTGAAGGCCAAGCGATTGGCTGCTGCCCCTGCTCCAGGCGTTAGCAAGAGCATCCCTTGGCCTCGGACACTCACTGCCAAACCCGCCTCCCCCTCTATAGACTCCCCCCCCAAAGTTGCTTCCAGGCACAAGGCTGATGCAACGCACTGACCTGCAGCCTGCTAAAAGCCCACTTAACTATTTATTTATTTATACAGAATCATAGAATCATAGGGTTGGGACCTCTAGGGTCATCTAGTCCAACCCCTTGCACAATGCAGGAAATTCACACACACCCGACTGCCCCAGTGGCGATTGGCATTTCCCTGGCCGTGTAAGAAGGGGCCACGAGAACTAAGCCCTGATGTAGCCCTTCCTGCCCTCCCTCTCACGATCTGCCTAAATTCACAGAATCAGCATTGCTGTCAGAGGGCCACCTAGCCTCTGCTTAAAAATCTCCGAAGAGATTACACGAGGACGCTCAAGTGTAGGGAGACGCAACACTAGCCAGGAAGCCGAGTTCCTCTTCACCTCCCCCCAGGCTCTGTCAATTTCACCTCCCCTTTCCCAAGGCTAAGAGGAAATTAACAAACCCTCCCCGGAGCCATCTCCACTGGCTCTGCCTAGAGGGGAAACGGACCTTCGTTCTTTTTGAACTAAGCTCCCCGGCTAACATGGCGTCTCCCTACGTACATTTGCGCACCCTCACAGAGAAGGCCCGTGTGTGAGCAGCTGTTGATTTTGCCCGTTTGCCACAGAGGCACCTGCCGAAGGCCTGTTCAGGTGAGCAAAGCTGCCGTGGCAGAACTTAGGGAGAGGGGTCGTTTTGCAGATGTGAGTAGCCTAGGCCACGAAGAGCTTTGTAAGTGGCAGCCAATACCTTGAATTGTATTTATTTTATTATTTTATTTGTGTCATTTATAGTCCGCTTCTCTCATTGAGACTCAAGGTAGATTACATCGAGTGAGATTAGCACAGAGAATGACAAGGACATTTGAATAAACAATGCCATAGGGTAAATAAGTGCAGGTTTACAAAGACGCAACATTAGCAAGGATCCAATACAGAGCTGAAGAAAATGCTGAAACAGCATAAGCAATTCTTGGACTGACACTACACAACATAGGACTACCGAGTAGGATCATTCTGAAAGCAGCAGGTAACGCATAGGAGCATATACTTAAAGGAGCAGATAGGACGCAAGGCAACATAGTGGTGAAGTCTCTGGTCCCTAACTCATTGGTGAAGTATCTTTTTGAAACCACCTCTCTACAACACAGCTCTCCTATTTGAGTAAAAAGGTCCTTTTGAATAATTGTTTTGCATTGTTTGAGGAAAACCAGGAGTGTGGAGATGGGGGCCACCACAGAGAAAGCCCCTGTATGGGCTGCTGTTGATTTCGCCCATGTGCAGGGTGGCACCTGCAGGAGACCCTGTTCAGGTGAGCGAAGCTGCTGTGGAGGGACATAGGAAGGGAGGCAGCCCTGTAGGTAAGCTGGACCAAGGTCATAAAGAGCTTTATATGTGATCACTAATACTTTGAACTGATAGGTAGCCAGCGGAGTGACTGCAGGATGGGAGTGATATTCATGTTCCCGCTCGCTCCTGATAACAGCTGAGCTGCAGCATTTTGGACTAACTGGAGTCTCCTAGTTAACTTAAACAGGAGACCTATGCATACGCTGGTCTTAAATAGGAGACCTATGCATAAGGTGGGCGAGTAAGCAGGAGCCCGTAACTTTGCAGCCTCTGAAGAGTCACGGGGGGGGGGGGGGTCCTGGGAACGGCCTGCAGCAGAGAAGCCTGGCCGGTGGCCGTGGGCTGTGGGATGGGACTGGGGGCCTCTGGCAGACTCTGGTGGGTGACTCTGGTCAGGCCTGATTCAGATACAGGCGTGCGCTTAAGATGCCCCGAGCACCTAGTTACTTTTCCTATATCAAATCGTTTAACTTTTGGTAAGAGGGACACCCCAGAACGTTCTAGGTTCGTTACTGGGCATCGTACACAAGTAATTGCAGTTACAGAATTTCGGCTTCCATCCTAAGCCCTTATTAAAGCACGATTGTCCAGCATTCTTTATGACTGCTCCCACACCCGAAAACCATTCCACCCATTCTAAGGACAGAGATCGCAAAAGCAGGTCACAGGCAAGGAGCCCCGTCGAAGAAGTCTCTCTCAATCGATTCAGCCTCTCATAGGTATCGGGTTTCAGAACCATCTCCTGGCAATAACTAACAGTCTGGCTTGATAAGGGCGCACAGTCTTGACTAACTAATTTCTCTTATAACTTCAAACACCATACAAGGTTGTCTATATTTGAAACATCTTCTTAAAGTATACAAAAATTGCTAGCCCATTCTTGCTACTTTTTATCTCGCCAAGGTCTATGTAAAATTAATGATTGCTGGTTTCTCATCTCTTGTGGCCCTCAAGCAATACACCCATCCTTGAATCATATCTTCACTTCCGTGAAGTTGGACGTTCCTGCCTTTCTCCGATGCTCTCGGCACCTGGGCCTCCACACAGAGTATCTGTTGATGTGGTCCAGACGGCTCTTCTGATTTGCACAAGGCCACACCACTGTGTCACTCCTTGGCTTCACGCTCCTTTCCGGGACAGTTCTGTGGGGTCCCCAGGCTCCCTTTGTGGCGCGTCTGGCCCTGGGGCTGGGCTGGCCCCCTTTCTGTGTGCAGAGATGTCTTCTGGGATCCTCTTGGACCTCTGCATTTCTTCCCGTACCCGTGACATGACATTTCTCTTTTTGTGTAGGCTCTGCGGAGGAAAGAAGTGTTTACAGAAAGGCCTGCGCCAAGCTGCCCAGGTCCAGGTCCTCAGCAAGATGCCCAGACGCCCCTGAGGAAGCCTCTTCGGAGCTCATAACACACCCGGAGCTCTTTGGGAAATTCAAGCTGGCTCAGCCTCCCGTGCTCGGGAAAGACATTGAACTCATCCTCACTCTCGCCAACTTATCCTCGGTACCAAAGAAAGTCACGGTGAACCTCAGTGTGTCGAGTGTCCTCTACACACGAACGGCTGTCCAAGAGATCCTAAAGGAAACCACCACTGTGAATTTTGGTTCTAAAGAAGGTAACAGGCATTCAGAGCTAAAGGTTCGGAAGCACAACCGGGGAAGGAGCCACAGTGGTGTTGGTGGGAGGGGGTTTGTCCTAACTGGTTGCTGAGCAGATCTGTATGCCCCCCCCTTGCAGGAACACCACCAGCCTGGACTCCTGCATGGGCTGGCAGGGGGGCAAACTACACAATACGTATTTTAACAGTTGTGTTTGGATTCCCCCAGACCCAACTGGCCTTCCCCTCAGGCACGGAGCAGTTGCAGGGGAGGTCACTTTTAATGCCTGCGGGAGGTAATTTGATGCAGGAGAATGGAGGAGGGGGGGCTGCACGGCTCAGTGGGGAGCCATTTGCATAACTTTGGAGCCGGCTGGTGTAGCTCCAAAGTGACGCCAGTAACTCCCCACCAAGGCCTCGAGGATCATCCCGGGGAAAGGGGGTGGGGGTGGGAGAGCAGGAGCCCCCTCTTCCTCCTCCCACATTGCTACCCAGAGTCCAGTTGGCTCCTGCAGGTGTTCAAAGTGACGTTCCCTGCGGCAGCTGTGTGACTCGGGTGAAAGCCAATTTGCTTGGGAGCACCCAAATATAACTCATTACAAACCACGTCGTGCCGTTTGGCCCTTGGGAAACCCCTCTGCACGCTCCCACCAGGTCCCTCTGGGCTTCTGCGCACAAAGACTGGCAAAGCTGAGGTCACAACTGTGGTGTACTGGGAGAGGGGGCTGAGAAAAGCCCCCCCATGCATTTTCACAACCTGAAGCCAGCCCAGAAAGCCTGCAGTTGCCCCACTGGGGAAACTGTGATGGGCTGTGATGGGCTGTGGGTTTCCTTCCCCCAGTGGCGGGGCAAATGGCAGCTCCTGGGGATAATTTTAGGGTGCCAAAATGGCGGGAGAATGTCCACCCACCCACCCCCCAAGAACCCTGCCGTTCCCCCTGGAGCAAAGGAGGCCGTTTCTTTGCTCTAGTTCAAAGAGGAAAGCCCGGGAGCCACACAAGTTGCTTTCTGAAGGAAAATGGCATTATGAAGAAGCTGCCCCCCCTCAAGGGGATCCACGTGGAAGCCCCCACGATCTTCTCTCTTGAGTGCAATAAACAAAGGAATGCCACAATTAAGGGGAAAGTCCAGTAGCGCCTTTAAGACTAACCAACTTTATTGAGGCGTAAGCTTTCAAGAACCACAGCTCTCTTCGTCAGATGCATCATCATCATCTGACGAAGATGCATCTGACGAAGAGAGCTGTGGTTCTCGAAAGCTTATGCCTCAATAAAATTGGTTAGTCTTGAAGGTGCTACAGGTCTTTTTACTGTTTTGCAACTACAGAGTAATGCAGCTAACTCCTCTGGATCTACGATGAAGGGAGGGGCTTCAGCGGCTGCAATTGCCCCTCCCTCCATTGTTTTTGGCCTCCTGGAAAAAATGGGTTTCTCCCCTATGGCACCAAAACTAACATTTGGGAGGGAAAGGAGTCTGTAGCACAGAGACACATGAGAGAGAAGAATGGGTGGATATGAACCGCTCCCTCCGCCAGCACTGGTCCGTGTTCGCAGCCAGGATGGCGCCTTTAGGGGGGAAAGACAGCCCTGCTGGGAAGGGCTGGTCCTCTCCGCTGTCACGTGGTCTTTCCTCCCCTTGCAGAGAAGCACATTCCATTGCGCATCACGTATACCCACTACGGAGCGTCCCTGACAGATGACAAGAAAATCCTGGTGACGGCCTTGTGTGACGTGGCCCAGGGCGTGAAGCTGCTGGTGGAGAAGGCGATCACCCTGGAGAGCCCGGGCATCTTCATCGCGGTAACCCTCATGTTTTCAGACCCCTCCAGACCTCACCTGATGGCTCATTCGGCCAGGACCAGCCAGGAGTGGTACAGTGGCTGGCACTGAGGTCACCCTAGAAAGACACCCTGCCCCCCTGACGTCCAAGTCCTCTGCCCACTTTGGGGGCCCTGCAGGCAGGAGCCCCCAGGTGGTCCCATATGTGCTGTGAGTTCCCTTCCTGGTCTGCAAGCCCTGCCTTCCACGAGCGAGTTATTTTCAGGAATCCTGTTACTGATCCAGCGTGGTGGTGGTGGTGGGGGTCTGAGTGGCAGATGAGGCTCTGAGAGAACCCGGTGGGGGTCCCCTGCTCGGCCAAGGACGCTTGCTGGGAGATCTTGAGCCCGTCATGCAATCGCAGCCTGGCCTACCTCACAGAGCCATTGTGAGGATAAAATGGAGGGAAAGGGAGTTATGTAAGCCACCTTGGGTCCCAGCTGGGGAGAAAGGTGGAGTATGAACCATGTACATAAACAGACAAACCCTGCATGTGGGAGAAATAGCAGTCAAAGCGCCTGTGCGTGCTGTGTGCATGGAAGGGGTGCATTTCTGCAGGCCCCGCCCATGTCAGCATCATTTCCCATTCCCTAGTCCCCACCCCCACAGCTGCTACCTGAACCCCCCCCCCCCGGCCATGCTACTGGAGGGCTACGGGGGCTGCTTTTAAACATCGGTAACTGACCTATTGCTAGATCATTGCTAATAACGATGGCAATTCGCATATCACCATAGCTTGAACTTGGAACTATCTATTTAAAACCCACCAAGACCCCTGGTGTGTGTGTGTGTGGGGTGGGTGGGTGGTGGCTCTGGGGGGGGCGAGGAAAGTGTGTGTGGGGAGAACTCCTGTGTGCCCACTCAGAAGGAAGGCAGGGAGGGGGTGCTGGGGGGTGCAGCCTGCCTCTGGGCTCCAAGCAAGGGGCAAGCACAGATCCGCAACTCGGTTAGTCCCCCGTGGAACCTTTAGCCACTGGGGACTGTAGCTCATGGGTGGAGCTGGGGGGGGGTCTCTTTGTTGCCAGCTGCAAAAGGGGGCCTTGAGTGGCTGGGAAGAAGAGAGACCCCCAACAGGGGCAGCTCTCCACCCCAGGATGGACAAGACGGCTGGGGCTTTGCTGGCCCTGAGGGCAAGGGGCCCGTCTTCCACAGCCGCCCTTCCTGCTGATGGCCTATATGAGCCCCATGGGCTTGAAGGGCTGACCCTGGTTGCTTCCCTGCTGCAGGTTCCCCCACGTGTGGAGGTCAATAAGGCAGCCACGGTGGAGATCTCCTACTCCAACCCCCTCCCGGAGCCCGTGGACGACTGCGTGCTGCTGGTGACGCTCATGGGCCAGGCGGTCACCATCAAGTAAGTGGAGCCGGGGGGGGGGGCGGGGAAGTCCAGCTGCAGAGGGCAAAGCCCTTCCCCACCGCCCCCCCCCCAAAGTGTGTGTGTGTGGGATCTTTTCGTAAAAATCAAGCCCAAAGAGGTTCGAGAAAACCTGCTCTGGAGCCAGGGGAAATTTGGCAGGAGAATGACCGGATGAGCCTCGTGCGGCGTCCTCCAAAGATCCGCTTCGGCTCGGGAGGCAAAGCAGAGCAAGAGGCCCCTGCAGAAGCAGCCCTGCTCAGCCTTCAGGGCATGCCGGGAGGGAGACGTGCGAAGGGGAAGGCTAACCCTCCCCCACTGTGCCAGGGTTCTGATCCGAGTCAGGCCCCAAGAGGCTTCGGGATGGGTTTCCTGGGGCTCCCCCTGGTGATCCTGCGTGATGCGGCACGTAACGTCTGGATTGATCCCAAGAGAACAGTTGCTCCTCCAGGAACATCTAAGCTGCGGGAGTTTGGCTGTAAGGAGATGGCCAGGTGGTGATGCTGGGCCCATGGGGCTGGGCCTTTCCCCCTGGGCCATGCAAGCCAAAGAGCACCTGTGGGGCCGGGTGAGGCCTCCGGTGCCCCAGGGCGTTGTCTCTAGAAAGGCCGGGAAATGTCCCTTCCTTCTGCTCGGAGCCTCTCCTGGTCCCCTCACCGCTCTCCTCCCCTCCCTCTCTCTATTTCAGTGTGGCAGGATTGGCCCCAGGGGAGAAGTCGAAGATCTACTTCGAATTCACACCACGCACGACAGGAGCTATGCAGATGCACGTTGATTTCTCCTGCAACAAGTTCCACCACGTGAAGGGCTTTGTGCTCATGCAGATCGCTCCCTCTGCCTCCCTGTGATTTAGCAGGGCGGCGGGGCGGGGGGGGGGTCAGGAGGCTGACCGTCCTGTTTCCAAGCTGGGCCAGGGGTCCCTCTGCTGTTGCACTACCAGTAAAATTCTTTACAGAGCAGAAGCGCTTTGGTGTCTTCGTGTGTTGCAGGAAGCACGTAGTTTTGTAGCGGGTGGAGGAGTCCCTTCCCTTCCAAGAAGCCCCCCACAATACTTATTCCGACAAAGGCTAGGCGGTTGCAGAGGTGTACCATACGAGGGAATGAAAACCCCTCTGAGGGTCAGGGGAAGGCGGGAGGGTGGCATGTTCCCTGGAGGAGACTTGGGCAGCCACTGGTGCCCAGACACCTCGGAGGGCAAAATAGGGCGGTGCTTGTGGGTCAGGGGGCTGTTCCACCCCAGTCTGCCTTGGATGCACTCATCGGTCTCTGTTCAGGAGAATAGTTGGACACAAATCGGGTGCCACTTAGGGCTGGCAGGTCCAGGTGGGGAAATTCCTGGAGACTTGGGGGGGGTGGAGCCTGGAGAGGGTGGGGTTTGGGGTAGGGCCTCAGTGGGGTATAATGCCATAGAGCATCCATACCTTCAGACAGCCACTTTCTCCAGGGGGACTGATCTCTGTTGCCTGGAGATCAGTTGTAATTCCGGGGGATCTCCAGCCACCACCTGGAGGCTGGCAACCCTAGTGCCACTGGGAGTTTTGCCTTGAGGGCTCCAACTGCTCCACCTCACAGCCTCAGGCCTGGGATCGCGACAAGGTGTCACTTAGCACCCTTTCTCCCAAGTTAATCCCCACCTTTGCACCCAGCTCTTCTTGCTCCAAGGAGGCCAAAGAGGCACGCGTGTGTTTCCTTGCCGCTGGTTGCCCAGCCTCCAGGTGGGGCCTGTGGGGTAAAAGGCAGAGGCATGGAAAGTAGAGCCGTTTGTTTAGAGAAAAATATAGTCTTTATATAGCAGTATCAGTAAATCAATATACAGTCAAATTGTAACGAGACGGTTGCCCGCGTCTAAAACCAGGCTTCAGCTGGCCGGGAGAAAGACGGATCCCTCTCCGGGGAAGCCGAAAGCAGTTAGTCTTCAGACCTGTCAGACAGGTGAAGTTCTTTGAACCAGCTGTTTATCAGTACATTTATTTATATAGGGTTCAGTATTGCTTTGCAACTCCTTATCAAACACACAGATACCAATCTGGAGTTTATTTCACTTTATTGAAAATATACCCTAGTTTTTTAATGAAGCAAGCAATCAAAATATAAATGGCTATTAATATGAATCCTATAACAACAGAACATAGAAAGGCAATAAGAAATAAGTTCACTAACATTTCTCAATAAATCCTAAGTTTAACATTGCTCAAAGTTTCTATGAAATACATAGGTAGAAATAGGTTCTCACCTAGATTCTCCCAAGAGATCTCTTCCATCAGTACCCTGCTTATTCTTTCTGTGTTTGCAATTATATACCTAATCATATACAAATATTTAGGGTCTATTCACATGATAGCACAAACAAATATTGATTGGTTTGACACTTCACTGAATATTCATAATTTCATAGTACAGCCTTCCAATTAGTTAAAAAATTATGTCATTGTCTGATCTGCAAGAGAATACTATAAATCTCTGACAAGTGTCAAGAAAAAGTTAAGTTGGGCGATCACCATTGGTTGAATCTCTGATAGAGGAACATCAATCTCGGTAGAGTCCACTATTTTAATTAATTGCCAAAGGATGAGAGCACACCTGCTGAATTACCTAGTGCCAGCACGGCATGTGATGAACGCTTGGGAAGTACCAGGGCCCCCCACCCCCCACCCCCAGGCAACTCTGCCCCCACGGTCTGAAGCAGGACTGACTGCCAGCATTTCCCAGGCGGGACCTGCTCGGGGCTCGGTTTCACTTGACGGTGTTCTCCTTGTTTGTTTTAAAGAATGCCCCGCTCTCCTTTGAACATCCGGGTGCCGGGGCTACTTTGTCAAGGAAGTGCTTTCAAACAAGTCTATTTAATTTATTCGAACTACATTGACTCAAACCCCAGGGTCTGTTCCAAGTATTTCCTTTGCCCAAACGAGTGAAGGCACGCTCCTCCTTTCTGGCAATTGCTAGAGGCACCCACGGCCACTTCCTGGTTTTCCCTGGAAACGGCGTTCCCACGTGAGCGGTCCTCCCCCCCCCCCCACCCCCCCACACACACCCGGTGTCCTTACCCCCGACTCTCGCGCAGGAAGCCAGCCTCAGCCTGACGACGCTACTGATTCGCTCGTCGTCTGAAAGAGACGTTTGCGTGCATTGTCCTTTTTCAGCGTTCCTGTTCTACAGTCCAAGCCCAACTGCCTTCCGCTTTATCTTCCTAAGGATCTTTGCTGTCAGATTCAGAGCTTGTAATCTGTGTACTGAAAGACTGATGCTATCACACGTTATAATCCACTTAGTGATTGACTGCAGAGGAGTTAGCCGTGTTAGTCTGTGGTAGCAAAATCAAAAAGAGTCCAGTAGCACCTTTAAGACTAACCAATTGTACTGTAGCATAAGCTTTCGAGAATCAAGTTCTCTTCGTCAGATGCCTGATACAGAGACTGGTCAAATATAGAAGGGGAGGGGGGAGGGGGGGAGGAGAGAGAAGAGGCAATTAGGGCGTGAGAGGGAGGGTGCAACCAAAACATTCCTTTGCTAGTAAATGTAAACATCTCCTTTTGGTGTTGGGGTCAGTTGGAGTTTGCCCTGTTAGTTTGTAGCAGCCAAACAGCTAGACCATCCAATTCCAATGCAGTATAAGCCTTCGATAACCACAGCTCTCCCCGCCAGATGCATCTGACAAAGAGATCTGTGGTTCCCAAAAGCCCACGCCAGGTGCCACTGGGCTCCCCCAGACGCCACCTCTGTAAAGGAAATCTGTTACCTGTGATAATGTGATAACCATTCATAGTCCCTATTCAGTCCCAGCTTGACAGAGTCAAATTTGCATATGAATTCCAGTTCAGCAGCCTCCCGTTGGATTTTGTTTTTGAACTCCCTCCCCTCCTGCTTCTGGGGAAGAAAGAATGTGTCACAACAGGAAGGAGAGACTCCAACCAGAGGTATCCGCAAGAGAATGGCCCGAGGCTTACAACCTCTGCCTCCAGGACGCCACGGATGCCTCCGAGGCGCAGGAGGGCAGAACAGGCAGAGATGAGGGGAAGGGACGGACAGCAAACACAAAAGGAGGCATCCCTGTGGCTGGCTGCAGCTGGTTCTTAGCCTGCTCCTCCTCACCCCAGGCCAACAGCAGGTCTTACCCTTCCCTGGCAACTGGGGGAAGGGCTCACCGGACGTTCTTGCTGCACAGCCTTTCTCTAAGCTGCACTTTGGCCAGAATCCGTATCAAGTCAGCACTGGAAGGGAGCAGGTGGATCGTCTGGTCCCAAAGTCGAGGTGGCATCTCTCAAAAGCAGAGGCCTCCTGGAAAGTCATCTGGGAAAGTGAGTCCCCCCCCACTCCACTTATCCTCACAGCCCAGCACTGCAACATCTCCAGGGGGTGCCCTTGAAGACTCTCCGGAAGGCACAGTTGGCACAGAAGGCTGGCAGGAGCGGGTCGCAGGGACGACATCTGCACTGGCTCCCCATTGGCTCTTGGGCAACTCAAGGTGCTGCTATTGCCCTTGAATGTCCTGCCTGGCTTGAGACCCCCATGCCTTCAGGGCCGCATCCTCCCACGTGGACCTGCCCCTCCAGTATGGTCTTCTTCAGAGGCCCTGCTCTGGGCACCGCTGCCACCTGCAGCTCAATGGTGGCAGCCCTAGAAAGGGGGCTGAAACTTTGCAGCCCCTTCCCCAGGGAGATGCGTCCGCCTCCCTCCGTTATTGTCTCCCACCAGCCAGAGGGTAAAGATGCCCTTGGTTTTGTTTGGCGTTCCCTCCTGAAAGCTCATTGACTCTCTCTCCTCCCTGGCTGTTTTCTGTGTTTATATGTTGTATTTGTTTCAAATATTGTATATATTTTATTGTATTTTAATCATTGTTTGGGGCACTTATTGCCTTGGGGACCCTCGGATGGAGAGGTGGCATGCAAACGTATTGAATAAATAAAATAACCCCGTGACCTTCATAGCAGAGCGGGGATTTGAGAGCAGGTCTCCTGGTCACACTCAACAAGCTGACCAGCCCAAAGCTGGAAGGGAGCAAAGGTCAGGGACGGCCTCCAGCCTTCTCCACATGCAACGTGACAGGGGCCACACAGGGCTGCCCTCCACGGCCTGGCAGGGGCCACTGTCCAGCCGGATTCTGTTTGGGGCTGGGCCTGCTTGGTTGCTTCTTGGTGGGATGCTGGGCTGCCACACTTAAAGGGGTGCATTTGAATATTTGGGAGAATCTGAAATGTCCCCAAACACTCCCCAAATTCTGGGAGTAACCATCATTTATCTTCTGGATTGGAGGGTTGTTTCATGTTCCTGGGAGGCAGCAGGAGTAGCAAGCGGGGAGGGAGCTCAGCGTGCTTGAACCCTTCTGGTCCGTGGTGTGTCAGCCTTCTAAACGTTAAAGGACTCTTCTTGTCAACTGGATGATAACCTGGCTTTGCCGATTCTTCCCCTGCTTGTGCTTGGAAAACATTTTCACAGGGGAGACTTAAACCACCTTTGAGCTGCTTCTGGGTGGATGTTTTTCTCCACATCAGCCTCCAAATTGGGGTGGATTTTCTAGGAATCTACGTGACATCATGCTCTAGTGATGCTCTAAGTGTCCTTTCCATGTGTTCAACATGCTCTTTCCTAAACCTGCTTTCCCCAGTCTTTTGGCGAAATGTGGACTTTGGAGTGCTTTTTAAAAAAAACAGTAATTGCCATAGCAATATGACGCTGTAACGATGAGCTGTAACAATTACCATTTTTTAAAAAATCCATCTGGTAGTTCAGTAGGGAAAAGTGCGGGCCATGCGGCAGCTGTGAAGGAAATGGTTCAGAAAACTTCCGCATGGAAGTTCCGGAAATGGGAAAGCTGACTGTAGATTCCCTGCTTGGGGAGGGGGGGGGTGTTATCTGTTGCTCTTTGTGCAGAAGAGAAAGCAGGAGGAGAGGCATTTGAAGTGCAAAAGAGCATTTTGGCAGTCAAGGTATTTGCACTATAAATCCCATTCAGACAAGCACGGCTTCTCTGCTCTCGCCGGGTACGTGGAGTGTAACCTTTGCAGGATCAGGCAACAACGAGCTTGGCTGCTTCCAGGACCCGGCGCCCTTTTCTCTCTTGGCACGCTGTGCATTGGAGGCCTGAGGGCTTTGGCAAGCCTGGCGCTTGAACATTTCCAGCTTTGCCTCCACCCATCCTATCAACCCAACCCTGAGAGCTGACAGATGCGTTGATGCTCCTGGCTCACGTGACCCAAGCGAGGCCACGGCAAGCAGCTGCAGTGCAGCCCTGCCATGGTTTCCAGAAGAGCTGCAATTGGGGCCCCTAAACAAAAAGCTCCCAGGGAACAGCAGAGGTTGGGTCCCCTCAGCCATCGCCGCCTGGTTTCCAAATCACTTGCATGACAGGACAGCTGTAGGAGTTCAGTCCAGACTCTCCGCCCAAGGCAGGAGGGGCTCTCAGTCCCCCCCCAGCCGCTTTCCTGTCGTTCTCAGCAGCCCTCTCTCCTGTCAGCCTCCAGGTGGCAACCCTTCACCTGCCAGGGGCTTTCTGCAGGCCAAGCAGGTGCACCAGGACTTGGCACATAACAAGAAGCCCTTGACAGTCTTCCCCCAGCACACGGCAGGCCTCGCTCCCAGTCGCGGGAATTCCTTTCTGTGCAGGAATGTCTGGAATGAAAACTCGTCTGGAAAGCTCGTTTTAGGGTAGTCAGCAAGCATTCCTCGACAGGCTTCTTCTGGGACAGCTGTGCTGTAATCTCTGTGCCGACCCACTTCCAAGATGGCCACAAAAGAAGGCAACACGCCTGGCCCTGTTGTGTTTGCAGAGGTAAACAGTGGTCCCACTGCCCAGGTCGTCCAGGCTGGGGACAGAGCCAAGTCTGACGCCAAGCAGCTTGGCAGCACCTCAGTGCCACGGCTGCAGGCAACTGCACCCACTTGGGTGTCACCGGCAGCTCGGAGCATTTCAAAGCCCAGACCTCACCTATGAGACGTTGCCTGTTGTCAACACAAGCAGGCTGAAGGCCTTGTGGGGCCTGCCCCATATCAGCAGGATCAGAGCAGTGGGCCACTAGCCAACGAACATGTATGAGGCAAGGGAGGCGGGCAAAGCACTCTGTCATGAAGCTGGCAGCTCAGTGCTCCTTTGCTCCGTTGCGGGCAGACTCGTTGAGAGGGCCTGGTTGAACTGGCATCTCCTGTTGGAGAGCGATTCCACCTCTTCACAAGGCGGGCGGGTGTGTGGGCAGGCCGCTTCTCTCCACTGGAAATGCAGTGGCACCAACACTTCCTAAACGCCCGGCTGGCAAAGAGGGGAGCTGGGCTTTCCTGGGCACCTGCTCAGCCAGCACCTCCCAGGCTGGACTGGAGAGCTGTGGAGGCCAGAAGGGAAGGCTGTTTTGCCAGTCAGGATGTCAGCAGAGGCGGCTTCTCAGCCTGCTTGGCACCTCGGCCGCGGGGTCTTTTCTCCCAGGCTCCTGTAAAGAGAGGCAGGGATATAATTTTCATTTGTTCATGTAGTAACCCCCCCGCCCAAAATGCGCATGGCCCTTGACAGAGCCCCAGAAGGAAGGCAGAGGCACTTACAAGTCTCCTTATGTCGGAGGGCTGGGATAGGAGGGGGACTCGGCAGCAATCATTCATTCATTCATTCATTCATTCATTCATTCATTCATTCATTCATTCATTCGAATGTTCATTTTCTTGGCATGTTTGAGGCTTGGTCTCCAAAGCAGAGAGGAACGGACTGCACCAGAGGTGTCTTTAGAAATGTATGCCCCACTTTTCTTCCTAATGGAGGCACAAAGCAGCTTTCAAGATCATCCTTCCTGCCTGTCCCCTCCACCGCCCCGGAGCTTGCCCAGGATTACGAGTGTCCACCCGGCTACAGAGATCTTCACTTGGGGAAAAGGGCAGCTTCAAAGGGTGGGCTCTATAATATCATATCCCAGGTTAAGTTGGAGTTATGGTGGCACAGCACACTGGCTCTGCCTCACTGGCCCCAGCCACGGGCACAGCCTGCTGCAGCCACCCACCAGTGGGAGACTGGTCTATGTCCCCATGCTGGGGTATACCTGGGAGAGGTGCAGTGGGGGTCGGGGGGGGGGCAGGGATGCTGGCTTCCATGAACTGGGGCAAAAGTCCAGTCCTCTGCCAGGAAAAATAAAACCCTTGCGCAGAAGACAGGCCGCAGCTGCTGGTTGGGATGCCTCCCAGCCGACCCAATGCACCTGGCAGAACCTTGGGATCCGTTGCCTTGCAGGATCAGGGCTCTGTGCAGCTGTGCATCAACCACTGGCCATCTCCAGTCAGCACCCTGGCTGCAGCATTCTGCACCAATGGCCGTTTCTGGACACTTTTCAAGGGCAGCCCCACGAACACGGCCCTGCAGTAATCTAATCCAGGGCATGCACCACAGTGGCCAGGTCTTTCCTGCCCAGAAAAGGGAACAGCTGGCTAACCAGTCAAAGCTGGTAAATGGCACCCCTAGCCACAGCTTCCATCCGCTTGTCCAGCAGTAGGCCAGGGTCCAAGAGCATCCCCAGACTATGGATCTGTTCCCTCAAGGGGAGTGCAACCCCATTCAGAATGGGGGACACCCGGGAAGAAGTATGACCCGGGACACAACTGGAAAGACTGTGGACTGGACTATAGGACAGTTCGGTGGATAGGGAACTGGTTAGAGGACCGCACTCAAAGAGTGGTGGTCAACGGCGTTTCATCAGATTGGAGGGAGGTGTCCAGTGGGGTGCCACAGGGCTTGGTTTTGGGCCCGGTACTTTTCAATATTTTTATCAATGATCTGGATGAAGGAGTGGATGGGCTGCTCATTAAATTTGCTGATGATACCAAATTGGGAGGAGTAGCAAACACCCAAGAAGATAGAATTAAAATTCAACAAGACCTGAATACTCTGGAGAAGTGGACAGCTGTGAATAGGATGCAATTCAACAAAGACAAGTGCACAGTATTACATCTGGGCCACAAAAATGGGAAGCACAAATACTGGATGGGGGATACACTTCTGGGCAGTAGTATATGAGAAAGGGATCTTGGGGTAAGAGTGGACTGTAAACTAAATATGAGCAGTCAGTGTGATGCGGTGGCAAAAAAGGCTAATTCAGTCTTGGGTTGTATCAACGGGGCCATAGCATCGAAATCGCAGGAGGTCATAACCCCTCTCTATACTGCCTTGGTCAGGTCACACCTGGAGTATTGTGTGCAGTTCTGGAGGCCTCACTTCAAAAAGGATGTGGACAAAATCGAGAGGGTGCAGAGGAGAGCGACGAGAATGATCAGGGGTCTGGAGACTGAGCCCTACGAGGAAAGGCTGAGGGCCTTGGGAATGTTTAGTTTGGAAAAGGTTGAGGAGGGACACGATTTATTGTCAAAGGCTTTCACGGCCGGAGAACGATGGTTGTTGTGGGTTTTCCGGGCTGTATTGCCGTGGTCTTGGCATTGTAGTTCCTGACGTTTCGCCAGCAGCTCTGGCTGGCATCTTCAGAGGTGTAGCACCAAAAGACAGAGATCTCTCAGTGTCTGAAGATGCCAGCCACAGCTGCTGGCGAAACGTCAGGAACTACAATGCCAAGACCACGGCAATACAGCCCGGAAAACCCACAACAACCAGGGACACGATTGCTCTCTTGAAATAATTGAAAGGCTGTCATTTGGAGGAGGGCAAGGAGCTGTTTCAGTTGGCAGCAGAGGGTAGGACCCGAAGCAATGGGCTTAAATTACATGCACAAAGGTACCGGCTGGATATTAGGAAGAACTTTTTCACGGTCAGAGTAGTTCAAAAGTGGAATCAGCTGCCTAGGGAGGTGGTGAGCTCCCCTTCACTGGCAGTTTTCAAGAAGAGGCTGGATGAATATTTGTCAAGGATGCTTTAGGCTCCTCCTGCATTGGGCAGGGGCTTGGACTAGATGGTCTCTGTATGGCCCCTTCCAACTCTGTGATTTCGTGATTCTGTGAAACCCCAGGCCAGACCTTCTGCTCACCAGCAGCACTTCCATCTCGTCAGAATTCAGCGTCAGTCTATGAGCCTGCATCCCTCCCAAAATGGCCTCCAGGCACCAGTTCAGGGCTTCTACAGCCTCCCTGGGATCAGCTGGGAGTGCAAGACAGAGCGGAGTGTCATCTGCATACCGGTTACAACCCAGCCCACATCTCACCCAGCAGTTGCATGTAGATGTTAAAGGGCAGGGGGGATAAGACAGAACCTTGCTGGACCCCAAAGGCTCAAGACTGAGCCACAGTCCCCCAGCATCACCTTCGGAATCCTACCCTCCAGACAGAACCCAAAGCCCTGCAGAACGGTGCCTCTAGTCCCAGTCTAGAAAGGTGGTCTGTAAGGATACCACGACTGATGGTGTCAAAAGCCACGGAGCGGCCCAGGAGAATCAACTGAGCTGCACTCCCTCGCTCCATCTCCCAGCACAGGTCATCCTCCAGGCCACCAAGGCTGTTTCAGTTCTCTAAGCAGGCCTAAAACCAGGCTGCAAAGGATTTCAGCTCTTTGACTCATCCAGGAAAGTTTGAACTTTTCCAGCCACCACCCATTCAATCACCTTGCTCCAGAACGGGACATTTGCCACTCTCACCACCAGGGGGCGCATGACCTGGCACAGGCAGCAGCACTTCCTCATTTCAACAGGAGATGGCAGGACAACTAAATCCATGGATGAAGTTGTAGGCAGCCAGATGGGTCCAAATGTTAACGCACGATCAAGAACAAAAATCTACACCACGCCTTTTACTACCTGGAGAGGAGTTCGCCGTTGTATTGTCGAAGGCTTTCACGGCCGGGGAACGATGGTTGTTGTGGGTTTTCCAGGCTGTATTGCCGTGGTCCACGGCAATACAGCCCGGAAAACCCACAACCACCATCGGAGTTAGCCGTGTTAGTCTGTAGTAGCAAAATCAAAAAGAGTCCAGCAGCACCTTTAAGACTAACCAACTTTATTGTAGCATAAGCTTTCGAGAACCACAGGTCTCTTCGTCAGATGCATGGAGGGCAAGAAGAAACTGGTCAGATATATAGGTGGAGAGGGGAGGTGCAAACAGAAGCTTCTGATATGGAGATCAGTTTGCTTCTGTTAAGGAAGTCAGTTACTTCTGATAATGAGATAATCATTCATAGTCCCTATTCAGTCCCAGCTTGACTGAGTCAAATTTACATATGAATTCCAGTTCAGCAGCCTCCCGTTGGATTTTGTTTTTGAAAGGTTTCTTTTTCTTTCTTTTTTTAAAAAAATTTTATTGGTGAGTATACCTTTCGAATTTCATACATACATTCCCTCAATATCTGATTAACCCTATCCCCCACCCTTTTCCTCCCCCCTCCCTATCGACTTCCAACAGCTTTCCAACCCTTACCCCCTCTTATTACTTAATGAAAACCCTTACTCTAAGCACATTCTAATTTTTTTCAGATATTCTATCATATATATCAAATATTCTATCGATATAGTATACATCTATCAGTTGTACTATCAAATATTCTATCAATACAGTATACTTGTATTGATTATACTATCAATGTAGTATACATCTGATACCCCTCAATATAGCAGACCAGAATAATATAATATAATATATAACAAAAATCTTAGTTTGAACATATTCTATTTCTTTTAAGCATATTTTCTATCAAATATATTACTGTCAATATAATATGTATTATAAAACCTCTACTGTGTGCCCTGCCACCAATGTGGCACAGCACGCAACACCATATTACGCAATCATTATATAATATACCATCTGATCCACTAACATACTATATTACATATAGTATATAATATATATATATACCCCGTTATATTAGCTTAGATTATAGTTACATTTCCCCTATATGGTAAGATCCCCCCCCTCTCTCTTATCCTGATTTTTCTTTAAAAATTCTCAAACTGCCACAGTTCTCCTTTTACATCCCATTTTTTCCCCAAAAATTGTTTCAATTTCCCCCAGTCAGTAATATATTGCCCTAGGTCAAGATCTTTGAGTTTCCTTGTCATTTTGTCCATTCTGCCATGTACAGCAATTTATAAATCCAATCTTCTACAGTTGGTATTTCTTGTGTCTTCCATTTCTGCGCATACAAAAGTCTTGCCGCTGCAGTCATGTAAAATAACAATGTTCTATACTGCACTGGAACAATCTCCATTCCAAGGTTCAGTAGCAACAGTTCTGGGTTCTTATTAATTTGGATTTGCAAAATCTCATTAATTACTTCAATTATTTCTCCCCAGTACTGCTTGGCTACTTCACAAGTCCACCACATATGATATAGTGATCCTTCATGCTTTTTGCATTTCCAACATTTGTCCGACATATTGGTATTTCCTAGCGCAATTTTCTTTGGTGTCAAATACCATCTGTAGATCATTTTGTACACATTCTCTTTAATATTCGTACAGGTTGAAATCTTCAATGTGTTTTTCCATAGATGCTCCCACGCCTCCATCGTTATCTCTTTATGAAAGTTTATTGCCCACTTCACCATCTGGACTTTTACTGTTTCATCCTCTGTATGCCATTTCAGAAGTAATTTATAGATTTTAGATATTTCTTTCTTGCCTTCTTGTAGTAACACTTCCTCCAGCTCCGATTTTTCCAATCTTATACCTCCTCTCAGGCAGTCCGCATTATAAAGATCTCTGATCTGTCTGTACTGGAACCATCCATAACAAGGAGACAATTCTTCTTCTGTCTTTATTCTCAACTTTGAATATTGTATTTGTATAATCTCCTTGTACGTTAGGCATTGCTGTTCATTATCAACAGTTCTCGGATCTATTACTTCATACAGAACCACCCATGAAGGAATTCCTTCCTCCATATATGCCTTATATTTCTTCCAGACCGTGAAGAGGCTTCTTCGAATATAATGGTGCAAAAACATAGAGTCTGCTTTTACTTTATCATACCACATGTACGCATGCCAACCGAATATTTTTTTATGTCCTTCCAAGGCCAGAAGCTTACGGTTTTTTAACATCATCCAATCCTTCAGCCATACCAGACATATTGCTTCGTGGTATAACCTTATGTTGGGCAGTTGTAAACCACCTCTTTCCTTCGCATCTTGTAATACCTTCATTTTCACTCGAGGTTTCTTGCCTGCCCACACAAAGTCTGAAATTTTCCTTTGCTATTTATCAAATTGTTTGGAGTCTCGGATAATTGGAATGGTTTGCAACAAGAACATTACTCGTGGTAAAACATTCATTTTTACTGCTGCTATTCTTCCCAGCCAAGATAGGTTCAGTTTGTTTCATTTTATTAAGTCTCTCTCTATTTGTATCCACAATTTCTCATAATTATTTTTAAACAGATCTATATTTTTCACAGTTGTTTTTGAAAGGTTTCTGTTGAACTACAGTGACCTTTAAGTCCTTGATGGAATGTCCTGGTAGATTGAAGTGTTCTCCCACTGGTTTCTGGACGTTGCCATTTTTACAGCGCAATCCTATGGCCGGCCCCAACGCCGACGCGGCTGCACTGGTGGTGTGGCGGCGCCGCCGGGCCGGATCCTGTGCCAGCAAAGTGTGGCCGCAGCAGCGCCCGCAGCGGCGCAGAGATGCAATTTTGGAGAACCAGAAAGTGTTGTGGGCGGGTCTGATGCACGGCCGCCGCCAGGCGCAGCCAAAGGGCGCTGTTCCTGACAAGCGTCAGGGGGAGGGGCCAGGAAAGGCGCAGCCTATGGGCAGCACGCGATCCCGGCCAGGCCCCAGAGCAGCAGGCAAACCGCGCCCATGCTGGCAGACTGCCTCAGCTCGTGTGTCGGGCGGGGCTCGCAGTCGGGAAGGAGAGGGGTGGGCGTAGTCTGAGAAGCCTTTCCCCCGTTTGCCCAATGTAGCACCAAGTCCGTGGCGGCCGCGTCCAGAGAGGTTGGCATGGGACTGGCAGGCGCCCTGCCATGAGGAATCCAGGGCAGCAGCCAGTCTCTGGCAGCAGGGGACAGCCCCCAAGTGGCGCCGAAGGGGAGGGCTGGCCTGAGGCCGCCACCAAGAGGCAGACACAGCGGGCCTGCCCCCTCGTCCCCATCCCAAGGCAAAGAACACAGACACCCATTGCACAGAAATCAGCCTTTATTATTACATCATCCCACCTCCCCCAGCAGACGTGAGGAAGGGGAGGCGTGTAGGAGAGCCGCCTGTGCAGGAAAACACCCCACCCCACCCCCAAGGCAGCAGCGGCGGTCACCGGCGAGGCCGGCGGCCGGACCCCCTTGGCCGTCCACGGGCCCGGCCTCTCGCACGCAACTGGGCCCGAGGGAGGGGTGCCTCTGGGGCGGGTGGAGCTGCTGCAGCGGGTGGGGCCGGAGGGTCGAGGATGGCGACGAGCCGCCCGAGCAGGGCTTCGGCACGGACTTGAGAGGCACACCCCACCCCTCCCAACAACCATGGCCTGTTGGCGTGGGAGGCTGGCAACTGCTCCACGGGATTGGATGTGAGGCAGGACGCCCTGGGGTGGAAGGTGTTGGAATGACCAATGGGGCTGCTGCAGACGCCCGAGGGGCTGGACCCACTCTGGGAGGCGGCCGCTCATGGGACTGTGTTGCTGGGGCTGCGGCTGCGATGGGGGCGACCCTCCCCAGGCGCGCGAGACCTCCTGCCCGGGATATGGCATCCGCCTGCCACCACCCTGGATTCTCCATTGGTGGGGGCTAGGGTTCCAGCGAGCGGACCGTTTGCCCTGCCATCTCCCGCCCCCTTGAAGCTGCAGCTCGCACCACCCTCTCCCTGGCTTATCGTGTGCCAGCTACTCTCCCCACCGGGGATCCCCGCTCACATGCCCCGCCCCAACCCTCTACCTGGCCATAGATACAGGGGGGTTAGCCGTGTTAGCCTGTGGTAGCGAATTCAAAAAGGGTCCCGTAGCACCTTTACAACTATCCAATTTTATTGTGGCACAGGCTTCTGAGAATCAAGTTCTCTTCGGCAGATGGGTGGTACAGACACTGGTCAAATACAGAGGAGGAGGGGGGGAGGAGGGGGGAGGGAGGGGGTGTTACTGTGAGGGGAGGGAGGGGGCGGGGAGGCAGGACGGGGTGTGTCGGATACATTTGTGGCAATGTGCAGGTGGGGAGATGTGACGGGAGTGTTGGGGGAGGGGCGGAGGACGAAGTCAGACTCGCAGACACAGAAGACAGTTGTTGTACATCTCGTTTTATTGCACTGGAAAGAGCGGGCTTGCGTTTAGGCTGGCGAGGGAGGCCGCGGCGCGACGGTGCTTCCTGGGCTGCAGCCAACCGTCCGTCAGAGATGTTTGGGGAGGGCGGGGCGCGGGGGAGCAGCCATGCCCTGGACGTGCCTGTGGGGGAAAAAGACACGTGTGGGCTTTGCCTCGTTCCACTGGCAAGGCAAGCCCCACACTCCGCCATCCGGGGGGGGGTTGCACATGGTCGAGGGCAGCAGCTGATGCCTGACGGTCTGGCGAGGATGCACTCAGCCTTGGGAAGCCTTTACCTTTATGGGAGGGAATGAGCTGGTCACAACAAACACCTGGCCACATGTGGTTTTCGAGGTGCCTGCCTCTGAGGCAGCCAGGGGCGGCCATGGTTGCCCCCCACCCCTGCTGGGCCTCACCCAAAGCGGCAAGTGAGCGGGTGGGTTCAGGTGAATGGGTGGTTTGCACTAATCTGCGGAATGCCCCCCCACCTCCTCCTTACCTGTCAGCGCTCCGTCGGTCATCACCAGGTGGGAGTGCCAGAGTCAGGGCACCTGCAAGGAAACGGGAGAGCATGCGGTTAATTTGCAAAGTGTCATTCCCTTCTGCCACGGAAGGGTTAGTTTGTTTGTGCTTAGTTAGAAGCAACTAGCATGCATCAGTTAGCTGTGGAGTCATTCTTTCTATCACGGTAGAAAGAGAGTTAGGCAGACATTTGCACCTCTTCCCCTTTATGCGAAGTTCCCCCAGTTTTTCGCAAAGTCCCCCGAGTGCATTCTGCGCCTGCCAATGTGAATGCCCTCAGCCCGTTTCGGTTTTCAAAGGGGCAATGCCACTCAGCAGACGGGCAGAGCCTCCGGCCGAGTGCTCACTTACCTGGGGGTTTGGGCGGCGCTGGCCGGATGTTTTGTAGGGCGCGGTCGCAGGTGATTGGGTGCAGAGAGGGGGGCTCGTCCACGCCGGGCGCGCACACTGATTGGTCCCCGGGATAGTTCTCATCCTATGCTCCTTCGGGCCATAGGGGTGGGGCGGGGCGCTCAGAGAGGGGGCTGATTTTTCGCCGTTCCATGGACGCCTATGGGCTACGCCTTCTTTTTCCGTGGCGTAGCTTTTTTGCGCCGCTGTGGGCGTTCCCGCTTCTGGAGGAGCTTAGGGAGCGGACTAACTCCGACCCCGCCTTGCTCCCCGCCCCCCCCTGCGTCGGCGTAGGGCTCTACGCCACTCCTGCGCTGCCGCCCGGGTGCCTGTGGCTTGCACCGGTGCTGGCCCGCCGGCGGGCCAGCGCCGCGTCCCAGCGCGGGTGGAAGGCCACTTACGCGGGCGTACGGGCTAGATGCGCCCTCGCAAGCCTTAGTTCGGTTCCTGTTCACTTTCCGTGCCCTTCTTAGGATTGGGCTGTTAATGTCAGATTTGTGTCCATTTATTCTTTTGCACAGAGGTTGGCTGGTTTGTCCAATGTACAGAGCAGATGGACATTGTTGGCACATGAGGGCATATATCAGATTGGAGGATGAGCAGCCGTAAGAGCCAGAGACAGTGTAGTTGATGCCATTGGGTCCTGTAATTGTATTCCCTGAGTAGATATAGGGGCATAGCTGGCATCTGGGTCTGTTGCAGGGGCTGGTACCTGTGCTGGTGACTCTGCTAGCTGATACATGATTGTAAGTGAGAAGTTTACCTGGGTTACTACCTGGGTTCGCCATGTGGGAAGTATATTCATTGAAGAAAAATACTTCATGTGCCTTTACTATTGCTATGCATTATTATTCTCAGGAACAAATGTAGTATTTGCAATGCAACTTGCAAGAGAATAAGACTTGAAACAAAACGACCAAAGCAGAATGCATGTTATGTATGTTAGTCACTGTGAAGATTGAGACCAGCCACTGTGAAGCTTGCTATAAGGTAGTTACACTGCACCTGCACTCACTATTAGCGAGACACTGCCTATAGGTTGATACAGAAACTACTTAGTAAAGCTGTTCATGCAAAATGTAGCCGAAGAAGAAGGGGAAAGAAAATGTGTTACTGAAAGAAGGAAGCTAGCTGTGAGTTAATTAGATTAGCAGGACCTTTCAAGGCTGAAAAGAAATGTCATGTCTGAGCCCCATCCATGCCAATTTTGATTCTGTTCTGCTGATTGCAGTGTATCTTGCTATAGCTCAATATCACTTTGCTAGTGTCATAACTATTCTTTTCTCAGGCTTTCACAGGTGTTTATCTGTTGGACTGTAACGGCTTCCAGTGTTTATGACCTCGTGCTCATTCCGAGACAGTGCTGTGTTTTGCTTCCTAGTAACTCAACGTGATATCACAAATATGTGAAATGTTCTCACACCAAGAGAGCGCCAAAGTATTCTTTATGGTTGGGAGGGGGGAGAAAGGAGTAAACTAAAATGTTAAAAGAGACGTTTCTCTCACATGATGTCATTCCTTTAAAAAAAATTTTTTTTAAAGAATTTTTATTGGATGGGTTTACAAACATAAACATAATAATCATTATCATTTTCCATCCCATTGCATTTCCCCCCTCCCTTTTCTTTTTTTTTTTTTGAAAAATTTTTATTGGGTTAGAATCCATTATTTCCACATTTACATTCAATTTTCCCCAATTTTTTCATCTCTAACCCCCTCCCTTTCCCCCCCTTTTTGTTGACTTCCAGCAGCTTTCCAACCCTTTGTCCCCTTTCCCTTACTTTTATTAGCTTCCTCTATCTAAAACAAATATATATTCTCCATTATTCTAAGCAGTACATCCTTAACTATTTTTAACATTATATGCCCAAACTGTAAGCCTTTGTTTCCATCTTAGATAAACAATTTATCCCAATTTTTCAATTTCAGGTATTTCTATATATCATAAACCATATAGATCATACATTCGTTTATATCAAACAATTTGACTTATTCTCTATATATATTACTCATTCTATCTTTTTATAATAGTTCTATATATCTCTCCTCACGTAGTCAATCAATTTGACCCATCTATATCTTCAGACATTCAGTTTGGTACAAAACTTGTCAGAAAAAAAAGAAAATATTGTTAGTTAATCACTCCTTATATTTAGTCCTTATAATTAATTATTTTCTCTATGTTCTGTTTGTTAACCTATATATATCTATATATATGTCAATCTATTAATCTGACTGCTTATTAATTCACATTTATCTCTTCTCCCCCCGGTAAAGTCTCCCCCCTCTACTTCAATACTTCAGTAGTTCTCAAACTGCCACAGTTTTCCTCCCACCTCCCATTTCTTCTCCAGGTATTGTTTCAGCTTCTCCCAGTCTGTGTTGAACTGCCCTGAGTCCAGATCTCTCAGTTTTCTTGTCATCTTGTCCATTTCAGCCATATACAGCAATTTGTAAGTCCAATCTTCAATAGTTGGCACTTCTTGTACTTTCCATTTTTGCGCATACAAAAGTCTAGCTGCTGCTGTCATATAAAATATCAACGTCCTGTGTTGGGCTGGAATTCCCTCCATTCCCAAGTTCAGTAGCAGGAGTTCTGGGTTCTTATTAATTTGAAATTGTAAAATTTCACTCATTTCTCTTATTATTTCCCCCCAGTACTGCCTGGCTACCTCACACGACCACCACATATGATAGAGGGAGCCCTCATGCTTCTTACATTTCCAGCATTTATTAGAAGTATTCAAATTCCCTAGCGCAATCTTCTTTGGTGTCATGTACCAACGATAGATCATTTTATAAATGTTCTCTTTGATATTAATACATGTCGTTGTCTTCATTGTAGTTTTCCACAAGTATTCCCATGCCTCCATTGTTATTTCTTTATTAAAGTTTATAGCCCATTTCACCATTTGTGTTTTAACTATCTCATCCTCGGTATACCACTTCAACAGTACTTGGTATACCTTGGATATTCTTTTCTTATCTTCTTTAAGAAGGGTCTGCTCTAGTTCCGAATTCTCTATTCGTATACCTCCCTTTACAGAGTCCGAATTATATAAGTCTCTGATCTGTCTATACTGGAACCAATCGTAGTTAGGTGATAGTTCCTCTTGTGTCTTTATTCTAAGTTTGGATGCTTCAGTTTTAGTTATTTCTTTATACGTTAAACATTGTTGTTCATTATCAACAGCTCTCGGGTCTATCACCTCATATGGAACCACCCACAAAGGGGTTCCTTCTTGTAGATAAATTCTGTACTTCTTCCAGATTATATATAGACTTCTCCGAACAAAGTGATGCAGGAACATCGAGTTGACCTTTACTTTGTCATGCCATAAATATGCGTGCCATCCAAATATTTTTTTATATCCCTCTAGGGCTAATAGTTTCTTGTTCTTTAATGTCATCCATTCTTTCAACCAAACTAGGCAGATTGCATCATGATAAAGTCTCAGATTGGGCAGTTGCATTCCGCCTCTTTCCTTTGCATCTTGTAAAACTTTCACTTTCACTCGAGGCTTCTTGCCTGCCCAAACAAAATCTGATATTTTCCTCTGCCATTTTTCAAATTGTTTGGAGTCTCTGATGATTGGTATTGTCTGTAGCAAAAACATTACTCTTGGTAACACATTCATCTTAACTGCTGCAATCCTGCCCAACCATGACAAATTCAATCTATTCCATTTAATCAAGTCTCTCTCTATCTGAGTCCATAGTTTTTCATAATTGTTTTTGAATAGATCTATGTTCTTTGCAGTTAATTCGACTCCCAAATATTTCACTTTACTTGTTACTTCACAATCCGTTATTTCCATTAACAATTGTTGTTTCTGCTTAGTCATATTTTTGCATAATATCTTTGACTTCTTTTTGTTAATGAAGAAACCTGCCAAGTCTCCAAACTCCTTGATCTTATCTATCACTCTTGGCATGTTCTCCAATGGGTCCTCTACAATTAACATTATGTCATCCGCAAATGCTCTGACCTTGTATGAATAGTCCTTTATTTTTATTCCACGAATTTCATCATCTTGACGTATTTGTATCATCAGAATCTCCAATACTAAAATGAACAACAATGGAGATAACGGGCAACCTTGTCTTGTTCCTTTACTTATCGTCAATTTCTTGGTCAATTCATCATTCACCACAATTGCTGCAGTCTGGTCTCTATAAATTTCCTTAATTGCTCTGATGAATCTTTCTCCCAATTGTAGCTTTTCCATAGTGGCAAACATAAAGTCCCAGTTTAAATTGTCAAACGCTTTTTCAGCGTCAACAAAGAAGAAACCAACCTCTTTGTCACAACGCTTGTCATAATATTCAATAGCATTGATCACTGTCCTTAAGTTGTCTCTTATTTGTCTGTCTGGCAAAAAGCCTGCTTGTTCCTCCTCTATGACTTCCGAGAGCCACCCCTTCAATCTCTCCGCCAATATCTTCGCAAAAATTTTATAGTCATTGTTGAGTAGCGATATAGGTCTATAATTTTTCACATTAGTCAGGTCTTGGCCCTCTTTTGGGATCAATGATATATTCGCTTCACTCCAAGTTTCTGGAATCCTTTGATCCCTTAAAACCCCATTCATCACCTCTTTTAGGAATGGTGCCAGTTCATTAGCCATTGTCTTATAGAATTTAGCCGTAAGTCCATCTGGCCCTGGCGCCTTTCCTAGATTTGCAGATTGTATTGCCTTACTTATTTCCTCGTCAGTTACTTCACTATTCAACTTATTTCTCCAAGCTTCCGAGATTTCTGGAAGTTTGGTTTTCTCCAAATATGACGCTATTGATTCTTTGTTTACTTCTTTTTTATTATACAGCTTAGCGTAAAATTTATAAAAGGCTCTACTAATGGTAGCCTGCTCCAAATACGTTTTGTTATCTTCGCAAATTTTATTTATTATCTTCTTTTCCCTTTTCTTCTTCAATTGCCATGCCAGGTACTTCCCAGGTTTATTAGCACCCTCAAACGCTTTTTGATTCAGTCTTTTGAGATTCCACTCCAATTCTTTATTGCTCATTGCTGTTAGCTGTTCTTGAAGTATTTTAATTTCCTGGTATACCTTCTTTTTCCCTGGTCTCTTTTTTAGCTGTATTTCTTTGGCTTTTATTTTCTCCTCAATCTCTTGTCTTTTCTCCTCTTTCTTCTTTCTTGCTCTACCATTTAAGTCCATTAGTATGCCCCTTACAACCGCCTTGTAAGCATCCCAAACTTTATTGGTTGGTACTTCTTTATTCACGTTGTATTGTATAAAAAACTTTGTCTCTCTTCTCAGTATTTCCATATTCTCTCTTTCCTGTAACAAGTCCTCATTTATTCTCCATGCTTTCCTTTTTCTCTTTTTTCCAAATTTCCACATAATTGGGTTGTGATCTGAGCCTACCATAGGCATTATTTCTACCTCCTTAGTCCATAATGCTAAGTCTTTTGAGGCCCAGATCATATCTATTCTTGATAATGTAGAATGCCTTGCAGAATAAAAAGTAAACTGTCTGCTTTTAGGATATTCTCTCCTCCATACATCTTCAAGAGTCTCTTGTTGAATCAACTCAAAAAAAAGCTTTGGTAATAGTCCTCTTTTCTTTTGTGCCGTTGTAGTCTTTTTGTCTAGTTCCAAGTCTGTCACTCCATTGAAGTCTCCAGCAAGAATTATCTGGTCGTATGCAAGATCGTCTAAATGCTTCCTTAAATCCTCAAAGAAGCTTTCTTTTGCACCGTTAGGTGCATAAAGTCCGACTACCAACACTCTCTTTAAATTCCAAATACATTCCACTGCTACAAATCTAGCTTCCACATCTCTCATAACAAATTTTGGCTGTAGCTCCTCTTTTATGTACAACACCACTCCTCTTTTTTTCTTGTTGGAGGCCGCTACATATTCTTTGCCCAATTTTCCAGATTTTAAATATTTTACATCCTGCTTTCTGATATGGGTCTCTTGCAAACAAACAATGTCACATTTTTGTTTTAGTCGCCAGTGAAAAGTATTTTTCCTCTTATTCGGTGAGTTTAGTCCATTTACATTCCAAGATAATACTTTACACTCCATACTCATGATCTTGTTGGTAAGTCTTTTTCATTGTCCTTAATAAATCGCTCCATCTCTCGCCCAGATCTGATGCGTTTTTTGGCCCCTCCAAACTCAAAGGACACTCCTTCCGGTAACTCCCATCTGTACCTGATTTTCATGTCCTTCAAAATCTGAATTAGCACTTTATATTTTTTCCGGTCCAGTAACACTGATCTGGGCAGTTCCTTCATTATAATAATCGTCTTGCCATCAATCTCCAATGGATCTTGAAACTGTTTTGTCACAATCCTCTCTTTCATATTTCGTGTTGTAAACTGCACAATCACATCTCTTGGTAGTTTCCTCTGGGTTGCTATTCTCGAATTCACACGGTATGCCACATCTAGGATAGCCACAACTTCCTCCTCCTCCTTCCCCAGGTACTCAGCCAACACCTCAGTCATCTGTTCTTGCGCTGACTTTCCTTCCACTTCTGGCAAGCCACGAAAACGTAGCTGCTTCTCCATATGTTTAGTTTCTGCAACTGACATTCTCCCCTTCACCAATCTCATCTCTGTTTGTTGCGTGTCTGCTAAATTCTCCATCGCGTCTTCTACTGTTTTAACTCTCTGCTGCGTTCCTTGTAATTCACTTCGTATTGTTTCCATACCTTTTTTCACTTCTGACAGCTCCGATTTTACTGTCTGTGTAACCTCTTTAACCTCTTTTATCAGCTCCAATTTCGTGTCCTTAAGTTCTTTAATCATATCTAAAAGTTTTTTGTCCAGGTTTTCTATTGCCGATTGCCACTCTTTTTTTGACATCGTGGGGCTTGCTTTAGCTCGCTCCCACGAATCCGCTCTCTTCCTTAACTCCGTGGTGTAAAATTTAACGTTTTTCTATTTTAAATGTCCCGGTCTTCTTATAGAAATTAAATTTTAAAGAGTCCAAAATGTCGGGCGTCTTTTCTCTATGGTTTCTCTATGATTTTGTAATCCAAGATGGCCTACTTCCTCTTCCGCTGAAGCCGCGACCCTTCCCCTTTCAAAAATGGCGATTCCCTACTTCCTGCCCTCCAGCAAGGGCCGCTTCTCTCCAGCCACTCTATTGTTATTACGCACTTCCTGTCTCCCGTCTTCCCACAGCAGATCTCGCGATGGTGTCTTTTTCTCACAGCTCCAAAGCCACAGGTATTCAAAACAATAGTCCCATTTCTTTAATAACTTCTTTAAACTTAGTCTCTTTTTAAATTCGATTCCTGCCGAGTCTTCCCCTCCTTTTCACTAGTCTGTTGCAGTTTAAAAATCTACTTTTTTTCCTCTCTGTTTTTATCAATCTGTCCCGTCTTAGAAGATAATGATCTTTACCTTCTCTTCACTTTTCTCGGGTTGTAATCGCTGTTTCGATTTTAAGTTCTCCTCTCAGCTTCTTCCCCCAATCGATGCTTGGGTATGTAGGTCTTATGCCAGCCGAATTGGCCCCAAAACTGCCGCAGAGATTATAGCCGACCCGTCGCAAGGTGGGACCTCAAGGATCGGGGGGAGACTCGTTGTGTAGAGCCCCCCCTCGTCCGAGATCTAGCTCACCCTAGGGTCTTGAGCGTTCTTTGCCTGCTCCCCGCCTGAGAGCAGTCGGCCGCGGGCTATTTTCACCCCACCGGCCGGTTAAAACGGCAGTCCGGTCAGCTCCGCAAGTGGAGCTGTGTTAGACCTCCATGGATCCCAAACAGGAAGTCTCCCCCCCTCCCTTTTCTAGTGACTCCCAACAGTTTTCCATACCCAACTTAACCTAAAGAATATATACTATAAATTCTTAGAGTCTATAATAGTATATATGATATATAACTATATAATACATACTAATCTAATCTATATAATTGTATTAACTATCTTAATATATTACTTATCTAAATAGGCAGCCCAATCCTAAGAGGGGCGGGGAAAGTGAATAGGAACCGAACTAAGGCTTGCGACGGCGTATCTGGGCTTTACGCCCGCGTAAGTCACCCTCCGCCCGCGCTGGGACACGGCGCTGGCCCGCCGGCGGGCGGGCACCAGCGCAAGCCTCAGGCACCCGGGCGGAGGCAGAGGAGCAGCGTAGAGCCCTGCGCCGGCGTGGGGGGGGCGGGGAACAGGGAGGGGTCGGAGTTAGTCTGCTCCCTAAGCCCCTCCAGAAGCGGGAACGCCCACAGCGGCGCAAAAAAGCTACGCCACGGAAAAAGAAGGCGTAGCCCATAGGCACTCATGGAACAGCGAAAAACCGGCCCCCTCTCCGAGCGCTCAGCCCCACCTCCTTGGCCCGAAGGAGCATAGGATGCGAACTATCCCGGGGACCAATCAGCGTGCGCGCCCGGCGTGGACGAGCCCCCCTCTCCGCACCCAATCACCTGCGACCGCACCCTACAAAACATCCGGCCAGCGCCGGCCAAAACCCTCAGGTAAGTGAGCACGTTGCTGGAGGCTCTGTCCGTGTGCTGCGTGGCGTTGCCCCTTTGAACACCGAACGGGGGTGAGGGCATTCACGGTGGCAGGCACAGAATGCACTCGGGGGACTTTGCGAAAAAGTGGAGGCACTTCCCGTAAAAGGGAAGAAGTGCAAATGTCTGGCTAACCCCCTTTTTACCCCGACAGGAAGAACAACTCAACATCTAACTGGACTCATGCAAGCTAGTTGCTTCTAACTAAGCACAAACAAATTAACCCTTCCGTGAGAGAAGGGAGTGACACTTGGCGAATTTACAGCAGCCTCTCCCGTTTCCTTGTAGGTACCCTGACTTCGGTATTCCCGCCTGGTGTTGACTATCGGAGCGCTGACAGGTGAGGGGGAGGTAGGGGAGGGGGGATTAGTGCAAACTGCCCATTCACCTGACCCCACCCGCTCACTTGCCGCTTCGGGTGAGGCCCAGCAGGGGTGGGGGGCGACCATGGGCGCCCCTGGCTGCCCCTGGCCCCCTCAGAGGCAGGCGCCCCAAAAACCACATGCGACCAGGTGTTTGTTATGACCAGCTCATTCCTTCCCTTAAAGGTAAAGGCTTGCCAAGGCCAAGTGCATCCTCGCCAGACCGTCATGCATCAGCTGGTCGCTGCTGCCCTCGACGACGTGCATCCTCCCGGATGGCGGAGTGTGGGGCTTGCCTCGCCAGTGGAACGAGGCAAAGCCCACATGTGTCTTTTTCTCCCGCAGGCACGTCCAGGGCAGGGCTGCTCCCCCGCGTCCCGCCCTCCCCAAACATCTCTGACGGAGGGTTGGCTGCAGCCCAGGAAGCACTTTCGCGCCGCGGCCTGCATCTCAGCCCCGCCCCGCCGAGCGGGAAGGAGGGCTGTGAAGAATTCCCCGGCTCCCTTGCTAGCCTAAAAACAAGCCCACTTGTTCCAGTGCAATAAAACGAGTTGTAAAACAACTACTTTCTGTGTCTGCGAGCCTGACTTCGTCCTCTGCCCTTCCCCCAACACTCCCGTCACATATCTCCACCTGCACATCGCCACAAATGTATCTGACAGACCCCGTTCTGCCCCCCCTCCCCCCTCCCCCCACAGTAACGGCAGGTAGAGGGTTGGGGCAGGGCATGTCAGCGGGGAGGGGGGAGCCACCGAGGGCGCTCGATCCCCGGTAGGGCGAGCAGCTGGCACCCGATAAGCCAGGGAGAGGGTGGCCGGGGGTGCTGCTGCAAGGGGGCGGGAGATGGCAGGGGAAACGGTCCGCTCACTGGAACCCTGGCCCCATCAGTGAAGAAACTAGGGTAGCGGCAGGCGGATGCCGTATCCCGGGCAGGAGGTCTCGCGCGCCTGGGGAGGGTCGCTCCCGTTGCAGCCGCAGCCACAGCAACAAAGTCCCATGAGCGGCCGCCTCCCAGAGTGGGTCCAGCCCCTCAGGTGTCTGTGGCAGCCCCATTGGTCATTCCAACACCCTCCACCCCGCGGTGTCCCGCCTCGCATCCATCCTGCGGGGCAGTTGCAAGGCTCCCGCGCCAACATGCCATGGTTGTTGGGAGGGGTGGGGTGTGTCCGAGGCTGCGCGTGGCTCCACCCTGGCCCGGCGCCGTCTCCTGCAGTCAGCATCTGTGGCCGCTTGCGTTGCCTTGCGGGGGGGTGGGGTGTTCTGCTGGACAGGCGGGGCTGCAGCCCAGGGTGTAATACAGCTGCTGGAGACAAGGGGGAAGGGTCCTGGGCGGGTGGGGGCAGCGAAGCGGGGCTTGGCCGCATGACCTGTTCGCCGCAGCCGGGAAGGCTGGGTGGAGGGGCAGCTGCTTCTGACCATGCACTCGCACAGGCGCCGGACGGCGCAGGGGGCAAGCGGGGGGGGCTGGCGAGGCAGCGCCCGGGCCGTCGATGGGCCCCTGGCTGCCTGTCCTTCCAAATGGGCTCTGCCCAGCCCTGCCTTCCCATGGTCCCTCGAAACCCACCTTCTCCTACACGCCTCCCCTTCCGCACGTCTGCTGGGGGAGGTGGGATGGTATAATAATAAAGGCTGATTTCTGTGCAACGGGTGTCTGTGGTCTTTGCCTTGGGATGGGGACAGGGGCGGGCCCGCTGTGTCTGCCTCTTGGTGGCGGCCTCAGGCCAGCCCTCCCCTTCGGCGCGACTTGGTGGCTGTTCCCTACTGCCGGGACTGGCTGCTGCCCTGGATTCCTCATGGCAGGGCGCCTGCCAGTCCCATGCCAACCTCTCTGGACGCGGCTGCCACGGACTTGGCGCTGCATTGGGCAAACGAGGGAGAGGCTCCTCAGACCACGCCCACCCCTCTCCTTCCTGACTGCGAGCCCCGCCCAACGCACAAGCCGGGGTGGTCTGCCGGCATGGGCGCGATTTGCCTGCTGCTCTGGGGCCTGGCCGGGATCGCGTGCTGCCCATTGACTGCGCCTATCCTGGCCCCTCCCCCTGCTGCTTGTGGGGAACAGCGCCCTTTGGCTGCGCCCGGCGGTGGCCGTGCATCAGGCCCGCCCACAACGCTTTCTGGTTCTCCCAATTTGCATCTCTGCGCTGCTGCTGGGGCTGGCTCCGCTGCACTTTGCTGGCACAGGATACGGCCTGGCGGCGCCACTGCTCCGTCTGTGCAGGCACGCCGGCGTTGGGGCCGGCCATAGGATTGCGCAGAAAATGTAGTAAAATATACCCCCTTTTACCCTTAAGTAAGTTTCTATCTCCCCCTTAACAACTATCCAAAGACCACAATTTCCCCTTCATGTCTCACTTTTTCTCCACATATTTCTTGAGTTTTTCCCAACTTAATATATATTCCAATACTTCTTGCTCTTTCAGTTTCTTCATTAATTTATCCATTTCTGCCATGTTCAAAACTTTCAAAATCCAGTCTTCCATAGATGGTATCTCCTGAGTCTTCCACAACTGTGCATAACACATTCTGGCCGCCGTAATCATATAAAATACCATAACTCTGTCCATTTTATCAAAGTCTTCTAGATTCATACATAACAACAACAGTTCCGGGGTTTTAATTATATTCCTTTGTAAAATATCTGACATAACCTTTACTATATCCCCCCAGAACTGTTTTGCCTTTTCGCAGGACCACCACATATGATAAAATGAACCTTCATGTTGTTTACATTTCCAACATTTGTCAGACATCTGACTATTACCATTGGCCAGCTTCTTTGGTGTTAAATACCATCTTACATCATTTTATAAACATTTTCTCGCACCGTGGTACATGCTGAAATTTTAACTGTATTTTTCCATACCTTCTCCCAAGCTTCCATTGAGATTTCCCTATTACAGTTTATTGCCCATTTAACCATCTGAACTTTAACAACCTCCTCCTCTGTAAACCATTTCAATAATATCTTATATATTTTAGAAATCATTTTCTCCCCCCCCCCCGCCCCTGAAGCAAACAGTTCTCAATCTCGGAATTTTGTAGCCTAAAACCCATTTTTCCTTTTGTCCTTCTCATACAGATCTTTTATCTGCATATATTGAAACCATCCATATTGGAATGGCAATTCATCATTGTCTTTAAGCAAATAACTGTTCTGTTATATCTCAAGAATCTCTTTGTATGTCAGCCACTCTTCACCTGCATATTCTGTTCTTGGATTTGCTACTTCAGCAGGAATAATCCACATTGGTATAGTCTCTTCTATATATTTCTTGTATTTGGTCCATACAGCAAACAAGCTTCTTCTTACATGATGATGTAAAAACATAGAGTCTGCTTTTACTTTGTCATACCATAGCTATGCATGCCATCCAAAGAGTTTATTATATCCTTCCAATGCTAACAACTTCAAATGCTTCAATGTCACCCATTCCTTTATCCAATCCAAACATACCGCTTCATGATATAATTTAAAATTTGGTAGTTGTAGACCTCCTCTTTCTTTTACGTCATATAGTACCTTCATTTTGACTCTGGGTTTCTTCCCAGCCCAAACAAAATTTAGTATCGTTCTCTGCCACTTTTCAGATTGTTTACTATCTTTAACAATAGGTATTGTCTGTAGTAGAAACATCATTCTTGGAAGAACATTCATCTTGATTACTGCAATACGACCTAACCATGACAAATTCATTTTATTCCATTTAATCATATCTTTGTCTATTTGTTGCCATAACTTGTCATAGTTATTCTTAAATAGATCAATATTTTTCGCTGTCACTTCCACTCCTAAGTATTTAACTTTGTTCACTACTTCACATTCTACCTTGTCCATCAGCTCCTTTTGTTGTTGTTTAGTCATATTTTTGCACAATATTTTGGACTTCACCTTGTTTATAACAAATCCCGCTAAATCTCCAAAGTCTTTCATTTTCTTCATCAATTTAGGCATGCACTCTATTGGATCCTCCACTATCACCATTATATTATCGGCAAAAGCTCTCACTTTATATTCAAATCCTTTTTGACATGATGTCATTCCTGTCAACTTCTACTCATGCTGCTTAGATGTCTGCCTTACTTCCAAGTAGTCCTATGGACCTGTATATGGAAATGATCTGATTTCTGAATAAAAGCCATTTTGACCAAGAACTTGTGTCTTGATGCAAATGGTCCAGAGATCTGTCTGCTGTGTCCTGTCCTCCATAGCCTGACAAGAAGCCCCAGAGAAAGGGGAATGGGTGCTAAATGCAACTTCAAGCACGTTGCTCAGGAAGGGAGAGTGCTGCCCTCCCACGGAACCCAGAGAAACCATCTCTGCCTGTAACATACATGGTTGCCAAAAGCGACATTGGGGCGCCTGTCAGGAAAGGAACTCAAGCCGGAGACAATATACTGCCCTGGGTTAGCTTTAAGAGCTGTCTTGTGGGGAAAGTCCGCTTTACAGGCTTGGGAAGGGGTTCAGCAGGCAAGTTGCCTGCACCTGCGTGAATGTGGCAGGACTTGTGTGTTGGCATGCCGTATCTCCTCTCGCAAGTTGCTCAGGGTAGGGATTGTCAAGTGGTGTTTTGCCGTTTAGCTGGATTTGCCTTGAGATGTGACTGATTCCAGCCACTGATTCCAGCCACATAGGAATCTTCCTATGGGTGCTGCTGGACCTTTACTTTGATTTGAGCATTGCAAGACCAGCTTAGCCTGTTATGGGCTCTATTGGTGAGGCCCACCTGTGGGATTATTAGTCAGCTAATTCGAGTGTCTCAGTCACGTTAGCCCCAGGGCTTTTTTTCAGCAGGAACGCGGTGGAACGGAGTTCCGGAACCTCTTGAAAATGGTCACATGGCTGGTGGCCCCGCCCCCTGATCTCCAGACAGAGGGGAGTTGAGATTTTCCTCTGCACAGCGGTGCAGAAGGCAATCTAAACTCCCCTGTGTCTGGAGATCAGGGGGCGGGGCCACCAGCCATGTGACCATTTTCTCCAACGGCAACCCATTGAGTTCCACCACCTCTTTTCCCAGAAAAAAAGGCCTGGTTAGCCCCATTTAATTTTAGTAAGGATTTGTTGTTTTATATAGATGCTTGCAAAGCTTGAAATTTCTAGAATTTTTTTTTTACTTTGTGCACCTTGGTTCACTGTCTCTAGCACCACAAACTGTGTTACACTGGGCGAACTCACACTCAAAGACAAAGGGGTAACCCCGACAGCGCCCTGGTAAAATGTTAGATGGGCTACAGAAACAGACCAAATGAAAAGCCTATGAAAGAGATGTGTGGGAAAGGAAGGGAGCTGTTCCTTATAAAGATAAAACAGGCACAGATAAGCAATGGCAGTCAGGAAATATCTTAATTATGCTGTTGACCAAAGTTATTTTTTCCAATAAGCATACCCCTGGACTATTGTATCACTAGAGGTGGTAGCCCATTTGAGCCAATGGAACAACTAATATTGTAATTAATTTAAAGGTATAAAATGCTTTGCACAGCTATTGCAGCTTTGATGAATGTTGGAAACGAGGGAAGCCTTTACTCTGTGTAACCTCTGCTCCTCCATGTTTAATAAACGTTGTAGACTTGCTTCATTCACAGGACTCTGCGTCTTCTCTCTTATGATTGACTGAGGGACATTCAAACCACTGATTATGTGGAACAACGAGAGCTCTTCCTCAGGCTGACGGTCACAAAGTAAAAACTAAGTACAATAAAAGCAGGAGTGTGTGTTGGGGTGTGTGTGTGTGGGGGGGGAAGCAGGTATCTCAGGTCACGCTGTTAAGAGCGTATCTTGCAAGCACTGAGGGGGCATTTAGTGCCCTTTGACAGCCCCCCCACCCTCTCCCCACACAGCTTCCATGGCCCGGAGGAAACCTGGCTGGGAGGAGAGGCTGGAAGAAGATAGGAAGCCACAGGCAGGTATTCTGGGACACGGGGGCAGGAAACAGAGAAAGCTGTGGTCTGGGACCTCTTCTGCAGGGCAGGTGGGAGAGGAAGGTTTGGGAGAAGCGTTTGTCCCCCCCTTCTGAGCCAGATGGGTTTGAGCTCTACGACCAACAAGATCTCCAGGGTGTCAGAGCCAGAGATCCCTTCCTCCAACCGGGGTCTCCTGAGGGGTCCGGAACTGTCCAAGCAGAAACTGGAGGCTGTTCCTTGGAAAGGCACAGAAAGGCAGAGCAGAGGCTGAGCAGCGACAGGTAGGGCTGGGAGACCGGGTGGGGAGGCGGCCACCCCAGGGCAGGGCAGGGCAGGGCAGGGCAGAGAGAGGCTTGACCTGGGCCAAGGACAGTCCCTGGTGTGTGTGTGGGGTGGGTGGGGGAGGGGACCTCAATGGAAGGAGGGAAAGGCAACATGGGAGACAGGGAGAAAGGGACCCCCACTGTGGAAACCAGGGGGGAGCAACTTCCTGTATGAAAGATGGCAGAAGGGCCATGCCAAAGAAGGGCAGAGCAAAGCCCTCTGGGGTCTGGCAGTGAGGAGAGCAGTGGTGCTTTTCAGCGGAGGGGACAGCAGCGGGATCAGCAGCAGGCCAAGGCAGTGTGGAGGCAAAGAGGAGGGCGGGTCCCAGGGCAGCTCGAGAGAGGGAAGGGCTCAGGGGCCAGGTCATGAGGGCTGGGATTCCAAGCCCCCCCCTTCTCCATGCAAAGGGCGCGTCTGAGCACAGCCCCTTCCCAGCTGGAGGGCGGATGCATTCCTTTGCTACCAACTCTCCACTGTAGCATATATTATATTTGGGTTCATTTTTACATTTATAGTCATTGCATCATTGATAGCAGTTAAGTGGCTGGGCTCTGAGCCAGCACTCTACTGGCTCGACTCCCACTCCTGCCGTGAGCTCAGCAGGTGGCCTTGGGTCAGCCCCTCCTCTCAGCCCAGCCCCCCAGCTGTACTGTGGGAATAAGAAGAAGACGGATTCTGTTCACCACTCTTGAGTGTGGCACTAGGCTGTCCGGAAGAGCGACAGATAAGCACCTGGTTATTAAAGCTGCCCACGTGCTACGTAGTAAAGATCCCTCTGCATCCAGCATTACTGCTAAAGAAGCAACGTAATGCAGCTGCAAAAAAAAAAAAAAGGCCTTTCCCCAGCTCAGCCTAGCCTGGAAGACGGCCCCCTACCTTGACCTGGCCAGTCTGGCCACCTGGATTCACGGCAGGTAACATCAAGACTAGGCTACAGTAATGCACTCGGCATCGGTCTCCTCTCCACGTCAACCCGGAGACTCCAGTTAATGCAGAAAAACAGAACAGCATTCAATGCCCGAGAGCAAAAGCGTCGCCAAGGGGCATCAGATCCAGAGCCACACGCTCGCCTCCGGAGGTCAACCGCAAAAACTTGCCCGCGATGGCTCTCAGTGCTCAGAGATCTGGCTGGAGAGAAGGTCTGGCTCCAGAGAGAAGGTGCCTCCACAGAAAGGGCCCTGCACTTACTAGGCCCACCCCTCCCACCTGGAGCTGGGGCCAAGGGATGAGAGGCAGGGGCAAGGAGTGCCTTCCAAAGAGAGCCCTTGCACCACACACCACCCTTTTCTAGGCAAGCTCTTAATAGGAGCTGCGCTTCCTGAAGTCTTGGGCATGATAAGGCTGCCGTGCAGGTTGGGGCTTCCCTTTGGGAGAGCTGCCCCCCCTCCCGGTGCTCCCTCCAGAGTGCCATGTGGGGGCCCGGGTGGGGAGGGGCTTCCTAGGAGTGGAGGCAGCCAGAAGCAGCCAGGCAGGGGCAGGAGAGCCTCGCGTCCTTCACCCCCACCCACCTGCTCAGCTGAAAGGGGGGTTCTCCCTGGAGCTAAATGCTGCAGGAGGCTGAGAGCTGCCTTCCTCTGACCCAGCCCCCCCCCCCAGCCTCCTCTGACCGCCAGCTGCTTTCCAGGGTCTCGGGCTAAGAAAGGCCTTTCCCACCACCTCTCACCTGATCTTTCGAACTGCTGAGTATTGAACCAGGGACGTTCTGCATCCCAAGCGTATGTGCTACCACTGAACCGCACAAGCCCACGACAAAGTGCTGGTTGCCTCCAACGCAGTGGCCTAGACGGCTGGAGACGACCACGGGCTGGGCTCAGGTCCCGCAGCCCTTCGGCAGAAGGCAGAAGAGGAGCAAACGGGATCCGAGAGGGAGAGCGTCGTGCTGCGGCCTGAGGCAAGGACAAAGTGCCACACCCGACCCAGCAGCAGGAGAGAAAGGGGGCTCAAGCGTGTCTCCCTCTCTTCTCTCTTTTTCCCAGTAGCAAAAGATGCCAAAGCCCCTTCGCTCGTGTCAGCAGTGGAGGGGGGAGCCTAGCTTCCCAGACTTTCCATGCCCAGATCTTTGAGGCAGGGGAGAAGACAAGCACTCCTGAAGGGCCAGACCCTCCGGCCAACCAAGCAGGCCTCCCTGCTGCCCTGGCCCCTCCTGGCTTGGGGCAGGAGACCTGGGCGGTGGCGCAGCTGGCAAGCCGAGCTCAGAGAGGCCCCCCAGGCAGGCCCCCCCCCCGGTGCTGGGAGGGGGCAGGGCTTTCTGCCTCAGGGGCGGAGTCTGAGAGGGGAGGGGGAAGGCAGCCCCATGGGAGAGCACCCAAGGCAGAGCCCCTTGCGGTTGGGGAGCTCCCCTGGGGAAGGCAGGCAGGTAGCTGGTCAGAGGACGGCGCAGGTGGGCCTGGCTGGCTGGCTGCCTCTCTCTGTTCTTGCCCACTCAATGCCGCAGGAACTCGGCCTGAGCCCCCCTCCAGCCTCATCCGCACACATGCTGGAAGATGGAGAGGAGACGTCTCCGCTGAGTCCCTTCCTTGCATCTCTGCCCACCCCACCCCCGAATAAAGCTGTGTGCGCAGAACAGGCAAAGCTCCCTGGCAAAGGCGAGGGCCATATTATTTATGCACTTCCTGCAGCTGGCTTCCTCGCCAAGACGCCAAGTGGAGCACGAAACACGCTAAAAATGGGTCCATCAAGCAGAAAAGATTTCTGATATACAGAATGGTGCAGTGCGGTTACGACTGAAGAACCGGGAAACAAGGCAGCCAGGCAGGCAGGCGAAGAACTGAGAGAAGCCACAAAGCCTCCTGAAGTCTGACGCTCCATACCAAAGCAGACATCAGTTGGCTGTGAAGAAGAGGCACGGCCGTGGCAGACACACAGCCCAGGACACACAGCACCGGGTCACAGCGCAGGTGCCTGCAAACTCGCCTGCAGTGGAGGTCCCAGCGGGAAACAAGGAGGGTCCAGCAGAGAGGAGGAGCAGACGCCTCAACACGGCTGGATTGACGGGGGGTGTGAAAACGGGCAGGCAGGGGAGGGGCGGCTCGCAGGGGAAAACACCGCCAGAGGCACACCCTTCCACTTGACCAGGAGCGGAGGCGGGGGGGGGGGCGCTTTACACAGTCCAGGGCTCAAGAAGGCCTCCCTTGGGCAGGCGAAGTGACACGCCAGGCCCAGCAAAGGTCTGCGGGCCTCACTCGGCTGGGACGCACTTCACAGCCTGACTCCCGGGCCAGGTCTTCACCCGCCTCCTAACCTACAGCAGCACGGCTGGGAAGGGCCTGGCTGGCGCTCGGGTGGGAGACCCCCAGCAGGGCCACCGGATGAGTCAGCCTCCACTCCCTCCGCAGGGAGAAAAGAAGGATCTCTCCTCCGGGAGGGGCCATGACAGAAGGAAACCGCAGGCTGGCCGAGCCTCTCTCGGGAATGGGAGACGCGCCCTCGGGCGGGCCCTGGCCTGCCTGCCTGCCAAGCCCCGTGTCTGCCAATGGCACTGGGGGGGGGCAGGGCACGGGCAGGGGCAATGATGCCTGTGGGTGCCTGATGCCCCCCCCCAAGAGCGATGGGTCTGACTGCCTGGCCCACTGGCCCCGGGAATGGGGTGAAGAGGGCTCCCTGTGAGGCTGTGAACTGCAGCAGCTGCAGCCAAAGGATGCCGGGGAAAGCTCAGGTGGGCAGAAGCAGCACCCCTCCCCCCTCACCAGCCGAGGCCCATCAGGGACCCTTGAGCCAGCTGCCCTTTACGGGAGAGCGGGGTGGGGGGCAAGCTGTCACTCGGGATGCGCCCGGTACTCATGGCGGCTTCCTCTTCCGGTAGGCAGACAGAGCATCAGAAGGGCACCATCCCCACCCCCCACCCCAAGGGAACAGGTGCGCTCTGTCCTGCTCTGCAAGGGGCGCCGGCTTCTCTGTTGCCAGTTGGAATGTGGAGAAAGAGAGGGCAGATGAGCCGGCCACAGGCGGCCCAGTGCCAGGCGGGGCTGTCGGCACATAAACGGGCACTTCTCACAGTGGAGGGTGGTGAGCAGTGGGGTGCCACAGGGGTCGGTATTGGGTCCAATGCTTTTTAACTTGTTTATTAATGATTTGGAATTGGGATTAAGCAGTGAAGTGGCTAAATTTGCAGATGACACGAAATTGTTCAGGGTGGTGAAAGCCAGAGAGGATTGTGAGGCACTCCAAAGGGATCTGTCGAGGCTAGAAGAGTGGGCATCCATGTGGCAAATGAGGTTCAATGTAGCCAAGTGCAAAGTAATGCACATTGGAACCAAAAATCCAAAATATAAATACAAGTTGATGGGGTCTGAACTGGCGGAGACTGACCAAGAGAGAGATCTTGGAGTCATGATAGATAACTCACTAAAAACGTCAGCACAGTGTGCGACTGCCATAAAAAAAGCTAATGCTATGCTAGGGGTTATTAGGAAAGGGATTGAAAACAAATCAGCCGGTATCATAATGCCTCTGTATAAATCGATGGTGAGGCCTCATTTGGAGTACTGTGTACAGTTCTGGTCGCCACACCTTAAAAAAGATATCATAGCACTGGAAAAAGTACAGAGAAGGGCAACTAAAATGATTAAAGGGTTGGAACACTTTCCCTATGAGGAAAGATTGAGGCGCTTGGGGCTCTTTAGCCTGGAGAAAAGACGACTGAGGGGAGACATGATAGAGGTTTACAAGATAATGCACGGGTTAGAGAAGGTCGAGAAAGATGTGTTTTTCTCCCTTTCTCACAGTACAAGAACTCGTGGGCACTCTATGAAATTATTGAGCAGTCGGGTTAGAACAGATAGAAGAAAATACTACTTTACACAAAGGGTGATAAACACATGGAATTCGTTGCCACAGGAGGTGGTGGCAGCTACAAGCATTGCCAGCTTCAAGAGGGGACTGGACAAATATATGGAGCAGAGGTCCATCAGTGGCTATTAGCCACAGGAGATAGATGGTATTCTCTTTGTGGGGAGGTGGTGCTCTGTTGTCTTGGTGCTGGAAGGAAGGCAGTGGGAGGGCTTCTGGTGTCCTGGCCTCACTGACAGTCCTTTAGATGGCACTGGATTTCTAGCCACTGTGTGTGACAGAATGTTGGACTGGATGGGCCGCTGGCCTGATCCAACATGGCTTTGCTTATGTTCTTATGTTCTTATGTTCACAGTCATGGAGGCTCTTGGCTGCCGACAGCCCCTCGCTAGGGCCCACTGCCACCACGGGCACACGGCTCTGCCTCAGTGGTGAAATGTGGGGCCCTCCTTTGGATTGCAGCTTTTGCTTTCTGGTGTGCCCGAAAGAGAGAACCAGCAGCAGGTGTCTGGCAGGGCGACCCGGCAGACTTGCCTGTAGGGCAAGTTTGGTGACAGGGGCTTTCAGCACCCGCGAGTCCCTCCCGCAGCCTCCGCCCGGCGTCTCCCCAGAGCCGCCCCTGGTGCCAGGAAAGGTGGTGGAGGAGCGGGGAGGTGACCGGGTCATGCCCCGGGGCCACACCCGGCCTCTCAGGCTCCTGCCAGCTTAGAAGGAGCAGGTGCCACCCCAGGCATTGGGAGGAAGGAGAGCAGCCGGGCAGCAGCATGGACCAAGGTAGGTCTTTGGGGGAGCCCTGCAGGGAGCCCCCCCCCCCCGAAGGAAACGGGCTCGGGGCGCCAGGGGCGGCGGCCGCTCAGGGGCGGCGGCGGCGGCGTCCAGCAGAGACCCCCAGCCGTGCCCCTCCCCCAGGGCTGCAGGTGGCGTCCATCGACTGGCAGAGCCGCGGGAACAACCGGCAGCACCGCACGGCCCAGATCGGCACCCAGCGGCTGATCGTGCGCAGAGGGCAGGCCTTCGCCCTCCGCCTGCACTTCCTCCCCAGGGGCTACCTGCCCGGAGCGGACACCGTCCACCTGATCGCCGAGACGGGTGAGCCCGACGCGACGCCCCCGGAGCCCCTCCGCGCAGGAGGAGGCCGCAGCCCTGCCTGGAGAGCAAAGCACGGGGCGGCGGGCGGAGCGGGGCCGCGGGTCGTCTCTCTGCCGGAGCCTGGAGGGGCTCGAGAGCGGCCCCGGCCCGGCCCTCGCTGGCGGCCTGCTCGGCGCCTGCCCGACGG
Source organism: Eublepharis macularius (assembly GCF_028583425.1). Classification (NCBI taxonomy): domain Eukaryota; kingdom Metazoa; phylum Chordata; class Lepidosauria; order Squamata; family Eublepharidae; genus Eublepharis; species Eublepharis macularius. Next base: position 175,074,057 of record NC_072794.1, on the reverse strand, counting down.
GGCGGGAGCGCGGCGGCCCTCGGGGCAGCCCGCGGCCCTCCGCCTCGCCGCTCAGGCCCGCTCCCTCTCCGCAGGGCCCCAGCCGGAGCGGCGGGCGGGCACGCGGGCCGTCTTCCTCCTGGAGCAGGGTCCGCCGGCGGCCGGGAGCGCCTGGCGGGCCGGCCACGTCTCCAGCAGCGGCCCGCGCTCCGCCGACGTGGCCGTGTGGGCGCCGGCCGGGGCCCCCCTCGGGCGCTACCAGCTGCTCATCCACATCGACTCCGGCCAGGGCCGCGTCGCCGCCTACCGCCTGGGCCACTTCCTGCTGCTCTTCAACGCCTGGTGCCCAGGTACGCCACGTCCAGGCCCGGCCTCGCCTCCCGCCTCCCGAAGGGGCGCGCGTGCGCTCGGCCCCGGCAGCCCTCCCGTTGCGGGCGCCTGCGGGCCTCTAGACGGAGCCTCCGGCTGAGCAGGCGCCGCCTCGGGAGAGCCAAGCGGGGGCCCGGCGCCCCGCCCCGCCGGCTCCTGCCCGAGCCTGGCTGCTCGTCGCGGGTCTCCGCCGGGCGCCTTGGCGCAGCGGGGGCGCATTGCAAGAGCCCTCCGCCCCGGGGGACAAAGCCGCGGGGGAGCGGCCGCTGCGCCCAGAGCCCGCCGGGCAGGGAGCCCCCCAGCCCCCGCCGAGGAGGCGTCGGGCGAGGAAGGGCAGGGGGCGCTGCAGGGCGAGGCGCAGTCGCTCGGTGCCCCGGGGGCTCTTGGCGCTGCAGGATCCCGAAGGGGTGAGCCCTCCTGGGGGGGGGGGCTTGACAACGGAGCCGGGGCGGGGAGGGGTCTGGCTTCTGCCAAAGGCGCCTGGGCCAGAACCCCCCCTCCCGCCCCCCTTCCATTCCACTGCCCAGAGGATGACGTCTACCTGGCCGGCGAGGAGGAGAGGCGGGAATACGTCCTGAACGAGCAGGGCATCATCTTCCAGGGCAACAGGGACTGGATCCGGCCGTCTCCCTGGAACTACGGCCAGGTACCGGCGGCGGGCGGGCGGGGGGGGAGGGGCTGGGGCTCAGCGCTGACGCCTCCGCTGGGCAGGCAGGAGGTCCCGGGTTCCATCCCCCCCTCTCCCTCTCTGGCTCAGGGGAGCAGGCAGGAGGTGACCCCAAGGCCCTCCTCGGCTGGAGAGCCACTGCCAGCCAGAGGAGAGATGCTGACCCTGGTGGGAGAGAGGAGCAGGATGCCCCCCCACTCCCCTCCGCCTTTCCTGCCAGTCCACGGTATCATTTGCACCCCTGCCCAGAGTCACCTTGCAGTGGGGCCGGCTGAATCCAGGGGGTGAAGGCCCCAGAGGGGCCCTTGCTCTTCATGCCCATCCCGCCCACCTGGCGCTCTGCCCTTTGGCTCTCTCTCAAGAACCTGAGCAGGTCACGAGGAGAGCCTCTCCTGCCGGATCGGGCGGGCGGGGACTGCCCTCCTTTATCTGTCCCGAACCTGTTTCCCTTCAACACCGCCCGGGCGCCCCTGAACTCCAGCACTACGGGGGAGGGAGTAGACGCTCCCTCGCCCACCTTCTCCGCCCATCAGGCATCATCTTATAATCCTCACATTGTCGTCCCCCCCCGTGTTTTTGAGGCTGCACTGCAAGAAAAGAGTAAGGGTCCAGTAGCACCTATAAGACCTAATAAAATTTGTGGTAGAGTAGGAGCTTTTGTGAGATATCTGAAGAAGTGAGCTGAGGCTCACAGCAGCTCCTACCCTACCGCAAATTCACTTTTCAGGCAGAAAAGCTCCATTTAACGTGGTGCTTTTAAAAGCTGCTGCCACTTCGAGGGTCATTCTGGCCCTCGTAGTGGCAGCAGCTGCTGAAGCAACATTCAGCCCATCCGATCTCCTATGGCCAGTCAGAAGCCCTGCTGGGCAAAAGCTCACCCTTCCTTTCTGAAACACTTGGCGGGTGCCAGGAAAGGGGTCAGCGGGGCCCCTGGCACCCACTAGGACCTTGCTGGGGACCCCTGCCCGGCCCTGCCCCCCTTGGGCCAGTTTTCCTCCACACCAGAGTACCCCAGACTCTTCAGCCTTGCCTCCTAGGAAAGGGGCTCCAACCCCTCAACCCCAAGAGGACCTTCCCTCCTACCCAACTCTAAAAGGTTGGTGAGGCAGGACTTCCCCTTTGCGCCCTGCTGTGGCAGCTCCCATCAAAAGTGCCCTGCCCAACAGGTGCGCCCTTTCGGATGCCTCTGGGAAGCCCAAGCGGAGGACGGAGGGTTAGGGTTAGGGTCCCTAACCCTAACCCTTCCCCGGCAGTTGGACTACCAGCTGTCAGAACTGCAGTGCCTGGAGGTCCCATGTCACCCTCCGGGCCCAGAGGCCTTTTGAAGCCGCTTCAGGAAGTGGCCCTCATCATACGCCGTGGCATGTCAGCTATGAACTGGCTACAAGAATCATAGAGCTGGAAGGGGCCTGGCGGGCAGGTCACAAGCAAAGCAAGGAGGCTTGGCGGGCTTGGCAGGCAGCCAGCCTGTGCCACTTCCACCAGCCCTTATGCTTGCAGTGCCTGTTTTGCATCCTCATGTGGTGGCGTAACAGCATGCATTTGCTCCTGCCCGTGATGCCTCAGTCCCCGACAAGAGTAGGCTGGGAAAAGAAAATGGCCCTGGAACAAGCCCGGTGGGGCAGCCCTGGTGGCACGACAAGCCAGAGGTGCAGAGGCTCAGCAGGGCCCGCCGGGAGCCCCATTCACTCACCTCGTGGCTCCCTCCTGCCGACTGACTGCAGGGCAGGAGTAGGCGAGCAGCTGGCGCCTGTTGCTTTTGCTGGTGGTCTGAACCTCGTGGCCCCCGGGGGGGTTAGCATGAGGCGGCTGGGCTGGGCTGGGCTGGGCTCTGCTGGCTCCTGGCCTCTAGTGGCCCTCTAGATTGGTGACTCCCCAGGAAATGCCCTGTAGCCTAAAGGTCCAGTCTCTCCCCCCGCCCCCCCCGCTTCTTCCTTCCTCAGTTTTAAGCTTGCTGGATTCAGGGGGCCGGGCAGGCGGGACAGCATGCGATCCCTGCAGGGGCCACAGCTGAGTTTTCTCTTGCCTCCCTCTGCAGTTTGAGGAAGACATTGTGGACATCGCCTTGAAACTCCTGGACAGAAGCTTGAACTTTCAGCGCGACCCTGCCAGGGATAGCTCCCTACGCAGCAGCGCAGCCTATGTCAGCCGGGTGCTGAGTGCAATGGTGAGAGCTGCCAGCAGTGAGCATGTGCAGAGCCTCCTGCTAGCACATGAGGTGGGGGAGGCAGGTCACCTCCTGGCGGAAGGTGCTGGGCAGGCTGACTGCCAGGAGGAGGAGAGCAGGCGTCCCGGGGGTCACGTCCAGCTGCACCTCAGAGCTGGGGCACCAGCGTCCCTCCATCCTTCTCTTTGGCCGCGCCTGCCCCCTCTGGCAGGAAGGGCAGCTCTGCTCCCCCCCCACTCCGGTGTGCGTGCGTGTTTTGTGTTCCACCCCGTGGAAGGGTGGTGGGTCGTATCTCCTCTGTGCCTCGGTGTCCTTCCAGATCAACAGCAACGATGATAACGGGGTCCTGCTGGGCAACTGGAGTGAAGATTATTCAGGGGGGGTCCGCCCGACCGAGTGGAGCAGCAGCCTTGCTATCCTCAGGCAGTGGCACCGCTCTGGAGGCCAGCCGGTCAGATACGGGCAGTGCTGGGTCTTCGCAGCTGTGATGTGCACAGGTAGGGGGGGGGTGCATCTGAGGAAGCAGCCCTTGCTGCTCTTGTGGGAGCTGGGAATGCAGGTCCACGCAGCGCAAGGGTCATGCTTCAGACCCAAGGCTGTTCAGCCAGCCCCCCCCCCGGAAGGTCACTGGCCAAGAGGCCAGAGCCACCCCGGCAGCTGCTCTTCAGAGGTGGACTGCCTCTGAACGTGGAGGTTCCACTTAGACCGCATGGCTGCGAATGAAGGGTGGGCTCATCCTCTGGGTCTTCGCAGCTGTGACGTGCGCCTTGGCGTTCCTAAGAGCCTTGCGCCTGTGGTGTTGGCCATCCAGACCTACCCACCTGCTCCCTTTGAGGCCTTGGACCATCTTCCCTCGCTTCTTTTTCATTCCGTTCTTTAGGCGCCCCGCCCAAACACTGCAGTCCTGCTGGGACTGCTTCTCCAGTATTTCCTCCCGTCAAGACCAACACAGTTCGTTCATTTTATAACAGACCCCTGCTGCTCTTTGGCTGGGTCCTACTGCTCGTTTAAAAAAGACATTCTGGCCTTTTCTCTCAATGGTCGTTAGCATGACGATCCTCCAATTCTCTTTCCACTTGTTACAGAAGAGGAAGTCCCTCAGTGGCTACTAGCCGTGGTGACTAAAGGGAACCTCCGTACACAGAGGCAGTCAGCTCGCGAGACTCCGTGCTAGGCGCCTCTCTGCCCTCTCTGTGGGCCCTCCAGGGCTACCCGTTTTGCCTCCGGGGGAAGACGGGCTGGATGGCCAGGGGTCTGATCCTGCAGCCATCAGCTGGCCAGAGGGCCTTGGGCGCTGCAGACCTCGTGCGCCCTCAGGGAACCCTCCTTGCCCTTGACGGCTTCTTTGCACTAGCTGGTTACGTGTTTGGGTGGAGCTTTTCCTCCTCTGCGGTGCACATTCTGTCTGAGCTTCTGTTGCTGCAGTTTCTACGTATCTTCCAAGAGGCTTCAGCGCGCTTTACTCTCCTTTTCAGTTTCCTTTTGACTAAGCCCTCCATTTTGAGAGCCAAATGTGATCTTGTTGGACTTTTCTGGTCGGGCTTCTGTTTCTCTCAGTGCTGTGCTGAACAGGGGTGCGGATTGCAGCATGTGAGGCTGCGCTTTCCTCCTCACTTTAAAATGCAGCTCTTCTCAACAGGTAGAAAGGGGAGCAGCGGGGGGGGGGGTTAGTCCAGACGATTCCCTAGGAACCTGCGTGTGTGAGGAGACAGGGGCCCTCTTTGCTCCAAGATGCCCACCCAGCACAACTGGGGACACTCCCAACTCCTCCTGAAATCGTGGCGGAGTGTCCAGCGTGGGCCAGTTTCATGAGCGCCAAATTTTCACGGGGGCTGGGTGGTCAGTGGCTGTGAGTGGCCATGCTGGGGAGATGCTGGTCAGCCGCCAAAGGTGCTTGATGTGTGTGGCTGCCGAGGAATCCCTGGCTCTTGGGAGGCCTCTGTGGTGCCAGCTGGGAGTGGCTGAGATCACTGGTCTCTGGCGCCTGCCGGAAAGAGCTCAGCACTCTTGCTTCTTCCTTCGGGGGGGGGGGGTGTCGGCTGTTGCGGGCCTGCTCCAGTAGACGTGTGACCCGCCATTGGTCTGTGGGTCAGCTCATGCTGGAGGGGTCTAGCCAGGCACTGCCGTGATTCAGTGTGCTCCCTCCCTAGTGATGCGGTGCCTGGGGATCCCGACTCGTGTGGTGACTAATTTCAACTCGGGTCACGACACAGACGGAAACTTGGTAATCGACGTCTTCTATGACAAGACAGGCCAACTCCTGCCCCGGGAGAGCAAGGACAGTGTTTGGTGAGGACAGGGCTCCTGCCCGCCCATTGCTCTGGTGCTGGGAGGGACATACCCCAAGTCCTCTGTCTCCTCACCCACTGAATGCCCCAGGGCCCCACAGAGCCACGCTCCTGAGGCCCACGCCGCACTGCTCTAGCGAGCTTCCCCTCCAGGACACACAGTGGCTCTTCGAGTTCCCACTCGAAAGGAAGTCTTCTGCAACCCCCACAAGATCCCGTCTTTACCTGGAGGCAGCCCAGATGGACCCTGGGGCAGTCTGCATGCAAAGTATGTCCTCAGGTTGTCAACCTCTGGGGTGGGGGCTGGAGACCTCTCAGAATTACAGTTGGGTCTCCCGACTGCAGAGATCCTGCTTTGGAGGGTGGGCTGTATGCCATTGTACCCTTCTGAGGTCCCTCCCCTTCCCAATCCCCACACCCCCAAGCTCTGTCCCCAAAACTCCAGGAATTTCCCACCTCAGAGTTGGCAACCCTAGTCTGTCCTGTGCAAGCCCCCATCTGAGCAGCGGCTGAGGGTGAGCTGCTCTGAGCCAGAGGGCTGCCCCACCCCGCCTCCACTCCCTGGCTGGGGGGCTTCGGGCAGGCACCTGCCACGTGGTTTCCTGGCCCACCTCCCTGCGCCTGGAGTCGCCACCGGCCGTGCCCCTCGGCTTTGTTTCTTGCAGGAACTTCCACGTGTGGAATGAGTGCTGGATGGCCAGGCGGGACCTGCCCGCGGGGTACAGTGGCTGGCAGGTCCTGGATGCGACACCCCAGGAACGCAGCAGTGGTGAGTGCCCATCTCTACCCCTGGGCAGGGGGGCTCAGTGCCACCTTTGCTGCTCTGACGCCCCCCTTCCGTCCCTCTGCTCTGCTCTGCTCTCTCCTCCCACAGGACTCTACTGCTGTGGTCCAGCCCCCGTCGCCGCCATCCGGGAAGGAGACACGCAGCACCTCTATGATGCCCCCTTCGTGTTCTCGATGGTGAATGCGGATCGTGTTGCTTGGCTGCTTTACGGGACGAGGAAGGAGAAGATCCACTGGGACACGAACTCCATTGGGATGCACATCAGCACCAAACACATTGGGAGTGAGGAGCGAGAGGACATCACCAGCGCCTACAAGCACCCAGAAGGTCTCTCCCTCTCTCTGGTCCGCTTGCAACCTGCCTGCCTTCCGCCAAGCAGGACTCGGTGGCACACGGGGCCCTTCCTTCCTCGTTTCATTCCCTGCGAGGTCCCCGTCCCCATCCCCGGGCCCCATCGGCTACTTTAACCGCTAGACAACGCTGTCCCCATGAGCATGCAGCCAACTGAGCCCCAAAGGGCTGTGCAGAAAGGCATGCAGGGACTGCCCAGCCTACGGGCGGGGGGGGGGGGGCGGTCCTGCCAGGATCACCCTGGAGTCAAACACAGAATTAAAGAAAAATTAAAAAGTTAAAACAAACCTGAAAGGAAATAGACAAAAAAGCATGACAACGATAGTGGCAGGTCTACACAGAGGCATCTAGAAAAGGTCTCCAGAGATCCAAAAATGTCCATATGAAATTGCCGTCTGTGTGCCTTATGTTCAAATATTGATAAAGTTCTAGGTCCTCAATCCGTGGCGTTGCAAGAGGCGGGCTTTTGTCCCTCCCACACTGTAATACATCTTTTAGCTCCAGCAAGGGCGGGGGGGGGGGGCATTTCTGCTGACCGTGAATTAGCCTCCAAGAACAGGCAAAAAATTAAAAAGGCCATGAGCAGTTTCAGAAACCAGCAAATGTGCTAATGCAAGATTACTACGAGTGACGACTTCCTCCCCAGAAGCCGAATAATGGGACACGCTCAGTCTCAGAAGCATACGTTCGAGAAACAGCAGTGAGACCCTTGACTTGGTCATAGAATCATAGAGTTGGGAGGTGCCTCCGAGGTCATCTAGTCTAACCCACTGCACAGTTCAGGAAATTCACAAGTGCCTCCCCCTTAAAAAAAATGATTTTTGTTGTTGAATAAGTTTCTCAGCTGAAGATCCACAGAAACGTCATTTCTGTGGATATATCATTTAAGGCCATATTCCATTGCTTTGGCAAATTGGGCAATCCAGGTGCTGATCAAGTTGAGGGCCCCCATGCGACAGGGCCAGATGTGCAGATTGGGAAGGAAAGCGGGGGGGGGGGGGGGTTGGGGGAGAAGCGCAGGCCCACAGAGGCGAGTGCCAAGTTTCTGGGCCAGGCCTCCCTAGGGAGGTTGCTTGAAAAGGCTTCCATCCTGGGCAGGGGGCTGCTGCCATTTTCTCCAGGAGAACGATCTGTGATCTGAGAGCAGTTGCACTTCCAGGAGGCGTCCTGGTCTCGCCGAGAGGTTGGCAGCCCATGGCACCCGGACGCCACCAGCTGCTTGGCCTGACCGTAAGGCTGCCTCTCGCCCAGTAGGCTAAGTCATTCTCCTGCTCCTGCGCTGGATCGTGTCCCTGTATTCACGAGTTTGGCCTTGTGCCCGGAATTGCCTATTTATGATGTTCTAAAATACTGAGCTGCTCCCTCCCTCCAACCTCGCAGCTCACAGAAAACTGACAGCAAACAGTTAAAACCACCAACCAGGCCCCCCATTCCCCCCCCCAAATAACGCCCTTCTCTGGGAGAGCTGCTCCCTTCCATAATACCAGAGGAGCTGGCACTGGGGGGGGGGGAGTGGGCCCCCGAGCTGGGCAGCTCAAAGAGAGGGGCCACCGGGACGAGGCCCGAGGTCAAGGCCTGCTTGGACTCCGCCAGCCAGCGGGCGTTTCGTGTCCTCTCCCCCTCTCCCCCCGCACAGGTTCCCTGGAGGAGCGCCAGGCATTCCAGAAGGCCCTTGCCCAGCGGCGGCAGCCTGGCTCAGCCGGTTCCCCGGCAGGGGCCTTGCCTGCCGGCCCGGACCCTGTGGCGAGGTTCTCTGCTCCGGCAGGCAGCGCAAGCCAGGCCCAGCTCTCCCTCCGGCTCAGACTGGTGGAGAGTCCGGAGATCGGGCAGGACCTGCACCTGATGCTGCTTGCGCAGAACCTCGAAGTTGCCCGCAAGGAACTGAAGATCAGTCTGAGCACCCAGCTGGTGCTGCACAACGGCACGCCCCGGCCTCCCTTCTGGCAGGACACCCACTACCTCTCCCTCGGCCCCAGAGAAGGTGAGGAGGGGGCTGGCCGGGCAGCATCTGGGGCCAGCCTCCTCCCTCCAGGCCGGGCTCCTGAAGGTGGGCCTTGCCTTGCAGAAAAGAGCGTCTCCTGGATTATCTCTTACGGGCAGTACGGCAAACACCTGGTGGAAGACAAGCAAGTCCAGGTCATCGCCATCGCAGAGGAGAGCACCACCTGGCAGAAGACGCTGGTGGAGAAGACCATCACCATGGCCAGCCCCGCCCTCACGCTCAGCGTATGCGGCTCACATGGCGGGCTGGGGGGGCGGGGGGGGGAGGCCAGAGGAGCACCTCAGCTGGAGGGCTCCTGGCAGGTGCAAACACAGGCGTGCAGCGGGGGGGGGGGGCAGGAGGCCCCCTCCTGGCCACACATCCCCAGAGGGGCCTGGCTGGATCAGGCCCATCGCCCTGCTCCCCCCCAGTGGCCAGCCAGAAAGCGCCCACGCAGGCCACCCCCCCCCCCCCGAGTGATGACGTCTTGGTGCTGGGCAGGGCAGGCGGATTCTTCGTCAGCCGGTGCCTTCGGCCAGGCGCTTAATAATCCTCTCGCTAGAAATGGCTGCCACGCGTTGACACTAGGGTTGCCAGGTCCAGGTTGGGAAATTCCTGGAGATTTGGGGGGAGGAGCCTGGAGAGGGCGGGGCTGGAGGAGGGGCGGGGCCTCGGTGGGGTATAATGCCATAGAGTTCACCCTTCAAGGCAGCCGTCTTCTCCAGGGAAGCTGATCTCTGTTGCCTGGAGACCAGTTATAATTCCAGGAGATTTCCAGCCGCCGCCTGGAGGCTGGCAACCCTAGTTTCCACCGAAGAGGCGTCAGGCCCTGGAGCCTTTTGATCAGCCTGCTGCTTCCCAGGGGGTTGGCAGGGAGGCCGGTTTTAGCCACCAGCACGTCGTCGTTTGAAGGCCAGCAATTTTTGCAATTATTTGCTTGCTTATTTCATGTCTATCCCCCGCCCCTCCCCAATGGGGATGCGACGCAGCCTGCACCACCTCTCATTTTATCCTCACAAACCCGTGAGGTGGGTCAGGCTGCGAGAGCGGGATGGCCGAAGGACACCCGGGGTGTTTCCATGGCAGCAGAGCGGGGTTGGAATCTGGATCTCCCCAGTGTAACGCTGGGACCACTACACCCCGCTGCCTCCCAATTTAATTTGGGGTGAAACGTCTCTGCAGGCCCGTGTGTGTTTGCCCCCGGGAGCGACGGGCAGTTCCTCAGCTTGCCCAGGCCTCAGGTGGGTAGGCCTCAGGGGGCGCCCCTCACCAGCGCTATCCTGTTTGGGGGCTTTACTCTCCGCCGCCCCCCGCAGGACACTTGAACGTGCCACTGCACAGCATTTATTTAGACCCTGCCTTTCACCCCAATGGGGGCTCAGAGCAGCTGACGCCAGTCTCCTCGCCCCCATTTGGTCCTGACAACCCTGCGAGGTGGTCTAGGCTGGCTGTGCCTGGCCCGAGGTCACCTCGGGAGAGCTTCCAGGGCAGACCTGGGATGCAACACCAGGCCCCCTAGTCGGACACTAAACCACTCACTGGCTCTTGGAAGTCCAGCCTCTTCCTCGTCTGTTTTCCCATTTCCCGTGTTCTTTAATGGCATTCTAATTGTTTTCAGCAACCATCTTTTCCTTTGCCTTGCCGTCAGCTGGCATTTGTGCTGCCCGAGCCAGGTCTGCATCGCTGCTTCCTGCCTCTTACGGCTTCCTTGGCTTTGCCCACTCACCATGGCCTTGGCAGTCTCCCCCCCCCCCCATGGCATCTACTGCCCCGAGCTTCCAGTCTGGCACGTAGGACACACTTTAGGAAAGCCCCCCCCAGGCCCAGCGGACTCCAGCACAGTCTCTGGACACCTCCAGGGGCCCATCTCGTGTAGGCCTCCCACGGGAGACTTTTAGGTTATTTATTTATGTCCCCCTTTCTCACTGAGACTCAAGGCGGATTGCACAGTATGGGATTAGGACAATCAGTATCAAGGACATTTCCATAAACAATGCCATAGGGTAAATAGATACAAGTTTAAAAGACATGGTAGTAGCAAGAGTCCAACACAGAGTAGTAAAAATACTGAAGCAGAACATAATCAATTCTAGGACTAACATTAGACAACACGGCGCACTGGTGGTACACAGGAATACATATTTAAAGCAGCAGATAATATGTAAGGCAATATAGTGATGAAGTCTATGGTCCCTAACTCATTAGCGAAGCATCTGAGACCCCATTCCTATGATACATTTGAGGAAAAAGCCTTTTTGAATGGTTTGGTTTTGCATTGTTTGAGTGGGGGCTCAGTCCTGACCTCCTCAGGCAGGCTATTCCACAGGGCGGGGGCCACCACAGAGAAAGCCCTTGTGCGGGCTGCTGCTGAGCTTTGTATGTAATAACTAATGCCTTGAACTGAGCATGGTAGCCGATGGGTAACCAATGGAGCGACTAGGATGGGAGAGATGTTCAAGCTCTTGCTCGCTCCTGATAATAGTCGAGCGGCAGCATTCCGCACCAATTGGAGCCTCCTAGTTAGTTTAATGGAGTGACTGTAGGATGGGAGAGATGTTCAAGCTCCTGCTCGCTCCTGATAACAGTCAAGCTGCAGCATTTCGCACCAGTTGGAGCCTCCTAGTTAACTTAGATGGGAGGCCAATGTATAGAGCATGACAATAGCCAAGCCTTGATGTTACCATAGCATGGAGCCAAGTGGCCAGGTCAGCCGTGTTGAGATAAGAAGCCGTCTTCCAGGCTAGAGTGAGGTAGAAAGCATTTTTTACTGCTGACTTGTTTTTCTAGTAATAACGCTGGATCCAGTATAACCCCTAGGCTCTTAATTGAGTCTGCAAGGGTCAAACGCACTCCATTGAAAGGGGGGAGCACAGTATCCTTCAAGTTCTCTGCCTTCCCAACAAGCATCACTTCTGTCTTGTCTGAGTTCAATTTCAATTTGTTGTTTTCCAACCATTTCACCACAGCTGTCAAGCGGCGATCTAAGATTTCTACGGCATCCTGTAGGGACCTGGATAGCGAGATACAGAGTTGGGTGTCGTCTGCAAGTTGATGACACCCAACTCCATAGCTGCAAACGTGTTCTCCTAAAGCAAGTTATCCATGAGTGTCCATGCAAAAGCTCCGAGGCAGCCTGGGAAGGAATCTCTCGGCCCTTTGCCCAGTGCCTGCCTGCCCCTCGCCTCGGCACAGGCAGGGATGGGGCCCCGTGACGGCAGCCTGGGCCTCAGAGCTCCTTGCTGTTGCATCCCTCCCTGCAGGTTCTGGCGCCCGTCGTGGTGAACCAGCCTTTCCCGCTCCACGTGGAGTTCGTCAACCCCCTGCCTGAGCCTGTGGGAGGCTGCATCTTGACCGTGGAAGGCAGCGGGCTGGTGAAGGACCAAGGCCGGATCGAGTGAGTGGCCAGAAGCTGGGAATGGAGGAGGACCTCTGGGGTTCTCCCCACAAACGGGAGGCAGCTCCTCTCTCTGGGTCCAATGTTGGGTCACCCACAGAGCAGCCCCCTCCTCTCACACTCAAGACCCCCAGCAGAGCTAGTGGGGGCAAGGTAGCCCAAATGACAGCATCGGTCCTGCTGTGTGGGCAGGCTCAGCCCGTCCCTGCAATTTTGGGGGTATCTCAGGCAGAGCTTTTGCTCCATTCAGCTCCTATGCTTCACCCCCCCTTCACCAAAAGCTCAAGGACCATTTCTGAGCAGGAGCCCCCATAAGTCAGGTGGTCAGTCGGTGCTTTTGCTAGCTGCAAGGCTGGCTGGGCCCCCAATTATTCCCAAAATAGGTTCCTGTCTCCTGATGCTACAACGAAGGTTTCCAACACCTGTGACTGAGGCACTCCCACACCCACACCAGGGTGAGAGGTCTGGGGGAGCCACAGGAGCGACTCGGTGGGCCTTCCCTAGGTCAGCTCTTTTGAAAAGGACACCATTTCTGGTGGGGGAGGGGGGGCTTCATCCCAGAGAGGCCTCCAGCCAAGCCTAAGTGCCTGTCCCTGGATACCTTGCAAAGAGCAGCAAGGGCTCCCTGTGTATTTTAAGAGCCACTGCTGTAGCGAAAGGGCCCCTTCCCTTTACAAAAAGAGGATGGTGTTTTTGGCAAGCAGGTTTAAGGCAGCATTTCCTTTAACCAGCCATTGTATGGGGGGGGGGCTGGATACCCCTCCCTGCCCCAGTCCTGCCTCTAAGCCCAGAACTTCCTGCCTGCCAGGGTGGGAGAACGTCCTTGATGAGTTTCGAGGTCTATTCCAACGTTTTGCTTTAGGAGCGCATTTGATTTGCTCTTCCAGGTAAGTTTTCAAGTCTGGACAAATGACCAGAGGAGACGGGAGCATGGCGGTGGGGGGTGGTTCTGAAGTGTTCTGGAGGTTGGCGGCTGTTGTGTCAGTCTGAGGAACAGGGGTGTCTGTGTGTGTGTGTGGGGAGGGGGAGATCCCCTTTCTTGGAAGGGCCAAGGCAAGCACTGGGAGGGAAGAGCCGGAGCAGGCACCAGGCGGTGACTCACCTGCTTTGGCCCCTACAGGTTGGGCACCCTCAAAGCCCAGGAAAAAGGCAGCATCAAGTTCCAACTGACGCCCTACAAGAGCGGGCAGCAGCAGCTCCACGTCACCCTCAGGAGCAGCCACTTCCCCCCCATCAAGGGCTACAAGCAGCTGCAGGTGGCCCCCAGCGCAGCCGACAGCTGAAGGAGGACGGACTGAGGACCCTTGCCCCACCTCCCCCCCCCCACGAATAAACCTGGGCATCTTTACCTGGCCTGGCAGCACTGCCTCTTTACACAGGTGCCTAGAGGGGCCCTTGGCTGAGCTGAAGGAGTCCTGCTCTGTGATGGGGCAGAATTAGAGCGGCAGTTGGCCACCACGCACACACCACACTTCCCTCCCACTCAGCGCAGAATGCCGGATGGGTGGATGAGCCCTTACTGGCAATGGGGGGCGGGGGGGGGGTGCCTCTCTATGTTCCCCTGCATTCTGAGACAGGCACGTGCAGGCACTTCCCGGCAGCTGCCTCCTCCTTTCTCTTGCTCTGGGTCCAGGGTCGCTGGGAACCAACTAGACCAGCTGGTGGCCCCCTGCCCCCCCCCATCTCTGCACTCAGCTGGGCACCTACAGGGCTGCATTGGTGCCCCCCTTTCTTGGTACAGCCAGGACACTACCCTGCTCGGCTCGGCAGGATCACGCTGCTGTTCCGCTCTCTTCCGCCTTCTCCGGAACAGCCTCCATTACACTTAAACACAAAAAGTTACGAAGTGGCGCTTTCTCCCCCACCCCCACCCCACTTCAGTGTAACCAATTAATTATTCATCTGGTGAAACAGTTTCACCCTTAAGCATTAACAGAAATTCTAGTAATTATTTTTAAAAATTCATCAAAGAAAGAATTACCACCACCCCCCATAACAAAACAGGTATTTTAACTGAACATTTCCTCTTTGCACTGGTCATCAGAAAACAACAGGGCATGGACAGCATTTCCAGGCATTTTAAAATGTGCCAGGCCACAGAGCAAGAGCAAGCCGTGACCCACCACCTCAGCAGCCAGTCCCATTGCAGGCTTTCCTGCCACAAACCCCAAAAATAAGGGTCCACAAACCAGGTCTGAAAAGCCATGGGGAAACCGCACTGAGCCCCAGAGATGTGTGATGGGCCAGCAAACATCCTCTGGACTCTCCGTTAAAACAGAACGAACACATTTTTGTCAATCCCAGCCTCGATGGCTTGTGTGGGAAGTGGGAAATGGGACCCCCCCCCCCCGTCATGTGCAGAAGGTGAACTGAAGTGGAACTCGCAGGCAGGCAGCTTGTGCGGCAGAGAGAGGCGCAAGCACGCGCACACATACCCCTGCACCCAGAGCTAGAGTCCAGCCTCCTGCCCACCAGTTCAGACAAGGATTTGTGAGCGCCAGGCCTGGGCAGTGCCTGCCCTCTCCTTCACAGGCAAATGCTGGGAGAGAGAGATCAAGGAATCCCTTGCTGCCAGCCAAACGGGGGAGATGGACAGGCAAGCGAAGGCACCCTGAAGGCAGGCTGCACAAGGCCCACCCAAGGCAGAGGCACCAGCATCCAGCCGGTGCGTCAGAAAAGGCAGCCAAGGTCAGGGTCAGCGAACTGGAAATCTAGCAGGGAACTGGTGACTGACTGTGCCCACCCTTTCCCCACCCCATACCCAGGCTGCGGGGGTACGCTGCTGTCAGCCCTCATCAGGCCCTTTCCCAGCTGGAGGAGAAGACCTGGCTTGCGGCACACACAGTAAGGCCAACGCCCACCCATGAAACTGCTTCCAATGGCGGCGGTGGGGTGGGGTGGGAATACGTGGGAGCAGCTTCTCCACCCAGAGGAGCGCAAGAAGGCACACCTGCCTGCCCAACGGCCCTTGACAGCACGCGCCGAGGAGGGGGGCTTGGGCCCAGGCCCCCCCTTCCACCTGAAGCCTGTGCAAGCAGGCAGCTCCGAGCCCTTCAGCCTGCTCCAGCCCCTCTCAAACTCCCAGGCAACCCGGGGCCTGCAGCAGAGGCCTGACCCCCAGAGCAGCCCCCTCCAGCACTGCTCATTTCCCACGAAAGGCACGTGAAGCAGACCACCTCATTACTGCCCCGAGGCAGCTCAGAGCCTGGGGGGGGGGGCGCCTCTGGCTCCAGCCTCGCATGACACCAGACAGGCCCACGTGGCTCCAGAGGTTCTTTATTGCTTGGGGTCCACCACTGCCTGCACAAGGGCTGGGCGCAGCACACACACACACACCCTTCCCCAGCCCCCAGGAACCGCTTGGCCTGCCGGGCTTCATTCCCTCCCCCGGGAAACCTTCTGCCTCTTCTACACCCACAGAAGCAGTGGGGCAAGTCCTCAGTGCCCCCCACGCGCAACGTCAAAGTGCCCCCTGCGTGAAGTCCTTGATTTTGTCCATATTGTGATCGATTGCTCCGGCGAGGAACTGCACCCAGCTCTCTTCAGAGGGAACACACACGTGGCTGGCCCTGGTGGGGGGGGGGGAGAGGGAGTTAGGAACAGCTGGGTGCACGTGCAGGACCCACCCCAGCCACAAGAAACTGCCCCACAGAGCTCCCTGCAGCTCCTGGTTCTTCCCCCCGCTACCCGTGTCTTGTCTCGCTTGCCTCCAGAAAACTCATCTGACACCCCATAGCAAAAAATTCCTCCCAAGTACAAGATCATGCCCCAAAGACCCTCTGGCCACCCCAGAGGCTCACAGACAGAACTCCCCCCTTACAGGTCCCGAAGGCTGCAGCCTCCAGTAATGTCCCAGGCAGGGGGGCACGGCCTCTGCCCAGGGAAGGCTTCTTTCAGCCCTCATGGGCAGCAGCTGTTGAGAAAACTGGCCCTTCATGAATTTCTCTATTCCCCTTTGTAAGGGCAGCTCACAGGGCTGGAGCCACTCAAGCATGGCACACTTAAGAACCTCTGGCACATGGGAGCACTAATGGCGTTGGGAGCTATATTGTTTAGGTGGGTAGATGTTGTGGTCTGCAGTAGAATAGGAAGATTTGAGTCCAGCGGCACCTCAGAGGCCACGAAGACTTTCAGGGTGTGAGCTTGTGAGAGTAGGAGCTCCCTTCTTCAGACACAAGCAAGAATGGAGATCCCGGAGCCTTTATACGCCAGCCAAAGGCAGCTGGGGTGTTACAATTAGGGCATCTGGATGAATAGGTCCAGTGCAGCTTGATTAGAGCAGAATTTAGGATCTGTAGTGAGACAAGAATCTATTCCACAACTCCATGGTCCACCAAGGGTCAGCATTCAGACACGCACTGTTTGTTCACATACAAACTGGAACTGGGAACGAACAACCAATGAAGTGCACAAGTTTGCAGAGAACACAAAACTACGCAGGACAGCGGAGATGAACTCTGAAGAATTTCAAGAGGATCTTTCCAAAGCAGGTGAATGAGCAACAGCCTGCCAGATGACGCTCAAGTTGAAGTGACTCAGACTGGGTCTCGGGGGTCACAGCAGACAGCTTGAGGAACTATCTGCTCAGCATGGGGCACCAGCAGACAGGACAAGCTGTACATGAGGGGTTAGCAGGGCACGGAGAAAGCAGAATGTTTTCTCCCTCACCCGTAGTGGTGGGGGGGCAATACACAGGGGGCAGGCAAAAAAGGACAGTTTTTCACTCAACCAGCGATTAAATTTTGGTGCCCGTGGTCCCAGAGTGCCACAAAGGCCAGTGGCACAGATGGCATTAAAAGAGGGTTAGAAGATT
This sequence comes from Eublepharis macularius, assembly GCF_028583425.1. Taxonomy (NCBI): domain Eukaryota; kingdom Metazoa; phylum Chordata; class Lepidosauria; order Squamata; family Eublepharidae; genus Eublepharis; species Eublepharis macularius. The sequence goes on along the minus strand of NC_072794.1, from coordinate 175,057,261 downwards.
CAACATAATCCATCACAGTTGAGTATAGGGAGCGCCCTGGAGGCAGAACACACCGAAATGGGGTGTTCTGCTTTTATGCGTTCATACGTTTTCATTGAATGTATAGATTTTGAATGTTGTTCAAGTGTTTACCACTTCACAGGCCTCACATGGGTGGAAAGACAGCATGGCATGTTTTAAATAAATAAACAGAATGTAATCTGCAGACACGGTGTTATGCCAATATATATTAAGATCATATGACAATAATCAATATTGAATAGTAGTAGGCCAAGCTCCTGTATTCGCTAGATGAACTTTTAAACTTTGCATGAACTTTCTGTGTATTTTTTTCTATGTGTAAGGTAATTCAACAGGTGTGCTTTCATCCTTTGACAATTAATTAAAATAGTGGACTCTACCGAGATTGATGTTCCTCTATCAGAGATTCAACCAATGGTGATCGCCCAACTTAACTTTTTCTTCACACTTGTCAGAGATTAATAGTATTCTCTTGCAGATCAGACAATGACATAATTTTTTAACTAATTGGAAGGCTGTACTATGAAATTATGAATATTCAGTGAAGTGTCAAACCAATCATTATTTGTTTGTGCTATCATGTGAATGGACCCTAAATATTTGCATATGATTAGGTATATAATTGCAAACACAGAAAGAATAAGCAGGGTACTGATGGAAGAGATCTCTTGGGAGAATCTAGGTGAGAACCTATTTCTACCTATGTATTTCATAGAAACTTTGAGCATGTTAAACTTAGGATTTATTAAGAAATGTTAGTAAACTTATTTCTTATTGCCTTTCTGTGTTCTGTTTTTATAGGATTCATATTAATAGCCATTTATATTTTGATTACTTGCTTCATTAAAAAACTAGGGTGTATTTTCAATAAAGTGAAATAAACTCTAGACTGGTGTCTGTGTGTTTGATAAGGAGTTGCAAAGCAATACTGAACCCTATACATAAATACATGTACTGATAAACAGGTGGTTCAAAGAACTTCACCTGTCTGACAGGTCTGAAGACTAACTGCTTTCGGCTTTCCATCTTTCTCCTGGCTAGCTGAAGCTTAGTTTTAGACACGGGCAAAGGCTCGTTACAACGGCCTCAAGAGTCCAACAGAATCACAGCAGCTACGACGCCCGAAGAGCCCCGCCCCACTCACCGGACAATCTCCAGCACCTTCTTCAACACCGAGGCCAGCTTCCCAGCCTGCAGGAGACGAAGCAAGCAGCCGGTCAAGGCTCAGACTGGAAGTGCACTTTCCCCAATTCGGGGGGGGGGTGTCCCTAGTTTTCCTTTTGAGCAACAGCCCCCACCGTTCTTGAAGATCAGCCCTTAGAAGCGGGGGGGGCACGGGGGGGGGCCCACAGAGGCCTCCTGAGGAAGGAAAGGGAGGGGACCTGTTCCGCCAACAGAGCCCACGTGTGGTCCTTTGGCTGGCAACCCCACTGCCGCTAGGCACAAGGAGTCAGGGGCGCTGTGTCTGGGGTCATGGAGCGGAAGTGGAGCCCTGGCTCTTCCCCGGGAGCCCCCATCTGAGCAACTGCCACTCCTCCATCAGAGGAAGAGTAACACCGGGTTCCTCCCTGCTTGGCCCCCGGGGAGCTGAAGGCTGCCCATCCTGGGAGGAGGGGGAAATTGCCATCATCCAAGCAACCGCTAACCTACCAGCAGACGCAGGGTTTTTTTAAAAAAAGTATCTTCATTACTGTTGTTTTTACATTCTAAGCCACCAGAAAGTGGCTAAATAAGTAAATAAATAAACGCACCGTTTGGAGGGTGCTTGGCTGCCAGAACACAACCCTCTCCCACCATGTGGGCCTGATGCTGGGGCATCCTGAACAGCAAACGCAGCCAGGCGGGAGGCTTTCCTAAGCCCTCTGGGGCGGGGTCTACAGCGCGGTGCCCGTGGGGGCCCTGCTGACACCTTCCCTGGCTCCTGAGTGATTTTAGAAAGTGGGTGTGGCTGGGTGGGGCCTTTGCCCGGCAGGGACTGAGACTGGCCTGCCAAAATCTGAGCAGCTGTGCTGTTTTAGAAACGTTGCTTTGGCCGCGGGTGCCACTAAGTACTGAGATCTTCAAAGCGTGACTGAAAGCAAGCTATGTGGATGCAGAAGAATATTTTTTAAGGGTTTGTACATTTTAAAAAGCATTCTGTTAAATAGGGCTTCTACTTGAAATGAGTGATGCTATTAGAGTTATGTGCAACCTGACATTTTGGGGCTGGTTCCATATCCCAGGGCAGCCACTTTGTGGTTGTGCCACCACCCTGTGTCAGAACTCTACGGGTGCCCACAAACCCCAATAGGTGAAGGGCCTGGGCATTGCCACAAAGACCTCTATGCTTCCTTGAAAACACGCTCATAACATTGACAAGAGGTCAGAATCAAAAAGAGAAATAGAGAAAGGATAGAAATGACACTTCTTCTCAACCTCCTTACAGCATTCTAGAGAGCAAAACGTGTTCTTTTCATCTTCTTGGAGATCAAGATTTACCATTCAGGCATGAAACAAGGACAAGGTGGCAGCCCTCCCAAGGATCAAAGCTCTCATGGAGGATGGAGTTTTCCTGCGTGTGGCTTGCCCTTCCCTCCCCCAGAGAAAGACCTCCCCTGAAGACACTGGAAGGGGGCACCGAGCCCAGCGCCAGCCCCCCCCCCCCCGACCTGGTTACTCACATTCAGCCGCAGAGTGAGCTGGTTCACAGGAGGATACGTGCTGAGCACCAACTCGTCCACGCTACAGGACAGAGAGGGAGAGTGTGCAGATGAGGGGAAGGGCCGTGTTCACACAAGGAAAAGCACATCTTCTTCGCAGCCCTGACTCTTTTCTCAGGGCAGTTTTGGCAGTCTGCTTCCTCTCAGCCCCATCTCCCTTCCAGGGACAAGAAGAGACCGCCCCCCCTCCCCGCGCTCCTCAGGGAGAGGACGGGACAGGTCTGATGTGTCCAATCACAACAAGCACCCAAGCCCCTTCCAGCCCCCCCCCCCCCCCCCGCCCAGGCTCCCTGCCCTGCTTCCGCGCCTCTCGCCGGGAATGCCGCTCTCCCCTCCCAGCATCCCCCAAAGGCTCGCCCGGCTGCCTCACCTGGGGCTGACGTCACCAGCGGCTTCTGCCAGGTCATCCAGCTGAGCCACCTGCTCGGCAGTGTCCACTCTGCCCTGGGCTTTCACTGCCCCCAGCAGTTTCTTCAGGCACGCTTTGGCTGCCTTCACCAGTCCCATGCAGGGGCCAAGCAACTGCCGCTCAGCCTCCGTCCAGCAGACATCCCTGTCCCCGCCGGAGCCCATCTCTTCATCCTCCAGTGGATCCCTGCCGGGATCTCCACCTTCTGCCAGCGCCTGCACACACACACACAGGGGATCTCCAGGGAAGGAGTGTCCATGTTCCGTCCAGAGGGCTCTAACGGAAGGGAGGCCGGGTGCAGCTGAGGCCTCCGGAAGCACCGCTAAACTCCTGCCCCATACCGTATCAAATGTCGTGACATTCTAACGAGATAAAGTATTCATACAACAATTACAAAATCAATCAATAATTCTTATTTCACCAATACACAATTCACCACCAATGACATAGGACACACAATCTTCCCGCCCTCTAGACTTATACATAAAGCGCTAGTGCATACAGTACATTTGATGAACACTCATTTAACAACATTCAATATTGATGTATTGTCGAAGGCTTTCACGGCCGGAGAACGATGGTTGTTGGGGGTTTTCCACACTGTGACACTGAGAGATCTCTGTCTTTTGGTGCTACACCTCTGAAGATGCCAGCCACAGCTGCTGGCGAAACGTCAGGAACTACAATGCCAAGACCACGGCAATACAGCCCGGAAAACCCCCAACAACCAACATTCAATATTGCTCTTTAACAATTCACAGTATAAAGTGCATAAAGTCCATCAATATCAGATACAGGTCTAGGTGCGCAGGAATGAAGAGAAACCATCTAACGGGCAGACCGGTTCACTATGGGTCCCGTTTCCGTTCTTGATCAAAGATGGTCAAAGATAAATTGGGGTGAATTGTGTATTGGTGAAATAAGAATTACAGTGCAATCCTAACGGGGGCGGGGAAAGTGAATAGGAACCGAACTAAGGCTTGCGATGGCAGAATTGGCTCCTATGTGCGCGTAAATGCCCTTCCGTCGGTGGTGGCACGAGGCGCACCCGATCACCCGCAAATGCACCCTGTAAAACATCCGGCCAGCGCTGCCCGCGCCCCAGGCAAGTGAGCACAGGGCAGGAATCTCTGCCCGTTTGCTGTGTGCCGTGGCCACTTTGAGGCGGGGGGGGGGGAGGGTCGCACAGTGGCAGGCATTGGGCGCACTTTGGGGACTTGGAAAGACAAGAGGGAGAACTGCACTCGCTGAAGGGAAGAAGGGCACAGTCCGGAATATCTGGCTAACTAACAGCAGCCCCTCCTGTTTCCTTGCAGGTGTCCTGACTCTGAAGTTCCAGCTCGGTAAGGAGCGAGGGAGTGCTGACAGGTGAGGAGGAGATGGGGCGACGGCTAACCCGTCCCGCTGATTAGTGCTAACCGCCCCATCACCTGAACCCACCTGACCACTAGCCTCTTCAGGTGAGGCTCAGTAGGGGAGGGGGCGATGGTGGCCGCCCCTGCCCGCCCCAGAGGCAGTTGCCCAGAAAGCTACTCTTGACCAGGTGTTTGTAACTACCAGCTCATTTCCTCCCTTAAAGGTAAAAACACCCCAAGGCAGAGTGCATCCTCGCCAGACAGTCTTGCATCAGCTGGTCGCTGCCGTTGGTGCTCTCTACTATGCGCATCTCCTCAGATGTTGGAGCGTGGGCTTTGCCTCGGCCGTGGACCGAGGCAAAGCCCACATGTGTGTCTTTCTCTTGCAGGCACGTCCTGAGCATGTCTCCTTCTCCTCGCGCCCCCCCCCCCCGCCCCAATAATCGTCTGCAAGTGATATTCAGATCCAGCCCAGGAAGCAATATTTCACAGCAGTCCACATCTCAGTCTCGCCCCTGGGAGCGAGAAGGAGGGCTGCCCGAAATGCCTTGGCCCCCTTTCCAGCCTAGAAACAATGGCACTTTTTCCAGTTTAATAAAACGAGTTGAACAACAACGAACTGGTGTGTTTGCATGCCTGACTTTGTCCTTAGCTCCTCCCCCAACACCCTGTCACACATTTCCAATCGCACATCCCCACAAATATATCGAGCAGCACTCCACTCAGCCTCCCTGCCCCCTCCCCCCCCAATGTAAACGTCAGGCAGAGGGGTGGGAATTGAACTGTGGCCCATGAATGTCTGTGGGGAGGGGGGAGGCACTGAGGACCTTCATTCTCTGATAGGCTGAGCGGCTGGCATCTGATAAGCCAGGAATAGGTTGGCCGGTGCAGGTGGAAAGCTGCTGCCAGGGGGTGGGGGTTGTGTTTGCGGAGGCAGGGATGGGCTTGGCATGGGGAGGGTCTCTCAGTTCATGCTGGGGGGGGCATCTCCCCAGTACTGGGACATGGCTATCAAGGTCCGGTCCCCGCTCTCGCTTTGTAGAGATGCAGTGATGTGTTCCCATTGCGCGGCAGCAAGTCTGAGTCCGCTTTTCATTCCCCTCGTTTCCAAACGGCCTCCCGGCCTCCCACGTGGTTCCTGTCACTCATTGACGGCCCCACCTCCCCCGCCACCTGCTTCTCCGGAACCTGGGACTAATTAGGGTTGCCGGTCTCCAGGTGGTAGCTGGAGATCTCCCGAAATTACAACTGCTCCCCAGGCAACAGAGATCAGCTCCCTAACTTTCTGGCTCTACTTTTCAGGGGGGGGATCTTTTTCTTTGGGGGTGGCAGTGGAAGCAGGAATGTGCAGGCACACCGAGCGCCTCATCAGAAATGGGGGCTGGACGGGCGAGGGGGGGTTTCAATCTGGACCTTCACTGTCACCTCTGCCCCCCTCCCTGGCAGGGATGCCTACCCTCTGACGGGGGCCTATTGGAGGTGGCGGCAGGGATCACAGCCTCCCCATTGGCTGCGTCACTGCTTTTCCCTCGCCTGGATGTGAGGGGAGGGGTGTGGCTATTGGCTGGTGTGAGCAAGGTTGTCGGGGGAACGTTGGGCGGGACCTCCCAAGGGCTGTTGCATTTCACCTTGCCACGCTCGGGCGCCAGCGGAACTATCCTGCAAAAGTCAATAGGGTGCCGTCCAGTGCCGCCCCATTTACACCAGCAAACGAGCGATGGCGCTGCCTGGAGGGTTAGGATTGCACTGTTAGTTATTGGTTTTGTAATTGTTGTATGAATACTTTATTTCGTTAGGATATCACGACATTTGATACGTTATTGCTCTTCCTGATTCTCTCCCTATTGCTAACTTCCTGCCCCAGGCAGCTTCAGGCCAAGCCGGGAAAGAGGCCAGAAGAGAAGGAGAGGCCTCCCTTATGGGGAGGGCCACAAGCTGGCTCAGAGAGCCCTGCCGAAGCATGCCGAGATTTTAAATTTTTCTAAAATTATTCACGCAAAGCAGAAAAGTAAAGCACTGCCTAGAAAACACTACTGGCAAAATCAAAACACGGGCTTCTATAAGAGGCTTCTAACCATCCAAAAATAAGCCCAGACACAATTGCTGCCCACGTGTGATACATTCAAATGCTGACAAATTTATAAAGTCCTCGACCCAACGAAGGACAGGAAGCGGCTTTTGCCTTTCCAATGCTGCAGGACTACTAAGCAGGCTGGGACGTCTCCAGGCCAAGGCCGTGAGTTTAAATACTGCCACGGAAGCTCTTTGCTTGCAAAGGCAGGAGAGGAAGGCAGTCGAAAGTGACGGGGGGGAGGGTGTCTGCCCCCCAGCAGCACTTTCGCAGGCGGAGCTCACAGGAGACAGTGCCCCCCCCCCCCCGGCAATATCTCTGGCATCTCGAAATAAAAGTAGCCCTTCTCTAACGTTATGCAGCCACTGGCAGAAACCACAAAAGAGAACAATGAGAATGGACTGTGGAGGAGAGAGCGACTTTGCTAGGGCGAGCCACGGCAGGCAAAACAAGCACATCAGGCGAGCCCGCTGATGCCCAACCGAGGAGAGCAGGCCCAGCGGCTCCCTCTGCCCCTGGAGCCTTTGCGACTGCCGCCAGTGCCTGCCTCCCAGCTCACATGCCAAACCGAGCCAAGGCCCTGCCCCTGGCCCCTCTCTGGCGCAGCGGTGGGGCTGCAGTCCGCACCTGCCGGCTGGCCTTGCACGATTGCCTGGAGCTCAATGAAGTAAGAGCCACGCGGTGCTCATCTGCCGCTCTTTGGGACAGGTGAGTGCCGCACTCAGAGCAGCGCCAGGGGCAGGGTGGGCCTTACCCCCCAGTCCAGCTGGCAGCTGGGTGTGAGGCCGGCCGGCCCGGGGGCACTCAGGGCAGCCGAGGGCGGACTGGCAGCCCCGCCACTTGGCTAGCGGCTGCAGCGGAGCACCACAGCTCGGACTTGGGAGCACCACTCTCTCCGGAAGAGCCGCAGCAAGCGCGAGCGCCAGGGCTGCTGCTCTCTCCAGCGCGCCCTGCCGCAGGCCCGGCCTACCTGCTCCATCTCCTCCACGGCGTCCTTGACAACCGCCAGCGCCGAGGCCACAGCCGCCGCCACGGCCGCCTGGTTATCTGCGGAGAGAGCGGCAGGCGGGCGGGTGGGCGGACTCCGGTTCCTCCGGCAGCCCTCGCCCTCCCGCGCCCCGGCCGGCCCCCCGCCGCAGCCGCTCACCTCGAGGCAGGCCGGCCAGCCGCTCGCAGGCCTCCCAGACGGCCCCGGTGGAGACCAGCCGCTCCGGACCCGAGCTGCGGAGGGAGAAAGCGCTGAGCGGCCGGCGGCCCGGCACCCCCGCCCGGACCCCCCAGCCCGCCCGCCCGGCGCCCGCCCGGGGCCCCTGCCTGCCTGCCTGCCTGCCTCCCGCCCCAGCGCGACCTCCCCGGCCTCACCTCTCCGGCGCCGGGGCGCGCAGCAGGGCCTCGCTCAGGCGCAGCATCCCCTCGGCCAGGCCCGCCACGGCCCGGCGCACGGCGGCGCCCAGCGTCCTGCCCTGCTCGGCCGGCAGCCCCCGGCAGGCGGCGCCCGCGGCCCGCACCGACCTCTGCGCCTCCCCGCTCAGCCACTGCAGCTCCTGCGGGCGAAGAAGGGCGCGGCGCGGCGAGGCGCCCGGCCCGGCCCCCGAGGCCCCCCGGCCCTCCTGCGGCGGCCAGGCCCGGGCCGGCCCCGAGGCGGCCAGGCTCAGCTGGGTGGCGGCCCGGGAGGCAGCCTGGCAGGCCGCCGCTGCGGAGACAGAGAGAGAGAGAGAATGGAAGCGGGGGAGAAGCGCCGCAGTCCGGCACAGCCCCGCAGGCAGCGCCCCGCCCCGCCCGTCCGCCCACCTACCGAGGGCGTCCCAGACACCGGCCCGCTCGAAGCCGCCGCCGCCGCCGCCGCCGCCTTCCCGCCGGGCCTCTCCGCCGCCTGCAAAGAGAGGGAGCGCGCGAGAGAGAGAGGCGGGGAGAGGGGCGCCGCGCCTCGGGGCGCCTGCACAGCGCGCCGCCCGCCCGCAGCCCTACCTGGCAGCCCTACCTGGCAGCCCGGCCAGCGCCTCCCGCATCGCCGCCCGCAGCTCCCGCAGCGCCGCCGCCTCGCCCGCCTCCATCCTCCGCCGCGGCCCAACGGAAGCGCCGCGCGCGCAGCCCGGCAGGCGGGGCCCAGGCGCGGGGCGGGGCGGCCAGGGAGCTGCCGCTGGCGGAGGCGGGGGGCGCTCGGGGGGGGGGGGCGGCGGGACCGAGCGGAGACGGGGCCGCGGGGCGGGCAAGTGGCCCGGCCTTGGGCAGACGGCGCGGCGGCGGCGGCGGCGGCTTCTCTGCCTCGCCCCGAACACCAGCACCGGGGCCGCCCCGAGGAGCTGCTGGGCCAGGCGTGCCGGGCGGCCTGCGGGAAGAAGCCCCCTCGGCAAACGGCTGCAGCCCCTCGGCGATGCCGCCCGCGGGAGGCCCAAGGGCCATGGACGAGTGCTCAGGGGGCCAACTCGCCTCTGGGCCGGGGCTGAGGCGGCTGCCTGCCGCCTGGGGTGGGTGGGTGGGGTGGGGTGGGGGGCCATTCCGGGGCTGCCCGGGCCCCGCCGCCACATTGCCCTGTGCGGGTGGCATGGTCACGCCGGCCTCTGGTGGCAGCAATCGCCACTCGACCGAGGGATTTTGGTAAAAGTACATTACAGCCAATTGTAAGTCTCCCACTGCCACTTCACTGCATGTATTTCAAGGCCCCAAACAGTGATTGCAAAAGAAGAAATGGGTGTATCGTTTGTGGAATAAGCCCACGACACACTCATCTGTGTAACGGTCAGTGACATCAGAGGATCTTCCACACCCTCAGCACTGATGGTTTACGGAAGAAAAGCTCCAAAGGTGATTACGAACATCCCAGTAGAATCACATTTCCGAGGACGCCTGGCTCGCCACAGGCCTGATGGACAGGACAGGCTGATCGCACTGTAATATACACACCTCACTGCCGAAGCCATGCTTTTGTCATGGGTTGCCTCTTGTGTGTGTGTGTGTTTTGTCTCTCTCTCTTTTGCTTGGATGTGCTCTGTAACGAAATGGTTTCCAGGGGTGAAACGAGTGCCAGTTGCTGTTCATCTGTCTTTGGAGAAGGGGGAGGAAATGTTCCCCCTGAGGTCTGATGGGCTGTGGGGCCAGGGAGGGGCCTGCAGGAGTCTTGGTGTGGGATGCCCTTCTTCCTGGACTACAACTCCCAGCTGCCCCGGGCCAAGAAAGGGCGGGAAAAATAAATAAGGGGTGGAGCCTGAATAGATAGACTCGGCTGATCCTGAGGGGAAAAAGTCAGTTAGGCTCCTTCTGGGTTGAAGAAGGAGAGGCTCCTGCTGCGGGGTGAGACCCGGGTGCCTGGGCCCTAAATGCGGAGGGCCTGGGAGGCAGCAGAAAGGAAAGGAAGGGGGGGACCTTCTTCCCTGAGGACCCCCCCCCATTAAGGTAGAGTAGGGAACAGTGGGGTAGGGAAAGCAGATGGCGGTTCTCTTCAGTTTGATTTTCTGCCCTGTGGGGTTCTGAACAGGGCGGGGGGGGGGTCTACCCCTGTGTGGTCATTAAATTATACTTTTTTGTTATATAAAGGACCTGGTGGTGCTCTGACTACGTAAGCCCCCCCACTTGGCACGCTACAGGGAGGGGGGGAGCCCGGGAGAAACTGATCAGGCCAGACCTTGGTGGGTTGCCAATTCTCCAGGGCCCACCCAAAGATTGGGGAATTCACTTCCCAGTAAGGAACCTCAGCCAGAGGGGTCTCACTGCCCCTCAGTCGGGCGGTGTACAATTCAGTGAGTGGTGGCAGTGACAAAGAGTGTGAGCCACGCCCACCAGGGACGGTGGGAGGCGGATAGCGGGGCTAGCAGGCCATTGACGGCGGCTCAGTTGCCCGGACTGAGAGCCAGCGCCCGTTCTGCCACACACCCCATCCCTGCTGTAGCTAAGTGGTTGGGGTACCAACCAGCACTCTACCAGTTCTAACCCCACCACTGCCATGAGCTCAGTTGGTGGGTCAGCCCCTCAGCCCCAGCTCCCCAGCTGCATTGTGGGGATAATAACAACACCAACTTGTTCTCAACAGTGAGCTACAACCCATCCTGGAAAATGATACCTCTCTCTCAGAGGCCCTGGGTGGAAGACCTTTCCTTGCCTATAGACAGCCCCCCAACCTTAAAAGACTTCTCACTCACAATCATGAATCGGCCAGCAGAGTCACCAGCACAGGTACCAGGCCCTGCAACAGACCCAGATGCCAGCTCTGCCCCTATATCTACCCAGGGAATACAATTACAGGACCCAATGGCATCAACTACACTGTCTCTGGCTCTTACAGCTGCTCATCCTCCAATGTGATATATGCCCTCATGTGCCAACAATGTCCTTCTGCTCTGTACATTGGACAAACCAGCCAACCTCTACGCAAAAGAATAAATGGACACAAATCTGACATTAGAAATAGAAACGTCCAGAAACCAGTGGGAGAACACTTCAATCTACCAGGACATTCCATCAAAGACTTAAAGGTCACTGTAGTTCAACAGAAACCTTTCAAAAACAAAATCCAACAGGAGGCTGAATTGGAATTCATATGCAAATTTGACTCTGTCAAGCTGGAACTGAATAGGGACTATGAATGGTTATCACATTATCACAGGTAACAGATTTCCTTTACAGAGGCTGGGTCTGGGGGAGCCCAGTGACACCTGGCGTGGGCTTTCAGGGACCACAGTTCTCTTTGTCAGATGCATCTGACGGGGAGAGCTGTGGTTATCGAAGGCTTATACTGCATTGGAATTGGATGGTCTAGCTGTTTGGCTGCTACAAACTAACAGGGCAAACTCCTACTGACCCCAACACCAAAAGGAGATGTTTACATTTACTAGCAAAGGAATGTTTTGGTTGCACCCTCCCTCTCACGCCCTAATTGCCTCTTCTCTCTCCTCCCCTCCTCCTCCCTCCTATATTTGACCAGTTTCTGTACCATGCATCTGACGAAGAGAACTTGATTCTCAAAAGCTTATGCTACAATAAAATTGGTTAGTCTTAAAGGTGCTACTGGACTCTTTTTGATTTTGCTACCACAGACTAACACGGCTAACTCCTCTGCTGTAGGGACTGGGGTTGGAATGTGCCATCAGGGCCCCTGCTGCCAGGATGAAGATGAAGCAGGACTCCTGTGGCCTCGCCAGTGAAGGCATGCCCTGATGGATGCCCCTGGGGCATCTAGCATGAGGGGCAGTTCGGTCTATGGACCATTGTGGTTGGCGTGTCGTGACGTCGAGGTCTTGTCCGGTGGGTAAGTGGCCTTGTGGCCTGGACATATCCATGGGTGGGGGTAGGCTGTCCTCCCCTTGCTGTCCCCCCTTGGTGCTCCCTCTCAACTGCCCATCTCCTGTGCAGGGTCTTACTCTGCAGGGGCGCCATTGCTTGGTCATGGGGTTCTGTGGCTGTGGCAGCTGGTGACCAGACAAGCCCAGGACCACCCCTAGGCCCCTAGGGGATCAGGACAAACCTGCACTTGTGGATTCCTCATCCACCCTAGAGGGGTGCTCTGCCAAGCCCATGGTGCCTGTGCCACTCCAGCCCTAGGGAGCAAGCCAGGAGAACAGGAGCTCCTCGATGGGCCGTGCCCCACCCCAGCCCGTGTCTGCAGAGCCAGAGGAGAAAGAGGGGAGGCGGCTGCGGGCATCTGCGTGTTTATTCCCTGCCTTGTTTCTCAGTGGGGAACAATATAATTTTAAGGACAGAGACCTATGAATTAGTTACATCTATTGCAAGAGTCTGTTTGCTGTTGCCAGCAGGAGATCAATGCATGGGTCAAGCCCATTGATAAAACGAGCCAAAAGTCTGAAAGCCTGCTACAAAACTGGGACAGCAGGCCTGCACCATCTAGTGGCATAATGTATGGAATTTCATAGAAAACTGGAACATTTATTTTCATGACTACCAAAGTGTTTTGAAATTAAGGAAAGTTATCTTAGTATTTTACTCCAAAGATCTCCTAAAATTATTTTTGCAAGTATTTCCCCTGAAACCAAGGAGTTGTGGACTTAAGAGTTTCCAGATGGATTGACAAAAATACTGGATACACTTGATAAAAATTTGTCAGCCATCTGGAGACCGCAGGCTTGGCAAGGCAAGGGCAGTCTGCCAAGGAGGCAGAGAAATAAATAATAACAGCCCTTCAGGATGACTTAACACCCAGAGCAGTTTAGAAAGTGTTGTATTATCCCCACAACAATCACCCTGTGAAGTGGGTCTGCCTGAGAGACCTCTGAGAGAGCTGTGACTGACCCAAGGACACCCAGCTGGCTTCAAGTGGAGGAGTGGGGAATCAAACCCGGCTCTCCAGATTAGAGAGCCTGCGCTCTTAACCACACCAAGCTGGAAGGGGTCTCAAGGGCCATTTAGTCCAACCCTCTGCACAAAGCAGGAAATTTACAGCTCCCCCCTCCTCCCCCCAAACACACACTCTATGCCCAGAGGAAGGCAACAAACCTTCAGGGTCCCTGATCAATGTAGCCTGGAGGAAAATTCCATTGCTTCTGCTACATGCCAGAAATGTCATTTTCTGGCACCACAGATGTACACACCTCATGCACAGGTAATCCTCACCCCCATCCTGGCAAACCTGATGCTGAAGACTCTCACAGACTCAAATAGGCCAAGGGCTCCCGTTCTGGAACCTTTTCTCCAAAAAGGGAGCACCAATCACAGAAGAGTTGGAAGGGGCCATACAGAGACCATCTAGTCCAACCCCCTGCCCAGTGCAGGATCAGCCTAAAGCATCTCTGACAAGTATTCATCCAGCCTCTTCTTGAAAACTGCCAATGAAGGGGAGCTCACCACCTCCCTAGGCAGCCTATTCTACCTTTGAACTACTCTGATCCTGAAAAAGTTTTTCCTAACATCCAGCCGGTACCTTTGTGCATGTAATTTAAGCCCCTAATGTCCAGCCGGTACCTTTTAGCCCATTGCTTCGCGTCCTACCCTCTGCTGCCAACTGGAACAGCTCTTTGCCCTCCTCCAAATGACAGCCTTTCAAATATTTAAAGAGAGCGATCATGTCCCCCCTCAATCTCCTCCAAACTAAACATTCCCAAGGCTCCTCAGCCTTTCTTCGTACGGCTCAGTATCCAGACCAGTGATCATTCTCGTCTCTCTCCTCTGCACCCTCTCGATTTTGTCCACATCCTTTTTTGAAGCGAGGCCTCCAGAACTGCACACAATACTCCAGGTGCGGCCTGACCAAGGCAGTATAGAGAGGGACTATGACCTCCTGCAATTTCGACGCTATGGCCCCTTTGATACAACCCAAGACTGAATTGGCCTTTTTTGCCACCCCATCACACTGACTGCTCATATTTAGTTTACAGTCCACTCTTACCCCAAGATCCCTTTCACATATACTACTGCCCAGAAGTGTATCCCCCATCCAGTATTTGTGCTTCCCATTTTTGTGGCCCAGATGTCATACTGTGCACTTGTCTTTGTTGAATTGCATCCTATTCACAGCTGTCCACTTCTCCAGAGTATTCAGGTCTTGTTGAATTTTAACTCGATCTTCTTGGGTGTTTGCCACTCCTCCCAATTTGGTATCCCCAGCAAATTTAATGAGTTAAATGAGTTAAACCTACGAGTCTGGCTACGAACTTCCTTGGCCCTTGCCCCCCACAGCAACTGGAATTCAAGGAGGACATTGTAACTTCCCCCTAAGGTCCCCCACCACCATAACCCTATCTACCAATTCTTCCCTGTTGGTAAGTCTACTATGGCCAAGCCCCTTGTAGCTTCCTCCACCATTTGAAAAAGGAAGTTATTGGCTAGGCAGGTCAGGAAGTTGCATGATTCTTGTCACTTTGCTGAGCTTGTCTCCCAGCACACATTGGGGAAGTTGAAGTCACCCATAATTATAAGGTTCTGATGTTTGGATACTCTACCAATATGTTCAAGGAGGGCAGCATCCATGTCCTCTCCTGGGCCAGGCAGTCTGTAGCAGACACCAACAACAATTCCCTTTGTCCTTCCTCCCCTTATTTCCACCCATATACTTTCCACTGGGCTGTCAACCACATTCTCCAGAACTTCCTGACAGTCAAGCCCTCTCCTCACATACAATGCCACTCTGCCTCCTCTCCTACCCTTCTGTTTTTTTCTTGAACAACTCATACCCATCCACTACTAAATTCCAGTCATGGGAATCATCCCTCCAAGTCTCCGTAATTCCTCCTATATCGTAGCCCTCTGTTTGCAAGAGCAGCTCAAACTCTGGTCCTCCAATGGACCAGAGCATCGCCCTATGCAGGACTCAGCCTTTTGCCACTGGGTTCACAACAGGGGGCATTCCCAGTGCCAGAGAAAAATGCTGACATTCCCTCCCCCTTCCTAAAAGGCACTAATCAGAAGAGCGCGGTTGACGAGGCCAAGGGAGATCCAAGCACGGCTCGTCTCGATTTGAACCAGAACTCCCCCATGGTGATGCTCGGATCTATATGAGAGCAAAGTTGGCATCTTGATTTGTTGCAGGTCTTGGTACCAGAGTCCATGTGACTGTTAAGCGGGTTATCATTGTGGATGCTTGTTTCAGGTTAGCCGGCTGTCTGTAAGCAAGAAAAGGCCGGCCTCCCCAGTGCCTGTGTGAGGAGAGTGTCACAGTCCAGCCTGGGCTGTAGGTCATGATTAATGTGCTGAGTTGGGAGCAGGGGGTGACCACCAGTGGCGTTTGTGTTATTTTCTCTGGGCTTGTCTTGTAGCAAGCTATCCCTGGGTGTCATTCTGTATTTAACAGGAGTCACTCTCAAGCAAGTGTGCAGAGGATTGCAACCAGAAAGAGGTTTGGGCTTTTTTATTTTTTGGACAAGAGACTGTATGGGGAGTGGGGGGGGGGGGAGAGGAGGAAAGCAACTCTACCATCCGTTCCCATCCACCCTCTCCGGGAAAAGGCTGAACCACACCGAGAATCTTTTTCTCGTCACTCTGCAGTTGCAAGATCTCCTTCCAAGACCCACAAGCAATAAGAAAGAAGAGCTTGAGCTTCTATTGCAAACAGAGGGCTACGATATAGTAGGAATTACTGAGACTTGGTGGGATGATTCCCATGACTGGAATGTGCTAGTGGATGGGTATAAGTTGTTCAAGAAAAACCGGAAGGGTAGAAGAGGAGGTGGAGTGGCGTTGTATGTGAGGAGAGGGCTTGATTGTCAAGAAGTTATGGAGAATGGGGCGGACAGCCCGGTGGAAAGTATATGGGTAGAAATAAGGGGAGGAAGGACAAAGGGTATTATTGTTGGAGTCTGCTACAGACCACCTGACCAGCAAGAAGAAACGGATGCTGCCCTCTTTGAACAGATTGGTAGAGTATCCAGACATCAGAACCTTGTAATTATGGGTGACTTCAACTTCCCAGATGTGTGCTGGGAGACAGGCTCAGCAAAGCGTCATGAATCACGCAATTTCCTGACCTGCTTGGTCGATAACTTCCTTTTTCAAAAGGTGGAGGAAGCTACAAGGGGCTCGGACATACTAGACTTGATACTAACCAACAGGGAAGAATTGATAGATGAGATGAAGGTGTTGGGGACCTTAGGGGGAAGTGACCATGTCCTCCTTGAATTCCAGTTGCTGTGGGGAGCCAAGGAAGTTTGTAGCCAGACTCGTAGGTTAGATTTTCTTAAGGCCAACTTCGATGAACTCAGAGGCTTGATGAGAGTCATTCCGTGGGGGGGGGGGGGGGGCGTGTACGGGAAGGGAAAGGAGCGAGTGAAGGGTGGGCCCTTCTCAAACACGAGCTTTTGCAAGCTCAAGCCCTCACTATCCCTGCAAGACGGAAACATGGTAAGGGCTCCAAGAAACCGATGTGGATGTACAGAGAGCTCCAGAATAAGCTAAGAGAGAAAAAGGAAATGTTCAGGAAATGGAGAGGACAGACCTCTAAAGTGGAGTATATGAGGGTTACTAGGCACTGCAGATCAGCCGTCAGAGAGGCCAAAGCTCAGTACGAGCTGGGTCTGGCCAGGAGGGCTCGCTACAATAAGAAAAACTTCTACAGATATGTGAGAAGGAAACACAAGGTAAAAGAGGCAACTGGACCGCTGTTGGGAGTAGATGGAGAAACTCTGATGCAGGACAGAGAAAAAGCAGACAGGCTTAATGACTTTTTTGCCTCTGTTTTCTCCCTGAAGAACTCAGGCACATCTAGAGATAGTAGAAAATGTGGAAGGACACCTGAATGGCTAATTGACATTGAGAGAGAGGTTGTGGAGAGGCATCTGGCTGCATTGGATGAATACAAATCCCCTGGGCCGGATGGGGTGCACCCAAGAGTGCTGAAAGAACTTTCTAGAGAACTTGCAGAACCCCTGTCCATCATCTTCAAGGCCTCCTGGAGGACTGGGGATGTGCCACAAGATTGGAGAAGAGCAAATGTTATCTCACTCTTTAAGAAAGGGAAGAAGGATGACCCGGGAAACTACAGGCCGGTCAGTCTGACTTCTGTTGCTGGGAAGATATTAGAACAGATTTTAAAGGGGTCAATCTGTAAGCATCTGAAGGACCGGTCAGTGATCCGGGGAAGTTAGCATGGTTTTGTTCCTAACAGATCTTGCCAGACCAACCTGGTTTCCTTCTTTGATCGAGTGACCAGCTTAAGAACTCTGTTGACATGATTTATCTGGATTTCAGTAAAACTTTTGATAAGGTCCCCCATGACATTCTGATGGGCAAACTGGAAGACTGTGGAGTAAACTATAGGACAGTTCGGTGGATAGGGAACTGGTTGGAGGACCGCACTCAGAGTGGTGGTCAACGGCATTTCATCAGATTGGAGGGAGGTGTCCAGTGGGGTGCCGCAGGGCTTGGTTTTGGGCCTGGTACTTTTCAATATTTTTATCAATGATCTGGATGAAGGAGTGGAAGGGCTGCTCATTAAATTTGCTGATGATACCAAATTGGGAGGAGTAGCAAACACCCAAGAAGATAGAATTAAAATTCAACAAGACCTGAATACTCTGGAGAAGTGGGCAGCTGTGAATAGGATGCAATTCAACAAAGACAAGTGCACAGTATTACATCTGGGCCACAAAAATGGGAAGCACATATACTGGATGAGGGATACACTTCTGGGCAGTAGTATATGGGAAAGGGATCTTGGGGTAAGAGTGGGCTGTAAACTAAATATGAACAGTCAGTGTGATGCGGTGGCAAAAAAGGCTAATTCAATCTTGGGTTGTATCAAAGGGGCCATAGCGTCGAAATCGCAGGAGGTCATAGTCCCTCTCTATACTGCCTTGGTCAGGCCACACCTGGAGTATTGTGTGCAGTTCTGGAGGCCTCACTTCAAAAAGGATGTGGACAAAATCAAGAGGGTGCAGAGGAGAGCGACGAGAATGATCAGAGGTCTGGAGACTGAGCCCTACGAGGAAAGGCTGAGGGCCTTCAGAATGTTTAGTTTGGAGGAGGTTAAGAGGGGACACGATTGCTCTCTTTAAATATTTGAAAGGCTGTCATTTGGAGGAGGGCAAAGAGCTGTTCCAGTTGGCAGCAGAGGGTAGGACGCGAAGCAATGGGCTAAAAGGTACCGGCTGGACATTAGGAAAAACTTTTTCACGGTCAGAGTAGTTCAAAAGTGGAATCAGCTGCCTAGGGAGGTGGTGAGCTCCCCTTCGCTGGCAGTTTTCAAGAAGAGGCTGCATGAATAGTTGTCAGAGATGCTTTAGGCTGATCCTGCACTGGGCAGGGGTGTTGGACTAATGGTCTCTGTATGGCCCCTTCCCACTCTGTGATTCTAAGCTGTGCGAGAACCCTCCTCTCCCTCTCACTGACAGAAAATGGCCTCTGCCTGGTTCTGAGCTAGAAGCGAGAGGAAGGTCCTGATCAAAAACTGCACATGTAACCGCCCCCCCCCCCAAAAACCCTTGATCCATTTCATTGCATAGGCCTGATTCTGAAAATGGCAGCGGAGCAGGAGGAAGCATTTCAAGAGGCAGGATATCGATTCATTGGGTCTTTGGCAACCACATTTCTGAATCAGTAGATAAGAGCAAGAGTCCAGTAGCACCTGTAAGACTAACAAAATTTGTGGTGGCAAGGTATGAGCTTTCGTGAATCACAGCTCATTTCTCCAGCTACATTCCTGAATGTGAAAGAGTCCCTGACTGGTCCATTCTTTTTCCTTTCTCTGGAAAAAGAACGATGGGCAGGCCTGGCCATTGAATTCTTATGGATGCGTTGACCAATCAGGGACTCTGAACTGTCTGGACAGCTCCCTGCCCCATGAACTAGCTCTCTAGTGTGGGTTGGCATCACTTACACCAGCGGGTCAGGGACAGCCTGAGACTGGCTCTCTTCTGCCCACACGCAACCTGCTCTTTAGCAGTGATGGTGGGTGTGGCCCAGGAAGGGTAATGGACATGCGGGGCGGGGGGGGGCGGGGGGGGGGCGGGCAGCAAGCACAGGTCCAAGGGTGGGAAGGACCTGCAGTTGCATTGGACCAGCCCTGCTGGGCAGCGCATCCCACGCCAGCCAGCACTGGTCCTGAGCGTGGGCCTGAGCCTGGCCTCCGCCTCCCGTTTTGCTGCTGGGCTAAAGCTGGGCTTTGCCTTCTGACCAGCCTCCTCCTTGCTGAGAAGGGAGCCTGGGCCTCCCCCTCGCTGCAGGGGCTCCTTCGCCAGAGAGCTTTGGGAACGGGGAGGGTGCAGCTGTGGGCCCCCCGTAGCTGCCCCAGGGCCTGCGTTCCCTTGCCTGGAGGCCCCCCGTGCCCCGCTCATGCTGGCTGCAACCTGAACCCTTGGCCAGAGGGGTCTTGGGTGGCCCCGTGGGTGCTTGGGCTGGGTGCGTAATGGCTGGCACCGACATGTCTCCTCTCCTGGCAGAAGGAATGCAGCTGCAGGCAGGGCCCTGACCCTGCACCCGAGGAACTCCCCCTCTGGTGGTTTTCCACCAGCACTGGACGGCTTTTCCCTTGGCTTTGTCCTCCCACCACTGACTCTTTACTAGCTCTGCTCCCCGTTTGTGGGTTGGTATGGCTCCCTGGCAGGGGCCCCCTGGACTCCCAGACAATTGCTCCACTCCCTTAGTTTGCCTCTGTGTGTGTGTGTGTGTGTGTCCGTCCGTCCCTCCCTCCCTCCCTCCCTCCCCCAGATGCTGACCAAGCTCAAGGGTTCTCTGCCAGGTTGGAGTCTTAGAAGGGGGCTGCTCAGCTTGGAGGAAGTGAAAAACGACATTCCCAGCTCTGTCAGTGCCTGAGTGAAGAAGAATGGATGAAGGGGAGGGAGAGGAGTAGCCAAGTTGGTTAGGATATTTGGGTACAAGATTCTTTGGAGGGTTATCCTGATTCCCGCTTGGCTTGATGGGTTCCTCCAGAATAACAGAAGAAACCAGACTTCACATACGTGTGAGCAGAAAGGTGGCTAAGGCAGCAAAAGCTAGATATGGGTTCTGTTGCCATAGAACCATTTGCTTTAATTGTTGCAACATGAAATCAACATGCCAAATAATTCCTTTTAATCATTGCTTCAAATGCAGTACTTGGACAGGGTTTCAGTAAAGCGGTAAAAAATGTGCCCTCCCCTCGTTCATGGTTTACCTTCTGGACAAGACAAGAGCCTCATTTTCCAGTGGGAGAGGTACAGCTCAAGAGGATATAAACCCTCTGAAGCACCCAAGGTTAAGCCATCGGCTATGGGAAAGACCTACTGGTTAGCAGAAGGCCTGGCAGGGCTGTTGGGAGAGAGGCTCCAGGGAAGGAGTCGCCTTCTCCCCCACCATCATTCCCAGACCACAGGAATTTAACTCTCCAACATTTTTCTTTGTTCCCTCTTGTTCAGAAAAAATGAAGTGCAGCCCAGAAAGGTCCAGCGCCATCAGGATCCACCCGCAGGCCAAGACCCAGGAGGCCTTGACATGGGCTGGGCCAGTAAGCAGGTGAGGAAGGACAAGGGCTGGGGGCCAGCCTAGTGCAGCTGGTGCCACTCAGCCGGAGGGAGCAGGGCATTGGCAGTATCTGACCACGCGGGATGAGCGGCGCCATCCATTTCGGAGGCCAGCTGGTTGCTGGGATCGAGCCTGTGGTTGGTCCCTCCAATGACTTCACGACACTCCGGGCAGCGGCTTTCCTCCATGGCCCCCCCACAATCTCCAATGGCGTAAATGTGCCCGTTCCGGCACTTGAACCAGTGGCCCTGGCGTGAGCCTGTGACAGCAGCCACGATCTCCACCCTCTCTGCGTCCGAGAGGCCCAGGCCCGACTTCGGAAGAGCAGCCTTCACCTCCTCCATCGTCCCTTTCACAAACTTCTCATCTTCCAAGGTGAACCTCCCCACACCCTCCAGGACCTGCCGCATCGTGCTGAGCAGTTCCGCCACAGGAGCGCCGACCTTCTCTTTCGCAGCCCTGCAAGTGGCCAGGAGATCGAGGAGGAAGCCCAGGCGCTGGAATTCACTCTGCAGGTCCAGCAGCTGCTGGGGGGTGAAAGTGAGGCGGGGCCTCTCCAGCCACTGGCCCACTTCCGCCAGCCGCCTCTTCACGCCTTCCCTCTCGCTGGGGTCCAGCTGACTCAGGGAGGAGCGCAGGTCGGCCAGCCGCACAAAGAAGCTCAGCTGGTTCTCCATGACCCCCAGGCTCCGGCTGCACAGGGAGGGCTCCTCCAGCGCCTTCTGCAGCCGTTCGTACTGCTCAGGAAGGTGCTGCTCCAGGGTGGAGCCTTTGCCCCTCAGTGCTGCCTGCAGCCTGTGCCTGGTGGCTGCAGCCTCCGCAGGGGAGCCCTGGATCTGCTCCTTCACCTGCTCCACCTCCTGCAGGCTCCTCCTCACCAGCGTGCTGTAGCGCAGGTTCCTCCGGATGGGCGTCTGGCAGCCGGGGCACACCCTCAGCCTGACGGCAGCAGCGCCTGCACCCTCGTCCATGTAGTGGTCCAGGCCCGTGGACTCAAAGATGTGGCCGCAGTCCTCCAGCAGCACAAAGCGAGCCCCGGGCTCGTCCTCAAAGCCGAAGAAAATCTGCGCGAGTTCTTCGTGGTGGCACACGGGGCACTTGGGGGGACATGGCTCTCCACACATCCCTGCACAAGGGTGGCCGCAAAGCAACTGCTTGGGACACGGAACATCACAGCGGGGCCTGTCGCATGGCTCGGAGCACAGCTTGGAGCACTGATAGTGCCGGCAACGCCACTCGCAAGGTTCCATGCAGGGGGTGCACGGCTCACCGCATTTCTTATGGCAGCGGCTGTGGCTGCAGCGGTTCTCACAGGGCTTCTGGCACGGGGGGCAATTGCTGGTGCACGGCTCCAGGCACTTGTGAGCACAGATCAGGAGGCGTTCGCACGGCCTTCTGCACTGCTCATGAAACCGGCCACTGGAGCAGGAGTGGCAAGAGCCAGGGCAGGCGTGGCCACATTCCAGTGTGCCGAGGCACTTCACCTGGCATAAGACAGGCCTCCCGCATTCCACATCAGCAGCAGTGCAGCACTGCACCATCTGGCTGTGCTGACACCGCAGTGTGACCTGAACCATCTCTGGGCAGTGCTTGGTGCACGCCTGGCCACAGGTCTGACGGCAGCTGTGCCCGCACCGGAGGACTTTCCAGCACGGCTCTTGGCAGCAAAACGCCTCTTCCGGAGTGGAGCAGGGAACGTCCTGCAGGTGGCCACACCTGGGCAAAGTCTTGGGCACTATGACAAGGCACTGCCCGCAAGGCTCGGAGCACAGCTTGGGGCAGCGGTGGCCATTCGCACAGAGCACTCTCTGGCAGGCCTTCAGGCACTCCACCTCTTTGTGCTGCGGGTCATAGGGGTGGCAGGCCCGGGGGCAGACGTGGCCACAGCTCAGCCGGTAGTCGCAGGGGCGGCTGCAGCCCCCCTCAGGAACCTTGCTGAAATCCACAGCAGAGGCCACGGCGGTTCTGGTTTCCGGGTGGTTCTGACAACAGAGCAGGAGCGAGTGACCGATGTGGCCCTTTTCGCGCAGTGTGTGGATGATCTTGCTCCACAGCGGGACCTGGCCCAGCATCGCCATGTTGCCGATGCAGTAGAGCCCCTTCTTGGCTCTGGAGAGGGCCACGCAGACACGGTTGGGGATCTGCAGGAAGCCCACCCGCCCCTCCAGGTTGCTCCGCACCAAGGAGAGAAGGACGATGTCATTCTCCTCCCCCTGGTACTTGTCAACCACGTGGACCTTCACTCCCTGGAAGGTCTTGGCTGGCAAGAGCCTGCGCAGGCACAGCAGCTGGCCGGTGTAGGTGGTGAGGATGGTGATCTGGGAGGGCCGGTAGTTCTGGCACAGGAGGTACTTGCAAAGCGCCACCACGAACTGGGCCTCGTGGGTGTTCTGGTGGCTCTTCCCTTCTTGGATCTCCTGCTCAGGGAAGTCGTGCTCCACAAAGAAAAGACTGGAGGAAACTCCCTGCAAGGAGAGAGCGGGAGGGGGGGGGCAGGCATCAGAACAGCCTCTGCTGCCTGAGACCCAGCCTCAGGGGCCCTCCTGCACGTCGGCAGCCCAGAGGCGCCGTGGCAATACGGGGAGGTTCTTGATCTCAGCCTGCAACTGCCAGTGGGGAGAGGAGGGAGGAAGCCTGTGGAGCAGGCTGGATGGGGTCGCGTTGGAGCACGTACCTGGATGGGGTCGTACTGGAGCACAGAGGGGTGGTTGGCCAGCTCCTGGTAGATGTGTGGTGTGAGGAGGTGGGCAATCTCTGGCCGCATGCGGTGCTAGAAAGCCGAGCAGAGGTTACAAGAGTTGGTATGGTGGGGATGGGAGGGCTGAAGACACACACAGCTAGCCACAGATGGAATAAATGAGCCCAGGAGACCCCACGGCCCCGCTTCAAGCCATAGACTTTGACGGGAACAAGCAAGCACTCCTGAAACCCCCTCCCTCCTTTATGTGGGATAAGGGGCCAAATCCCACATTATGGTGGATCAGTCCCAAAGGCAAAATTACTTGGCGAGACAGGGCTACAGCCAAAGAAAGCACCAACTGTACCCACAGCAAAGAGGGTGCCAAGATCCACCAGTGTTGGGTACAGGGGAGACATGCCTGCCTGCCCGCCCGCCCCCACTTCTGAAAGGTGGCCTCAGGCAAGCTGGACTGCTCCCCACCTGGAAATTGAGGCGGACGAAGGGCAAGCCAACCTTCACCAGCCGTTCAAAGAGGGACACCTCCAGGTTGAAATTCTTGGCCAGGTCGTACACATTGGCACTGGGGCGCAGCTGCCAAGAGAAACAACCGATGGTCTCATACATGCCTGTCCGCATGGAAGCCGGATTCTGGGACGGGGCCGGATTGTGGCCGCCAGGCAGCCTCAGACCCGCTCCTCTACCTGCTGATGGTCCCCTATGAGGACGAGGTGTTGGCAGGCCTTGCTCAGCGTGGTGATGGTGTGAGCCTCGAGCACTTCTGCCGCCTCTTCCACGAGGACCACACGAGGGGCCACCTTCTGCAGGCCTTGATGGTACCTGGCAGCGCCTGAGGGGAGAGAGGGATGCCACCCTGTGCCGCGCTCTATGCCAGCAAGGCCTCTCAGGAGGTGGCAAAGACTGCCGATGGCAAAGACTGCCGGGCCCTCCCCCCCCCTCACCTGTCGTCGTCATCCCAACAATCTGGGCCTTCTCCAGGATGTAGAGGTCCTCGTGAAGACGCAGCTCAGCCAGCCTCTCTGCCGCGGACTGGTATGTCTGCTCGTGCTGCTGGATTTTGTTCCGGATCTCGGCCTGGTACTTCTGCAGCCAGTGCCTGGCGGGGAGGAGGAGGGTGTGAGCGCTGACCAAGCTCACCTGGGGCCACCCACCCACCCAGAGGAAAAGGCTACCTGTAGAGCTGCCACCGAGAGCCAAGGTCTAGCTGCCAGACATCCTGGATGGCCTCTGCTTGGGCCACAGTCATCCCTTCCAGCTTGCGCAGTTCTCCTTTCACTTTCTGCTTCATTCTCTTCTTCTGGCCTCGCTGCACCTGGAGTGAGAGCCGATGTGTGTGTGGGGACCAGGGGAGGGGACGGGCCCTCTTTCGGCCTGCTCATCGCACTGCCATGCCTGAACTCCCTGCCCTCTCGGCAAAGGGATCAGAGAAAAGTGCCCTCCCCTGTCCCTGGCTGCTGCCACCAGCTCTGCTCCAAGCAACTGTTCCTTTGGAAGGCTGGAGGGGAGCAGAGCGTCATACCTCCCAGCCACCGTTTCCCAGCCCGCTGGCTGTCCTTTGGCCCTCCTGCTCCTCCCCATCTTCTTCCTCCAATTTCATGGCCAGCAGCAGGTTCTCCAGCTGAGCTCTGGCAGCTCTGGGGGGCTCCTTCTTCGGAGGGCGGGGGCGGGCCGCCTCATCGCTGTCCAGCAGGCGCTCTGCCTGAATCAGCTCCGCTTCCTCTTCGATCAGCAGCAGGTCTGACTCCGCCCCCTGCTCCTCCTCCTCCGGAGTGCCTGTGGGATCCAGGGCAGGTCAGCGGCACAGAGAGGTCAACGACCCCCGCCCAGCTGAGCCCACCAAGCCACTACCCCATCCCCCACTGAGAGGGGGTGGCCATGAAGTCAGCGGGGCCATCAGTGTCTCCGCGCTTAGCTTAAGCTGCCTCACGGAGTTGTTACGAGGACAAATAAGAAAGGAAATCAGGTGAGTAGCTTTGGTCTCCACGCAGGAAAGGCGGATACGTAGTTAATAAGCACCTGCATGTTCTTCCCCATTGGGCTCCACGTCACTGCAGGAGAAAGGGCCGAGGCCGAGGCGCAGCCACTCCACCATCAGAGAGGCTTGCGGGTGCAGCCACTCCGTGTCCTGAAGCAAGAAAGAACAGCTCAGCTGGGCTGGGGGCACCAGTTCCAGCCCCCCTGCTCTTGACCGCTGGCAGGGCCAGGCCAGCCGAGGCAGCAGGAGGTGGGGGGGGAGTAATCTGCCACTGCCCTGTCCTGCAATGAAGCCTCTCCCATCTGTATGAGTCCTTCCCCGCCTGCCTCACACCCCAGAGGAGGAAGTGCCTGCTCTGGGTCGGGGGGGGGGCTTCCCCCTCTACTTTCCTGATGGCCGTATTCTGCAGCTTTCTCCTCCAGGCCACAGCCAAAAAAGTGGGGTGTTCAGCAGACAGAGCTCCCCACCAAGTCAGCGCCAAAAGATGCCCCCCATTCTTTCCACGTTCCCCAGGCCCTCCATTCTTAAACTGTTTGTAAGTGGGCCCCAACAAAAGAAAAAGACAACCGCCCCACGCCTGGGCTCACCCTCCACCCCCCTAGGAAACCAGAGCCCCCGAGATTTCTCACAGAAGCCCCCCGAGGCAGCTTGCACACGCCTTACCCAGCCCCGTAGGAGGCTGTTCCAGTGGGACTCTGAGATGTGAGACTGCAGGTGGCGCTCATGCAGGATTCCTTTCAAGCTACACTCCAGTAAGGCAGCAAATTTCTCCAGCTGCTCTGCGGATTCCCTCATCTGGATGGTGACCTACCCGAGAGATCTCAAGGTTAGGGCTGCCTGGGTCCCGCTGCTGGGCCCAGCTGCCACGCCTTGCCCAAAGCACCTCTCGAGACCAGGCCTTCCAGCTGCGGCGGCAAAGCACTCCAAGTGTTCCCACCAGTTCTGCCTTCCTGTCATTAGACGTCACCTCCCTCCTCACTCAAGGCCCAGCAGAAAACCCCCTCGCCCTGCAAGCGCTCCTCCTCTTAAGCACACAGAACCTCTCGGGATGTCTTTGCAGAATGGCCCTTCTCCACACACCCCAGGCCCTGAGACGGCCTCGGCGTTAAGGGCAAATGTCCCGGAGAGGCAAACTGACTAGGTTTTTTCCACATGGGATTTCCCCCATTTTTTGCTAACCTGGTCAAAAAACAGTCCCTGAACATCCTAGACCTTGGCCTTCCCTGTTCAGAGGCAAACATCGACAAGCATTTATAATACTAGTAATAAGTCTGTTTATATACTACATTTCTGGACAAAGGAGTGCCCCACTCAGAGTGGTGAACAACATCAGTGTTGTCATTATCCCCACAATACAGCTGGGTAACTGGGCTGAGAGAAGTGGCTTGCCCAAGACCACAAGCTGAGCTCACAGCAGTCGTGGGAGTTGAACCAGCAGAGCACTGGCTCAGAGTCTAGTCCCTTAACCACTATGCACCAGCACCCTCTTTCCCAAGCCAGCAGGCCAGCTGGGGCCACCAAGGGGCTCACTTACAAGGACTGCCTGAAAGGCCCCAGAGCCTGCCTCCCACCCCAGTTCCGGCACGTACCTCATTATAGCCCCAGCGCAAGTGGGGGCGCAACTCATGCCGAAATTTGTTCCGCAGTTCCCGCAAGGTGAACTGCCGCAGGACCTCGCTGCTGCTCCTCCCGCCCACACGCACAATCCCGCTTTTCTGGAACTTGTAGATTCCTTTGCAAGAAACACAGACAAGGAGGAGCACACAGCCCCGGGCGCAGCAGTCCCCCCCCCTTCCTGGGTAGCAGGTGGCCTGGCCAGTTCTGGCCTCCTTCCTCCTCCTGGGATGGAAGCCACCAGCCCTGTGACAGCAGCTGACCCTCCCACCATGCGTGGTGCCACAGAGGGCCTTGGGGGGGGGGAGGTAGCAAATGCACGCTCTCACCTTCCAGGAACTGGTCCAGGGCATGGTTGGTGTAGCAGACCACCAGAATGGGCGACTTCTCCCGCAGGGCTTCATTGGCCAGCAACGCCTGAACAATCTTCAGACCCACATAGGTCTTGCCTGATGGGAGTGGGGGGGGCACATGACAGCACGCTCCCTAGCGTTTGCATTCCGCTCAGAAGGAGCTTCTGCCCTGGCGAAAGGCCGACCTCTGCCACCAGGCCTTCACTCCCAGCACTGAGGTACCTGGAGGCCAGCAGCTTCTCTGCCACCGGGCGAGTGCCTTCCCCAGTCCCCACCCAGCTAGCACTTCCAGCACCAGGGAGGAACATCCCCCCCCCCCGCCCAAGAACACTCCAAGTGTTCCATGCGAACCCCTGATGGGCACAGCCTGGGCCTTGGGCCGAGCTTTGCTGGTCCCCAGCTCAGGCCAGGCAAAGGGAGGGGAGGCAGCCCAGACTCACCTGTTCCAGGAGGTCCCTGGATGATGGCCAGCTCCTTTGTGAGTGCCAGCTGCAAGGCTTCCACCTGGGAGGCGTCGAGGCCCAAGACGTCCGCAGCTGGCCACTGGGCAGGGTCAAGGACATCGATCCTGTTCCCTGCCGGAGCCCCCAGGTGCTGGTCTGCAGCAGGCGCCTTCAGCAGAGGGCGGAGGTCGTAAGTGCTGCCCCTTTCCAGGTAAGCAGGTGCTCTCACCTGCGGCTCACACTTGACAATGTAGTCTTGAAAGGGGACCTCTGCCTCTGGGAGCGCCTGCAGCCCCTTGAGCACGTGCTGGTAGGCTTCAAAGTAGGCCGTCGTCTCCACCATGAGGAAGGAATCAGCAGGTTGGACCTCAGCCAACAGGGGCCGGCTGTGCTTGTTAAAAGACAGGTGTATGAAGCCCTGCTGCAGGTCCCGGCTGTCCCGGTGAGACACCGTGGCAAACAGGAACGTCTCAAAGTTATCTTTGGAGAGGCACACTAGGGAGCCGTAGAGCAAACGCTTGGAGTTCTCCCACCGGACAAATTTTAGGGGTCTGGTGTCAAACTGGACCTTGTAGTCGATGCCAGTCGCAGTGCAGAGAGGGCCGAGGATCCTGGCGTCAAAGTAAACCCGGATGTCATCAAACTTTTTCTTCCGGAGACCTTTGTCTTCAAAGCTCTGGAGGAACAGCAAGATCCCTTCCCTCAGAGGCCGGACAAAATCCTCTCTCAGAAGCCGGAACTGGGTGTCCAGGTAGATGGCTGTGCTCTCGTACTTCTGAGAGATGATGTTGGGGCGCAGGAAGGTCTTTTCGTTGCTGTGCACTTCATTGTACGTGGGGTAGACGGGCATGGTGCGATAATCGGCTCCCTGCTCAGCGCCCAAGGGGTGCATTGTGGTGCAGCTGTCCACCTTCAAGGTGCCCCCCCGCCTCTTCTCCTGCAGGTGCTGGACGAAAACCTGGACCTTCTCCAGGCGGTTCTCCATCTCCTCTGTGAAATCCACCCCAGATGCCCTCAGAGCATTTACGGCCGCCGGCAAAGCAGACATCAGCATGGAGATGTTCTGGATGGAGCTGGCGGGGAACATGCTGGCCATTTCCTGGACCAGCACCACAATATTGTCAATGTGCTCTGGGTACTGATGCCGCACCGCAGGGGTAGCCTCCGTCAGCATGCCTGCCACGTACTGAGGCAGGCAGACCCTGAGGAAGGTGGACTCCTTCACAGCGCACATCAGCTGCTGTATGCTCTGCCGGTCCATCTGGGAGCAGCAGGCCTTCCGGAGCACTTGGCAGAGCAGCTGTACGAAGCCGGGCCTCAGGGCCGTTTGAGACAGCGCCTCCTTCAGGCCGCTGCTTGAAGCCAGAGTGATGGCCACCTCCGAAGCATCTTTTTGCAGGAGGCCCTCCAGGAACTTCAGCCCGACCCTCCGGACCTGGCCATGCGCGTGGCGTGGGTCCTGGGGGAAATGGGAGGCCTGGCCAGAGCGGAGGGTTCTGCTTCCGCCACCGGGGTTCTGACCCGCCTGCGAGTCCCCCCCTGCCTGCTGGCTCCATGGCCTCCTGGCTCCATCTACTGCCACCCTGCCCTGGGGCAGGACAATTCTCCCGGAACCCACATGCCTTTCCTCCCTTATCTCAAGGTGGCCACGGCCTCCTCTGGGGAGGGCCGCTTCTCTTCTAGGGCGGCCTGGTCCCCGCTGGCCATGATCAGGACCTTCCTGGAGCACGTCTGCCACTCGATGGGCTGCAGAGGAAGAACAGAAAGAAGAGGGTGCCACAGCTCGCTTGGCTGTTTCCACGGCTGCCTTGCTGGGATTCGGCACTTGAGCGCGGGCCTCGAGCGGCAAGGGGTTGCTGGCAGAGGCAGCAGGGGAGGGGCTGAGTAGAAAGAGCAAGGCTGCCTGGGCAGCAGTGACAGAGGGATGAATTCAGAGGCAGGCTGGTGACAGGGCAAATGGCACTGGGTGGCACCCTCCCAGAAGGGGCTCATCACAGGTGCCCTGCGAGTGCTTCACTCAGGATCGAGCCCAGGGGCTTGGCTTAGAACGAGAGAGCTGGGAGGGACCGCAAGGGAGGGGAAAGCAGCAAGTTCACAGCTACTCCCCCCAGGGACCCCCAGGATCCCTGCCCCGTCTGGCCTGGAGGAAAACTGCTACCTGGCTCCAAGGTGGCGACCGGCCTCACCCTGGGCGTGTAAGAAGGGGCCACGAGAACTAAGCCCTGATGCGACCCTTCCTGCCCTCCCCCTCGTGATCTGCCCAGGTTCACAGAATCGGCACTGCTGTCCGATGGCCGTCTAGCCTCTGCTTTAAAACCTCCAAAGGAGGAGAGCCCACCACCTCCCGAGGAAGCCTGCTCCACTGAGGGGCCGCTCTAACTTTCAGGAAGTTCTTCTTAACGTTTAGCCAAAACCTTTTGATTTAATTTCAACCTTTTGGCTCTGCTCCGACCTTCTGGGGGAAGGAAAACCAACTCGGCGCCATCCTCTATACTGCAGCCCCTCAAGGACTGGAAGAGGGATCCCTCTCCTCTCCCCTCGCCTGGCTATGCACACGGGGCTCCCTCAGCCTTCCCTCCTAGGACTCGGGCTCCAGGCCCCTCGCCACCTTCGCGGCTCTCCTCTGGACACGCTCCAGCTCGCCTGCATCCTTCTGAAACTGCCCCGAACTGGCCCAGGCCGCTCCCTGCGGCCCCCTCGCCGGAGACCTGCGCCAGCCCCGGGGGCAGGGAGGCCTCCGGACCCGCCCCGCGAAGGGCTCCCGCCTGCCTGCGCGCCCGCCTGGGTGGGCCCGCGCGGGCTGGCACGAGGGGGCCCCCAGGAGCGCGCCGGGCTCCCCTCCGCCTCTGCCGACCCACGAGCGCCCCTAGGCGGCGGCGGCGGCGGCGGCAGCAGCAGCCCGCCTGCCGCGCCACTAACCAGGCTCGGGGGCGGGCGGGGTAAGCCACGGGGGGGGGACACCAAGGCTCCCCCCCCCCACGACCCGGACAGGCGCCCCAGGGCAGGCGGGAGGGAAGGCGGCCGAAGAAGAGGCGGAAGCGCGGGCGCTGCTGGGCTGCCGGCGGGGAGACGGGGCGCTCGGACCTCCCCGCTCCCGGCCCGCGCCCCTCGCCAAGAGCCACCGGAGCGCCCCTTCCTCTGGCGCGGCACGTGTGCATGCGGCGGACACGCGTTTGCCGGCCCGACTCTCACCTCTACCGGCACCGGGCGGCTGCTGTTGCTGCTGCCGCCTCGCGGGTCTCCGCCGGGCCCCCTCCATGGCGGCGCCGCGGCCGGCCCGAGGGAAGGCAGGCAGGGCGGGCTCCATCCCCGCCGGGCGCGACCCTGCAGCAGCCCGACTGCCCCGGCTCCTGCCCCGCTCCAGCCACTCCCGTCCGGCCGCTCCCGCTCGGCGCTTTCGCTTTCCAGTTCCCGGCCGGCCCCGCCCCCGGCGCTCAGGCCCCGCCCCCGGGGGAGGAGCGAGAGGCGGGGCGGGGATTCTCCGCGGGCGGCCGGAACCTCCTGTCGGCGGCGTTGTTCCCGGCCGGCGAGGCGGGGCCCGGCACTTCCGGTCCGTTGGGTGTCTCTGTCGGCATGGACCTCGAGGCGAGCCCGGAGTGGGGCCTGGACGGGCCGGAGGGCGCCGCGGAGGAGACGGACTCGGGATCGGACTCGGACGGCGCCCAGGTGGGCAGCGGGCGGGCGGGCGGGCGAGGAGCGCCTCCGGGTCGGGCTGCCTGGAGCTGGCGGGGCCTTCAGCCGCCCTCCCTTCTCTCTCTCTCTCTCTCCCGTGCTGCAGGAGCCGCGGCCTCTCCCGGGCAGGGGCCGTCGCGGAGCAGGAGGCCGCCGCGGAGTCTTCGCGCCCGGGTTCGTCTTCGCCGAGAAGGAGGCGGCGGCCGGGCGGGGCGGCGGGACGTGGGCCGAGGCGCTGGGCCAGTTGAAGCGCCAGGTGAGGCGGGGGCCGGGGCTGGGGGGCCGGGGCCGGGCCGGGGCCCCGCCGACGCTCCTGCGACCGGCCTCTGTCTCTGCCTCTCCCTCCCCAGAGGAAGGCCTCCAGCCTGGACGAGAAGATCGCGGCGGTGCGGAGGAAGAGGCGGGCGCAGGTGAGCGGGGGGGGGGGGGCGCTCTCTCTCTCTTGGGCTTGTTCCGCGCGTGGCCCGGCAGGTCCGCTGAGGCAGGCGGTGGGTCGCCTCGTGTCATTCCCCTTGTCGTGGGGCCAGGGCTGGAGCAGCGCGTCGGGCGTCACTGGGCGCTTCCTGAGCCCGGCAGGCAGCCAACCCCGGGTCAGAGCGGGGCAGCTGAGGGGGTGTGAACACACACACTCACACAGAGGAAATGGGGGGCGGTGGCAGTGTGCGCACTGAACACAACCAGTGGGGGTGAGAGGGGAGAAAACACACCGAGAAGACCACCAAGGGGAGAGTGGGGTGCACAGCTGCCTCTATGAGCCCTAAGGCTATGGGGCAGTCTGTGGCTGTGCCAAGAGTTTGCTACGCTCCGTGCTATGGTGTGTGTGCCTTAGGAGAATCAAACAGAACAAGAAACCACAAATAGAGGGGCCGGAGAGACTACACATGAGGCTGGGGACAAGGCAAGTCCTGAAGATAGTGAGGAAGACGTGTACTCTTCTGCAGATGAAGGCATCTTCTCAAATGCAGGTAAGCAAGCATAAGCTTGAGTCAGGTTTGTCTGCCATGCGGTAATTTTCATGTGCTTGCATCTGGAGGAACGTTCTGCAGTTTTGTTTTATAGCATGTTTTCATATCTTATAAAGCAGCAGTAGCATCTCTTGCCAGTTGTGGCAGAAACAATGTCCTCTGGATCAATGAGATGTATGGATGCATAGGTTTACAGAGCTGAGCAGATGCACATCTGGAGGAATAAATGGTATTACTGAGAAACAAGTAAGCTGGTGTTCTGTTACTAGTCTTGGTCTGGTTTCCCGTGCTTTGTAGACATTAGGCCTTTTCGTAAAAGGGTGACATACCAACTTGCATTTCTTGGCACTTTGGTCAAGAAGTTCAGCGAGGGTTTTTTTTAGCTTTGTGTAAAGTGATGAGTGTGTAAATATTGTATAGCTGCAATTATAACTACTACAAAATCAAGATAATATTGTTGATATCTAATTTAGTATAGAGAATCTACCTAGTGAAGTTTATCCTGTTCATGAAACACAAGGAAATAAACACACTTGTAAATCTAATAAAACTCTTAAGTCTAATGAGCTGGGTTTTATTATTTCGGATCCAGACTTCAGCTTATGATGGAGGTTGCAAAGTTGGGGGGGGGGGCTGCACTGAGGAGGCGCTAGGGGAATCCCCCCCCCCAATATTTCTTCAACCGGCTGTATTTCTGCTTGCACAAAGGCAAGTGTGAGGATGATCCCACCTGAATCCCCCTCCCCCACCAGCCAGGCAAGGTCTGTCAGAACCTTCAGCTTATGCTTTGTAGGATCCGATCCACCCCCCAAGGGCCGCTTATGCGAGCCCAAGACTGGCAAAGTGAGGCCTGCCAGGAGAAAGCGTTTGGGTTAGGAAAGCGGAGAAGGCGGCAGTGTTTGTGTGCGAGGGAGAAGGCACACCGGTCACACTGTTTCCCCATCGGGTGGTTGGGTCCTGCCAGTACTGGACGGTCTTTGCTGGAGGTGGTGGGGAGGGCACTCCTGGTTCAGCTCCTCTTGGACTCGCAGTTCCAGCTGTGGATCTGTTGCTGTCCTCTCCTTGGTCAAGGCTCTTAAGGGAGTGGCGCAGCTCCATTTGAACTATTTGAATGAACACAGCTGCATTTGCCTTCTTGGCTGGCAACTTGACTCTGCCAGGAGAAGAGTGGTAGAGGAATGTAACCTTGCTGGTTTTGATTTTCTCGGTTGTACTTAACCACAGGATCCTGGATTGCCTGTTGGAGGTGTGAGTTGACGGTATAGGGTTCTGGTGGTTGCACCTCTCTACCTGCTGGGCAGGTTCCAGACAGTGGCACTAGAAGGCTCCTCGCTTCCACGTGTGACCACGGAGCTTTGTTGTGTCCCTTGCGCTCATTTAACTTCTACATGAAAGCCCTGGGAATGAAGGTCTGGACGTGAAGCTCATTCAGTATGTGGGGGCGCAGGCCTCATATTTTCCTTGCCAGATTCACTTATTCTTATTTATGATCCTTGTAGGGCACCTTTCTTGTTGAGAGTGTGAGAGGCAGTGGTTTCTGCACGTTGTTTACGAAGAAAATCCCTGGACAAATCTGACATGGGCAATTACCCTGCTGCCTCTTCTCTGCCCTTTCTGGGCAAAGTGACTGAGAGAGCACTAGCCGACTTGCCTGAGGAGTGCCTTGCTGCCTGGGGTGGAACTCTTGGGAGGGCCTGCTTCTCCCATGGGGATCTGCCCCTTGCCTGAAATCGCTTCTGAGGGCACCCCCCCCCCCTCTCTCGGTCTCTGTCTTCAGAGTTTCCGTGAGTGGGTCATCCGGGACGAGTGCCTTTCCTGCGCCCGGAGTTTGTGCCTGAACGAGTCTGTGATTTCTTCCGTGCTCTCTGTGGTTGCTTTTAACTTGCCCACCTTCTGCCTTTACTCTGACGGGTGCCCAGTTAGCATTAGAGGTCACCAGAAAAGGTAGGGAATCCGTACTTTCGGCACGGCACACTTGCATCTCGGCCTCCAAGAACAGCCTTCTCCTTTGTTCTTCCAGCCCCAACCATCTGCTACTGCAGGGGGCGAATGAGCCCCGCAGTCAGGAGTGGCTATGTGCAGAATGAGTCTCTAGTGACAAGGTGGTTCTCTTTAAAAGAGGATAAGCAGATAAGATGGCAGCATGGGCGTGAGTCCCTGGTGAGTGCTCTGCTGAAAAATATCAAACACTGCGAAGTAACATGCCAGTGGAAAATTCTGAGCACCTAAAACAACTTTTTACAACAACTTTTACAATTTTTTCTGAGTTATTAAGTCTGGAACAGCAACAGGACAGTGCCTAACAGCAACAGAGCGGGCAGCAAGCGGAACAGCAATAACAACAACGGAGCTACAACTGCCCCGTAACTTTAGTTAGCAACGTTTAACTTAAGCAGCAACAGCAATGGAGTTACAGCTGCTTCTGGCAAGTGAGTTGAGCCTGGAGGAGGATGACGAAGACACTGAGGCAGTGTCTGGGAGATCAGCCTAGCCCCAACCTCAAGTCGGCGCCCCAATTAGCCAGTTGGAAAGGATTTTTACCTGGAGGTTTGGGAGCTGACAGAGAGACTGGGAGGAAGGCGAAGAGGAAACCAGCAGTGAACAGGCGGCTACTGTAAGGCGACTGGAAGACGAAACTGCTCCCTCGGAGACCCTCGGGGAATTTCGGAATTTCGGGGTGGAGCAGGGCTGGGTGCTCTGGAGAGGCCGTAGGAGGCTGCTGGCCTTTCTTCTTTGCACAACAAACGGAATTACAGCTGTAACCAGCTGAGCCTTGAAATAGCTGGTGAAACCTTGGAGTTATCAGCCCGAAGACCTAAATCACTGATAGTAGATTATTAGGGCTTGAGAAATCTAGAGTTAGTTGATTATATTATTGTGCCCTAGGATTGGAAGATTGTAACTACTGTACCACTCTGTTTAGCTGTGGTTTAAAGGGGAGGGGGTTAAGATATCAACCTGAGTAAATCAAAACTGCTGGTTGTAGTTGAAGTTAATGTGGTGTTATATTAGATTGAGGGGGGGCGAGGTATTGCTGAGGTTAATTAAACTAAAATTGAAATGAATGGTTTTGGAACCGACTAAATTGGGGGATATATATTACGGCCACGATCTACTGTGGCCTTAATATAGTAACATATTTTCTAACCTCTGGACAAAAGGGTTGTTAGTTTGAGGGTTGAATTTGGTTTATGCTACCCTGTTAGTGCGGCCTAGAAAAGGAAATTGTTCCCTGAAACTATTAAAAAAGAAAGAAAAGTTTTCCTAGACTGTTGCAAATTGGAGCTTCAAAAAGTTGATGAGTGGAGGGGAGCCAAACTACGTAGTTAGGGTTAGGCTACTGAGGACTGTGTTCAAACACATTGACTCAAGAGTAAATTGTATTTGATAGGAATGTTTCATAAGGTCTGAGATATGTATATGGCTAGGTCTTTGCTATATGATATGTGGTTAATATCAGTGTCATCGGTCACTGCTGTTTGGACTGCCGGTCGAAACGAGAAGTGAACTGGATAGTGGTGGGCATAGGGAGGGGGGCCAGTATGGAGTCAGAGATCCCAGTCCTCTAGGGCAGGGGTGGGAAAATGGTGGCCTGCGGGCCGCATGCGGCCCGCTACAGAGTTTTTTGTGGCCCGCCAAAACAGTACACCACCTCGGCGTCAGTGGCTCCTGTGGGCTTTTCCTGGGAACATGCCCCTTTTTTTTGCTGCTGCGCTCTCAGCGCGTCGGCCAGCGCTCCGTGGCTCTGCGGCCCGCGGCCACGTCTCCTGCGGCATGCTCGCCCAGCGTCCCTCGCTCAGCCGCCTTCACTTTCTTGCCTCGCCGCCCCCGGCCAGCCCTCCTCGGCTCGCACACAACGATAACAATACCGGAGCAGCCTCTGCCTCGCTGGCTCTGCGTGTCTGTGCGTGCGTGCGCCTGTCCACCTGTCGCAGCTTCGCCGCTGCCGCCTCCCCCCCCCCTGGTTCTCTCTGCTGGCCACATGGCCAGTGAGAAGCAACTGGCTTCAGCGCAGCCCTTGCCCGGGTTAAGCAGCCGCCCGGCACCACCCGAAAGCAAAAAGCTGGGTTTAGCCGCCGCCAGAGCCGGAAAGAGGCGCGCGGACAAGGTGGTGGTATCTCCTGGCCATTGAGCCCTCGGGAAGAATTGGGCGGCTCGGCGGGTCTGGTTTATCGAAAGACGCGCAGAGACGGCGGGAATGCAGGGCTTGAGATAATTTTAATAAAACAAGCGTGGCAGCGCTTTGAGGCTTGTGCACAGGGCGAGAGCCTCTTGCTAATGTGGAAAATGCCTTTGCAGACGAGGCCAGCCAAGCCCAGCAACGCTGTTCCAGCCCCCATTGGTCGCGGCACTTTGCGCGGAGCCACCTGCTGGGAAATGAAGCGTCGCTGTGTTTAGGCGGTCGGGGATGCGTTTGTTTTTACTTCTCTCCCGCCATTGCCCAGCCTGGAATTTGAGCAGCCTGAAAATTAGGAAGTTTCCGCCCCTGTGGTGATTGCGTTGGCCGGCCTTTTCTCTCCCCACTCCCCCCCCCCACTCCCACGCCCTCCGCTACCTGCGCCGATTCTTTGCAAATATTTTCAGAAAGCTTTAGGTTAACCATGGGCAGAGCTCCAATCTGTGTGTCCAAAAATGTCAGGCTGCATAGCGGAAATTGGGAAGGTCGCTGAGTACACAGTAACAGCAAGGATCAGTGCTGGGTCATTTGCAGAGCTGGCAAAGGTTTTTCCCCTCACCCTACAGGTCACTGAGCAAACTTGTTTTGTGTCCATGCACCAAAGCCTCCAGGAGTCCAGCCTGAGTGAGAAACAACAAGGGAGGGGAGGGATTCGAGGCACCGGCCCCTAGAAAGCTTCACAGGGAAAGAGGGACTCCAATGACTCGCTCTGGGTTTTATAATTGAGATTGCATGAGAGGATGGAAATCTTATTCCTACCACTATTTTATTTAATTTATATTTATTGATTTTTATGATACAATTTAGACCTTTTCTGAACTAATGAATGCAATCATTTTAAAAGGTGCGGCCCTCCGCTAACCTCCGCTCCCACAAAGTGGCCCCTGAGCCAAAACAATTGCCCACCCCTGCTCTGGGGATATGGGAGGTATGGCGGTGGGAGCTGGTCTTGGCTGAGAAGGGCACGGAGATATGGTTTAGCTCGGTGCCCTTCTAACCTGTGTCCCATCCCGAAATATGCTGGGGATGGAGCTAGAAGAAGGAACCTCCCTTCGACACTGATGTTGTGCAATGCCAGGTCCATAAATAATAAGACTGCTACATTGCAAGACTTTTTTGCGGTGAGCAATATGGACCTGGTATGCGTGACTAAGACCTGGGTGAGGGAGGGCGAAATGGTTGCCCTGGGAGAACTGACCTTGAGATCTCTGGCATTGAATGTGTAGGCCTGGTGTGGGGTGCAGAGGAGAGTTTGGCCATCTGTCTGGTGTACCGGCCGCCTAGCACAGCAGCAGATACCCTGTCGCGCCTGCTAGAGGAGGTAGCGGGGTGGGCCTTGGAGTTCTCCAGAGTGTTGGTCTTGGGGGACTTCAACGTCCACACTGAAGACGCCTCCTCTGCGCAGGCTGTGGACCTAGTAGCTTCCATGGCAGCACTGGGACTCTCCCAATTTGTATCGACCCCCACACACAGAGCGGGCCACACGCTAGACTTGATCTTCGGGATGGGCCTTGATGTGGATCTAGAGGCAATAGAACCAGTGCCATGGTCAGACCACTCGGTTTTGAGGGCTAGACTGGAGATGCCACCACCCCCCCTCGCAAGGGCGGTGAGCTGATTTATGCTCGCCCGCGGAGACTTATGGAGCCAATTGGTTTCCAGAATGCTCTGCAGGATCCTATGCTCCACGGCGGTTCGTTGGATGAGCTGGTGGAGGACTGGCAGTGCCGGCTCTCCGAAGCCATCAATGAAATTGCCCCCCATTGCCCTCTTTGCCCCCGTGCAAGACGTGCTCCCTGGTAGACAGAGGAGCTTTGAGAGAAGAAGCGGGAGCTAAGACGGCGACGGGGAGCTGCGATCTCACGACGAAGAGGCAAGATCATCTTATAGGACATTTATGAAAGCCTATGAGGTGGTGGTGAAGGCTGTGAAGAAGGAGTTTTACACAGCCTCTATCGCATTAGCTAGCTCATGCCCAGCAAAATTGTTCAATGTGGTTCGGTCACTAGTCTCCCTCCCAGGGGGAGACTGCCAAATTCAGAATTCGGACATCAGCTGTGAGGCTTTTGGGAGCTTTTTTGCTGAAAATTTTTTGTCTCTCCACCGTGACCTGCCAGCCACAGTTGATACAGTGAAGGAACTCGAGACCCCTTGGCCGTCTTTAGGGTCAATATTTGATCAGTTCAGTCCACTCTCCGGGGAAGAGATTGACAGGACCCTGCAATCTGTTAGGCCCACCACGTGCCCCCTGGACCCATGCCCATCGTGGCTGGTAAAGGCCAGTGTGGATGGTCTGCAGTCCTCATTGGAGGCCATTGTTAACACATCCCTGGGCACTGGGGTTTCCCCCGGGCCACTAAAGGAAGCTGTGGTGAGACCGCTCCTGAAGAGACCATCACTGGACCCCACTGACCGGGTCAATTATCGCCCAGTCTCGAACTTCCCGTTTCTGGGAAAGGTGATTGAGCAGGCAGCGGTGGGACAGATACAGGGTTTTCTGAATGATGTCTCGGCCCTAGATCCCTTTCAGTCCGGGTTCTGGCCAGGACATGGGACGGAGACACTGCTGGTCGCCCTCACAGACAACCTTCACAGACATCTGGACCGAGGTGGTTCAGCGCTGCTGATATTATTGGATTTGTCAGCAGCGTTTGACACAGTCCATTACGATCTTCTGACCCACCGCCTCGCCGATGTGGGGATACGAGGGACTGCCTTACAGAGGCTTGTCTCTTTTCTCCACAGTTGGGGACAGAGGGCGGTGCTTGGGGAGAAATTGTCACCCCGTCACCCTTTGGTGTGCAGGGTCCCACAGGGGGCAATACTCTCCCCTTTACTGTTTAACATCTGTATGCGCCCCCTTGCCCAGCTGGTGTGAAGTTTTGGGCTTGGGTGCCATCAATATGCAGATGACACCCAGCTGTATCTG
Organism: Eublepharis macularius; assembly: GCF_028583425.1. Classification (NCBI taxonomy): domain Eukaryota; kingdom Metazoa; phylum Chordata; class Lepidosauria; order Squamata; family Eublepharidae; genus Eublepharis; species Eublepharis macularius. The sequence goes on along the minus strand of NC_072794.1, from coordinate 175,018,005 downwards.
ATGATGGACGGCCGGCCCAGCTCAGCCCCAGACATCTTGGAACATGCTTTTGCAGCCGTGACTGGTTGGTTGAAGCAGAGTCAGCTGAAACTGAACCCAACAAAGACGGAGGTCCTGTACTTGAGCCATGGAGGACTGGATTTGGGATTCCGGCTCCCGGCCCTCGATGGGGCACAGCTTGTGCCAGTTCCAAGGGTTAAGAGCCTGGGGGTGATCCTAGATGCCTCCCTGAAAATGGAGGCACAGGTCACAGCGGTTGTCAGGTCTTCTTTTTTCCACCTGCGGCAGACCAGGCAACTTTTCCCTTACCTGTCTACCTGTGACTTAACTACAGTGATCCAGGCAACGGTCATCTCTAGGTTAGATTACTGTAACTCGCTCTACGCGGGCCTACCCCTGAGCCTGACCCGAAGATTACAGCTGGTGCAAAATGCAGCTGCGCGCATCATTATGAAAGCACCAAATAGGGCACATATTACACCAACATTGCGCGAGCTGCATTGGTTGCCAGTGGAGTATCGGATCAGGTTCAAGGTCTTGGTATTGACCTATAAGGCCCTGTGCGGACTGGGGCCAGCGTACCTGAGGGACCGTCTCTCCCCGTATATTCCCCAGAGGACCCTCCGATCAGGAGAAAAGAAATTGTTATCAGTCCCTGGCTCCAGGGAGGCCCGCCTGGCCTCGACTAGAGCCAGAGCTTTCTCAGTCCTGGCTCCTACCTGGTGGAACGCTCTGTCTGCCGAGACCAGGGCCCGGCAGGATCTACTATCTTTCCTCCAGGCCTGTAAGACAGAGTTGTTCCGCCAGGCTTATGGCTGAGGCTGGGCCTCCGCTGGCTGGAGGATATACAACATCTACTCCCCTCCCTATGAGAGCTGCCCACCACTGTTCTCAAGCTGCTGCTATGTTCAACTGCACTGTTGCACTATTTGCAATTTACGGTATTGCCACCATCAAGAAAAAGAAAAGAAGTGCTGCTATTTTTTTATATTTTTGTACAATGCTTTTAAATGTTTTATATGAAATGTTTTAAATGTTCTTAATGCTGTTATCCGCCCTGAAACAGTACATGAACAGGAGGCACCTTCACCATATGGAATAAACACAACTAGCAGATAACTCCACGTGAAGGAGATTGACGAATAGAGCCAAACGTCAACACAGCGACGCACCTAAATATATGCTCAGTGGCAATGATTTTAAGGAGAGTCAAGAACTGTCAACCAATCAACGTTAGATAAATAAACTGTGTTGATATTTGGCTTTATTTGTCAATTTCCTTCACGTGGAGTTATCTACTAGTTGTGTTATCCGCCCTGAGCCTGCTTGCGGGGAGGGCGGAATATAAATACGATGAAATAAAAAATAAATAAATAATTCCTCTCCTTCGGGATTACGTGCAGTGTACGGATGTGAACTGTTTGCTTGAATCTTCCTAGTTTTATTTTTAGTTAAATGTGTGCAGGGCCGTGTTTTGTTTTGTCAAATATGCTAGCAAACATAAGGGGAATGAACTGATGGAGAAAGCAATCTTTGGGGATTGTAGCGGAAAGCTAATATTGATTCATTATGAGGCGGCAGCACAAAAAGAAAACTCTGCCAGGAATTTTTAGGAAAGGGATTGAAAACAAGGGGTGTTCTCATCATGATCTGTGGTGGCAGACTTTTTTTAATGCTTATAAAAACTGGCAGGCACTGTTGTAAAAGAAGCAGACTCTTCCCCTCTGGGGATGGGTTGCCTTCTCTAAAATGGGTGTGCAACATGAGAAATTGTGAACAGATCAGGATTTTTCATTGCAAGCATTACAAAATATAGTCATAACCCTACAGAGCCCTGAAGGCTGAAAGATGAGTTTGGCTCCTAAATTTCAGGGAAGGGTCCTCGATTAAAAGAAAATTTTCCACGGCCTCCTGTAGAGCTTTGTAGGTTTGCGGTCTCTAAAGTGAGCTTTAATCCATGAAAAAGTCATGAATCATTCATGGGAGGGGTCTCCGCCCTTTTTTTGTCTTCCATTTGGAACAGCGAACTGAATGCTTGAGCGGAGTCTGTTGACCTAAATAACAGATGTTTGGCTTTTGCTGCTTTGTTAGATACGCTCAAGGTGAAGGAGAAGAGGAAACGGAACAGGGCAGAGGAAGAGGTGAGCTGGCGTGGAGCTGGGCCCAGCGTGAAAGGCCCTTGCCACTGCCTGTCATAAAGAAAGGCCTGTTAGTTGGGGAGGAGGAATCCACGTGGAAAAGGTCTCCTGTCTTTCGTTAGGATCTCGCATTCCAGGAAACGGAGCTGGTCTTTGGTGAAGACGCCTCTCAGTATGACGACAGCCTGTCATTCCAGGACATGAACCTGTCCCGCCCGTTGCTGAAGGTATCCAGTGAATCCTTTCCATGGAAGCCGTGGGCAGAAAGGATAGAGGGGGTTGTTTTGGGGAGGGTTTTGAGACCTACTCTCAAACTTGTTTGACGTCACGGTTACCGACAATTTCTAAGCATTTAGAAACAAAAACTATATACGAGCTTCCCAAGGCCTATTCCCCAGGCTGGAATGGCCTTGGCATGGTTTGTCACTGTCTTGTAAAGATGCAGCCTCCTAGCAAGTGGGTTGGACCACAGGCAGAATGGGGGGCAATTTTCAGGCTCCTGATGCTTTCCCTGGGGGTCCCCTTCCTGCAGAGGCAGTGTTTTGGAGTGCAGCAGGAAGGAGGAAGCTCTGATGGAAATCCCCTTCGGTCTGCAGAAATTATTCATGGATCCAAGGCAGGGAATGGATGGGTGGCTCGTGTTTCATCCGTGTTCTGCCAGGGCAGCTGCCTGAAGAAAGTCATGCGCTCAAAGCCACCTTCTGCGGTGTCAGGCCTTTCCGCTCCTTTGGAAGCCGCTCTCCAGGGTCCTGGCTCTTTTGCATCACCTGCTACCTAGCTAACTGTAGATGCTGTCAGGGATTCACTCAGCCCAGCCCAAAGGACCAGCCTCTCTGCCCCTCACAGTGAGGGCAGGGCAGGGCAGGCAGAGTGGGGCGAGGCCGGCTTCCATACACCAGGTGTTCTGCTGAGTCTTGGAAGGGCCAGGGGGGGAGATCTCGGGCAGGCTGCCCTTCCACAGCTGAGGTGTTTGGTTTGGGTCAGGGATGTGACCCGGCTCACTTGAGAGCTGGCCTGGCGTATTGCTTAGAGGGTCAGACTGGGATCTGGGAAGTCCCTGCCTGTCATGGAGTCCTTGCTGGGCCAATCGCTCTTTCTCAGCCTGTCTCACAGGGCAGTAGTTGTGAGGTTAAATGTGCAGGGTGATGCCAATGGCCACTTTGGGGTCATGAAGGAATTTTCCTCCAGGCCAGATTGGCCGGGATCTTGGACATTTTTTGCTTTCCTCTGGGCATAGAGCAGGGGTCACGGGGGAGCTGGGGGGAGGATAGCTGTGAACGTCCTGCTTTGTGCATGTAGATGACCCGTCCAGCTCTATGTTTCTATGATGTGAAGCGCTTTGGCTTCCCACTGGGGTAAAAAGCAGGATATAAATAGTTTCAGGTGGGTAGCCATGTTGGTCTGCAGTACAACAGCAGGGAAGATGACAACGTTTTCAGGCTATTTTTTATTTATTTTATTTATTACACTTCTACGCTGCGCTCCCCGTCAGACGGGCTCAGGGCAGTGTGATGACACACAGTTTGCAACATACAATCTAAAAACAGTACAAACATTATAAATAAACATTCGAACACTATTCCATGCAAAAAAAAAAAAGAGCTTCCGAGAGTCAGAGCTCCTTTCTTCAGATATCTGAAGAAGGGAAATAAGCTCATTCCCTGAAACTCTTGTGGGTCTCCATGACATAAATGATAGCGCGTTGCAACCGCTCATCTAGGGAGTGGCCGTAGCTGAGTGGCAGGATCGCTCGGCCTGCTTTGGACCCAGGAGGCCCCAGCTCAATCCCAGCAGCATCTCCAGTTGTGGAAGGATCAGAGGCTGAGTGGGTGGTGTGAAGGTCCTCCTTCCTGTTCCTGAGACCCTGGAGAGCCACTGCCAGTCAGAGGGGACCGCGTTGACCTGTGTGTTTGTGTGGTTGGGGTGTGTGTGTGACTGAGCAGAGGGGGGCTTTCCGTGTTCAAGCATCTCCTTGTGTGAGAAGGCAAGGCCCGGAGAGATGATGGGGCAGGCAGCAGTTGAGGGGTTGTGAGGGAGTCTCCAGGTTCACTTCCGGTCAGAGGAGACAGAGTCGACCTTGCTGTGCCCGTGCTCTGGCTCGCTGTGTAAGGCAGCCTCGTATAATTGCAGGCAGTGACTGCCCTTGGCTTCAAGCAGCCAACGCCCATCCAGAAGGCTTGCATCCCGGTGGGGCTGCTGGGGAAGGACGTCTGTGCTTGCGCGGCAACTGGGACGGGTAAGTTCCAGTGTCAGGAATCATCCATTTTGCATTTCTTATCTTACCAGCAAACCCACAAACTTTTCTAATGATTCTTACTGAACTAAGACTTTTTTTTAAACCAGAAATGTACAATGGTGCTAAATTAATCCTAAAGCTACTTCAACAAAGCGTGCTAGTCAAATCAAATCTCCAAACATTCTCAAGTGTTAACAAATACAGGAGGTTCAAAAAGAATCAGATTTCAGCTAATGGTGGGGCAGTGCTTGAAAGCCCAAGACACCCCCCAATGTCGCCCCTTTCTTAAGAGTTCCCTCCACAGAACCCTAATGAGGTATCTGCATGACACTCTTTGGAGAAACGTGAACAGTCACCACCTTAGATAAATCTTTTAACCTGTGATCTATCATGTGATTGTTTCTCCAAATGATTTCATCCTCATAATTACTTGTTAGCTGCTCAAGCAAGATTAAAAAGGTTAAATTATTTCTTACTTGCAATTAAGAGGAGACTACTGTTTCTTCAACTGCATTAATTGGCTGTCAAAGATAAAAGATCCTGTACTTTTCCTGACCAGCTGGTGAACTTTCTGCAGTAGTTATGAGAAGTACATAAGAATAGATCCAGAGGAGTTAGCCGTGTTAGTCTGCAAAATAGTAAAGAGTCCAGTAGCATGTTTAAGACTAACCAACTTTACTGTAGCATAAGTGTTATGACCTGTACTTTCTTTGGGGTAGATTTTTCTTTTAATCTTCCCCTTACACCCTCTGGGTAGTTTGCTGCCACCAGGAATATATTATTCCAAGATATTTTATTCAAATTTCCCCTTTGGTAACGTGTTTAAGCGTCAGGCTCCTTCGTGGTTCTATGTGGCCCTGAGGATAGAAATGGGATATAGCAATGACAGCTACACTGGGATATAACAAAACAAAATAAACTTTTATTTAGTCAAGAAGCATATCGGTTTCATAAAAGTAGTTCTTAGTTCTTAAAGTTACTTCCTATAAACTCATTCTCAGGCTTCGCACACAGTGAGCCGCCTTCACTAGACTCCATAGTTCTCTCACAAATACTTCAAAGATAGGCAGCACGCAGCCGGCCTCCCTTTCCCTGACTCCTATTCACAGAAATATGAAACCTGCTCAGGCAGCACGCAGCTGGCCTCCCTTTCCCTGACTGAGTGTCCTTTCACAAACAGGCTCAGTTCAGGGTCCACACAGGTCATATTTCTCTCATGACCACTTCAACATATTCAGGCAGCCCACAGCCGGCCTGCTTTCCTCTGACTGAAACCTTTCTCTCTTGCCTGTCAGTCTAAAGGGCATTCACTCCGCCCACCCTCTCAGTCATCAACCAATCACATCACTCACTCTTCCCTCTCTCGCCCCCACTCTTCACCTAGCTCAAACCAAGCATTTAAAGACACAGGCACACACTTACTTGGAATCATTACAATAAGCTTTCGAGAACCACAGCTCTCTTCGTCAGCTGCATCTGATGAAGCATGTAGCATGAGTGCCTAGGATTTCAGGTGGTGGCCCTGGGCCCCCTGCTGCCCACCAGCATCCTTCCAGGTGCCTGCCAGGTGTTTCTAGGAAGTGGGCGGAGCCAGGTGGGGCTTTTACTCGGCAGGGCTTCTGATTGGCCATTAGAGATTTGATGGGCTGTGCAGATTTTTTAAAAAATGTTGCTTTGGCAGCAGTTGTCACCACAGCACAAGGATCTTCACTGCGCGACTGATGGTAAGCTGCAGCAGCCATTCTGTGGCTGGCTTCGCCTTCTGTGGCAGCCATTTTGTTGCTGCGCTCACCAAGCTGTCAGCCTTCCAAAGATGCCCACAGGCTCAAAAGGGTTGGGGACCTCTGATTTAAATCAAATGCGTGACACGGAAGGCGTGCAGGTCTATGGGTCCTGGCCCCTGAGCTGAAAGCCTGTGGCTCTACCTTCAGCTGGCCCTGGGTGTGTCTTTCAGGGAAGACGGCGGCCTTCATCCTGCCTGTTTTGGAGCGTTTGATCTACAAGCCCCGGCAGGCCCCCGTGACGCGCGTGCTCGTCCTCGTCCCCACCCGAGAGCTGGGCATCCAGGTGCACTCGGTGGCCAGGCAGTTGGCGCAGTTCAGCAGCATCACCTGCTGCTTGGCAGTGGGTGAGTGGCCTGGGGAGGCTCCCAGCCTTGCTGACGACCACTTTGGCCTCATGTTGCTGGCTCCCTGGCAAGAGCAGCTGCCAGGCCTCTGACGGCCTCCTCTGGCTTGTGCCATTCGTTGCAGGGGGCCTGGACCTCAAGACTCAGGAGGCAGCCCTGCGGGCAGGCCCGGACATCCTCATCGCCACTCCCGGGCGCCTGATCGACCACCTGCACAACTGCCCTTCTTTCCACCTGGGCAGCATCGAGGTCCTCATCCTGGACGAGGCCGACCGGTGAGGCCTGGCGGGGCTTGGCTCGTGGCAGGCGGGGCCTGTGCTGAGCGGGAGCCTCTCGGTTGCTCACGTCTCTGCCTCATCTCACAGGATGCTGGATGAATACTTTGAGGAGCAGATGAAGGAGATCATCCGGCTCTGTGCGCGGCATCGGCAGACGATGCTCTTTTCTGCCACTATGACTGAGGAGGTACTGAGGGAGGCCAGAGGTGGGGCTGTCAGTGGCGGGCAGTAGGCGGGGGCGGAGCCCAGGACGGGAGCCTGGAACGGGGATTGTGGCAAGCAGTAGGAGGGGGCACTCTCTCTCTCTCTCTGGCCTCTGTCTGGCTCTTGCAGCGGGAAGGGGGCCCCTGCTCTCTCCTGGGGGGGCCAGGCCTGATGCCCCCTCTCCGACTTGGGCAGGTGAAAGATTTGGCGTCCGTCTCCCTGAAGAACCCCGTCCGAGTCTTTGTGAACAGCAATACTGATGTGGCCCCGTATCTGCGCCAGGAGTTTGTCCGGATCCGGCCCAATCGTGAAGGCGACCGGGAGGCTACAGTAGCCGGTGGGAGTTTGTGGGGAGGGCCTTCGGGAGGTTGGGGGCTGGGGCTGGGGGTCCGCTTCCTGACAGGCCTTCCTCTTTCCTCCAGCCTTGCTCACGAGGACCTTCCCAGACCACGTGATGGTTTTCACTCAGACCAAGAAGCAAGCGCACCGCTTGCACATCCTGCTGGGGCTGATGGGCTTGCGTGGCGGGGAGCTGCATGGAAACCTCTCCCAGGCACAACGGCTGGAGGCGCTCCGGTAGGCAGGGCCAAGGGGCAGCGGGAAGGGAGGGCCCCAAGGGAGGCGAGAGCCGGCCCTCCGCTGATGCCTTCTTCCCCCCACAGCCGCTTCAAGGATGAGCAGATTGATGTGCTGGTGGCCACGGACGTTGCTGCGCGAGGTCTTGACATTGAAGGCGTCAAAACGGTCAGGTGCCACCTGCGCCCTTCTCCCCCCCCCCCCCCCCCCCGGGGTGGCTGTTTGCTCCCCATCCTCTAATTTACTTCCTCCTCTCTGTTCATCGCAGGTGATCAACTTCACGATGCCCAACACCACTAAACATTATGTTCACCGTGTGGGGCGCACAGCGCGGGCAGGGCGTACAGGCCGCTCTGTGTCCCTGGTGGGGGAAGAGGAACGCAAGATGCTGAAGGAAATAGTCAAAGCCGCCAAAGCACCAGTCAAGGCCCGGGTCCTCCCCCAAGGTGTGTGTGGGGGGGGGGGAGGGGCTCTTGGATCGGCCCATGCGTGCGGGCTCCTAGGAGAGGGGTGGCCAACAGGTAGGTAAGTGCCTGGTGACGACTCTTTGCTCCCTCCCCAGATGTGATCTTACGTTTCCGGGAGAAGATTGAGAAACTGGAGCCAGATGTGCACGCAGTGCTGTGCCTGGAGCGGGAGGAGCGGGAGCTGCAACATTCGGAGGCGCAGGTGAGAGGGGCGGATGGAGGCAGGCTGGGGGAGGTTTCAGGGAAATGCAGGGGATCCGCAGAGCAGCTGAACAGAGCCGCTTGATCTGAGCGGGGTGGGGGGGTGTCTAAGTTGGCTAGCAGAGGAGGGCTTTGGCTGGCTGCCCAATCCAGCCCCTCTCCCCATTCAGGGAAGCACCCTGCAGATCCTGTTTGGACTGGGGGGGACCAGAGCAGCTCTGGCACAGGGCATCATAAGAAGCTCAGCTGGCGTGGGCTGAGGGGAAGGGTCTGCTGCTTTGCCCACCCCCTCCTCCCCGCATGGGACCTGGGCCTGGACTAGCCCCTGTTGCCTGCCTAAAGCATCTGTGCTGCTGCTGGCCCTACAGAGGAACTGGTTGGCCACTGTGTGGGACGACCGGATGCTGGACTAGGGGGGCCACTGGTCTGATCCAGCAGGCCTGTCCGTATGTTCTTAAAGCCGTTCTTTCTCCTCTGCCTTAAGGGCCCACTTCCAGGCCCAGATTCTTCCTGAATCTGCTTCCCCCTTCCTTTCCCCCCAGCTCAACACTGCCAAGCAGAAACTGGAGACGGGGGGGCAGGAGGCCACAGAAGGTGCTGGTCGCAGCTGGTTTCAGACCCGGGAAGAGAGGAAGAAGGAGAAGCGTAAGGTCCCTTCTGGCAGGGAAGCACCGGCTGCTCTTGAGGCTTCCCCCGTCTCACCCTGATTTGGTCTCTTCCCCACAGTTTCCAAGGCACTGGAGGAATTTGACCTGGCTTTGCGTGGCAAGAGGAAGAGAGAGAAGTTCATGAAGGAGAGGCATAAGAAGGCCCAGATGACGGTGAGCGGTGGACTGAAGAGGGTAGTGGCAAAAGGCTGCTATGAGGGGGGAGAGAGAGTGAGTGTAGGAGGACACCCTAGCCTGACTGTGCCCTCTTGGCAGCCTGAGGAGCGGTCCCAGTTTGAGATCTTGAAAGCCCAGATGTACGCCGAACGCCTGGCAAAGAGGAACCGCCGAGCCCCTCGAGCACGGGCCATGCCAGAAGATGTTCCAGGGGCCACATCAGTAGCAGGTGGGAAATTGGGGGGGGGGGGGGGTCTTTGCAGGCATGTCCTGTTTTCTACTGGTAGTGTGATGGGCATGAGCTTGGAGGTTCACTTTGGCCTCTCCCTGGCTTCTCCCTGTTTCCCAAGGGCTGAACAAGTGCAAGAAGAAGGTGTCTGTCTTTGATGAGGAGCTCACCAACACAAGCAAGAAGGCCTTGAAGCAGTATCGTGCCGGGTGAATATATCAGGGGATGGGTGGGCTGCAGGGCAGTGGGTGACTGCTCCCCCCCTCTCACGCTCTGGTGGGCTTCGTCGCAGGGCCAGGATCCTGCCGAGAGGAAGGCTTGCTGTTGACGGTGCCTCTCGGTGCACGATGCAACATGCTTTGCCTCCTTCTGGTGGGGTGCCTCGCATGTCCCAGCCTTCCCCACATGGGGGAGCAAGACCGCACGAAATTCCCCTGCTCTGTTGGGCCCTGGAGGCTCTGCCAACAAAGACATTGACCTGTGCTTTGTTTAGGCCCTCCTTTGAAGACCGCAAGCGCTTGGGCCTCGCCACTAGGAGGAAAGGAGGAAGCTTCAAGTCCAGGGCCAGGTAAGGGCCTTCCCTTCCACTGCCAGTCTCCTCCCCCTCGCGCCCCCCCTGCCCCCGGAAGGCTGACGTGTTCTTGTGTCTTTGTGCAGGTACAAGAGGAAATGAGGAGAGGAGCGGGAATGTGCCGCTCCCTGCAAGGAAGTGCTCGACTCCTACGATCCGAATGTCCCTTGGTGGTGCCCAAAGCAGCTTCAGCCAGGGCGGAAGAAGCCGGTTCCTTCTGGCTTCTCTCTTTGGTCCCCGTTTAACTGGAGCGTCTGCACTCTGCCCCTGCGAGCATTGTGTCTCTTTAGTGAGCTTTGTCATTAAAGTTTCTTTTGATGATGTCTAAGACAAGAGTTTGCAGACATGATATGTAATCGACCCATCCAGTCCAGCAGCCTGTTCCAAGCAGCAGCCAGCCAGCTGCCGTGGAGGGCCAGTCCGGCAGAGCGAAGGGGCCAAGGCGAGCACTCAAGGGCTTGCTCCCTCTGGATAACGAGTGCTCCTCGCAGTCCCCATAGCTAGGAGCTATTGATGGATCTCTCCTCCACAAATCTAGATGATCCCGTCGTCATGAGGACCAGGGTGGGATCAGCTCACAACTGAATTATTCAGGGGGGCTTTCTACCCAGATTAAAGGGCTGTGTCATAAGCAGCAACTCAGAGAAGGTCCTTGGTAGGGACAGGGGCTGTGTGCTATGCTGCTGAGTACTGTCTGCTGATGTAGACGTGTGCCTACCAGGGAGTTTCTACCTTGCTAAGCATGCCATGTAAATCAGTTAGGCTTTGTTTCAGAAAGATTTCATCTCTGTGCTTGGCTTTGTTTATTAAATCTTCTGCTACCATACCTCACGGTGTCTCTTTCCCTGATAGTCCTAACGGTTGTTCATTATTGCTCAGTGAATGTCCTAGCTGTTTGAGTATATTCTATTTTCACTTGCACTGTGGAATCAGCCTTGGATCTCAGTGAGAAAGGCGGACTATAAATAATAATAATAATAATAATAATAAAACAGGTCTATCCCTTCTGACAGCCTCTCTAGCCACTAGCGGGAGTGGGAACAGGGTAACAAGTCACAAAGCCCTGCTGCCCGGAAGAAGACGGCTTCTCTGCCACAAGGGAACAACCGATAGGTTCGGCACCAGCCAGAGCGGGGGAAAGAGCACCCATTCCTGCGAGGCAGTGAGCTTGTAGAGAAATGATGACGTTTCAAGGGGGAGCTCCCCTTGCCTTTCCCAAGAGCAAGGAGGGAGGAAGTTAGGTTAGGCTGGCATGGCTCAGAGACTGAGCCGTCCAGCAGGGGCACCAGTCCTTTCCGGTTGCGTTAGCTTTTCATGGTGGTTTCTGTTTTGCATTCTCCAGTGTGTCTGAAATCCTTCGGTTTTCCCCCTGCAAGTAACCGCATCCACCTTCCCTTCTTATTCCATTTTCCTCAAATAAAGTTATAACTTGTTTAAGAGAGCCTCTGTTCGCCACAGATGGCTTGGCTGGAAAGGGACTGGGGGATGTCTCGTGAGCCAGGCTGCATGGTGAGTTTTCTTCTCATGATGTGACCAAAGTACAACAGCCTCAGTTTCATCATTTCAGCTTCTAGGGAGAATTCAGGCTCGATTTTGGTGGTTTATGGTATCCGTAGAACTCTTCCTCCACATTTCAAGCCAGTCACCTGTTCTTTTGTCCAATTTTCACATCCATACACATTAATGAAGAATACCGTGGTATGAATTACCTTGATCTCGGTCCCGTGACCCATTAAGGATCCTTAAGGATCTTTTCTAGTTTCTTTGTGGCTGCCCTTTCAAATCTGTCTCCTTTATGATTTCTTGCTTGCAGTCATCCATTTGGTTGATGACTGAGTCAAAGAATAAAAAATCTTTTATGTAAATCCTTGTCTTGACACCATTGCCAGTTGGAAAGAATTGTTTCCCCCGTATTCTGTCCTAACAGTAGCCTCTTGACCGAGTACAGGTTGCGCATCAAAGCAATCAGATGTTGTGGCATACCCATTCCTTTTAACACGAACTTTTCATGATCCACAGTCAAAAGCTTTGCTGTCATCTAAGACAAGAGCCTGATTTCCTTCTGCGACTGCACTGCAGCTTCCCTCATCTGAACGGGGCCTTCTGCAGGTACTACTCTGCAGGGCAAAAGATTTTCTGTTTCTGTAGCTTGAAATAGCTCTACTGATAGCCCATTTACTCCTGCTGATTTGGTTCTCCTAATTGCTTTGAGTACGGCTTTCACTTCACTTTCTAAAATTTATTTTATTTGAACCAAGACATAAATTCAAATAGAGATGAAACATTACTGAAACAAAACTTGAGTTATTTGATATGAACTATTGAACAATGGGGCAGCTACTCCAGAGGAGCGTATCTCCATCACCAAGCATTAATCACACGTATACGGTCTTTTCCCTTCACCAAAGCATCTCTTTGAACCCTTTCCTTGCAGCACTGCTTTATTGCCTGAGTAAAAAACACCTCTTGAACAATCAAGTTTTGTAGTTTGTGGAAAGCCTTGACCATGCTATAAGCAGAGTCCACCACAGAGAAATCATACCATGGTATTCTCCATTACTATGTATGGAAGTGAACATTGGATGAAGAAAGTTGACTCATTTGTGATGTGGTGAGTTCTACTGGTATCATGGTCAGCCAAAAAGACGAATGGATTTTAGATCAAATGAAGCCTGGATTCTCCCTAGAAGACAAACTGGTGAAACAGGCTGTTGATTCTGCCCTTTAGCAGGGTGGTACCTGCAGAAGGCCCTGTTCAGGTGAAGGAAGCTGCTGTGGTGGAACATGGGGGGGGGGGGGGAGAGGTGCTCCCATAGATGAGAGGGACCGAAGCCATGCAGGGCTCTCTTTGTGACAGCCCAAACCTTGAACTGAGCCGGGTAACTGATGAGCGGCCAGTGGAGTGACTGCAGAGAAGGAAGAATGTGCCTGTTCCACCAAGCTCCGAACGATAACCCGGAGCGAGTAAAACGGCTGTTCCCGTAAAAAGTCAACAGGAGAAAGTGAGCAACCTCACGGGAAACATGGGTAAATAAATAAACACACGAACAATCTATTACAAAGTGTACTCAGAGTGCAAGTGCTGTACATGTTTCATATTACTCAATGCCTCATAAACAAATAATTATACGAAACACGGAAATCGTAACAGGTTGAACTCAGCAACCAACCGGGTACAATACAATACAAAGTCCTCTTTTTACTCCTGTGGTTTAATCGTTCTTCCGTGTTCCTCCGTGTTCCTCCAAAAGGAGGTCAGCAGATGTTCACGGAGCCGATGGAGGGAGCTCCACGTCACGCCCAAGCTGGGGCCGGCAACACAATACAGATTTCGTGCCTGCTTCATCAGGAGCGTGCACTCTGTTACAAAACATGAATTCATCAACTGCTTTATATCTAGTACCAATTACATCCTATGGTTATTGTGGGTTTTCCGGGCTGTATTGCCGTGGTCTTGGCATTGTAGTTCCTGACGTTTCGCCAGCAGCTGTGGCTGGCATCTTCAGAGGTGTAGCACCAAAAGACAGACTTACACAAAAACTCCAATCACCACCCCCGACAGAAAAGAGGCATAATGAAAACATTAGTGGATCGTGCAAGATGGATATGTGAGCCGCACTTTCTCAATGAGGAAATTAATCATCTAAACCACGCACTTCAGGCAAATGGCTACTCCAGAAATGAAATCCGAAGAGCAATCAAACCCAGGATGAATCAAACAACCAAGGAAAAACAGTCTCCTACAGGAAAAGTGTTTTTGCCATACATCAAAGGAATTACTGATCAGATGGGAAAGCTTATGAAAAAGCATAACCTCCAAGCAGTATTCAGACCCACCCGAAAAATACAACAGATGCTACGATCAGCAAAAGACAGTAGAGACCCCCTCACCTCTGCAGGAGTATACCGTATACCCTGCAGCTGTGGACAAGTTTACATCGGGACCACAAAGCGTAGCATCCAGACAAGAATAAAAGAACATGAAAGACACTGCAGACTTGGACAACCTGAAAAATCAGCAGAAAAATAGCCTAACTCAAACAGGGCACAGTATCTTATTCCAGGACATCAAAATACTGGACAACACTTCCAACTACTTTGTCAGCAGTCCCCAAAACACATTTGAACACATTTCACGTATTCGAAATAATGTTCAGGAAGCACCGTTAACCCAGCATTTCCAAGAGAAAAAACACAGAGAAAACGCCTTCGGGGTGATTATCTTGGAAGTAATTAACAAAAATAGCCGGGAATCCACACAAACGCTGCTTCTCCGCCGTGAGGCTTTTTGGATTTTTAAGCTTGACTCAGTCAAACCACGGGGTCTGAATAGCGAACTATCCTTAAGCTGCTACCTTTGAATAGCATTAGTTTTGGGGACTGCTGCATTTAGCTGTGACTATAGAGGGTAAGGTGTAAGTATTATACCTTTAAATTTAGTGTCACTAATTAGCCAGCATAGAATTTAAAGGGAATCATCGAGTGTGTTTGGCGCGCGTGAGAAAGCACTGCCGCCTGTTCCGGGTTGTATGCTCTGTGCCTATTCTTCTTAATTGATGGTATGTAAGTCTAAAATTGTGTACAATGAATTACGTAGGATGTAATTGTTACTAGATATAAAGCAGTTGATGAATTCGTGTTTTGTAACAGAGTGCACGCTCCTGATGAAGCAGGCACGAAATCCGTATTGTGTTGCCGGCCCCAGCTTGGGCGTGACGTGGAGCTCCCTCCATCGGCTCCGTGAACATCTGCTGACCTCCTTTTGGAGGAACACGGAAGAACGATTAAACCAAAGGAGTAAAAAGAGGACTTTGTATTGTATTGTACCCAGTTGGTTGCTGAGTTCAACCTGTTACGATTTCCGTGTTTCGTATAATTATTTGTTTATGAGGCATTGAGTAATATGAAACATGTATAGCACTTGCACTCTGAGTACACTTTGTAATAGATTGTTTGTGTGTTTATTTATTTACCCATGTTTCCTAATGATAACCCTGCATGTGTTCTGAACCAGCTGAAGTCTGAATTGACGAGAGACATGTCAAGTGTACTACAGGAGGTCCATTCTCCACATTTATGGTGTGAATCCAGGTGGCCAGACCAGCTCTTTCAAGACAGCGGCCCATCTTTCAGGCTGGGAGAAGGACTTTTGCTGCCGTGTTTACTTGTTTCTCTAGCAGCAATGCTACAGTATTACACCTCAACTCTCAACTGAGTTAGGGGAAATGAGGGCTTCCAGCTACCTGCCTAGAACATCCAGCCTTTGTAGCTGCTTCCCTGAGACAGGAGAACTGAAACTATGTTTACTGCTGGGGTAGCTTTTTCTCCCACAAAAGCATCACCTTGTGGAGTATATTATGGTTTGGAAGACAGCCCCACTGAGAGAGGATGGCTGCAAGTGTTTGTAAGGGCTGCCTCCTACTTGGCCTGCAGCTGGACCCTCTGAAACCAATAATGCATGTGCTGTACAAACCCTAAATATCGCCCTGAAATCCTGCTTAGTCTTTGATGCAGACAGTGTCCTCTGAATATATAACAAGACCAAGAGTCGAAAAGCATCCAGTAGCACCTTTAAGACTAACCAAGGTTACTGTAGCATAAGCTTTCGAGAATCACAGTTCTCGTCAGATGCGTCTGACGAAGAGAGCTGTGATTCTCGAAAGCTTATGCTACAGTAAAGTTGGTTAGTCTTAAAGGTGCTACTGGACTCTCTTCGATTTTGCTACTACAGACTAACGCGGCTAACTCATCTGGATCTAAGACCAAGAGTGTATCACAGTTTGTCTGCACGAGTCTAGCTAGTTACCAGCAGTTGTAGAGTAGCTGAGAGAACAGCAGACCCAACTACAGAAGCAGTGCCTGCCTTGCCCTCCCCGTTAGAGTGAATTGCCACCTGACATCAGGAAACTTCCTTTTATTAAAAAGGTGATCGCAACCAAAGAATAGAAAACATGTACAGACAAATTCCCCGCCCCCCATGCTTCCCACAACAGACAACTCAAGCTTGTACAGATCCGACATCAATCGCTTGGCCGCAGGCCTCAGGGCCGAGGTGGGCGCATGCCAGGAGGAGGGGGGCCTGGAATGAACACAGAGCAAAGAGAGGATCAATGCCACAGGAGGAGACCGTCTTCGCAGCAACTCTGGCTTTGCCTTCAAGTATAAAGGTAGAGGCTTGCTAAGGGCTTTATCTCCTCTTCCCTTTCCACAACACACCCACAGACAGGGTATGAGGCTCATTTGTCTATCAGAACAACACATGCTTTTTGCCCCTCTAAGCTGGATCAGGCAGAGAGAGAGCAACCAGCTGAGGACAGGAAGACGCACAGGAAATCTGATTCTCCCCAGCCACAGGACAGACTTTGCCAGGGCTGGTTCATGGTTAACTTAAACAGCCCTTCAAGAGGGTAGGTCTGTTACTTCGTAGTCATCAAACGCAATTCAAGTGCACGAGTGTGTTAAAGCTCCAACCATTTTTCCTAAACCTCGCTTCAGATACAAAAGAGGGCAACTCACCTCTCATGCCAGGTGGAGGCGGTCTCATCCCAGGAGGAGGCATGCCCATTGGTGAGCCTCGGCCAGGTGGCATGCCCATTGGTGGGCCCATGGGAGGTCTCATGCCAGGAGGGGGGCCCATCATTCCTGCACAAAGGGGCAGAAGCTGTAAGCCCCCAAGGAACAGCCTCACGGCAACCCACACAGCCCTGGAGGGGACCTCAGCGTAATCCTGCTTTGCAACAACAGCTCCTCACGGTGTTCAGATGCTGCCATTTCATCATCAGTCCCATTAGCCTGGGGGGTGTGTGTGTGTGTGCAAAGTGAAGTTGCAGCTTACCAGGAGGAGGAGTCCCTCGGCCCATGGGAGGGGGTGGGCCTCCACGGCCCGGTGCATACTGCGTTGGGGCTCCCGCAATGCTGGCAGTGGCGGCAGCTGCCGCCGCTGCCACTGTCCCTCGGCTCTGAGGGGTCATCACCTGCAAGGTGGGGAGGGGGAACAGCAACAAATAAGAGCTTGACAAAGCCTCTGGATCCTGCCTCCACCTCCTGGGGCAGGTCATGTTGTGCTCGGTCAGGATTTCCAGCATCCTGCTGAGCTGGACACTCGGCTTGTGGACGTGCCCCCTTGCAAACGGTTCTTGAGTCACGCCAGACCCAGCTCCCCATCAACAGGAAATCCTTCCCAAAGCTGCAGAGAACATTTACCTGTTGGGACGGTCCACCAACTCCACGGACAGGGCCGGCCAAACCAGCTGGTGCCTGGGGCATTGGAGCCCCTGCAGGCACTCCTCTCCCAGCCGCTCTGCCAACACCTGGTCCTCCTGCTGCACCTGCCAGTGGCACACGGGCAATGCCAGTCTGAAAAAAATCACATAATCCATGCATGAATTGCACATCCCGGGAGCCTTTCATTTAAGGTCTGTATGTGCCTCTGGTCACCCTCAACTATTGCTCTTGAGATGTCCGAGAAGCTTCGCATACATTCTGGGAGGCTGTGCCACTGATACTCCCTGCCTCATCTTCCTCTTTGGTCTGGCTCTGGCCTGCACTAAAATGCTCTTTTCCTACTGTCAAAGAGCCTGTCTTCCAGCTCTGTCCTCCAACACAGACGATCCTTAGCTCATTTTGCCTTCTCTCAGCCGTGTATGTGCCTCTGTCTCCATGGGGAGCTGCTGCTTCCTCCTCTGCCTTTCCCTCCAGCTGCTTGAGTTCCAATCTTGGCCCCCTGTAATTCACTCCCTACCCCCTGCTAACCTCACAAAGCCCTTTCTATGCTGGTGGCCCCCAGGGCTCCTGTCTCCCCATCATGTTTAAGCCTCATATTTCTGTATGAACAGCAACCATGAGAAACGTATGCCAGAAAGGGCAAGAAAACGAGAGTCTCTCTCTGCACCAGGACGTCCCTCAGGTGGGAGTAATTCTTGAGCGTCCCTCCCCATTGCCACAGGCACCCAGGAAGGCCACAACAGCAGCCCCTGGACTGTCCAGCTGAAGAGGTCAATTCTGGGGCTGGGGAAAACAGGAGAAGCAAAGGGGGGTAGAGCGCCGCTCGCCCGCCACAGCCCCCTTCCCGGCCGCCCGGCCTTGCAGGGGCCCCAACCCGCCTCTACCCGCGCCCCTCCCGCCCTCCCTCCACAGCGGGCCAGCGCCTGCCTGCCTGCCGCCGCCGCCCTGCTTACGTCCTTGGGGGGCGGCCCTTCCACGGTCATGGACACCAGGTTCTCCCCGCGGAGCAGCACCAGCCCCAGCACGCGCTTCTCCTCCCGCTCCGGCTGCTTGGAGTTCTTGGGCCTGGAGGGAGAAGCGCCTCCGTCAGTCAGCGCCCGCCCCTCCTCCGCCCCGCGCCCGGCACGGCCCCCGCCCTCCCGCCCGGGAGCCCCCGCTCTCCCGCCCGGGAGCCCCCCCCGCGCTGACTTGATCTTGCGGAACTCGTCGCAGTCGCAGAGGATGAGGTTCATGTGTTTGTCGAAGGCCTTGAAGGTGCCGATGAAGACGCGCCCGTCCTGCAGGATGCAGCGCATGCGGTAGTCGATGTGCTGCAGCATCTTACTGCTCTTGCCCACCGTCTGCGGGGGGGGGAGGGGGAGAGACAGAGGCCGGGTGAGAGGAGGGGGGAGGGGGGGAGACCCACCGGAGCCCCCTCCCGCCCCGCGCCCCGGCCCGGGCCTACCATGGCGGCGGCTTCGTGGGGACCCCGCGCGGCAGCCTCGTTCCCGCCTGGCCGGCCAAGACGCACTCCCTGACGCGAGCCGGAACCGGAAACGCGAGAGCCGCGACCGAGCACCTCCCCGTGACCCGGAAGCTCTGTCGCGGGGCGGGGCTTGTTGCCGCGACGACGCGGCCCGCCGCGAGGGCGAGGGGCGGGGCATCGACGCTCGGCTGCCAAGCTCCGCCCTTGCCGCAGCCAGCCCAATGGGAGCGCCGCGCGGCGCAGCGGCCGGCCGGAAGGCCCCGCCCCCGCTGCCCGGCCGCCCTCCCGCCCCCTTCGCGCCGTTGGGCCGAGCCGAGCCGAGCCGAGCCGGGTGGAGGCGGGGCCGTCCTCTGGCCGCCCCCCCAAGCCCCCCCTTCCCCCGCGGCTCTCCGCGCAGCCGCCGCGCCAGGTAGGGGCCCCCCCCCCGCCCGGTCCCTGGCAGGCGCGGCGCTCTTGGCGGGGGCGGGGGCGGGGGCGGGGGCGGGGGCGCCGCAGCAGGCCCGGGAGGGGGAGGGGGAGGGGGTGGGGGGGCGTCGTTTCCCGGCCGGCGTCCAGGCGCGGCTCCGGGCTGCCCCCCCCCCACTGCGCCCGCCCGCGGCTCCGGAGGCGCCTCTCGGCCGGCCGGGCTTGGGCTGCAGCGGCTGCGCGGGGGCTTCGCTGACGGGCGCCCCCTGCTCCCGGCCCGGCCCAGGCCTCCCGGCGCAGCTTCGGCCGGGCCCCGGGGTGGTTGGAGCGGCCGACCCGCCGCGGCGCCCCCTGCCCAGGCGGGGAAAGGGCGGCCTTCGCTGGGCGCCTCCTGGAGGCGGTCCCTCCCGGCCGGCCGGGGGAGAAAGTGGCCGGCGCTGCTGCTGCTGCTCGGCCCCGGGGAGAGGCCTGGTGGTGGTGGTGGGGGGGGGGGGGCTCCGGGCGTGTGTGTGGTCGGGAGGCATCCTGGGTGTTTTCCTGCCTGATCCAACTTCGCGTCGGTGACTCGCAGGCGGCTCTGTCTGCCGGTCGAGCGGGCGGGCGGGCGGCCCCTCCTCGCACACGCCTGAGCGGCAGCCGGCCGGGTTTGCTTCAGGCAGCGCGGGCAGGGGCCTCCGTTCGCCGTTCATGTTGCTACGCAGCAAGGGAGGCTTAGAAAGGGCAGGTTTTCCGCAGAAAAGGCTGCCTCGTGGCTGCTTCTGATGGCAGGAGAGTGGCTGGAATACGTGGAGCGGCTGCGTCTGTCTTGTCCACTGTTGACTGGCTGGCAGCAGCTCCCTCCGGGTCCAAGGCGAGCCCTTCGCGTCACCGAGGACTTGACCTTTTCCATCAGGGATATTGCCTGGGATTGACCTGGGCGGGGGCCTTCTGCCTGCTCAGCAGAAGGGATGGAGCCATTTCTGAAAGCAGCCAGTAATAACTGCTCACAAGACACAGGCTCGTACATCCGGGTGAAAGGTTTAAGCTTAGTCTATTTTGTGCTAGATTTCTGCTTGCAGGGAGCCCCGTATTCATTTACATAGGCAAGATTGAAATTGCTAGTTGCAGCCTGAAATGTCGCAGTCCATTCTACCTTCACATTCCTTGGCATGTCTTGACCACCCTCAGGCCCTCCTTTTCTGGCTGTAGCCCAGATGAAAATGAACCCCAGAAGGCGGCTTCACTCCTGCAGGGGGCACGTGTTTCCTGAGATCATAGGGCAGTGCCAAGCCTGCATGGCAGTCATGGAGGTTTGACAGAGAGGGCAGGCACCAGCACAAGCAGTTCTGGTCAGGCTGCACCATCCCCTGTGCGTCATCTGCCAATGCGCTCCCCTTCCACGGTTGCTGGGCCTGACTTGCCTTCCCCTTTCGATAGGTTTGGGAGATCTCCATCCCTCCCCGTCTTGGGAAGAGCTGAAGCTCCGGAGAGATGCCTCCCCCATCAGATGTGGTCAAGGTAGCTGTGGAGTGGCCAGGAGCCAATGCTCAGCTGCTGGAGGTTGATCAGGTAAGAGCTGCAGCCAGGTGGGTGGGGGGCAGAGCAGGCTGTGGCTGTCTTGCTGATCCAAACTGGGTGAGGGAGAGGAATCTGCCTGGGAGGGTGTCCTGGAGTTGGGCAGGGCTGTCCGTTCAGGCGCTCTCTTTCTGTCCTCCCCGCAGAAGCGGCCCCTGGCGTCCATCATCAAAGAAGTGTGTGATGGGTGAGTCTCGGGTGGGGCTTGGCTTCACAGAGGGAGCCTGGCCTGTGGGTGGCACGTGCCCCCCCCCTTCTGCCCTTGGGAGATGGTCAAAGGGTTTCCCTCTGCTCTTCCCCTTCCAGCTGGTCACTACCCAACCCCGAGTTCTACACGCTGCGATATGCTGACGTGCCTCAGCTGTACATAACAGAACAGGTTCGTGTGCCTTGCAGGCCCTTCTCTCGGTAGAGGCTCTGCAGACAAGAGGCAGCCCTCTGGCGGTGGCCTCGTCCCGCTCTCCCCTGCCTGCTCCCACACCCAACCCGGCTGCCGTTGTCCCTCCTGCCCTCCCCCCCCCCCCCAAGTGGCCACTGGGTGGAGAGCCACCCCACTACCCCAATAATTGCCTCCTTGGTCTTTTGGCTTTCTAGACTCGCTGTGACATAAAGAATGGGACCATCCTGCAACTGGCCGTTTCCCCGGTACGTCTGGGCTGCCCCACCCTCTGGCTCCTCCCCTCCCTGCTCTGAGCTCTCGCTTGCTCTCTCCGTGGACCAGCACGGCTTTCCTGTGCCGAGGCCCTGCTTGCTGGCTCGGGAGGCGAGCTGGTGCTCTTTGGCCAGCTGCGTAGCCCCGGGGCTTGCAAACGACTTGGGGGTGTGCCTTCTTCCCAGTCTCGGGCTGCCCGCCAGCTGGTGGATCGGACCCAGTCGCACAGCATGGAGGCTCGGCTGGAGGCTATGAAGGAGCTGGCCAAGCTGTCTGCAGACGTGACCTTTGCCACCGAGTTCATCAACATGGACGGCATCCTCGTGCTGACTCACCTGGTGGAGAGCGGCACCAAACTCTTGTCCCAGTAAGTGCCTGCCGGCTCGGGAGCAGATCCTGTGCTGGCTGAGGGCCTGTGGGAATGCCAACTTTTCCAATCCGTGTAGTGCTCTTCTGCTTCTCTTCGGTGCGGCTTTTTGGATGCTGTGCTCAAGTGTGTGGCGGGGGGCAGGGAGGTATATGGGCTGGCATTTAATCCAGACAGGATGGGCACGAGGGTGGTTAGGAAGACAGAAATGGGTGGTGTATGCTCCTATTTGTTACGTGGGGTAGAGTTAACCGTGGCTGATGGTCCTGATGGTAGTAAGATGCGCAACCCACTTTGGCCCTTCCGACTTTGCCAACCTGGCCATGCCAAGCCACGCATCTGTAAATTCTCAGGTCAGTTACAACAGAGAGCTCCTCGTGGGGCTGCCTTGAAGATACTTCCGGAAATTCAGTTGGTGAAGAACTTTGGCCAGGCTGTGAATGAGAGTGTTGTGCTGATCTTAAAGCAGCTTGATTGAATCCCTGTGTAGCTTGTGTGTGCAGCTCAAGGGAGCAGCAGTTCTTTGTGGCACTTGAGAGACTTTGTATTGGTCAGCTCAGATCCACAGACGGGGCAGCCTAGGCGGGCCGTCCACCTGGCCGTTTCTGCTGGCCTGTGTGGAGAAGACCTTTTTCTTCAAACGGGCTTTCGATTGACAGCGATGGTTGCTGGTGGTAGGTAGAGCAACCTAGGTGCCGAATCCGTGTAACTGGGAGTTTTGTGATGAAAATAGAGATATCTGCTCTGTACTGTTGGGATTAAGTGGCCTATAAGGCAAATCAGATAGTAGAAGCGTAGAGCTGGAGGGTGTGCCAAGGGCCATCGAGTCCAACCCCCTGCACAATACAGGAAATTCACGGATCCCCCCCCGTCTATCCCCCCCCCCCCGCGTACACACACTCTCAGTGACCTCTTTGACCTTTTTGCCCATGGGAAGGCAAAAAATCTTCAGGATCCTTGGCTAGTCTGGCCTGGAAGAAAATTCCTCCCTCAACCCAAAGTGGTGATCGGTATTGCCCTGGGCGTATGAGAAAGAGCCACGATAGTCAAGCAGCGGCTGATCCCTTCCCCCCCCCCTCCTGATCTGCCTAAATTGTATTACAACGAACAAGTAACTGGGATACAGACCTTTTATTCTGGACTTCCCTGAATTTTCCTGCTCCTCTGCAGAATGCCCCACGTTGCATCTGGTGCCGTCACTGGGTAGGGGTGGGGAGCCTGACTCCAATGGGCAGCAGCCTTTGCGGGGGGGGGGGGGCACAGTGGGCTGCAGTGGGAGGGGCAGGCAGGAAATCTCCATTCCTCTCCCCAAGTCCTGTTTCTGCTGCTTTGGTCGCAAAGGCAACGTGGATGAAGTCCTTCGGCTGCTTCTGGCGCAAGAGCGCCATTAAGGACGTTTCTAGCCACGTGCGCAAGGCTTGTCTCCGTGAGCGAGCACCTCCTGGCTGCTTGAAACGTTTGTGGGCTCTGGGTCAGCCTTCTTTGTTCCAGGCACCTCTGGCCCACCCCCCTGCAGTCCATAGGTATTGGATGAGAGGAGCAGGTGATCAGACCTCAGCAAGGCGGCCTCGTCGTTTGGTCCCGCTTTTATGAGTGTCTGCATGTTTCAAAAAAGGCTGTGTTTCCTGGCAAGAAAGGCCTGGGGTGGAGATGAGACTTGGATGACCAGAAGGGTCAGAGAAGACTCACCAGCGAGGGAACTTTGCCCGTCACCGAATCCTGCCCATCTCTAGTTTCTTGGTCTTCGCCAAATGCCATCCGTGACGGTTGGGGTGCTCACGAGCAGCCAGTTAAGCGGGGATGTGACGGGCCGGTTGCCCGCGTCTAAAACCAAGCTTCAGCTGGCCAGGAGAAAGACGGATCCCTCTCCGGGGAAGCCGAAAGCAGTTAGTCTTCAGACCTGTCAGACAGGTGAAGTTCTTTGGACCAGCTGTTTATCAGTACATGTATTTATATAGGGTTCAGTATTGCTTTGCAACTCCTTATCAAACACACAGACACCAATCTGGAGTTTATTTCACTTTATTGAAAATATACCCTAGTTTTTTAATGAAGCAAGCAATCAAAATATAAATGGCTATTAATATGAATCCTATAACAACAGAACATAGAAAGGCAATAAGAAATAAGTTCACTAACATTTCTCAATAAATCCTAAGTTTAACATTGGTCAAAGTTTCTATGAAATACATAGGTAGAAATAGGTTCTCACCTAGATTCTCCCAAGAGATCTCTTCCATCAGTACCCTGCTTATTCTTTCTGTGTTTGCAATTATATACCTAATCATATGCAAATATTTAGGGTCCATTCACATGATAGCACAAACAAATAATGATTGGTTTGACACTTCACTGAATACTCATAATTTCATAGTACAGCCTTCCAATTAGTTAAAAAATTATGTCATTGTCTGATCTGCAAGAGAATACTATAAATCTCTGACAAGTGTCAAGAAAAAGTTAAGTTGGGCGATCACCATTGGTTGAATCTCTGATAGAGGAACATCAGTCTCGGTAGAGTCCACTATTTTAATTAATTGCCAAAGGATGAAAGCACACCTGTTGAATTACCTTACACACAGAAAAAATACACTGAAAGTTCATGCAAAGTTTAAAAGTTCATCTAGAGAGTACAGAAGCTAGGCCTAGTATTCTTCAGAATTGATTTTTGGTATATGATTTTAATCTATATTGGCATAACGGGAGTGGAGTGCTGATTCTGTCGCCAGCCCCGTCAGCCCCTTTCCCACGCCGGGCCTTGCCTCGCTTTGGAACAAGCGTTCCCAGCAGGGAGGGAAGGGGGCGCTGAGCAACCCTCTGCTGCCGCTCAGCCGCAAGCTGCCTGTCACAGAGGCTGCCCTGTGTGTTTCCAAGCAGCTACGGGGAGATGCTGGCGTTCGCCCTGACAGCCTTTCTGGAGCTCATGGATCACGGCATTGTTTCTTGGGACATGGTCTCCATCACCTTCATCAAACAGGTACAGGTTCTCTGGGCAGGGCAGCAGCAGTAGATCTCAGCGAGCCCCTCCGCTGGGGAGGAGGGGGCCTTGCTCTCACTGGCGGTTTCTGGCAGGCATGCCCTCATTTGCGTGGCTGCCTTCAGCAGAGAGCTGGCATGGTTGGCTGGGCAGGTGCCTTCTAGCGGCTGGAGGGAGGGGGCCGTGCCGACTGCATGGGCCTGGGGCTAGGGTTCGGTGCTTCTGCCTCTACTCCAAGCAGCTTCTTTTTGTTCCACCTGAAGATTGCGGGGTACGTGAGCCAGCCCACCGTTGACGTCTCCATCCTGCAGCGCTCCTTGGCCATCTTGGAGAGCGTGGTGCTGAACAGCCAGAGCCTGTACCAGAAGGTTGCAGAGGAGGTCACAGTGGGGCAGCTCGTCTCCCACTTGCAGGTGTGAGTGTCCCGGCCGGGCCTCAGCCGTGCTCTTTGGGGAGGTCGTAGTGGGAGAGGCGGGGGGGGGCTCCCCGGGTCACAAGGCCACACAGAAAGTTGCCTTGCACTGCGTGGACCGTTTGGTCTGCCAAACTCCCTCTTGTGTCCTTAGACTGGCAGTGGCTGTGCAGGGCGTGGGGTAGAGAAAGGCCTTTCCCGTCACCTGCTGCCTGATCCTGCAGAGAACTGAGCCTGGAGCTCTGCCTCTGAGCGACAGGCCCCCTCGGATGGCAGGTGCTTGATGGGGCCACAGCAGCCTGTGCTTGCAGACTGACTTTGGGCCTTGGGGGGTCCCGTGCCTGCACCCATCCCAGAAGCAGAGAAGGGAGCAGTCCCAGAGGCCGAGAGACAGCCTGTCAGCCCCACCCCCCGCTTTCTCACTCCTGCAGCTCGAACCAAGAGATCCAGACCTATGCTATTGCCTTGATCAACGCTCTCTTCCTGAAGGCCCCAGAGGACAAGAGACAGGTCGGTGCATGCCCTTGTGTAGCAGATGGCCTGGCTGGGAGGGGAGTTGGCATGAGAGTTGGTGAGAGGACCCATTTGAGAGGCCCCTAGTGAGGGGAGGAATGGGGGTGCCTTCTAGGGTGCTGTCTGGGCTTCTGTGCTGTGTGTGACTCCTTCGTGTCCCCTGCGCCCTCGTCCTGCCCCACCCCCTCCCGGGCGAGGCACTTCTGTGTTAATGCCATTTGCTTCTCTTTGTGCCTTTTGCTTCCTGCCAGCAGGACCAGCTCCTTAGCCCTCTAGACCTGCCCTGCACCGTAAGTAACTCCAGTCCCAGGGGAGGGGAGCTGCCCCCGGCACCCTTGGCCGGAGAGGCTGCAGGGCTTTGTGGGCAGCCCTGCTCCCCACCCGTGGTTGAAGGACCAGGCTTGCTTCATGCGCTGTTCTCTTGCTGCAGTCATCTGTCGCTGCTTCATGTTTCGGGGTGCCTGGGAAAAGAGCACAGGAGGACTAGATTCCCCTGGCCCTGTCCAGACCTCTTGCACAGTGGACTTCACTCCTTCTAAACCTGGGAACCGCTTTTAACACCCATGTGGCAGTGTAGGACCCACTGTAGCACATGTGGCAGGAGAAAGTGGAGGGGGGGGCACACCACTAGTGTGCCTGGAGCGTTGCAGAACCAGCAGTCTGGCAAGGTGGCAGGGGAGACCCTTTGTGCTGAAGTAAGGGCCCTCCCCGCTGCCCAGTGCTCTCCCCTCACCATCCTGCTGCTCCTCTGGGTGAGCCACAAAGAGAGGCAGGAGGCAGGAGCCCCTCGCCCTTGTGTGCTGTGCACGAGCAGCGGGTCCTTCGGGAGGCCCCCCACCCCACCCCCCGCCACTGGCTCTGCAGAATCGGCCTTGTGACCCAGCAGGTGGGGTCAGAAGCTGTGTCGTCGCCCCCCCCGCCCCCCCCCCCCCGAGGCTTCTGCCACTTCTCTAGCAGAACCTGCCCCAGGAGCAAGGGAGGCCCAAGTCCTGACTAAGCGAGGTGGCTGCTGCCAGCCCTGCAGAGCGGACCGCAGGAAGCTGCCTTACGCTGCACCCAACTCTCTGTCCCACTGACTGGCCACTGGCTTGGCCCAGAGAAGCAAGGAAGGTTTCCTTGGACCTGGAGACGTTAGGGGTGGAGCCTGGGGCCCTGCACATCCGAGGCTTTTCCATAGGGCCGCACCCTGCCCCTCCCTGCAGCAGAAGGCTGTGGCTTGGGGTGCTGAGCAGGAGGGGGACTGAGCAGAGCAGCCCATGGTCCAGGATGTGCGGCTGCCCCTTCTTGGCCAGGATCCAACTGGGGCCACGGTTGGATCTCGTGCTCTCTCTTTCTCTCTCCCCTCCCCCCCTTCCCCTCCACGTTCTGGACAGGAGATGGCCAACGCCTTGGCCCAGAAGCACCTGCGATCCGTCATCCTGACTGTGAGTGCCAACCAGCCTGCTGTGTTCCGAATGCTGAGAGGGAGGGAAAGTGGCATGGCCGGCCTGAGCTCGTCAGATCTTGGAAGCTAAGCAGAATCTGTGCTGGGGTCCAGGGCAAAGCACCTCTGCGGCTCCCTTGCCTGGAAAGCCCCTTGTTGCGATCGCCACCGGTCAGTTACGACTGGGGACGGCACATACGCATTTAAGTTCAGAGTGCTAATCCTGAGCCCAGATCTGTGCATCGCTCGGCCTGATTCTTCCCCCGTTGCCTGTCATTTCTCTGTGCCAAGCTGCTGCCGTCCGCGTGAGAGGGGGGCCATGCTGTGGTCGGCTGAGAGGGGTTTCTGTTCCTCCCAGCACCAGAGCAGGCCCTGCGTGCTTGCTTCTGCTTTCTCATTTTCCCTTCCTCAAACACACAGCATGTCATCCGAGGAAACCGCCCCATTAAGACGGAGATGGCTCATCAGCTGTATGTGCTTCAGGTCCTGACCTTTAACCTCCTGGAAGAACGTATGATGACCAAGATGGACCCCAACGATCAGGTGCCTGCTGCTGCCAGACAGACTGGGGGGACTGGGTGCACGGTGAGGGACTGGGCCATGCTGCCTGCCTGGGGGGCTGCCTTCTCACCAGCCATCCCTCTTCCTGCCCGCCAGGCGCAAAGGGACATCATCTTTGAGCTACGGAGAATTGCTTTTGACGCAGAGGCTGAGAGCAACAGCCTGCCTGGCGGGGGGACAGAGAAGCGCAGAGCCATGTACACCAAGGACTACAAGATGCTGGGCTTTACGGTCAGTGGTCTGGCAGGAGTCCTGCTTCCTGGCTGGGCAGGGAGTGTAGGGAATGGCAGGGGGCCTAGCCAGCCTGGATGGGGCTTGTGCGGACGCTTTTTCTAGTTGCATGAGAGCATTGTGGGGGGGGGGGGGGGGGGGGGAGGAATCCCCTCCAGTTCTGATCCGTGTGGCTTTTATCACACACAGAACCACATCAACCCTGCTTTGGACTTCACGCAGACCCCGCCAGGGATGCTGGCCTTGGACAACATGCGTTACCTGGCCAAATACCATCAGGATGCCTATGTCCGGGTAAGGGCCAGAGGTGCCTCCCCAGTGGAGACCCCGGCACCTGTGCCAGCCGCCCTCCTTCACTGCTTCTCCTGCCTTGCAGGTTGTCCTAGAGAACAGCAGCCGGGAAGACAAGCACGAGTGCCCCTTTGGGCGCAGCGCCATCGAGCTGACCAAGGTGCTCTGTGAGATCCTGCAGGTTGGAGAACTCCGTAAGTGAGGGAGGAGTTCAGGGCCAGCTGTCCGTTCTAGGGATGGCAGTCCAAGCCCCTCACAGCAAGCACTCCAGTGTATTGGTTGAAAGGTCTTTATTTAGAGATCCATTAAGTTCATGTGTACATCCATAGATGGGAAAATTGGCAGGAATGAGTATACAAGCAAAGGCACTATTGATATAGGGAGTACTATTCCCCCCTCCCTTGGAGCAGTTTGCATTTAGGCATGAAAACCTAAGAAGTTGCTCAAGAACACAATAGCTTAGTCTGGACAGAGAAAGGCAGAAGGTTACAAAGCGATCAGACTGTTTCTCCCTCCCCTGAGAAACAGTTACGTTGCTGGTTCCAGCTGCAAGGTCAGTGCAGCATACTTTCAGAGATAACAGGCTGGTTACTTGTTCTGTGAACACTTTCGTTTTCAGGCAGGCAAGAACGGCATGACTGTGTAGCTACGTTACGAAGCACAACTATGTGCTCATGACATGAGATCGATACATTAGAACAGAGAGATCAATGCAGTGGATGCACAAATGGCACCGGGGGGCGTGCACACACGACACCAGCAGAAGTCCCCGATCCCCCTCGGCCCTCGAAGCCTGGTTCGCTCCCTGGCTGGTTTCCTGCTGTGGATCTTCTTAAAGATGCGTTGTCATGAGAACTGTTTGGACTTCAAGTTCCGCAGTTTTTCTCTCCTTTATTTTCAAGTTGCCTTTGTTTTCAGATCCCGTGCATCATAATATCATTTGCTAGTGATCCTATTTTTGGCATTGAGGCCAGATCTCTAACTTAAAAAAAAAACCCTCTGGCACCGGAGCAACACTGGCATCTTTTGGGGCTGGTTGACGCCCATTCCTGGTTGTGGCTCGCATTTTATTGGGGGGGGGGCGGTGTTTAAATCTTTCTTCGAGGGGTTTGCCCCTCCTGACCATCCTCTTTAGCTGCCTCTTCATGAATATCCTGATTCTAGAGAAATCTTCCCCTTTGGGATTTAAACGTAAACAGATTTCTGTGGATTTGGCGCCCTGGAGCCCGGACCCTCTTTGTCCCCTTCCTCCAGCAGCCAGTTCTGCAATCCACGGGGGCCCATGTTGGAGCACCGGCCATGAGGGCTGAAGGGCAAGCTCCCTCCCCTCCCCTTCGGCCCCCTGCTGGCAGAAGAGGCGGGGGGGTGGGGGTTGCCCCCTTCTCCCTCCCCGCTACAGTCCACCAGAACCAATTCTGTGCTTATGCACAGGCAACCTTAGTTCTCTATTATGGGACACACGCATGCACACACACGCTCGTCTTTCTGTCACCCTATCAGCGGTAAGCAAATGTTGCGTTAGTGCTCTTGTTTGGAAAAATCCGTTCTGGATTTCTAAGCTGTAAAGGGAAGTGATGAGCTTTGCAAAACTGTTGAGCACCCAGCTGGCCTCCGAGTGCCGAGTGGGGAATCCGGCTGTGGAGGCTTCCCCAGTCAGAAACTGGCTCTTTGAAATGGAAGCTGCGATGGTTAAGACGTGGGGTTCCGTGCCGAGCAGCACCGCCACAGACCACAGCGCACATTCCATCCTCCTATTACCAATTGGGTCGGGTGGTTTTCATTCCTCCGCAGCCCTGGGCCTGCCCCTGCCCCGGCGCCCACCCGCTTGGGCTCCTGTGCAGCGCCCGGCGGCTCGGACAGACCTTTGGCTTCATCTCTTCCAACAGCCAACGAAGGTCGGAACGACTACCACCCCATGTTCTTCACTCACGACCGTGCCTTCGAGGAGCTGTTTGCCATCTGCATCCAGCTACTTAACAAGACCTGGAAGGAGATGCGGGCAACGGCAGAAGATTTCAACAAGGTGGCTGGAGTGGGGAGGGGCTTCCGCCTGCTGCTCTCTGGCCGGGCTGTGGAGGCTGCGGAGGACGCCCGCCTGCCCGCCCGTCCCTCCTGGGCCGCATCTGCCCTTGGGCCAGCCATCATCTCCCTCCTCGCTTTCCCTGCCAGGTAATGCAGGTGGTGCGGGAGCAGATCACCCGGGCACTGCCCTCCAAGCCCAGCTCCCTCGACCAGTTCCGGAGCAAGCTCCGCAGCCTGAGCTACTCGGAGATCCTGCGCCTGCGTCAGTCTGAGCGGATGAGCCAGGATGACTTCCAGTCCCCGCCCATCGTGTGAGTGGCCGCGGCCCCCTCGCCTGCACGGCCCCCCCCTCCCCCCCTCCGTGCAGCCCACGGAAGCCACTCACTCCCTTGTGGCCTTGCTGCCTTCCCCAGGGAGTTACGGGAGAAGATCCAGCCAGAGATCCTGGAGCTCATCAGGCAGCAGCGCCTGAACCGCCTCTGCGAAGGGAGCAGTTTCCGCAAGGTTGGCAATCGGAGGAGGCAAGGTGAGGGGGAGGGAGTCCTGCTCTGCTGAAGCAGGCTGGGGGGCGGGCTCAGCTCCTCCACTCCCTGGCCAGGGGCGGCGCTGGTGCAGAACCCTCTCTTGGATGCTGGGGCAGGTCTGTAGCCCCCCTGGCTAGATGTGTGGGGAGAGAAGCCCCTCCGCAGCCTCTTCCGGGGGGGGGGGGGCTGAGTGGCCCCTCGTCACCTAGAGCTGTGCTGTGTCTTACAGAGCGCTTCTGGTACTGCCGCCTGGCACTCAACCACAAGGTGCTGCACTATGGAGACTTGGAGGATAACGCCCAGGGGGAGGTGACCTTTGAGTCCCTGCAGGAGAAGCGTACGTGCGGGGCTGGGTGGAGGGGGGGGGGCAGATGTACATCCCAGGCGGAGGAACGCCACGGCTGCTTACCCCGGGCACCCTGTGCAGGCACCAGGTGGTCCTCCTGCCATTGTCAAAGCTGGTTCCCTATTTACCAGGGAAGGGGGGGTGGCATCCCTAACCATCCCCGCCTGCCTCCTCCTGTTCCTGCCTGTGGTGCATCTTCTCTCTTTGTTTGCTAGTCCCTGTTGCAGACATCAAGGCGGTTGTCACTGGGAGAGACTGTCCCCACATGAAAGAGAAGGGAGCCCTGAAGCAGAACAAGGTACCTGCCAAGAAACGAGGCCCCTCGCTCCCTCTGCCGGGTTCCCTTCCAGCCTCTTTTCCTTCTGCCGGTGCACAAAGGAAGAGGAGCTGCAACGTGCTGTGCGGCTGCTTGGCCTTGACGCTTCTTCTCGTTGACTTCTCCCTCCCAGGAGGCACTGGAGTTGGCCTTCTCCATCCTCTATGATCCCGATGAGACCCTGAACTTCATTGCGCCCAACAAATACGAGGTGAGGGAGGCGGTTGTGTGGGGTGGGTGGGAGAGCTCGGGACTGTTTCTCCCTTAAGTGGCCTCTCCTTGCCTGCTGCTCCCCCCTTTCCCCAGCCCTCTCCTGTCTGCCCCTCCCTGCTGCCAGAGGGCAGCACAAAGGCCAGCCCCCTCCTCGCCTGCAGCCCACTTCCCAGGCGCCCTGTGGCCCTGGCCTGGCCCTCCTGCTGTTAAGAGAGGGATGGTTTTGCTTTAGCTGTGAATGGAGAGGGGCACGTTTGTCCCAGGGCCACGATCAGTTTTCAGGCTGAGGCCAAGTGTGTCTGCCAGGAAAGGGGGAACTAGCAGGGGCGCATCCGTCCGAGAAGGCTTAAGCGAGGGTCAGACAGAAAACCCTCAAAAGCCATTTCTTGACGATGGTTACACCACTCACCTCTAAATCCCGGCATGGCAATAAATAGTGTATTTTATTTGTTTACAGAATTTATGGCCCACCTTTCTAACCTTCTCTGGGCCAACATGGCATCTGACAGATTAAAAACATAATAGAAACATGTCTTAAAACCCACCAAAATCAAACAAAAAGGCCTCGTTACAACGCTTAAAACCAAGCTAGAATACACACACACACACACACACACACATAAAAACAACAGAACATCGGGCAGGAAGGAGGCGTCACTGAGGAGGGGTCACCAGGTGGAACAGAAAGACTTTACCTGCTGGTGGAAGACGGCAACAGAAGGGGGCAGATGAATCTTCCTGGGGGGAGAGTTCCAGAGGTTTGGTGCCGTGACCAAGAAGGCCCTGTCCCAGGTTGCCACCCACCTAATCTCATCGATGCAGAGGAGTCAGCCGTGTTAGTCTGTGGTAGCAAAATCGAAAAGAGTCCAGTAGCACCTTTAAGACTAACCCACTTTATTGTAGCATAAGCTTTCGAGAATCACAGCTCCCTTCGTCTCGAAAGCTTATGCTACCATAAAGTTGGTTAGTCTAAAAGGTGCTACTGGACTCTTTTCGATTCTGCACCTAATCTCAGACGGCCTTGGCTGATGGCCCTGGTGGTTGGGTCGGTAGTAAGGGAAGCATTGCCCATGAACATGCCTAATACTGTACCAGGCCATCGTCCGTCAGGGTCAGCATAGATTCCTCAGGCTGGCCGCTCCTCACCAGGGACTCGGGGGGGGGGGGGGTCTTTGCACCACTTACTGCCTGGTCCTTTTGACAGGGTAGGCCAGGGGTGGGACCCGGAACACTCTGCACGCCGAGCAGAGGCAGAGGCTCTCCCACTGAGCCACAGCCCTTGCCTGAGCCAGGCAGTCCCTCCGGTGTGCCGGTCCCAAGCAGGTCCATAGCTCGGGAGCGCTGCTGGATCCAGGCCTTCCCTTGGGGTCAGCAGGTGGTGGCAGTGGGCCAGATTTGCCAGGTGAGCCAGCTGCAGTCGTTCCTGAGCAAAACCAGACCTTGTCACTGTGGTGCATGCCCTGGTGACATCTCGATTGGAGTACCGCAACGCATTCTGTGTGGGGCTGCCCTTGAAGGCTGTCCGGAAACGACAGTTGCTAGGGAATACTGTAGCCAGAACGTTGACTGGAGTAAGTTGTAGGGCCTGCATCACTCCAGTCTGGTTCTATTTATGTTGGTTCCTAAATGGATCCCATGCCCAACTCGGGTTGCTGGTATTCCCTTTAAAGCCCTTACGTGATGGGGTCGGCATGCCCTATGGACTACCCATCCCCATATGCGCGTCTCTGTCTCCGCTGGTCGTCTTCACAGACTCTGCTTTGGGTGCCCGTAAGCCTAGGTGGGTAGCAAGCCGGTAAAGGGACGTCTCGGTTGTGGCGCTGAAACTCTGCAGATCCCTTCCCAGGAATTTTGTCCCCCTCCCTCCATCATTGTCTTCTGCCAGCTGCTGAAGACATTTTTGTTTGATTTGGTGTTCATGTTTTTATTTTAAAAGCTTCTTAATATTTGAATTTTTAAATGTTCACAGTTCTGTGCCTTTTCCGTTGTTTCTGAATGAAGGCAGCCCTCTGAATTAATGACCTCCAAAACATTCTGGCCGTAACAGCCTTGCCCAAAGGCCTGGCTGGTGACCAAAGCGCCTCTCGCCACGGCAAGGGCAAAGCTGGCATGTCCCATCACCACCAGGCTGCACCGCGGGAGCGCTTTCTTGGCCTTGGTCCAGCTTGGCTGCTGCTGGCTTCTGCTCCCTCTGGAGTTCTCTGCTGCCGTGCTGCCTCCAGGCAGATTAATACGGAGGCAAGGCCGTGCAGTGTGGGAAAGCCCCAAGAGAGGCGCACACATGCACGCGCGCACGCACGGGCACACACAGAGCGCCTGGCTGGCAAACCCCTGGATGGACACTGAGCAGCCGGAAACTGCTTGCCAGCCTCAGGTCACGGGTCAGGGTTACAGGGGTAGGTGAGGGGTGCCAGGCCGGACGGGATGTGGGTTCCCCTCTCTCCTGCTCCCCCACTACTCTGGCCCTCATTCAAGAAGACTTCACCTGGTACACGTTCCTGCTGCCCCCAGCCCTGGGAGTCCACCTGCTCCCCCTCCTGCCAACAGTGTGTGTGTATGGGTGGTGCTTCGGCGCCGGAAGAGGCACCAGGCCAGGCAGTACCAGGAGGTGCATCTGCACCATCCAGATCCCAGGCAGCACCTGCCTGTGCCATTTCCACCTGGACGGGGGGCCATCCAGGACCCTTGTGAGGAGCGCAGGCCAGTGTTCCAGGGACCAGCCTCAGCCGTTCCTGTCCTGCCGAAGGCGCTGCTGCCCCTCCGTTTCCTGGCCAGCAGCTCGTTCCAAGGTGCGATGGCTGAGATCCCGGAGATGTCCCAGTCATGCACAAGGGGCTGGTTCCGTGGCTTCCTGAACGCCATGCTGGGCTGCTCCAGGAACACGTTTGCTTCCCCACGGAGGAGGCTGTGCTGGCCCTCTTCCGGGCCGGGTTAGTCTTGCTTGCGGGGTCTTGGATGTGGAGGACTGCACGCACGTTGCCCTTGGCACCCCCTGCAAGGAGCCCTGGGTCTACCGGAATAGCCACCCTTTCCACAGCACCAGCGTCCAGGCGGCGTGCGACCAGCAGGACATCTTCTCTGTCCTGGGAGCATTCCACGAGGCCCAGGTCCTTGTGGCTCTACGTCTCCACAGCAGGGGGCTCTCGGGCAGAGCCTCTAGCCGCCTCCCCACTTACCTGGGGTCGTGAGCACCCTGGCCAGAGGTGGTGTAGGGTGCCTGAGGAGCCGATTGGGCCTGGGGAAGCGGGCTCGGCTGCTGCAGGGGCGCAGATGGATTGGTCCCCACGGTAGTTGGCCCCCTGCGCTCCGCCGGGCCGCTTGGGTGGGGCTGGAGGGGCGGGCGATCGACTTTTCTCGCACAATGGGCGCCTGTGGGCTACGCCATCATTTTTCATGGTGTGACTTTCTGCTGCTGCTGCTGGGGGCATTCCTGTGCCCCAAGGCTCAGGGAGCTGACTACCTCACACCCTGCCCCCCCAGCTTGCCAGCGCAGGGACTTACTCCCCAGTTAAAGCGTTCCCAGCCACTGTGGCCGGGTGACAGCAGGTGGAGCGGCGTTAGGCCACCGAGCCATTGTGTGTGTGTCGGGGGGGGGGGGTGCGCCGGTGCAAGACTGGGATACACCAGAATAACTCCCAGTTGGCTTCCAGGGCGCCTTCTGCGCTCCTCTCTCAGGATTGTGCTGTTAATCGAGAACCCCCTGATCTGTCTTTTTGGCAGTCCCTGGTACCCATAAAACTCTGCTCCCGCACCACATTTCAAATGAATCCATTTTCTTCCTGTCAGCTTTCTTCACTGTCTAACTTTTGCATCTGTACAATGCGGAATACTGTCGTGTGGATTATCTTTGTTCCTAGCGACGCATCCTTATCTTCAAGGAACTTTTTTAGTTCCTTTGTGGCTGCCGTTCCAAATCTCAATCTCCTGATTTCTTGGTTTGCTTTCTTGGGGACTCTGAATTAGATGGAAAGACGACATAGAAATATTTTAAATAAATATAGATCTTTAAAGGTCAATGCCTTGAATGGTGTCCAGAAATGGATCAAGGCAGTGTTGTGAGTGCAGCGTTCTGCACCAGTTGGAAGTTTCCGGACACTTTTCCAAGGGTGTGTGTGTAGCATTTTTGTGTTGGAAGCGCCCTGCCTTGCTTCACGTTTAATACAGCAGCTGTGTTTGGCAGAGTGTTCGGTTACACATTATTCCCCTTTAACCCTGGAATAATGGGAGTCCCAGTGGAGCTGGATCGAGGCATGCTGTTCAAACGTTCCCTACCTCTGTGCCTCCAATCGCTGGTAGTTGCTAAAGCGTAAGGGAGAAATTGGGGCAGAGGCTAGACTTCTCCTAGCCCCCCCCCCGCACCCTCCCTTTGGTGCTGTTCTTCTGCCCCACCTCTTGCGTGCTCTTGCTGTGGGGGGGGGCATACTGTCTCCCCCTCTTTAACTCCTGTCATCCTCCTTTGAGGCATGGGGGGAGGTAGGGAGGGGGCTTCTCTATCGTGGGAGGCGTCTCTCCTGCACAGCACGCCCCCCCCCCCCGGTCCTTGTGGCTGCCCTGAGGTCTGAGTTGCCTTCTCTGTCCCCCCGCCCCAGTACTGCATCTGGATCGATGGCCTGAATGCACTCCTGGGGAAGGACATGGCCAGCGAACTGACCAAGAGCGACCTGGACGCCCTGCTGAGCATGGAAATGAAGCTGCGCCTGCTGGACCTGGAGAACGTCCCCATCCCGGAGGTGGCCCCCCCCATCCCCAAGGAGCCCAGCAGCTACGACTTCGTCTACCACTACGGCTGAGCCTGCACCGCCCCCACGCGCCCTGGCCTCTGCTGGGCTGAGCGACTGTGGCTTGGGGGGGGGGAGGGGGAGGCAGACCCTCCTTGTGCTTTTCCTTCTGTCTCCGGATGGCAGGGGGCTGCCTGGGGCAGGCGGGCCAGTCGAGGGGTTTATCGAACTTCAGCAGCCGCTGCTGCTGCTGCCGCCCCTTGGTCCCCAACCACAATGTGGGGGGCGAGTGCTGTCCCGTGCCAGCGTGAGCATCTGCAGGCTCTCTGGAGGAGGCCTGGAAAGGGCCGGGAGTGAGAGTGGCCTGGGTGCACTGGGGACGCTGGCGGGTGCCCAAGGAGCAGAGTGCTGCCGGACAGACCTGCTGCTGCCTTCTCCCGTTCCCCTCTCTGCTAATGTGTACATTAAAGCTCTTTCCTTGCTGGCGACTCCACCTCTGTACTTGTTCTACAGCAGTCCGAGCCGTGAAGCTGCACGTGTGGTGGGGCTTCCAAGCGCTCGGCCCTCCTTGCAGCAGTGGGCGGGGGGGGGGGGGCTGCCCCTCCTACTGCGTGTCTAATAGCCCTTGCAGGCCCTTGAATGATGCTGGTTCCAAAGGGCAGCTGCGTTAGTCTGTGCTAGCAAAGCAGAACGGGAACGAGGTGGAACTTGTCAGACTAACTGCACGTTGCAGCAGCAGCGTTTGTGAGACCGGCTCTTTTTCAGATGCATATGAAATGGGTGTCTGATGCAGACTCTTAGAGAGGGAAGGGAAAAGTGGGGAGTGGGAGCTGGGGTGCAGGGAGACCCCCGTTGTAAATCATTTATGTAAAGGGCTAGAAAGGATGTGGTGGCTACACTTAACGGAAGTCGAGGGAAGCCGGGCATCCCAGCCTCTTGGGGGCGCAGTTAGAGAGAGAGTCCGATCCAGGGAGGTGCAGTGCGGAGCGTAAGACGAGGGCTGCAGTACGATCCAGCCTTATAGCAGGGCTGCAGCCTAAGAACCGGTCGCCATCTCTCAAGGAAATCCAGCCCCCTTTTTAATCCAGGGTTTAATCTCTTGCTGAATTCTGAGGAGTTTCACTTTGGGGTCTCCACTTCATTTATTTTTTGTAGGAGCAGAGACTTTAAGAACTGCGGCTTGGGAGGATTAAAATGTTCGCCCACGAGCGTCTGAGGGATCAGGGCAAATGAGACTGCCGCGTACTGCTTGTCTGTAGACTATGGATTATGTTTGGGGTGGTAGCCAGAAGCACCTTGGTATGTTTGGCAGTTGGAGGGTTTCCGTTTATCAAGCAGTGCTTCCCAGTCAGACTGGCGGTCCATCTAATCCACCGTCCTGTTTCGCACAGATGCCAGCCAGTTGCCCAGAGGGCACAGAGAGGCCAAGGCCTTCCCCTGATGTAGCCCTCCTAGCTTCGGCACCCAGCAGTTCACCGCCTGTGAATGTAGAGGTTCGCAGCCCCTTCTGCAGCTGCCGCACATGCTCTGTCCCGGGGCCTTGCTAGGCATAGTGTGTTGGCGGGGGGGGGGGGGCTCCTGTGGACCTTGGTGCTTCCAGGCACTCCCTCCCTGCAATCCCCTCTCCTCGTTCACGAGAGAGAAGAGCCCTGCTGGATCTGAGCAGTCGTCCATCTCGGCCAGGATTCTCACACACAGCGGCCAACCACGTCTCAGGGACAGCCAACAGCAGGCCATGGAGGCCGAGACCGCCCCCTGAAATTGCCTCCTGGCACTGCTGCTCAACAGTTTACTGCCCTGAATATGGAGGTGCCCTGTAGCCACCATGGCCAGAATCTCCCCTTGGATCTGCCTACGCCTCTTTTAAAGCCACCCACGCTGGCAGCCATCTTCACTTCCACATGCAGTGAATCCAGCAAGTGAATCAATCACCGAGTAAACCACCACGTTGCCTTTCGTCTGTCCTGAACTAGGGTCTCCCTGGCAACTGAGTGGGGGGATTGGATGGCTGGGTGCTCACAGTAATTACTTTGCTAATCTGTGCATGTGCATGCGTGCCTCTGCACACCACCACAATCATGTCACTTCCTGAAGTGATGCCATTGTGTGGGGTGGGGGGCGGGCAGAAGCGTGCAATTCACAGCAGGGTTGATTCCTCAAGAATCAGCCCCCGGTGCTCAGTGTGTGCCTGCTCCTGTCCGATGACGTCCCTTCTGGCACTGCCCTCATCGCAGTGAGGCACCGAGGCGTGTGTGCCCATTTGCCTGGGTTGCCTGCCAAAAGAAGGTAATTGTTGTCCAGTTTGCTTCCTCTTGCGATTGATGGGCAGAGGGGTAAACAATTGGGAATTTGCCTGCCTGCCTGCCTTTGGCAGCCACACGGCTACCCTAGTCCTGAACCGATTATCCAGGAGCTCAGTCTCTCGACAGGAGACCTCTTACATGAGCAAAGATCCAGAGGAGTTAGCTGTGTTAGTCTGTAGTAGCAAAATCAAAAAGAGTCCAGTAGCACCTTTAAGACTAACCAATTTTATTGTAGCATAAGCTTTCGAGAATCAAGTTCTCTTCGTCAGATGCATGATACAAACTGGTCAAATACAGAAGAGGAGGAGGGAGAGGGGAGAGAAGGGGACATATATCAGAAGGCGACAAGATGCAGTTAGCGGGGAGGCAACCAAAACATTCCTTTGCTAGTAAATGTAAACATCTTCCCTGGTATGGGCTTTTGGGGACCACAGTTCTCTTTGTCAGATGCATCTGGCAGGGAGAGCTGTGGTTATCGAAGGCTTATACTACATAGGAATTGGATGCTTATACTGCTGCAAACTAACACGGAAAACTGACTCCACACCAAAAGGAGATGTTTACATTTACTAGCAAAGGAATGTTTTGGTTGCCTCCCCGCTAATTGCATCTTGTCGCCTTCTGATATATGTCCCCTTCTCTCCCCTCTCCCTCCTCCTCTTCTGTATTTGACCAGTTTGTATCATGCATCTGACGAAGAGAACTTGATTCTCGAAAGCTTATGCTACAATAAAATTGGTTAGTCTTAAAGGTGCTACTGGACTCTTTTTGATTTTGCTCTTACATGAGGACGCTCATTGTATGGAGATGCAATGTTAGCCAGGAAGTGTAGTTCATCTCTCTACAGGAGGGTAGTTTTAAAAGACAGAGCCGGTGGAGATCACTCCCCAGAGGGATTGTTAATTTGATCTTTGCCTCCCTAAGCCTCGGGAGCATCTCTGCCTGCTCTGTCTTTTTAAATTACCCACCTGTCCAGAGGTGAAATTGACAGAGCTGAAGGCTTTTGAATTGGGCTTCCTGGCTAACGCTGCATCTGCCTACACTTGAACATCCTCGTGTAGAGATTCTTAGTTGGGGGTCCTTGAATGATAATATTTTCAGAGAAAGAGAAGCAGCTCTTTCCATCCACCTTCTAGACCTCGTGCATAACTTGATAAACATCTGCCACGCGCCCCTCTGCGGGGGGGGGGGGGTCCAGAATGCCAGGGTCCCGTCGCTACTGCGAGACAGGCGGGGCGTGCATATCACGGGGCTCGATCGAAGGAGCTGGCTGCCACGTGCAAGGAAGGCCCCTCGTGGCCTTGAGCCCTCCTCTTTGTAGGGCTGCTGCGCCCCCAGCTCCACCTGACCGCTTTGCCCATCCGAGCAGGGACTCGTGCAGGTGCCGACGAGCAACTGGGCACAAGCCACAGCTGCGCCCGCGCACGCACGTTCCCCCTGACGCCCCCCCCCCCCCCGCGTGGCTTGGCCTGGCCTGGCCTGGCCTGCCCGAGGGAGTCGGCAAAGCTCCCTCTCCCCCGGCTTTCTGCAAAACCGGAGGGCTCGAAGGCATCTCCACGCCGCCCGCTGCCAGCGCCCGCATTGTGGACTTGTTTATTGGCTGCCCGCGCCTGCATCTGACTCGCCCTGCGACCCGCTTTCCGGCCGGGCGAGGCAGGCGGGCTCTAAAAGAAGCAAGCAAGTGCAGGGGAGTCCCGCAGGCTACTCTCTCCGGCGGCCGCAAAGCGGACTCGGGGCGCGGCCCGGCTGCTGACGCGCCCTGCTCCGGCACCGCCCCCTGAGCCCACGCCCCGCCCCCTCGTAGCACAGCGCAGGCGCCGCCGAGCCACGCGGGCAGCCCAGCAGCACCGCCCCTTCCGGCGGCCGAAGAGGCCGAGGCGGCCAATGAGCGCCGGCGCCCCGGCCCGGAAGCGGCGCGAGGGGCGGCGCCATGGCAACGCGGCCTGGGCCCGGCGGCCCGCGGATGGGCGCCCCGCCGTCGCCCTCGGCCTCGGGGGCCTGGGCGCGGCGGGCGGCGCTGACGGCGGGGCTGGTGCTGCTCTACTACGCCTTCTCCATCGGCATCACCTTCTACAACAAGTGGATCATGAAGGTGGGCCGGGCCGGGCCGGGCCGGGCGTGGGGGGGCGGGCGAGGGGGGCCCAGGCCCGGGCCTGACGCGCCGCCTCCTCCTCCTCTCTCTCTCCCCCCCCGCAGAGCTTCGCCTTCCCGCTCTTCATGACGCTGCTGCACCTGCTGGTCATCTTCGGGCTGAGCGGCGCGGCGCGGGCCTGGCGGGGCCGGAGCGCGGGGGCGGCGGCGAGGCGGGCGCGGGGGCCGCTGCTGGCCTGGCCCGGCTACCTGCGCAGGGTGGCGCCCGCAGGTGGGGGGGGGGTCGAGGGGCGGGGTTAGGGCGGGGGCGGGGTGGCCCCCTCCCCTCCCCCCCGCTCACGCTCTTCCCCTCTCCCCCCGCCCCCGCCCCCGCAGCGCTGTCCACCGCCCTGGACGTGGGGCTCAGCAACTGGAGCTTCCTCTACATCACCGTCTCGCTGTGAGTCCCGCGCCGGGGAGGGGGAGGGGGGCGCCGCGCTCTCGCCCGCCCGCCTGCCCGCCCGCCTGACCCGCGGCCTCTGCCCTGCCTTCTTCCTCTCTCCCCCCCGCGCAGCTACACGATGACCAAGTCCTCGGCCGTCCTCTTCATCCTCCTCTTCTCGCTGCTCTTCAAGCTGGAGGAGCCGGTAAGGGGCGGGGGCGGGGGCGGGGGCGGGTTGGGGGCCCCGGCGGCTGCCTGCCTGCCTGCGACCCTCCCGCCCTCCCTCCCTCCGCGTGTCTCTTGTCTCGGCAGAGGGCGGCGCTGGTGCTGGTGGTGTTGCTGGTGGCCGGCGGGCTCTTCCTCTTCACCTACCGGGCGACGCAGTTCGAGGCGCAGGGCTTCCTGCTGGTGCTGGCCGCCTCCTTCCTGGGCGGCGTCCGCTGGACCCTCACGCAGATGCTGCTGCAGAAGGACGAGCTGGGTGCG
This sequence comes from Eublepharis macularius, assembly GCF_028583425.1. Taxonomy (NCBI): domain Eukaryota; kingdom Metazoa; phylum Chordata; class Lepidosauria; order Squamata; family Eublepharidae; genus Eublepharis; species Eublepharis macularius. Next base: position 174,976,638 of record NC_072794.1, on the reverse strand, counting down.
TGGGGCGGGGAGGCCGGGGGGGGGGGGCGCGGCCGGGCGAGGAGGGCCTGCCTCTCTCACCTGCCCTGCCCTTCCCCGCCACAGGGCTCCAGAACCCCATCGACACCATGTTCCACCTGCAGCCCCTCATGTTCCTGGGCCTCTTCCCTCTCTTCGCTGCCATCGAAGGTAAGGCCTGGCCTGGAGGGCCCTTTCCTGCCAGGTCCTGGGCTGGCTGGCAGAAGCAGACCCGGGGAGAGACTCTTGCCTGCTCCTTTCCCTCCTGGCCAAGAAGCAGGGCGGCCACTTCAAGGGAAGCTGCCCCTGGCCCACCTGCTCTCTGAAACACTCCCTGGAGGCACTGCAGTGGAGTGGACAGTGGCGGCACGCCCCCCCCCCCCCCCGCTCTGCTTGTACCTCCTTATCCTGGCCAGTAGAAGGAGCCACTGCTCGGCCCCTGAGGAGGTGTTAAAGTATACAGTCGCTTTTAAGGGTTTTTTTTCCTGATTCTTTATGCTTGTTATGATCCTTTCTTTCTCCTTGGTATATTTTGCCTTTACTTTTTCTCTTACACCCTCTGGGTAGATGGCTGCCACCAGGAATATTATATTCCAAGATATTTTCTTTAAATTTCCCTTTTTAGTAACGTGCCCAAGGGTCACGCTCCTTCGTGGTACTATGTGGCCCTGAGGAGAGGAATGGGATATAAAAAAAACCATAGTAAACTTTTATTTTTATAAGAAGCGTATCGGTTTCATACTATTTCTAAAACTTGATGGTTTTCAAAGAGTAGTTCTCAGTTCTTAAAGCTACTTTACTTAAACTCAGTCACACAGATCTTCTCTCAGGCTTCATGCACGTTTGCCTGCTTTCTCCTGACTGAATGTTCTTTCACAAACACACAGTTCAGGCTACCACACAGGTTAATTTTCTCTCAGAACTACTTAAACATGCTCAGGCTGCACACAGCTTGCCTCTCTTGCCCTGAATGACTCTTTTCTCTCCGCTCTCAGTCTAAAACTGCCTTCACTCTGCCCACCCTCATCAGCCAGTCATCTCCCTCACTCCTCCCTCTCTTTCACCCCCACTCTTCATCTATACCACACCAGGCATTTAAAGACACACACACACACACACACATTCACTTAAAACCATTACAATGCTCCTGCTCACGGCAGCAGCCAGCCGAGAGTCAGACTCTCGCTTGCCAGCATTTGGCAGACAAACAGGATGTACCAGTTACTTGTGTTTAGAAACCACGTGCATGCTTCAGTATCATAAAGCAACTGTGAGACGGTCACGCTTCCTTTTAGAAAGCTTAGCAATATACATTTTCTGCAGAACAATGTAATTTTATCGAAAGTCATAGAACCGAATGGCATTTGTAGATTCTTGCCTTTCCCCCCATATTTATTTAAAGTAGGGAAACTAGCCACTGATAACGGGAGCTCTCCCAGTGCTTAGGCCTCCCTCCCTCCACTCCTCTGAGCAGGAAGTACTGTGGAGTTCTCAAGCGTAGCCAGAGTTCCACTCGATGCTTTTGCACCCCATCCATGTTGTCAAGCGGATGTGATGTCGCTTCCAGACTGTGCCCCCCCCCCCAAAAAAAGTTCCTGGGGGTGCAGCCAGCAGCCTGGCGTCCCCAACTGAGGAGGAGGAGAAACGGGGCTTGTTTCCATCTTGTGTATCTTTATAGGTCCTGATTGGTCCGAGAATGTCGGGTAGGCATCTTAACGGCTGAATCCTGGCGGTTTCTGGGACAGCCTTTGCCAAAGTGGTTTATCTCAGTCAAAGGAGAAAGTCTTTGTTTTCAGGTTTATTGTCCTAAAAAGCCCCATGTCCAAGGGCAATATTGATGGTTACAGTTTCAATCCAGATGGACTGCACTGGTCTTCCCCTAATGAGCATCTTGCATGTATGAAATTAGCAGAACTGTCTTGTGGGTCTTACTCTTCTGTCCAGCAACAGAAGCCCGAGTGCCCTTTTCCCTCTGTTCTGTGGTCTCAGGTGGGAGAACAAGCTCACTTGTATCCACTTCCCACACAGGCCTTGAGAAGGCTTTCCCGGGTGAGGGAAGAGGCTGGGGTGGCAACTCAGAGGTGGTTCCTGGGGATGCAAGTTCTGTTTGTGTGCAGACGGGAGCAGGTCTGACCATGAGGCTTGCTATGGGCGTGAGCACACTTCCCGCCTCTCCGATTCCACCCTTCTCCAGGCCTGCCGTTGTCCTCATCAGAGAAGCTCTTCCGTTTCCATGAGGTGGAGAAGCTGATGGGTCTACTAGGGAAGCTTGCCCTTGGGGGTGTGCTGGCATTTGGGCTGGGCTTCTCAGAGTTTCTCTTGGTGTCAAGAACATCCAGCCTCGCCCTGTCTATCTCTGGCATCTTCAAGGTATTTGGCAGTGCTTTCTCCCCCGGATTTTGCCTGGCTTGAAAAGTCAAGGGAGGGTTGGTGGGCCTGTGAGAAGGAGGGCTGCATGGAGCACTCAAAGATTACTTGGGGGTGGGGGGAGATTTGTTTGTCCTGAGGTGATGTATGAATATTCTTGCACATCTTTTAGAAGCACCCTTTTCTGTTTTATGTGAAATAATACGCTGTCAGGGACTAGAAGCCTGATTGGCTCATGTCAAATCAAATGCCAGTAGCTGTTGCCTGTTAGAAGTCTGTGCTGTGCATTCAGAGTTATTCACGGGAGTTTCTCCAGAAGATTTTCCTATCTCAGGCAGGACAGAAAGGGGCCTTGGCGCAGTCGGAAAGCACCTGCTTGCCATCCCACGGAAGGTAGCAGGTGCTGGGAGACATGGAGGCCCTAGAGGAGAAGGAGTCTCTGCTGGTCAGCGTAGGTGATGCTGAGCTAGGTAGACGAGTGGTCCCACTGGGTGTGGTCGTGGTGGGTAAGGAGGAGGGTTCCGTCTGATGGGGCCCCTCTCCTCCTGCTCCTTGTCCCTAGGAAGTCTGTACTTTGCTGCTGGCTACTCACCTCCTGGGGGACCGGCTCAGCCTGTTGAACTGGCTTGGCTTTGCAGTGTGCCTCATGGGGATCTCCCTGCACGTGGCACTGAAGGCCCGTGGGGCCAGAGGTAAGGAAGGTAGGAGGGGGGGGGGGTCCCCTGCATCCTGAGCTCCTGGCCTGGCTTTGCCTGCTGCGGTCCCTGACACTCCCTCTCTGCCTAGGACAAAGGGGGGCGAAGCAACACGCAGAGTCTGGCGCAAGCTCTGACGTGGAGCTGTTCCTGCTGCAGCATCAGGAGGAAGAGGAGGCTGAGAGCTCCCCCCCGCGCTGAAGTATCCACTCCAGGAGCTCCGCCAGAGAGCTCAGGCGACATCAAGGCAGGAGGTGATGGCCAACAGTGAGAGGTGCTCCGCTGTGCTGATTCCCCGTGGAGAGAGCTGGGCAGGGACGTCTCGTCTGTGGGGTGAAGGGTGGTGGGAGGGGAGCTCCCCCTTCCATAAGCAGAAGCTTGCAGGTATTTGGACACAGGTGTCTCACCTTGTGATTGGGGCTTCGTGGATAGTGTTCTTTGGGCTCTCTAGTAAGATGGTGGGGCCAATGTACATGCCAGGCAGATGTGCAGAGCTCGTTGGTGTATTATAATGGAATTGTTCAGGAATCATGTTGGACTTGCAGCAGAGCGTGGCTGAGGAGCGTGAGGCAAGGGTCACCCGCTGGAGCTTACATTTGTTCCTGATGAATGAGAGGAATTGCTGTAATGGTCAGTTCAGAACTGGAGGTGATTCTTGAAGCTCCAGACCAGCGGGAGCTAGCATTTAGGAGAAGGCTGTAGACACCCGAAGCACGGTGCAGGGGGCACTCCTCACTGGTGGGTGGTAAAAGCCACACAAACAAGCTGGGAGCTAGACACGGAAGAGTCAAGGCAGCTTTCAGGGCCAGGACTTGAGTGTGTTGATGTTTTAGCATAATCGTCGATGACGGGCTGGCAGGAGGAGGCAGTTTTGTGCATCAGTTAGCTAAAGCTGAACAAATACCTCTACAGGTGTCTGCAAATTTAGGTTAGCATTGGCAACCTACCAAAAACTGTGTTCTGCACGGATTCCACTTTTCCCAGGAAGAATGGAATCTTGCTTGTGATGTCATACAGTAGACACCAGTCATGGGGATCCATTCCTGGGATCGCTGCAAATGGCGGAATCATTGAATATTACTGACGGGATTTCTTGCGAAATGTTCCGATGTAATGGTTTTGCTAACTGCACGGTAGGAGTGAGAATGGCCTTGCAGCCGCATCACATGACCAGACCACGCGTCTGCAAATGGCGAACAACTCCTGCCCGGTGCTTTGGAGCTGGGGCAAGCACGTCTTTGGCCTGACATGGCTGCAACCAGGAGCCCTTCCCCTCCAGCTGGGGCTTCCCCCGCCCTTGTCCAGTTTGGGTAGCAGCCGTTTCAAATGAAAACACAAATCCTAGATGGATTTGCTTTGCTGCTGCTTCCGTTCCCGCTTTTGGATGCTGGCACAAAACAGGAGGAGGAAACTGAATTTGAAGGGTAAATCGTGCGCTCTGTAAACAAGGATTTTGGGGTGCTGGCTTCTCCCTCCCTCCACCGCTGCCTCTCAGAGCTTTTCCAGCGGTCATGCCCAGTGAGTGGTGGGCTGTCCAGCAGTTCTCCCCCGTGTTATCTGAAATGTGCCGGGGCCACCTGGCCCTATAGCAGCAATGTGCTGCTTTGGGGGGTTTTAAAGCAAGTTATCCTTATCACAGCACCTGCGTTGTGTGTGAGCTCTTGCCCCCAAGAGCAGCGTCCTGCTTAACCATCCCTAGTTCAGGTCCTGGCTGCGTTGGTGGGGGTGCTTGGGATCTCAGTGAGTTTGCTTCTTGTTCGACTGTGATTGCCACCCCGCTGCGTAGTCGGCCCCTTTAGATGACTCCCGATGCAACTCAGCCGTACTTCGTCAGCCTGAGCAAATGGATGTTATTGGGGGGCCCCTGGTTGCCTCCCAGCTCAACCCAGACGCTGGCTCCTGTGTGGTGCACCTCTGTCGTCCCCCTTCCCAAGCACGTGCGTTCTTTTGCTTCATACCTGCTTCAGTCTTTTGTTGTCATTTTATATTTTAGATTGTAAGCTCCTTGGGGTAGAGATCTGGTACTCCATAAGCAACCTGTCCAGCGACAGCACAAAATAAATAATACAAATGAAGTCATATGGGGGCAGGGCTGGGTGTGTCTTTCTTGATGTCTTCTGTCGATTTCTGCTGTTGCTGCTTTATTGTTGTTTCACCTGATCCAGATCTCGAGGAGGGCCTGTCGTCTTCCCCGTGGCCAAGATTTGTTAGTCTCTTTTGGTGAGGGATTTCGTCTAAAGCTTTCTTTTTTTTTCCAAAATTTTTTATTGGATGGGTTAACAAAGATAAACATGATAATCATTATCATTTCCCACCGCATTACATTTTCCCCATCCTTTCCCCCCTCCCTTATCTAGTGACTCCCAACAGTTTTCCATACCCAACTTAACCTAAAGAATATATACTATAAATTCTTAAAATCTATAATAATATGTATTAAATATCGTCTAAAGCTTTCTTGAAGGGCTGATGGAGGGGGTCTGCTGGCTTATTTTGCCAGTCTAAAGAAGGGGGAGAGGAAAAATGCTCCTTGATAAGCTGCTTTTCTACCTCTTTGAGGGTGTTTTGTGGATTTCTCAGTTGTACCCCCTTTATGATGCATCTAACTGGACCCAAATGTACACCTGGCATTCAGTAGGGGCTTAGGCCTTCTCTCCCTTACAGTTAACGTTAGGCTACCTACTTTCCATTCCAGCAAAAAGACTACTGCCCTGTTCTCTTTGGCAGGTTTATTCTTTTCTGATGTCCTGAATAAAATGCATTACTTTTCTTTGAACTTGCAGTTTTACCTTTACTTTTTGGTGTGCCAGTGCTGAGAGTTTCCACAGTTTGCTCAAAGTATCACCATCCTCGCCTGCATCCTCTCTTGAAGCTCCTGGTATCCTTTGGGACTTGTCTGTTCCTTTTCTCATCACTTTATAATTTGATCTCCTTTTAAAATGTTTTTTAATAATCTCTAAGCTTGTGAGGTGGATTTGACATACATCTTGTGGGAGAGAAGAGGGGTACGTGCATAGTCATTTTTTAAAAAGCAATCTTACAAACTGGAAATGAATAGGCAGCAGGGCAGAATTCTCCATGGCCTGAGAACAGACCCGATTTCCAAAAATTATAAGGAGACCTTTGAAAAGTAGAATGCCAGGATTCATAACCACACATTCCACGCTGACATCGGGAGGCAGACTCTGGGATTCTTTTTAAAGCCACCCTGCCCATGTCATCTTTGAGTGTCTTGCTGCGAACTGTTGAAACAAACATCTTCCTTCAAGATATTCCTGAATTGTATTCTGCACGTGTTTGTTCATGAGTCTTCTTGAGCTTTTCAGAAGGACAGGATGTAAAATACTTTAAATAATCCCAAGACTGCAGAAGAGACCCAGTTCCTTGCAGGGCTGGCCACCCACCACCGTGGGCCTGGCAGCGAATCACGGCTGCCCCGCCTGTGCTGGGAGTAGCTTGCTGTCCCTCCTCCCCTTCAGAAAGAACATAGTTCGTCATCAGTGTAGAGTACCCAGGTCCTGCTGCTTGCTCCTCCCAGAGCTGTGACCGGCATGTTCTCCCTCCGTCGTCTGGGTTTGTCAAAGTCCTGGTACAGCTCTGGGATCCATTATGTTCTTGCCTGCTGCTCAGCTGCAGAGGCCTTTTTCAGGCAGAAGGTAATCTGAAACGGTGTTAAGACGAATGCCAAACTGTTTCTCAGAAGATGCTAAAGCTGCCATGCAGGGGTGATCTGTGACCATCTTTTTCTCTATTCTGTGTCCTTGATTTGCCCCAACAAGGGCCTGGTGCTAAACAGCAGAAGACGCAGCCTCTGGACAAGTCCTGTTTTTGCAATGGGAGAGCATTTTGCATTAGCTGGGACTGCGGGATGGAGACAAGACCGCTTGAATGAGAAAGGAGGGTGGGGCATTTTTAAAGCTCATGGGTGCCCCCTCCCGATTTTAAACCCTGGTACTGGTGTGGTCATCCTCATACCACAAATGGAGAAGCTGTCCAGAGTGTGTGGTGCCAGAAATGGCCATGGCCTAGAAGCAGGCAGCCTGGCGGGGCTGTATTCTGTATGCAAGTGCTAATTGCCCTTTTCCTGCTGCAAAGCGTTGGCTTAGGAGGGGTCTAAGAAAAGGCCAACGGGACTGCTACTTCCCATGGTGCGTGGTTGTGCAGTGGCAAGCAAAAGTGGCTACTTAGCAGACAGTGGAGAATTTCCGGCAGGTGAATGCATCGCCGTGATGGGAGTCTTGGCATGTAGGCTATGCTCCTTCGGGAACGGCTCTGGCCGTGAGGGCTTTGCACACTTCTAAGCAACGTGCTCTGTCCATTGGATTGCTAACTGTTGACAGGAGATGGCGCTATTGCACCCTCTTCCAGGGCCAAAGGAGCCAAAGCAAAACCTCTGCCGTCTTTTGGGGCTTTTGCCCGAATATATTCCCTGGAGGACACTCCAGTCAGGAGATAAACAGCTGTTGGTTGGTGGCCCCTGGCCCCAAGGAGGCCCGCTTAGCCTCGGCCAGAGCCAGGGTCTTTTCAGTCCTAGCTCGCACCTGGTGGAACGCTCTGTCTACTGAGATCAGGGTCGAGCAAGACCCACTGTCTTTTCGCTGGGGCTGCAAGACAAGAGTTGTTCCGCTCGGCATACGGCTGAGGTCTGGGCCTCCGCAGGCCTGAAACAACAAGGGGCGTATAAAATCTAACCCTCCCTGTGAAGGCTGTCCACCATCCTGTGTAAGGCTGACTGTATAACTAGAAATATGTTTTTATTTTAATGATGTTTTTAAATGTTTTATGGAAATGGAATTTTATTTTAATGTATTTTAATGGGTTGTGATCCTCCCTGAGCCCACTCGCAGGGAGGGCGGAATAGAAATGTGAAATAAATTAATAAATACAATAAATAAATACATTTTTGGAGCTACGGCATGTGAAACCGTTTCCTGGAAGGCCATCAAATAAGGGCTGCCCTGAAAAGCCTCACAAGGGCTCGACTCTGCCCCCATATTCACTCCAACAACACAATCGCTGGACCGACCAGCGCCAGCTGTACCATCTCAGGCTCATTCCGTTGTTTCAATGTTATACACGCTGTGGTGGAACAGCCCCGCTGACCCATGAGCACTGCCCGTTCTTGCCAGTGGCAATTCAAGCCCCTGCTTGGCACGTGCCACCCATGTGGGCCCCCTGGAACCCTCAGGGGACATTTTACCCCTTTCATTCCTGCTGCCACCACTTGGCCTGTGAGGGAATTGCCTCTGGAGGGCAGCCTCCCACTCCCTGCGTGGGCTTGTGACTGAGCTTGTGGCTATCCAGCACCTGGCTACTGCAGGGACTGTTTACGGCAGTTCATAGAATAATAGGTTTGGAAGGGACCTTAGTGTACATCCCCCCCCCCAATGCTGGAAATTCACAAATACCGCCCCTCCCCACAACCCCAATGACCCCCATTCCATGCCCAGAAGATGGCAAAACACCCTCAGGATCCCTAGCCAAACTGACCTGGGGGAAATTGCTACCTGACCCCAAGGTGGCGATCGGCCTTACTCTGAGCATGTAAGAAGGTGCCACGAGAAATAAGCGCTGATGCAGCCCTTCCTGCCCTCCCTCTCATGATCTGTCCAGGTTCACAGAATCAGATGGCCACCTGGCCTCTGCTTAAAAACCTCCAAGGAAGGAGAGCCCACCACCTCCCGAGGAAGCCTGTTCCACTGAGGGACCGCTCAGCCAGGAAGTTCTTCCTAATGTTTACCCCCCCCCCCAAATTTTTTACTTCGTTCCAACCTGTTGGTTCTGGTCCAACCTTCTGGGGGAGCGTAAAACAAGTTCGCGTCATTTGCTCTAGGTGAGGTCTAATCACACCAGAGTAGAACGATACTGTCACTTTGCATGATCTGGACTTGGTGCTTCTGTTGATACAGCCCAAAATTGCATTTGCCTTTTTAGCTGCCCCACCACACTGCTGACTCTCGTTCAGCGTATGGTCTGTTAAGACCCTGGATCCTCTTTGCACAGACTACCGGCAAGACAAGTGTCCCCCATCCTATAACTATGCATTTGATTTTTCCTACCTAAATGCAGAACTTGCGTTTATCTCTGTTGAGATTCATTTTATTTCTTTTAGCTGATTGTGTAGCCCTGGGGAGTCAGCCAATTGCCAACAGTCCACCCCCTTCCCATGGCACCTCTTTTATATAACGTCATTGAGCAGTGGGGGTTTGCTTGGTTCAGAGAACAGCTACTACTAGCATTTAAGAATTTTTTAAAAAATTAAAGAAGAAAAAATGTTCACATACTTTTAAGCACAGCTTGAGAGCAAGCAAGGGAAGTCAAAAAGCAATAGGTAAATGTGCAATTCTGCTCTGCCTCCCTCTGTACAGGCTTAACTGATAACTTAATCTGATATAAAAACCATAGCATTCAGAAACCAGTGGGGGAGAGTCTGTGAGTTAAGAGTAGCAGTTCTCAAGCAGAGAAACTTGAAAGGGAAATGAAATGCGAGATTGCTGAAATTGAGTTTATTTGCAAATTTGAAACGATGCCCCCAGGATTGAATCGGGACGTAGGATTTTTCTCGCGTTACAGATGCTAAGGGACTTCACACCTAGGCTCTTGCAAGCTCATTACAACATGTATTATAGCCAGCTTCCTAATCCTGACTCTTCTAATTTAGACTGTCTTTCCCACCCTCTGCCTGGATTAAAAGGACTTCTTCCTTTTCACACTCCTTATATCGGATGAAGGGAGCTTTGACTTTTGAAAGCTCCTGCCTTGGAAATATAGTTGCTCTTTGAGGTGCTATTAGACTCAACTGATTCCAGAAAGTGGTGCTGTAGGCCTGCTGCTCAGTCTCACAGCATTTGTCCTGTGGTCCATCTCCCCTATGCCGTTTAACACCTCCCTGAAATCACTGAGGAAATCATGGGCGGGATTTATAGTGAGCTGCCACCAATACGTAGATGACAGCTCTACTTCTTAACAGATGAGTCAGGTGAATCTGTCCTGAACAGGAGCTTGGAGAAGGCACCAGGATGGATGAGGGCCAGTGAAACAGCAGCTCCAATCCAGACAAGACCAAGATGCTGTGGGAGAGTGACAGATCTGTGTGAGGTCTGAGAAGCCAGACTTTCCGGCGGGGGGTGGGTGGGGGGAGTGCTGTGGGAAAGGTTGGAGCCTGGCCCGTGGCTGAAGCTCAGGTCTCCTCTGTGGCACGTCGCACCTCATAATAAGCTCCAGCAGATATAATAACAACGCTCGATTTATATACCACCCTCCAAGACATCCTAACACCCACTCAGGGGTTTACAAAGTATGTTGTTATCCCCACAACAAAACACCCTGTGAGGTGGGTGGGGCTGAGAGAGCTGTGACTGACCCAAGTGGGGGGAGATAGATGGTATTCTCTTTGTGGGGAGGTGGTGCTCTGTTGTCTTGGTGCTGGAAGGAAGGCAGTGGGAGGGCTTCTGGTGTCCTGGCCTCACTGACAGTCCTTTAGATGGCACTGGATTTCTAGCCACTGTGTGTGACAGAATGTTGGACTGGATGGGCCACTGGCCTGATCCAACATGGCTTTGCTTATGTTCTTATGTTCTTATGTAAGTTCACCCGGCTGGCTTCAAGAGGAGGAATCAAACCCAGTTTTCCGGATTAGAGTCCTGCTGCTCTTAACCACTACACCAAACTGGCTCTAGATATGCCATCTACAAGTGTCCCTTGGGCACCATGTTTTGAACCATCACATCCCAGTTAGTGTACTGAGATGTGGTTTGCCTTTGGAAACTGTTTGGAAAATTAATTTAGTCCAGAAAGTGGCAGCCAGGCTATTGTCAGGTGTAGGATACACGGATCGTGTCACCCCCGTGGTGAAAGAGCTGCACAGGCTGCCCATCTGTTCCCAGGTGCAGTCCAGAAAGTGCCGTTTCTTACCTCTAAGACCTTAAATGGCTTGGGAGTGGGGTGCTGGAAGCGCTGCCTCTTCTGGCACTGTGTCCTTCCTGCAAGAAAGATGTAAACAGCTGTATGGGCCCATGCAAAATCCAGAAAAAGAAACAAAATCAATGTAATGCCCGGGGGGGGGGGGGCAATCCAAACGTCACAAAGCATTGTGCGAGCTTTTTTCAAAACCCTTAATCACACAAATGTTGCAAAAATCTAAAAATGAAGCGTCAAAAAAGCTAATTTTCCAGGCCCAGATCCTAAGACCCTGTTATGCTGGCATTTGATACTGGATGCTGGTGGACTCACAACCTAACCAGTGCAAAGAAATAGAAAACAATAAAAAAGATCTGAGAAATCAAAGGGAAATTCAAGCCATGGCTTGGAATGCTGAAAGCAACACGGAAACTCAGTATCTGATCTGGATAAAGAAAGATGGAAACAATACACCGAAGAACCAGGACTTTTTTTCAGCCAGAACGTGGTGGAACAGCATTCTGGCACCTCTTGAAAATGGTCACGTGGCCATGGCCCTGCTCCCTGATCTCCAGACCCCGGGGGAGGGGGTTAAATCACCCTTGGTGCCGCTTGCAAGTGGCACTGCGGACGATTTAAACTTTAAAAAACTCCCCCCTTGCTCCAGCTGACTGGCGCCAGTCAGTTGGAGCAAGAGGGGCATTTAGATAGCCCTCGGCACCACTTGCAGCACCAAGGGCAATTTAAACTTTAGAGTTCAGATCACCAGCAGCCCAGAGGGCGATTTCCACTCCCCCCTCCTTGCAGGAGCGCTTCCAGGAGGGTGGCTGTACCTTATATGATGACATCACTTCCCAGAAGCGATGTCATCTTAGGGCCCCGGGAGTGCATGTGTGCTTTGCTTGCGTGCATGTGGTACCAGGGGGGCCACCTCCCACTGGGAGTCCATCAGAATCTTAAGAATCTGTCAACAAATATAGAAAACAAAACAATGGCCCACAGACTAGAAATGCTCAGTCTACATTCCAGTTCCAAAAAAGGAGGATGCCAAAGAGTGCAGCAACTATCGGAGAATTGCGTTAATTTCCCATTCAAGCAAAATGATGCTCAAAATTCTACAGCAAAGACTCTCACCATATATGAAATGAGAAATGCCAGATGTTCAAGCTGGATTCAGAAAAGGAAGAAGCTCCAGAGATCACATTGCAAATTTACAATGGCTGATGGAACATCTCAGGGAATTTCAGAAGAAAATCAGCCTGTTTTTTATGGATTACAGCAAAGCTTTTGACTTCATGGATCATGAAAATCTATGGGGAGTCTTAAACGAAATGGGGGTGTCACAGCATCTGACTGTTTGGGTGCGCAACCTGTACTCTGGACAAGAGGGTACTGTCAGGACAGAATATGGGGACACAGTGCTTTCCAGTGGGCAAGGGTGTCAGGCAAGGGTGCATATTATCTCCCTACCTGTTCAACCTCTATGTAGAATATGTTATAAGGAAAGCTGGATTAGATCTAGAAGAAGGTGGAGTGAAAATTGGTGGAAAGAACATTTAACGATTTGAGATATGCAGATGACACCACGTTAAACAGCTACTGATGAAGGTCAAAGGAGAAAGCGCCCAAGCAGGATTACAGCTGAACATCAAGAAGACAAAAGTAATGACTACTGAGGAATTACACCATTTTAAAGTTAATAATGAGGAAAATGAAATTGTCCAAGATTTTCTATTCCTTGACTCAGTCATCAACCAACAGGGGGTCTGCAATGAAGAAATCAGAAGAAGATTGAGGCTTGGAAGAGCAGCTGTGAGGGAGCCAGAGAAGACCCTTAATGATGATAAAGATGTCTCTCTGGGGACCAAGATCAAGATAATCCAAACTATGGTAATCCCAATTCTGATGTATGGCTATGAAAGCTGGACAGTGAAGAAAGCAGACAGGAGGAAAATGGATTCATTTGAAATGTGGTGCAGGAGGAGAGTTCTGTGGATACCAGGGACGGCCAGAAAGACAAAGACCGTTCTAAGACGGTTCTTCCTTAGAAAAAACAGGGAGAGTTCTGGGTGCTTGGCCAGGAGAGCCTCCGAAGAGACCTGGCTCTCTCTAGCCTTTTGAGGGGAGGCGGGTGGTTCCTGGAGGCTGGGCCTTCTCTCCAGTGGCACCCACCTGGAACTTGCCCCGCAAGGCCCTGCGAGGCAGCACCCAGCTTCCAGGCTGCAGCGGCCTTTGCCCCTTGACTTTCCGTTGAGCATCGGGGAGTCGGTCTTCCCTCCGATTGAGGCCCATCAAGGTGGCCTTTCCCATCCTGCTGGGCTTGATGTTGCTGTGGAATGTTTTTAATGGGCCGTGGAAGGCACTGATGGCAATGCTGTGACTGTCTTTTCCCTGCTGCCTCTTTCCCGCCTTGGAAGAGAGGGCAGAGGAGTAAAAGATAACCCTGCGAGACGTTCTCATCCTTTGCCTCCCTCCCACCTCTCGCGCTGCTTTCTTTGGAGAGGCCTTTGGCACTCCTTTCTTTACCCCGTGGGGGGGGGGGGAGCTGCCTGCGACGGCCTTTTGTGCTCTTCAGGCAGCTTTCTCTCTCAGCCGATTGCTGTGGCTTTCTCTTTATCGCAGTCTGTGGCTCCTCTTCCACAGGCCCCGGCCTTATCTAGGTTGGGCTGTAACCCGCTGCCCCAATCCCTATTCAGTCTTTCCTTTAGTGCAAAGGGGGCGGGCAGATGGGTAGTAGAATGGGCTGGCGTGAGTGCTGGTGCAGCCACGGCCCTGGTTTCTTCCCTTTGCACAGGGCAGGCAGCACCGCTCTTTCTCTGTGCTGTTTGCAGGAGCAAAGGGAGCAGTGAGGTTTCTCCATCTGAAAGTGTGTTTGCTGCAGTCCTTGGGTGAGGGCATTTAGGACGTTACATTTCCAGAAGAGACAGGAAAAGAAAATGGGGGACTCGATGTTCTTGTGAGCATCCGCAGCCATAAATGCCATGGGGGCCAGCCAGTAGGGGGCTGGAGGAGAGGCAGAGGTCCCATACTGGCTTCAAGGCTAATGTTGGCAGGTGGAAGAAGGGCTTTTTCCTTTGTGGAAAGTCAAGGCACACAAGCCAGGTACTCATCTGACAACGCTGGATGCCAGCGAGAGCCAAGCTATGGGAAGGAGTTGCAATCTTCGTTCTTCTGTTGTTGTCTTGTGTCCCCCCACCCCCAAATCCAGTTCCTGGGGGTAAGTGGGGCCTGCGGGGAAGGGGGGGTCAATAGCAGTCTTGCAGGGGCAGAACAGGGCATGGGATCCAACCTTTGCTCCCTATATTGTATTGTGTTTGGTATAAGTACATCAAGTGACCGATTTGCACTCTTAGCCATGGCTGCATAGACCTTGTGAGGTAGGCCAGTTTTTGCCCCGTAGGACAGGAGGGGTGGCTCCTTGTACCTTGCACCACAAGAAAGGGGAGCCTGAGGCTGGCAGCAAGTTTGTCTGGCCACGGCCCCTTCATCCTCTCTCCTGGGCCCTGCCCTGCCCAACCACCTCTGAATATCTCCACCTTTCTCAGCCGCAGAGGAAAACTGCAGCCTCCGGCTGGTACCTGCAAGGAGGAGGGAGAGGCGGCAGCTGCCGCGGAGCTTGGCTCTGTCTGCCCTTCCTTGTGAATTAAGCCTGCCCCTGTGGGTAGCTTAGTAATACTTTTATTAATAGTTAATTACTCCCTTTGCCTTGCTGGGGAAATGAGACTCACTTCGGCCTCATAAATCCAGGCAGTGATCCTGTGCTAAAAGGCAACCAGAGGAGCGCCTTCTGGTGCCCCCTCCAATTGCTGTGCCTCCAGCGGTGGCATTTAGTGAGTGACAAATGCCTGCCAAGACTGTGGAGGGGAGGGGGGGTTGCATGGATGGAGAATGAAGTTGCCGGGCACGGGAGACCCTTGCTGGAGGGGGGGGGAACCACCAGCTGCCCCCACCGCTGCCCTCCTACTCCAGGGCTCCACAGCCTGAGAGCCCCCGTCACTGGGGGTAGGTTTCTCCGCCCCCTGGTGTCCTCGGGCAGGCTGCCCTCTCGCCTGCCTTGCAGTCCACCCTTGCTTCTCTGATCTCTGTTTCTGCTGTGCTTTGGAAAATGCCCAAATTGGTGTGCTCTTTACTGGCAGAGGGGGCCATAAATCAGGGCATAAAGCGCCTGCTTTGCATGCGGAAGGTCCCAGGTTCAATCTGTTCAAAGGCTCTGCGAAGGTATAAAGCAGCCAGGGGGGAGCCATCCGTCTCCCTGCTTGTATGTTGAGGGGGGGGGAGGTTCTCTGCCAGTGCAAGGTCTGTCCTAGCAACTGCCAGTGTGGAGCCTTAGAGCAGGTGGCATTGCCTGGGACCGACCCCACAGCCCCCACCACAGTGCGGGACCTCTCTCGATCTAGGCAAGGCAGTTCTGCCTGGCACTTTGGACAGTCACAGCCAGCACTGCAGCCTGACTTGGGAGAAAGCCGTTTCGTCTTTGCCTTGGGTCTCAGTGAGAAAGCTGGACTAGAAAGCAGAGGCCCCACCACACTGGAGAATACTGGAAATGTTCCTAGTATGACCCAAATGGGTGGTGGGCAGAAGTGTCTTGTGCTGACCAGGAATTGGGGGGGGGGTCTTGTGCCCTGGGTTCATTTTCCCGTGAGAAGCTGGGGCGGGGGAGGGGGGGACAGACACTGCACTGCCTCTTTGCAGGGAGGCTGTCCCACCAGTCAGAATTATCCCAACGAGTGTTTTTGTGCCAATCACTGCACCATCATGCTAGCAAGGGGAGGGCTTGCTGATATAAGCATTGGGCCTGGCTGCTGGAGCAGTGCTGTGCTGGATGGGGCCCCGTGGCAAGAGGAGAGCTGTGTGGTGGGAAAGGGGGGCAGAGGCTATGGCTCTGTGCCCCAGCAGTAGCTAGGCAGCACTGGCCCACTTCTCCATAGGAGAGAGAGACAGGTGGAGGGGCAGCTGGGAGCCTGGGAGCCCGTCTGGTAGGGGCAAGCGCTAGCAGCGTGCTGTTAAGCTGCTTCCGAGGGCGACACTGTGCTTGTATTAGCTGGCAGGCAGGCAGGTGGGTGAGCAGAGGGCTGGGCTGGGCTCTCCTCTCTTCCCAGCTACCTGCACTGCAGTCTAATGGGGGAAAGTGTTAACTGAATGCTCCAGCATACTGTCCAGGTAAGAGACCGGAGGTAAGTAGCTCTCCCAAATCACACCTCCCACCAGCAAATTAGAGAAGTCGGTGAGGCAGAAGAACTGGGTCCTCTCTCAGTGAAAACCACCCCCAGCTTCTGCTTGTTAGCTGAGTTGCATACTATTTAGAGAGGTGTGTGAGAGAGCCTGTGTTGCAGAGGATTTAGCCGTGTTAGTCTGTAGTTGCAAAATAGTAAAGAGTCCAGTAGCACCTTTAAGACTAATCAACTTTATTGTAGCATAAGCTTTCGAGAGCCACAGCTTTCTTTGTCAGAGGCAACTTTATTGTAGCATAAGCTTTTGAGACCTACAGCTCTCTCTCTACAGAAGAGGGGATTCAAGCTTGGCTCTCCCATAGCCTAGTCCAGCGCTCTAACCACTACACAACACTGTCACAGACTACTCTTTTGGGGACACCTGGCAGTCCAGGAGTCAGGGCTCTAAGTCAACGCAGTCTCTCCGGCACCGCTTCTCGGGCTCTCTGCCCCTAGTCCATCCCTTGGGGAAGCGTAGAGTCAGTGGACGAGCGTCCTCCCGGCATCCAGACCCGCGGAGTTGTGTGAACAGTTTCCACGGAACAGAGTTGACTCGTCTTGAGTGGGCATCTTGGCCTCATGCAGCTTCCTGCTCTTCACAGATGCAGGCAGCGGTCACCAGGCTGAGTTCAGCTGAGCAAGGCTGCGCTGAAGTTCCGACTGGAAACTCCTCAAGGCTTCCGAAGGCGGAAAGGCCGCCCCCCCCCCCTCCACGGGCTCTCCGTTCCCATGCCCGGCCTTGCGCGTGCAGAGCGCTCTTGGCGTGTTTCAGGGGGATTATTTGCGACCGTTCCTGTCTGTTGTCTACAGGGCTCCCTCTTCTAGAACAAGACCCTCAGAAAGACAAGTCAGATAAAGGATCTCAAACAAGAAAATCTTTATTCCCCTAACAAGATACAAAGCTAGAAAACTGAAGTGCCTGGGAAAGCGAAGCCGTAAAGCAGGAGCGAAGGTAGTCTTTGCAAAGCTGCCCTCCACCCTTGCCCAACTGGGTGGGCAGGTGGGGAGTCTATGGGGAAACGAAAGGAAAGGGGGAAATCGTACATTGGCTGCCCTGGAAAAAGGGGCCTGACGTGCCGAGATCCAGGGCAGGAGAAGCAGAGGCGGGCCTGAGGTGGGAATTCCCAGGGCACTGAAACTAGTCATGACACGTGGTACGCAGGAGACACATGACAGTCTGGGGGTAGAACTGGGGAAGGAGGTCCCGATGCAGCACCAGCAAGAAAGCTGGAGGGGCGGGGATATTCCGCATAGAGCTTTTTGAAGTGGCGACACGATCAAGGGAACGAGTTCTTCTTTCCTGTTGCAGAGTTTGAAGTTTGGGTGAATACAGACAGGATGTGTAACGTGAAATTCCAGGATATTCCTCTGGGGCCCAACAGATATCAGCGATCAATAATAATAACAATAACAACAGCATTTGATTTATACACCGCCCTTCAGGATGACTTAACACCCCCTCAGAGCAGTTTACAAACTATGTCATTATTATCCCCACAACAAAACACCCTGTGAGGTGGGTGGGGCTGAGAGAGCTCTGAGAGAGCTGTGACTGACCCAAGGTCACCCAGCTGGCTTCAAGTGGAGGAGCAGGAATCAAACCCGGTTCTCCAGATTAGAGTCTCACGCTCTTAATCACTACACCAAACTGGCTCTCTCCATGTTGTAGATTTTTTTTTTATCTCAAAAGCTTGGCTCTTTTTTCGTTATATACATCACTGTCCTCTTGCATTTCCACAGCAAGGGCTGCTGCTGAGCCCCTTCTCTCTCTGCCCCCCTGCAATCTCTGTGTTGTAGGCCACAACTGAGTGGGATCACTGGCCAGAGTAGGGGGCAGGCGACTGACTGGCCAGTTGAGAGGCCCAAGGCAACCCATCTCTCCTCCCCCTTGGCCCTGATACCAGAAGACTTTGCAACTGAAAGACTACATTACCCAGAGTGCTCAGGGGCATGCCACAGATGCTTGGAGAGACAGTATCGTGTGTAGTGGGTAGAGTGTTGGACTGGGATCTGGGAGTCCCGGGTCTGAATGACCATTCAGCCATGGCATTTCTCTGGGTCATCTTGGCGGGTCCCGCTCTTAGCTCTCAGGCTTGCTGGAAGCTTGGGGCTGTCTGGCTATGTGAAGTGCTTCCATCCGCCTGCTCGTTTCATGGAGCCCTTTATAAATCTAGCAGTGGAGATTTCATCTGGCGGAGAGGTGGCATGCCCCGCCTTGGCAGCCACAGGCTATCAGCGGAATGCCTTGTGCAAACCATAAGCGGCGCCTGATCAGATTAACGCCCCCTTACTCAACTTGTCCTGCCAGCAACTTAGGGGAGGGGAGAGGCTGCGCTGACCAAAGGCTTTGAACCTGAGACCGGGCAGCTTTTGAGGGGGGGGGGCGGGATTCTCCAGCCAGGAAGGCGTCACCCGGCGACCGGTGGAGAATGCTGCTGATGGGCCCCAGGCGCCCTCCCGAGCGGTGACTTGTACTTCTGACCCCGTGGTCGGAGCAGCAGCCCAGGCCATCGCAGGGTGTCCCAGTCCAGGCTGCGCGAAGGGAACGGGGTCCCCTCCTGGAACACCAGGGAAGACGGGAGAGCCCGAGGCGCTCTGCGTTGGAAGACGAGGCCGACGGCTGCGGGTGCAAGCCGGGGTCAGGGAAGGGCAGGTGGGTGAGTGTGGCGGAACAGACGCAGGCCGCTCCCGATCCTTCTGGTTGGCCCCGGAGGGCCGGGAACCCACCCCCGGCCTTCACTTGCACAGCTGCTCTGGGCGCATCTCCCGCGAAGCAGCGTCGAATGCTCCGCCCGGGGCTGCTCCGCGCCACGCTTGCCGCAGCAAGGCCCGGGAGGGGCGTGGCCTGGCCTGTCCAGAGACTCCCAGGCCCGGAGGGGCCCCGAGGGGCTGAGCGGGAATGCCCCGAAACACTCCAAGCGTTGAAAAGAATGGGCAGTGCTAAGCCGGCGGGCACATCCAAGCGCACACGAAGCCGAAAGAGGCGGGGAGGGACTGCCCAGCCACGAAGCCTCCGCCTGTGGGCAGCAGAGGGGGGCGCCGAGGGACCTTCCTGGGCAGGCAGCTGCGCCAGGCGCCAAAGTCCAGCCGGGAGGGAGCGGGAGAGACTTCTTGGCGCGGTTCCGCTGCGTTGCCCTCCCCCCCGCCCCCCGGGAAGCCCGTCGCCGGCGCGTCTCGTGGGGCGGGAGAGGGAGCCGAGCTGCCCCAGCCGGGCGGCCCACCTTCCCCGCACAACGCCAGGCTCCCGGCGGGGGAAGGGGGCCGTCTAGCAGCCCCCGAGGGCCGCGCCTGACCCGCCGCCCCTCTTCTCCAGGGATCCGGGGGAGAGAGCGAGGGAGGGGCGCCTTGGAGCCCCCCCCCCCCGGGCGGGGAAGCCCAGCCCAGCCCCCTCGCCTCCGGTCCAGTGTTCGGGAGGACTCGGGCCCCGCTCAGAGGTCGCTGCCCTTCGGCCCTCCCCTCGGCGCTTTGAGTCACTGCTCCCTCCTCTCGCCCCTGCCTGCCGCCCCTCTAGCCGGGCCAGACGAGGAGCCTGGTCTGGGCAGGATTGCCACGGCCGGGCACCCGGGTAAGGGCTTCGGTCACAGTTGGAGATCTTTAAAAAGGGGAAAGACCTTTATTCGACTAACACACATCTCTGTTAACAAGCGGCACAAGAGCATCAGGAAGAGACATCAGAACAGGAGCAGAACAGGTGCCGCAGAGAAGAACTAGGGACGGTATTCAAACGGAGACTAGTTAAGTTCCACACGCGGCTGGTTTAAGAAAAACTGGCTCATGGGGGCTTCATTGCGTTCCTCTCCATTTGCCTTGGATGAGGCGAGCCCGACCTTTGAACTCTTGCCCCCCCCCAGCTGGGAGAGGCGCTGTTCTGTATGCCCCCCACCACCAACTCAGGATATTAGAAGTGATCTTCCTTGCCTGTCCTGGGCAGGCGGGCGAAAGTTACCCCTCTCCTCCCCGCTTGTCTCCGCAAACGGAGGGGGGGGGCCCTCTCTCCTCTCCGCCTGTCGCAAGAGGATTTGGTGGCTCTGCCTCTTGGGGTGTTTGTTATTCCTGACCTCCTGCATCCCCTGATTGCAAAAGGTGCAACCCCAAAAGGGGGAGCAAACCTGCAACAACCCATATTCCTAACAGTAAACAGGAAGACGGCACAGCACAGGCGGGGCAGCCCAGCCCTGAGGCCCATCCAGTGGCGGCGCCCAGACGCTGGCGGGGCAGCAGCACCGCTGGTAGGTTCCCTGTGGACCATGCGGGGCGGGGGGGGGGAGACATATGTCCCTCCGCAAAGCTCAGATTGGACCGCAAGCTCGGTCATGTGACCCTCCCCCACAGACCCTCATCCTGATTGGGTCACCTGACCCAGCAGAAGACAGGAAGGACCCAGGAAACGGCAGGGCTGCCGGAGTGAGCCGAAGGCGCTTGGCAGCTTGCGCACTCCGGGGCGTTTGAGGACCAGCCCTTGCCGTGTCCCCTTTTCCCATTCTGCAAGACTGCAGATAGTAGCAGGGCGGCAAGGAGGGAACACGCCACTGTAGCCCAGTGGAGAATTTTGCACCTCCTGTTTAGCTCAGAGTGGAGGGGGACCCAAACGGAAAGGCATGGGTTCATGGAATCAGCTGCCTAGGGAGGTGCTGAGCTCCCCCTCACTGGCAGTTTTCAAGAAGAGGCTGGAGGAATACTTGTCAGAGATGCTTTAGGCTGATCCTGCACTGGGCAGGGGGTTGGACTAGATGGTCTGTGTGGCCCCTTCCAACTCTTATGATTCTAAGCCCCAGCGCCCCTTCGTGCATCATTCCCTCCAGTCGTATGCGCCGCGCATACTTGCCAGGGAAACAAAGAGGCATGCGCCGTGCCTCTTCCCTCCACTTCACCCACAAGCGCCCAGTGCGTTAATTACATCTTTTATTTCAAAATAATCTGATACTCTAGATCTGCTTGAACAAAACATTAGTGACTAGGTGCCCAGAACCCTGGCCTAGCCCCTAGAGGTCCGTGCTCCTGCCCAAGCGGCTTTAGGAAGCAAAGTGAAATCCCAAGCGGGCAAAGGCGTAGGGGCCCAGCCGAGCCGAGCCGAGCCTCCTTCTGGGGCAGGGAGGACTGATGTCTTCCCGCCTGCTTGGAGCAGCTTTCTTGGACGTTTGCAGCTCCCCGATTCAGCCAGAGACCCGCCCGTAGCCAGCTGCCCTTTCCTTTCCACAAGCTAGCCCAGAGGCAATGCCGGACATAAGGGAGCGTTTCCTGACTTCTTCTGCCCTCCGTCTTCCGGATGATTTTCTTGTTTAAAAGAATAAGTAGTTCTGAGTAAAACACAAAAAATAGTTCCGCTGGCTCGGAAAACGACTCTCCGTTATCCCGGTCGGAAGGCCATTTTGGAGAGTCTGCAGAGCGAGCCCCGGGGCAGGCAGGCAGCCAGGTCTGGGCAGGAGTGGGCGGGAGGGCAGGCAGGAGCTCCCCTTCAGTCGCGAAGCACCGAGGCGTGGGCCCAGAAGAGCCGGGCTCGCCAGGCTTCGGGCTCTCCTGCCACGGGGGTCCGCGGGAGCCAGTCCCGTGGACCCTGCCCCGTGGGGCGTGGCCCAAACCCACTCGGATGGCACTCGGGGCAGGGCAGCGCCTGGAGGCTGCGGCGCCTGTCTGGAGCAGCTACCTAGAGGCACCATCGGCCTGCGGAGCGGCCTGCGGCCAGAGAGGGCTGAGCCGAGCGCTGGGGTGTGCGCCACGCTCTGTGCCCCCCCCCACCCCCACGGCCCCGGGATGCGTGGGAGGGGTGGGCTGGGCCGCCGGCCGCTCTTCTCCTTCGCCTCGCTCCTCCTGCAGGGAGCAGCTCCCCCCACCCCCACCCCCACCCCCACCCCGCATCTAGAACCTGCCTTGCACTTCGCAGTCCTTTGCGTTTTTGAAATGCAATGTCTTCTTTTTGCTTGTTCTTTTTCCTCGTCTCTGCCTCACACCTGCTGGATCCCTTCAGAGCTGCCGCCAACTCTGGGGATTATGAGTGAATAATTCAAGCAGGACTCTCGGTTTGAAGTTTTACAGCCGGAGCTGGATATGCAACCTGTCCCCCCCCCCCCCCGCTCCCAACCCAGAGCCAGCGCGGAGCGGCAAGGTGAAAATTCCTCCCCGGAATGGGGCTCTCTCCATTCCCGTGCATGAGTTACGGGGCCCACTTATTAACAGGGCCAGCGACATACTGATGCCCCCCAAGAGGAGGGACCCTGGAGCACTTCCAGCGTGACACGGGGTGAGGGCTGCTCCGAGGCCCCCTGCCACCCCCCTGCACTTTGGAGCCCCACCGCAAAAGGCACGGGGTGGGGGACACTGCGGCACAGCTGGGCAGTCGGTGCCACTGTGAAGAGAAGAGGGGGGGCAGGCTGGCACGCGTCATGCCCCAGGCTTAGCAAGATTACAGCCAGAGCGACTTTCAGGCGCCTCCGTTTTGGACAGCGACTGGGCATGTCCCGTGGCTGTGGGGAAAAGCCCTCCCTACTTGCTCAGTGGCCGAGGAGGGAGACCGGAGGTCCCTGTGCCTCCGTGTGCTCTCTGGGCCATCGTGCAATAAGGAAACAGCCTTACACTCACGAGGGCGGGGGGGGGGGGAGGCCCAGTGTCAGCACCAGCGCCTGCAAACTGACCCGTGTTTCCTAGAGTGGCACCAAGTGTGCCATTCTCCCGGGTTCCTTGGCATGAAGCCATGTGGCCATTCACATTGTCTGCTGCCAGTTGTTGTTGTTTTCCTGGCAACGCACCCAACCCTGCAAAGATGCCTTTAAGGCAGCATTTTCCTAGCAAGTGTGTGGCCAGCACGTCGGCATTGGAAGGAAGACCCAGGATGAGTCCGGGACCCAGTGTGGGAGGGACCCACCAGAGGCACAGCTCCAGGCTTCCAGGGACTGTGTCAGGCAGAGAGCTGCAAGACGCCAGAACACACACAAGCGTTTCTTGCCTGGTCAGGCTGGGTCATTCCCTGCTGAAAGAAAAGCCCTCCATGCTCACATTGTATCTTCATACCCGTAAATCCATCTGTCACGTCTACGTGACACACATGATCCGGGGCAGTCCAGCACATGCACGGCGGTTCCAAAGGGCAGCTGGGTCTGGCCCCGCCCCACGGCCTGCCGGTCTGCCACTGTGGACTCGCTTTCCAAGTGTGCGAGGCTGAATTCCGGTCAGGAATAGGCAGCACGTAGAGAGATGCTGCTGACTCCTGCCTGCCTGCTCCCTTCTGCTGACTTGAGATGCCTCGAGGGCTGCCCTGTGAGGCCTCCTCCCGTGTAATGGAGAGACACGTGCAGGTCCAACCACTGTGGCAGATGACCACCCCCTCCCAAGCCGTTCCAGGCTGGAAGAAGGCTGGAGCAGCCCTGCCTGCCGGTCCTGATGTGAGCTGGGCCTGAGAACTGGGCTCCCAGCAAGGAACTCACCAGCACTCGTCCCGTCATGAGGGGGTGGAGGTGGGGGTGTGCATCATGTGGAGCGATGCCCCTGCCAGAGTCCCGGGCGCTGCTCATGTCCCTGTGGCTGCAGCCCATTAGCAAAGGGAGTCTCTGGGGTTCCAAGCAGCAGCTGGTGGGGGCTAGCTCTGTGCAACAGAACAGGCTGGGGACGGGCTGCTGCCTCCAGGGTCTGGGGCTGTATGAGCTGGGCTGGTCCAAACCTTATTTTGGCTGCAGCAGCCCCCCCTTCCTTATTTGTTATCTCCTTGGCAGAGCAGTCCTCCGTGTGATTCCTGGTGGCACAAATGCTGGGCTTTGGACCAGGTTCCACTCGAGGGCACCTCCCAGGGCACTGCCTCCTGATCTGTCAAGTCATAGCCAATGCATGGCGACCCCTGCTGGGCTTTTCAAGGCAAGAGATTTCAGCTGCCTCTGCGTAGCAACCCTGGACTTCCTTGATGGTTTCCCAGCCTAGTACTGACCAGGGCTGACCCTCTTTAGCTTCCGAGATCTGATGAGCTCTTCCGAGAAAAGCTGCTGCTTCAGAACAACGGTGCTGGATTGGACCAGGGACCCGTCTGGTGCAGCATATCCTGTTTCCCAGAGAGGCTGATGCCCCTCCAGCCAATGGCACTGATGGACCCCTCACCCCCACGACTGCCTCTAATCCCCTCTTTTAAAAGTGGGGGCTAAGGAGCAACTCTGTTCATGGCCCCAGCCAGCCCATCATTCCAGGCAGGTCCCAGGTCACCAAGGAAACCAGCAGCATCCATTCATTTCTATGGGGTGGGCTATTTGACCCCCCCACACACACACCAGGGAGCAGCGAGCTTGGCCGTGTCTTCAGAAGACCACAACAAGGGCTGAACCTCCAGCTGCCGAAGCAAACCACTGGCAAGACACGCAGTGCCGAAAAGTCAGTCCAGCAGGGGGGCTTTTGATCTGCTAACCTGTTAAAATGGCCTTCCAAGTTTTGGATTCCAAAAGGCTCCGGGGGACTTCAGGATTCCAGCCATGTGCTGCTCTGTTGAGGCTGCAGGGGGGGCTTGGAAGGTGACGCTCCCGGAAGCCCGACTGCCCCTCCTCTCCTGCCCTCAGGTGGTTCTCCAGGGTCCTGGGGAGGCAGCCTGGGAGACGTCTAGAAAGATGCTGGCAGAGAACTTGCTCTGAATCTGGGAGAGCATGCTATAAAGCCCCTCAGAAACCCAGGAAGCGGCAACGCCAGCAGCAAAGCGGTGCTGCTCCTCTGCAGCCACTGCATCAGCCAGCTCACAGCTGTCTCATTTGTTTAAGGTATCTTGTCACCTGATGCCTCCTAACTCTCAACCGCTTGCAGGGAGAACAGAATATAAATTGAATAAAATAAATAAATAAATAAATTTACTGTCTCAGGATCAGGCAGTTAGCCGTGACACCTTCGCCAAGTTTTTTTGTTGATAAAACACTCTGATCTGTTGAATACGCTCTGATCTGGATGCCTGCTGTAATACAGGCAAAGCAGATGAAATGCTTAATGCACCGTCTGGTCAACTTATGGGCCATTCAGGCTCAGTTACAGTGTCAGATATTGACAGGATCCTGGGATTTGTGAAAACCGTTCCATGTGCTCTGGATCCCTGCCAGTCCCGGCTGCCAAAATCCTGTACAGTCCACATAAATGAGTCACCAACTCAGGGCATCTTTCCTCGGCCACTCAAAGAGATGGTTAGGCAGCCACGACTGTGAAAAAAACATTCCTAGTGGAAAATGATATGGCCAGTTATCGCTCAGGCTCTCATCTGCCCTTTCTACACAGAGAGATTGAGGCAGCAGCAGCGGATCAGCCCTGGGTCTTCTTAGATAATTCTTGTGCTCTGGACTAGAGATGGGCACAAACCACACAAAAAAACCCCAAACCATAAGGTTTGTGATTCATGGGCTTTCACAAACCAGGAACCACGAACTGGCACAAACTGGGGCTAGTTTACAAACCAGTTCGTGGTTTGTGGGGTTTAAATGCCCCTTTCCGGCTGCTTAGCAGCGGCAGGGAAAGAGGCATTTGACAGTTTAAAGGGCCCTTTCCTGCCTTGCAAGTGGCAGGTCCCTTTACACTGTCAGCCGGCAGGTGGCAGAGAGGATCCCCTGGGGAAATGGCCATTTAAACTGCCCCTTTACGACCCAAATGAACCAGTAGACCAGTTCGTGGATGATCATGGAAACGAGCTTCCACGAACCATTGGTTCACGAACCAGCGTGGCTTGTGCGTTTTTTTGGGTCATAATTCGATTCGTGCCAATCTCTAGTCTGGACCCTTTTCAGTCTGGTTTCAGGCTGGGCATGGGACAGAGATGGCTCTGGTAATATTAACTGATGACCTCCGTCTGAATGTAGACAAAGGCCGCGCTTCCTTGTCGCTCCTCCTGGATCCACCTGCAGCCCCCCTGATACTTGGTTGAGGCATGGAGAGGCAGACGTGGGTGTCAGGAGATGGGCCGTGGAGAGACTTAATTTGTTCTTTGTGGTACGGACTCATAAGGTTGCTGTTGGAGTGATCTCCAGAGTGGGAATCACCTTGTGGGGTTCTGCAGGGTGCTACAAAGCCCTACACGGACTGGGACCGCCTCTCCCCATATGAACCCCAGAGGACTCTCCGTTCTAGTGATAAACGTCTGCTAAAGGTCCCTGGCCCCAGGGAGGCCTGCCTGGCGTTGACCAGGGCCAGGGCCTTCTCGGTCCTGGCCCCAGCCTGGTGGAAGGCTCTGTCCGATGAGACCAGGGCCCGGCAGGATTTGTTATCCTCCCTCCAGGCCAGACAGAGCTGTTCTGCGGAGGATTTCTGGAGGGAGGATTTGTTATCCTCCCTCCAGGCCAGACAGAGCTGTTCTGCTAGGTGTAGAGACGGCGCTAGGCGGAGCCCCCTGGCCGGTTGATCGCAGAACAAGCCCTCCCGGCTAGCAACACCCCCCTCTAGTAAGCAGTCCTTGCTGCGATGCTCTGGAGAAGGGCAAAGGTCGGTCGGTTGGATTTTGTGCTGCTAGGTGTGTGTGTGTGTGTATAAATGGTCCTGGCCCCAGCCTGGTGGAAGGCTCTGTCCGATGAGACCAGGGCCCGGCAGGATTTGTTATCCTCCCTCCAGGCCAGACAGAGCTGTTCTGCTAGGTGTAGAGACGGCGCTAGGCGGAGCCCCCTGGCCGGTTGATCGCAGAACAAGCCCTCCCGGCTAGCAACACCCCCCTCTAGTAAGCAGTCCTTGCTGCGATGCTCTGGAGAAGGGCAAAGGTCGGTCGGTTGGATTTTGTGCTGCTAGGTGTGTGTGTGTGTGTATAAATTGTGTAATGTTGGATGTTTTATGGTTTTAATTGGTATTAACTGTTTAATGCATTTTATACTGTATATGGTTGTAATCCGCCCTGAGCCTGCAGGTGTGCGGAGGGCAGAATATAAATCGAATATAAATAAATAAATAAAATGAACCTTATCCCCATGTTATCCAGCCTCTATGTAAAACCTTTAGGAGGAATCATTCCCAGTGTTAGAACTGGATGTCATCAGGGTGCAGACGACACCCGGCTCGGTATCTTTCTACCCAGCCAATCCCCTGGTCGATGCAGGAGGCGGTCTGGCGTCTCCCTGCCTGACAGCTGTGGACAAACAAACTGAAATGGAAGTGATGCTGGTCAGATAGGAGCTCTTGAAGGACATTTTGCTCCCTGCTTCTGATGAGGTTCAAGTGGCCCTTGCTGATTCAGTTAAGAGCCTGGGAGTTATACTGGATCCAGCACCTCTGATCGAGAAGCAAATTGGTACATCTTGGGTGGTGGGGGGAGAGAAACCCGGTGCTTTCTTCCAGTTTCAGCCACATAGATCCAAACCACAGTAACGTGAAGACTAGACTACTGCAATGCATTCAGCATGGGTCTCCCCTCGGTCACCTCAAGGACTCCCAACTGGTGTAGAACATGCAGCTCAGTTATCAGGGGTTGGTGGCACAATGCGTATTTAGTCCCACTTTGCAGTCGCCCCACTGGCTGCCCACCAGTTACTGGACTTGGTTCACGGTCTTGGCTGTCGCATACAAAGCCATTCATGGCCGACTGCCTCTCTCTCTCTCTCTCTCTGCTCTGCCGCAGCAGCTTCACTCAACTGAACCGGGCCTTCTGCAGGTGCCACCTGGCCCATGGGCAGAATCAACAGCTGCCCGGACACGTGTGTTCTTTGTGGGGTTCCACACCTTATGGAACGGCC
This sequence comes from Eublepharis macularius, assembly GCF_028583425.1. Lineage (NCBI taxonomy): Eukaryota > Metazoa > Chordata > Lepidosauria > Squamata > Eublepharidae > Eublepharis > Eublepharis macularius. Next base: position 174,948,816 of record NC_072794.1, on the reverse strand, counting down.
TTCCTGAAAAGGTCAGGAAGGCTCCCATGCTACTGACTTTCCACAAACTATACGAGGACTTTCTCACCCAGGAAGGAGGACTGTACGGTAGGGTAAGGAAATGGTTCCGAGAGGAGCTTTGAGACTGCCCTGCCGCTTGCTGCCTGTTCTTTCTAGGTGATTTCGGCATCGTTTTCTGTGCCGTGTTTCTGTATTACTTCAGCTCTGCACCAGATTTCTCGTTTTCATTTTCTGCAATCAAAATACGTTGCCCTGTTTATGGGATGCCCCAGAGGCTGATCCCATTGACTTATACTGTGCAATCCGCCTTGAGTCTCAGCGAGAAAGGCAGGCTACAAGGGAAGCGAATAAATAGGGAGGCAGTGTTATGTAGTGGTTAGAGTGTTGGGCTAGGATCTGGGAGGCCTACGCTTGAATCCTTGCTCTGCCATGGAAGCTCACAGGGTGACCTTGGGCCAATCACACCCCTTCCGCTGAACCTACCTCAAAGGGTTGGTGTGGCGATAAAATGGAGGTGAGAATGATGGAAGCGGCTTTGGCCCTCCCTGGGGAGAAGGGCAGTGTATAAACACAGTAAGTAAGTGAGTGAAATATATGCGACTCCTCACTAAAATCAGCCACTCCCCCTGGAGACTGGAAGGTGTGTGCGTGTTGCACCTCACCAAGTCACTTCCAACGTATGGCCACCCTATGAATGAAAGACCTCCCAAATGTCCTATAACTGACAGCCTTGCTCAGATCTTGCAAACTGAGGGGTGTGGCTTCCTTTACTGAGGCACGCCTTCCGATGCTGGGCCTTCCTCTTTTCCTAGCATCATCGTCATTCCCAGAGAGTCTTGTTTTCTCATGATGTCAAGAGGGGAACCCGGAAATTGCAAGCCAGTTAGCCAAACGCCTGTCCCAGGCAAACTAGTAGAAACTGTAATCAAAGACAGAATCGTTGGGCACGTAGAGGAACAAGGCCTGTGGAGGGAAAACCAGCATGGCTTCTGAAAGGGAAGTCCTGCATCACCAGTCTTTTGGAGTTCTTTGAGAAAGAAGCGTGCAGAGAACGGTGCCCCAGTGGACTACTTGACTTTCTGAAGGTTTTTGACAACCTTTGGCTCCTCCCTCAAGCCTCAGCCGGAAGCCCCTCCCACTAGGACCACATGTGAAAGGAAGGAAGCTGCAGAAACATGGCAAACCCCAGACAGCTACAGAACCCCAAGGCCCAAGCAAAGGGGCCTCTTGCACCAGTTCCTTGTTGCGCTCCTCCTGTGGGCCCCTGTGTTTGTGCACTCCGCAAGCTGCTTTGCAAGAGTTCCAGAGCTCTTCATCAGGCTGGATGGGTCTGGCCTTCACGTGCAAGGAGACAGGCAGCAGCCAAACAGGTCAGGCAGATGTGGGGGTGGCTTCAGTGACGTTCCAGGGATGCACCGAGCACCCCTGGCCTGTTTCCCACGGTTGTTAGTGCCCCTCACAGCTGCATTTGAAGAGGAAGCTCCCCAGGATCATCGTGTGTGTGTGTGTGTGTGTGTGGGTATGTGTGGCTCAGTGGGAGAGCACCTGCTTGACATACAGAAGGTCTCAGGTTCGAGCCCTGGCAGCATCTCCAGTTAAAGGGGATGAGGTCGTAGGTCGTCATGCGAAAGACCAACACTGAGCCACTACCGGTCTGAGAGGGCAATACGCACACTGATGGACCAATGGTCGGATCCGTACGAGGCCCCTCCCTCCCTCTCCCTCCCTCCAGAGATCTCTGCCATCCAGCCAGAAATAGCTCACAGGCTTATCCCAGGCTGGGCCTGCAGAGGGCTCCAACCAGCCAGCCTGTGGAACTCAAGGCCACAAGCGGGGAGGGACTGCTAAGGCCTGAAGCCTCTGCTGGGAGAGGAGCTGGAAGGCAGAAGGGTGGAGCCTTCTTAGACCGAAGCATCCCCATCTGTCTTGGCAGCCCTTCCTACGGCCAGCCAGGCCACTCTGGAGGCATCTAAAGCAGCTTCCCGGGCAGGTGCCTGTGCTGGCTCTGCGGTGCCTGGCTCATCCCCATCCCGAGGCAGCCGCGGAGGCAGCAGGCAGGTTTTACATAAAGTTCAATTAAATATTTGCTTTATAATTGCACAACAAATTATTCATAAAGGCCTTGGAATCTAATCACGTGGCGGCAGCTCTGTAGAGTCTGCAAACGGGAGAATGAAGAGCAGGGAGCAGGAGAGGCAGGCGCAGGGGCTGGGCCACCGGAGGGGCCTGCCTCCAGCACAGCGAGAAAACCGTGGGGGGGAGGAGCTGCCCACAGAAGTGGTGTGGGTGGAAGTACCAGGCCAAAGGAGTTTCTTCAAAGTGGGGGTGTAGTCTCACCCACCCGATCACCCCCTTGAGGCTGATCTTGAGAGAGAGAAGGGAATAAAGGAAGTAACTAAAGCAGATGTTGCCATACTGGGCGACTTCAGCGACCCCCACGGTGACTGGCTGAACAGGCCTGGAGTCACACTGTAGAAATGAGATGTCTAGACCTCCTCGCAGGCTGTGCCCTGGCACAGCTGGTCACAGGGCCAGCCAGAGGGGTGGTGATGCCGGACTCGGTTCTGAACAGGGCTCAAGACCTGATGAGAGACGTATATATTGTTGCACCAATTGGGAACAGTAATCAAAATGGAATTAAGTTCTGCATTCTTGTCAATGGAAAGTTACCCCTGAAGTCTAAAACACTAACATTTGATTTCAAAAGAGGGAACTTTACAAAACTGATGGGAACATTTAAAAGGAAGCTGACAGGAAAACACAAGGAAGTCAGATCCTTAGAGGATGGCTTGGAAACTATTTAAAACTACTAATTGAAGCCCAGGTGGAATGCATTTTCCAGGTTAGAAAAGGTACTACCAAGTCTAAGGGAATACCTGCATGGTGAACAACCCAAGTCAAGGAAGCCATAAAAACCAAAAAGGCTTCTTTTAAAAAGTGGAAGGTCTGTCCTAATGAAGTGAACAGACGGGAGCAGAAGAAATGTGAGTTGATAATTAGGTATGCAAAAAGAGAACTTGAGGAGTAGGTTGCTAAAAGCATCAAGACCAAAAAAAAAAAGCATTTCTTTAAATGTATCCAGAGCAGGGAACCAGCCAGGGAGGCAGCGGGGCCTTTGGGTGACCAAGGAATAAAAGAACTGCGAAAGGAAGAGGGTTCGGGCTCTCTGGAAAAGTCAATCGTGCTGGGGAAAGTGGAAGGCAGCAGGAAAGAGGGAGGCCTAAAAGGAGAGGGCTGGACTCGCCACGTCCTCCCCTTTGCAAGACCTGAGCAAGGCCGTCAATGATAGGACATTTCGGAGGACTTTTAGTCATAGGTTCACCATAGGTCAGTAGCGACTTGACAGCACATGACACACACACACACAAAGGAAAATGGGAAGACAGCAGAGAAGCCCCATGAATTCTTTGCATCTGTGTTTAGTACGGGAAGCGTGGGGCACGTACCACGCAACAACCATGACTTTTAGGAAGGAGGCTGAAGAAGTGGCTGAAGTGATATTTTAGATCTACTGGGGCAATTGCAAACCAGGACGTCTCCAGGCAGTGATGGCGTGCGCCCGAGAATTCTTAGGGAACTCGAACGTGAAGGCCTACTAGTACTACCCCACATACGTAACTTGTTACTAAAATCAGTTGCTGAACCAGAAGACTGTAGCAAGTGTTACGCCAATGTTTAAAAAGGGATCTAGATGGGAACCAGGAAATGACAGGCCAGTTAGCCTCGTGTCTGTCCCAGGTAAAATGGTAGAAACTGCCATCAAAGACAGAATTATAAGGTACACAGAGGAGCAAAGCATGGCTTTTGCAAAGGGAAGGCGTGGCGTTCTTTGAGAAAGTGAACAGGCATGGAGATAATGGCGATCCAGCAGACATTACTTACTTGGACCTTCCAAAGGTTTTTGGTCGTGTTCTTCACAAAAGACTCCCCTATGGAATTCCAGGTGTGTGTTTGAGCAAAAGTTCTTGTGGCAGCCACGTGAATAAGCAAAAATTGTTGCTATTAAGAATAGCATTACTGATGGCCGCGGGGCGCCAAGATGTGTCCTGCCCCACAACTGAGTGTGACTGGGAGAGTTCGGGGGGGGGGGGGGCGAAGACGAGACTGAAATACTCTTGAAATGCTCAGTCTGGTTGCAGGCCTGCCTTGGAGACGGGCTCCGCTCTGGGCACCCGTCTCCCTTCCCAGTTGGGTACAGCGGCTACATCCCCGTAGATGTCATTAGACCCACTAGCGACATTCAAGGCTTTTCAAGAGGTTGTGGGATGGCAATATGGCACACACACACACACACGTTTTGGCCAGCAGGATACAAAGGTGCCATCAGAGAGGCAGAATCCGTTGCCTGGCTCTTACATATCACACCTCCTGGGGCTGTGTACATTCACCCTTCTCGTTGGTGGCTGCTTTTGTCCTGGACCAGTGTCCAGATGCCCTCACCAGGTGGATAAAGGAAGTGGAAACAGACCTCAGAGAAGATGGAGGTGAGTCTGGCCATGCCGGCAGGTATTCTAGAGAGGACTGACCGCTTGGTCTTAATTAGATGGGAGTGAAATCACCTTGTCTGAGCTAGTAAAAAGCCTCAGACCTATTTTGTTTTTTGGAAAACCAGTTCTGGCTATGGCAGAGTCCCTCCTTTCACTTGCACCTGGTCAGGAAATTGTCCTCCCTTCTGGACGGGGCTGATTTGGTCACACTGATCCAAGATACTGTCCTGTTGCCTCTAAGTGGGATCCTGCAACCTCAAGACAAAAGAATCACAGGACTGCAGCTGAACACTGGCCGAGCAGGAGCCACCAACGGGATACAGCTGCAAAAAAGGCTAATGCGATTTTAGACTGCATTAAAGGACACACAGAATCCAGGTCACAAGAAGTAATTTATTTCATGCTAGTAAGACCTTATCTGCAGTCCTGTGTCCAACCAATCTGGACCGGGTTAAAGAAGGGCCCAGGAAGAAAGCCAGAGGCCTGGAAAACAAGTCCTGTAAGGAAAGGTTGAAGAACTGGATATGCTTAGCCTGGAGAAGCCCTCTTCAAGCGCTGGAGGGGCTGCTGTGTGGAAGAGGGCAAAGCTTCATATTCTGCTGCCCCTGAGGGCAAGACCAGATCTAACCGGCTTACGTCCCAGGAGGGCAGAATGCAGTTGAACATTCCCAGAAACTTTTGGGTGGGAGCCTGGCTCCATGGCAGAGCATCTGCTTTGCGCGCAGAAGGTCCCTGGTAGGTAGGTGATGTCAGGGCCTTTCCTTGCGAGTCCTTAAGAAGGGCTTCAAAAGGGAGTTTTTCCAGGGCACACGTGGTTGGAATGAGGCAAACTGTGCTGTTGGCTGGAACAGATGCAGACAAGGCGTTTCGTAGGAGCTGAACTTTCTAACTACTGCAGCAGCAGAAACTGAAGTTCTGAACATAAGAAAAGCACTTCTGGATCAAACCCGGGATCTAGCATAATGTTCCCTTCAGTGCGCTACCAGATGCCTCCACACGCGGGGCAGGAAGCAACAGACCCTCTCGGCTATTTGCTCCCAGGGCCTGGAATCCAGAGGAAATCCCATCCTCCCATTCGTTGTATATTTGCTTTATTTTATTCATGTCTAGCCCACTTTTCTTGCTGAGAGTTGGCAGATTACAAAGCAGAAAAGTTCAGCCAGACAGCGTGACATCGAATAAACAGTGTTGTACAACGACAATTACAGGCTTGGAAAACAACACAGATAAACAAAGAAAAACCTGCCTAAGACATGATGACACACCATCCAGCAACTGATTCGTTGTTGTTGTTGTTGTTGTGTGTGTGTGTGTGTTTGTTATCCCCCTTTCTCACTGAGGCTCAGGGCTGACTACAATGAGCAGCTGAGGATCTGGCCCATTTGCAGGGTGGTACCGGCTGAAGGTCCGGCTCAGAGGACTGAAGCTGTCATGGGGGAGCACGAGAGGAGAGGCAGGAACCCCTGTCCAGGGCCACGAAGGGCTTGGAATGTGGCAGCCCGAACCCTGAACCGAGCCCGGTAACTGATGGGCAGCCGGTGGAATGACTTGAAAACTGAAGTGACCGGCATGCTCTCCTGAGCTCCCACGCGGCAGCATTCTGTGCCAAGTAGAATCTCTGAGCTGGCTTCCAGGGCAGACTTGCGCAGTGTGCATGACAGTAGTCTAGTTTCAGTTTTACTGTGGAGTAGACAGGGCCGGATCGACAGGGGAGCAGGGGGGGTAGTCTTCCCCTGGCGCCGCCAAAGAGGGGGCGCCGGGCACAGCTGCCAGCCCTGGGAGCATGCTGCCAGCCCCAGGAGCGCGCCGGCCTTTTGTCTGCCTCAGGAGGCTGGGAGGCCGCCTGCGCCGTTCGCCTGTCCCCCCCCGCAGCAAGCTGGCTGTCCCGGCGTGCTGCGGTGGCGGCAGCACGAGTGGCTTGGAGTCCACCCGCGCCGTTCCTCAGGACAAGGGGCGCACAGCAAGCCAGCCGCCCCTTGTCCTGCAGGGCAGGTGAACGGCGCGGGCAGCCTCTGAGCCACTCGCGCTGCGGCCAGCTCCGTGGAGTGCCGGGACAGCCAGCTTGCCACGGGGGTGGCGGGGGCACCCCAGTGCGATGATGTCACTGGAGTGACATCATCACGCAACTAGCCTGACTACGGTTGCCCTGGGCGCTGGCAACTGTAGATCCAGCCCTGGGAATAGATCCAGGTAACCAGATCAGCCAAGTTAAGTTAGGGGACCTTCTGGGCTAAAAAAGTTGGAAGAAAACGCAACTTGCTCTCTTCCTCCATAAATCCATCTAATCCCCTTTTAAAGTCTTCTGAAGTATGTCATGTTCTGAAAGTAAATTGTGCCGTTGTTGGAAGGACTCTGTTTCCTCTATGTCTTCATTTGTAGGTGACAATAAAATAGTTAATCCAAATCTTAAAAGGCAAAGGAGGCCTTTCCAGAGGGGCTGAAAGCAGAGACAGGCCGGCCTTGACGTGGTGGTGCCGCCTTCCAAGGTCAGAGGCATCAAAAGGGGGAAGGCTGGAGATGAGGCCTCCCCCAGACCCCCCCCCCCCTGTGTGGCCCTCTGGAGAACAGAGGGCGAGTGTGCAGGGACAGTGCCAAAGGGGCATCAGCGCCCCACCCAAACCCCGCCACCCAGGCCAGCAGGGATTCTGAGAGGAGGGAGAGGGAGAAGCGAAGCCACACCCGGGCAGGCCGAGAGGGAGGCACGCTCTGGGCGTTCTTTCGGAAAGTGAACAAACAGGCAGATAACAGGCCTGGTAGAGATGATATGCTTGGACTTTCGACAGGCTTTTGGCAACCTTCCTCACCAAAGGCTCCTGTGCAGTCACGGAATAAGAGGACGGGGCCTCTTATGGATCAGAAATTGGTTAAGCAACATGGAACAAAGAGCAGGAATCAATGGACAGTTCTCGCAATGGAGGGACGCGAGCAGTTGTGGATTGAAAAAGGAAAACTGTGCTGGAGATTATTAGGAAAGGGGTTAAAAATAAAACTGCCGTTATTATAACGCCCCTGTGCAGATCTGCAGTGGCCTCCTTTGGCATGCTGTGCGCAGTTCTGGTCCCCGTATCTCCAAAAGGGCATTGCAGAGGTGGGGAAAGTGCCGGAGAGGGCAACCGAGACGATGGAGGGAACGGAGCACCTCTCCTGTGAGGAAAAGCTGAACCATTTGGGAGATTTCAGGCTTGAAAAGAGACAACGAAGGGGTGGGGCGGCCGGGCGGGGGACGTAAGAGAAGTTTAAATTATGCAACCAGCGTGGAGGGTGGACAGAAACTTTTTCTCCCTCTCTCCAAAAAGAGAACTTGAGAGCATCCGATGAAGCTGACGGGCAGGAGATTCCAGACACACCAAAGGAAATACTCGTGTGCAGAAGAAGGGATGGAGGGGTGGGATTTGCTGCCACAAAATGTAGCAAGAGCGCAGGCAGAGAAATGGCGGTCTATTGGTGGCTGCCATCCATGGTGTCTGAAGGGGACCTCCACGTCCAGGGGCAGTCAACCTCTGACTCCCAGTGGCAGGAGGCAGCGTTAGGCCTCTACGCCCTGTGTTGGGCGCTTCGGGGCAACTGGTTGGTTGCTGGGCTGTGAGGCAGGAGGCTGGACTAGACGGGCTGCTGCTCTGGCCCCGCGGGGCTCTTCTGTCCTTTCTCTAGTGTGAACAAGCGGAGCTGATAGCAGAATGGGAGTCCCGGAAGGCACCGAGGGCCATGGGATGCTGTGCCCAGCATAGAGCAGGTGTGGACAGAAGCGGCTTCCAGACCCATCCCACTGGGGCTGGGCTCTTCCTCAGGGATCTGGTGCCCTACAGCCTTGGCAGCAAGAGGAGCCGCTCTTGGCAAGGTGAAGCAGGGAAGGCTGGCACTGGTGCTGGGCCCCTCCACAGCCAGGAATGCCCCCACCTGCCTGGGGGTGGGTGGGTGGAAGTCTGGGCCAGCGGTTGGGGGGACAGCAGCCCTCCCCCTCCCCCTCCTCGCACCGGCCCGGCTTGCCCGGGGGGGGGGGCGGGAAGGGCTGCGACATTCCTCGGCGGAGGTAGAGCCCCCCCTCCGCCAGACCAGGGCTGCAGGCCGGGCCCGGGAGCCCAAGAGGCTCCTCCTCGAGGGGGCCCTGGCTGTCGAAGGGGCCCGCCGGGTCCGGGAAGGAGACTGCCTCCGAGCTCCCCACGCCTGCCGGACCTCCTCCGGCCGCTGACCCTCCGGCGGGGCGCCCGAGAGGGCTGCCCAGGAAGCGAAGGGCCGCCGGGGCGCTCGCTGGGCAGCGGGGAAGGCTGCAAGGGCAACCGAGGCCGGCGCTCCCGGGGGGCGGCGGAGGCGGGCTGGCGCAGGGCCCGCCCGGTGCGTCGCTTCTACGGCCTTCGCGCCGGACCCCGCGGCCGCCGCCGGCTCCGCTGCTCGCAATGTCCCGGGCCGACCGCAGGGGGCGCTGCGACACCGGCAGTGACCGCCGCCGAGATACGGAGCCTCCTCCGGCCGGGCGACGGCGCCCGTTTCCCACGCCACGCGCGCCAGAGCCGGGTCGACCCACGAGCCGGGTCGCCCCCCCCCCGGCTGCGCGATGCACGCGCCGGCCGCTCACACGTGCATTTCAGATCCATAACGCGCGTTCGCCTAAAACGCACAACGCGCGGGGAGGCTTTGGGAGTCGGCGCGCGGAAGCAGGCCTCCGTCCCCAGAGCACGCGCAGCGCCGGCGGAACGCTCGGGGCATGTGCAGAGCGCCTCTCTCGGCTCCTCTGGCCACCCGCCTTCCGGGTCATTCCGAGCCCCGGAGGCCAGGCAGGCAGGCAGGCGTCGCCGAGCGGCCTTCGAGGGAGCCCAGCCCCGGCCGCCAAGGGCAGCGGCGCCGACTCTGACCGGCAGCGGCTCTCGGGCCCTTCGCGCCACGGGCGACCGCAGCCTCCAGGCCGGCCGCTCCCCGCCTCCGCGCCCCGCCCGCCCCGCAGCCTCCCCGGCCGGCCTCTGGCTCGGCGCCCGGCGCCCCCGGCCTCCAAAGGGAGCCGCCGGTCGGGCGCCGCAGCCGCCGCTAGAGGGAGCCCAGGAGCCGCCCCTGCTGCCGGTCCGGCCCGCCGCCGGCGCCCCCGCAGGGCCGGGCCAGGGGAGACCTGGGTGGCGCGCAGCCGGGCCGGGCCGGGCCGGGCACCTCCGCCTCTCGCCGCGGCTGGGGCCGGTCTGCCTGCCCGCCGCCGGAGCCGCCCGCCCGCCCGCGTGGTTCCTGGCCGGCCGCGGCTCCGCCACCCGCTGCCCACGAGGCGTCCTCGGCGCGCCTCCCTCGCTCGCTCGCTCGCTCCCTCCGTCTCGGGCGAGGCCCCTTCGCGGGGAGGGCCGGGCTGGGCCGGCTGACGGATCGCCGGGCCGGCCGTGCGCTCTGCGCGCTCCAGCGGGGCTGGGCTGGGCTGGGCTGGGCTGGGCTGAGCGAAGCGAGCGGCTGCCCAGAGATCCCGCCCCGCCCGCCGCCGCCGCCGCCGCCGCCACGGGCTCGCCGCTTCGTGCTCCGCCCCTCGCCGGGGCTGTGCCGCCAGCCGCCGCCGCGGCCGACCGGGAGATGCAGCGTCCTTCCCGCCGCCGGAGCAGCCGCCCGCCGCCTCCCGCCTGCCTTCCCCGAGGTAAGCCGGCCGAGCCCCGTCGGGAGCGCAACTTCCCGCCGCCGCTTCGCAAACTTTGCTCCGCGCCGCCGCCGGGAACGCTGCCGCCCGCCGCCGCCGCCCCAAGCCGGGCAGGCTGCCTCGCTCGCCCCCAGCCGCCCGGGCGGGGAGGGGCCGGAGCCCCTGCCGGGCCGGCTTGGCGGGCAGGTCGGGGCGCTCCCGGCGTGCCCGGGTGCCTGCGGGCGTGAGCCGGGCCGCGCGGCTGGCTGTGCCGGGGGGGGGGGGTCCCGGCGAGGCGGCATGCGTTGTCGGGGGGGCGGGGGGGGGGCGCCGAGCCCTGCGAAGAGGCGGGTGGCCTTGGTGCGGGTGGCCTACCTCGTCGGGTTGTTGTGAGGTCTGGCGTGAGCCGCAACTCAGTCTCTGTTGGGCGCCGGCAGTGGCATTTGCGGGGAAGGAGCCCTCCGGGAAGGCCGACCCAGCAGGTGGCTGCCACGGCCTGCGTGCCTGTGTGTGTCGGGCAGGGCTGGGGAAAGCCTCTGCCCTGTGCCCACGTCTGGCCTGCTGGGCTGCCCTCTTTGCCAGGGCCCTGTGCCGGCCATCTATAGAGGAACCCAAGGAGGGTGGGGTGGGGCAGGCCCCATGGGGGGGGCGCCATGGGTTACTGTTGACTTGGAACTCTTCAGTGTTAAATGGACCCCCCCACACACACGCACACGCACACGCACACAGCAGCAGCCTTAAGCCCTTAGGGCAGCGGTGCCCAGAGCTTCCTTGGTTTCCGTAGACCTTCAGCCTCTGCTGGTTTCCTCCGTGGGACCTGAAGTGGCTTACAACATGCTTCCCGGCTCCCTTTCATCCTCACCACTCCCGCCCTGTGAGGTGGGCTAAGCTGAGGGTTTGTGACAGGCCCAAGGGGATTTGAACTCGGGCCCCAAGATCCTAGTCTGTGATTCTGGCAACTGCACCACACTGGCTTTCTCCTGTGGAACTCTCCCTGCCTCTAGCTGGTGTGCCTGGTGCTCCCTCTCATGGCAGGCCGGGGCACTGGGGGAGAGCCTGGCCACCACAGCCCCCCCCCCAATAGGGTCTCCACCGCACAGTATTGGGGTTGTGCTTCCAGTGGTTCCAAGCGTGGCCCTTTCCTGGCTGTGGATGCTGGTTGAGTCTCGGGGCTGCCGGTCCGTGCTCTGTTCTGAAACCAGAGGCCTGTGTCCCGGGTCATTCTGGCCCTGCTTGGCTCGTGGTCTGGGGGCTGGGGGCCAGGGGGCGTCCAGATGCTCCTTGAGTTCTTTCCTGGTGTCCTGGCTGTCCTCCCTGGCACGAAGGCGGAAGCTGCCCCTTGGCCAGGCGGGGTTGGAGTATGGGGTGGGCTGAGGCTTTGCATGTGGCTCAGTGGTGCTGCTCGTACCGGGAGGCAGATTGCAGACCTGGGAGGCGTGTGGGGAGGAGCCCCTCCGGAGGCCAGACTCCTTCCAGTGCGTGAGCAACACTCCAGGCAGGTTTCTGTAGCGCCTTCCAGCTGTGCTAGGGAGGCAGGGGGTGGCAAGCCCCCTCCCGGGACTGCAGCGGGTGCTGCGACTCTTGGGGGGCACTTAACCGTGGGCCTCCAGGGCTGCGCTTCCTTGGAGTGGCGTGCCCCCAGTCCCAGCACGTGCAGGCGGGAGCAGATCCGCTTCGCTCGTGTTCTGAAGAGGAGTTTGGTGTGTGCGACTTGGATCTTCTGGTGATCTGGTGGAGGGCTGAGGGTCCTGCTGGGTTTTGCCTAGCCGGCTTGCCTGTCTGTTGGCCGTTGAGCAGTTTCCAGCTGGCCCAGTTCTCTGGGGTAGTTTCAGCCGCAAAACCTCCAGTTGGGGCTGCTGCTTTGGACACGGCCCTGCTCCCCCAGACCCCGAGTGGGGCTCCCTGGCACTGGAGAGTCGCCCGTGGGACGGGAGGCCCCAAGTGCATGGCTGCTGCTCTCAGCCTGCCTGCCTGCCTTTGTGCTGGGCTGGGCTGGACTGGCTCGCGGGTGTGTGTGTGTGTGTGTGTGTGAGAGAGAGAGAGAGCATTGGTGGGGTTTGTGTGGCCATGTAGTGGGTATGCTTCTGCGCTGATATGAGGGGCGGCTGAAAAGCAGTGTGGGTGTGGGGAGCGAGCGAGCGAGCGTGGCTGCTAACTTGCATGCGGCTCCACTCCAGGCAGCAAGGGACTCTCTCCTGGCCGAGGGGCGGGCTGCTTGGCGCCTTCCGTTGTTTCTCCATGGGTGAGTCCTGGCCTCCCTTTGGATCCAGCGGCAGGAGGCCTGTCTGTGTGTGCTGGGGGTGGGGGGTGGCGGGGGGTGATGGGACGCAATTTTCTCCCCTGTTGCTGAGCTCTGCTCTGGGTGTGCCTGGAGCACCTGCGTGCAGCTCCCTGGCAGGTTTCTTGCTGGGTGCAGCTGGGCCAGGGGCTTTGCCTCCCCACGGCTCCTGAGTGGCAGGAGGGCAGCCTCAGCTGAGTCAGCTCCCCTGGACCCTCTTTGGATCCCCCCTGCCCGGCAGGAAGGTGAGCAGCTGGCAGTGGCCTGGATTGGAGCTGGAGGAGCTGCCTGCGCGGGGCTGGGTTGGAGCAGTGGAAGTGCAGCAATGTGTCTCGCACCTGGGTCTCGATTTGTGGTGATGAACTGTCTTTAGCACTCTGGCTGGCAGAACACGTTCGGGAAAGACCATCTGACAAATCAGTGGAGCCTCAACATTCCCAGGCAGTCTATCTTTGACATTAGGGGCAACAGCAGGGTGAGGTGCCTCTTTCGTTCCCTGCTTGATGAAAACTTCCCAGACTTCTGACTGGCCTTTGGGAAGCCGGTGCTTCGGGTCAGATGTCACAGTATCCGCAGTAGCAGAGCGTGGACTGGCTGCGGTGGCATCAGGGGAGCCTCTTGGGGAACTGGGTGTTCCGTGGCCACGTTCCGTGGCTGGCCAGAGCCGTACTGGCAAGCAGTTGCCCCCGCTCAGCCATTGCATGACTTGGGCCAGAGAGGGGAGGGGTCCCTGGGGCCAGGGAGGTTTGGGGCTTTTCGGGGCCAGCAGGAGGCTCTCTGGGGCCCCGGGGAGGAAGGCAGGGTGCCCTCTCCAGAGCAGAGCCCTGCTCCCGTGGCTGCAGCCTTTCAGCTGCCAGCATGTACCAGGCCGGGGAGGGGGGGGAGAGCCGGTGGAAGCGGCAAGGGGAGTCTCTTGGGAGTGGCGCTTCAGGCTCTTCAGTGGCTTTGGCTTCCAAGACCTTGGAGAGGCACAGCACGCTTGTGCAGATTTGGGATGGGTTGGGATCTAGAGAGCAGCTCCCGTGTTCCCTCTGCAGCTCTCTCTTTCCTAAGCTGCTGCTCGCGGTTCCTGACCCTTCAGAAAGGCTTTTGCGTGGGAGCGCTGGACGCTACGGCCAGCAGGAGCTTCAGTGGGTGTCTCTGGCTGCGTGGTGTATCGATGTGGTGAATGAGCCTCGCCCAAGAGGCACCGGCCCCCCTGAGTGAGGCAGCCTGGCTGCGTGGAAAGCTGAGAGTGCACCAGAAGGCTCTGGCCAGGAAAGCCGGGCGAGGCTGAGTTGGGGAAGACCTCCCCCCCTACCCCCCACCCCGTCTTGCATGTTGTGAGACTTCTTCCAAGCCCCCTCCAGGTGGAAGGCCACGGGCAAAGGCTTTCTCTCGGCGTGGCCCACCCGGCAGTGCTGTAGTATGGATAAGAAAGAGAGGTGGGCTTTCCCCCCAGGGAATGAGATACAACCCCAAGAGGAGCATCGGCAGAAGATGGAGAGGCAAGAAGGCTTGGAGGGAGAATCTCCCTGCACCGCTGGCTGAGCTGGGCCTGTGGGGGCCGTAAGAGGGGCCAAGGGACGGGGGTGGGGATCGCAGGCCTGAAGAATTCCTCTAGGATGCCAGATCTGTAGAGTTCACCAGCCACGGTGCTGTGGGGAGGAGGCCGCGGTGTCAAGGCCTGAGCGGTCCTAGGGCAAGATTCCACGACAAGCAACTCCCGGCCTGGACTCCAGTCTGGAGTTGCTGGCCTGGGGCGGAGCTTGCAGGAGAGGGGTGGAGGCTGCTGCCAGGTGGCTCCTGTTTCTGTGGGGCGGACAAGAGTGCGGACCTTCAGCGGCTGCTTTTCCAGCCAGAAGGAAGGAGGCTGCTCTGGGGAGGTCCCCGGAAGGAGCAGTCCAGCCAGATCTCCCCCCCCCCCCGGGAAAGCAGAGTCAGGCAGGGGCTTTGCGAGCCAAGGTGCCGAGCCTGCGTGGGGAGGGGCCCGCTGTCCAGAAAGCTCCTGGCTGGGAGGGAGGGAGGGTGTGGGGAGTGGGGCAGCATGGGCCTGCCTGCTGCGCTGTGCAGGGATTTGGGGCTGGGCTCCCACCCCAGAGCTCTCCACCCCTGGCCTCTTCTGGCTCCCCGGTGGATTCTGAGGCCACAGTCCCAGAAGGCCCTCGTGGGGGTGCCTTTTCCTGGAAACACGACTAGCCGTGGGCGACTGACTGTTGAGCAGGGGAGGGGATCTGCTCTGAGGCTGGGGAGAAGAAAGGGCCCGGCTACAAACGTAACATCTCTAGAGATTTTGAACCCACAGGAAAAACCTATTCCCTCCCTCCCTTTTCCAGAAAAAAATATGCAATAGTTACTTTCCTACCAAACCTAGACTTCTTTTTACTGATTTAACAACATAAAATGCCTCGGTTATAACTTGGCATACAGAATTGTACTGTTTGGCATGTGAAAGAATGGACTGGCAAGCCCCCCTGTTACTTCTGGCTGTTCCCCAGGAAGTTAGAAAACCCCGCAGCCTTCCCATCTCACCGCTTGGTGATGCCCCCCCTCCTTTACTTTCAGGGGGTACCAAAAATAGCCTGGGAGGTGACCCCACCACCCGCCAATCAGAGAGTCTCTCTCACTGGGCAGGTTGGCACATCCAGCCCCCTTTGCCCACGTTGCAATTTAGAGGCTCCGCCTCGTTGCTGCACGTCCTCTTCACTCTTACAGGCTTAGCACGGGGCTGTTTGGCCTCCTTGTGCAATTCTGAGCCGTCACATTCCAGTGGTGGCGAGTTTATCCTCTACTCCTCCTCATATGCAAGCCCAAATAGGTGTGATGTAAGTACAGCGATCAGGCTTAGAGCATCCAAAATATAAGAAAGTTTAATAAACAAAAATAAAAAGAGTACACATGGTCTCTTCAGGCACTGAGGCTGAGCAGAGGTATAAAGAGAAGGTGAAAATGCACTTGGTACTTACCCTAAACGATGTCCAAATAGGACAGGCTAGTCTTACTTGAAGTAGTTTGAAGTTCTGCATGCCCTTAGTTCTCAAGGTCGGTACTCCTGCCTGTTGGCCTTGGCCACGTGAAGAAGACGAAATCCGCCCCCCCCCCGGGATAAGTGTAGTCCTTTGTGGCTTGTGCCCATCCAAGAAGAAGAACAAGATGGAAAGGAGCTTCTTCCAGTGTCCTGGGAATTTAGTGTCCTGTGCTGCAGCGTTTCTAATCTTCCTGGCTGAATAGGAAGAGAAAACTCTCTCGTCTTCTGGCTGCCTCCCCCTCTGTCCCTTGGGTGTGACATTCCAGCAAGATGTATGATGCGAACCATTCTCCTCCTTCAGCCTAAGCCCTCGGCATCTATCCGAGCTCAAGTACTCTGTGCTGGGGGCTTGGGGGTCTCAGCCCCTGGCCGCCGCCTCCTTGCCAGTTTGGAGTGTGCAACTGGGTTTCATCAGGCCGATCAAATGCTGTCCCAGTGGTCGAAATATTGGGGTGAATTCTAGTGTTAGAGGCATTTCTGCACAGCACAGATGTGGAGTTTAAGTCTTTATTAGCAAAATTGCAAGAATACCCAATAAATGAAAGAATCTTGCAAACTGCTGGGCCCTGTACTGTCATAGCATGTGCGTCTTTAATTTTTGCCATCTGAGCAGTAGAAAAAATAAAAGTTGAAGGTAGTAAACAAATCCTGTAGTAACCCAAAGAAAGTATACTATTTGAACAGGAAAGTTCCCTTTGAGTCACAATAGGTAGGATTACCAACCTGTTTGGATATGAAGCTAAACTTTATAACGTTAGAAATACTGAACTCTTTAATAATGTATTATCATTGAACAGATTACAGCATATTAATCAGTGTCAAAATTATTTACATTTAAAGAGGAAAAAATCTTGGCGGTGGTGTATCTATGTCTGCAGCATAAAGAGGGGTTTTCAGTGCTTCCCACATTTCCCAGTGTTCCCATTGTTGAAATTGAGGGGGTCCTCCGGTTTTTCATGCTGTACATTTGCAATGAGTGAACTACTTAGTGTTCACTTTCACAGGAGATTTTTTCAATGTTCCCCCCAAATTTCCCAGTTTTTCTGTGGGGAATATTGAAAAAATCTCCGGCCTGTTCACACTCTTATGTTATAAACATGAACTATTACCTCAGTAGGCATTTTACTCCTTCCAAATGAGAAAGTATTTCATAGGAACGTTTTTTCAACAGCCCACTCCCATTTTCCATTGGAAAAATCCTTTGGAAAAACACACAGTGGAAAAATCCCTGCCCCCCCCCATTTCTCCCCCCCTCCCCAGCCCTTCATGTCTCTAGCCCCAACTCTTATTTTCTGATCTTTGAAGTTTCGCTGTATCTGGCTGCAGTCTAAGACGTGGAGAGGGATGTTTACAATTCCCTGAATGCCGTGGGCTTGAAGCAGGCTTATGTGTATACAGGATTGCTTTGTGCATCTGCACGGGACAGGCTGGCTGTGCAGAAGGAGTGCAGCTTGCCACAAAGAAGCAGGCCAGCCTGGAAGCCGTGCCTGGCCAGGGGGCTGTTTGGGAGCCCTGCAGAGGAAAGGGGGGTTATAAAGAGCAATAAAGGCGGGCGGCCGTGGTCTTGGGAGCTGCCTTATTTATTTGTATTTACTTTATTTGTAGCCCACGTTTCCGACTGAGCGTGCAGGCCTGATGGGGTGTATGGTGGGGGGAGGGCATGGAAGGCTGGAATAGGGACCTTGGAGCAGCAGGGGAATTCTTCCATGCGGAGACAGACAGACACAGAGCGTCGGTAGGAACAACGTGGAGGCTTTGGATTATTAACTTAAGGCAGGAATAGAACGTTTTATTGCGGAGTTTTCTAAGCTTTAATGCAGCTAAATGATGGATGCGGCCAGACCGTTCTTTGGGCTGTGAGTCCGGCGTGCTGCTTGGTGTGCTCTGATTTGGGGGGCCGTGCGCACCTTCTTGTTCTGTTGCTGGCAGAGTCAACAACCCGCTTGCCCTCTCCGTCCTCCATTCAGAGCCTACTAGCCTGCATGTGACGGCGGCAGACCCATTCCTGCCTAGCTTGCGCGAAGTTTACAATACCTGCCTGGACTTGCTGTTCTTATTTCCCCTGCAGTTAAACCCATGGCCTCTGCGCCCCCCCCCCAGCTGAGCTCCGGTACTAAAAATGAGGTTCGGCTGTGGAGGGTCCGATGCAGAGAGGGTTTCACCCCCGTGCCAGTGGCAGGCACGCTTGGGGACCGCCCTTTCAGGGTACAGCTGTCCGGCACCCTGTGTCCCCAACCTCTGTGGCGGGGGTTTGTCAACATGCTATGCTGCAGAAGGTGGGCCTGATACGGGGCAGGGGACACACACACACCCCTCGGCAGCGGGCCTCTCTTGGGGGGGGGTGCACTTGTTTGGCCAGGTGCTGGCCAGTAAGCGGGGGTGGGGAGGAGGATAAATACGTGAGGTCACTGTTGTGTTGTTGGGGGGGGGGGCTGCGTGTCTCTCCTTTGCAAAGCCTCATAACCAGACGACTGAGTTCCTCCAATCAGCCCTCCTGAATGCTGCAGGCTCCGAGAGTTTCTCCTACTGCCATAGGCACCACCAGGGTTGGTGATGGGTGCCACGCTGCCGTCTGGATCTGGGGACCCAGAGAACGGTAATCTCTGGTGCATGCAGTTAGCATTGGGGAAGTGAGTGCCGATCATGCCAGGCACAAGTGTGGGCACCCTGGCATTACCCCAAAGGAGAGGCCAAGCTTGCTTCTCAGTTTCAAGCAGGGATGTCCAAGCTGGAATGTATGTTTCCAGTTCTGGGGAAATCTGCTTTTTCCACATTTAAAACTGCAAGGAAGCCGGCCGAACCTGCTCTCTCTCCTTGCCTTTTGTCCGAAATGAGTGGGTTTCCCAGGGAATTTTCTGCTGACTGTCGTGTGTGCAAATGCCTGCCGGCCAGCCGGCCTGCGACGCTCCAGGCCAAGAGGGATCGGCAGCTCTCCAGAGCTGAACCTGCCAGCTGGGGAGGAGCTGGCGGAGGTCTCGCATCTGCATGCTTTCCTGCCTCTGTTCAGCCAGAGAAAGATCATCTCTGATCTCTCTGGATGCAAAGTCTCCATGCTGGGTGTTTAATCCAGCCCCGATTCCAAAAGTGTGCGTGGTCTCCCCCCTTCCACCTAGCATCACGGGGCTGTCCTGCACCTTCTGGCTTTCTCCCAGCTGTTCTGCAATCTCTCCTGAAACTGCTTTGCTATGAGCTTTGGGGGGGGGGGGACGACTGCAGCAAGGCTGGGGGGCTGGCTCTTTCCCTGCCCCGCTCCCCTGGGGTAGTCATTCCCCCATGACGCTGGCGGGCTTTGGGTTTTTAAAAAGATCAGCAATTGGCCATGGTGAGGCCTGGGCAGAGAAGATGTGGGACAACTCGCTAGGTGGGGGGCCTGCTGCTGCCGCTGCCGCTGCCGTTGTGGTGGATCATCCGTCACAGGGGCAAGGAGGAAAAGGCCTGAGAACCGTTGCTGTGTGGAGGACGCCTTCCCTTCCCCTCCCCTCTGCACCCCCTTTCTCCTCTGGCCCCCAGACTCCAGTGCCTGTCGTTCCTCGGCTCAGTCTCAGGTGGCTGCAGGCGTCCCTTGCTGCCTTCTCCCGCAGGGGGAACGAAGCCGTCTCCTCACTGGTGGGCATGGTTGGTGTGCAAGATGCTGGGAGTTGACAGGGAGAGGGTGGCTTGAAGTCGGGGCCTGGAGCACGCTGGTCCTGCCTTGGCCCTCCTTTCCAGCGCCCTCAGCTGGCCCTCCTTGGCTACGGACCTGTGTGACCCTGGGCCAAGGAGCTTCTTTGTGCGAGTGGCTGGCCCTCCCAAGGGGTGTGTGTGGCTGCAGAGGCAGTCGCCCCGCTGGCTTCCTCCTGGGCATGGGGGAGTGAACTCTCCTTGAAGGGCAGTGCCGCTAGGGAGTGCTGGGGTGGCTGGCGGGTGCTGGGGTGGCTTCCTCCAGCCAGGTGCCAGAGGCCCCTTTGGGTGGGATCTGGTCAGAAAGAGGCACCTGCCGCCTGCCTGCCTGCCTGCCTGCTGAACAGCTGCCAACGGGTTGACATCCTGGAGCCTGTGAAGCGCTGCTGGGTCCTTAGTGGTGGGTGCTGGACAGTGGACCGGTCTGCAGGGGGAGCCGCTGGAGCTGAGGCAGCTGCCACTTTCCAGGGCGTCTTGACCAGAGAGCCCCACCCCTGCAGAGGCCGAGGGCCCTGCTGGACACTTGGGGCACGTGGCAGCCCTTCCCGAGCTGCCTGCTGCAACTCAGGCCTTCACTCTGACCGTGTGTGTGTGTGTGTGTGTGTGTGTGGGGATGCCGCAGTGTGATGCCCTCAAGTGGTGGCGGAGCCCGAGCCGATGCTGGGCCTTGCTCAGGCATGTTGGCACTGGCCTCCCTGAGTCCTCCTGCGAGTGGAGCCTCCAGCAGTAGCAGCTGCACTTGTGCCCAGGAGGGCGGGCCGGGTTGGAGGGCGCCTGTTCAATAGCGCCGGGAGCTGGGAGCACAATTGACGTTCAGCACGGAGGAGATCGGAACCTTTCTTGCCCCAGATGTGCTGGCTGCAAATTTGCTTTTGCACTCCTCTTTTTGTGCGTGTGTGTGGGGGAGAGAGATTTTCATTTTGCTGATTTCGGCCTCTTCCAAAGTAATAAAGGTCACCTTGAATTCTATTCTTGTCCTCCAACGCTCTTGCACTCCCACGTGCCTTTGTTTTGCAGGGTGTATTCTGTTACGTTGAGCATTGGAGATCTGGCACTTGATTGCTGTGGGCTGTTAAATATTATTGATCAAACAATTGCGGAATCTTCTGTTAACTGTTCTCTGATTTTGGTCATGTTATGCCTCCAGCTTGACTGAAACAAAGGCAGGTGGAGATCGTGGCCTCCGCTTCCACGTTTGCCATATTAAAAGCCCACCCAGAATTTCCCCAAAGGCATGGCGGGGGGCACGGGAGAGGGGGTGCCTTCTACACTTGGGTGGAGACTCCTGCCAGAAAAAAGGGGGGGTGGCCCCTTTTTCAGTGGTGGCAGCGGAGTGGGGAGGATTCGAGCTTTTGGCCCAAGAAGTTTTGCTGCGTTGGCTTCCCCCACCTCCCTCTGTTGGCCTGGGAACAGGGCGCTCTTGCCCCCTGCTTGGCTCCCCCCCTCCCTGGTCTGCTGTTCTTCCGTCCCCAGCAGTGAGTGAATGGCAGCTCTGTGAAGGGGGGCCTTTTTGTTCCGAGGAGGAGACGGGCTTTGTAGGCAGGGAGTTCCTCTGGTTCTTTCATCAAACAGGTGATTGGGGGGGGGCGGACAAGGGAGCTTCACGAACAAAGGCAGAGAAGCTTCAGAGGAAGGGAGCCTGGGGTGTGTGGGGGGGGGGACCAGCAGCTGCCTGCGCTGCAACCGGGCAGGGCAGGCGGTGTGTCAAGCAGGCGAAAGAACTGGGGCTGCTGGAGAGGACGGGCCTGCGTGTGACCCTTTCCGGGGAGAGCAGACCCTTGGGAGGGGGTCTCAAGGAGAGGGGAGAGCGTTTAGCAGACAGTGCTGTGGAGAGAGAGGTGGGGGATGGCCTTTGTACCACCGGGCTCTGGGGTACCTGCTCTGCCTCCTGGCGGGGCTTCCTTTGCAGCTGAGATCATCCAAGCCCAAGGCCTCCGGGCTGGTCTGCTGCTTCCTCCTGGCCCCGGCCATCCCTGCCCGCTTGTCTGCTGCACAGAATTGCACCTGGAGGACACCCACGCATGCCCCCCCCCCGCTGCAGTTTCTCTCTGGCATTTGTTACACCGACTCTCTGCCTGTTTGCTTTTCCACTCCCCACAACGTTGCTACGCACGTTCCTTCTCTCTCTCTCTCGCTCTCCTTTTGTTCCCCAGCCTGCCTCCTCGGCTCTTGCTTCCCCACGTCTCTCTGGAGCTGCTTTGATGGAGAGCCTGGGAGAGCCAAGGCCCAATGCTCAAGGTCTCCTCTTTGGGGAAACTCACCGGCCAAATCCTTCCCAGTCAGCCCTGCAAGGAGAGGAACCCCAGGGGAGTGGCCGGGTGGCGTGTGCTGTGTGGCGCTCATGCCAAGGAGAAGCAGGCCCCAGGGTGTGGCTGTGCCCCTCTGCTCCACGGAGAAGAGGCGGCTGCCTGGGGCTGGAGGGACCCTTTGGTGTCCCCTGACTCCTCTTGGAAGGGGCAGCAAAGGCTTTTTCTGCCCACGTGGAGCTTGGCAGGTGGCAGCGAGGGGTGCCTCCGGCCTCTCGCCCCTGCTCTGCAGGGCTGAGGTTGGCCTTGCCATTTAGGGGAGCACCTGAGCTCCACCTTTCATTGGCCTGAGGCAGGCAACCCTTGGACTGGCCCTGAGGACTTCTGCCTTGGATGCCGCCTGTCCTGCTTTGGACATTGGCTGCTTCTGCCCGCCCCGCAAGTGGGAGGATAGCCGTGTGTTGCCGGAGGTGAAGGGGGGTCAGGCGAGCCAAAGTCGCTGGCCGGCGCTGGCTCTCTCTGGCATCTTGTCTGCGTAGTAGCTTCGCTTCGCGTGGCAGGGCTGGAGGGCTGTGGCTCCGGGCCTGTGTCTGGGTGCCAGCCTGGCGTCATGGCAACCTTGGGCCAATGGGAGACCAGCAGGATCCCACCAGGGAGTGGGGATTCCAGCAGGTTCCAAGGGAGGGCAGGGGAAGGAGGGTTAAGAGTCCTCAAAATGGCCGCTCAGTCAGGCTTGGGGCATCCACTCCCCAGAGTTTTGATCTGTCCATCAAAATATTTAAATCCAGCCTTTCTCCCTAGTTCCAGGCAGCTTTCAGACTCATATTTAAAATATACAATAAGCCCCCCCCCCAACTTCCTCCCCCTAAAATTAATTGAAATTTTTAGAAATCAAGAAGTTGGAAAGCAGGGGGAAGGGGTGGGAACTGCTGTAAAACTTGATCTTTCAGACTAACATATATATAATATAATATAGCATATAACAACAATTGGAGTATATACCGCCTTTCAGGGCAACTTAACACCCACTCTGAGCGGTTCACAAAGTGTATTGTTCTTATCCTCATGCAGTCGGGAGGATTGTTGCACAGGCAGAGGGCCCTTGTAACAAATTTATGACATAAATAAATAAATCGCCCTGTGGGGGCGCGGGGGAGGGGGGTGAGAGAGCTCTGGCAGACAGAGAGCCACGCTCTGGTTGGGGCGGGGTGGGGGTCCTTTTTCTGCTGCTCCCTTAAACGGGGGTCCGGCAGTGGACGGAGAGGCCCTTCCCCCTCGCTGCTTCCACCCCCGCGCTGGCTCCCTGTCCGAGGGGCCCTTCCGCCGGTCGGTCGTGCGGAGGCCTGAACGCGGCTGCCTGGCCTCCTTTGCTGCTGCCGCCGCCGCCGCCCAGCGGGGCTCTGTGCTGAGCAGCTCTCAGCTATTCTGGGTTATGGAGCACCTGCTGGCAGCTCCCAGGAGAGGCGGCTAATTACCGGAGAGGGAAGGGGGATCGATTCCTTCTGTGCCTCCGGCCTGCTGGAAAAATAAATTGGATCCAGTCAGGTAAAGTGGCTGCCTGGGATGGGCCTGATTCTGCCAGGTGGCTCTTCCTCCGTTTGCTCACCTTTGCGGGGCGGGGGGGGGGGGCAGGGGGACCAAGTGACGTGGAGCCTGAGGTAGGGGTGGATGTCCCCGCAAGTGGGTGCTCCCCGTCAGTGGGCGCAGGCACCTCCTCCTCCTCCTCCTCCTGTCTGCTGGGAGGCAGAGCAAGCGAGGACAGAGGGGGGGGGGATGGACGGACGGACGGTGCACGCCGCTGCCAGGAGTCCCCCGGCTCCTGCTCCGTGGCCCCGCCTCCTCTTGCTAGTTAATATTAGTATTCCGTTTGTGGAACGGGCTGTGCAATTAATGCAAGGGTACAGTCATTCATTCTGACTGGAGGACTCGAGGGATCTGCTGTACTGGGGGGGTGGAAACGGAGGTTTTCTGCTGGGAACGAATGTCACAGCACAGTGGACACAGAAATGAAAAGCTATTAATAATGATCCTGGAACTTCACTTCCATCAGCTGTTTATTTAAAGGTGCCCCGTATTCAAAGCCACCTGATTTATGTGGGCAATAACAGGCGTAGGCCTGGGATCACTTTTTTAAGCAAGGCTAATGGGGTGAAACCATCACACTGCGACAGCAGAGACCAAGCTGGGAAAATGATACTGGAGCGCCAAATAAGCGATTGCCTGCATTATCCAGGATCCGCGCCGGGGACGGAGCGGCGTGTTTGCGGGCACCTCCGCTCTGCTGCTGGCAGCGTTTACGAGGGCTTTTACGCCCCTTCTGCCTCTTCTTTCCCAGCTGGATTTATTGGCCGTGAAAGGATATAAAAATTTGATTCTACTAGACAGGACGCTAAAAGCCTGTTCCTCGCACCACGAGTGAGCAGGACGCCTCTGGCTGGCGGGAAGGCGTGTGCTCTGCCTCGGCAAGGGGTGGGGTGGGGTGGGGGCCATGCGGGAAGAGTCAGCGGTGCAGCTGGGCCCCGTCCTTACAGTCTTGGGCCTGCAGAACAGGCGCCAGATTAAGCAAGGGGGGCAGTTTTGCCCTGTGCTGACGGTGTCTTGGGTGATGGGGTCCTAGCTCTGCTACTTGCAGGTGTGGGGCGTTGGCTCCGGGCCTTGGCCTGCTTTGCATGCCCATCTGCAACTGGCAGAATCAGGCCCCTCTGGACCTTTGTTGGAGCAGCCCAGAGCAGGGAGGGAACAGGAGCATCGAGCGGCGGGAGCTTGATACACAGCCAAGACCCTGATCCCCCAGCAGCCCTTAATCCGAAGGACTCCCAAGACCCCTGCTGGGTCAGGCCGTTGCTCCGTCCAGCCCAACATCCTGCAGTCCTGGGCAGCCAGCCAGCCAGCCCGTGGCTCTGGAGGGGCAGCCACCTGAGGCCCTCCCCTGAGAGGGGCTGCTGGCAAGGGGGGTGCCTTGTTTCCCATCCCGAGTGTCCTCAGTCTCGATTCCCATTATGGTGGCCTTTCCTTGCAGGGACGGGGCATTAACTCCTTGGTCCTTTTGCTTGTCTCTCTCTCTGCCTCTTGGTTTTCTGAAATGGGCTTTCATTTTCAAAGAGTCCAAACAGATGGGACCATCCCCCACGCAGCCTCATACCGAACCCGCAGCGGCTCTCCAAGGCCTTCGGCAGGCGAGCTTCGGCTGTTCAAAGGTGGTCCGTTGGGGCCCAGCGGACAAGGAGCTCTGCAGCCACCATTCACAGGGCAGAGCAGGGACTCCATCCCCGGGTGGCTGCTTGCGCTGGATTCCCAGCACGTGAAGAGTGCAAGGGATGTGTTGCCTGGCTGCATCCCAAGTTCTTCGTTGTCTTGAGCATTTTTCAGACAGGAGCCAGTTGTTCGGTCGGTCATGTAATTTATAGTCCGCCTTTCTCACTGCGACTCAGTTTCAAGGACATTTCAGTAAGCAATGCTGTGGGACACATAGTCGCCATGTCTGAGCAGGGGTGATGCATGTATCTTGCTTGCACGTACAGCTTTTGTACATGTGTAACTATGGCATTTTTAAGCGTGCTGGTCCTGACACTCGTGGATGCTCTGCTCCTGGCATCTGTGGGTGTGAACATCTGGAAAGGGCTGTGGCTGTGGAGGGAATTTGGGAAGCGTGCGGGCAGCGTGTGCTCAGTGGATAGGCCAGCCTCTGTGGCTGTCCACCGTGGAAAGTCCCATGTGGGTGAACCGTCTGGCTCCCCGCCTGGCTCTCCCTGCCCCCCTTCACTTTCCACACCTCCTCAGCACCAAGCTGCCTTGTTGCTGGCCGGCCTCTGGGTGCCTGGGCTGCCTCTGCAACTGCCTTGTTGCTGGCCGGCCTCTGGGTGCCTGGGCTGCCTCTGCAACTGCCTTCTTGCTGGCCGGCCTCTGGGTGCCTGGGCTGCCTCTGCAACTGCCTTGTTGCTGGCCGGCCTCTGGCTGCCTGGGCTGCCTCTGCAACTGCCTTCTTGCTGGCCGGCCTCTGGGTGCCTGGGCTGCCTCTGCAACTGCCTTGCTGCTGGCCGGCCTCTGGGTGCCTGGGCTGCCTCTGCAGCTGCCTTGTTGCTGGCCGGCCTCTGGGTGCCTGGGCTGCCTCTGCAGCTGCTTTGTTGCTGGCCGGCCTCTGGGTGCCTGGGCTGCCTCTGCAGCTGCCTTGTTGCTGGCCGGCCTCTGGGTGCCTGGGCTGCCTCTGCAACTGCCTTGCTGCTGGCCGGCCTCTGGGTGCCTGGGCTGCCTCTGCAGCTGCCTTGTTGCTGGCCGGCCTCTGGGTGCCTGGGCTGCCTCTGCAACTGCCTTGCTGCTGGCCGGCCTCTGGGTGCCTGGGCTGCCTCTGCAGCTGCCTTGTTGCTGGCCGGCCTCTGGGTGCCTGGGCTGCCTCTGCAGCTGCCTTGTTGCTGGCCGGCCTCTGGGTGCCTGGGCTGCCTCTGCAACTGCCTTGCTGCTGGCCGGCCTCTGGGTGCCTGGGCTGCCTCTGCAGCTGCCTTGTTGCTGGCCGGCCTCTGGGTGCCTGGGCTGCCTCTGCAACTGCCTTCTTGCTGGCCGGCCTCTGGGTGCCTGGGCTGCCTCTGCAACTGCCTTGTTGCTGGCCGGCCTCTGGGTGCCTGGGCTGCCTCTGCAACTGCCTTCTTGCTGGCCGGCCTCTGGGTGCCTGGGCTGCCTCTGCAACTGCCTTGTTGCTGGCCGGCCTCTGGGTGCCTGGGCTGCCTCTGCAACTGCCTTGTTGCTGGCCGGCCTCTGGGTGCCTGGGCTGCCTCTGCAGCTGCCTTGTTGCTGGCCGGCCTCTGGGTGCCTGGGCTGCCTCTGCAATTGCCTTGTTGCTGGCCGGCCTCTGGGTGCCTGGGCTGCCTCTGCAACTGCCTTGTTGCTGGCCGGCCTCTGGGTGCCTGGGCTGCCTCTGCAACTGCCTTGTTGCTGGCCGGCCTCTGGGTGCCTGGGCTGCCTCTGCAGCTGCCTTGTTGCTGGCCGGCCTCTGGGTGCCTGGGCTGCCTCTGCAGCTGCCTTGTTGCTGGCCAGCCTCTGGGTGCCTGGGCTGCCTCTGCAACTGCCTTCTTGCTGGCTGGCCTCTGGGTGCCTGGGCTGCCTCTGCAGCTGCCTTGTTGCTGGCCGGCCTCTGGGTGCCTGGGCTGCCTCTGCAACTGCCTTGTTGCTGGCAGGCCTCTGGGTGCCTGGGCTGCCTCTGCAGCTGCCTTGTTGCTGGCCGGCCTCTGGGTGCCTGGGCTGCCTCTGCAATTGCCTTGTTGCTGGCCGGCCTCTGGGTGCCTGGGCTGCCTCTGCAACTGCCTTCTTGCTGGCCGGCCTCTGGGTGCCTGGGCTGCCTCTGCAACTGCCTTGTTGCTGGCCGGCCTCTGGGTGCCTGGGCTGCCTCTGCAGCTGCCTTGTTGCTGGCCGGCCTCTGGGTGCCTGGGCTGCCTCTGCAGCTGCCTTGTTGCTGGCCGGCCTCTGGGTGCCTGGGCTGCCTCTGCAGCTGCCTTGTTGCTGGCAGGCCTCTGGGTGCCTGGGCTGCCTCTGCAGCTGCCTTGTTGCTGGCTGGCCTCTGGGTGCCTGGGCTGCCTCTGCAGCTGCCTTGTTGCTGGCCGGCCTCTGGGTGCCTGGGCTGCCTCTGCAACTGCCTTGTTGCTGGCCGGCCTCTGGGTGCCTGGGCTGCCTCTGCAGCTGCCTTGTTGCTGGCAGGCCTCTGGGTGCCTGGGCTGCCTCTGCAGCTGCCTTGTTGCTGGCCGGCCTCTGGGTGCCTGGGCTGCCTCTGCAGCTGCCTTTACTGGTGCAAACTGGTGCGGCTGCCTTGTCTGCACTGGCTGCTGTTCATCAGCAGGGGAGGGGGCAGGAGATCGCCCCCTCCTGATGCATCAGCTTGGCAGGCTGAGGCTGGAAACGCCTGGGGGGGGGGGCAGCGCTTGACCTTCTGCTCTTTGGAGGGGGGCTTGGGAGCCAGCCTTGGTGTTAATCGGCGGGGCAGAGCTGAATAGTGCACAGATGGGTCACAGTTGGACTGAGCATTTATCCCATTATCCACAATTCCATTTTCACACTTTCAGCTTTCATAGCCCCCTCCCCACCACTGCTTGCTTGTGAGAGGCCGCGAAGAGCATCCTCGGGTGCTGGAAGTGGAGCCTTGAGCCAGGCTGCAGGGCGTGGGGTGGGGGGTTGACCTTCATATGGCCTCCCTAAGGAACACCGTGCCAGCCACTAGGCTGCGGTTGGGGGCTGGAATCGTGGCTGTTCTGGGTGGAGCATGACTTTTGGGGGGAGGGGACCGGGACAATGGGGAGGGGCTCATGGCTAGCCTGGCTTGTGGGGGTGTTTGTTCCTCCCTTGGGTTGAAGCCCCATGAAGTGGAATTTGTGAGGGGTGACTGTTGGCTGTGGGGTAGGCAGCTGCTGCCACGTTGTGGCACTCTGGAATTCAGAGCTGCTGTCCCCTGTGGTGGGCGACGTGGGCTCTGGGGAGATCTCTGTGCTGTGGAGGCAGGTCTGCGGCCTCTTAGGTCAGGCAGATGAGCATGCCGTGAGCCCTGTGGGGCCAGCTCAAGGTGGGCCCATCCAGGCCAGCCTCTTACCCCCCACAATGCCCAAAGGGGGCCCGCAGATCAGGCCTGAGGCTCTCTCGGCAAGGGAGCCCCTGCTGGTGGGGCTGGGCACGTGGCCCCCCCCCAGCAGAGCTTGGCGGATGACCCTGGAGGGGCTTTGCTCTCTCACTCAGGAGCTGGTAGTCCTCCCACCAGCCCCCCTAGCCCCCCCCCCGAAATGTGATCCCTTGGTGCTGAAGGAAAGGAACGCTGCACACGCTCAGGTGCACTCCTGTTTGCAGCTCCCTCAGGACTGGCATCGCAGATGCTTTTGAGTTGGGGCCCAGCCACTGCCCGCTTGGGGCACCAGGAAAGACCGGGACCCCCGGGGCGCCTGTCCTCCTCGGTTGCCCAGGCGCCCCTTGCCTTTGCGGTGGGGCTCAGTCAGCCGCCAGCCCTGTTTGGGCAGGCTGTGGGGGCAGAACATACGGTCTGATCTACTCCCTATCTGGTTTCTAATTCTTATTTAATGAGTTCCCCTGAAAATAAGAAAATCATTGGAACAATTTTCTTAAGTGTGAAAGATTAGGCTGCAATTGGCGTTAAAGGGGCTAATTGCCTTCATTCTTCCGCGTTCCTGACAGTCGCTTGTTATGCAGCTGCCCGCCTGGAAGATGCTTTGCTGTGGCTTGGGAGGGCACCTTCCTGCCCCCTCAGCCCCTTCTGAGGCGCAGGGAACTGCAAGGCCAAGGGAGCAGCATGTGTCCCTTCGCCCCCCCCCACCTCACCACATGCCCAGCCCAGCAGTATGTTGCCACAGAGGTCCAAAGTGGGCAGGGAGCAGGCGAGGTGGTGTTCCCACAGGCTGGCACTGGAAGCCATCCAAGGAGGGCCGGGCTTCCCAACATGGCAGGCTGGGAAGAGGGTGAAGGTGGTCTTTCAGCCTAGCAGCTGGCCCAGCCCCTGCCCAGCAAGCTGCCTGCAGCCCTCCTCCATAGACACCCCCCGCCCCCCCCCCCAGTTTGTTCTGCCTCAGCTCCTGGTCCCATGAAGTGCCCCCTGGGCTAAGCAGAGATGGGGCTTTCTTGACTAGCCTTGCAGAGGGGAGCTGGCCAGGATCGAGGCCCGTAGTCCCAGCAAAAGGGGGGGGGGAGGCTTGTGTCAGGGAAGCAGGCAGGGCAGGCTCAGCTGAGAACCGCCTTCCTAGCTGCTGTCTGCAGGCCTCGAGAGGCTCCTCTAGCCCAGCACTGGAGCGGCTGCAGGCAGTCCTGGGCCCTGCTGGTGCTCCCCAAATTCTGGGCGAGGCCGTGGGCTCCTCAGAGGAATGACTCCCGTGGGAGGACAACTGCAAAGCGGCGGCCAAAGGACAGGGTGCCGCTGCACAGGGCTTCATGCCCAGGCTGTCCTGTCTGGAGGCAGCTGTTTCCAGAGGGGTGTTCCCCACAGAGCTGATGGCGAGTCCTGGGCTCTTCCCAGTGAAGTGGAAGAAGGTCAGGACTGGCTCTTTGCTTGGGGCGGGGGGGGGGACGACGACAGTGGGTCTGAGAAGCACCTGGGGGGGGGACCTGTGCTGGTGTGAATGGTGGGCACCCCCTCGGAATCGTGCCTCTCTTCTCTTGTTTCTTTGCCACGGGCCTTGTAGACAGACGAGGCCCGGCTAGTCCTTTGCCCTTCCTTGTACGTAATAAATAGAGTTGTTCGCAATTCTGCAGTCAGGGAAGCGAAATTCTGCAGCCCTTTGGGAAGTCTTTGTTGTTCAGACTTGCGTGAGATGAGAATGTGGACACCGAAGGGAGCTGGCGGCCCTGGCTTGCCCCTCCTGATGACTGCGGAGGAGGGGGAGGTGGGAGGCATTGCGGGGGGGGAGGGACAGTTGATGGTGGAGGAGGACCAAGTGGACCCCCTACGCGCAGGAAGACCCCCTGCCTCAGCCAGGCGTACCCTGTGCTCCTTTGTCCATGGAGGAGTTGAACCAGTGCGTGCCCTAGGGTCGCCAGGCCCCCTTACCCTCTCAGCGGGGGGGGGGACGGGGACGACCTGGCGCTTGCCTGGGGGAGCCGCCTTGTGTGCACCTGCTCCCAGCCGCCACAATGACATCACTTCTGGAAGTGATGCTCTTGTGCCCGCCGGCGGGCGTGCTCTAGCCCTTCACAGCGGCTGCCAGGCACGATGATGTCACTTAAGAATGTGACGTCACGGCCGGTGGGACCGTGCCTGCTGCGTGCCGGCCCAAGAGGTTTTTTGCCCCCCAGAGTGGGGGCTCTCTCACCCCACCAGGGGACCTGGCAGCCCCAGTGTGCCCCTGGCCCAGGCCTTCCCTCCCTGAGTGTGCCATCTCTTCACCCGCCTTCCTGTGGCAAGACCAAGCTGGCCCCGGAGTTTCAGTGGGAGGGAACCGTGCCGAATAGCGCTGGCTGGCCTGACTGTCCTTGGTGAGGCTGCTGGAGACGCCCCTCATGGCCGGCCCTGAGGAAGAGGCCCCGGGTGGGAGCCTCTCGGTCTCTCTGTGACCCTTCCCTTCTCTACAGCCTCCATGTTTGGTCCTTTTACCAGTGTCTGCGAGGCTGAGGGCTACGTGGGCCGTGGCCCCGGGGTCTGAAGCCTCTGGCCGTGAACGTGCCCTCCCACCCTGCCCCGCATCTGGCGTTCCCGGAGGGCTCCTGCTGCTTCCTTTGGGCTGCTCACGTTGCCTGTGCCCAGCCAGGTGGGCATCTCTGATGGGCTTGTGTGTGTGTGTGTGGGGGGGGGTCTTCAGGCAGTGAAGGGAGCAGATGTAGCTGAGCGGCTGGAAGAAGACTCCGGTGTCTTCCGGGCTCCTCTCTAGCCTGGCTTCCAGGGGTGGGTCTGAAGAGAGTGGCGAGGGGGCTCCTGGCTTCTGGTGCCTTGGTTGCTTTCCGAGTCTTTTTGGCCTTGCCCAGGCTGTGAAAATGCGCCGCCGCCGCCCCCCCCCAGCTCTGGCTTCAGCCCCAGCCTGCCTCCTGCCCTTGTTTGGCCCTTCGTGGCATCAAAGGAGCAGGCCCTGGGGTTGGGCTCCCGCCCAGGTCTCTTTCTCCTGAGGTTTGCTTCCGGGGGGGGGGGCTCTGCTGGGCTTCTCTGAGGTGCCCCCCCCCCGCCAGTGCGCTGTGCCCAGCTGAAGTTCCTTCCCCTCCCCACCAGGAGGAAGCAACTTCTGTTGTAAGGGACCTCTAACCCTTCCTTGTTCACGGGCAAGTCCTGGCAGCCAGCTGCTGTGAGGCGTCTTGGGGCCAATGCCGTTGCTGCCTTGACTTCCCTGGAGCCTCCTGGGTGGCTCTTGTTAGAAACACGCTCCTGCTACGGATCCCGCTTTGGTCTGATCTGGCAGGGTGACCCTGGATTTCTTGGACTGAGCTGCTATGCAGCAGCCGCCTCTCGTGGCCGGTGGGTGTTTCTCATGGCCTGCCTGTCTCCAGTTCCAGGCAGGAAATTGTCTCTCCTTCTAGGATGTGGTTTCTACTCCCCATTGCTATCGAAACCCTGGTTTTGGTTCTCCCTGCCCTCACCGTTTGGGTTGCCTGTCTCCTCCCTAGAGGGCTGGGTCCGGGTCTGGGAAGGAGAAGTCTGCAGTGAGGCCAGCGTGGTGTAATGATGGGAACAGGGCCTGGGAGACCCAGGTTCGAATTCCCACTCTGCCGTGGAGGCTGGCTGGGTGGCCTTCGCCATGTTCTCTCAGCTTGACCTACCTCATCGATGGGTTGTAGAAAAGAGCAAGAGTCCAGGAGCACCTATAAGACTCACAAAATTGTGGTAGGGTAGGAGCTTTCGTGAGCCTGTGGCTCACGCATTTTGTGAGTTTCATAGGTGCTCCTGGACTCTTTTCTACTGCTACAGACAGACTAACGTGGCTACCATCTGGATCATTGTGGGGGGCGGGGCGGGGGCGGGGAGAGGCTTACGAGGATACAATGGAGGAGCAGAGAATGATGTAAGCTGCATTGGGGAGACGGATAGGGTGTAAATTAAGGAAGCAAACAAATTATATGAATGAATGAATGAATGAATGAATGAATGAATGAATGAATGAATGAATGAAAATCAATGAATGAACGAACGAACGGATGAACGAACGAACGAACGGTTTGTGGCTCTTCCCCCACAAAGGGTTGTGTGTCTGATTGATGCTTGTGTCCAAGGAAAGGTGGATCTTGAAACTGAGCTGTGAGTTACAGAGCCCAGTTGAGTCTCGGCTCCCCCTGCCAGGAGCTCCCCCCCCCCGCCCAATGAGGAAGGCAGGAGACCGCAGAGGAGGAAGTGCCCGGTGCACATGGTCAATTTTCCATTTAACCAGGCCGTATTGAATGATAAATAATTCATCCTTCTGCCAAACATTTGATTAAAAGAAGCCAATTCCCTTTGCATTTGTCAAGGGGCAAGAAATCCATTTCATGTTTTTCTTTTAATCTCTTCTTTTCACTGTGTGAATATTTTAGCTTCCTCGTAGCCAGGCTTTGTTCGCTTTGCCCTGTTGCTGCTCCAGCGAGAACTGCGGCTGCCACCACCTGTGCCCTTGCAAAGTGGGGCTACATTTGGTTGGGGTGAAGGACCTGGAGGGCAGGGGTGGACGGACTGCCGCTTGCCCCCCCCCCGGGGGGGCTGGTCACATTGGCTCTTCCTGAAAGGAGTGGAGCTCAACCGCAAGCCTTCCTTTCCTTGGTGGGGGGGGGGGGACACACCCGGAAGAGTCCGCAGAGCCAGTCAGGGACAGGGGATGTGGTCCAGGCTGGGAGGCGTCTCCAGCTTCGTGTCCAACCAACAGGGTGCCGTTTTCCCAGGAACCGCTGCTGTGTGGTGCTGGCCTGGTGCACGTGTGGCAGCTGGAGGGAGCGCAAGGCCTACCTGTGGTGTGTCCCACCGGCAGTCCTCCTGAGCTTTGATTCCCGGCCTGAAAGCGTCTGGGGTGGAGGAGAGGAGCCAGGCTCAAGCAGGCACCGTGCTGCCACCTGGGAGTCCGTTTGCGTTCCTTTGGTGTCTCCCTTCTTGTCTCCCACAGGCGGCACCCCATGGGCCCCAGGACAAAACCAGCCAAGTGCTCACATAGTCCAACTAAACCGTCATGTGAACACAAGCTAGTGAATGGTGTCTGTTTCAATCAACCCAGCTTCACAGTGTGTGTGTTTGGGGGGGGGCTGTGCAGGGCCCAGGGGGTGGGGAGGCTTGGTGAGTCTGGACCCTTGGGGAAAAGGGCAGAGGGGGGCGGGCATCAGAATCCCAGCAGGTGCCTTCAGACAGGCAAAACCCAGGACTGGGCTGGAGAGGAAGGGGGCCTCCAAGGACCTGAGGGGCAGGCAGAGCGGCTCTCCACTGTGGGCACGGCCCCAGTCATCTCCTGCAGCTGTGGGCCTCAAGTGATGAATGGCGGCAAGTCCAGCACCCTTTGGAAGTCAGCCTGCCCTTGCTGCTCTTTTAGCCTGTGTCAAACACGGGGGTGGGGGGTGGGCTCACTTCCTAGGCCGAGAGGGGTCCTTGGGAGCACGTGGCAGGACGTGCCAGCTCCCACGCCAGCTGCCTCTCCCCTTCTGAGCGCAGGCTGAGTGAGACCTGGGGCGGGCGGGTGGGCGGGCATCCTCAGATTTGACTTTGGCAGCACATCGAAGGTCCAGTGGCCGGAGCCCCGTTCTCGGTGGGAGGTGTTGTCCGGACGCACCTGCATGCTGCCAGGAGCTGCGTGGGGCCCAACGCTCTGGCAAGGCAGGAGCAGCTTCCTCGGGCCAGCTCTGAGTGCCGAAGTGGCTGCCTGGAGCTCCCGGGGAGGGAGGGAGGGAGCCCCCGTGGCTTCAGCCCAGAGAAGCTGCTCAAGCGCTTCCCTCCTGCCCACTCCGGGCAGTTTCTAACGGCTGCTGCCTTCATTTCCCCAGGTTCTGAGTGGCGACAGCCAAGGGGTCTTGGCGGTGCTACAGTGGTGGGCCCCGGGAGGGCTGGTTGGGGTGTCCTGGCAGCCTGCCTCCTGCCTGCCTGTCTGGGCCGCAGCCCATGCATTGTGGGGTGTCGGCAGGGAGGCCTCTACCCTTTCCTGCCTGACAATGTCTCCTGCCCTCAGCTGGAAGATGCCAGGTGCCTGGGACGCCCTGCTCCCCCCTCCTGCCCAACGAGAGCCCTGTATCCCTGGCGCTGAAGCATGAAAATTCCCTATTTGGAGAGGAATTACTGTGGAGCGAGACCGTTCTGGCTGCAGAAGCACTTTCCCTCGAGGGAGATACTGAGATTTTCTTTGCAATTAAAATTTCTTTGGAACTTGGACCAAAGAAGATTTGAAGAAGAAATATTTTGAGTTTGAAATACTTTCCCCAAACAGTGACTGTGTGCAAGTTTTAGCAAACACTTTCCCTCCCCGTGTGATTGGAAAGCAGCCGCCCCTGCCTCCTCTCCCCTTTGGTGGGGGGAGCCCCCCCCCAATCCCAGCCACATGTTAGGCCAGAGCAGCCTGCGTGCTCCCCCCCCCCCAGCCCCACCTCAGAGCAGAGCCCTGGAGGAGGAGGATTCCTGCTGGGAAAACCGTTCCAGGGAGGCAGAAAAAAGGACTCTAGAGGTTCCCTTCAAGGGAGGGAGGGAGTCCGTGTTGGGCAAGCACGGTGGGGTTCATTGAAGCTGGTGTTCGGAGGCAGTGGGGGGGTGGGGGGTGGGGGGCTTCATCCTCCGTGTCCCGGCTGGTGCTTGAGCTTCTGTGGCCCTGCTGGCACAAAGCCCTCTATGGGCCCCATGGAAAGTGGCCTGTGGGGGCCACTCTTGGGGATGGCCTTGGCAACGTAAAGCTCCACCTGCGTGGCTTGTAAGCTGCCCTGAGCTACAGAGAAATGTTTTCATAGACTCATAGACTCCTACGGTTGGAAGGGACCTCCGGGGTCATCTAGTCCACCCTCCTGCACAATGCAGGAAATTCACAACTACCTCCCCCCCCCCCGCCCACACACACACACACACACTCCCAGTGGCCCTTACTGCATGCTCAGTAGTAAATACAATTGGTCTCGGGCCTTCAGTAGGGAAACCAGATGAAAGTTGGCCTGAAGTCCTCTGGGACCTCGGACTTGCTTGTTTATTTTTCGTTTATTTACTTTTGTATAGTCCGCCTTCCTCAGCGAGCCTGAAGGCAGAGTGGAAGAACATCTGCTCGGCAGTCGGAAGGCCCCGGGTGCCGTCCCAGGCAGCGTCTCCAGTGGAAAGGACCAGGTTGTAGGTGCTGGGAAAAGGGGCCTCGGCCCGAGACCCTGGCAGGGTGGCCAGCCCCATGCGGGGAAACTCCTGGAGACTTGGGAGGTGGAGCGGGGGGAGCGGGTGGGGTTTGGGGAGGGGAGGAGCCTCGGTGGGACGTCACGCTAGAGACTCCACCCCCCAGAGCAGCCGTTTTCTCCCGAGAAACGGGTCTCTCTGGCCTGGAGATCGGTGGCAATTCTAGGGGATCCCCACCCAGCGCCTGGAGCATGGCAGTCCGGGACCCCGGAAACCCTCTGCCCGTCAGAGGAGACCGGGCGGACTTTACGGACAGCAGCCGCCTGCGTGTACACAGTGTAAAAGAATGCCACCAGGTAGTCCGGAACGTCCCACAACTAGAATTGGGAGGCTTAGAAGTACGGCAGAAACGTACCAGACGTGATCTCTGGTGAACTGCGCAGAGAACAGAATTACAGAATGAGAACAAAATGCAGCGAGAGCAGGGCAGGAGAGACAACAAATGGGTGATATATGGAGAGGCAACGGCCTGCACTACGGCTCTGCTCCCTTTATTATAAAAGCACCTTTCTGAGCCATTCAATTATTCTGTAGCCCTGTTACCCCTCCCCCCCCCAAAAAAACAATTCTGTTTTGCCCGTTGAGCAGAATGATCCAACGGCAGGAGCCCCCTTGCCCTCCTCAGCCGGGCCACTCCCCCCGGTTGGGCCACGGCAGAGAACAGGGGCCGGCCTGGCCCTTTGCTGGAGGGGCAGGTGCCTCTCAGGGCTGCAAGGGCAGTGGGAGGTGAGGCAGGAGATGGGGCCCTGCCATTCAAGGGTGCCCCTGGGGGCTGGGAGTAGCCTGTGGCACCCCTGCGGGCTCAGTGGGGATGAAGAGCCCATGCCTTCCCATCAGGGCTCTTTGCTTTCTGGTTCCCAAAGCCCGGGTTGTGTCCCAGAGTGTGCGTACACGCTCCTGCGCCATGACCTTGGCAAGGACAGGCAGGAGGCAGAGCCCAGCTGGTGCCGTCGGATGCCCCTCCTCTGCTGTGATGCGACTCACTTCCTGCCAGGTCCCCAAGGGCAGATCTGGCCCCCAAAGGCCTCTTGTGACTTGCAGCCTCTGCCCTCTGGCCCCGTGCCCTTGGGAGGAACCCCTGGGCTTCTGGTCCTGGTCCCCGCAGGCCATTTGGCCCGTGTCCTTGTGCCTGGCCGCCTGCTTGAGGGCTGGAGTTGGCCCGTCGGAAGGAGGGGGAGGACGTGGATTCCCTCGGCCCACAGCCACGCCTCTCCTCTTGACTTGGAGTCTTGACCCATTGTACATGGGTCTTGCTTTTCTGACTAGAGACAAGAGATAAATAATTTTAGTTACACTGAATACAATGAATTAAACAGCTCGTCTGCTCTAGGCCACTTTCAGTCTGGGTTCAAGACTGCTCTGGTAGCTTTGGTTGATGACCTCGGTCGGAGTGTGAACACCAGCTGTGCCCCTTTGTTGCCGCTGGGTCTGTCTGCAGCCTGTGGTGCGGTGGGCCAGGCCATTGTGTTGAGACATCCGCAGGCAGAAGTAGGCGTCAGGGGCTGCCCTGGATTGGTCTGAACCATTCCTGACGGACTGCCTTGAGAGACCCTTTGTCATCTGCGTGGGCTTTGCCCGGTGGGGCTCCTCGGGGTGCAGGCCTCTCTCTCTCATGTCCCATCTCTATATAAAAACGTTAAGAGAAATACTTCATAATTTCGAAATTGCCATAAATATGCTCTGTGTCTTCCCCTGGTGACGCAGTGCAGGTCTTGAGCCATCACCTGACAAATTTATTTATTTACGTCATTTATAGTCCTCCTTTCTCACTGAGACTCAAGGTGGATTACACAGTATGAGGTTAATACAATCAGTATCAAGTAAGTACATTTCAACACAATACCCTAAGTTAAACATATACAAGTTTGAAGACCTAGCATTAGCAAGGATCCAAGACATAGTAGAGATACTGAAGCAAAACATAATGAATTCTAGGACTAACATGAGACAGCGTGGAGTGATGGTGGTACACAGGAATACATATTTAAAGCAGCAGATAATATATGAGGCAAAAATGGTGATGAAGTCTGTGATCCCCAACTTGTTAGTGAAGCACCTGAGACCCCATCCCTACAATGCAGCCCTCCCATTTGAGTAAAAAGCCTTTTTGAATAGTTCGGTTTTGCATCATTTACGGAAAGCCAGGAGAGTGGGGGCTCAGTCCTGACCTCCTCAGGCAGGCCGTTCCTCAGGGTAGGGGCCACCACAGAGAAAGCTCATGTACGAGCTGCTGCTGACTTCACCCGTGTGCAGCCTGGCACCTGCAGGAGACCCTGTTCAGATGAGCGAAGCTGCCGTGGAGAAACATAGGGAGGGAGGCGGTCCTGTAGGTATGCTAGACTAAAGCCGTGAAGAACTTTGTATGTAATAACTAATACTCTGAACTGAGCACGGTAAACGATGGAGTGACTGTAGGATGGGAGAGATGTTCAAGCTCCTGCTCGCTCCTGATAACAGTCAAGCTGCAGCATTTTGCACTAATTGGAGCCTCCTAGTTAACTTAGATGGGAGGCCAATGTATAGAGCATGACAATAGCCAAGGCTTGATGTTACCATAGCATGGAGCCAAGTGGCCAGGTCAGCCGTGTTGCAATAAGAAGCCATCTTCTTACCTTGTGGTTAAGAAGCTGAAAGCAAACAAATTGAAACTGAACCCAGACAAGATAGAAATTATACTGGTTGGGAAGGGGGGGATAGTGAAGGACGTTGTGCGCTGCACTTCTGGTGGGGTTCAGCTGACCCTGGCCGACTTGGTGGAGAGAATAGGAGTTGCACTAGACCCAGCATGACTTCTGGAGGAGCCAAAACAGCTGCAGAACATGTTTTCTCCCCTCTTCATTTGTCCTGGCGGATGGCTCCCTACCTTGACTCAGCCGGGGAATCGGCTGCCCAGGGATGTGGCGGTTCCCCCTCATTGGCAGCTTTTGAGGAGCGGCTGGCCGAATCCTGGCCGGGGATGCTTTACACTGTCCCTGCATTGGGCAGGGGGTTGGACTAGATGGTCTGTAAGACCCCTTCCAATTCTGTGATTCTGTGACTCGGCTGATCTAGCCACATGGATCCATGCCTTCAGGCTGGACAACTGTAATGCATTCAACTTGGGTCTGCCCTTGAATTCAATTCAGAAAGTCGGGTTGGTACAGAAAGCCTCAGATCGATTACCACCAGGAGGTAGGGAGAGTATGGAAATCTCCCCCCCCCCCCCGTTCTGCAGCCTTTCCCCTGGTGCCTTCCCACTTGCTGGGCTCAGTTCGAGGTGTTGGTCATTATCACACACAGAGCCCTTGGGGTGGCCTTGGACCCCCACGTTTGCAGGGCTGCCTCTCCTGCGGTGGTCCACCACAATAGCCTCGCTCATCTGAACAAGGCCTCCTGCAGGTGCTCCTCTGCAAGCGGGTAAGAGTGGCAACTGCCGGTTTGGGCGCATTCTCTGGGGGCCCCCACCGAGTGGAACGGCCTGCCGAGGAGGTCAGGAAGGCCCCCCCACACACTTCTGTCGTGCCACAGAATGTGTACAATTCCAGTGGTCCATGAGTGCATTTGCATAAAGGGGACTGGACTGGAGTGGAATGCAGCAGCCCAGGAACAGGGTCGTAGTCGCCTGCAACAATTATTCTAGGCGTCCGCCTGATTCTCCTGCCTCATCTTCTGCCTTTGCGTTCCGCTTCCTGCATGGTTTACAGCAGGCCTCGTCCTAGCCAGTTTGCGTTGTTTTCAATTTCTGTAATCCCAGCCCCGTTGCATTGTTCATCGGTTGCCTTATGCCGCCTGCTTGCACTGTTTTAATTACGATCTCCGCTTGCACTGCTTTGTGTTCTCTAATCTGCCTCGATTCTTTCTTGAGCAAGATGGGCTGTAAGTAAATAAAATAAAATAAATTCCAGGCCAGTTTAAGAGGCCGCCGTGCAGCCTGCTCAGTTGCTCGGAGGCGGCAGGAGATAATACAGTTTCCCAAGGACTGTGCCTTGGTAGCTCTCCGGCTCCTGCATAACTGATCCCGGGAAATGAATTCCGGCTTGTGAGTTGTCCTCCTCCCCGCCCCCCCCAGGATGGGGAGAGTTAAGTGGAATTGAATCTTGTTTAAGGAGAGGAGACACAGTTACATGGCACTGTAATTTACTGCGCTGTTGACAATCTGAAAGAGGAATTTGCTGGAGGAATAAACGCAGGCTTTTTGGCCTATTGCGGGAAGATGGGTCTGCGCTGAGCTCCCCACGCTGTGCTGCGTTGCTGAGATGAGACACAAGGCAGGGGGTCTCACCGAGGTATTAAGTGGGATGGAGTGCTCTGATCCCACGCGAATGCGCTAGTCCGGAACACGGCCCCGCACAGCCACGCTTCCTTGGAAGCTTTGGGGATACTGCGGCTGGCTCAGGCGGGGCTTGGTACTGGGGGCGGAGAAGCAGGGGGGTGTCCTGCCCCCCCCCCCTGAGTTCTGACGGGAGCTGTGCTGTTCTGGCAAGAAGGAGCCTTTCTGGAGGATTCGGGCGGGCGGGCAGGGGTGTGTGTGTGTGTGTACTCCAGGCAGTTCTTGCACCTTGCCTGTGAAGTGCCCTCTGTGTGAGGCTCTCTGTTGGCTGCGAGTCTCCTCTGAGGAGCTGTGAATTGGTGAACAATCATATTGTCAGTTTCTGTGCCACTTGTAGCCGGTCTGCTCTCTCAGCCTGGGTGGTGACAGCTTTCCCAGGGCAGTGGAGTGACCTTTTGATGCGGCTGCTCTTGTTGGTGCCTCTGACCCCCTCCCCACAAGATAATGGGATGAGGAAGCTGGAAAGGGAGAGGAGGCCTTCAGGGACCAGCTAGCAGCACCCAGGGAGGAGGAGGAGGAGGAGGAGGAGGAGGAGGAGGAGGAGGAGGGTCTCTTGGAGGTCTCTGGCTGTGGGGGAAATGATCCCTCCGAAGGGGCCTGTTCCTCAGATGGGGAATTGCTCTCCTTTTGTGCCAAGCACGCCCTCTGGGGAGGGGATTCTTGGTGGGGAGAGGTTCGGTCCTTATGAATACAGAAAGAGGGGTCTGTGACCGGAGTCTCTTGACTGCATGGTGCGTTGCCTGTCTGAGGCAGAGGGTGTCGATGTTCTGCGAGTGAGGAGGAGCCCGTGGCTGCGAGACCCGTCAGCACCATAAATGTTGACAGGTGTAGCTGTGCAGTCCTGGATGGGAAAAGGGGGGGCTAGGCAGGACCGAAGGCCCAGAACCCCCAAGGGAGCGCCCTGGGAAAGAAATGCTGCCTCTTCCACACACAGGGCAGGGAGACGGGGGGAGATTCGTGGTCTCGATGCGTGGTTTCTGGGGACAGTGGTTCAGATAGTTTAGGCACTGGGGAATATTTGAAGACAAGCCAATCCTGTACAAAGAGACTGACTCCACTTGAACTGAAATGGCGTTCGAGATGAAAAAGGTTGCAGGACACCCCGGAGGAAAGCCAAGAGCAGCTAGGGGGCATCCAGTGTGGGATGGCCGAGTCCTAAGTTGCTCGTCCCCAGCTCAGGGCGGAGGACCCCCCACCCCACCTGCTGCCTCCCTGGCTGGTGAGGGGTGTGATTGTCAAGAGGCTGATTGGAGCCCCCGCAACATGGGAAAAAATGGTGTGTGTGGACGCTGGAAGCCTCCACTGATGTCACTTCCAGTTTAAAATGGATGCAGCAGGGTCTCCGCAGTGCCAAGTCGACCCCCACACATAGTGACATTTCTGTGGTTTTGGCGGATTTGGCGCTGCTGTCACGTCCGCTTTAAATCAGAAGTGATGTCAGTGGAGGCCACTGGAGCATGTGCAGGCACAGCACAGCACACACACACACACACAAGGGGAAAGATGCCCTCCACCCGCAGCCAGCAGCCCACCCCTGCTTGGAAAGTAAGGGGGTGGAAGCCCTACTAAGAGATGACGGGTTAACTGGTTGAGTTCACCTAGAAAGGGATGGCTGGAACTGGTCAAGAAGAGTGCTGGGAAACAGTGTCCAAGGAAATGGGACTTGGAGAAGGAAGCAAAGTAGATGTATTTTACTTTTATTTATTTAAAATATTTATTAGCTGCCTTTCTGCCTTACGGCACTCAAGGTGGCTCACAATATAAATAAAACAACCATAAAAATACATAAAAGATCACAACTTAAAACTACAATTTAGGACTACCAATAAATAGAAAAACAAACATGCTACTGGGCTTGAATCTAGAAAATCTGAGTTCACAAAAAGCAGTCCTAAAAAATGCCATCGTCAGCTGCCTCCTAAAGACCGACAGTGAGGGGGCCAGGTGCACCTCCCTGGGAAGGCTGTGCCATATCGTGGGACTGCCATGGAAAAGGCCCTCCTCTCTCATCTATCCCTCTGATGAGCTTAGGGTTGCCAGCTCCAAGTTGGGAAATTCCTGGAGATCTGGGGGCTGAAACCTGGAGAAACTTGGAGAAAGTGGGGTTTGTGGAGGGAAAGGACCTTGGCATGGGATAATTCCATAGAGTCCACCCTCCAAAGCAGCCATTTTCTCCAGGTGAACTGATCTCTGTGGCCTGGAGACCAGTTGTAATGCCGGGAGATCTCCAGCCACTACCTGGAGGCTGGCAACCCTAGATGAGCTTCTTTATTCAATGGGACAGCCAGGAGGGCCTCTCTCTGGGATCCCAATTCCTGGGCAGGGCGCATGGGAGAAGATGGCCCTTCGCTCCCAAGCCATTAATATGCAGATGCTAGAAGCTCCCAAGCTGTCATATGGGAGACCTGGAGTGCCTGCTGTAAAATGAGAACAAAGATAAAGTAGACCTTTAGAAACCCGGTGGAGGATAGGAAAACTCAGTGGGGTGTAGCTCTCCTTCGCTCTAAGCTATAGAGGAAAGATGGGAAAGGATGTACCCCAGCAGAGTATGTGACAGAGGGCATCGAGTCCAATCAAGTAGGAAACTGTATTTTGTTTATTTGAATTGTATGTTGGTATTTTTATGGGTCTCTCCTGGAAGGAAAAGCAGGATAAAAATGCCTACAAAAACTACTTCTTTGGGACTTGTACCAATCACTCTGCCATTCTCTCCAGTGCCAACCCAGAGTAATACAGTTTAAGTAAACAAATGGAAAAGAACCAAGCAGGGTGAAAAATGTCTTCTTTGATGAAGAGATGTGTTACATTCTCAAGGCGCTCCTTAAGGAACAAACCCCAAAATGGAGGTCGTCTTATTCAGGGCTCTTCTCTTCAGCAACCCAAGACAGTTTGGAGTGGCGCATCTCTCCAAACCAGGCTCCACAGAGTCGAGGAGGAGAAACAGCAGAAGTCAGGGAATCAGAATTACAGAGTTGGAAGGGATCTCCAGGGTCATCTAGTCCAACCTCCTGCACAATGCAGGAAATTCACAACTACCTCCCCCCTCAAGCCCTCAGTAACCCCTACTCCATGCCCGGAAGATGGCAAAACACCTCCAGGATCCCTAGCCAAACTGCCCTGGGGAAACATGCTTCCTGACTTGCTTCCTGGCGATCGGCATTACCCTGAGCATGTAAGAAGGGGCCACAAGAACTAAGCACTGATGCAGCCCTTCCTGCCCTCCCTCTCATGATCTGGCCAGGTTCAGAGAATCAGCATTGCTGTCAGGTGGCCATCCAGCCTCTGCTTAAATACCTCCAAGGAAGGAGAGCCCACCACCTCCCGAGGAAGCCTGTTCCACTGAAGGATTGCTCCAACTGTCAGGAAGTTCTTCCTTATGTTTTGCAGAAAACTCTTTTGATTTCAGCCCGTTGGTTCTGGTCCAACTTTCTGGGGCAACAGAAAACAACTCTGTGCCATCCTCTATGTGGCAGCCCTTCAAGTACCTGAAGAGGGTTATCGTATCACCTCTCAGTTGTCTCTTCTCCAGGCTAAACATACCGAGCTCCTTCAATCTTTCCTCATAGGACTTGGTCTCCAGACCCCTCACCATCTTTGTTGCCCTCCTCTGGACACGTTCCAGCTTGTCTATATCCTTCTTAAGTTGTGTTGCCCAAAACTGAACACAGCACTCCAAATGAGGTCTAACCAGAGCAGAGTAAAGCAATACCATTGCTTCTCAAGATCTGGACACTATGCTTCTGTTGATACAGCCCAAAACCGCATTTGCCTTTTTAGCCACCACATCACACTGCTGATTCATGTTCAGTATACAGTCTACTAAGACCTCTAGATCCTTTTTGCACAGACTACTGCCAAGGATAGAGCAAGTCCCAGGACCGATCCCTGAGGCACTCCACTTGTCTCTCTTCTCCAAGAGGATGAGGAACCATTAGCACTCTTTGGGTGCGATCTGTCAACCAATTACCGATCCACCTAACTGTAATAGGATCCAAACCACATTTTACCAACTTGTCAACAAGGATATTACGTGGAACCTTATCAAAAGCCTTACTGAAATTGAGATAGACTACGTCTACAACATTCCCCTGATCCAGCAAGGTAGTAACTTCCTCAAAAAAAGAGTTAGTCTGACATGACTTGTTCTTGAGAAACCCCTGCTGGCCCTTAGTAATCACAGCCATCTTTCTAAAGGCTCCTGGACTGACTACCTGATGATTTTCTTCTCTCTTGCTGACGTTTGGGTGGCAAAGCCTCCAGGCTTTCAAGGTACCTTCATAAAAGGCAGACACTCAACTTCGAGTCTCAGCCGCTGACAAGGTGTCCCAATCCTAGGAGCGTAAGCCGGATGCTAGCATGGCTGAGGAGCAATGTCAAGACGAGAAGGCCTCCTTCCCAAAGCGAAAGTCTGGCCCAAATACGTGATTGAAAAGGAGCATAGGCTCTGGCAAAACAAACCCAAGTTATTGATCTGATTGGGTGAGAAGACAATAGAAGGACCTTATGGATAAAAGCATTAAGACGAAGAATAGGAGTTTCTTCAAATACCCCAGAAGCAGGACTCCCGCCAGGGAGGTAGTTGAGCCCTTGGATGACCAAGGAATGAAAGGATTGCTTAAGGCGGGGGAGGAGATGGCAGAGGACCTGCATGAATTCTTTGCGGCTCTTCACTGTGGAAGGCATGGGGTGTGAGCCCAAGGCAGAGCTGCTGTTTTGGGGAAGGGAGTCAGAAGAGCGGCGTCAGATGCAGTTGTAGGGTGAACGACTTGATCTAATTGGCATAAACCAGAACATGCTTGAAGAACTCAAATGTGAAAAGATTGGTCTCCTCACCCAAACATGCAGCGTCACTAAAACCAGCCTCCATTCCAGCGGATCGGCAAGTAGCAAATGTAATGTAGGTTTTTAAAAAGGATCCAGAGAAGATCCAGGAAATTACAAACCTGACAGCCTAATATCTGCGGCGAATAAATTGGTGGAAATTGTTAATATAGGTAGAATTATTAAGCAAGGAAGACTGAAGTTGGACTCTGTGGGGAAATGGTGCTTGTAAGCCCAGGTCTCTGCCTGGTTCGAGGGTGAAAAAGTTGGGGGAGACGGCAGAGAAGCTGCCCGAGTTCTTTGTGTCTCCCCGCTGTGGAAAATGTGGGGTCTGAATCCGCACCGTGTCTCCTGCCCCACCCAGGCTTCTTTTCCTCCGTT
Source organism: Eublepharis macularius (assembly GCF_028583425.1). Taxonomy (NCBI): domain Eukaryota; kingdom Metazoa; phylum Chordata; class Lepidosauria; order Squamata; family Eublepharidae; genus Eublepharis; species Eublepharis macularius. Next base: position 174,904,287 of record NC_072794.1, on the reverse strand, counting down.
CCCTAATTCTCCCCCCCTCTCTGGGTACTTGCACTCCACCAACTACTAACCGGTTCTCTTTGCAGAAGGTTAGGGCTCAGGCGCCTTCGGCTGCACGGCAGTTACAGGCGTCACTTGTGTTTGCATCTCTCTCTCCCTGCTCACTACAAATGTTCCCTCTAAGCGGTGCAGTGTTGTGTGAGTCACTTACAAGGGACCAAAGTGTGCACTTGAGCATGCTGTTGCGTTTCATGGCTGCCCCTCCCCTTTCTGCTCTTGGTCCCTGTGGACTGAATAGGGGGCTTCAACGTGGGTCACGGAGATCAGAGCAGGCAAGCTGAAAATGAAAAGAAGCTGAATATAAAAATAAAAGGCACCCAGCACATGCTCAAACCCAGCACATTAAGCAAGGACAAAAGAGAACGTGGACAAAACGCAGCCCTTGGAACCTTGGCTCTCGCATACCCTTCCAGGTGACAATGAGAGAGAGGCACAGCAATTTTGGGGGCCGCAGCATGTAGGCACCGTATTTATTTGTTTGTTTGTTTATTATTTCATATTTATATCCCACCCTCCTCGCAAGCGGGCTCAGGGCAGCTAACAACACTTTAAAACAATTTAAAACATTTAAAAAACACTTTGTATTGCGCTGCGGCAGCATCAGGGAGACATAACATTTTGCATGCGTACTGTGGTGGACAGTTTTTCACCGGGGGGGGGGGGGGCGTTTAATTTCCTCCCCTCCTCCCGCAGGCAGGCGGAGGCTCAACCTTAGCCATGAGCCTGGCGGAACAACTCTTGTTTTGCAGGCCCGGTGGAAAGACAATAAATCCCGCCCGGGACTTGGTCTCAGTAGCCGGAGCGTTCCACCAGGTAGGAGCCAGGACTGAGAAGGCCCTGGATCTCGTCGTGGCCTGGCGGGCCTCCTTGGGACCAGGGACCAGTAACAGCTGTTTTTCTCCCAATTGGAGAGTCCTCTGGGGAATATGAGGGGAGAGACGGTCCCACAGATCCGCTGGCCCCAGTCCGCAGAGGGCCTTATGGGTCAATACCAGAACCTTAATTAATTAATTTAATTTAATGTATTGTATTTATATTCCGCCCTCCCCGCTTTCGCAGGCTCAGGGCGGATAACAGAATACAAATATACACATCATTAAAAACACCTTAAAAAACACAATAATCTCATCTACATCTATTACATATAAATAATTTTTTAATTTTTTTTAAAAACAAATTAAAAAAAAATTTAAAGCAGCACATAGCAAAAGTTTAGTGTACCACACAGCGGTGTTACCAGAGCAAATCCATACCGTAATAATAAGTGTGGCGGCAGCATCTGCGTTCACATGAGGAAATAGTTTAACCCCACCTCCACGGGGGGGCGGGGCACCGCCCGGCATCAGCCATATGCCTGGCTGAATAGCTCCGTCTTACAGGCCCGGCGAAATGCAAGCAAATCTTGCCGGGCCCTAATCTCGCAAGGCAGAGCATTCCACCAGGCTGGGGCCAGGACCGAAAAGGCCCTGGCCCTGGTCAACGCCAGGCGGGCCTCCCTAGGGCCAAGGACATTTAGAAGATATTTTCCGCTAGATCGAAGAGTCCTCTGGGGCTCATACGGTGAGAGACGGTCCCGCAGATACCTCGGTCCCAGTCCGCATAGGGCTTTATAGGTTAACACCAAAACCTTGAACCTGATTCGGTACTCCACTGGCAGCCAATGCAGCTGGCGTAGCACCAGCGTAATGTGCTCCCACACCGGTGCTCTAGTAATGACCCGTGCCACTGCTTTCTGTACCAGCTGTAACCGCCAAATCAGGCCCATGGGAAGCCCAGCATAGAGCGCGTTACAGTAATCCAGCCTAGAGGTGACCATTGCTTGGACCACTGTAGTCAAGTCACGGGGAGACAAATAAGGGGCAAGCTGCCTGGCCTGCCGAAGATGATAAAAGGAGGACCTGGCAACTGCCGTGATCTGGTCCTCCATCTTCAGGGAGGAGTCCAGAATCACCCCCAGGCTCCTAACTCTCGGGGCCAGTGTAAGTGCTGCCCCATCAAGTGTAGGGAGCCGGGGTCCCGAAGCCATCTCCCCACAACCCACATACAGGATCTCCGTCTTCGTGGGATTCAATTTCAGCTGACTTTGTCTCAACCAACCAGCCACAGCCTCAAAAACACGCTCTAGGACATCAGGGGTCGATCCAGGCCGCCCGTCCAACTACAGATAAAGCTGGGTATCATCCGCATATTGATGACACCCAAGCCCGAAACTCCGCACCAGCCGGGCGAGGGGGCGCATATAGATATTAAATAATAATGGAGAGAGTATCGCTCCCTGTGGCACACCACAAACCAGCGGCCTACGAGATGACACTTTCTCCCCAAGCGCCACCCTCTGTCCCCGATCATGGAGAAAGGAGACCAGCCACTGTAGAGCTGTCCCCTGGATCCCCACATCGGCAAGGCAGTGGGTCAAAAGCTCGTGGTCGACCGTATCAAATGCTGCTGACAGATACAATAAAATCAGCAGTGCTGATCCGCCCTGATCCAGATGTCTGTGGAGATCGTCTGTAAGGGCAACCAGCAGTGTTTCGACCCTATGTCCCGGGCAGAAGCCAGACTGGAAGGGGTCTAGGGCCGAGTTCTCCTTCAGGAAATTCTGCAATTGCTTCTCTGCCGCCTTGAATTTGATCCGGTACTCCACTGGCAACCAATGCAGCTTGCGTAGTATTGGTGTTATATGCGCTCTACTTGGCATTTTTGTAATAACACGCGCCGCTGCGTTTTGCACCAACTGTAATCTCCGGGTCAGGCTCAAGGGCAGTCCTGCGTAGAGCGAGTTACAGTAGTCTAAACGCGAGATGACCGTTGCCTGCATCACTGTAGTTAAGTCACAGGTTGACAGGTAAGGGACAAGTTGCTTGGTCTGCTGCAGATGGAAAAAAGAGGACCTAACAACTGCTGCGACCTGTGCCTCCATTTTTAAGGAGGCATCCAGGATCAGCCCCAGGCTCTTGACCCTCGGAACTGGCATAAGCTTTGCTCCATCGAGGGCTGGGAGCTGGAGTCCCAAACCTAGTCCCCTCGGGCTCAAGTACAGGACCTCCATCTTTGTCGGGTTCAGTTCCAGCCGACTCTGTCTCAACCAACCAGTCATGGCTGCAAACGCATGTTCGAGGGCATCTGGGGCAGAGTCGGGCCGGCCATCCACCATCAGGTATAACTGGAAAATCAAAAAGAGTCCAGTAGCACCTTTAAGACTAACCAATTTTATTTTATTGTATAACTGGGTGTCATCTGCATACTGTTGACACCCAAGTCCAAAGCTTCGCACCAGCTGGGCAAGGGGGCACATATAAACGTTGAATAATAATGGGGACCCCACACACCAATGGGTGGTGGGATGACAATTTCTCCCCAAGCGCCACCCTCTGTCCTCAACCGTGGAGAAAAGAGACAAGCCACTGTAAGGCAGTCCCTCGTATCCCCACATCGGCGAGGCGGTGGGTCAGAAGATCGTAATGGACTGTATTGAATGCTGCTGACGGATCCAATAATAGCAGCGCTGAGCCACCTCGATCCAGATGTCTACGAAGATCGTCTGTGAGGGTGACCAGCAATGTCTCTGTCCCGTGCCCTGGGTGGAACCTGGACTGGAAGGGTGTCAGAACTGTGGCTAGATAATGTCCTTACTCCAGACTACCTCCTGCAATCAGACAAGAGTCCATTGTTTCCAAAAGGTTTTTACTGAAGAAATAGTTCATTATAGTCCACTAGCCTGAATGCAATATTCAGGATGGTACATATGCATTGTTACCAATGACAGGCAAAGCGTGAGGTACAAAGTAACAGATCACAGCAGGCCCAACCTCCCCCCACAGTTCTCAAAACAACCCCTTTGAAGTCAGGAGAGCGAAAGTTTCCCAAGGCCGGTTCTTGGTGGAACGTCGGTAGCCAAAACAATCCTTTTCTGTGAGATAGCTGCCTGGGAACCTTGGCACCTGTGAAAAGAGCACTTAAACACTGAAAGGATTAAAAATGGAGTCGGTTAAGCAAAGGCATACAAGAAAGCATTCTGGACCTGACAAAGGGGTCTAGGGCTGAGACGTCCTTCAGGAAACCCTGTAACTGTTCCACCACCGCCTGCTCAATCACCTTTCCCAGAAACAGGAGGTTCGAGACCGGGCGGTAACTGGCCAGGTTGGTAGGGTCCAGTGATGGCTTCTTTAGGAGAGGTCTCACCACAGCTTCCTTTAATGGCCCAGGAAAAACCCCAGTGCTCAAGGATATGTTAACAATGGCCTCCAACGAGGACCGCAGCCTCTCCGCGCTGGCTTTTACCAGCCACGATGGGCATGGGTCCAAGGGGCACGTGGTGGGCCTGATTGATCGCAAGGTCCTGTCAATCTCCTCTCCAGAGCATGGGCTGAACGGATCAAACGTTAGTTCCAAAGATGGCCAAGGGCTCTTGAGTTCCTTCACTGTATCAATTGTGGCTGGTAAACCACGGCAGAGAAACAAAATTTTATCAGCAAAAAAGCTCCCAAAAGCCTCACAGCTGATGTCCGAATTCTGAATTTGGCGGCCTCCCTCTGAGAGGGAGACCAACGACCAAACCACATTAAACAATGTTGCCGGGCGTGAGCTAGCTGACGTGATGGAGGCTGTATAAAACTCCTTCTTCACAGCCTTCACCGCCACCTCATAGGCTTTCATAAATGTCCTATAAGATGATCTTGCCTCTTCGTCGTGAGATCGCTGCTCCCCGTCGCCGTCTTAGCTCCCGCTTCTTCTCTCAAAGCTCCTCTGTCTACCAGGGAGCCCGTCTTACACAGGGGCAAAGAGGGCGACGGGGAGCGATTTCATCGATGGCTTCGGAGAGCCGGCACTGCCAGTCCTCCACCAGCTCATCCAACGAACCGCCGTGGAGCATAGGATCCTGCAGAGCATTCTGGAAACCAATTGGCTCCATAAGTCTCCGCGGGCGAGCATAAATCAGCTCACCGCCCTTGCGAGGGGTGGTGGTGGTGGTGGTGGAATCCCCAGCCGAGCCCTCAGAACCGAGTGGTCTGACCATGGCACTGGTTCTATTGCCTCCAGATCCACATTCAGCCTCATCCCGAAGATCAGATCTGGCGTGTGGCCCGCTTGATGTGTAGGGGTCGATACAAATTGGGAGAGTCCCAGTGCTGCCATGGAAGCTACGAGGTCCACAGCCTGCACAGAGGAGGCCTCATCATCGGCGTGGAGGTTGAAGTCCCCCTCCCCTTGCCTCGGTGTCAGTCTCTAGAGGCCATCCCCGGGTGAGTTCGGTCGCATGGGCACGTGGCTACTTCGTGGCGCTGAGATGAAGTCCTGGGGTCAGAGTGGGGCGGAGAAAATGAAGAGCTTCTCCGTGTGCTCAGGGTTTTTACGAGCTTCGTATCCTCAGTGGACCCTGTTTCCTTCCTGCCTGTACCGCTCTTGACTTCGGCCTCCAGAAGCTCTCGAGCTTAGGATTGGCCGTGGCTTGGGCGGGGTCTGGCCGCCTGGGGTCCTCCTCTGGCCCAGATCATCTCCTGTTCTGTGCCCTTGGACGGCTCTGAGGTGACCCCTCCCAACTGGTTCTCCCTTTCCCCCTGTGTGCCTGCAGAGAGTCTTTCGTAGCCTCTGTGGCTGTACAGAGTGCAACCCCTAAATGATCCTTTGGAGCTGCAAACGTTGGCATTAAGCATGGAGGATCAAGCCTCTCACGTCAGCTTCTGCTGCCTTGCCAGCCTACTGGTGTCCTTTGAGGGGGCCAGTCCATGCAGAGCCTTTGGCAGAGTCCCCCACCAGCAGCTCGTGAATAATCTTGCTAGTTTCAGGGTGAGAGCAGAGAAGCCCTTCAATTGGCTGCCTTCTGGGGGCAGAGGAGAGTCCCTAACTCAAGATGAAAAAGAGTCCAGTACTACTACAGACTAACACGGCTAACTCCTCTGGATCTATAACTCAAGATGAGAGCTAGTCTGGTGTAGTGGTTAGGAGCGTGGAACTCTCATCTGGAGAACCAGGTTTGATTCCCCACTCCTCCTCCACTTGAAGCCAGCTGGGTGACCTTGGGCTAGTCACAGCTCCCTCAGAGCTCTCTCAGCCCCACCCACCTCACAGGGTGTTTTGTTGTGGGGATAATAATGGCATACTTTGTTAACCGCTCTGAGTGGGCATTAAGCTGTCGTGAAGGGCGGTATATAAACCGAATGTGATCACTGAATGTTGTTATAGGTGCCCCCCCGGCCTTGATGAGGGCCCATCTGTTCTATGGTTGCTCCCACTTTAAGGAATGCCCCCCCCCAGGAGGCAAAGTGGGCAGTGTCCTTGGAAGGCTCCAGACAGCTGGGCCGATTCCAGATGGCCAGAAATTGCGGTTTTTCTGCGGAAATAATCGCTTACCGGCCACGCGTTCACTTTCGTCTCCATCCGCTTTGTCTCGCGGCGTGCCGTGCCGTCCCGCTTCCGGATGTTCGCACGGCCAACTGAGGTACCCGGGATTGGTTGTTTCCTCCCCGTCACAGTTGACGTCGGGGGCCTTCATTGGTTCGCATTTCAGGTTTTTTTTTTTTAAAAAAAAATTTACGTTTTGCGCAAATGCGCAGGCATGTGAATACGCAGCGTCGACGTTTGTGCGCTTTTGTGCATTTGTGCGCATTTGTGCAGTTTGATGTGCGCAAACGTGCGACTGCGCAAATGGCGCCCGGTTTAAAAAAAAAAATTAAGGGAATATTGTTGCCGGCCGGCCAGCGAAGGAAGGAGGGAAAGGGGAGGACCTCTCCGCGGCGACGAAGCGTCCAGAAGTGTGCAAACCCACAATACCGCTTTCACACCGTCCACTTATAGAGCGCAACCGAGCGCCATGGACCGCAAGTAAGCCGGGACGGGAAATTGCGGGTTTTTAAGAGTGCTGTTGCTGAAAAAACGAAAGCACTGGCTTTATTTGTGCCCGTCTGGAATCGGCCCTGCTTTATTCAGTAGGGTTTTAATAGAGTGTAAGTGGCACGCATTTTATTAGGTTTCCTTTATTTATTCAAACATTTGCACCTCGCCTTTCCTTTTGGCTCAGTGCAGCTTACAAAAAACAGTTAAACATTACAAGTTAAAAACTAAATAGCGTAAAAGGCTCTGAATGCCTGCTGCTCATCTTGGATATTTCTAATTATGTATTGTCAGTTTTTTTGACCCATTGGGAAAGGCGGGATATTAATGTTTTAATAAATAAATACATAAGTTAGAAGTTGGTTAAATGACAGGAACGAGAGGGGAGGAGTGAGGCGGCTTCCTTGCAGTGCTGGGACGGGAGCAGCGGGGCAGAAGGAAGCCCCCTGGGGGGGGGGGCGTGTGAAGTGGTGCCCTTTGGGAATGAAAGGTGTCCCCCCCCCCATTGTCCTAGAAACAGGCGGCAAGGCAGCTGATCAACCAGGATGGGGACGTGGGTTCTGTTTGTGGCAGTTCCAGGGCGAAGCATTGTGAGCAACGCCACGGAGAACGCGAAGTCCAGCGTCACACGGGTCACTCAACACGTGGGTGGTGTGCCTGGACTTGGATACCTTTGGGAAGCAGGTATTTGCCCTGCTTTCCCACAGCATCGCAGTCCTGTGTCTCTCCAGGGTTTTCCCCGTCTTTCCCATGACCTCTCCCAAGCCTGCTTTGGGATGATGTTTTGGGAAGGATCGCAACTACCCTGGGCTGGCCCTTCCCGGCCCCTGCCCCAGTCCCCCGAGGCAGCCATTTTCCTTGCCACCAGAAGGCTGTGTGGTTTTTCTAAACCAGCAACTGAATATCGTCGTAGTGATATTATTTATTTATTTTTATGTTATTTATAGTCTGCCTTTCTCGCTGAGCCTCAAAGACAATTGCACAATATTACATAATGTTATAGTAATCTACCCATCGGCTTTTCTGAATTCCCAGCTTTTATTGTTTTTTTTTTAAAGTCTCTATTCCCTTGTGAATTCAGAGAACCCGATGGATAGATGGTTGGACTATTATCACATTATAACAATATGCCAACTGCCTTTTAAAAAAACATCGAATAAGGCTCCCCTGCCTCTTGCTGCCAGGGGGGTCTGGGGCAGGGGCGCCCCCTCCCTCCCCCCTCCCTCCCGTGGGGCACGGTGCCCGGCGCTTCTCCCGGGCAAAGCTGAGGGGGGGCGGGGGGGCTGCCTTGTGCTTCAGGACGGCAGGTGGGCTTGGCTTGTTAACCGTGGCCCGAGGGTCGGGGAGCCCCGGGTTCGAATCCCCACCTGCCCGGGAAGCTTTCGCGGTGACCTTGCGCCGGTCACTCTTGCCCACTGGCCCCAAAGGGGGGGGGGTTGTGGGACTAAACTGAAGGAGGGGAGGAGGGCAGCTGCTCTAGGTCCCCGTTGGAGGGCGGGGAGAGCACCAGGCTCGAAACGAGGGAATGGAAACGAATCTCTCCAGGCTGGTGGTACCCGGGCACTGGCCTTGCCAGCCCCCCATGTGCTGAAGGCCCACGGCGGGGGGTGCAGCTGGGATCCCGGGCAGCAGCAGGGCGCTGAGAAGAGTCCTGCCACTGCCCCCAAAGAAGGAGTCGCCAGCCCCTGTAAGCCAGGCCACGGGAGGGGCGCTGCAGTGCTAGAGAGAGAGAGAGAGAGCAAGTGTGCCAAGCTGCAGAGAGCACGGAAAGGGCGTGGGGGGCCATGATGCCTGGCTGCCCTTGCGCTCCAGCTCTGAGGCCGGCCAGGCCCCAAGCCTGCTCGGGAGCAGTGGAGCTGGCATGAGTGGAGGCAGCCGCCGCCCTGCTTTGGCCAGCCTCTTCCCTTTGCTTCAAGGGAGTGTATTGGAGCCCCACCCCCACCCCAGGGGCTGCTCCATCCTTTCTGCTTACTTGCATGGATTATTCTTTTTCCTGCATGAATGTTCCCAAGCACCCGTTGGGCCCCGATTCTGCTGGGCATCACCTGGACATTTCGAGGTCCGTGACTGCTCCAGCTGCCTTTGCGCAAGAGGAAGGGCACGAGCAGGCTTGGCGGCAGGGCAAGAGGAAAGCGTGCTCTGGCTCCCCGGGCTGTGGGCCCTCCTTCCAGGCCAAGGCCCTGCCCAGCAGCACGTGGGTGGGGTGGGGGGAGAGGCCCTTGCCTGTCCCCTCAGCCTCTTCACCTGCGAGGCCTGTTGGCTGGTGCCGTCCCTCCCAGAGGCTGCCTGAGCAGAGACTGCGGTGGGATTTGGTTGGGCGAAGTCTGGCGGGAGCCCAGAGCCCAGCACAGGCTCTTTCCTCAACATGCCCCCCAAGCTCTGCCTCCACAGGGCTGTCTGTCCCCCACCGCACCCTGCCCAGGCCTTCAGGGGTCTCTGCCGCAGGTGGGTGTAGTCAAGGCTGTGCAGTGGCGGCTCCTGCATTTCCAGGGGGCAGCAGGCCTGGGCCGTCCTCCTCCCTCCAAGGGGGCTGTCGGGGAGTCTCTGGTCTCACTGCCTCAGGCCCAGGCAGACCAGCGGTATTGATGCATTTCTATTCATTTATACCCCCCCCCTTTCTCACTTAAACCACTGATGCACAAACAACAGTGAAAAATGTGTTCTTTGGGGGAAACAGTCCCATTTTATTTCTTAGAAGAGGGAAGCCAAATCTCACGGGATGTTTGAATGGAAGCAGTAACCCTGCCCCCTTGGATGGCCTCCTTGCTGGAAAGCGCAGAGCTGGGTTCAGAGCTCCCCCAGCAGCTCCTGGCCAAGCCTCCCTCCCACCATTCAGGCCAGCTGGGGACCCTCTTGTGACCGAGGCGGGTGGGCCTCACCTTGGCTTGCGTGGCAGGGAGCTGAGGATTCTTGGTGCTGTCAGGGGACCAGCTCCCGTGGCCCTGAGGGTGGGGAGAGAGGAGGCAGGGGGCCATGGATGGGGGGTGGGGGGCGGAGGCCAGGTTCTGCCAGAACAACCGCAGGAGGCGTCCAGGATCCCCACAGGGCTCTTCAGCGGATTCGCAGCCTGGTCAGGGGAGAACCTTAGGATCCCTCCGCGGCAGAGCAGGGAGGGCAGGCCGGCCGGCCGAGAATAATAACACAACAACAACATTCAGTTTATGTACCGCCCTTCAGGACAACGTTACACCCCTCAGAGCGGTTTACAAAGTGTGTCATTATTATTTCCGTAACAACAAATGCCCTGTGAGGTGGGTGGGGCTGAGAGAGCTCTGAGAGAGCTGTGACTGGCCCAAGGTCACCCAGCTGGCTTCGAGCAGAGGAGGGGGGAATCCAACCCAGCTCTCCAGGTTAGAGTCCCATGCTCTTAACCAGGAGCCTGCACTCTGGCCCCAGGGCTAGGGCAATGCGGGTCTGCCTCCAGGCATGTGGGTGCATCTGCCTTCTCTCTCTCTCTCTCTCTCTCTCTCTCTCTCTCTCTCTCTCTCTCTCTCTCTCATATATTTAATTTAATTTAATTTATTTATATTATTTATATTCCGCCCTCCCCGCTTTCACAGGCTCAGGGCGGATATACACTTAGCCCACTTTTCTCCCCAGCAGGGACCTCATTATTTAACAGTATATTTTAGGTACCTTTAGATAACAAGCTAAAATTTCTTGTAAATTTCATTTTTATTTATGACAGCCCTTTTATAGCCACTATTTTATAGCCTCTATTTTGGTCCTCACTTTATGAATCAACAGCGAAGTAACTAAACAGCCCCCTGAACTAAATCTCCTGTGGTAAACCGGCAGCATCTAAGAAAAAGTCTGGCAGGCCTGGGCAAAGAGGGCCGGCAGCAAGTTTGGTACCTGAAAGCTGAGAGCCAAGGCACCAGAGGGGCATGCTCACTGGGTCGCTTGACTGGAGGTATAATTGGGCAGCCACCACAGAGAAGGCCCTGTCTCCGGTAGCTTCCTGCCCAGCCTCTGCAGGCACAAACCCTGGACAAAGAGCCTCTGATGCAGCTCCTGGCTGGCAGGCAGGGCCATGGCGGAGAAGGCGTCCCTTTGGACTGCCTGGTCCCAGACCTCAGTGGTTAAAAGCAACACTTTGAACTGTGCACAGAGTTAAACGGGGAACCTGCAAAGAGCAAGTTGTTCCTTCCAACAGATCTTCATTGCCATTTGTCCATTTCTTCTCGCTCACCTTGCCCAGTTGGTGGGATTCCTGGAGGTGTCTGGGTGGTCCCTGCTGGAAACAGAGCGCTCAGTTAGAAGGTCTGGCCCATCAGCGCCACCATGTTCTCGTGAAAGGAGCCCTTCCCTTCCCTTCCCTTCCCTGAACAATTTGCATATGTAACATTCATAATGGGATCTATAGTCCGGGTGAGCAAGGAATTCGCTAAATTTGCAGATGGTACCAATTTAGATTAGACTTCTGCAAGGCGCTCTGCGTGGGTCTGCTCTTGAAGAGTGTTTGGATGCTACCCTTGATACAGAATGCTGCGGCCAGAATTCTGACGTGAAGAGGCCGGAGGGACCACATCACTCCCATCTTCTCTCTAACCCACTGGCTCCCAGTTAGCTTCTGGGCCCCATTCAAGGTGCTGCTGATACTGGCCTTTACAGCCCTCTCCCGCTTGGGACCAGCATGCCCAGATCCACCTGCCAAGCACGGTGGTCATGTTCACGGGCTCTTCTTGGGTGCCCTTGCGGTTCAAGGCTAGACAGGTGGCAACCGGAGAAGCCGCCTTCTGGGCCATGGCAGGGGAATTATGGAACCCCCTCCCTTGTCTGTCCCGCTTGGTCATTGTCTCCTGCCACCGGGTGGAGAGGCTGGCCTGTTTTGTTTGGGGTTCCCTCACGGACCCTCCTTTCTGTGTATTTGAATTGTCCGTGTGCTTTGTTTAATTTTTTGAAGTTGCTTTTATAATATGTAGTTTTAAAGATTTTGATTGTTTGCTACCTTTGGGGCTCAGAGTTGGGTAGAAAGGCAGTACAAAAACATGAATGAATGAATGAATGAATGAATGAATGAATGAATGAATGAATGAATGTATGTTCAGGATGCTGAAAAACAAAGCACCTTGTGAAGAGCTCTATGAGGCTCCCTCCAAACTGGGTAAGGGGGTGTTCAGTGTGGCAAAGGAGGTGCTGCTAAGGAATCCGGCGGCAGCAACTGCCACAGAAAGATACCTTATTTGCGGTGAGTCAGTCTGTGAAAATAACATCTGGGAGTGCAAGCGGTGAAACAAGCAAATTCGTTGTAGGGATTGTTAGGCAAAGGGCCGAAAACAAGGCAGCTGGTCTCCGAGTGCCTGGTGAGGATCTGGCCTGGCGGCCTTTGGCACACGGTGCGCCGACCTTGTGGTTCTGTCGGAGCGCTGGGAAAGAGGCAGCGAAGGCCAAGCAGAACCTCCAAAGGGCTGGCGCTTGCGTTTGGGGCTTCAGGAGATGCGGGGCGATCTGCGAAGGACAAGCTTCCCCAAGTAAGGCTGGGCACTGCTGCTGCTGAAAGAAACCCGACTCCTGCGAGAAGTGGTGGGGAAGTGGGGAAGGGCGCTCGGCTCTTTTCCGCCCACCACGTCTCTGCTCTGAACGGCTCCCCAGCCTCTCCCCTTAGTGGCTGCTTCCAGACACCAACGTTGTGCTCCTTTCGAGTAGGAATCCTCCCGGCCTCCTGGGGCTTCCCCCCCCCCGTTGAGCCGGAGCAGAGGAAGGTGTGTGGCGTGGCTGCAGGCGAGTCGCGGTGGAAATGTCACCCACAACCTGGGGGGAGGAGCTCAGCTAGGAAGGTGGAAGGAGGGTGGTCCATTGGGGCAGGCCGATGGAGGGAAAGTGGAAAGGGGTGGCAATAGCCGTGAGCAGCGCAAAGACGGTCTCTGTGAATGCCGCCCCCCCAGCCCCGAGGCTGCTGTGCCGCGCTCTGCTTTTTCCACAAAAGGGGGGCCTTTTCCTAGAAGCCGCCGTCGTGGGGGTTCGCGTGTGTTTTCCTTGGCAACCCTCTTTATTCCAACCCCCCCCCCCGCCCACCCCCCAGTCCCTTTCCTCCCTCCCTGTGGTTCAGAAGGAAGGTTTGTCTTCACGGCCCCCTGTTTAGAAGCCGCCCAGGAAGAGGCAGCCCAAGAAGGTGCTTTGGAGCAGAGACGCGGCGGGCGTGCTTGGGGAAGGGGCTCCCTTCCCTGGGCCGCTTCTCCCTCCGAGATTCCCACCTCCTGAAGCTGCGTTTTGCATCTGCATATCTAACATGCAGGACAAACAGGTTTGGAGTTTATAAAACCTCTGGCTGGGTGGGAAACAGCGAAGTTCCCCTGAATCTTTTGCCCGCCTGGCCTCAGGACGTGCAGCCGCCAGCCTTGTGGCGCTCCTTCCCAGCAGCAGGTCATGCTGGCCTCTAGCTTTGCTTGAAAACGTAACAGACAACAGAGTGGGGAACAGGTCCCCAAGGGCTATTAGCCCTGGCAGCTAAATGGAAGCCCCATATTCAGAGGCTGCCTGCCGTCAGGGGCGTGCTCTGCTTGTAAGGGGCTACGGGCAGGTTCCGGGCTGCCCCTGGGCGTGCAGGCCTGGTCCAGCCAGGCCACACCAAAGGGCTTCCCTGGCAGCTGCCGTTGACGCCAGCCTTGAGCTTTGGGGGCTGCATGCCAGCCCCTTCTCTGCTCCTTCCCAGGGCAGGCAGGGAGCAAGAGGGGCGTGTAGGCGCTGTTTGGCGCTCTGGCTGCGCAAAGCCTCCTGCAGGAGAGGCCGCGCTTTCCTCCCTCCTGTCCCAAGTCCTCCTCTGCGGTGGCTCTTCTGGCAGGACATGTTAGCTCCAGTGCAGAGCCCCCTACACCCCCCCCCACCAGCTCTTGCGTCCTCTCCAGACCTCGGTCTGAGGGGCACCTGCTGGCAGGCCCTGGGTTGTGGCGGCAAACCCTGCCAATGGCTGCCCAGGCTGCCGGGGGGGGGGGTGCTTCCAGGCTGCACTGAGAGGAGGGTCTTACGTCTGCCCCCGCGTGGGAGTGGGGCGGTGGTGGGCCTGCTGGGCTGCTGCTGCAAGCCCTGAAGGGCCCCTCCGCCCCCCCCCCCGCTTGGAGCAGAAGCTCTTGCCGGCAGCCGGGGCGGGGGGGGGTTGAGCTTCAGGGAGATTTTGATCAAATTGTTAATGCACGGGGGGGGGGCTGGACTATGTCCCTCCCTCTCCTCGCCACTCTCTGCAATCTCTAGTAACTGATCACAAGAGATTAACTCTGTTAAACCATTTACCGTGTAAATATTCCATGAGCTGCTGGGGTGCCTCCGGCTGTACGAGGAGGTTACGAGGAGAGGCTTCTGCGTAGGAGGTGTGGAGCGGGGGGGGGGGGGGCAGCCCCCCCCTCAATTTTCACTTTGAATACTTTAGGGAAAGGTTTCTGTCGCTTTTCTACTTGCAGAGGTGTCAGGGAAACAGGCAAGCAGCCCGGCTCAGAAAGCCCTGCCCTGGAGCCACGGCTCCTGTGTGGCCTGGCCCTGCTTTGGGGGACTTGGGCAGGCCCTTTCCACGCAGTGGAACGCAAGTGGGCCAGCTTTGATGTCCAGAGCTCCTCGGGGGCTCTTCTCTTTTCCTTGGGGCTGCTAAAGAGCTACTGCGGTGCCCGGGCTCTCCCGGGCAGAGACACAGGCACGGGATGTGGACGGCACGGCTGGGTGCCTGACAGTTGGGAAGGCAAATGCAACTCTACATTTTCAGAGGTCCCTGCATTTTTAGGATTTGAAAACCGGTGCAAGCGGATGTTTTACGACCTGCACAGTGCAGTGCAGCGTCAGATGCTTTGAGGGCAGTGTGGTGTCGTGGTTTGAATGTCTGTCTGGGATCTGGGAGAACCAGATTTGAGTCCCTGCTCTGCCATGGGAGCTTGCTGGCCAGTCACATGCTCTCAGCCTAACCTACCTCACAAGGGTGTTGTGTGGTTAAAATGGAGAGGAGAATTATGTAAGCCACCTTGGGTCTCCAGTGGGGCAACAGTGGGGTATAAATAAAGTTAAAAAAAAATCTGGGACCATAGATAAAGACTATCCAAATGAAGCATGGCTTAGAAGAACTTCTATATGAAGAGCACTCGGGCGTCTTGTATAGCAGTCTCTAAGTCCTGCCCTCGGGGAAAAATAAGGTCACGGGCTCTTGAACTAGCAGTAGAAGAGAATGGCTCTAAATTTTACAACAAAGACTCACCATATATGGGACAGGAAATGCCAGATATTCGAGCTGGATTTGGAAAAGGAAGAGGCACTAGAGATCAGGTGCACATTTACGTTGGCTACTGGAGCATGCCAGAGATTTTCAGAAGAAAATCAGTTTGTGTCTTATAGATTAAAGCAAAACCTTTGACTCTGGATCTTGAAAAGCTGTGGACCGTTCTAGAAGAAATGGGGGTGCCAAACTTCTGATTGTTTTGAATTGCAACCTGTACTCTGGGCAGAAGTCTCCTCTCAGGATGGAATATGGGGAAATTAGAAGGGTTCCCAAGTGCCAGAAGTGTTAGACGAGGATGTATCTTATTTCTCCATCTGTTCAACTTATATGCAGAACATATCATAAGGAAAGATGGATTGGATTTAGATGAAGGCGGAGTGAAAATTGGAGGAAGGAACGTTATCAATTTGGGATACGCAGATGATACCACATTACTGGCAGAAAATAGTGAAGACTTGAAAGGACTACTGAAGGAGGTTAAGGGAGAAAGGGCCGAAGCAGGATTACAGCTGAACATCAAGAAGACAAAAGTAATAACTACCGAGGAATTGCACAATTTGAAGGTTGACAATGAAGATATTGAAATTGTTAAAGATTTTTTTATTCCTCAGCTCAGTCATCAACTCAAAGGGAGACAGCAACCAAGAAATCAGAAGAGGATTGAGACTTGGAAGGGCAGCCATGAAGGAAGTAGAAAAGATCCTTAAAGATAAGGAAGTGTGATACCGGGGACCGAGATCAAGATAATTCATGTCATGCTATTCCCCGTTATGTATGGATATGAAAGTTGGACAATGAAGAAAGCTAACAGGAAGAAAATTTATTCATTTGAATTGTGGTGCTGGAGACAAATAAGTGGGTTCTAGTTCAAATCAAGCCTCAGTTCTTCCTAAAAGCTAAGATGACTAAACTGAGGCTATCAAATTTTGGTCACTTCACTAGACTCACTGGAAAAGACAATAATGCTAGGAAAAGCTGAAGGCAGTAGGAAAAGGGGAAGACCCAACAAGTTGCATTGACTCGATAAATTTAGGTGGGCAACCGTGTTGGTCTGCAGCCGAGCAGCAGAAGTCCAGTGGCACGTTAGAGACCAGCAAAGTTCCCAGGGTTTGAGCTTTGGAGAGTCGGTGCTTCCTTCAGATCCTGCTGACTTGGAGTCTCTCTACGCAAGACATCTCGCGTGGGGGGTGCGGAAGAGAAAGACCTTCCACTTGTTCTCCCGTTGGGGACACACCTGCACGGTCAGGATGCTGGTAGCATCTGCCATACCTGTGCCTGGGAAGGGGGGGGGGTGAGGCTGGAAGTGATGATGTCATGTTTATCTGTGGCAGCTGTGGTTCTCAACTCTCCCCAGATGTGAATTCTTGCTCCAATTATCTCTCTGAGACTATGCTTGTTCCTAGCTGCTGGGAAAGAACCTTGAACCCCGTGGCCTCCTCTGTGCAGACGGTTTCCAGCCGTAGCCAGCCTCTAGGAAGCGGGGGGGGGGGGTGCTAGCTTGCGAATGACAGATGTTCGTCATATTTGGTTGCACTTCATTTCTGACACTGACCCTCGTAAGATCATGAATGAGCCACTTTTCAATAAAGCTTTTACTAACAAACAGTGGAGTCTTTTGAAGGTTCCTTGGCAGATCCAGGGAGACAGCACACTTGAATATAAGACCGCACAGAAAGTAAGTCACTTGACTGGCATGTGTCCCCAGTAAGATGTCTTGTGAACAGAGACTCTTGGTAAAGGAAGCCACGGCTTTCAGTTGGCAAGACCTGAGCAAGGCTGTCCATGGTGGGACGTTTTGGAGGTCGTTAATTCATATGGCCACCATAAGTCAGAAGCAACTTCATGGCACAGGACACAGGCTCTTAATTATAAATTCTATCACTACATCTTCACCCTTAACTATTATACAGTTTTGTGCCATCAAGTCACAGCTGACTTATGATGACCCCCATAGGTTTTTCAAGGCAAGAGATGCTCAGAGGTGGTTAACCATCACCTGCCACTCTGTGTAGCAACCTTGGCCATCCAGTTTGATGCAGTGGTTAGGAGCATGGGACTCTGATCTGGAGAGCCGGGTTTGATTCCCCACTCCTCCGCTTGAAGCCAGCTGGGTGACCTTGGGCTAGTCACAGCTCTCTCAGAGCTCTCTCAGCCCCACCCACCTCACAGGGTGTTTTGTTGTGGGGATAATAATGACATACTTTGTAAACTGCTCTGAGTGGGCATTAAGTTGTCCTAAAAGGCGGTATATAAATCGAATGTTGTTGTTGTTGTTAAAAAATACCACGGCCAGCCCTGCTTAGCTTCCAAGGTCCAATGCAATCAGGCACCTGGACTACCCAGGTCAGGACATCATACGTAATAAAGTAAAATAATATATTAAATAACGGTACAACATATTTAAATTACATAATGGAAAATATGTTATCTGTCAGTGACTGACACTAGAGCCGGTGCTTTCGGTGACCTCCGGGGAACACACTCGGACGGCATCTGAGTTGCGACAGTTACGGCAGAACATGCCCCCGTTGGCCATCTGGATCACATCACAGTTCCAAAACGGTCCCTTTTTGATCCCACAGAGGAGTGGGTTCCTTTCTCATGCAAATGGATCCCCTAACTTAAATTCTGGAAGATCATTGGCTAGCCTGTGTATGCTTATACGTACATGTATTTTGTTTCAGCTTCTGAATTGCCTTCTTCCTCCGGAGACTTTCACTATCAGACTTCAGTAACTCGTCAATTATGGGCAGATTTGCTCTAATGGGCCTTCTCATTAGAAGGTCAGCAGGAGACCCGCCATTCTCTAAGGGCCTGTTCCTTTAAATCAACAGTGAATTATACTATATATTTGCTTCATTTACATCTGGTCTTTTCCCCCAACGGGGACCCAAAGCGGTCAACATTTTTCTTCTCTCCTCCTTTTCTTCCTCACAACAGCCCTATGAGGTAGGTTAGGCTGAGACAACATGTGGCCAAAGGTCACATGGCAAGCTTCCATGGTAGCGTGAGGATTCGAACCTGCGTCTCCCAGATCCTAGTCTAACCCCTGTGCCACATAAATCATCACCTCTATTAAAAGCTTTATTCCTCAGATTTTTGTTCAGAGTGGACAGACCTTTCTACCAGTCCATTTGACTGAGAAAAGTTGGGGCTGGAAAGTTCGGGCATGCTGGAAATCACAAGTCTTTTGCAAACTGCCTGGATTCCGTGCAGGAAAGTTGTGGGGCATTGCCACTGAAAAGTCGTCTCAGCCCTGCGAATATTGCTCTCGGGCGGGCAGCCTCTCATTTGCTGGTGGCACTGGCCTGTGTGCGTGTGCCGTCTTGAGGCTGAGGAGATAAGATGGGATAGAAATGTTTTTAATTAATTAACTAAATATTTCAGGATAGAATAATCATCTGTGGAATTCCATGTCTACCACTGCCCACCTTCTGGTATGTCCCACGAAGAACTGGGTGTGGATTCAGTAGCTCCGGTTTTTAGTGTGGCTGATATGTTAGGCAGGCGAAACAGCTTTCCACCCTATTTGCTCAGTCCCAATAATCCTGGGCCAATACATCACCTCAGGAGCAGGAAGCCGGCTAGCTAGCGAGGCAGCTGGGCCTTGGATGACAAAGGTCTGAAAGGAAAGACGGGGAGATGGCAGAGAAACAGAACGAATCCTCTGTGTCTGCTTTCATGGTCAAAAACACGGGGCACGTGCCCATGCAGGAACTGCAGTTTGGGGAAAGGCTGTGTCCCAGTTACTGACTCACACAGGCAGCAGGCAGGGGGAAGGTCCCAAGTGGTCAGAGCAGGACAACTCACGGCTCCAAGGTTCAGGCACAGGTTAGGCAACACTCACCGCTTCGAGTCCAAAGCGGGTATTCCAGGATCAAGTCCACAGTAACAGGCCGAAGTCAGAGATGAGGGACTCCGTTCCAAACACAAGCAGCAAGGTCAGTAACAAGCGGATGCATTTGCTTCCACACAGCCACTCCCTTCTCTGCTGCTTGTAAGCCTCAGGCTGCACAGCCACCTGTGCTACATCACACACCTGGCAGCTGTCTCAGTCCTGCTCCTGCAACCACTCGCCATCACTGCTGATGCTGGGCTGGTGCTGAGCTGCTAGCCTGGCACTGTGCCTTCTGGCTTGGAGGGCTCTCCTTGCCCTCCTCTGACGGGGCCCCCCAGCATCTGGTCATGAGGGGGCAGAGTTGGTCAGTGCAACAACAACATTCGATTCATATACCGCCCTTCAGGACAACTTGATGCCCACTCAGAGCGGTTTACAAAGTATGTCATTATTATCCCCACAAGAACAATCCCCCTGTGAGGTGGGTGGGGCTGAGAGAGCTCTGAGGGAGCTGTGACTAGCCCAAGGTCACCCAGCTGGCTTCAAGCGGAGGAGGAGTGGGGAATCAAACCCGGCTCTCCAGATGAGAGTCCCGCGCTCTTAACCACGACACCAAACTGGCTCTCAGGGCCCAGGGCTTGGAAGCGAGGGACTGATGTGCTGGGACCTGGCTGTGGGTCTGTGCCTGGTCCTGCAGTGCCTCTGCCTCTGGCCGTGGATCGGGGTCAGGTTTGCCTGCTGCCTGCTGCTCAGGGGAGTCCCTTGCATTTCTTGGCTGGGCTGGTCCACAACAGGCGGTCTATAGAAAGGATGCAAATTGTGGTGCTGAAATATGAAGGTCTAGGACGACTGGGCAAACCGAAACAAGTCTCCAGTCCAGATGGTGCACGTCCTACGGTTCTTCAGGTACTCCAGTGTGGAATTGCTGATCTAACCAGTAGATGTAACTTGTTGCTAAAATTGGCCTCTGTGCGGTAGGACTAGAAAGTGGCAAATGTCACACGGATTTTTTTTAAAAAGCCATCCAGAGGGGATCAAGGGAATGACATGCCAGTTAGGCTGACATCTGTTCCAGGTAAATTGGAAGAAACTGTTATTAAAGATAGAATTACTAAACATATTGAAGAGCAAGGGCTGCAGAGGGGGTGAGCAGGGAGCGGTGTAGTAGCCAAGTTTGCAGGTGAAACTAAATCATTCAGGATGGTGGAGACCAAAGCAGATTGTGAAGGGCTACAGGAGGGTCTTCGCATAGTGGGTGAGTGGGCAACACGGGGGCAATGAAGTCCACGGCTGATAAATGGAAGGTGATGCACATTGGAACAAAACATCCTAATATATGATGATAGGTTATGAATTGGCTGAGGCCGAGAGATCTTGAGGTTATCGTGAATAAAAATGTTGACTCAGTTGTGCAACAGCAGAGAAAAAGGCAAACTCCATGTAGGACATTATTAGGAATGTCACTGAGAATGTGTGAGTTATGTGCTGTCAAGTTGCCTCCAACCTACGGCAACCCTATAAATGAAAGACCTCCAAAACGTCCTATCACTAACCAACTTGCTCAGATCCTGCAAACTGGAGGACGTGGCTTCTTTTATTGCGTCCAGCCATCTCCTTTTAGGTCTCCCTCTTTTCCTGCTGCCTTCCACTTTTCCTAGCATTATTGACTTCTCCAGAGAATCTTGTCTTCTCATGAGGTGACCAAAGTACAATAGCCTCAATTTTGTCATTTTAGCTTCTAGGAAGAATTCAGGCTTGATTTGATCTCATACCCACTTATTACTCTTTTGGTTGTCCATGGTATCCGCAAAACTCTCCTCCGGCGCCACATTTCAAATGAATCAATTTTCTTCCTGTCCGCTTTCTTCACTGTCCAACTTTCATATCCATACGTAGTAATGGGGAATACCACAGTTTGCATTATCTTGATCTCGGTCCCCGGTATCACACTTCCTTATCTTTAAGGATCTTTTCTACTTCCTTCATGGCTGCCCTTCCAAGTCTCAATCCTCTTCTGATTTCTTGGTTGCTGTCTCCCTTTGAGTTGATGACTGAGCTGAGGAATAAAAAAATCTTTAACAATTTCAATATCTTCATTATCAACCTTCAAATTGTGCAATTCCTCGGTAGTTATTACTTTTGTCTTCTTGATGTTCAGATGTTATCCTTCTTTGGCACTTTCTCTTTTAACCTCCATTAATAGTCGTTTAAAGTCTTCACTGTTTTCTGCCAGTAATGTGGAGTCATCTGTATATCTCGAATTGTTAATGTTCCTTCCCCCAATGTTCACTCCACCCTCGTCTAAATCCAATCCATCGTTCCTTATGATATGTTCTGCATACAAGTTGAACAGATGGGGAGATAATATACATACTTGTCGGATATCTTTGCCACTTGGAAACCATTCTGTTTCTCCATATTCCGTCCTGACAGTAGCCTCTTGCCCAGAGTACAGGTTGTGCATTAACACAATCAGATGTTGTGACACCCCCATTTCTTTTAGAACTATCCCTAGGATATGGCAGAGCTGGAAGAAGGACAGAAGAGGACATCTGTTAGGTAGGAACACTTTACCTCTGAGGAAAGCCTGGGGAGTCCAGGTTTTTATTTTGGGGAGGAAAAAGGCTAAAGGGGATGGGTGTGATCAAGGTTTATAAAATGATGCATGACACGGAGAAAGAGGATAGAAAGCGCTTTTTCTTCACCTCTCATAATACTAGAACTTGGTGAAGTTGATGGGCAATAGGTACAGGGCACACAGAAAGAAATACTCTTACTCAAAGAATAATTAAGTTAGGAATTCACGGCCAGTATTGGTAATGATGGCTTCAAGCATAGATGGTTTCAAAAAGGGGTCAGATCCATTAAGGAGAATTCCACCCATGGCTGGTAGCCCCGCTGAGTCATAGGAACCTTCAGAGACCGCACCATCAAACCACCGGATGCCAGTGATCAGGGGAGCCTCCAGGGCAACTGGCTGGCTGCCGTGTGAGGCGGGATGCTGGGCTAGGTGGGCCCTCCCAGGCCTGATCCCGCAGGGCTCTGACGTTCTTGGCCTCCGTGTTTGCTCTCTTCGATGCCTTGATGCCTGTTAAGGATTTTCTACAGCGTCTCTCTGCTGGATCTCACCCCGTTGCTGCCCTCTGCCACATGTCTGCAATCTTTGATTGGCACCTTAGAAGGATCTCTCGTTTCTGGCTGTTGACCCATCACAACTGGGATCGTAGTCTGCAATGCTGGATCTTTATCAGTTTCTTCTGTAATGTGCTTCATTTTAATTTTCCTCCAGAAGGGAATCAATCATTATATCCACAGAATTTTTCATCTTCCAAAGTAATTTCTGCTATCACAAAGGGAGAAACTTACCTGGAAACGGGGCAAAAGTTTGCCTGTTGTATAGGTCACAGCCAAATCCTATTTCCATAGCTGCTTCATCGTTCTTTGCATCCACGATGTACAGTTATTCTGTGCTTTGCTAAATAAAGCAATAAGGCCTTAAGATCTGTCTCCACAGCCACTGTCCTCTTAAAGGCATCAGGAAATCTCCCGCAAGTAATACGATACTGAGGGCAGAGCTCTTTCTCAGTCTGTGCTTATCTAGTGTTTGCATCAGTCAGAGACCTGCTGCTCTTTGCCAGCGTTCATCGTGTGTAGCAACTGGTGTAGCAACTGCTGAAACGTTGATGAGTCTGCCCGGGGCGGAGCACTTAAACACGGGCAGCTGCCTCACGTGTTACTTTAAGACTTCCCAGGATTCCTCCAGTTCTCCATCCCAGCACCATTCATCTTTCTGTTCAAGAAATCTTCGCAGAGGTGCTGCTGCTGGGGACAAATTAAGGATGCATTTTCCAAGGAATCCCTAGCCCCTCCCGTGCACTGCTGAACATCTTTCTTTGGAACATCCAGTCTGTAGCCAGCATTTCTTTTTATCTGGCTTCACCCCTTCAGCAGACATGTCTTGTACAACTCATAGTCCTGTATCCCCCAGACCACTTTTCTCCCTGTTCGGTGTTGAATGTGCAAGTCTTGCCGCGTTCCAGGTTTTCTGAAGTCATTCTTCATGCTCTTGCGTAGGAGCCTTGCAGATGTGAGGGCTGTGCAGACCAGAAGCCCAGCAGCCCTGTGGCATCGCGCCCGCTATACGCTGCTGCTCTGTTGTCTGAACAGAGGTAAATGTGTAAGTGGCGCATGTATACTAATCCCTGGCTTTTCCAGGGTCGTGGTTATGCCTATTGCAGCTGTATGCAAATGCAAAATACGCATTATCCCCCTGCTCAGACAGCGTGGCAACTGCTTGTATCAGGAGTACCATGGGTAGCACATGCTCCCAACATGTGCAGTTCCTGAACTTCCAGTACACGTGGGTGTAACATTTGAAAAGGGTTTTAGTTGCACCCGTACATAGATGTGCTTGTGTAGCATTTGCATGAGCTTACGATAGACTTCTGAGGCAGCTGCCTGTAAATGTGCCCGGTCCAAGTCGAGTATTAAACGTATGCAGTTCTGAGCGGTTTTCTGTTATCCAGCTGCCAAAATCCCGAAGAAGCATCCAGTTTGTTAAGAAATGGGGCATTTGCAAACTGGGCCATTATCTCCTCCCAAGCTGGTCATTTGTGGTTCTTTTTTGATTAGCTTATTGAGGCCCTCTTGAATCCAAGTAGACGCTCAACTGGCCATTATTCTTCCTGCAAATACTAAAGAGCTCACCCAGGTCCGTTGGCTCTTCCGCTTTTTAACTACATGCAAGTGCTCCATCCTTTTGAGCTCAGATTTCTGTCTATCCCCCAAAGCAAATGGCGTTTCCTGCACAGGTGGGATAGGGTGGGTGGGTGGGGGTAACAAGAGGCCCTGCTTTAGTAATCTGACCTACAGCCTGATCTTCTAAATAGATCCTAGCGTCAGGCTCCCCCTGCAGCCGGTCAGGGCCTTCAGCGTCCTTTCTGGCCAGGCCCTGGTTAAGCCTCAGCCTAGCTCGGAGGGGAAGGGGGGGCCTGCTTCATCCACACTCCTCTCCAGCCACCCGCCTCTCCTGGAGCGCCTTGGGTCTGGCCTGGCCTGGCCCGGCTTCCCCCTCAGCCTTCCCCAGAGCTGCCTGTGGTGGGATAGCGCTGGACTTCTCCAGTCTCTGCTGCCCTGGACCAGGCCCTGGAGAGTGGCAGCACTCAGACCCCATGGGGTCTTTGTCAGGGCGCTGGAGAGCCAACGCGGCGGCTGCCTGTGCTTCCCTGCAGGATTCCTCCCTGCTTGCCAAGCTGTGTGGCAGGCACAGCTGCATTTGTGCCCTGGCCAAGTTGGTGCAGCCTTTCCAGGGGTGGCGTCCTCCCCGCCACTTTTCCTGCTGTCACATAGACTCTCCCAGCTCCGTGCTGGTCCCAGAGTGGTCCTTGCCCCGCTGCCCACTGGCCGCTCAGCTGCGAGGGCCTCCTGCCAACGGTCCTGTGTAGGGTTGCCAGCTCCAAGTTGGGAAATTCCTGGAGATCTGGGGGGGTGAAACCCGGAGACACCTGGAGAAAGTGGGGTTTGGGGAGGGAAAGGACCTTGGCATGGCATAATTCCATAGAGTCCACCCCCCAAAGTAGCCCTTTTCTCCAGGTGAACTGATCCCTGTGGCCTGGAGACCAGTTGTAATTCCGGGAGATTTCCAGCCACTACCTGGAGGCTGGCAACCCTAGTCCTGAGGCCGCCTGGCTCATGTCTGTCTATCCTACCGCCAGCCATTGGTGATTGAGTTGGTGGGTGGTGCCTACCCGAGGACACCCAGCATTTTTGTCTGAGTACCTTGTGCCTGTGTTTAACGTGGTCTTTTAAAGCCAAGACATGGTGAACCTGGCTTAGTTTTTCACAAGCTGCTTGGCCCAGGATGGGCGTCACGTTCTTGGGTACATTATTCACAGCATTTTTATGCTTGATACCAGCAATGCCAATACTGGGATGTTTATTCTAAACTGCAAGTTTGATTTTTGTTGATCCCAGTTCTGGCCTCACTGAAAAACTTTTATTTTATAATCCTGTTCAGATAATATGTTAACTTCAGCGCCAGTTTTTTCCTGGCTCTACTAAATCAGCACAGAACTCCTGACCTTTGTGCTTTGCTCTGGAAGCTTCTTGCAAAATGATTATACTTCCAGCAGGTAAAACAAAGTTTTCCAAATGCCTCACACTGTTTAGGACCAAACGCCTTCCACAGGTTTTGCATACTTGTCTCTTTTCCGGGTTTGATTCCCCCCTCCCCCACCTGAAGCCTGCTGGGTGACCTTGGGTCAGTCACAGCTTCTAGCTCTCTCAGCCTCACCCACCTCACAGGGTGTTTGTTCTTGTGGGAATAATAATAGCATACTTTGTAATCCGCTCCGAGTGGGTGTTAAGTCATCCTGAAGGGCGGTATATAAATCGAATGTTGTTGTTGTTGTTGTTTCCCGCTTCCCTCCCAGCAAGAACTTATGAGGAATGTTTTTCTTTTTCAAGTTCAGAGCACTTACAATACCTTCAGCCGAATTCAGCTCTTCGCCCTGGGCCTTTTCACACCTCATGGCCCTTGTCTAGGGATAAGCCTCCCTCAGGTAGCAGCCGTTCTCTGAGGGCTTCCTTTCGGGTAACGCCTTTCTCAGAGACTCTTCCGGATCACCCAAGCCACAATGTTTACTGAGTCTCCTTAATGCAGTAACATTCAGGACCATAGATTGATCTGCTTTTTGCCTGCATATAAACAAATTACTTCTTTAAAAAGTTTCTTCTTAGGCATGCATAGTTTTTAAAGCTGTCCGTTTAAAGCTGTCTTCTGCAAACCCAACATTGTTATAAATGTCCAAAGTCTCCTTTCCAGCAACATGTAGAAAAACGGAAGATTTGTGTTCTTACTGCTTTTTGCTTCTGCCCCTATAGCTACCAAGTTGTTTGATTTCAAGCCTCTGTCTAATCTCACCCCCCCCATCTCTACAGTACCCCCCCCCTGACAGCTGCAGGTGTGATGGTGGTGATTGTCACCTCTCCATGTTTCCTCTACCTCGCTATTCAGCCGTATTTGCACAGGGCTTCCTCTCGCCGCTCCCTGCTCTTCTGATCTGGCTGCACCACGAGGAAATGGCCTTCCGTTTAATCTAGCACGCCACCGGTTTTCTTCTGACACCATGTAGTATTTCAGATAGCCCTAAAGGCTATCAGAATGAGGAATGGCTTAGAACACTCTAATATGATGAGCCATTAAAGCATCTTGTGCCGCAGTCTCTAGGCTTGATTTTAGAACATAGGAAGTTCATGAGATGTGAGGGCAAGTCCACAAATTACCAATTCTTTTAACACTGTAAAATGTAACAGAATGTCTCCAGGTTGCACGTTCCATCACTACAGACTGAAGTGGTTCCAGGGTCAATGACTGCCCTCCCCTGTGCCCTCCTCCTCGATACAGGGCAGTCCATGACAACCTACGAAGGGGGACGAGCACTGACTTTCCCTGCTGAGCTGCGTTCCTGAGCTCTCAAGGATGTGTGGAGAGGGGGTGAGGGGTCCCCAGCCCACTAACGTCTCCTGTCTTTCCTAGGCCTCCGGATGCCGCTGCCCTGTGCCAGCCACTCGGACCAGGCAGAAGATGGAGGTAGCCGGCTGCTGCTTGAGACCGACCTCGGCAGCCCAAGTGGGAGCCTGGAAAGCTCCAGGAAAACAGAGCTTGCCAACCTCTTCCCCTTGAGCACCTGCTCTCCAGGCACCGTCTGACTGTGCTTTGCAGCCTCCGCTCCGGCACTGAGCAGGTGGCCCCACAAGGACATCGCAGTGACTTGGCCTCTTGGGAACTGGAGCCCCCAGCGCTCCCGGAGAGAGCCCCGCCTGGGACAGGACAGCAGGGAGGGCCTCTGGGAGTCCAACCTGCTGCTGCCTGGAAAGGAAGTGAAGGGCCGCTTCTCTGAGCCAGGCACGCCCTGCGGAGCCAGTGGCCGGCCTCGGTCTTCCCTACCTGATGTCTGGAGGCCGTCTGGCTGGATGCTTCCTGGTGATGCCAGGAAGAGGGCAGCTTGGTGGGATTGCCAGGGCTGGCATGTGATGCCTTCTCTGCCGACTCCTAGAGGATGCAGTCACTGTGGCCTGTAGGCGGTTGACCTCCCCCGAACTGGCCTGCCCTCCCCCCTCCCCGAAGGATGCCCGTGTCCTCTCTGCCAGCTGCCAGGGTGCTGCAGTGATGGCTTGGGACTGCTTCTCGTGGATTCTGCTGCTTCTCTGGGCACTGGGCCGCCCGGTGGTCCTCTCGATGCACATGGAGCCTGGGGGTCCTGGCCTGGAGCTGTCTGGGGATGGGGGGCTGCTGGGCAATGGGCGTGTGAAGCGCGGATGGGTCTGGAACCAGTTCTTCGTGGTGGAAGAGTACACGGGCACGGAACCACTGTACGTTGGGAAGGTAAAGTCAGCTGGGGTTCACGGGAATGGAGCAGTGGCTGGCAGGGGGCTCGGGGGCTCCTTTCTCCTGGCAGGGGTCGGGGACACTCCTCGATCCCTGCCCGGCCTGACCTTCCCCAAGCCCACAGTTTCTAGACCAGCTCTTCCTTGGCAAACCCACTGCAAGGCAGCAATTCCAACCTCTGTCCCCAGTTGCCTGGCCATAGATGTCGCAGCCCCACCCAGGGAAGCCACCCCCGCCTAGGCAAAGCCCCGTCACCCACCGCTGCCTGGGCCCCAGTCCGGCCTCTGCCACTCCCTCCCTTCCTCCACCACCTTGCAGCTACTTGGGACTTCTTAGCTGGGTCTGGAATACGTGGCTGGCAGGGGGGACCCAAGAGGGGTGGCTGGAGGGGACTCTTCCAGGTGGCTCCATGAAGGGGAAGGGTCTACTGCCACCACCACCCTGGCTGATGAGGAGGGGGGTTTGGAGGGGGTTTCTTGGATCCTCCTGAGGTTCTCTCCTGGGTCTGGTTTTAGTTGTGCAGCTCATGCTGGTGTTGGGAGCGCTGGGGGCAGGGGGGGCCGTGGCTGGGGCAAACCAGGGAGCCTGAGCAGCAGGCACTTATTTGGAAGGGAGGCCGATTGGCAGGTTCTGGGAATGCCTTAACCGCCCTCACAAGAGGGGCCAGACCTGGGGGTGATGTGCTGCCGCGGCGTGTTCCCGCCCCCTGAGTAGAAAGGGAGCCCTCCTTGGGTGAGTTGTCCCAGGTGCTTCACCCAGGCCGATGTGGCTGGATCGGCAGGAAGAGCAGTCCGGCCCCTGCTGACCCCTGTGTCTGGCAGCAGGCTCCAAACTCTCTTCCTGGGGTCTGGATTCCCAGGCAACTTTGCCTTTTCTAGATTCTGGTGCGTTTCCTCCAGAACTCCTCCCCTGCCTGTATTATGACAACAGCAACTGTGGAGAAGTGCCATTCTATTGGTGAATTTAACTTTCTAGGTGCTGCAAGAGGGAGGGGCCAGTTCTGGAGTGGAATGTGATTGGCGGGAGAGCGAGTCAGTTGGTGGGGCGGGAGTTGGAAGTGGACAGTTGGTGGCGAGAGGAGAGGGGGGGAGGGATGGCCCTGAGGGGAGGGGGAGGCTGGGGTTAAGCCCCAGGTAGCGAAGGGTCCTGCCTGTCCCGGCTAGGGCATGAGAGTCTAGGGAAGCAGGGGCGGGGGGAGAGAGTAGGGGGGGTTGTTTGTTTTCCCTTATGTTACATGTTGTCTTCCGTTCACTGCCTACTTGTCTGGGTGGAGTTATGATCCTAAATAAATTTTGTGGAATAATGAAGGAATGAAGACCCTCTGTTCCACATAGATCCCCAACCGCTTGGGTCTGCTAGGAGGGGAAAGAGAGGTCAAGGAATACAAAGGGAAGTAACCAGAGGGAGGTTAGGAGGCTGTCCCGCCTAACCGGAAACCCATACAGGGACAGTGGTGGCAGCAACTACCCGGAGACAGGGAAGGGAGACGGCCCCTTCGGGTGCCTGGCCAGAGGCGAGAAGGGAGGGGTAGGCAGAGGGGGGGTCTACCAGTGGGAGGAAAGGCCCCGATTTGCCACAACAAACAACATTCAATTTATATATCGCCCTTCAGGACAACTTAATACCCACTCAGAGCAGTTTACAAAGCATGTCATTATTATACCCACAACAACAAACACCCTGTGAGGTGGGTGGGGCTGAGAGAGCTCTGAGAGAGCTGTGACTGACCCAAGGTCACCCAGATGGCTTCACGTGGAGGAGCAGGGAATCAAACCCGGCTCTCCAGATTAGAGTCCCGCGCTCTTAACCACGACACCAAACTGGCTCTCCATTCCATGGCTCAGGGGTTGTGGGGCAGGTCCCAGGCCCTCCGGACCTGAGGGGTGAGTGTGTGCAGTCAGATTTTGTAGGGAGCTTTTAGAAAGGGGACCGTGTGGCTGTTGGAACTAATTTGGGTAACCTGCACATACCCAGCATGAGAGATGATGTTGCAGGGGGCGTTAAATATATTATTGGTCATGTTGGAGACAGGGAAGATGGGGCCAGGCCAAGCTGTGGGTTTCCCCACCTGATGAGCAGGGCTGGAAGGAGAGGTGAGAGCCGTCTTACCAGCTGAGGGCACTGCCAGGGCCCCTCCCTCCTGCTCATAGGCCATGGGCGTGGCATGCTCCCTCCCTGTCCAGCTTTGTCCCGATTTCCTCCTGGCTGTACTTTCCCAAACAGGAGCCATCAGCCTCCCAGCATTTGGATCTCTACTGGGCCAGAGGAGGCCAATTGGCTTTCTTAACCATTCCAGCTCTTGCCCCCCTTGGACGTGTTAACTGGAGAATTGCCATCTTGCTCTAGTCTAGAGGAAAGCAAGCTGATGCCCAGGAACTGTTATGGTCTTGCAGGAGGAGGGCACAGATGGGTGCAAAATCATTCCCTCTGCCCAGGCCCTCCTGCAAGCCCAGAGAAAAAGAGGGTGGAGAAAGTGCCGTGGGGCAAAGCTCTCCCCAGCTCTCTGTTTTGAGCAGCAGTGCACATTCTGCACAGAACTCGCAGCCAAATGGGGCGATTGGAGGCTGCCTCAAAAGCAGTCAAGGATCAGCGTGGAAAGGCGGCTGTTTAAATATATTCCTATCCTGCCTCATCCCCTCGGCTCAAGGCGGCTTAAAGGCCAACAGCCAGCAACATAGTCCTGTCTTCTGGAAAGCCCAACAGAGTGAAACAGGCGCTTTCAAGCTGACCCAAAGTGCATGAGAAAAACACAAAGACAAAACCTCTAAAACCAGCCCTTGGCCCTGGAGGCGAAAGGCCAGGCGAGCTGGTTGTGGGGCGGGGGAGTAACACGGTGCCAGTCCAGTCCTGGGCTGGGCTTTTGTAACAACAGAACGGTCTTCAAAGGCAGCCCCACACGGAGCACGTCGCAGGAGTCTCCTCTAGGTGTGCAGAGATAACTATGGCCAAGTCATATCTGAGCAGGGAAGGCTGGAGCTGGCGCTTCATGGCCTGGGGGGGGGACCGGGGTTCCCGTCTCTAAGCCTGGATCGAATAGCCCCACCCCAAAGCTGTGATTGTGCGACTGCAGGGGGACTTCAGCCCCACCCACCCCCCAGACCAGTCCGGCTCCGGAGTCCCTGGCTGCCAGAAGGATTCCTAGCAGGGGCTCCGTCTGGGCAGGCTGGGGCTTCTTCTCGCCCCTCCCTCCTCCCAGGTCCAGAAAACCCACCCTCCAGGCGGCAAAGGAGACGTTGGGCTGGGTGGCCCCTGCAAATGGAGGCCCCTCGTTCCAGAGCCGCAGATGATCTCCTCACCCCAGTGGTTCTGTGGGGGTGTTGGACCACGTGGGGTGCAAGGTATAGCGTGGGGCTCCATAGTACAGGAGCCTTGGGTCAGTCCCCCAATGCATCCCGCCAAGACAGGATCCGTGCCGTTGACTACATTTAGGGATTTATGCCCCACTTTTCTCCCCATGGGCACCCAAAGCAGCCTATAACATGGTGTCCCCCTCCTCCACTTTATCATCACAACAACAACCCTGTGAGGTAGGCTACTACATAGTAACTGGCCCAAAATCACCCAGTGAGCTTGAGTGATGGTTTGAACTGGGGTTTCCCAGATCCCAGCCTGTCACTCCATCACCACACCAGATAGGATGTAGCTATGCATATATTTCACAGGGGAACCAGTTCCAGTCTTGGTCTGGCAAATCATGGTTTTTATCTGTGGGGTGCCTAGAAAATGAAGTCACAGCACCCTTCGGGGGCGCTGAGGTTGCGTTATCAAGGAACAGCAGGAGGAGTTCCACTGCTGCGCAGAACGGTCCGGCTGAGTGGCTTCCACGGGGGGGGAGTTGCCCCGGGGGGCAGCCGGATGCCCCTGCTCTGATTGGGAGTTTCCAGGCAGTCGGCCTCATTCTGAGCAAGACTTGGAGGGCTCTGAGGCCAGGTGAGCCTTTGAGCTGGAGCAGCCCCCTCCCTTGCTCTGCCACTGCAGGCCCCTGTGAAGCTCTCGTGGGGGGCTTTGTGCGGCTGTTGTGGGGGGAGACAAGAAGGAACGTCCCGGCACTGTTGTGGAACACAAGCATCTGTCTTGCTGGGTGCCACTTTCTCTCTGGGCTCCTTGGCTTTGTTAGGATTTGTGGTCAGTCAATCACATACTGGATTGATAACTGAGAGGTCCTTTCTGCTCGGCTGTGCCAAAGGCCGGCCTCATCTCCGGGCCAGAGGACAAGCGGCAGCAGCCACAGGGCGCTGGCAGGTTCTGCCAAGCAACTGTCAGGGAGGCTTCACCGCGTGGGTTGAAGAACTCTGTTGATAAGCTGCCAGCTTCAGGATCCTACGCCATCCTTGCCAGGATGGGCCTCCCTTGGGCCTCACCGTTTGCGGTACCTGCTCTCCTGGAACCTGCCGGCTGGTGCCCTTCACAGCAGGTCTCTGCCGTTTCCTGCTGGCGGTGCCTCTTTTCCTTCACTGATGGAGAGGGTGCCACTTCTCGAGCTGTCGCGGCCTCCGTTCCTGCTGCTGCCACTTCCTCACTGGCTTGCGCTGCTGCTCCTCCCGGCTTCGAACAGCCAGATGACCCTCGCTTAGACCCCTCCTTCTTTCCCAGGAGAGCCTTCTTCATGCCGGAGCGTTCCACTGCGAAGTGACCAGCGGCCCCACACTTCCGGCACAGCCCTTGTTTCATCCTCCTTTCCTTTTCTGCCGGGGAATCGGCCCTTTTGGATGAAGCTTGTCTCCCCCTTTGTACTCTGTGGCTCCTGGCTATTGCCCTGCTTGATGTTGGAGACGGAGCAGTTTCACCACTTGCTCTCCATTCTCAGTTTCATGTGCCAGTTGGATCCACCCTAGTAGAGTGTGTGGGTCATCTTGGATCATAGCTTTAGCCACCAAGTCTGGGTTCAAGCCAGCATGAAAGAATTCAGTCTTCACCGACTCAGTCCAATCTCACACTTTAGCTGCGTGCGGACAGAAATCTGCTGCATACTCAATGCACAGAGCAGTTTCCCCGCCTCATGCGCTTCAGCTTGGTCCGTGCCCTCTCTTCTTCAAGGGGGTCTTCGTACTGCTCCTAGGAATGCGCGCACAAAGGCTCTCATGCTCCGGAGTTCTGGGGCTCTGCCGGCATAGAGGGTAATATTCCACTTCACTGCCGCTCCCCCAGCCTAGCCCCCAGGTAACTCAACCAGTGGGCTTCACCTGGGAAGGAGTGGCCCCGTTCTCTCAGGAACTCTGTCACCTGCACTAGGGAATACCCCAGTTCCTTGGGGTCTCCTTCAAAACGTGCTTCCAGCTTGCGTAGCCCCAACACCTGTTGGGGTTGAGGTCCCAGGACTCCTCCTGTGGGCCCTCCAGCTGGGGGAACAGGTTGAATCGGGGGGGGGGGTGCACCAGTGCTTGGGCTCCTTGATTTGGGGGGGGGAGGAGTTGCTGATCCACTAGCTGTGGGGCTTCTTGATCTGGCCGGCCGTCTTGGTCTTGGAGGTCTCGGAGGGCAATCCGCATGAAGTCTTGGACATTTTGCATAAAAGCCTACGTGTCGCACCTCGTCTCCCTCCTCTCAGCCCGACGCTCCTGCACCAACTCCACGGAGGTCGTTCCCAGCAGCTCCTCCGCCTCGAGTTCCCCGTCCTCCTCCTCTTCTCTCTGGAGAAGTCCCTCTCCCGGCAGACTTTGTCTAAACAGATGGCTCCCCCGACGATCCGGCCGACCTAGTTCCCTCTTGGCCGATGCCGCTCGAGGGGTCCATCCCAGCAGAGTAGCTCCCAGCCAGGATCTGGAACCACCAGGCTGCCAGGGCCACGCTCCAGCTCCAATTGGCGCACCTGCGTCACGCCCACGCCCATCAGCGGGGTCTTGGGGTTGTTCCGCGGTCTTCCCTGTAGCATGGGTATCCTTATCCTCCCCCTGTGCCATGGCACGGGTGTCAGGATTCAACGGTTGCGCAGGTGCAAGGGAAAATGGATCCCTGGCAATCTGTGAGGATCTGCCAGGGAACTCTCAAGAAGGCATCACGGCATGAGTTAAAGAACTGTATTGTCAAGCTACCAGTTTCAGGATCCTACGCCATCCTTGCCAGGAATGGCGTTTCTCTACAAGCACAAATCATATATAGGATTCCAAGCACAGGCGAATCCCCAAATCCCCACCCCCCCTTGAGGTAACGGCCAGCTAAGTTCGAGAGGAAGCCCCTAGGCGGGAAAGAGCAGAGCAGATGTAGGAAAAGCCTCAAGGCCTTTGAGTGTCCCTGCAAGCGCCTCTTCCCAGCCTCGGGCGAGAGGAGTGTAGGAGAACAGACACAGACAGCGGCAGAGGCAGCCCCTCCCTCGCATACTTTCACATCGCAGTCAAGAAATAGCTTCAGCCTTTAGTTACACCCAGAGCATCAGAGCACAAACGTTGCACAGGGTGTTGTTGGACATGGCAGGTGATGCCAACACTTGACAGGTACATCCTGTGGCCATCAATATCACTTTAAAAGCCACTGTGATTCTTTAAAGATTGCCTCAGGGCCCCGATCCAGATTGTGCGCGTGGCGTGGGGGCCCCAGGAGGTTTGCTCCCCATGCCTCTTCAGGTGCCCAAACGGCCCTGCTGTTGCTGTTGTGTTCAGAGTTACTCGGCACCAAGCAGCCAACTTCTCCCTGTTGCCAGCCATGCCCAGAAGCAGGGAACGGATCAGATGCCCCCAAGTCCCCCAGACATGTGGGGCGAGCCCCTCTGCTGTCCAGAAAGAGTTCTCTAACTGGGGTGATGACTCTCCCAGCTTGCCCACTGCGTGCGGGGGAAGGTACTCAGGGAAAGTGCCCACTTGCTTATTACAGAGGCCGCCAGGGGGTCCAGCAGGCAAGGGGCCAGGGCTGCAAAGGGAGGCCCACCGTGGACTGCTGCAGCCTCAGCACAACTGAGCAGCGCCCGTTCCCCAGCCTGAAGGAAGCGGCTTTCAAGGATTGCCCTAGCTGTGCCACCCCACCAGGGGCAGTTGGCAGAACCAGCTCGCCAGCCAGCCAAAGCTGTAGCACCCAAGTAGGCGCCTGTAATGGCCCCCAAAGGCCTATCTTGGGCAGATGGAGCACCCTTGAAGAGGGCGGTGTTGACTGGCTGCTGGCTTGTGAACGGACAGGATCTCCGCTGGGGCTTCCCAGCCCTGACGAGGTGGGCAGCCAGTCCATAGCAGGGCTCCGTCCTCCTCCTCCTCCTCCTCGAGGAGCCAGGGGGGCCCCCCCTAGCCCGCAGTTGTGTGCCAGGGCCCTGCTGAAGTGGTCAGGCTGCTCTCCAGGCTGCACTAGGGGGGCTTGAAGGGAGGGAGGGGGCAGCCGCCCTGCAGAGCCCCCCTCCTGTGCTCCAGAGTCCTCTGCAAGGGCTCTCCCTGGGAGGCGACACACTTGAACTCCGCTTGACTTTGGAATATGGTCTTGCATCGCCTCCTCTCCTGGGGATCTCTCACCCACCTCTTCCAGGCAACCGCGCACTGCAGTTCCAGTTAATCCACAGCTCCCCTGGGGAGAGGCTCAAAGAAGCATCGGGCCTTGGTGAATTCCAGAGGTAGCCTAGCAACAGCCTCCTTCCCCAAAAGAGCCCAGGAACGCAGACTAACCCATTTCACAGCCCCTTTCTGCACCACTCACTGTAGCTGCTGCCAGCCCCAAGAACACTGCCGGTCTCTGAGGAGGCTGCTGAACACAGCCAGCCACCAGCCA
The DNA here is from genome assembly GCF_028583425.1 of Eublepharis macularius. Classification (NCBI taxonomy): domain Eukaryota; kingdom Metazoa; phylum Chordata; class Lepidosauria; order Squamata; family Eublepharidae; genus Eublepharis; species Eublepharis macularius. The sequence continues at coordinate 174,869,310 of NC_072794.1, read as the reverse complement.
CCTCTGGCTCCTGTTGGCAGGATCTGGCCCCTTCGCTTCTCGGGCGGAGAGCCCCGGCAGGCCAGCTCTGCCAGCTCCCCCCCCCATAGCATCCTGGCACGTGCCCATTGCGCCCCTTGCTCAGTGGGCAACCCAGCCAGCCCTTCTGCCCTCTGCACCAGGCAGACAAGTCTGGGAGGACCAATAACATTTTCATAAAATCTTGGTACTTGAATTAATCCTTTTTCTGAAGTATAATTTCCCTGGAGGCCCTTGTCAGTTTGATGTGGATTTTCATGTTTTTTTAGAATAGAATTATGGGGTCAGCCCTGAGTTACCAACTTGTACATGTGGACAGATCTATTTTAGATAGACGAGGGATTAAAGGGGAAAAACAGATTTAATTAAGTTGCTAATATTTAAAGGAAATTGATGAACTTGGGCTTTATGAGTTGGAGCAAACACCAAAAGCGCCTTCATTAAGGGCAAGTTTTTATTTGATTTCCTTTCTTCTTCCATCCCAGAGTCGTTTTTTATTTGTGTATCTGTGCTTTCTGTTTAATCGTTTTAATAAGGAAAATGCACCTCTGCTCACATTTAATTTTGATTTAATTAGTGGGAGGTAATTAATGGCCTCGTAAAATCCCAGATTTCTAGCCCTTTAGGGCAAGGAAACAATTTCCTTTTTTAACGAGTGGAGCAGATGAAAGGCTTTTGTCTCTTTCCCCACACCTCCTTTTCCTTCAGCGGGAGGCCTGAATTCTCCCTCCGCTGGAATACTTGAGGGTGGGGTGGGGTGGGGAGCCGAGCGCTTTCTTGGACCTCTGCAGTGGCGCCTGCTTGAACATGGCACGGCGCTTCCTTTGCCCCCAGGGAGCAGTGGCTCATACCCGTGCAGAGGGCATCCATTGCCTGATGGCTCCAGGGACAGATGTGCCAGGGAAGGGTCTTTAGCCCTTCGGGATGTGGGACCCACTGGGCTGCAAGTCCATGATGGAGAGTCATTTGAGGTCAGAGGAGAGCCGGAGTCACGCCAGGGCCACGGGCAGCAGGCCGAAAGGACTGGGGGCAGGAAACCAGCCATGCCCCAGGAGGAACAAGCCACAGGTCAGGGCCATGAAGGAATCCCCTCCACCTCTGGAGAGGACCACTCTTCGCAGGGCAGCCATGCCAAGCGAGGCTGGAACCAGGGCATCTGTGGTGGCCTCTATGCAGCAGGTCCTTCCAAAAAGGGCAGCTGTGGAGGAGCTCTGTGGGTGACCCACCCGAGGCTCCTGGTTCCTGGGCAAAATCCCGGCCACTGTTTGGCAAGCAAGAGTGCGTCTAGACCTGGACTGACGCGACCTGCTTTTTCAGCAATGGGCTGCATGCCCGTTGCCGTGGAGACACTGTTGCCACACTCTGCAAAAAAGCGTGCTGCCCCTTGCCCAGGGGGCTCACCAAGGTTTCTGCCTTAGGCAGCTGTGCTAGGCCTTGGTTTCTGCTCATGAGAACCTGCGGAGGAGCTGGTGTTGTGCAAGGGGGATGCGGGAGGGGGCAGCCTGCAGACACTTCTTCTGAGGAGGCGGGCCTGCCCCTCATCCTGAAGTGGTGGCTGAGCTGAGTGGCAGGGGGTTGGGCTGGATCTCTCCACCCGCCCCCCAGTCAAGGCTGAAGCTTGCGCTGCACTGTGCTTGGCTGCGGGTTGCCTTGGCTGTACCTGGAGGGGGTGGCTGGCTGGACGGGACTCTGGGGCAGAGCTGCCTGGGGGATGCTTCTTGCTCAGCCTGTGCTGGACGCAGACCTTGGGATGTGGACCTGCATTGCTGCCTCAGTCCTTCTGGACCCCTAATGCCAACCTGCAGGCATCGATTTCAGCTTGTCAGCTGATGCTTCCCTCCCCTGCCCTCTGGGTGAAAAGGCACGGGACTGGCCATGCTGCAGACCGGGGGGAGTGCGGGGGGGGCAGAGATTTGTTCTCTGCAGGCTGCAGTGAGGGCCAAGAGCAGTGCTGCCCAGCCTCGGACCACTGCGCTCTGGTGCAGGAAGATTGCGGGGGGAGGGGGGGAGGCCCTTCGGGACGTTTCTTTCCCGTGCCTAATGCGTGGCGGGTCCTCCCCCAAGTAGCCCCGTGTCCAGTAGGGATCTGCCTTTCTTGCCTGGCTTTGTGGGACTCGATTTGTGGGGCAGGGGCAGCAAGCTTTAGCGCCGGGTGGGTTTGGCTTCCGGGCACCCGGGTCATCGTCTTCCTTGCTGGGCAAGCCTGTGTGTGCTCCAGAGGCCAGGAAAGCATTGGGCGCGCAAGGGGCGCCATGCCGGGGGTCTCGGCTGAGGTTTGTTTACCCTCCCGACGAGGTAAATAGAAACATAAACTGTATCTAACAAGACAAATATAATGAGGGGCTCGTAAAAAGTGGCAGCGCTGGTATAAATTCTGGCTGCTGAAGCCGCCGTGTGTGTCTGGAGGTGGATTATGGAACTGCAGTTTGGAAGATTGAGTGGCCCATAAACATTTTCATATTTCATTAGCCGATTAATGGACGGCTCTCTTTTTTGGCAACTTTGCTGATTCTCAGCAAAAATGGTGGGGAGTAAATGAAGGCATCTGACGAAGGCTTTCCGGAGGCCTGTCCCATTATAGATTGTCCCAATTAATGTCTGCACCACTCGCCATGGACTGCCGTTCTTTCAGTCCAGTTACTCTTAATAGATTTCTCATAAGTGGCTGGATTGTAAAAACCTCATAACTCAGTTTAATGCCACCAATAAAATTATCTCCGGACGTCTGGCCCAGATTCCAGGTACTCTGGGGCCGAAGGGAGCTGCCGTTTACCCTTTCGCTCCCTGGCTGTAAAGGCCCTGCTGGGAGGAGAGAGAGCAAGCCGTGAGCAGGTGGCGGCAGCAGCCAGCTGGACTTTGGATGCCTGGCGGATTGCTGGTCCTCTCCCGCTGGCACTTCTTCACAAACGTGGGCGCAGAATCTGGGGCTCGGCAGCAACTGCAAACACTGCAACCGCACCTGTTGCCTGCCCAGAAACCCCGACCGCCCCAGGGGCTGAGCGGAACCACCAGGCAGCTGATCAGCCCCCTCCCCAGCATTTATAAACCACTTTTGAAAGTGCTGGTTTTTAAGCTGTTCACAAATTTTAAAACATCTAATATAATTAATAACACATTTAAACCACAATGTTAAAAAATCATTAAAATCAATTCTCCTTCTAACAACGTCAATAGCACAGCAGCGGGGGTGGTGGTAGTGGCAGTTTGAACTCAGAGCTCACTTGCTTATTTGTCTTTTTGGCCATCCATGGTATCCACAAAACTCTCCTCCAGCACCACATTTCAAATGAATCCATTTTCCTCCTGTCCGCTTTCTTCACTGTCCCAACTTTCACATCCATACATGGCAATGGGGAACACCACAGTTTGGAATATCTTGATCTTGGTCCCCAGAGAGACTCTCTTTAAGGATATTTTCTAGTTCCTTCATGGGTCTTCCTCCAAGTCTTCTCAGTCTCCTTCTAAGTTCTTGGTTGCAGTCTCCTTTTAACAATTTCAGTTTCTTCATTATCAACCTTAAAATTCTGTAATTCTTCACTAATCATTACTTTCGTCTTCTTGATGTTCAGCTGTAATCCTGCTTTGACGTTTTCTCCTTTAACCTTCTTCAGTAGTCGCTTCAAATCTTCACTATTTTCTGCCAGTAATGTGGTGTCATCTGCGTATCTCAAAAATTGTTAATGTTCCTTCCACCAATTTTCACTCCACCTTTACTGACATCTAATCCGGCTTTCCTTATGTGTTCTGCATATAGGTTGAACTGAAAGGAAAGTCACCTTTGCAAGTTGGAAACTATTCTGTTTCCCTATATTCCATCTTAAAACTAGCCTGTTGTCCAGAGTACAGGTTGCGCATCAACACAGTTAGATCCATAGCTTTTCATGATCCACACAGTCTAAAGCTTTGCTGTAATGTGTAAAACACGGGCTGATGTTCTTCTGAAATTCCCTGGTATGCTTCATTAGCCATCGTAAATTTGCAATGTGATCTCTGGTGCCTCTTCCTTTTCCAGATCCGGCTAAAACATTTTGCATTTTCTGTTCCACATATGGTAAAAGTCTTTGCTGTGGAATCATCATCACTTTGCTTGCATGGGAAACTAATGCGGTGGACTGATCACTTCTGCAATCTTTGGCATCTCCTTTTTTGGAATTAAAATGTAGATGGTTTCCACCAGTCTGTGGGGCATTGTTTTGTTTTCCTTATTTCCATATGATATATTCTTGTTAAAATTTTGATGGACTCAGTTTCTGTAGCTTGAAATAGCTCTATTGCTATCCCATCTACTCCTGCGGATTTGTTTCTTCCAATTGCTTTGAGTGGAGCTTTCACTTCACTTTCTAAAATTGCATGTTCTTCTTCAAAAGATTCTTCTTTGGAAAAATCAGTTGTCCTTTTCTCTCTTTTGTATATCATTCTTTTGTGTATCATTTCCATCTGTATTTTGTCCTGATCAGATAATATATTTCCTTGCTGATTTTTCTGCATCCCTAGCTGTACTTTGAGTTTTGTTTTGATTTCTGGATCTTCTGGAAGAAATCTCTTGTTCTTCCATTTCTTTGCACTGATTATTATAACAGTTTTCTTTGTCTTTATGTGCAAATCTTCAAAAACTGTATTCAGAATTTTGATTCTATTGCTGTCACCTTTTACTTTTTCTTCTTGTCTTCAGCAATTTTAAGAGTTTCTTCACTCATCCATTAAGCTTTTTCCTTTCTTTTGGCTCCAGGAATAGTCTTTGCACATTCTTCCTTGATAATGTCTCTGGTTTCAGCTAACAGTTCCTCCGGTTCATGTTCAATTGAATTTAGTAGTGCAAATCTTTTCTTCCTATGGTTTTTAAATTTTTCAGGAATGTTGAGATTATATTTTTGCACTATTATTGTTTTTATATTTCCCTTGAGTCTTATTCCAATTTTTGATATCAGCAGAACGTAGTCTCTACCACAATTAGTTCCTGGTCTTGTTTTTTAGGAGAGGGAACAGAGTTTATCCATCTTCAGCTTCCGATTATGTAATCTATTTGATTTCTGTATTGGCCATCTGGTAACACTCATGTATACAATCATCTATTCAGTTGTTTGAAGTATGTGTTTGTGATGAACAAATTGTTTATGTCATAAAATGCTGAGTTGCTCCCCTGCTTCATTTCATGATCCTAGTCCAAATTTTCCAACAATATTTGATTCTGCTTTGTCTCCTACTTTTGCGTTCCAGTCACCTCTGATTGTCAGCGCACTTTATTTTTGGTGTATGATCAATTTCTTCCTGGACCCGTGCATAAAAGCTTTCAATTTCTTCCTCTTCAGCACCTGTATTTGGGACATAAACTTGAATGATGGTTATGTTAACAGGCCTTCCATGAAGTCTGATTGATATTATTCGATCAGATTTTGCATTATAGGCCCTGATTGCTTGTGCCAAGTCTCACTGAACTATTAAGAAAAACTCCATGTCTTCTGGGTTTGTCATTTCCAGAGTAGAACACTAGAAATTTTCTAACTTGAAATGTCCTAATCCAGTCCCCTTTAGTTCACTCACACCCAGGATTATTACAATGTTTAAACATTCCATTTCTCATTTGACTATTTTGAGCTTACCTGAATTCTCACATCCCATGTTCCCACTATATGAGTTGCACAGCTTTGAACTTTCCTTTTGCTGCAGTTCACTTCGGCAATGGACAGCCATTCGGCTTTAATCCAGTCCTGTCATTATGAACACAGCTATTCGTACTTGTCCTCTGCTCCTCCCCAGTAGCCACTTGAGTGCCTTCCGACTGAGGGGTCTTGTCTTCAAGCACTGTATCTTTTCCAGTTTGGGTTCTCTCTTCATAGGGTTTTTGAGATAAAAAAAAGATCAAAAGTTGTTTACTATTGCTGCCTTCTGTGCAGTACTAACCAGGGTTAGCTGAGATGTCACTTCCATTGTCTGTGAAAGATCTTCCTCCAGTGTCACCTTCCACTACTGCTGCTGCCCAGTATCCTTCAAGGATTCCTCCACTTCCATCGCCATTGGAACTGTCAGTTCTCTTCTGCTGACGTGACCGCTGCTTCCCGAAGAGGGCGGCTGCATCTTACTCTGCTGTCTCAGCACTGACCTTTCCACCTTGAGGGACTCTTCCAGGAGTTTAGACTCTTGACCAAGTCTGCAGTCCTGATGGACTTGTTCTCAGCTTCCCCGACACACTCAACACCCCCGGCCCCTCACCATGTTAAGGTGTGCAACCAAGAAGGGATCCGTTTGCTTTCTTTACCCTTTCATTACCCAGCACAAGGTGGCTTATAATTTGAACATAAAGTACCAAGCTTCATACCAAAACAATAACAATAGTTAATTACAACTCACCCAATTGCAGATAGTGAAACTATTATATAGTATTATCAATCACTATTAAATACAGGGAGAGAGAGGGAGAGAGCAGCCCCTTAAACCTGCCGATCGCTCAAATCAGGAGAAAGCTAACTGCAAGAGCACAGTTCCGACTGCCCTTTGGAGATGGTCTTGGATTTCTCCCATGGAAGATGATTCCTTAGAATTGGGGCCAGAGGTTTAAAAGGCCCATAAATGCATCACTGCAGCATACGCAATTGCCATGAAAGGATCGGCAGTTAAGTTCTGCCGTAAAAACCAGAACTAGTGTAAAGGAGCTAGTCTTGGCCATGCGTCATCACGCTGGGCAGCTGGTCTGGGGTTTGAGTGCTGGCCCATCCTCCTGAGCAGCCCCATTCCGACTGAGCTGAAATTTCCAGCTCATCTTCAAGCACAGCAGGTTTGAGTAATCTCACCTGGGAGCAGCCATGGCTTGCATGACGCGGCCATCAGGTGTCTCTGCCCCACTGACAGGCTTCGCTGGCAAATCTGCGGCATCCAACCAGGTCTCAGAGCTCGGTTGGCTTCCTTTGCTCTGGACGACGGTTGGTTGTCTTCTGAGTGGCCACACAGCATTCCCAGGACCAGTTGCAAGCGGGGAGGGCAAGCGAGCCAGGCAACTGCACCCCCCCCGCACCCCCCCCCAGGCTTTTGGGAAGAGCAGCCGATGCCCTGGCTCTCCAGCACCCCCTTTGGGGGCTCCTCCTAGCAGTCTCTCTCCCCCTCCCCTGGTCAGCCCTTTCTTCCAAAGACTGTTCTCAGCGGCTAGCATTAGAGGGGAAATTTCCAGGCATTGTTAAGCCATAGAAGAAAAGCATTTTTCCAGGATTTTAAAAATTATTTTGGGGGAGGACATTGAAAATTTTTTTGGGGGGGGGGGAAATAGCACTTTAAACTATTCTTGTGTTACAGCTAAATGTAAAGAATATAAAAATGCATTATATATAAAAGAATTAACTCAAAATGTACTTATGGTATATATATTTGTAATCTGAAAAGTATAACTGTGTTAATTTTATTCAAACAATAATTACAATCATATCTAGTGTGAGAGAAGTAACAATTGTAGCCCACTGCACCGAAACATCTCTCAGTTTGTGCCCACTGGAAAATTGGGGTGAGGGGAGTGTTAAAAATAGAAAGCATTGACATTGTAGTGTAAACAAAAGGAAGCTTTTATTATCTGGACGGGAAGCAATCTCCTCTGCATACACTCAGCATTTTCCAGAAACAATAGAAAACCAGGCAACAGCTGTTTTCCAAAAGCAGCCGGGGGCCGGCAGTCTCTCTCCCAGTGGCGTCTAAGGGCCTGACTGTACATTACACTATCCTCACATTCGCATTGGTTGGCCACGAGGACTTCCGATCAGATGAAGCTCCTTATGAGCTCCCTGCCTGGAACTGAACACTGGTAGACCAAGAGCCAAGCTACAAGTGATGAATTACACTTGCCTAACAAGTGAACAGACTCACGTGTATTCCTCTCTGTTCACTTGCCATTCACTTGCACTCCACTTGATCAAGTGAATGGCAAGTGAACAGGGAGGAATACACGTGAGTCTGTTCACTTGCCAGGCAAGTGTAATTCATCACTTGTAGCTTGGCTTCAAGTTCAGAGCGGGACCACAGCAAGTGGAGGGAAGGGTCTTCAACCTAACCCCACTGTACCATTTTCCTGACCTGAAAGCATCCCGGAGAGCTGTTAGAAAAACTTCCTCATGCCAGATCTGCCACCTGTGTAGAACCTTACATAGAATTGTTTGGGACCGTTCCTGTCTGTTGTCTACACGGCTCCCTCTTCTAGAACAAGACCCTCAGAAAGACAAGTCAGATAAAGGATCTCAAACAAGAAAATCTTTGGCTGTTGTGGGTTTTCCGGGCTGTATAGCCGTGGTCTTGGCATTGTAGTTCCTGACGTTTCGCCAGCAGCTGTAGCTTGCATCTTCAGAGGTGTAGCACCAAAAGTCAGAGATCTCTCAGTGTCACAGTGTGAAAAAGATGTTGGCAGGTCATTTGTATCTACTCAGGAGGGGTGGGGTTGAGCTGAGTCATCCTGTAAGAGTTTCCCAGGGTGTGGAATGCTAATGGCGGGAGGCTTCACTGTATCCTGAGGAGGTTCTTTTGCATATGGATTGGTGCTTCATGCGCTAATCTTCTCTGCAGGGCTATTGTCGAGTATAGAGTGTTTTGTTAGCCTGGTGTTTTTCAGAACTGGAAACCATGCTCTCTTCATTCTTAAGGTTTCTTCTTTCCTGTTGAAGTTTTGCTTATGCTTGTGAATTTCAATGGCTTCCCTGTGCAGTCTGACAAAGTAGTTGGAAGTGTTGTCCAGTATTTTGGTGCCCTGGAATAAGATACTGTGCCCTGTTTGAGTTAGGCTATGTTCAGCCACTGCTGATTTTTCAGGTTGTCCAAGTCTGCAGTGTCTTTCATGTTCTTTTATTCTTGTCTGGATGCTACGCTTTGTGGTCCCGATGTAAACTTGTCCACAGCTGCAGGGTATACAGTATACTCCTGCAGAGGTGAGGGGGTCTCTACTGTCTTTTGCTGATCGTAGCATCTGTTGTATTTTTCGGGTGGGTCTGAATACTGCTTGAAGGTTATGCTTTTTCATAAGCCTTCCCATCTGATCAGTAATTCCTTTGATATATGGCAAAAACACTTTTCCTGTAGGAGACTGTTTTTCCTTGGTTGTTTGATTCATCCTGGGTTTGATTGCTCTTCGGATTTCATTTCTGGAGTAGCCATTTGCCTGAAGTGCATGGTTTAGATGATTAATTTCCTCATTGAGAAAGTGCGGCTCACATATCCGTCTTGCACGATCCACTAATGTTTTCATTATGCCTCTTTTCTGTCGGGGGTGGTGATTGGAGTTTTTGTGTAAGTACCGATCAGTGTGAGTTGGTTTCCTGTAGACCTTGTGACCTAACTGAAAGTTTGCATTGCGGATGACCAAGGTATCCAGAAATGGGAGTTTTCCCTCGATTTCTTTCTCCATTGTGAATTGTATGTTCAGGTGGATGTTGTTGAGATGATTCAAAAACCCCATCAATTCTTCCTCCCCATGGCTCCAAATGATAAATGTATCATTTGGAACCATGGGGAGGAAGAATCGATGGGGTTTTTGAATCATCTCAACAACATCCACCTGAACATACAATTCACAGGAAAAGTGTTTTTGCCATATATCAAAGGAATTACTGATCAGATGGGAAAGCTTATGAAAAAGCATAACCTTCAAGCAGTATTCAGACCCACCCGAAAAATACAACAGATGCTACGATCAGCAAAAGACAGTAGAGACCCCCTCACCTCTGCAGGAGTATACCGTATACCCTGCAGCTGTGGACAAGTGTACATCGGGACCATAAAGTGTAGCATCCAGACAAGAATAAAAGAACATGAAAGACACTGCAGACTTGGACAACCTGAAAAATCAGCAGTGGCTGAACATAGCCTAACTCAAACAGGGCACAGTATCTTATTCCAGGGCACCAAAATACTGGACAACACTTCCAACTACTTTGTCAGACTGCACAGGGAAGCCATTGAAATTCACAAGCATAAGCAACACTTCAACAGGAAAGAAGAAACCTTAAGAATGAAGAGAGCATGGTTTCCAGTTCTGAAAAACACCAGGCTAACAAAACACTCTATACTCGACAATAGCCCTGCAGAGAAGATTAGCGCATCAAGCCCCAATCCATATGCAAAAGAACCTCCTCAGGATACAGTGAAGCCTCCCACCATTAGCATTCCACACCCTGGGAAACTCTTACAGAATGACTCAGCTCAACCCCACCCCTCCTGAGTAGATACAAATGACCTGCCAACTTCTTCTCCACACTGTGACACTGAGAGATCTCTGTCTTTTGGTGCTACACCTCTGAAGATGCCAGCCACAGCTGCTGGCAAAACGTCAGGAACTACAATGCCAAGACCACGGCAATACAGCCCGGAAAACCCACAACAGCCATCGTTCTCCAGCCATGAAAGCCTTCGACAATACAAGAAAATCTTTATTCCCCTAACAAGATACAAAGCTAGAAAAACTGAAGTGCCTGGGAAAGCCAAGCCGTAAAGCAGGAGCGAAGGTAGTCTTTGCAAAGCTGCCCTCCACCCTTGCCCAACTGGGTGGGCAGGTGGGGAGTCTATGGGGAAAGGAAAGGAAAGGGGGAAATCGTACATTGGCTGCCCTGGAAAGAGGGGCCTGACGTGCCGAGATCCAGGGCAGGAGAAGCAGAGGCGGGCCTGAGGTTGAAGAGAAGTCTTGAGTCAAAACCAACTATGATGTTGGGGATCCAGGCAAAGAAAGGAACAAAAGGTGTTCGTACAATGAGGGTGGACAGAACCAGCTACCAGGCGCTGTGGATCCAGGCCTGAAAGAAGGTTTAAGAAAGGGGCGGGGCACATCCAAGTGATGTCAGCGGGACCAGAACCAGCTTCAGAGCCAGAGGGCGCGAGATGTCATTTTGATGGCTCTGAAGTGGCTACACGTCCCTGGGGAATTCTCTTGTGGGCTCATTATTCCTGCACAGTTCAGGGCCCCCAGCAGGAATGGGTCAAGGCAGCGGGGTCCGGTTTGAATTTAGGGGTATCGATCTCAGGAGGATGTGTGCAAGCCCAAAGGTGAGCCTGGTCAGTGAGTCGGCAGGGGACTGCAGTGACCTGGGTAGGCTGATGGAGTGGCCTGAGGAGTGGGCTGGTTGGACAGAGCCTGAGCAGCTGCGTTGTGGAGAGGGCTCTGCAGTCCCTGGTGGTTGTCGAGCGAGACTGAGTCCTTGCGTGAGGTTGTGGGTGTGAGAGCACTCTGGAGGCTGGAGGCAAGATCCACCTGCTCTCAGGGGCATTCCAGCAGGCTGCCGGCCCCACGTGAGCGTCCAAGGACAGTCCTGCTAGCTCTGGGGCCCCTGCTCTGATATCCAGGCCCCTCTGTTACCGGGAATGGGCCTCCTTGTGAGTAAGTGGGAAGAATTAGGAGCAAGGAGGAAGGCTATACAAGAGGGGTAACAACGAGATATCTTCACCAGCAGGGCTTTCTTTGAGTCACAACACCCCGGAAAGGCACTTTAAACCCACCCACCCCCCCGTGACTGGCGTCGCATGGGTATTTTTAAAATGGCCTGTTTGGGTCATTTTGGACCCGTTTGCACCCAGACCAAAACCAAAATGACCGAAATCGGGCTACTGCTAGGCAGGGGAGGGTTCAGCTGCCTGGCATTTCATCCATTATGGGCCCATTTAGAAACCAATACAGGCCCAAAGTAGCCAAGATCAGGCCGGAAACAGTCAGGATCGGGCCAGTGCCAGGTGGGGGAGGGTTCCCCCGCATGGTAGCAGCTGGTTCCGTGCCATTTTGGCCCTGATCTGGGCTGTATTGGGGCCGTTTTGCCCCATTTCATGCCCCAAATGGCCAGGATCGGGCCTGAAACAGCCAGTGTCTGGTCTCTGCCTTGAGGGGGAACACTCCCTCACCAGTCAGTGGCCTGATCCTGGACATTTTAGGCCCCTTTCGGCCATTTCGGGCCCAATATAGCCAGGTTCAGGCCTCTGCTGTGTGCGGTAACACTCCCCCACCCAACAGTGGCCCAATTGTGGTCTTTTTGGGCCCCCAGGATCAGGTCCAAAATGGCCAGGATTGGGCCATTGCCCAGCGGGGGAATGCTCTCCTGTGAGGCAGCAGCCCATTCAAGGCCGATCCGGGCAGTTTGGGGCCCACTTTTGCCCACTTTGGGCCCAAAATGGCCAGGATCAGGCCTGAAATGGCCAGGACCCGGGCCTCTGCTGGGTGGGGGAACACTCCCTCACCCAGCAGTGGCCCAATCCTGGCCTTTTTGGGCTCCTTTTATCCATTTTGGGCCTTGAGGCCAAAACAGCCAGGATCAGATCCAAAATGGCCAGGATTGGGCCGTTGCCCGGTGGGGGGCGCGCTCCTGTGTGGCAGCAGCCCGTCCCAGGCCAATTCAGGCCGTTTTGGGCTCGTTTTGGCCCATTTTGAGCCCAAAATGGCCTGGATCAGGCCCTAAATGGCCAAGTTTGGGCCGCTGACATGCAGGGCAGTGCTCTACCATGTGGCAGCAACCTGTTTCAGGCTGATCCGGGCAGTTTGGGTCCCATTTTGGCCCAAAATAGCCCAGATCCAGCCACTGCCAGGCCGGGGAGTGCTCCCCAGTGGCGGAGCAGCCCCTTCCATGCCAATTCAGGCTCAATCTAGGCTGAATTTAGGGTTATCTGGGTCAAATCGGACCCCCCCCTTTATAGAGCACAGGCGCTCTCCACGGCCTGCATGATGACATCACTTCCCAGAAGTGATGTCATCGTGCAGTTTTGGGAACTCACGCACCATGTAGTGAGAGGCGCACCTCCTCCTCCCAGGAGTTGCCCCGGGTGAGAGTTCCCCCATCTCTTTCCCTAGAAATAAAGCACTATTTACGGGGTCCTTTCTCCAAGGTAGCAGACGAGAACTGGTGTTTTAAGGTCAAAAAGTATTTTTATTTAAAGAGGAAAAACCAACATACACACAACAGGCAATTAAAAATTATTGGTACACACACACAGTCCTAGGATGCTAGCCAGAAATTGGAATAGAGTGGGGGGAGGGGAAGTATATTTACCGATCCAGGAGAGTCGAGTAGTCCACGGAGGAAGAGAGTAGCTTCAAACGTCCCCCGTTCTCGGCCAGAAGAGAGACTTAGGGAAAGAGGCCTCAGGGGTATAACGTTCAGATCTGAAAGTGCAGCGTGCTCAGTTTGAATGGGGCACGAGCCCTGGTTCTTATGGGGCAAAATGTGTCCTGTGACTGGGGAGCCCCTCAGCCGTTGGAACAAAGGCTGTATAGGTCAGTCTCTGGGTATTACAAGGTTTGGTTACTTTGATTACTTGCTGCTGGGGTGTGTGAAAGGAAATGCAAAGTCTCTCCTGCTGCCTGACAAGGGGGCAGTTTGCTAGTGAATCTTCCTAGAGCTGATTTGATGAATTTAGATATGAAGATGCAGGGTCCCAGAGCCAAAATCAAACTTATCAGTGCTGGTTGATTGACCCTCAATCTTAGGGTGGGGATTTCATCACAGAAACAAGACCCGGTCTTATCACAGCTCATGCCTGTACCAGGGAAGGCAGTAAATTCAATCACCACCAGCCGCTCTGCATTTGCGTGAATGTCCTATTGCCATGCTTGCTCTCCCGGGCGGGACTCGGCAACGCTCGCCGCCCAGCCGGCTGGAGTTCCCCCTGCTGCAGACAAGGCTGCGTTAATCCAGGGGTCCTGTGATGTTCATATCACAGGCAGTTAACAGCTATAAAACACGGTGGAGGCCAGGTCCGATTACTCACACACACACGTGTGTGTGTGTGTGGGGGGGTCAAGTCAGAGGTTGTCTGGTGGAGAGCAGGTACAGGGGTCCCTCGGGTGGGGCAGCCTCATAGGCAACAACATGAACATTTCCCCAACAGGGCAATGGCGCCTCTCTGGGCCCATTTCATGTTGGGAAAATGTCACGTGGGCAGGCCAAGCTGAAGCTCCCAGCCTCGTGGGCCGTAGTCCTGTTCGATATGCGTTGGAACCCTGTGCGTGGAACTCACAAGGCGTGTCTGATTGGACGTGACACGAGGATAATGTGGTGTAGCCCCTCCCCTTTTAAGGCAGTGTCCTCTGCCTTTGTGGCCTTTCTTCTTTAGGGGATGCCCTGCCTCAGGCAGCTTCTGTTGCCTCACCCAGTTCTCATCTGCACCGTTTTCCAGCTCTGCCATCCCAGTCCTACGGTGTTGCTTATTGGAGGACTTTGCTGTCTGCGTGAATTGCTTTCCGTGTTTTGTAATTTGCCTTCAGTCTCGGCAAGAACGGCAGGCTGCAATTGGTGAGGAAGGTGGTGGCCGTGGTGGCGATGGTAGTTCAGTCCGGGCTTCCGTGATGCTGGGCAGGGCCTGCCTCCGGCCTGATGGATCACAACAGTCACGGCTAGCCATAAATCTGGATATTGAATTAAACTTTATAATAACTCTGAATTCTTCGGTGTATCATTACCCAGTAAGTGTCACAGTAACCAGACAAAATTAGCCACATGACACCAATATCATGACATTTAAATGATAAATAGTATAGCCATGGAAATGCAGCCGTCACAAGTTTCTTTTTCTGCCCAGCAGCTGTTTCCAAAAGATATGCAGCATCCCACACGGAGATTTCATTTTTAGCCCGGTGAACTCCTGAGAACTGCCGGTACGCATGGGCATTGCTCAGCTGGACTGACCAGCCGCCTGGCTCGGTGCGTGGCAGCTTCTGGTGCCCACATCGGCTTGGCATACCACCCCCCACCCCGGCCAAGCTCCACCATCTCCGCCTCTGCTTGGAACCCTGGGAGAGCAGCTGCCAGCCAGACGGACGACGTTGGATTACCTGCGCCAGTGAAAAAGGACTGGGCTGCCCCGTGTGGTGTGCCCCTTCCCAGGTTTGACTCCAGGCGCCTTGTAGGAGACCCTGGAGAGCTGCTGAGAGGCAGGCGAGATGGCGCTGGCTAGAGGGACTGTACGCGCCGGTGTGGTGTGGTGATCAAGGTGCCGGACTCAGCTCTACAGGAGCCAGGTTCGAATCCCCATTCTGCCACGGCAGCTTGCTGGGTGACCTTGGGCCAGTCATGCTCTCTGGGTGACCCCCTTGGGTGCCCTCTGGGGAGAAGGGTGGGATATAAATGCAGTGAGTAAATCCATAAGAACCTCAGAAGAGCCCTGCCGGGTCGGACCAGTTGGGACCCATCTAGTTCAGCATCCCGCCTCGCGTAGTGGCCAATGAGTTGCCCTGGAGGGCCAAGAGCAGGGCGGAGAGGCCGAAGACTTCCACTGAGGTTGCCTCCTCCTGGCACTGGTCTTCAGAGGTAGACTGCCTCTGAATGTGGAGGCTCCCGTCAGTCACTGTGGCTAGTAGCCACTGATAGGCCCCTGCTCCACTGATCTGTCCGACTGCCTTTGAGAGCCGTCCGTGCTCGGGGCCTCAGGACATCCTCTGGCAGTGAATCCCACCTCTCCGTCACTCACCGCATGAAGAAGGTCTTTCCTTCTGTCTCCCCTGCATCAGCTTCATCGGGTGCCCTCCTAGTATTTTTGGAGAAAGGGAGAAAGTTCTCTCTGCCTACCTTCTCACCATTTGATAAACCTCAGCCGTGCCCCCCTCCCCCTCCCTTAACCCGTTTTTTCCCTGAAATGAACAGTCCCAGCCTCTCCAGCCTAACCTCCTAGGAAAAGGGGCTCCAGCCCCCTAATCCTCCTGGCTGCCCCCTCCTGCCCTCCTTCCCGCTCTGCAATGTCTCTTTGGGGATACGGAGACCAGAACCGCACGCAGCCTGCCCAGGGCCTGGCTCTGCCTAAGGCAACTCGGATGGGGCGCTCAGGGATAACCTCGTGATGCTTGAGGAACAGGGAGGGGCACGTGCAGGAGGGGGCCCAAAAACGGTGCCCACCTGAAGCCGACCCTCTCGGCTTCCAGTCCTGCTCCGTTGCTGGGCATCTGCGTCTCCTCGTGTGGAAGGGCCCTTGAGGGATTCCCTGTCTTGCCCCAACTTCACACTTGAGTACCCCGAGTGTAAGGAAGGAAGCCTTCTGCCCACTGCCCCCCCCTTTGAGAGCCCGGGACCCGGATTCTGCCCTTGACCCTACAGTGAGGCATCCCGTGTGGGCCAAGACCAACCGCAGCTGCAACCGGGGGACCCTTTGGCCAAGAGAGAGGCGAAGCTAGTGCAGGCCTGGGACACGCCCCAAGCCCTGGGATGGGGCAGGATCACAGGCAGCTTTGTGAGTGGGAATAATTTATAGGCTCTAGCAGTCACAAATTAATACCAGGCATACAACAACAGTGCCAGATACTAGAATGCCACCGTTAACACGCACACATACTGTGCTACACGTATGACTCAGGGAGAGGCGGGCTGACGCAGGGGCTGACAGCTACTTTCCTGCACAGGTTCCAGGTAGAGCATCGGAAGGGCCCGGCTAGATCAGACGAGAGGGTCCATCTAGTCCAGCAACCTGCCTCCTACTGTGGCCAACCCGTCCCTCTGGAGGGCCAAGGAACAGGGCACAGAAGCCTCCCGTGATGCTGCCCCCAGGCTCTGGTATTCCAAGGTTTACTACCTCTCCCTATGGAGGCTCCCTTTCAAGCCAGTAGCCAGCGCTGGTCTCCTCCTCCGTGTGGTTATGTGGTTGGGCTGTGAATCAGCACTCTGCTGGTTTGACTCCCACGACTGCTATGAGCTCAGCAGGTGGCCTTGGGTATGCTCCTCTCAGCCCCAGCTCCCCAGCTGGATTATGGGGATAACAACCACACTGGCTTTGTTCACCACTCGAGTGGGGCACTCAGCTGTCTAGAAAAGTGGTCTATAAGCACCGTTGTTGTTATTATTATTATTAATGCCATCCATGCTCGTGGGCAGCACTTCATCCACTGGTACCGAGTTCCACAGTTTAATTACTCCTTGAATAAGGAAGTGTTTTATTTTGTCTGACCTGGACCTATTTCCCATCAACTTCATTGACTGCTCCTGAGTTCTAGCATAATGGGAGAGGGAGGGAAAAGTTGTAGGAAATTAATGCTTAAGTAGCAGAATTTAAGGCAGAGATTGCACATTGGACTTAAGGAGAACAGACACACACTCCAGTATAGCTCTGTAAGAATACTACAGAAAAATAGGGTTACATTGGAAGAAAATAAATTGCTAGACTGACTACATCTTGCTAGAAAAGGTATCTTAAGACTTAGAGCACAAGACTGAGACAAAGAGCGATAAAACTTCAGTATACAGCATCACTTAATTGCCCCCCCCCCCACCAATAAACAGGTTGCCCAATGGAAAATCCTAATTCTGCTTCATTATGCTTAGAGACGCCCCTTTCTATGGCGGGAATCCAAACCCCAGGGTTACATGCAAATAAGTTTACTAACTTAGTAACACAAACAGTTTAACTCTTTCATGACTGAAATGGAAACACTTGCTAAATCCCAATAAAAGTCCCCACTCTCCACTACCTATTTTTTAATTTTATTTAAAACTTTTAGATGCTGCAAATAGGGGCCCCAAGGTGGCAAATAAGAGATATAAAAACCTTAAAATAACATTTTAAATGCATATATACATATGACAAAAACATACAGACAAACACACATAACCAGGGAGAAGGCCCAAAAAGAGTTTTCTGGGGATATGCCAAACGAAAGAGAAGAGTCGCCATCTGCTAGTGGAAGACAAGGACAAAGGGAGGGGGGCAAATCTCCCGGGGGGGGGGGGCGTTCCACCACAGTCTTGGTGCTGTGCCCGAGGCCCTTTCCCGGGTTGCCACCCATCTAGCTTCAGGTGGTGAGGTCTCCTGGCACAGGGGTCTGAAGATGACTAGAGTGGGCAGGGTTGGTTTATACAGGAGAAGGCAGTCCTTAAGGTACGCTGCCCCCAGGTGTGCTGCCCCCCGTGTATGTGGCTTTGAATTGGACCCAGAAGCAAACTGGGAGTCAGCGTAGATGGAACATGACTGGAGAGATATGCTCCCTAGGACCCCACTCCAGCCATCCCTCTGGCTGCAGCATTCTGTTCCACTTGTAGCTTCTAGACAGTCTTCAAGGGCAGCCCCATATAGAGCACATTGCAGCAATCTAACTTAGGTGTTACCAGGGCATGCTGCACAGCGGCAATTTTATAAGCCTCTATCACATTCCCCATTAACCTTCTTTTTTCTAAACGATGAAGTCCCAGACTCTTCAGCTGTTCCTTACAGTCAAGGTACACTCCGACAAGAAACACTGCAGGTTCTGCAAAGAGAGCCATTTCTTGGACTTGGCTGAAGGCTGCTTTAGCGATTTACGATGATTTAACTAAAACTTTGAGGCCATTTTTGGTTAAGAATGCAAGAGGATCTAATGAGAGGCGACATGCTAATTGTAATTGGTTTGACAGAGATCGTTTGGATGTGAAAAAGCAGCTGAGCTCTGCTGTTATGCTGCATAAACGGACCCAGTCCAATCGCTTACATATGTCCTTTTGATCTCTGTAATAAAGATAAATATATATGGCTTCATCAAGAAAAAGGAGCTTATCTCATTAAAATTGTTGTGGCGGGAACTGGCCTTGGCTTCATTATAAAAGGATATGGCAACGTTTTGGCATTTGATTGCACAGGAAAGCAATGCCGATCCTCTAACAACCTTGGTTGCCCTCGTCTGTACCTTTTCCAGCTCTGCAATGTCCTTTTCGAGATATGGTGACTAGAGCTTCGCACAGTGTTCCAAACAGGGCTGCCCCATAGATATATGCAGGGATATTATATTAATACTAGCAACAAAGCCTGTTGTGGGAAAATATACAACGGGCTCTAGAAAGAGAGGGCAGACGGGCGGGCCTTCCCTCCTCCTCTGCTAATGATCCCGGACAGATGAAATAAGGGGCATCGGGCATTGCCACCTGCTCTGCACCTGATCCTGGGTGAATGAAGGGGGCTGGGCATTGCCACCTGCTCTGCACCTGATCCCAACTGGGTGACGGGGGGGCAGGCATTGCCACCTGCTCCACGCCTGATCCTGGCCAGGTGAAAGGGTGGGCCTAGCCACCTGCTCCATGCCTGATCCCAGCCAGATGAAGCAGGGGTGGGTATTGCCACCTGCTTTGCTCCTGATCCTGACTGGGTGAAGAAGGGATGGGCACTGCCCCCTACTCTGTGCCTTATTTCAGCTGGGTGAAGTGGGGGGGTGGCATTGCCTCCTGCTCCGTGCCTGATCCAGGCTGGATGAAGGGGGTGGGCACTGCCACCTGCTCCACTCCTGATCCCTGCCAGGTGAAGTTGGGGACAGGCATTTCCTCATGCTCCACTCCTGATCCCGATGCTCCACTCCTGATCCCGAAAGGGTGAAGGGGGCGGGCATTGCCACCTTCTCCGCTCCAGATACCAGCTGGGGGAAGGTGGGGAGAAGGCATTGCCACCTGCTCCGTTCCTGATCCCACCTGAGTGATGGCGGGTTTCAGTCATTGCCACCAGCTCTGCTCCTGATCTCGGATGGGTGATGGGGGGAGTGGGCATTTCCACTTGCTGTGCTCCTGATCCAAGCTGGGTGAAGAGGGGATGTGTATTTCCACCTGTTCTACTCCACATCCCAGCTGGGTGAAGGTGGAGGGCAGGTATTGCCTCTTGCTCTGTGCCTGATCCCAGCTGGGTAAATGGTGGGCATTGCCACCTACTCAGCATCTGATCCCAGCTTCGTGAAGGCAGTGGATGGGCATTGCCACCTGCTCCACTCCTGATCCCAACTGGGTGAAGGCAGGCGGCCCAGTGGGCCAAATCAGGCTGCCTTCCTCAGGGCAGCCCTTAGAATGGCATAGCCACTGCAAGCCACTTCCCTGGAGAGTCAGCAGAGACACTGCCCACATCGATAAAAGGCTTGTGTGGCCAACTGTCCCCACAAGCACTCCCTGCTGCACCGGGAACTTCCAGCCTGTGCTCTTAGTTCTTGCCTGGCCGTGTGCAAGATGCCTTGATTGGCCAGTTGTTAAAATCATCATAACCTGCCTTTTCTTTGTGGATCAAGGCAGTTACAACCCCCAAATTGCAAACATACAAAATAAACTAAAACCCCATTAATCCCCCTCACCAAGGAAATGCCTGCAGCTTAACCCCAATTAAACACCCTCCCACATACAGTAAAAGGGCCTTTCAGCAGCTCCAGGAGTGGCGCCCCCTCTCCTTCCATTGGACAAAGTGGGAGCCACGGTAGAAAGGAATGGGCTCCAATGGATGCCAGGGGGCCACCAGAAGTGGGGGAACAAGGAGAAGGCTGCTGTTGGCAGGTGGGGGGACATGGGGGGAGAGGCGGGTGGTCCTTCCAGCACCCCACCGATGCCCCTGCTGCTTCTCCCTGGACCAGAGGCTGCTGCCGGCCTCTCAGCTGCCCCTGCCCTGTCTGGCCCAACCTCTTCTCTGCCCTCCCCAGATTCACTCGGACTCAGACGAAGGCGATGGCTCCATCAAGTACACCATCTCTGGGGAAGGAGCCGGCACCATTTTCCTGATTGATGAGTTGACCGGGGACATCCATGCCACAGAGCGCCTCGACCGGGAGCAGAAGACCTTCTACACGCTTCGGGCCCAGGCACGGGATCGCCAGACCGACCAGCTCCTGGAGCCCGAGTCGGAGTTCGTCATCAAGGTCCAAGACGTCAACGACAGCGAGCCCCGGTTCCTGGGGGGGCCCTACATCGGGAGCGTGGCGGAACTCTCCCCCATTGGTGAGTCCCACACACCGCGCCCTCTCGGCACCCTCTGAGCCCTCTAACGGCCCTGCATTGCTAGTGTCTTCCCTCGCACTCTTCTTCCCACCTCCCCGAAGAGGGGATCGCTCTGCCCGGAGGCCTGCTGTACAGGCTCCATCCAGGCCGGCCCAGTCCCGAGCAGCCCGAGCCCTGGGACTCGTGGGGTGGAGCTGGGGATGTGGGCACTGGTGTCGTCTTCTAGGAGGGCTTAGCAATGTTGGGACGGGTGTTAGTCCTCAGGGGAGTGCTGCTAGATTACTACTAGGCCTTGAACCACGTGGAGTTTATGAATGTGCAGCACTTTTGGGAGGTTCCGTTGTGGTGCGCCAACCATGTGCAGGGGCGGCATGTGCTACGCACGGTCCTCCTGGCACAAGGGCTTGCCATTTTGTGTGACTGGGCCAACACCCATATTTTCCATGAGTATACTGCTTTGGTACGTGTGAACAGAAATCCAGGTTTTTGAGGGCGTGAATTCATGCCTACCAAAGCACTGGTGGGAAATCCATGCGCACCAGGAGGACGGAGGCCATCATGTGCATGCACGTTACACGGGGTGGCCAAAGCAAATGTCTGCAAAGGCTTTTGTTCTCATGCAGTCAGGCTGCTTTGAAGGGAGACTGTTTACCTCACGCCCCCCAAAAAGGAAAAAGCAAGTACCTGGGAAATGAACTACGTGCTAAAGGCAAACGCAGCGAGTGCCAGATTATCAACAGATTGATGTCCATTACCGTACTTTGCTCAGTGGATGCCGTAACTGTTGTTGATATTGTATTTTCACTCGCACTCTCATCCGCTTTGGATCTCAGGGAGAAAAGCAGGCTATGCATTCATCATCATCATCATCATCATCATCATCATCATCATCATCATCATCATCATCATCATCATCATCATCGGGAGTCGTGGCACAGGCTGGTTTCATGTGTGCTTTCCGGGCAGCGACCCATCAGCCCCCTGAGGTTTGGATTGGTTGTCTGGGGCAGGCCTGGGGCATTAGGGCGTGTTTGGAGGGGCGGGATCTTCTCAGAGCCCCAGGGGCCTCTGCCTGGCTCAGTTCCTTCCTTGGCAGCACAGCCGCTCTGGAACTGGTGGCTCTAGAAGGCACATGGCTGGCCACTTGTTACGTCTGGGGCTGGGAGGAGGGGGAATGGGAGGGGGTGGAAGGCCACTGAGAGAAAAAATGGCCAGGCATAGCGTCTTCTTGGAGACTCACCCAGGCAAGCGCGTCTTCTCTTCAGCCTAAGGAACTCCTTGCCATGGGATGATGCGCATACGGATTGCTTTGGGAATGTGGATGCCTGTGGAGGAGAGGCCATTAGCCACAGGGGCCAAATATGCAGCCTTCATATTTTGAGAGGCAGGAGAGTGTGTCTGCCCCGGGTGCAGATGTGGCCCTGCCTGAGAACTTCCCCAGGGCCCTGCTGTCTGCTTGGGGTGGACGAGCCCCCCCTTCAGACGGCGCTTTAGGTGAGTTGTCTGAAGGGGAGGGGGTCTTAACTTTTCCCAGGAGGACTAAATGCTGAGCCAAGTGGATGGGGGGCGGCGGTGGCGTACCTTGTGTTCTCTGGCCAGTGTTTTCCCTGTACTGTGTGGGATTCAGGGCTCCAGCCCAGACTGCCTTCACACGCGCATACTGCCAACAAAATGAAGAGTTGCCTGTTTCCACATCCTGCTCAAAAGTGTTGGTGTTTTCCACACGGGGGGGGGGGGGGCTTGCGTGGCTTCCCAGTTGCCGCCACCCCCCCCCCCCCCGCCGATACAAGCACAGCAGCACCAGGGCGGCCCCACAGCAGAGCTTCCTTTTCCCCTGCAGCAGCAGCCCCCCCCCCACACACACACCGCTGGATTTCCAGGGATTTTTAGAACCAGCAATTGTCATATTGTACAGCATTATAAGGTTATAAGGGCTGTCTAAAAATTGCTCTGGATGCCAGGTTTTCCTTTTTTAAAAAGCAAGGCTCTAGACCCTTTTGTTGTAGAGATAAAAGGGGAAAGACAAGGGAAAGGGCTAGTGCTTTACGCTGTTAAAAAATGAAAGCTGGGAATTCAGAGGAGTTGGCAGCTTCCTTGTCATAACATTACAGTGATACCTCAACGGCTGATTTTTAAAGAGAGCTTCTGTTGCGGGGGGGGGGGGGGAGTGGCAGCTGTGGGGGGGGGAAATGGTGCGGAAGTGGGAGGGACTGGGAAGAGCCAGACTTACCTGTCTGCCTGTCTGTGATCTTTCCTGAAAACAGCGCAGGAAGGCACGTTTGGGATCGACAGCGGGACGGGGGGGGGGGGCTGGGGGCGGGGACCCGGGCAGGCGGTGCTGGAAGCAGCGTGATCCTTGGCCGGGGGGGGGGCGGGGGGCATCGAAGCCAGGAAGAGAAGCAGCACGCGAGCATGTGCAGAGTGTCTTTGGTTCGCTGTTGCGCCACGGCGGCCCGTCCCCACGCCCTGGGGCTCGGCGGCAGAGCCGCGAGAGGCGGTTCCGCTCCTTGGGCAGGGCTGGGCCCAGCCGCGTCTCAGGCCGCCCCTCCCAGCGTGGGAAACGGGGGCCCTCCGGATCCTATTCCGGGCCCTGCGGGGCTGGGAGAGCGCGACTCTCGGGGCGGCCTCAGCCGGGCCTCGGGTGGTTTCAAACCCGCGAGCACCGATGGAGCAGCCGGGGCGCATCAAAGGAGCGGCGCCGGGGCCTAATCGGAGATCACAGGCAGGCGCGCCCGACATGAAAGGCGCGCCGCCGCCTGCAGATTCCGCGGCAGCCCCGCCTCGGCAGCGGCGGCCGGACGTGCCTCGGCGCCCGGAGTGGGGCCGCCCGGGCTGCGCTGCGCTGCGCTGCGTGGCCGGCCGAGCCGCGCCTTGGCCCAGAGCCGCCAGGCGGAGGGAGGGGGCGACAGTCCGTGCCTGCAGCGGAGCCTTCCCGGGGCCGCCCCCGCCCGGCCGCCAGAGGCGCCTCTTCGCCCCCCCGCCCGCCCCCGAGGGAGGGCAAAGGGGCCGTCACGGGCCTGGGCCCCGGCCGAACTCGAGGGCAGGCCCCGGAGTCGCTGGGCAGCGGAGCGCGGGAGGCTTCGATGGATTGCTTAGGCTTCTATCCCGCCCTCCCCGCGGACGGGCTCAGGGCGGGTTACAGCAATAAAAATACATGCTTTACAGTAAAAAAACAGCAGTTCCATAAAGACCGCCCCCCCTTGCCAGTCTTACCCAGGGGATGGGAAGAAGGTGGGGGAACAGGCCGCTCAGTTTGCAGTTTCTAACTGGCACAGGGGGCCAGATGATCAGATGCCCCCCCCCCTCCGCCAAGAGGCCTGCTGGGAGGCTTTCCAGATGACTCCTGGTGGTGGAACATCTCAGATTTGCAGGCCTGCGGAAAAGATAGAAGATCTTGGTGGGCCGCCGTTCCACCGACAGAGAGTTCCACCAGGTCGGAGTCAGGACCGAAAAGGCCCCGGCTCTGATCCAGGCCAGCCTAGCCTCCCTGGGTCCCGGGACCACTGGCAGACGTTTGTCAGCTGATCTCTGCACTCTCCAGGGCACAGACGGGGGGGGGGCAAGGTCCAGTAGGTATGCCGTCCCTGTCAGCTAAGAGCTTTAAAGTTTCAAACCAAAACCTTGACTCTTATCCAGAACCCCAGGGGGAGCCAGTGCAGCTGCTGTAGGACGGAGGTAATACACGCCCTGTACTTAACACAGGTAAGGGCGCATACAGCAGCGTTCTAGACCTGCTGTAATTTCCGGATCAGGCCCAAGGGAAGCAGTAGCCCAGTAGTCCCGTTTGGAGGTGGCCGTTGCATGGATCACTCTCATCAGGCCCTGGGGCGAAAGGTAGGGCGTGAGCTGCCCGGCCTGCCCAAAGCGGAATAACGCAGCCTGGGCCACTGGCGCAACCTGGCCTCCGTTGGCACAAGGAGGCGTCCAGTGTCACCCCCAGACTCCTGACTCTCGGAGCAGGCACAAGCGGAGCCCCGTGGAAGGCAGCTGCCCTGCCCCCCTGCCTCTGTCAGCTGCTCGAGAGCAACGGGGGTGGGGGGGTCCCCCACCAGGATCAGGAAGCCTTGGGCGGTGCTGAGCGCTGGGATTTAGCAAGCGTTTTCATGTCAGCCCTGAAAGAGTTAAACTGTGTCAGTTAAACTTCTGTGCATGTCACCACTTAGGCCAGGAGTAAGGACTCCCACCGGCAGTGGAAAGGGCCGTCTCTAAGTGTAATGAAGTAGAATTAGGATTTTCTATTGGGCAACCTGTTTATTGGTGGGGGGGGGCAATTAAGTGATGCTGTATACTGAAGTTTTATTGCTCTTTCTCTGATCTGAGTCTTGATCCATCTTTTTTTACTAACAAGGTGTAGTCAGCTAGAAATTTCTTATTTTCTTTATGTAGTAAAGTATTCTTACAGAGCTATACTGGAGTGTGTGTCTGTTCTCACGCATTCCAATGCGCAATCTTGGCTTTAAACTCTGCCTATTAAGTTTAATTTCCTGCACCAAGGGGGTTGGCTCACCTCCCCCAGGGCCTGAAGGGAGAGGTTTGTGCTGCCTTTCATGGAGAGCCTGCTTGGCCCATGGGGAGTGGGCCTCGGCTAGGAGGGAGCCCCGCAACAAGGCCCGCCTTTCCTGGCCTCTGGCTGCTTCTGGCCAGCCCCACTTGAGGGGAGCTGCGAGTCCCGCGGCCGTCCGTGTCTCTGGCTGCCTTTTCCTGGGCCAGACTCTGGCCTCCTCTGTCAGGCAGCAGCTCTCCAGGGTCCAGGCAGGACCCCTCGCATCACCCGCTGCCTGAGCCTTTTCAATGGCGTTGCCGCTGGGGCTGAGCCGGGGACCTGCTGCCTACTGAGCAGGCACAGCCGCTCCCTTGCCAGGCTCCTCCTCCCCCAAGGCCAGCGGAAGCACCAGTGCTGGGGGTGGGGGGGTGGGGGAGCGCCTTGTGCTCAGCCGCACCTTGCCGCAGAGCCTTTCTCTGGAAGGGCCGGGTTCTCCAGGGGCGGGAGGCGGATGGCATGCAAAGTCTGTGGGCGGCTGCTGGATTTCTAAGGGTGCTTTTCTGCTTCTTCCATGAGTTTGCTTTGCTGATCGCAGCCTTGGGTGGAGTGGATGTTTTTTTCTGATTTGCCCCCAGTGGCTTCCTCTTCCAGGGCTCCGTCTGTGTGAAGAACTCCTTCAGAACCCAACAGGGGCTTTTTCGTGGCCTGTGCATCGCGGCACTCGCCAGCCATTTGGCAGACCAGGGCGTTCCCCCACTTCTGCTGCCCGTCACCTGCCAGTGGGATCCCGTTTCTGGCCGGGTTTTGGCTTGGCTGGCTAGCAGCAGACGGAGGCCCGACAGGCCTAGTGGGAGGGAGCCAGCATCCGGCGGAATCCGTGCCTGGTGCTCAATACGCATCTGTCAGCCTGGAGATTTATTGATCTCGCCAGGCTGCAGGGAGGAGGATTGCCCCCCCCCCCAGGAATCTAGTGTGAGCTTCAGGCTATTTGCAGGGTGGCTAAAGCTACATTGACTGGATCTCGGAGTGAAAGTGTACTACAGGTTAAGAAAGGAACCACTGAGTGTCAAAATACCAGCATTGTTAAAGGCCAAGCCAAGGAAGCTACAGGCGGCGCAAGACTTTGAAGACGGAAGCGGAGGTGAGAAAAAGCCACACGGACATGAAGGCCACGGATGAAACCGGATCGTGTCCACTGCAGGGCTTGTTGTGTGCACCTTCTTGCTCTTGCTGCAGCTGAACCTGCTGCCTCTGTGACCCTCTTTCTGCATGATGGGATGCCACGCCTGAGGCAGGTTTCTTGGTGTTTGTTTGTGTTGTTTCCCAGGCCTCGAGCCCAAGCCCCACTGCATTACTTGTCGGATGTCATAGGATGTCCGACCAATTGTTTCAAAAAATCATTTGTCATCTGTCGTGAATCTTGGTGAGAAAAACACGCTCTAAACGGAGCAAGGAATGCTGGACCGTGACAAACCCTTGACTGGCTTTCTTGTTTTGTGTGGGGAGGAGGAGAGGGAGCGGAGGAGGAAGCTGCCTGTGGCCCAGGCCAGGCCAGGCCCGGGGGATCCGGGGGGGGGGCCATCGAGCTCCCCTCCCCAAGGAAAGGCAAACGGTCTCTGGAATGATTCCGGCCACCACGTAGGGTCGGGCAGATGCTCGCCTTCACCGTTGCTCATTTGTATCACCGTTTGAGCATCTGAGGACAGCATTCACTCCTCCACAGTCCGGTGAGGTTGGCTAAACGGAGAGGAGGTGAGGGGCCTCAGGCCACCCCGAGAGCATATGGGGGGATTCGAACCTGGGTCTCCCAGGATCGTGGCCCGACACTCAGATCACACCGGCAGTCAGGTGTTGGCCCCTGCGCACTGCCTCCTGGCCCATCCCTCTCCCAGCCATGGAAGGGGGGGTATTTCTTTGGGGGTCTCTGTCGCTGGCCCCCATGAGAAGAGCAGCGCAAGGCCCAGGTGCTGGGCAGAGGCGGAAGGAGGCCAGCCCTGCATTATTGCTGGGCTTAGTGGTGGCTGGGGGGCCCGCCCGCCTTAGGCCTTGCGCGCTCCTCTAAATCCCACTTATTGATTGAGATAAAGGCAAGGGGGGAACTGTATTAGCAGGCAGCAAACAAAGGAGAGAGAGAGAGAGCTGCGCGTAAAACAAATCCCCTTCGGAGTGCCAGCTAAAGAGTCTCTGGGGAAGCCTGATTGAGCCAGCTGGGCACGCAGCAGAGCGATGCTGGTGCTCGTGGTTAAGAGCCAGCGGCACGAGAGAGAGAGAGAGAGAGAGAGAGAGAGAGATGTGCCCCAGAGCCTAGGAGGCTGGGCGCTGGCAAGGGGGCTTCCGCTGCTGTGGGACTCGGCGTCAAGGCAGAGCCCAGGATTGCCTGCTGCTCTGCCCCCGCCCCCCACCCCCGTGCTGGAGAGGGGGGAGACGTTGCTGTCTTGGGGATGCTTCGACAGAGAGGCAGGACGGAAATTCTCTGTTTCTTTTGGGGTATGGGGGGGGGCTCCTTTGAAAGAGCATCCTGTGCCTGCTGCTGGCCACCCAGTATCCCAGCAAATGCAACCAAAGGCAATCCAGGCACAAGGCTCCCATTCCAGGGCTCCTTGGGGGGGGGGTAGGAGACTAACCCAGACTGTGTGTGTGTCAGCAGAGGGATCCTGGCTTGGAGGGGGCTTGCTTTTGCCCCCAGGTTTCCCCTCGGAAGGGGTGGAGGTCAGCTCCGGGGCCGCACGGCCCACTGGGCAGCCTTTGGAGCAGAGGCGCTCAAGTACTTGCTTCCCACCCGAGTGAGTTGCTCGGGGGGGGGGGGCGGGGGGAGGCAGTGGGCAGTGGATGGAAAGCCCTGGCAGGGCCCTTGGCAGGCAAGCAGGCAGGCCGTGATTTATTTGATCGATTCATGTAGGGGATTTATACGCTGCCCCTCCAGCACCAGGTGGCTCACAAACAAAAACAATACCATAAAATCATAATTGCAGTCTAAATTACCAGTCCTAAAAACAAGCCATTAAAAGGAAGAAAATGGCACAAAAACAGCATAAAACAACCATTAAGCAGCCTAAAAACTATCCATAAAACTGCCCTCAACCTGGAAGCAGGCTATAAATAGGTAAAAAAAAGATTAAAACCCTTAGTTTAAAGGCCTGGTAAAAGTAAAGGTTTTGTCCTGGCACCAAAAAAGATGATAAACCTCAAGGGAAGGTGCCACCAATGATAAAGCCCTGTCTCTGGTTGCCACCCAGCTCACCTCTGCAAGCGGGACGCGGAGAGCAGGGCTTGTGCAGCAGACCCAGACTGGCCGGCTGGACAGCACGGGAGAGGCGCCCCAAACCCAAGCCTGTTAAGGCTTTCCAACCAAATAAGAGAGAGTCTCGGACAGGCGTAACCAACAGACAAAAATCTAACCGTGACCAACTTACGACATCAAATTTACAGATACAATGCTTTAGAGATGCTTTAGGCTGATCCTGCACTGGGCAGGGGGTTGGACTGGATGGTCTGTATGGCCCCTTCCAACTCTATGATTCTATGTCAAAACAATTTCAAAAATACTTTTATCACAAAGTTAAATAGTAATGATGCAAAACTCTAAGTGGTGATAAAGCTGGCAACAGCCACTATTAGGCACAATGTGAAAGCGAGTGACAGAAAGCAACGCTTAAGGAACAAATACTCGCAATATCACAAAGCTACCTTCACAAACCACAGAGTGCACAAGGACAAATACAAAGTCAACAGTAGCTACAAGCTTACAAAAAAATTTTTAACAGCAAGTGTATAACTTTTATAAAGTGACAGACCAAAAAATGTAAACTCGTGGCGGCTAAGTTTGCATAATCCAATAAGTAGTAACCGCAACGGGTTTGCTAGCAAGGAATCCCGTTCCTGGTATCCCCTTCTTCCTGGCAGTTACAAAAAAAATGAGTCAAGGTGAGTCACACAAAGTTTCCATGCACAGTGGCCGCTCGCCATTGGGTGGACTATCAGCTTGCCGGCCCTCACTCACCCCATTGCTGTCTCCAGGCACATGCTCAGGACCTCCACAGCTGTTAAGGAGAAATATACCTGCATATTGGTGGCACCTCACTTCCGTTCCCGGGATGATTTCCCAGCGCTTTCATGTTGATATTAAACAGCAGGGGGACAAGATGTGATGCAGCAGTGAAGAAGGCGAATGCAATCTTCGGGGGTATCAAGGAAGGCATAACATCCAAACCACAGGAGGTCATTGTCCCCCTATATACTGCCTTGGTCAGGCCCCACCTGGAGTATTGTGGAGGCCTCACTTCAAAAAGGATGTGGACAAAGTGGAACCGGGTGCAGAGGAGAGCAGCCAGGGTGATCAGGGGCCTGGAGACCCAGCCCTGCAAGGAAAGACCGATGGACCAGGGAATGTCCAGTCCGGAGGAGAGGAGGCTGAAGGGAGACACGATTGCTCCCTTTAAGTATATAGAAGGCTGTCACTTAGGGGAGGGAAGGGAAGGGAGCTGTTCCTGTTGGCAGCAGAGGATGGGACTCCAAACAAGGGGTTTAAGCTACGAGAGGGAAGGCACCAGCTGGACGTTAGAAAGAACTTCTTCCTGTTAAGCACAATCCAGCAGTGGCATCCGCTGCCCGAGGATGTGAAGGGTTCCCCCTCACGGTTAGTCTTCAAGGAGCCGCTGGGTGAATCCTGGCCGGGGATGCTATAGGCTGTTCCCACATTGGGCAGGGGGTTGGACTAGATGGGCTGTAAGACCCCTTCCAACTCTGGGGTTCTCTGAAGAGAGCATGAATGCCACGGGGCTGAACAGCAGTGCTCCAGCCCCACCGACTTCTGGAATCGGCCAAGGAAGAGCCTAACCCCTGAAGGACAGTGGCGCCTACTCTCAGTCCCGCCAGGCTGCGGAATGTTGCCACTGAGGACGGCACAGAAAGCCACAGAAAGACCCAGGGGAACCCACAAGGGACACGTGGTCGCTCTGCCTGTGAAGACCATCAGCCAGGGGGACGAAGCCTTCCCCACCCCTGAATCCGGCCTGAAACGGTGACGTGGTCTGCTTCTTCAAACACCTCCCGAAGCTGCATAGCCGTCCCTGGGAGTCCTAGCTATGGGGGTCCCAACTGCCATGCAGCTGCCCTTCCCCTGCACAGGGCAACCAAGGCAAGGCAAGGGGCAGAGGGGGAGGGGGCGCTGTGCTGTGTGGGACCCTCCCCCTCCAAGCAAGCAGCTGCAGAAGTGAGCTTCCTGGCCAGGCAAGTGAGCAGATGGGGAATGCCGTACAGGGCGCCTGCTTGGAGCAGCTCGGCCCACCACACAGGCCACCCCCACCTGCCACCGGTTGCCGGGTCCTCCTTCTCCGGGGACCTTCTTTGTGCTGCCTCCAAGATCTGGTGACTGGCTGAATGGGGGGAGGACCTAGGTGGGACTGCTGCTTGGAGCCAGACCCCTTCCCCGGGAGCTTGCTCCTTTCTTCTAGCCAATGCCCCTTTTCTGCAAGGAGAGAGAGAGAGAGATTCTTGCTGACTCCGGACATTTCACATGGTGCAGTGAGTTGGTTTGTGGCCTCCTGGGGGTGCTAGCCGGATGGGGAGGGGCCTCGTCTTTATCCATTTTATGTGCCTAATTATTTCTCCGGGTGGGCGAAGGGGAGCTGAACGTTTGCCAGTGTTTAACGTCGCTTTAATGTGTGGGGGAGCTTTTATGACAGAGGCAGATTCCGCACAGCTGAGAGGCAGAACGTGCTGCCCTGCCCCAAATTAATCTTGCCCCATGGCCAGAGCAGCCCTGGGTTGAGTCGCAGGGGGAGCGCGCTCCGAGAGAGGAGCAGGCATCTGCGTGGCCTGGAACCAGAAGCCCTCAGAGGGGGGCACTGCTGAGGAGCCCCCTGGCCTTGGGGGGGGGGTGCATTCTGTGAGGCTGAGCAGGAAGAGAAAAGCCGAAGAGAAGCCCGCACTCTGGGGCTGGCCTTGAGCCTGGGCCCCCCTCGGACAGAGGGGAGAAGGCCTTCCTGCCTTCGGGCGCTTCGCTGCTGGCCAAGCCGCTTCGGGCCTGGGCTGGGCTGGGCGCTTTCCCGGCCTTGCTCTTGGGAGTGGCAGGGCTGTGATATTTGTGTGCGGAGTGGGGGGCGGAGGTGGTCTGTGAGGATGAAAAGGAGCAAGTCCTCCATGGAGGTTTCAGGACAGCCTCGGCATCAGTTTGGGCCCCACACAAGCGCTTGGGGGTGGGTGGGGCTTCCTCCAGATCCTCATATATATCAGCCCTTACGCACTCACGGGGGGGGGGGGAGGCAGCCAGCTCGGCCGGAAGGAGTCGTGCTCAGTGGGGCCCCATGATGAGTGGCAGGTGGAACCCCCTCCTGCCACGTTCTTTAAAACATGAAAACCCCCGTGTGGAGTTGCAGATTCGAGGGGAGGAGGAATGGGTGCGCAGTCCTCTCCCTGCTTGCTGTTTTTCCACTGGAAAACCTGCCCCCCACCCCATGCCACGAGTGGGACACGTCTGGGGGGACAGTTTTGAAGAGAAAAACATCCGAAGGGGGAGGCTGAAGCTCCCCTTTCTCCTCATCAGACCTGCAGCCTTGCATTTGGGAAAGGGGGGGGGGTCTGAGCATGTGCTACTAACAGCCCCGTGGCCCACAGCCAAGCTGGCCCCAGGCCTGCTGTGTCCCACGCTGGAGCTGCTGCTGGTGGGAGGGGGAGATCCCTCCTGGGCACTGTGTGGGGTGGGCTGGGGTCTCTGTGAGCTCTTTTGGAAGCCACAGTCGGGTGTGCCCCACTGAGCCCCTGTCTTTGGGGGCCCTCTTGGTGACAGGTTCCTGCAGTGCCCATCTTTGGGGCAGGCATCCGACTGACCCCTGCCATGGAGGCAGCCGGTGTGCGGGTGTGTCGCATGCTGCCTTCTCTTCTTGCCTGGCCTGCCTTCTGGGGCCTTTGGCTGCTCCTGCCGGGGCCTCCAGTGGAGAGCGGGGGGGGCCTGCCTTCTGCCTCCCCACTTCTGCCTGGCTGTGATCCTGCCTCTTGGCAGCTCCAGTCTCTCCCCGACACACACACACACACACACAGCGCCTTTTCCTTTCCTGGAACCCACTTCCGTCAAATGGGACGTGCTGTCAAATTAGGCCCATCTCCGGGACTCTCCGAGCGGCGCCTCCTCCCCCTCGCCGAGGCAGCCTTGGAAATCAATGCCTTAAT
Source organism: Eublepharis macularius (assembly GCF_028583425.1). Classification (NCBI taxonomy): domain Eukaryota; kingdom Metazoa; phylum Chordata; class Lepidosauria; order Squamata; family Eublepharidae; genus Eublepharis; species Eublepharis macularius. The sequence continues at coordinate 174,837,018 of NC_072794.1, read as the reverse complement.
TGCCGCCATTGGAGGGGCTTCCACCCCATTTATTCTCCTCCTGCCCTGCTGTGCGTGGTGCATGAGGGCACAGGGCTGTGCCCCTTTGGCTGGCCCGGGGGGGGGGGGCGGCTCACTGAGTGCATGGCATCGAGCTGTGCCCCTGTGGACAGCAGGTGGGGCTGGGCCAAGCCTGCCGCGGGCATGTGCAGGGGGGGCTCCGCAGGGCTGCTCACTCTCTCTTGGCGGTCTCCCTTCAGGCACATCCGTCATGCAGGTGACAGCCTCGGATGCGGATGACCCCACCTATGGGAGCAGCGCCAGGGTGGTCTACAGCGTGCTGGAGGGGGAGCAACACTTCACGGTGGACAGCAAGACCGGTGAGTGCCCGCCCGGGGCTCCAGAGAGCGCTCAGGCAGGCCAGGGAGGGGTGCCTGTGTGACTTCCGGTTGGCTGCTGTCTCTAGACCCAACAGCACAGCCGGCCCTTGGAGTTCGGTGACTTGACCTTCAGGCCTATTTGGCCCTGAAGTCACACTCAGTGGGGAGGGAACCTGGAATCGCAGCCGCCAGGGCGCTGCGGGGTGGGGTGGGGTGGGGAGTTCCCTCTCTGCTTCCCCCCCCCCCATCTACTGGGGCTTAAAGCAACTGGGCGGAGGCTTTTGCATCAGGAAGGCGGGGTGGGAGGAGGGGAGTGACGGGCTGACATATTTTTAGGTTTAATACACCCCTCTGGTCTGTTTATGGACCATTTCGGCTTAGTCACAGTTACGGATGCTGACAGGATCCTGGACTCTGCGAAGGCGGCTGCTTTTGCGTCCGATCTTTGCCTCTTGGCCGCTAAAATCATGTGAAGACCCCATGAAAAGCTGTTACTGGCCCTCCTCCCTTTGTGTCATGTGTTTGTTTGTGCGTCTTTATTGAATTTGTTTTTATACTTTAAAAATGTTTTAAACGTTTTAATGTTTGCCAACTTGGGGACCTTATTTGGGTAGAGAGGCAGCCTACAAAACTCGAATAATGATCATGATAGTGGTTGGCTTACACTGTGTGATCCACCTTCGGCCTCAGTGAGAAAGGGGAACGATAACTAGCATAAACAAAGAAACAAGTATTTCAAGTTACAGTAACTCCTCTTGAGTCTCTGCAAGAAAGACGGGCTGTAGATGAAGCAAGTAATTCCCGTTTCCCCTGCAGGCGTCCCACAGTGGCTGTGCTGCTAGCCCTCAGCGGCACCGACTGCAACTCTCAGCAGTGAACGTAGGACCCTGACAAGGCAGCCCCCGAATGCACAAAGCTGGCTGCAAAGGGCAGCCCCTGCCACATTCCCAGGCCCTGCATCTGCGTGAAAGGCCCTCCTGGACAAAGGGTTTCACGTCTGTTCGCCCTGGCTCCTCCTGACTTTCTCTAGCAAGCCATTCCACAGGGCTGGGGTTGGGACAGAAGATGCTGCAGTCCTAGAGAGCAGGATAAGGCAAGGGAGCTGGCAAGAGGGCCTGACGGCACCTTGGAGGGCCAAATTGTGGCGGAGGAGTTCCAGATGCAGAACTGCAGCCTCTGGCTCCCTTGTCTGCCCCCCTGCGGGGCTGTTCAATGGGCAGGTGGGGGAAGGATCTTGATCCTTCCGCCTCTGGCCCCAGGGAGGCCCTTCTCCCGATGCCAAAGGTGGCCGAGCCATTGGGACGGTCCCTCCAATCCAGAGCAGAGCCCAGGTGACGTCACAGATGGTGAGCCCAGCCTGCCCTGCTCCCTTGTCCTTTGGCATTGGGAGAGCCCCCCCGCCACTTCTGACCAGTGCATTACACAGAGCTGGGGTGAAGCTGCCCAGCTGTTGTGTCTGCTGGGGCTCCACAGGGGTGAGCAGGGGGCAACCCTTCCTGCTCTGCCGCCTTCGGCCCCTCGCTCTCCCATCCCTGAAGGACTGCAGCACTGCCCTGCCCCCCCCCCGCAGGCTCTGCGAGAGCAGCATTGTTAGCACCGGGCCTTTGATTAAAGGTAACACTTTAAATTAAGGATGGCTTTCTAAATGCTCTATTAATATTTAATGGGCGCGCAGCGGAAGGCGCTCTGGCCTTTAATAACTTCTAATAAAGCGGGCTGTAAAAGGGGCCTGTGATAAATCCCCCGCAGATGATGCTATGACAGCCTCCCCTTGGAATGAAGGTGAGGAGGAGGGCAGGGGGTGGGGGCGGGGGCGGGGGTGGGGGGGGTCACTCGCTGCCCCCTCTTCCAGCCTAGTACCCAGCCTGGCTCCTTCCCTTCCTTGGCAGGGCCGGCATGGCTTTCTCCAGGGGAAAGGCAAGAAAGGCTCCGGGGAGGCGCCTGGCGGTGCTGGGCTGCCTCTTGATCGGCCGGTCTGCCCGGAGCCCACCTCTCCTCCCAGCCGCTCAGGCAGTCCCGGCAGCAGGCAGCCTTGCCCTTGCCACAACCCCCTCTCTCGCTCCGTGGGCTTGCTGACTTCGTGGGATTGGAACCCGGGACCCCCTCAGTGGCTCTCTTCGGGGCTCGCCTGGGCCTGTGCAGAGCCTGGGGGGCCACCAGCCTCATGATCCTCCAGGCCCAGAGTGCTTACTTCTTGGAAGGACTAATATGCTGCCTCCCCAGAGACCTTCCCAAGCAGCTCACACCATAACCATCGATACAGAAACAAAGAGTCATGAACACAAAAAGCACAAAAGTATCCGTATTAAAATCAGCAACATTCTCCCAATGGGATATAGCCTTATTTCTATCTCTTAGTAAAAAAAAAAGAAAAGGGGGGGGGAATCAGAATATCCAGTGAAATCTCCAATGAGAAACCAGCCCCCCCAAGACGCCTCCAGAGCCCACCTTCCCCCTGGACCGCCAGCCCCACCTGCTGCCCGACAACTTCTGACAGATGCCCCGATGGCTGCCCTTGGGACTGTTTCAGGGGGAGGCAAGGCTGGCGCTGGGTGGGAATGCCAGGGAGCAGAGCGGGGGGGCAGGACCCGCCTTGATCAAAAGAAAGACAGGGAACCCCTCCTGCCCTGGAGCTTCTCTTTGCCTGCAAGGAGGGGAGGGGAGGGGGCTTGGCCCTGCTTCCTGGCCTGCCCGTGGGCCCAGCTCCGCCCCCAGCAGGCTCTGGCGAGGGAGTCGGGCGAGGAGGGGCGGCCCCTCAGCCTTTGTGTGTGCCGGCCCAGCAGAGGTGGCCGTGGAATGGGACACGGGCTGCCCTTCTCCCACCCACCCACGCACCCCGTCTCTGGTCTTGGACTAGCCCCACCTGGCATGGGCTGCTGAAGAGAGAGATGCCAGCAAAGAGCCCCATGGCCTGGCCCTCTTGCCCTGCCGAGGCGCACCCCCAGCGATGCCACCACGTCCTCTGAAGCAGCAGGTGGTCCCGCAGTGCATTGGGATGTGGGGCCTGCCAAAGAACTTGGATTGGCACCACCTAACTTGGGGCCAAGGCCAAGGAGAGAGACCTTGCTGGGCGCTGACGGGCACCTGGCAGGCAACGGTGCCGGGCAGCTCCTTCCTGGGCCCGGAGCAGGAGGCTTAATTGCCCATCTCAGCCGCTTAACTTGCTGAGCCCTCCTGATCATTAACGCTGTAAAAGGAGCCATAAAATCTGGCACATTCATTTTTGGTAATATACGGTCATGGAGAGCCGCTTGCTTTTCCTTTTTGACTTTGACCTGCTTTTCTCCTGCCTCGCAATTGCTGGCCAGGCTGGATGGAGACCCCCCCTGCCTCTGTGGCCGGGCTTTGGGGAGCATCCCCTGGGAGGGCCGGGCGCCTCTCTGCACAGGCGTCCTTGGCCTTCCGCTGGGGAGTTCTGTTGTCTTTGCAGCCCCCCCCCCCTCTGCAAAGGAGGTGCCGTGGGACAGGAAGGGCCGGAGCTGGGCAAAGGAGGGGAGGACTCTCTTGGTGCCCAGCGGAAGGGGACTGTGGGCCCAGCCTGCCTCCTTTGTGGAGGGCAAACTGCCTGCCGGGCCTTCTTGGGAACTGTGGATGTATTTACCAAACTAAAGGGGAAATTAATATTTCATGGCGGGGGGGGGGGGTTGGGATTCAGTTTCCTTTTCTGCAGTCTGAGGCTGCCTTTCCCTCCTCCCCTAGTCCTCTGCGCCTGTCTGTTAGGAGGGCTGCCCCTCTCCCACCCCCTGCACAGGCTCCAACTCCAAAGTGACTCGCGGGGGGGGGGGGCGCTGCCACTGTGTATCTGGCATCCCCCATGCTTGGGGCTTCCTGAACATTTCCTCCCACCACTTTTGAAGAAGCTGCCAGGTGTTGGCTCTCCAGGGAGTGTATTGCCCAAGCGGGTTGGCACGGGTGTGTGTGTGTGCAAGGTGCATGCAGGAGGAACCTTTGCTTGGGGCGGGGGCGTGTGCTTTGCCACGGCTGGGGCTGCATTTGCTCCTGCAGTGGGCCAGGCGCGGTACCCAAGGCAGCTGTGGCACGGAGGGCTCTCCCAGAGGGTGCTCCTGCTGCCCTACAAGTTGGGGGGCAGGGGCTAATAGTAAGAGGGAGGGGTGGGGCACCTGACAAGCGAGCTGTGCCATGACCGGGGGGGGGGGCAGCCTGGCTCTTCAGCAGCTTCCGGCTAATAATGGCCTCCGCTCCCAGCTCCCTTCCAGGGGCTTCTGAGAGATGGCATTGCCCCCCCTCCCGGAGGGCCCTCCCCTTGGTGCTGTTCTTCAGAGGGTGCCCTCCTTGGCCCCAGCAGGCCTTGCAGAAGGGTCAGAATGAGTGCCGTTGCCGCGGGGGCACCCGAGGCCTCATCCCCCCGTGTGACTCCGCAGGAGCTGGGCATTCACAGCCCTTCTGGTGCTGAGTGCCAGGTGATGCCAGCTTTTACCTCAAAGATGTGGCCCCAGTGTGAGCCACAGTCTGGGGGGGAGGGGTCAAGCCCCCTAGGATTTTGCACTGGGCCAGGAGGTCAGCCTGGGGATCCGACATTCACACAAGCCCGCCTGAAACATCAGGGAGTGCGCACTGCGTTGCCTCCCCTTCCCCCACCCCCAGCGGCATCGCCTGCTGCAATAGGCAGAGGAGCGCCTGGGTTCCGCCTTCGTAAGGCATCCCAAGGGACTGAACCCCTTTGAATTCAGCAAATCCCTGAACTGAGGAAGAGAGACAAAGGGAGCGGGCATCACCATCTGATAACGGTCCGAGTAGCAGAACCCCAGCAGTGCAAACAGGCATGAGGTGCAGGGGTCTCGAACACAGGACCCTGGGAGCCAGGGCCCAGTGCCTGCCTTCCTGTGCCATCACAGCCACAAAGAAGCCGGCCAGCCTGCACTTTAAGTAAGCCCAGCAGTCTCCACCAAGCAGCCACTGCTGGAACTGCGGCCTGGGCCAAGCCAGCCAGGCCAGCAGAGGCAGGTGACTGGGGGAGCCCAGCCGAGCAGAGTGGGGGCTGGGTTAGCTCTGCCTTTGCTCCTTGATCCAAGCCCCTTCCCTGGAATGGAAGGACCAGGCCCTGCTTGGGCTGGCTGGTGTGGACTTGAGGAGTTGTCCCAGCTCTGGCTTCCCCTCTGGTAAGGCTGGTCTTGCCTGGCCCAGTTGCAGCTGGGCCCTGGCGGGGAGGGAGGCCCTGCAGTCCTTCTGCCGGCAGGGAGGTGGCGGTGCGCAGGGCATTGCAGCACGGGCAGGCCCACGGGGAAGGCGTCTGTGCCCGTTCAGCCAGGAGAGGCGCTGCCTGGAGGGCGAAGTGCGAGGCTGAATGGGGGGGGGGGGCGGTGAGGCAGTCAGAGGGGGGCTGGCCCAAAAGAGGCTGAGCTGGCGGTGGGGAGGTTATCCCTGTTTCTGGGAATGGGGAAAATTACACACACGCCCCGAGATTTGCAGCAGCAACCCTGAGACGCAAGAAGGACCCGAGCTTATGTTGGAGAGCACCCTGCCCCCAGGCAGGGGTCTTGAGCCACTGGCCGGTTGGGGGTGGGGGGCTCGTGCAGCTGAAATGGCCCACAGTCCTTTGTGGGAGAGAGCTACAACTTCCACTGTTGTTCTGCTGCGCCGTGGAAAGACTGCAGGGTAGCCCCTGGGCCTGCTTCAGAGCTGGGGTCTTCTGGGCTGTGGCCTGCTGGCGTTCTTGCAGTTGACTGCACCCAGCTCCCCACATTGGCTGCAGCGAAAACGATCATTTCCGTTACGAAATGCCCCAGACCGCTCTGATTAATGGCGCTCTTTCTGTTCCGCTGGGGCGCTGCAGCTGCTGGAGTGTGGCGGGAGGGCGGGCAGGTGCTGCAGCTCCGTGCAACCTGTTCTGGGCTGCCGGGGGGAGGGGAGGGGGCGTTGGCTTGGCCGGACTGCTCAGGCTGCTGGTCACGTCTGGCCTCTGTGCTGTGCGGACTCCTCCCTCGGGTGTTGGATCTCCCGGGTCCTTCCCAGGCCCCTCCTACCAGAGGCCCTGGGGATCAGGCGCAGGACCTCCTGTGCGGACTGGCCTTTCTCCTCTGGGTGCCTTTGCTCTTTGTCCCGATCTGGGTGGGTCTGTTGTTCAGTGCCTGTCTGTGTTCTGCTTTTTCTGCCGTTCTTCACCGTTTTCTGTTGTTTTCCTTGCAGGTTGGAGTGTCGAAGGGAGGGCAGCGGGGGTGGGGGGTGGTGCCACAATTAATAGAGGGCAGCGGGGGGGGGAGAGGGCAGGCCGGGTGAGGGGGGAGGACAGCGGACATTTGCAGGCTGTTGCCCTTCTAGTTTTACCCCCTCTGGGCTGATGCCGGTGGTCCAGTCAACAACTTGCTGAGTTGTAAAAGCTTGCTAAATACCAGGTTGGTCACAGGAAAAGCAGCAGCCCCTGAGGATTTATTCTTGCAGGTGAGGGCTGACCTGGCCTGTATCACTGGGATGCAGTGGGAGAGGGGGAGGGGCTGGCCTCTTCCAGTGGTGCCCCCCCGGGCATTCCCTGGTGCATCTCTGGGGCGGGGGGGGGGCAGGAGGCTGTGCTGGCGCCATCTGCAGGGCTCTGTCCTCTTAGCACAAGGCCATCTGCAGGACCCAGGCTGCCGCTGCCCGGCATTGGGACGGTGAGAGGGGACTGGGACGCTGCTGGTGTGCCGCCCACCCGCTGCCCGACAGTCTTCCTGCCTGAGCTGGTGGAGGTGCCCTTGGTGGGGTGCTGAGCACCCCTAGGCTGGTTCTCCCGGGGGACTTCCGCATCCATGCGGAGGCTGCCTCGCCAGGAGCGGCTCAGCAATGCCTGGCTTCCATGACAACCAGGAGCCTCTCTTGGGAACTGACGGGTCCTCCGCATTGTCAGGTCACACGCTGGATCTGGTATTATGTTCTGAGCAGGAGGAAGGTGATCGGCGGGTGGGAGAACCGGTGATGGTTCCTTTGTCAGGGCCACTGAGCTGTGTGCCTGGGTCTAGAGTGACAGAGAGAGCGGATTCCGCACGGGCGAGGGGCCGCCCCGGGGCCAGATGCATCCGAAGGGCTTTCTGGTGGCTCTTGGGGATTTGATGCCTGGATTTGGCCTCTGGAACAAGGAAATGCCCCCATTGCCAGAGCCCAAGAGGCCCCTCTGTTTACGGAGGGCTGTGGACAATGGGAGAGGCAACAGGGAAGGAAGACCTCAGGAGGGATCCCACAGGGCGTGGGCTAGAGCTCGGGGCCAAGCCTGCTCCGTGGTGGTGAAGGCAGGAGAGAAAGGGCATTTCTCCGCCATCGCGGCCCCTTCACAGCGTGGCCCTCTTCCAGGCGCGCACTGCCCTTCCGCCCGCGGGCGAAGGCCCTTTCGTTCTGTCTGGTGCTCCCCCGGCCATCCCTCGCTCCTGCCGTGTGTTTTCATTTGCTGTGTTTTGTTTCGTGTGTGTTTTTCAGCTCTGGTTTTTAATGGGGCCCAGGATTTATTTTCATGATGCTGTTCTAAGGGCTGGCCACCTTGGCGGTGCGGACTGAGCAGGAAGGGTTAGGGTAGAAATGTTGTCAGTAAATGAAGAGCCACGGCTTGGCCTCAGAGCCGTGGCCCTCCTTCAGAGCGGCCCCTGCCTTGCTCGAGAGAGAGAGGCGCGAGGCCCAAGCCTGTCCGCAAGGCCTACTCTCCCGGAAGCTCTTTCCTTGACTCCTCCGGCGCGCGTGTGTGTGTGTGGGGGGGGGGCCCTGGCCCACGCGGGATTCCCTTGCCCCCCAATTAAGCCACACCAGCCGCAGGCAGCCTGGCCACGTGCTGCCTCTGTGCTGGGCAGCAGTGTCTTTGCCAGACTCGGAGGCCTCGTCAGCTTGCCACAGAAGGCTCTGGAGGCAGGGGCCTGCTTCGCAGGGTCAGCGTTTCCTGAGTGGTGGGTGTGTGGCCTCCACACGGGCTGTGCAGGAGCAGGCCCCCAAGCCTTGGCGCTTCATTGCAGGTGAGCAAGCGGCTCACTTCCACCCTGCCCATTCTCTCCCTTTGGGGCAGGGTGGGAGCTTGAGGGGTAAGACGGGAAGGGCTCTTCCTGGTCTTGCCCACCATGGGGTCTCTTGGCACTCAGTTGATCCAAGTGGGGAGAATTTCAGCTGCTTCTCTGGGCAAAAAGGCTGCAGGTGCCCTTCTGCATCTCTCTGGCGCCTGGAGGACCTTTCCCCTCGCCCTCAGGATATCCCCAGTGCCGCCCCCCCCCCATCGCTGCTGCTCTTTGGAGAGCCTAGCAGGGGCCATTCGCCCCTTGGTGTACATGAATTCGGGGTCACCCGCTTGAGCATTCAGGGCAAGCGCAATGGGACACTCTGCACGGTGCGTCATTAAGGTGGCATTTACTGCCACAAGATGGGGCGGTTGCTAGGTTAAGGGGACTTTTAAATGATGGGACCATTTCTGAAGGGGTTGCAGGTGCAACTCGGCTCTGTGCTGCTCCATGAGTCCCCCGTTGTCCTGTTCCATAGCCAAGCAGCTCAGTGCAATAACCCTGCAAGGTAGGTCAGGCTCAGGTACAGGGGCTTGCCTAAGGCTTTGGAGACCACCCCCTCGGGAAGGTGGCAGGAGGGGAGGGGAGGGGAGCTCAGTCCTGGGCAGATGCTGGCCCTGCAGCAAAAGGTGGGTGTGGGGGAGGATGAGACAGAAGCAGAATGCGAAGGGAGGCTGGGGGGGGTCTTGTCAGGGGACCATGCGTTGGAGCATCTCAGCTGAAAAGGCCCAGCTGGTGCCCACCCCCCCACCCCCCCAGCCCTCCTGGCCCTTCCTGGCACTGCCTGTCTTAGCATCGCCTCTCCCTGGTGGTGGTGCTGCCGCCGCTGCCGCTGCCGCCGCCGCTGCCGTGGCCTCCCCCAGGCTCTCCCCTTTCCTCAGGGGCGGCTGCTATTTATAGAGCCGGCGATGGAGTTCATCAGAAGGACCAGATCTGTTAACAAGCAGCTGCTGCTTATCTTAGCTGGTAAAACAAACAGTGAGGGAAAATCCTTGGCTCTGACGCCCTGCTCTTGCAGCCAGAAGGGAGTTGGCGAGGGAGGGCACTGCGTCCCCCTCCCCAAGTTTGCGGCTCTGAGAGATCCCCCCACCCCACCCCCAGCAGGATTCCTCCCCCTCCCTGGCCAGTTGAGTTTCAGGGGCCTCACAGCCCTCGGCCCCTCGGCCGGTGCCCCACACAGGCCCTGCTCCGCCCTTCCCTTCCTCTTCAGGATGCCCCTCCCAGGGGTCACTGCCCTCCTGGCTTTAAGCAGCACTTCCTGGTGAAGGGTGGCCTTTGTCCAGCCCGAGGGCAGCCGATGCGAACGGCAGTGATGGCAAAAGCCTTGGGCGGTCCGGAAGAGCTGGCGCTGTGGGGTGCCCCCTGCCTTTCCTCCCCTGGCCCAGGCTTCAGATGGGCAGACCCCTTGGGCGGCAGCTTTCGTTTTCAGAGTCCCTGCGTGGCATCTGTTTGCGTGGCATCGGCTCTTTTGACAGAGAGCTTTCGCACTCTTATTTTCAGACATTGAAATTTCCCCCCCGCAATGGAGCGTGACGTGACGGCCCCAGAGGCACACAGGTGCTGGGCGCAGCCCTCCTGCGTTCAGGAGGAGAGGGGGCAGCTGTGTGACTGGCACAAGGACTGGCCAGCCAGCCCTGTGCCAAGCCAGCTTCTTTCCGAAGCCCGAAGGGGGATCTTTCCACATGTTGCACACACAGGCTGGGCTTTTAGGGTGGATTCAGCACTGTTGTTATTTTGCATGTGTTGCTGCAGCTTGCCTTGGCTGCTAGGCGCCGCCTGATTTGGCTGTGCCTTCCGTGCTCTGGTCGCTCCTGGGGGCCGGCCATCTTGCAAGAGCCACCTGGGGGCCTTGGCAAAGCGCCTGCCCCTTTCCCCAGCCTTTTGGGCTCAGAACTGTGTGGGTTGATCCAGGGGCGGCGGGGGGGGGTGCTTATTCCTCCCCCCCCCCAGGCCTCTGCTGTGTGTACGAATAATGGACTTCCCTGGCCTCTTGCAGGCGTGATCCGGACAGCCGTGGCCAACCTTGACCGTGAGACCCAGGACCGCTACGAGGTGGTGATCCGAGCCACAGATATGGCTGGGCAGCAGGGCGGTCTTTCCGGCTCCACTACAGTGACCATCGTCATCACGGATGTGAACGACAACCCCCCTCGCTTCCCACAGAGTGAGTGAGTGAGTGAGTGAGTGAGTGCGTGCGTGCGTGCGTGCGTGCGTGCGTGCGTGCGTGCGTGCCTCTGGGCTGAACTGGGGCGCTGCCACACCCACTGGGCCAGAGGTCACAGCGGATGTGCCTGGGAAAGGTCCCAGGGGACAGCCTGCCCAGGCAAGCGGGGTCCATGGCTGGTTGGACCACAGTGCCAAGGAGATGCCAGTGGGCCGTTCAAGCCCTGGAAACGAAAGAGGAGGAGGGCTCTCTGGAGGCCTGTGCGGGAGGAGCGGGGGGGGGGCTGGGACCTTCTGTGTGAGTCCTCCTGGTGTGGCTCCCTTTGCCTGCCCCCTTCCGTTCCTAAGGCCTCGGCTGGGCTGAGGGGCGCCCACTTCCAGCAGGCAAAGCTGTGGCCTCGTGCCCCTCCCTGCCCCCCCCCCCAGTGAAGATTTCACGCTGGTTCTTCCTGCTCTCGCCTCCCCTCCCTGGCCAGAGATGTACCAGTTCAGCATTGTGGAGACGGCTCCTGTGGGCTCGCTGGTTGGCAGGGTGAAGGCGGAAGACTCGGACGTGGGCGAGAACACGGACATGACCTACCAGGCCAAGGACGAGGGAGGCCTGGGAGCCTTCCGGGTGACCACTGACAGCCAGTCCCAGGAAGCTCTGCTCTCTGTGCAGAAGGTGAGCGAGAGGCCTGAGCTCTGGGGGGGGGTGTCTCGATGCCCCCCTCCCCATAGCAGAGGCTGAGCATGCCAGGCTGGGTGCGGGTGGGTGGGTGGTGGCCTCTCTTTGCTCTTATGGATGTCTGTATGGCCTATCCGAAAAGGCCCTGGGGCCCCTTGGGGGCGGCACGTTCCCACGTGCAGCACTTCCCCCCCCGGCTCCTGCCCCCGCTGCTTCCCTGCCCCCGCCTCCCATCGCCGCTCTCGGCCTGGTCTCCAGGGCCCCCCCCTTCCCTGCATTGGCTTGCACACCTCGGAGAGGCACCCTCCCCCTTTACTCAAAGGCAAGCGACCCAAGGAGGCTCACACCCAAAGGGCACTCTGTTCTTCCAGCCTGTGGGCAGGAACGGAGCATCAGGCCAGCCCTCCGCCAAGAGAGCCATGGTAATGATTCCAAGTAAAGGAGACGGGCGAGGCGTCAGGGGGCGGAGGGAGGCTGCTGTGCTCTGCAGGATGGCCGCGGTGGGCAGAAGCCCAGCCACTGGCCCTCCTTAGTCTGCCCTTGGTGGTTCCGCCCCCCCCCCAGGGCTTCCACACGCATCCTCCTTCCCACTTGGGGGCACGGGTGCCAGGCAAGAAGGGAGTGCCCAGCTGGGGAAGGGGGCTTGGCAAGGGGCTGTGCCGATCCTGGCTTCTCCTTGGCAGCAGGAGCCTGCTGTGGGGTGGCTGGGACTCTTTGCCAGTCCCCGCACACACCCTGCCTCCACAGCACCACGACTGCCCCCGATTGCCAGTTTTTGCCGAATGCGAATGGGTCCCTTGCACGTTTGGCCTTTGCCTGGCAGAGTTTGGCCTTTGAATCGCTGGCTGCCTGTGTGGTTGGGGAGACAACAACAGGACACGGTTCTGCTTTGGCCTCAGGAGGAGCTTCTCCTTGGCTCCTGGACTGTGTTCGGGGCTGGTCCAGGTCACTGATGGAGGGCCCAGAGGGCAGCTGGTGCGGCCTCTGCAACATTGTGGCCGATTTTTAAATAAATAAAATATAATTTAAATAAATTGAAAAATCTGGAGGGGCACCTGACCTGGCTGGCAGGGCACTCCGCTGGCTGTTCCCTATCGCCCCCACCCCGCCCCGCCCCCCAGGCCTCCCCAGCTGTGGACGTGCTCCTTGGGCTGGACACGGGAAGCCCTCCTGGGCCCCCTCCGGGGGGGGGGGAGTCCACCTGGCCCTTCCTAGGCCCTGGGCAGGGGGTGGGGGGTTGGCAGAGGCTTTCTTGGGGCGCGTCTCACCTCGCCCCCCCCCCATATCCTCTTTGGTCCTTTCAGGCCCTGGACTTTGAAGCCCAGCCAGTGCACACTCTGGTGGTGGAAGCCCTGAACAAGTATGCGGACCCTCGCTTTGCCGACTTGGGCACCTTCCGGGACCAGGCCATCGTCCGGGTGTCTGTGCTGAATGTGGACGAGCCGCCAGAGTTCCAGCCCCCCCATGGACTGATGGAGGTGCAGGAGGACGCGCTCGTGGGCTCCGTGGTGGGCGCGGTCACTGCCCTGGACCCAGACGCAGCTAACAATCCCATCCGGTAAAGCAGAATTTCCTCAACTCCTTGGGAGAACTGGTGGGAGGCAGGGAGAGGGGCTGGCCGGGCCGTTACTGGGCAGGCGCACGAGCGAGAGTGGCAGGAGGCGGCAGGAGGCGGCAGGGCCTACCTGAGCCTGTGGGGAGGCACCATCGACAAGTCTGCCAGCCGGCCACTGAGCTCCCCCAGTGGGAGAGAATCCGGAGAAGGGCAGCCCTTGAACGCGTGTCTAGCCCCTGAAGTTTGCAGAGGCATCCTTGGGGACAGCCGACCCAAAACTCCAGGGCCTTCCATGCAGAGCCGCGATGATCTTCTGCCTCCGTTTCCTTTGCCCTCACTGCTGCAAAGCCCACCTCAGCCACCTCTCTCCTCCAGTGGTTCAGTGAAGGAGCAATGCTTTCCCCATACATCCCTAAAGCTCCCCTCGTTTCAGAAAGGGGGCCGCACACACCCCAGCGGCTCAGTTTCCATCTTTTAAAGGCCAGGCGACTGGTACGGCCACTTTGGTCCTGCCCTCATTTTAATACCTTGGAGTTACTGGGAAGGCACCGGGTTCTAGCAGAGAGGGCCGACGGGGCACCCCGGAGGCTCTGGGCAGATGTTGCCGCACGGGAACCTGATGCAGAGGCCCAGATTCTGGGAGCCCAATCTCTGGGACCCAGTGAACGCCTTGGAATTGCTTTGGGACACCAGCCAGAGGAATGAGAGCTCCACCTTGGCATGATTTTAAAACTTTTTTAGTCAAGGTGGACTTTAAAAAGCAATTTGATCGGACAGCAAGAACCACCAATAAAAAATGACATGGGTCTCAAACACAACAACAAAAGGAGATACATTCAACAGGCATCACAACAGACTACATTCCTGTTCCCTTATTTTACTGGTCTAATCCCTTGACAAAAATGCCCTCTTGAACACTTCTGTTTTGCACATTGGGTAAAATCATAGAAGCATGACGGGGGGGGGGGGCTTCCTGGCTGTTCCACAAGGCAGGAGCCCCACAGAGAACACGCACGAACGGGCTGTTGCTGGCACTCGCTGGTTTGCAGGGCGGCCCCTTCAGAGGGGTTTGCTCAGAGGCCCGAAGCAGTGGGTGGAGGGACAGAGCCGGAGAGGGGACTTGCACATGTGGCTCCAAGACCATTAAGGACCTTGAATTGAACCTGGTAACCGATTGGTAACCAGTGGAGTGTCTGCAGAATGGGTTTGAAATGCATATTCTGTTTCAACACACATACACACACACACACACACAGTAACCAGGCCGCAGTGTTCTGTGGCAGCTGGAGTTTCCAAGTTGTCTTTAAGGGCAGACCCATGTAGAGTGCATTACAACAGTCCAGCCCGGAGGTAACCCTAGCAGGGATCCACGGGGCCAGATCGGCTGAGTCAAGGGAGGCGGCCGTCTTCCAGGCCAAAGGGGGCTTGCAGAATGACTCTGCCGCTGCACTGACCTGCTCCACCAGCAATAACCCCTCGGCTAGCTGAGTGGGGTGCCAAGAACAGCATCCCACCGGGCCTCGGCCTTCCCAGCCAGCAGCACCAGGGCTTGTGGGATTTCGTTTCAGCATGACGGCCCCTAACCCCAGCAAGGGGCAGAGTCCTGTGCGGCCTGGCCTGGCCTCCTGGTGGCAGGGCGTCCCTCGCCCTGAGGGGGGACATGATTGCTCTCTTTAAATATCTGAAAGGCTGTCATGTGGAGGAAGGCAAGGAGCTGTTCGAGTTGGCAGCAGAGGGTAGGACGCGAAGCAATGGGCTGTGAACATGCACAAAGGTACCGGCTGGATATTAGGAAAAAACTTTTTCACGGTCAGAGTAGTTCAGAGGTGGACTCAGCTGCCTAGGGAGGTGGTGAGCTCCCCTTCACTGGCAGTTTTCAAGAAGAGGCTGGATGAATACTTGTCAGAGATGCTTTAGGCTGATCCTGCACTGGGCAGGGGGTTGGACTAGTTGGTCTGTATGGCCCCTTCCAACTCTATGATTCCTCCCTCCCCTTCCCCATTCCTTTGGGGGACCCGTCCTCCTTTCCCAGCGGGACGTTGCTCCAGAGGGGCACAAGGAGGGGCTGAGGGGCTGCCTGCTTAGCCCACCCTTTCTTCCCGATGCCGCCCCCAACAACCCTGAGCGGCCGGCCAAGGCCAGCGGTTGCCCCGCAGGCGCCCAGCCCGACGCTGCCCCGACGGGCTCCCGCCAGGCCCGGGGGCGGGGGGTCTTGAGCCCCACTGAATCCCCCCGCCCGGGCAGGCTTCCTGCCGGCAGGCACCTTGACGCCTGCCTCGGCCCGGCCTCAGGACGCCTCAGGCCGGCCGGCTCTCCTCTGCCCGGGCAGCCAAGCGCAGCTCCCCCCCCCACCCCGCCCGCATATGTGGCTCCTTCGGGGCGGAGAGGCGGGCTGGCGAGCGGGCGCGTTTCCCACCCAAGCCGCGGGAGGAGCGCGCCTGGCGACGGGCGCGGCGTGCCAAGAGGGAAGGGGCGGCCTGCGGACGGGGCCCGGCCGGAGCTCCTTTCCGGTGCCTTCCCGCAGGCCGAGAAGCGCCAGGCTGCGGCGCAGCGGGTTGGGGGAGGCGCCCAGCGCAGCCCCGGCCCGGGAGCAGCTGCCACGGACTCCGTCGGCGGGAGAGCCGGTGCAAGGAGGCCAGCCCCGGGGAGGGCCGCGCGGCCGCGGAGGGGAGGCGGGTGCAAGGCGGCGCGGCCGCGGGGCCCCGATGTCCCGAGGCAGAGGGCTGATCCCACCGGAAGGCGGAGGCGCCGGGGCGGCCCGGGCGAGCGAAGGGCGGCGGGCCTTGGGGGGGGGGGCGGAGGAGATCTGCTGGGCGGGAAACGCGACGGGCAAAGGACACCGAAGGGGGAAGGAGGCCCGGCCAGGCCCGGATCCTCCCTAGAGGCGAACATGACGCCCCGGAGGCTCTCGTGCTCCGGCCGCCCCCCGAGAAGGCCAAGCCAAGGCGGCGGGGAAGAGGAAGGCCTCGAGGGCCTCCAAGAAGCCCCGCCCGGCAGTCGGCCAAAGATGGGCCGCTCCGGAGGTCTTTCGTTCATAGGGTCGCTACAGGCCGGAGGAAACCCGGCGGCACATTACACGCGCCGACTCGACTGGCAGCAGCCCGGGCCGAGGGCCGAGGGCGAGCCGAGCGGCCAGCAGGCGGCGGGGCCTGCCGTCCTGCCGCAGCGCCGGGGGCTCTCCGCCTCTGGCCCTTCTGCCCGGGCACGGCTTCGCCCTCCTCGGTTCAGTTGGGCTGCTGGTACGGCAGGGAGAGAAGCCCGGGGCTGACCGCTGGCCTGACGGACCCGTAGCAGAAGGGCCCAGAAGGAGGCGGCCACGGCGGGGGGGGGGGGGACAGCTGCCAGTCAAGCAGCAGCCCTGCCTGTGCTGGGCGGTGTGCCAGCGCCCGAGGGCAGCCTCCGCTTGGGGGGCTGCCCCGCCCCCCTCTGCCCGCCTGGGAGCTAATCCAGGGGCCTGCTCGGGGCCGCGTCTTCCTTTGGCCAATCTTGGCTGCCCCTGGCAAGGGCCTCCAAAGAGGCGCGCCCTCTACAGAAGCCCTTCTGTGCACGGACAGCAGCGTGCACGCGCTTGCTGTTTCCACGCATGATTGCTGTCTTGGGAGCATGGAGCCCACAGGCGCAAGAAAGGCGTGCGTATGCCCACACACTGTTCGTGTGATCAGGAGTGCCGCTTTTTCTGACACAGGCCTGGCGCCCACAGACCAGCAGGCGGACTCTCTGTTCCGGAGCCATCAGTCACAGCCCCCCCCCCCCACATGCTCCTTCCTGCTCCTCCCCAGGCACATTCCCCTCAGCGCCTGCCGCCTCATCTGCAGAGAGCGCCTGCTGTGCTTGGAGTGTGTGTCCCTCACGTGTCAGGTGCCAGGGACAGATTGCAGCGTCTGCTGGGGGCACCGTCTGTTGAGCGGCTGGTTGGGTGCCCTGCCTGAGGGGCAGAAGAGGCCTCTGGCCTGGTTCCTGGGAGGCCTGCGGCTTTCCTCGCTTCTTTCCGCTGAGGACTTCCTGACCACGGTGGCCACCACGCCAGACTTGCGCTTCTGTGCTGAGCAGGAGTCCGGCACCCTGCTGGCTGGCTGGCTCAAGGAGGCCCTTGGTGTGGCCAGATCACCCCTTGCCGGACCGAAGCATCGTCTGAGTTCACCTGCTCCATCTGTGCAGAGGTGGCGGGGGGGGCGCTAATTTAGGACGAGCCCCTTTAAGTATATTGGCAGCTGCAGGGGTATCCTCGGTGGGATATGGAATGTGCAGGGAGGAGAACTGGCGCATTGATTCTCAGATCTGCAGGGGCTGTGGCGGTTTGGCTCACTGATGGACCGAGGGCAGTGAAGCGGGTAGGGTGACTGTTCGAATGCCGCCGTGGCATTCTCAACTGGCCGTAGCAGAGGCCGGACTCAGGACTGTACGGAGGTGGTGAAGAAAACCCTGTCACCACAGTCAGCAGGACCAGGTCCCGCGCAGAGTTTTGGGACTGGCCCGAGGGTAGAACCCCCAGAAGTGAAACCCTCCATAGCTCATTCTGGTGCTGGCGCTTCTCTCTTGGCTGACACCATCCTTCTCATCTCCTCTGACGGGGACCACACAGTCCCCCCCCCCCGCCTTCCCCATTCTGGCTGCGTAACTGCAGGCCAGGAGGACTGGGCGTGCGTCCGGCCAGTCCGCAACCGTTCTCCAGCTTCTCTTTCTCGCCCCCGCGGCTGTTCCTGATCGGTCCTTCCTCAGCTCATTTCAGTTTGGTTTCGTTACGGGAGGGAGAGGGCCCTCGCCTGGGTGGCTGCTCTTCACCTGGAGATCACCTGGAGATCTCTCTGTGGCTTCTGATCCAACGAACCACGCTCTTCCTCGGCTTTCCTGAAGGGTGAGGGACTGTGCTTGAGGTCACGCCCAGGGGCTTTGTTCATCCTTGCCCCACAGGGTACAAACTGATCCCCGGGGAATGCTACATGGGCTTCTTGGGCTTCCTCAAAACCCAGGTGATGGCTGTCTAAGCTGTACATGAAGTCATTGAATGAGATCAAGTGCCGCTTTGGACCCCAAATTTGTATCCCTCTAACTCAGCCTCTGTTTGGAGCCCGTGTTGGGAGGAGGTGGCGGAATGGGGGAGGGGAACAGACTGAAGCTGAAACCAGAATGGCCGGAGGTAATGCCAGGGAACCTCTCTGTTCTGGGCTCGCTTGGGAACGAATTGGTTTCTCTACCTGATCGGGTGAAGAGCCCAGGGGTGTTGCACACCCAGCTGGAGTGGTGGATAAGATTCCTTTTTTGCTTGCTTCGTCCCTTTGTGTTTTCAGAATAATTTTTATTATTAACGATATAAAATACAACGCAAGAGCATGTATTACAAATTCTTTAGTTTCTTTAGTTTCTTTTTTCTCGTTTTTTAGCTGTATATTTTTTTCCTTTGTGTTTTTATATATTTTTTAATAATTTGTAATATATGCTCTGTCCTTTTCTTCACTGGCTGTGCTCATCTGTGCTTGTGGAGCTTCTGGGCTTGATTGCTGCAATGGCTGCCCTTGGGGCTGCCCTTGAAAACGGACTTGTGCACTCATGCCCTGGGCACCTGCAGCCTGCCTGGCGGAGGCCCAACCTCTCTATATGCCTATTCTCCGTTTGATGATTTCCTAGGTGAACGTCTGGCTCACGTGTTGGAGGTTTGCACAGCTGTTAGGTGGCTGTTTCAGGAAACCCTTCTCTTGCCTTCCTCTGCTTTGCTACCTTCCCACCACCCCAGCTGATGGTCTCTGGAAAAGCTCCTTCAATCTCTCCCCCCTCGCCACTCCTTAAAAATATTGCAAGGAACACATTTAAGATAAGGATGTGGAAGAGCCACAGAGCTGCCCCCCTCCTCCACTGACCATCTTGCATGGATGCATTTCCCTTCCAGCAGGCAAGCTGAACAAAATAATAAGAATAAGAGTAACATTTGATTTATATACCGCCCTACAGGACAACTTCACGCCCACTTGGAGCAGTTTACAAAGTACATTATTATTACCCTCACAATCACCCTGTGAGGTGGGTGGGGCTGAGAGAGCTCTGAGAGAGCTGTGAGTGACCCAAGGTCACCCAGCTGGCTTCAAGCAGAGGAGTGGGGAATCAAACCCGGCTCTCCGGATTAGAGTCCTGCCGCTCTTAACCACCACACTAAAATAGAAGTCTAGTGGTACCTTAAAGACTGGCTACATTTATTCCAGCATGGGCTTCCATGAGTCAGAACTCACTTCCTCAGAAGCAGTAGATTTTCCGCATTTTTATCCAGAATGTTACAGAAGGGGAAGGGAGCAATTCAGCAACCAGCAGTCATGGGCCCTGAATCACGTAGGACTGAAGTAGCTTGGGCTGCGATACAGAAGGGATGAGGAGAGAGGTCAGACCTCCTCTCGCCTGCCGAGAAGATAAAAGGGTAATAGCAGCAGGTACACAACACGCTAATTAAGGAAGAAGCAGTCTGAAGGGTGAGAATTGGTAGACATCTCTAAAGGGTTGTGGTATGATATGGAGTGTTACTAACAGTCCGTTAAGGTTTCTAAAAAGTGAGACCTGAAATTATGATGAGTAAGGAAATCCAAGTCTCTGTTTAAGCCTGGATGATATGTATTATTTAATTTCTTGATGACTTCTAATTCAGCCCTTTCATGCTGCATATTTCCTTTGAAGACTTTTTTTTGTTTGAAAACAGTGGTTTTCAGTTCTGTAATAGTCTGTGGAGGGAGATTAAAATGCCCCCGCACTGGTTCCTAAATGCTGTGGTGTCTTACGTCTGATTTGTGTCCAATGATTCTCTCGTGTAGTGGCGGAATAGAAGGGCGTGGATGAGACTGGATAATGCGCAGGGTGGTGCAGCTGACGTCATTAGATCCCACAAGAGTATTGCCCGAGTGTACAGGGGGATGAAGTTGGTGTCTTGATCTGTTGGCTGGCCTGTCCTTGGATTTGTCTCTCTGTCGGGTGGTCCGAGGTTCTGGGTGAGAGAAGCTGTTTTTAGGTTGCGGGGGGCTCCTGGTAAGTTAGGAGTGGCCCCCCACCCGAGGACTGTGAAAGAAGAATCTCCTTAACCTGGAGAGCCCGTGGGTCATTGGACACACACGAAGTTGCCTTCAGATGAGTGAGACCCTCGGTCCATCAAGGCCAGTCTTGTCCGCTCAGAATGACAGCAGGGCTCCAGGTCTCGGGCCAAGGTCTTTCTCATCACCCCCTGCCTGGTCCTTTTAGCTGGAGGTGGCGGGGAGTGAACTTGGCACCTTCTGCACGCCAAACCGAGGCTCTTCGACTGAGCCATGGCCTGTAGGAGTGGTTGAAGTGGTGAGCTGTAGGTGACACCCAGGCGTGTTCTCTTGTGCTTTCCTTGGGTCTGCTGTGCCATGGTCTGGCTCTGGGTACCAGCCTGGCTTCCTTGGCCAGGTTTCAACCAACCAGGCTGTATTCAGAGCTGCTTCAGGCCCCCGTGCCAGATCTCCCTGGTCCGTTCCCGGGAGGACCTGAAGGTGCTCTGTAGGGAACCAGGGCTCCTGGACTGCGCAGGGCTTTGCGGGGGACGTGCTTGTGGCAGTCCTGGGGGCTCCCCACTTGGCGTTGCTTTCTTTCCCGTTCCACCTGGGATCCTCCTTCCTTGGCCTTTCTTCTTGGGCTTTAATCTCCCAAGGACATTTGAGGTTTGGAGCCTGGCCAGGGTGGCATTTGCTGTCCCTTCTCCTTGGTCTTGTCTCTGGATTTTATCCCCTCTCCACTCCTCCTTCACTCCAGTCATTAACTTTATTGTACCAGCTCTTTGGCGAAAGGAGGTGGGGGGTGAATAGGCTGGGGGGGGCTACCTGCTGCGTGCGCGTGAGTGTGCCGGAATGTATCCCTTCCCCAGTGTGCTAGCTCTTCAGGGGAGGGTGGGGGGGGTGCAGGAAGGATTGCCATGGGAGAGACGCTGTGTGCACACGCACACGCACACTGCCAAGCCTTGCAGCACCGTCACAAGCGGCAGGCAACCGTCTGCAGGTGTGACCTGCTGGTTCTTAGCTTGGCTCTCTGTGAGTGCGTGTTCCAATTCGCATGGCTGGTCCAGAGCCAGTGCTGGGAAGTTGGGGGCTTCCAGAGAGGGCAGTGGGGGGAGGGGCAGCCTGGGGGCGTGCCTGGGCCAGCCGGTTGGGCCAGCTTTGCTTCTAACACCTGGTGCAAAACCCAGTGCCCGAAGGTCTTGCCTTTCATTCAAGAGGGCCTGGTGGGGACGGATGAGGGCAGGCCAGTCGTGGGAGGGCCTGGTGCCCCCACAGCTGCTGGCTTGTTCTTTATGGCTTCCCCCCCCGGCCCCCGGCCAGCTCCAGACTTCCCTTTTATCTCTGTGCACTTTTCTAATATTCGTCAAAAGAATATTCAAGGAAGCAACATGCATTATGTAAGTGAAGGAGAAAACTCAGGCATGTGGTTGATTTGCATCGGTTTGAGAATGGGAATCTTCTTTGCCCTTGGATTCCGTGGGGGGTGAGGGCAGGCTTAGCTGTGCTAGAACCCCTCCCCACCCCTCAGCGCCCCATTGCGTTCCCTTCTGGGCAGCCCCTTCACAGCTCTCTTGTTTTTCTGTGGGGGGGGGCAGGTATGCCATCGACCGGACCTCCGACCTGGAACACATCTTTGACATCGACCCCGAGACGGGCACCATTGTGACAGGCAAGCTGCTGGACCGGGAGACGGCCGGTTGGCACAACATCACCATCCTGGCCATGGAGGCAGGTGAGACAAAGGGGAGGGGCGGCAGATGAAGCTGGGCAGCGCAGGGCATGGAAGCCCCATGTGCACTACCGCCGTTCCTGAGGAAATGGTAGGTGGGGGCTGCCTTTGCCAAAAGTGAGCCAGGACTGTAGCGAGCACACGGGCACTGGGACTGCTGCCCCAGCGGACTTTCCAGGAGCTGCGTGTGAGCACTTTGTGCCTTACTCTTCCATTCAAGCCGCTTGCTTGGCCAGAGAGCTTGAGCTGCCGTGGCCTTGGGCCTGCTGTGCTCCTCCTACCGCAGTGTGTCTCTCTCGCCCCCAAGACTTCCAACCCCCCCCCCCCCTTGGAGGGCTGTTCCCTAGGACTCCCCTGGCCTCGCCCATGGCGATGGCGGCAGAAAACTGCCTGTTCTGCTTAGTGGCTTCTGCTTAGTTCTGCTTAGTGTGAAAAACAGCAGCCAGCATGCAGCTGGGAAGAAAGTTTAAGACCGCATCTCGCCTGTGCTGCTAGATCCAGCCATGGCTTCCACACATACTTTTTGCTCCAGTTTGAGCTCTCGGCTGCCCGGGATTGTTTCCAAGCTTCCACGCAGCCTCATTGCAGACTCCTCGTCTTTCTGTGCTTTCTCAAACTGTTTGATGTGATGCTTCCTTCCAGTACACAGCTCAAGCACATTTGCTTTCCATGTGGAAGGTAAGGTGTGCTTGCAAAGGAGTCATCCAAGTTGGTGCCATTTTCCCTGGTTCCCCCACAGCTGCCATTTCCTCCCCTGTGCCACGGGGAGGGGGTGTTTTAAAAAATCTGGAACTGGCTTGGTTGTTCTAGCATCATAACGTAAGGGTCTGTCTGTTGGGTCTCTGAATCCCCAGCTTTCATTTTTTTTTAAAATTAAGTGTCCAGCCCTTTTCTGACCATCTCTGAAAGACAAGGGCCAGAGACTTCTTTGAAAAATGGATGCTGGGGATTCAGAGAGACCCAATGGATAGAGAGAGAGTTACGGCATTAAAATGTCACAGCGATCCAGCCGTTGCTGATTTTTTTTTTAATCTGAAAAAGGCCCCCAGTGGCCTGAACGGGGACGGTGGCTGGATGAGGAAATGTGGCTGGGAGAGTGGGAAAACCCGCCCCTCTGGAATCCCGGCGGCAGTTGCTGTGCTGAATTGTCGGCGGCAGAGAAAACGGGGCGACCACAAGGAACCAACCGTTGCTGTGTGGAAGGCCGCTGGCTCGGGGGCCAGGTCCTTCCAGGACTGCGAGCTCACCTAAGAGGATGCCCACCGGAGCAAATCTTCGGCCGTGGCGGGGAGGCAGCACTGGGCACGGGGCCTGGGGGCACCTCGCCTCTGGAGCTGCTCTCACTGCGGCTCACAGCGGAAAGCTGCCCCGTCCACTCTTGCTTTGCGGTTTTCTGTTCACAGCAGTTGGATTTTGATTTTGTTGGGGCTACGCCCGTTGAATGCTCTGGGGCTTCTGGGGCTGGAAGGACTGTTTTATTCCACTCATTGCCTTGGGACCTTCAGTGCAGAAGTTGCGAGAGGTGCGTGTCGTGTCTTTCATAAACTGATTCCTGGAGCTCAGAAGAGAAGCTTTGCTGCCCCCCAGCCCCACCCCCCAGCCCAGCATTCCACACTCTTTCAGACACGATTCTGCACTTGGGTTTGCCTCGGATGGCTGCCTGGCTCCCCTTGCCTGCCAAAGGGACGTTGGTGGTGCGTGGGCTGTGCTGTGGGCCAAGGCTTCCCTCTGGCCTCCTTCTGCAACCCACAGCCTGTGCAGACTGGCCTGTTGTCTGGCAGGCAGGCAGGCAGGCAGGGCGGCCCTGGGAAGAGTGGCAGTTGGCGTCTGACCACTCCTGTGAGTGGCGGAAGGGTGGCTGTGGAAGGCGAGGGCTCTGCCGGCCCCAGGTTGCTGCTTGGCCCAGCAGTGCACTGTTTAATCCGGGTCCTGTGAGCGCCACTGTGCTGCTTGGCCCTCCCTCCTGCTTCTCAGAGGCCCTTCTCTGCTCCCCCTTCCCGTCTTCCAGACTCTCCCAGAAGAGGAAAGCCAAGAGCGGCAAAGCTGTTCTGCCACACTTCAAACAAAGACCAGAGGAAACAAAGGCTGCCTGGTCCCGCTGGCTCCAGCCTTTGATGCTTGCCTCCCTCCGCTGGGTCTCTGGGGCGGATGAGCAGATTTCGGAAAGGGGACCAAGAAGTTTCCTCCCCCGTCTCCCCCTGTGGGGCTGGAGAGCTTTGCTGAAAGAAAGGGGGAGGGGGAGAGGAAGGAGTCAGCAGAATAAATATTCCCTGCAAAGGCAGGTAGAAGGGGGGGGCACCTGTGTGGGGGTGGCAATGCGACAAGCGTGGCCGGGTTTCAAAGGAAGGAGAGCGGAGGGGGTGCGCTGGCAGGGGGAGGGAGGCACAGAGAGCAGCTGCTTGTGGGGACGGTAGTGACCCCTGGCTCCACAGCCACTCATAGTGTCCCTGGGGGGCAATGGCCCAGCCATGCTTGGAAGAATCTAGAGGAGCTGCCAGGGCAAGAAGGCAGCGGGGTGTGCCTGTGGCTTTGGGCTGGGCAGCCTGTGCGGGGGGGGGGGGGGCGGCAGGTGGTGTTCAAGTGTGCAGCTGAGTGATGGGTGCTCTTGCGGGGGCGGGCTGGTTGGGAGTGTGCATGTGAGCTGCCTGCCTGGGCTGCCCTGGCTCGCCTGTGCCTGATTGGCTGGTCCCCCTTGGAGGGGGGGGGTGCTGCTGCCTCCCCGGTGCAATGCATGTCTTTGCAGCTCGGCTTGAAGGCTCAGCAGTGGCCGCCTGTTCCTGTGGCTCAGGGAGGCTTTGAGTCTGTTCCTGGAGGGGAATGAAAAGGAAAGGGGTCATAGCAGCAATGGCCGCAGCGATTTGGCTCCTGTGTGTATTTGTGTGGGTGTGGGGGGGGGAGGGTGCTCCAATGCAACTCCCTTCTGCAAATCCTCTGAGCAAAGGGATGCTTCTGCTGGGCGGGGAGCGGCACTGACTTCTCCTTGATGCCTGCCAGGAGTCTTTCATCTTGAAGTGCCCCTTGCTTGGGGGGTCTGCACGCTCTTGCATTTCACTTTCCAAAGTGGGATGTTTCCCAGCCTTCTGGTTCCTGCTTTGGGGTGTGGCCTGGCCTGGCCTTCCAATTCCACAACTGGCTAGAACGTTCCGGTGCTGGAGCCAAAAGGACCAGGAGGCAATCAGTCTCCTGTACTGAGCTGGCTAATGGGCAGGCCGAGACGGGCACCTTGGTCTGCCCCACCAGGGGGTGCGGGTGGAGGTGCGGGCGTGTCAGTCCTGCCTTTCAGAGCAGGGGCCTCTCTGGCAGGGGGGCACTCCGGTCTCTGCTCTCCAGGCCCAGCCACCGAGTGGGGCGGAGGGACTGCCTGGTGCACGGCTCTTGCCAGCAAATTCGAGGCGACAGGACTCAGAAGGCAAATCTCTTCCCCCAGCAGCTCCGATTTGCCGACCAGTCAACCGCCCGGCTACTGAGAGGCTGTCAGGCCGCATTAGTGCCGGCGCTGGGCCCGGCTGGGCCTTGGCGTGCCGATGTCTCTCTGTCAGGAAACTCTGACTCATCCGTTTTAACTGTCCAGACGCTCCTGCCAGTGACATTATCCGGAGCGCTTTGTAATCATGAAATATTAATGGCGGATATTGAATTTAAAGTGCCGTTTATGTCTGATTCCTCTGCTGGAAAGGGCAGTGGTAAAGGGAAGGCCTTCAGAGCGGGCGGCGAGGGAGGGGTCAGGAGCAGCGCCTGAGCTTGGGCTGCAGAGGGAGGGGAAGGAGCGGAGGCCCCCCCTGGGGGTGGGGTGGGGGGCAGTCTACCCACCTGCATTGTAGTGTTGGGCTGCGGCCTACAGCGGGAGACTCTCCCCACCTGCTTTGCCAAGACTGGGGTGGGAGGACCTGCACCTTCCGGGTGGGGCCGTGTCACCCTCTGTCTCGGCCTGGAGGTAAGGCGCACCCCCCCCCTTTTGTCTGACCTCCCCAGTGCAGAGGAAGCACCTGCTCAAGGGGCCTCAGCTTTTTGGAGGTGCCTGGGCCCCTCCCTGTTTCCAGCCATTCTGGAACTGTGACCTTCAGTGGGGGTGCCAGCTGGGGGTGCCAGTATCCTGATGCAGAGCTCCCCCCCCGCCCCGTCCCAGAGGGCCCCTTCCCAGCTGCAGGCACCGCAGGCTCTGGGGGGGTGGCAGGCCCGGGCCAGGATGTGGGGCACCCACTGCTCTCGCCAGGACCGGGTCAGGCCTGGACCCCTGCACAGGTGGCGGAGGGGACTGTGGCAGAGGCAGGCGTTGTGCAAATAAATTTTCCTCTGGCGCAGGCTGTTTACCTTCCCAGGGCTAATATTAGTGATTCTCTCCTTGTTTTCTTTGGTGCTCATGTAAAATGATGGGCCCTTGACTGCTGTGTCCACTGCTGGTAATTGAGAAGATAAATCTTCTTGGCGGAGACGGGCTTTAATCAGTGCTGGTGCTGGGACTGCTGTTTAATTACCCTCCTGCCGCTGAGCTGGGGCAGGGCTGGGGGGGGGCAGGCGGCCACCTACTGCTCCTTCCCCTCCCAAGAGGAGCAAGCCCCCCCCCCGCCCCCACAGCCCTGCTGGAGCCAGCCCCTGGCAGAAGCCGGAATTGCTCTGCTCTGCAGAGGGCTGGGCGGGAGACTGGCTTGCAGCAAGGGCTGCCCCAGCGGGGAGGGAGGGAATTGGGGGGGGGGTGTTTGCCCCAGGTTTGATGCAGTAGCTGTTTTCCTTCCTGCTCCTCCCCACCAAGGGGGGGGGGCTTTTTAGAGGATTTTTTCCTGGTAACATATTGCTGTGTTAACTGCCAGGAAAGGGGAGGCTCATTGCTGTCATGGGGACTGAGAGCCAGTTTGGTGTAGCGGTTAAGAGTGCGGGACTCTCATCTGGAGAGCCGGGTTTGATTCCCCGCTCCTCCGCTTGAAGCCAGCTGGGTGACCTTGGGCTAGTCACGGCTCTCTCAGAGCTCTCTCAGCCCCACCCACCTCACAGGGTGTTTGTTGTTGTGGGGATAACAACATACGTTGTAAACCGCCCTGAGTGGGCATTAAGTTGTCCTGAAGGGCGGTATATAAATTGAATGTTGTTGTTGTTGTTGTTGTTAGAACGGGCACAGTGGGGATGGGCAGGGAAGATGTGCCCCTCAGAAGCCCCCTTGCCACTGTACTGCATTGGCAGCCACAGCAACAAGGGGGCTTTGTAAGGAAAGCTTTGCTGCGTAGAACAGCAGCCCCCCCCCCCCCTCTTGCACCCAGGCTGCTTGGCTGTGGTCCGAAGCCTCGGCCCGCACCGGCATCCTTGATTCCCAAAGGAAAGGGCAGACCCAGAGCTTCCCTGGATTTCCTGTGCCTGGGAGCTTTTCTTGGCTGGGGTGGGTGGGTGACCTGAGCACTGAGGGTGGTGCACCCTGCAAGGGCTCCCACCCCATCCTGGGAGTTCTGTGCTGTGAGGTCCCAGGGGATGCAGCAGCCAAGTCAGTGGGAGTGCCAGGGGGCTGCTGTGACCCCACCCCCCATTCTCCCTTTATTGCAAGCCCCCCTTCCAGCCCCGTCTGCATCGCCAAAGGCTGTGCTGCATTTCTGGATACGTTCCCCTGGCACTTGCCTGTTACCCATGCGGAACAACTTCCCTGCTGAGCAGATCCAGGTCTGGAGGTGGTTCCTCTTGCCGGAAGTCCCTCAGCGGGGAGCTCCTGGGTGGAACCAGCAGGTGCCAATCATAGCTGAGAGCCCCCCTCCCCCCACTTGTTCTGTGTGTTTTTCCAGCACTGTCAACCCCCCCCCCCCCCGCTACACACACCACGTGGCCTTCTCAGATTAACGGCACCCCAACTCCTGGAGGAAACGCAGGAAAACGGCATGTTTAATTTTAATTTAGGAAAGCATTTAGGTAGCAGGCTCACTTCCTTGCTGCTGTCAATCACGTTTTCTCAAGGCTGACATCAATTAGCTTAAAAATATTGAATGTAATTTTGCCTGACACAACATATTGCAGCCACTGCAAAATATAATTTATTTTAGAAGAAGAAATAATTAAACTAATTTGCATGTCAGTCAGCCGAGCTGGGATGCCAGTGGGGGAGAGCGCCGAGGGAGGCGATGCTTCCTCTCCGAAGGCCTCGTGCCCCGCTCCTGCCCACCTGGGCTGACTCCCAAGTGCCCTCTGATGCTGTCACCCTCCTGCCTCTCCCACGCAGCCAGGCTGCTGTTCCCCGGGGCTGCTCCTCTCCAGGGCTGCAGTGCCAGCTGGAGGAGAGGCGGCCGTGCCCAGGGGTCATGGCCTCCACAGGGTTGACAGCCAAAGCTGGGTCAAACCAGGGTGGGTCCACTTGGTCCAGGGTCCCGTCTCGCCCATATAGTCCTGCCTCACACCAGTTCCTCTGGAGGGCCACCAGCAGGGCACGAGTCCGAGGCCTTCCCTTGAAGTTGCCTCCTGGCACTGGTGGTCAGAGGTTGGCTGCCCCTGAATGTGGAGGTTCCCTTTCCTGTCCCCGGCCAGGAGCCTTTGATCGGCCTCTCCCCCGTGCATCTGCCTGGCCCCCTTTAACAGCCATCGCCATGTCCGTGGGCTGCAAATCCCACTTCTGGCTCTCTGTGTAGTTTCTGCTGTCAGTCCCGACTCTCGTCCTGCCCATCAGCTTCATTGGGGCTGTGGGAGAGGAAGAGGCAGCCCTCGGCCCGCGTTCTCCAGCCAGGCCTCCTGCTAGGATCCTCTTGTCAGCTCCCCCTTCCCTGTTTGGGTTCCTTTCCCCTGAAGGGAAAAGCCCCTGGCCCTTGCGCCCTGTAGGAAGGCTGCCCTGGCCCCCGAATCATGCTGGTTGCTGCCGCCTTCGGTGTGCTTCCCGGCTCTGCAGAGGCGGCCTGCTCCCCTTTCCTCCAGTGGGCCTTTTGGGTCAGGGTCTGCCCTGCCCTGCCCTGCTGGAGAGGAGGCGACGCCCCCACAGAATCCTTGCCCGTGGCTGGAGAGGGACTAGACTTGTGGTCCTGCGGGGGAGGTCATAAGGGGGGCTCTTCTCTGCAGGCTGAGCCCTTCATCCAGCACTCAACTGCCTTGAAACAGGGAGGCTCCATTTTAAGCTGCCGGCCATCCCCGTCTTAGGGCAGAGAACGGCAGGAATTAGCGTTGTGTCGTGACGAAAGGCTCTCCTCTCTGCCAAACCAGTCCCATTGGGTGGCCCTTTGGGCATCCCCCTAAAAAACAGCATTGGCTGATTTTTGACCATCTCCCCTGGCCTGGATGCGCGGCCGGCTCCAGATGGGAGCGCAGGCTATGCTCCCTACCTCCCCCCCCCACCCCCGCAGGTAAGAGAGTTGAAAGCCTTGGGACTGCCTGTGCTTGGAGGGCGCAGAGGGCGTGGCAGGCTGGGGAGCCCGTGGGTAGCGGGTGGCCTGGCATTTCTGAGCTCTGCTCTCCTTGGGGCTGGGGGCTGGGCCGGTTGACAGGAGCAGTGGGAGGCCTGGCTGTGAAGCAGGGAGAAGTCACACAGGGCGGGGGGGGGGGACTCTGGGAATCCCTTCTTATGCCAGGGTTCAGTGGGAGGAGGATCTGCTGGGACATCAATTTGAGGGGTCTGGGGGAGGCAGGGATCTTTGGCGGGAGGGTTTCTCTCCCTCGGGGTTCAGAGCACCCTTCAAACTTTGCATTTAATTGGTGGACGACTCATGGAGTGAAGCAAGAGAGACGCTTGAAAGTGGAGTTGTGGACCCTTGCAGCGTCAGGCTAGGAGGCTGGGGGCCAGGCCCCTGTTCAGCCAAAGCCCCCCTCCAGGCTCTGGGTCCAGGGAGGAGAAGAGTCACCAGCACTGCGCCAGCCCACCAAAGCACGCTTGACTGTTGCCCGCTGGGTGGTCTCAGATCCCCAGCTGCGGACTGTCTTCGGGGCTCCGGCTTGCTCTCCTGCAGCCCTTGATCTTTAGCAGGATCCTGGGTAAGGCTTACGGCGGACAATACTTTGGGCCTGGCCAGAACATCTTCCGGTGAAGGCAGCCCTCCAGTTGTGGCCACTGCTAAACGGGGGCTAAAGCCAAATGGAGCAAGTGGCCCAGCTGCCTGGTTCCAGGGGCCTTGAGCAGCTGGTTGGCCCCTCTCTTGGTGCTGGAAGAGAAGGCCACGCTGGCTGGCAGCTTCTCCCTGCCGCTCCCTTTCATCTATGGGTCCCATTGACACTGCCTGGGCCTGGTCAGATGCTCTAGAAATACTGGACCCCTCCAGCCCACATGAGGGGGCTGGCAAGAGAGACCTCTGCTCCTCCAGGGCTGCCTCCAGCCACTTCTGTGCCGAGGGTCAGGGAGGGCACCCAGGGGGTAGGGGGTAGGTGGGCTTGTTTGTGGTGGCTCTGCCTTTACTTGCCTGGGGAAGGAAATTTGGCCAGGCGGTGAAAATGCTGGAGAGGCAGCTGGGAGCCAGTTCCAGGGGCTGTCTAAGGAAGGGCAATGCTGCCCCCTTCCCTGCCCAAGGGAAATCGGGGAGGGGCGGCGGCAATTGAGAGCAGAGGCCTGGCCCAAAGACTGGCTCTTCCACACGTACACACACACACCCGCTTTCCTCTTGCGAGTGCCCAGAAGTGTACCCAGAAGTGCGCTGGGAAGAATAACTCTGGCTGGGGGCAGTTGGGGGAGTGAGGTGTGGCGCCGACTCAGCGGAGCGAAAGGGGGCTCCGGGTTGGGAAAGCTCCTGCCCCGCCCAGGACGGAGAGAGTGCCTGGCGTGGTGGCCTTTGGCCCAGGGAGCCGCCGGGCCGTTTGCAGACGGGACGGGAGCGGACCGGGAGAGCACGCGCGTTTCCCCCCAGCGCGCTCCCCGGCCCTGGCCTCTGCGGCGGGCGGGGCTGAGGGAGCGGCCCCGACTCGCCCCGCCCGCGCTCCTTGGGGGCCCGGTGGGCGCCGAGCGCGGCAGGGCATCGTGCCGCCTCGCCCACCGCACCGCAGCAGAATCAGGCGGCGGCGGGAGCCCCCCCCTCCCCGTGCGCCACGGGCCCGATCCAGGGGGGCGCTGGGGGCCGAGCGCCCCGCACGGGATTCCCGCTGCGGCCGGGGCGCCCCACGGCGCGCGGGGATTCGCACCCGGGGCGCCGGGGGTGGCCCTCCAGCCAGCCGCCTCCACCCGTTCAGGGGGGCCCTGCGCAGCGCAGGGGGCGGCCCGGCCTTCGCTGCCCTGGGAACGCGCGGCGGGGCCAGCCTGGCCGGATCCTGGAGCCCTTTGGCCGCTGCCTGGGCCTGCGCCCCGACCCCCGAGGGCGGGGGACGGGAGCGGGACGTGCCCCCCGGCGGCTCCCGGGCACGAAGCGCCCCCGGATGGCGCGGCCTCTCGGGCACGACGACTCCGGCCGCCTCCGCCGGGCCCCGCTAATCAGCAAAGCGGCAGATCGGCGCGGGGAGGCCGGCCGGCTCCCGGCCCTCAGTTGCAGCGCCGCGCGGAATTCGGGGCCCAGCGCGGTTATGGGCAGGGCGCAGCTGCTGGGGCGCGGGGCATCGGGCGAGCAACGCGGCCTTGGGAGCGCTCGGGCGGGCCTCGGAGCTGCCGGGATCAGAACCCAGCTCCAGGCTGCAGAGGCCTGCCCTGCTCCGTCCCGCCCCTCCCCCCCCCCGTGGCACCCTAAATTATTTATTGATGTCATTTATCGTCCGCCTTTCTCACTGAGACTCAAGGCGGATTCAATAGTGTGAGATTAGTACAGTCAGTATCAAGGACCTTTCCATAAACAATGTCAATACACAAAGACATTGCATTAGCAAGGATCCAATACAGCGTTGAAGAAATGCTGAAACAACATAATTCTAGGACTGACATTAGACAACATGAAGCACAGGTAGTACGTAGGAGCACGTATGCAAAGCAGCAAATAACAGGCAAGGCGACAGAGTGATGAAGTCCAAGGTCCCTAACTCATTAGCGCAGGATCTGAGGCCCCCTCCCTACAATAATTCCCTCCTATCTGAGTAGAAAACCTCTTTGAATAACTGATGGCCACTCGGAGTGGCTTGGGCTGGGCAGCTTTTTTGCAGGAGCAAAAAGGAGCCCGGTGGTGCAGAGGGGTAAGCGGCAGTACTGCAGCCGAAGCTCTGTTATGACCTGGGTTTGATCCTGGCGGAAGCCGGGTTCAGGTAGCCGGATCAGGGTTGACTCAGCCTTCCATCCTTATGAGGTCGGTAAAATGAGTATGCAGTTTCCTGGGGGTAAAGTGTAGACCACTGGGGAAGGCAATGGCAAACCACCCCATAACAAAAAGTCTGCCAAGAAAATGTCTTGATGCGACGTCCCCCCTCCCCCCCAGGGGTCAGTAACGACTCGGTGCTTGCACAGGGCCTTGACCTTACCAGAGTGGCTCTGGCTGGGCGGCTTCTTTGCAGGCTGGAGCTGCTGGGAAGGAGTCGAAAGATCCAGTCCAGCAGCCTGTCGCACAGCAGCCAAGCCCCGGGCCAGAGGCCGAGACCTTCCCCTGGAGTTGCCTCCTGGAGCCGGGCTCAGAGGTGACATCCTCGCAGGCAGCGGCCCTTTCCTGGCCTGCAGCCACTGACAGAATCTCCCTCTTGCTTGAAGCTGCTGGCAGCGAGTTCCACGGATTAACTACTCAGCAAGGCTTTCCCCCTCCCCCAAATCTACTGCCCACCAACTTCCTTGGGTGCCCCTGAGTTCTAGTATTGTGGGAGGGGGAGAAAAAGAGGCCGCCCTCCACTGGATGCATAATTTTCTGCATCTCAGGGAGAGGCTGGGCCTGGTTGCTGGGTGCCTGCCAGCCCCTGGGCACTGGGCACTGGGCGGCTGCCTCCCCGGAGCTGCCAGTGTGGCCCCCCCTGCACCTTGCTGGCTAGGCTGCGTGGTGACTATTCGTCTGTGAGATCTCTCTCCCTTTCTAACTCACAGGCTCCAGAGGCCGCCTTAGAGGGCATGTGAGCCCTCGGTCCCTCTCAGCCAGCCTTGTCTCTTGGGACTGGAGACGCTGCCAGGGATTGAACCTGGGACTGTCTGCACTTGAGGCAGAAGCTCCTCCCCCCTGAGTTGTGGCTCCTCCGAAGTAGTTCAGGGCAGAATAAATATGTGGCTGATGCCCTGAGTTGCCCTCAAACCAATCCTGCAAGGTAGGCAGGGTGGAGCGAATGCCTGGCCTGTCAGTTCAAGAGAGGCAGTGTTGTGTAGTGGTTGCAGTGTTGGACTAGGATATGGGAACCTCCACCAGGGAAGATCACTGGGTGACTCTGGGCCTGTCACACTCTCAGCCTCACCTACCTCACAGGGTTGTTGTGAGGATAAAATGGAGCAGGGCGGAATAATATTGTAAGCAGCTTTGAGTCAACTGTGGCACCGAGTCTGTGGACCCCACCTGACTCTCCTTGGTTTATACACCCTGCTGTTCATGTCAGTGGGTACCCGTTTGACCTGCAGCAGTGCTCGCCCGTTCGCTCATCACAACAAGGTGGACTGAGCCGAGAGCATGCGACTGGCCTGGGGTCCTGGCAGAGGGGAGCTTTGAACCCGGGACCGGCCTTTCACCACGACACCCCCTTCCCCGCCTCGGGAGGCCCACCTCGCGCCTGGCTTCGTGGCCCTCGGGATCCAGGCAGGCTGCCCTGGCAGCTCCTGGGTGCTCTCGATTGCGGAGGGCTGGTCGGAAGAGGGATTCTGCAGAGGGGTCAGTTTGGCCGACATATTTATTTCTCCCTTTATAGTTTTGCTAAGATTGTGCTTTTTGTTGTGACTTAATGTTTACTTTTATAATGTTACATCTGTGGTTTTAGTAGGAAGGGTACAGTAAAATGGATTTTGGTGGGTCAAAAGATGGGGGGGCGGATGTTTTAATAAAGTGAATGGTGGCCCAGTGGGAGGGGTGGTCAGGTAGGGTCACCCCCCTTTTCTGCATCAGCTGTGGCAACTCGGGGGAGGGGGGTCTGCAGCTGCCCTGGGGGTGGGGCGAGTACTCGTGAGTCAGCATCTCAGTGGATTCCCCCCCCCCCCCGCATCCTCTGATGCTGTCTGGTCCAAAGCCACTTGGCTGGGTCTGGTGCCGGCAGAGACAGAGTTGATGCTTCTGAGCTGGGTGTGGCAGGGGAGGGCAGTCACTCGAGGGGTTTGGCGGGGGGGGGGACAGTATGTGTGTGCGTCCGGACCAAGGGGCTTCTGTGCCTTGCGGCTTGCAAGTGCCTCGCCACCCTCTCCACAAGAGTCTGGGAAGATGGGACTCAGCAAGCAAGACCCTTGCCCAGGGAGGTGAGGAGGGAGCAGTCCCCCTGCATGCATGACAAGCACAGAAGCTCTGCCGACATGGGTCTGCCCCTCGTGCCCACACTGTGGGCAATGCAGGAGACACCCCCCCCTCCCGTGCCTCGCAGGTTGCCCTTACAATCTTGTGGACAAAGGGCTTGTGTGTTTGGGGAAGAGACGGGGAGGGGGGCATGGATCTTTTTCTGAGGCTGGTTTCAACTGCAGCTCCTGGCCTGGGGTCTGGGGCGCATGCAGTGTGGGGCTTGCACGTGCTACCTTTAGGTGCCACACACCCCCTTGCACCCGTCAGTGAGCATCATCCCACGGGGATGGATTTTTGCAGGCCGAACTCGCGCGCCCCTGTGGCCCTGGAAACCGGCTGGCCCAGGCTTTCCTGGTCAGGCACTGCCTTCCTCCAGGGCTCCCCACCCGTGAGTCCTCTAGCCCAGCACCGGCAAACCCTTCCGGAAAGGGGTCTTCGGGATCGCCAGCCCCGCTGCCCGTGCGGCTCTGAAGGGAGCGCCCAAAGACTGTCCTGCAGGCCATTTGCACGCCGCCCGGGCCGTTCCCAGTGCTGCTTGGTTCTTTCCCGGTCTCTTGGCTTGGCATGGGCCAGTTGCCCCCGTGCTTCCACCGTCTCCTGGAGGCCCCATCCCTGGATTTGTCTCGACTTCCTCCTGGTAGTTGTGGCCAGGCCACGGCTGGGGTGCACTGCTCTGATGGCCCCCGAGAGCCCACGGAGCTGGGCAGGGCACGGCCTTCGGTTTCAGCCGAGGGAGGGGGGCAGCAGGAGGCTTTTCACAGCTCTGGGCAGTCCTGGGCCTGGCTGCAGTGAAGGGGGGGGGGTTCGGGGCAGCTGGCTGCAGCCCTTTCAGTCCGCCTGCTGTGCCTTTGTGTGTTCCAGACAATCAGAGGAAAGTGTCCAGGACGTCCCTCCAGATCCGCATCCTGGATGTGAACGACAACCCACCTGAACTTGCCACTCCTTTTGAGGCTGCTGTGTGTGAGGATGCCCAGCCAGGAGAGGTGCGGGGGGCATTTTTACTTTCAGTGGCTGCAGATCAGAGTAGGCATTGCGGGAAGGTGGTGGGCGCTCGTGCAGCCAGGCTGCTTCCACAGGAGACGGTTCTGTGTGCAGTTGTTGCTTTGGATGCAGGCGGCAGGGGCAGCAGGTTTCCACACAACAGTTTCCTGACATCTCCCTTGCTTCAGCCCTCTGCAGCCACCACTGCACAGCAGGCCTTCTTGGGGAAAAGTGAGAATTGGTAGATCTCTATAACATTATAATGGTCTATTGCTACAATCAATTTGTTCCCATCTTTTTTTTTAAAAAAAAAAAGCAAGTATCCAGCCCTTTTCATTGTGGAGAGATAAGGGGGCAGGTGCAGCCTGATATTTCTCTTTGTAAGTCTTCCCAAAAGCACTAGAGACTTTTCAAAAGGAAAGCTGGGTACTAGCAAGTCATGGAAACAGCTTGTTATAGTGATGTAGTGATCTAGCAACTCCTGATTTTTAAAAAAAAAGTTTGGAAAAGCCCTCTGGTGTGTCGGGGAGGGGTGGGGAATGGCGGCTGCAGGGGCTGAGGTGAGGGAAGCGGTGCCAGGGTGGGTAGAACTAGCACCAATGTGCCCCTCCCCATCCACGTGGCACCCAAGGGCACCTTGACTGCACCCTTTCCACAAAGAATGTATCAAACCAGGTGTGGAAAGGTCACAGCAAAGCAAGCGGAAACACGGAAGCGGGGCCAAGACCGAACAGTGGCCTTGGGATAGCATTGTGGCAAGGGCACCGTGGCTGAAATAGCCTTGAAGGGGAAGGGGCGGGAGATGGGGAGGAGGGCCTCCCCTGCTTTGGGAGCCTTTCGCAGCCACCACTCTGGGGCTGGGGTGTGTGTGTGTGTGTTGTTAGGCATTCCTTCCTCTTCATGTGCTTTCCTGTCAAGCCCTGGAAGGAGCCCCTGGGGGATCTTTCTGTCCCGCCACGGCTCTGAGGAAGAGACCTGGTGGGATCCGGTCCCTGGTGGGACCCAGCTGGTGCGGGCAGGGGTGCTGCTGTCGGCCCCTTCTGTCCTGGCCCCGAGTTCAGCTCTGCTTCTTTCTGCAGCTTATCCACACAATCAGCGTTGTGGATCGAGACGAGCCCCAAAGTGGCCACCACTTTTATTTCACGCTGGCCCCAGAGGCTTCGGGCAGCCGTCACTTCTCTCTGCTGGACATCACGGGTGAGTCCCTGACCTGATGCCCCCTCCCCGCGGAGGGGCACCTTAGAGGTCAGCCAGGGCCCTTCTACTCTGCCAGACGGCTGGGACACCTGCCCTCCTCTCCCACCTCTGGCCTCAGCTGGGATCCGGTCCCTGGTGGGACCCAGCTGGTGCGGGCAGGAGTGCTGCTGCCTTCCCAGCCACCTCCGGAGATGCTTCCGTGGGTGGCTCCCAGTTGGGAAAGAGGCCCCGCTCCACTGCCTCCAGCGTCCCGTCTGTGCCAGCCGCCGCCTCCTCCTCCCTGAAGCTCCCCCCAAGCCCCCTCCGTGCCCTCCCCTCCCCTTCCTGTCACCTCCTCTGCCCTTCCGCCCACCCCCACTCCCCACTCTCTCAGGCGCCGTATAAATCGATGGTGACAAACTGCCGCCAACGGCCCATCTGCTTCTTTGTACAAATTTGTAGCCAGTTTTGAGATGTGATTTATAAATATTGCCATTGGAGCCAAGATGAGTTGCTGATGGATGCCAGCCCAGATGGAGACACAAAGCTCTCGCTTAAATCTTGTCCTTTTACATCCTGTGCGACAGCAGAACGGGGCATGAGGCGTGGAACTCGGCGCAGCCTGGCCTGGCACCTGCCCCTCCTTGGGAGCACTCCTTGGGGCCTGCTTGGGAGGCAGGCCGTGTGCAGGCAATGGGGGCGGGGGCGGAGTGCACGTGTGTGCGGAAGGGGGCTCAGTGTTCCAGTGCCTGCTTTTCAAACGGGGGGGGGTGCTCTGTCCAGCCCCCAGTCTCCCTGTAAAAGGGCTCTCGGCGGCCAGACTGCAAAGACCCGGCCTCGCTTGAGGCACCGGAGGGCTGCTGCAGTTGTGATGCAGATGGATGGCCTGGCCCGAAGGACAACCCAGGACCCCCACATGACGCAGCGCTGTGTCCGAGCTGAAGTGCTAGGAGCAGCGCTACATCAGAGAAACGCCACCTCAGAGGGGGAAGAGCATCACCAAATGTGCTCGAGAGCTGCTCTGTGCATGTGCGGCACGTGGAGCCAGGCCAGGCCAGCTGTCCTCCTAACACGGATATAGTGAGCACTGCTTGAGAGTCCAGCATTCTCTTGGCTCAAAAGGCACCTTTCAAAAACCGCACATTGCCTACTTCCAGGCAGGAAAGTAAAGAGCTTAAAGGGGGGGGGGTGCAGACCTTTGACATTTAGCAGGTGGAGCTGAGCCTCCCCCCACGAGCTATGGCCAAAGCTCCCACATGGCGTCTCTGCCCGCAGCCACCCCGCACCCTTCCCCCGAGCTGGAGCGGAGGAATGGCTTCCCCCCAAAGTGGGGGTGCCCTGCTGGCCACGCACAGCAAAACCCCTTTGCGAAAGAGGCCTGAGAAGAGCTCCGAGGGCCCAGCGGATTCCTACGGGAGTGCTGCCTTTCGCCCCCCCCCTTCTCTCCAGACCTGGCGTAGTGTCAGGAGATGCTAGAAAGTTTGCCTTGTGGACACGCCCTTGAGAAGCCGAGTTCAGAGGCGGGACTGAAGCAGGCCCTGCAAGTCGGCTGCTGCCGAAAAGACGTGCCTCCGACTCTGAGAAGGTGGTTTCAGGGGCGGGGGCGGGTTTCCTCGTGCTTATATAATTTTTAAAGGAATCTGGTTTTTAATTCGGAAAGGAGAAATGGTCTGCTTCAAGGGAA
Organism: Eublepharis macularius; assembly: GCF_028583425.1. Lineage (NCBI taxonomy): Eukaryota > Metazoa > Chordata > Lepidosauria > Squamata > Eublepharidae > Eublepharis > Eublepharis macularius. Next base: position 174,799,518 of record NC_072794.1, on the reverse strand, counting down.
CTGTTTGGAAACTTTTCTGAGAAGGTTCAAGTTCAAACAGAGAGGCTGTCTGGATCCTCGGCCAGCGTTTGTTAGGGGTGTCCTCACGTGCGCGGTGCTTGGCGTGTCGGCCTTGGGCATATCTGTGACCTCCCTCCTTATTTTCTCTCCTTCTACATGTTGTCAAAGCCCATTTTCGGTGACATTTAACTGGTGCTGTACTGGTGCTTCAGCTATGGCACAATTTCCCTGAATGTTGGGGCTGTTTTTCTTCTCGGGGGGGTATGTGGGGGGGGGGCTTACTCTCCTTCTTGCTGATTCAAAATGAGCCTGTTCTTCACGCCACCCAGACTGGCCCCCCAAAATGCAGTCAATCAGCACCAAAGAGGCCAGCTTGACAGCGAAGCAGGATGAGGAGAGAGGCAGTGCATCTCAATGGTTAGAGCATTGGACTGGGCCTTGGGACAATCAGATTCACAGCCACAGAGTCCATGGGGTGAATTTGGGCCAGTTATTCGCTCAGCCTAGCCTACCTCACAGGGTTGTTGTGAGGATAAAATGAGCAGGGGGGAACCTTGGAGGAAGTGCAGGATAAGCATTTCCCAGACAGATGGAAGAAGCCAAATAGGCTGCTCTGCTTAAGACAGCAGGCAACAGAAACACCTCCCTCTGAAAACGGCCTGCAAGTAGAAAACTAACCAGGAAGAGAGACTCTAGCCTAGCTCTCTCCCTGCAGTGCTAGCTTTCTATTGGCAGGGAGCTTTTTAAGAGTAGGGGAGTGCTGTGTTTTTCTCGGCTGCATTCCAAAGTGGTGCAGGTCCTTGTACCGTCTCACATTCTGCTGCCCAGCCTGGGACGAGCAGGAAATTGCTCATGTGGCTACAGGGCCTGGGGCGCAATAGCTGTTAGGTGCAGCCCCCTCTCTCTCTGGGCTGGAAATGCCGGAGCAGCTGCCAGCCATTTCGCCACCTTCCAGGCACATGGGCCCTATGGGATGATGCTCTAATGGGGGTGGGGGGGAGGCCCCTACTCTCTTGCCATTCTGGGATCCCTCTAGTGCTTGCTGGGCCAATTGCAGAGGCAGCCGTGAACCCAAAGCCCCCTCCCCAGGCAGGGCTGCCTTGCTTTGCTTTGCACGTAGGAGGGGGCCCTTTGCTGGCTGGCGGCTGATTGGGAGAGACACAGGGAGGCTGCCCAGGACGGCAGAGCTCCAGGCGAGACGAGTGGAAACAGAAACTCTCCAAAGGTCTCATTAGCCGGACCCCCATGCGGGGAGGCGGGCTGGGGTGGAGAGAGGCATCCTGACAATCTAGCAGGGGGCTGGGGGGGGAGCTGGGCACGGACCCATGCTCTGCCTGGGCAAGGGGGGACGGGGGGGGCCTGGCTGCTGCCTGCAGTGCTGAGGGTGAGGCTGGCTGGGCCAGTCGGGGGAACCAGTCCCAGGGCAGGCCGGCGAGGGCAGCAGGGGCACCCGTGGTCCTGGCAGGGGGTCTTGAGATTTCCGTGAGTTCTCTGGAGGGACTGGCTGGTGATGCAGCCCCTGCCTGGTGCATGGGGGGAGGGAAGGGCACTGCACGACCCCCCCCCCGGGCTCCCCCCAGGGACTTCCCTGGATTCTTCCTGGTGATTTGAGCCCCCTTCTCAGCTCTCTCTCGGAAGGGGGCTGGCCTTGGCAGCTGCGGGGGTCCTGTGGGGGGTTGCTGGGGGGGGGTGGATGTGGAGCTCTGATTGGCATCTTCTGCAGTGGTCCCCCCATTGGCAAGGAGTGGCTGGTTGCCCCCCCCCCCCCGCCCCGAACTCCTCAGCAGGAGGCCTGGCTTCTCGCCGGGCAGCTATTGGCCCTGGTGGGGAGGGGTGCTGCAGGGGGCAGCTTTGCCACTTGGACTGCTGCCTGTGCAGATGAAAGAGGCCCTGGGGGCAGCCTGGCAGGACGGAGATGGGGATGGCCCTTGCGACTTCTGGTGGCACCTTGTCCTGATTTCCATTCTGCTTTCTCTTCTCCCCAGACAACACAGCTGCGGTGCGGACCCAGCGCCTGGGCTTCAACCGGAGGGAGCAGGACCTCTTCCTGTTGCCCATTCTGGTGGTGGACAGCGGACCCCCGGCTCTGAGCAGCACGGGGACCCTCACCATTCGTGTCTGCGGCTGCGACAGTTCGGGGACCATCCAGTCCTGCAACGCCACAGCCTACGCCATGGCCGCCTCGCTCAGCCCCGGGGCGCTCATCGCCTTGCTGGTCTGTGCCCTCATTCTGGTGGGTAAGTACCACTCCCGTGCCTTCCAGGCAGCTCAGCCGTGTCCTGCCACCTTGGGGGGCAGCCCCCCCCCCCCACATCCAGACTAGTCTCTGGAAAAGGCTGGCAGGGCTGAGGGGGCAGCTCCCTGGCTTCGTGCTCTGAAGCGGTGCGTGGCCTCCCTCCTGCTTAGCCCCTCTCCTGTTGGGCAGGGGTCGGGGATCCCCTGGCCCAGAGCAAAAGGACTGCCCTTCCCCCCCCCCCCCCTGCAGTGCTGGTGCTGCTCATCCTGACCCTCAAGCGCCACCAGAAGGGGCATTTGGCCTCCGAGGAGGACGAGGACATGCGGGACAACGTGATCAAGTACAACGACGAGGGGGGCGGGGAGCAGGACACGGAAGCCTACGACATGTCGGCCCTGCGCAGCCTCTACGACTTCAGCGAAAGCAAAGGGGGCGGCGAGGGGGGGCCGGGCCTGCCCTCAGAACTCCGATCCCTGCCGCAGTGGGGCCAGGCCCCCGACCTGGACTTCTCCCTGTTCAGAGACTACATCAGCAGGAAGGTGGGGCTGGCGGACGAGGACCCCTCGGTGCCCCCCTACGACTCCTTCCAGACCTACGCCTTCGAAGGGGCGGACTCCCCTCTCACCTCCTTCAGCTCCATCAACTCCCGCTCCACGGGCTCCGAGCAGGACTTCTCCTATCTCAACAGCTGGGGGCCCCGCTTCCGGCAGCTGGCGGCTCTCTACGCTGGGCGCCGTGGCGAGGAGGACGCAGCAGAGTCCTAATCCCCGGCCAGCGGAGAGCCCATCGAGCCCCCTGGAGGCAATGCCAGAAGGACTGTGGCTCTGTGAGGCCACTGCATGGGCGGGCACTGCCCAGATGAGCCATGGGTCTTGGCCAGAAGACGGGGCGGGGGGGGGAAGAGAGGCAGGGGGGCTTGGCGCCACAGACTGAGTCAGGCAGCTGGGGGGGGGCGTAATCCCCTCTCCGCCCTTCTCCACCATTGAAACACTCTTAAGGGGGGGCAAATAATCATTTAAGTCACTATGCCTGGGAGCGGGAGGGGGCTGCCGCTCCGGGAAGGAGGGGGAGGCTTTGTTGCCAGCCTGGGTTCTGTCGCTTGATTCCCGGCACTTGACAGGCCTTGATTTGTTAAGCTAAGCAGGGTCTCTGCCAAGAGCCTCTTCCTTCTTTTGTCCCCACCAGGGGTTTTGGAGGGGGCGTGTCTTAGGACGTGAGTGCTGGAGGGGCTCTTGGGGGAGATTTGGGCCGAGGATTTGCTCCCATGTAAAGAAGGACCACGTTCCCTCTGACCTCCCACCCCACCAAGGGGCCGTTGCTCAGGGTCTTCTCCTGGGAGGGAATGGCAGGCCGCCCCTCCTTGCACACGAGGAGCTCTCTGCAAGGTGCCTCTTCTCGGCTTCTTGTCCTCCTGACCAGGCCCGCAGCAAGGCGCTGCACCCACTCGGAGGGTGGGGCTGCTGTGTCTGGCTTGGGTGCCCCTTTCTGAGTAGACCTGGCCCCTCTGTGTGCCCACTCCCACCCCCGCCCCCGCACAAACGCGGGTGGTCTGTTCTGAGCCCAGGATAGGCCCAGCCGTGGAGGACTTTCCCACTTGGCCCTGGCCCCTGCCTGGGGGGCTCTCGCCCTCTGACCAGCTCCCCTCCCTCCCTCCCAGCAGCCGCTGCCATAGCCCCTGCCCTTGTCCTGGCCGGCCCCTCCACTCCTCTGTGCTGCCCAAGAGGAACTGCCCATTCTCAGGATTTCTCCAGGTCTCTCTTGGCTGCTGAGGACTCGGGAGAGCTGGGCGGCGGGGGTGGGGGGGTGGGGGGGACTGGCTTCCTGCAGCCTGGGCTCGGTGGCCTTCACTGTGACTTCGCCTCTGGTGCCAGAGAAGGGACTGGGCTGCCCCTTTTGCAAGGTGGGGCCAGCGCAGGAGCAGAGGCAGCAACCTGCTCTCTTCCTCAGGAACATTTTTGTGCATTCCGAGCCCCCTGTGGGGGGGGTGAGCGCTCCTGCCCTCTTCTGCCGGGACAGCTGAGCTCACACGCAATGGGCCAAACAGGGTATCTACCTGACTCCCCCCACCCCCCGGCTTCCATACACTGCCCCACACGGAGCAGCCGTCTTGACGACCCCTCCCCCTGTGCGTGTGTCAGGCACCTGCCATCGGCACTGCCTCCTGCCCGGCTGCCTGTCCACCCTGTGTAGAGGAGCAGCCCCCACCCCACCCCGGGGCAGAGGCCATGTCCTGGAAGGCCCTGCAGAGAGGAGGTGGCAGCCTCGTGAAGCCCTTGGACAGTGTCAAGTTTGCTTTGTTTTCTACGTCAGCCGACCCACTTCCACCTCCTTGTGATTTCCACAAGGCCTTGGACCGGAAATAAATGATTTCCTTGTCATCTTCTTGGAGTCCTTCCTGCTTCTTTCCTTTGGGCCCTGGCTGCATGGGTGGGGGCCGAGCTCTGTGTGACCTTCCGGGTGGGTGGGTGGGGAGGGTGGGACAGGTTTGGCTGCCCTGCCTGAGAGGAGAGCAGGACAGATGCTGGGGAGGAGCCCCCCGGGCTGCCGCTGGAGCTCCAACTCCAAAGCCTCTTTCCGGGAAGGCCGCCGAGCCTACAGGCCGCTGCCCCCCAGGGGCCTCTCCTTCCAGCTGTGGGAAAGGGCAGGCCAGTTGGGAACCGCCTGGGGGTGGGACAGGATCCGCAGGCCACGGGATCGTTCCCTACAGGGGAGGGTTCTCTCCGTCAAGGAAGGCCTGAAGTTGGCCGTGTGCTGCAGGTAGGCCCAGCCCAGCCCAGCCCAGCCCAGCCAGCCCCGGGCAAAGGGACTCCGCTGCTGAGTGCTGGCCCTGGCAGCAGGTCTGGGCTTGGAAGCAGAGGGGCAGCCGGAGTCATGGAGTCTGAGTGGTGCATATTTGAATTCGCATGTGGACCTCAAGAGAAGCTGAATTCTTCATTCACATCTTTCTGTAATGCATATAATTTATAATTTACAATTCATAATTTGTAATTCATGACTCCGTACTTTGCAATTCCCATTGACTTGAATGGGCTTGCAGTCACCGGAGGATCCCGGCTAGGCCACGGAAAGAACCTTCACCCCAGCAGCCCCTCGCCCCCCCCCCCAAGCCCCATCAATTAGTCAGCCCCCTGGATCTGAGAGCTGCTCTCCCGGCCCGCTTCAGCTCCCTCCCTCCTTTGGAGAGCCAGGCAGCTGAAGCCAGAGGAGGGGCGGCTGCTTCACCTCCCCTGCCTCGTCTCGGGTGGGATCCTGTCCTCGTGGCGGAGGAGCTTCTGATGTCCCCAAGTTCAGCCCCAGTTAAAAAGACCAGGCCGCAGGTCATGAGAAGGGCCGCCTCTGCCTTGGAGACCTGATGCCGGTAAGGAGCCCACAGACCGGGGGGGGGGGGGTGTCTGCCAGGAGGAGGAGGCCTCACGGGCTCTTTGCTTTGCTCACCCATCATGCCTCCTGGGGGCTTGCCAGGAAAAGAAACGGAGCCCAGACTTGCAAAGCTGGGGGCGAGGGGGGGCATATGCAAGCCTTTCCTTGGTGGGAAGCCCCCGGACAGGGGCTGCTTGGCTGAACTCTGACTGGTCTGGGGTCTTCCTTCTGGGCCTCGGTCACCGAGCTCCGGAGAGCAAGCATGGAAGCTCCCTGCCACAGAATCCCGCAAGGAGGTCCAAAGACATTCTTTGCAATGTTCGTAAGACGAGACCCGTGTGTGGCACGATGCTGAACAGCCCCGTGTTGGCCCCACAGACCCCAGGCAAGCAGCTAAGGGGGCCTCTGGAGAGAGTGGAGGGGGCCACTCGGGGCAATCTGGCTGCGGCTGGCCTGAGGCACAAGATCGGCCTGGCAGAGACCTTGCCAGCTGCTCAGGCTCTCCAGGGCATCCCGCCAAATGGGGGGTCCGAGGCTCATCGCTGCCCGGCAAGTGGGAGAGGGCCGGGGAAGGGGGGTTAGGAGGGGAGGGGCCTCTGACTGCAGGGTCTAAAACCATGGAGCCCACCCTCAAAAGCAGCGATTCTGTCCCGGGGGTTAGTGGTGTGTGTGTGTGTGTGCAGAGCTTGCACTCTTGTTTTACGGGGATTTAAAACCCCACAAGGTATTTTTTCTAGGGGGTTCGTCTGTCCCCAAGTTTGCAGAATCATCCGGTTTGTAGCCCAGGGGTGCAAATTCTCAGATTTAAGTATCCACACTTGGGAATTAGATGTATAATGCAAACAGAAAACTGTCTAAAGACAAGGCATACCATGAACAATAGTGAACTGCAAAGGTAGAAGACAGTGGCAGTAAAAGCAAGATGATGCATATAGTACAGAATTGCCGTAGACTATAATCCTGTTTCCTTATAAAAGTGCCCCCCCCCCCGGTCTGTTCCATTATGTTGCAATTCGAATCCCGTAAGCAGTATATTTTTTTTACGACTGTTCCCAAAGTTGTAGTGCCTTGAGTGCCGGAAGAGGACAGGTGGGGTGCAAAGGTGTCAAATAAATGAATACTAACAAATGAAAGGGGGGGGGGAATTAAAGTATTTGATAATAGTTAATACCAAGTTGTGCCATATCGTTGTAACTAGCCCTCCATAACACATTTCCCTGCTGAGATGTTCAGTTAAAAGCCAAAGAGATTTAATGACCATTGCCGGGGGAAAGCTCTGTAGAAAGAGAGCCTTCCTTCCCCCTTCTGGGAGACGTGTTCATCAGGAAGGGGCCACCACTGAGCAAGCGCTTCGCCAGGCCATCTTAGGGGCAGACTAGACATGACAGCATCCTCCGGTCAGACCTTTAGGTGCTGCCACCATTTTACAGGGTTTAAAAATGCCACCAGGCCCCAATCCTGACAGGGCCTTCAGTGCAGCAGGGCTGAAGTGAGTACTCGCGTGTGTGTGTGTGTGTGTGTGTGTGTGTGTGAGAGAGAGAGAGAGAGAGAGAGAGAGACTTGCAGGCCAGAGTCCCAGGCTCGGTCCCTGGCGGCTCCAATGAACAGGCTCAGATAGGGAGTGGTGTGGAAGACTTCGGCCCAACTCCTGGAGAGCAGCCACCAGGCTGAGTGGACAAGACTGACCTTGATGGACCCAGGGTCTGATTCCGCCGAAGGCAGCTTCCCGTGTCCAAGTGGAACTGGGTGGTGAGAGAACCGCACGCGAGGCCAGTTTGGTGCCGGCTGAGAGGCAGCTGAGCGAGCCCCAGTCATTGCCCTGTCCTGGCAGCTGCTGGATGCCCCAGAGAATTGGCACCCCTGACTTCTGGGGAGGGGCTCAAAGGGCTGCAGACTCCTCTTGGGCAGCCCTCCCAGCTGGGAAGGTAGTCAAGCGCGCAGGTTCCCGAGGCCTAGCTCAGGGTAGCAGGATTAGACCTTCCTTGGCGGGATGAGCATCTGGGGGCAAGATGCAGAGGGGAAAGGCCGCGTGAGCCCCTGTGTCCTCCTGCTCTCTGTCTGTTTTGTCCAGCTGGGGAAATTACTGCCCTGGAGGGCCGCCTTCCTCTGCAGAGCAGCTGAGCGCCTGACCAGCATGGATCCCCCCCACCCCCCACTGGATTCAATCTCAGTTTGTTCTCCTTCAAAGTGATGATCAGGGCCTCACCCTCCTGAAGTACTGATCTCCACCCCACCCCACCCCGGCCCAGCCAGTGACCCAAGGGCGGGCCACCCCTCCCCTCCCCTCCCCTCCTGGGCCCAGCACACAACGGCTGAGTCCGAACCAGGCCGTGGGTCGCCAGTCCCCTCCTGTGTCACTGAAGGCTGGGCATGAGTGGCGCCTCAGACCCCTCACCCCACCGCAGGGAGCCTGTCTTGGAAACGTGACCAGAAGGCTCTTAGGCGCCTCCTGCACCAGCACTACGGAGGGAAGTCGTCTGAGCCACAACACGCCTGGCCGGGGGGGGGGGGGGGACATTGGATGGTCCTCCGGGGGGGGGGCCTTCACAGAGGAAATGCCTCCCTTTGCAAAACAGCACCGGTGGGCAGCACCGCAGCAGAGAGGCGGTCACTGTTCTCGACCTCTGCCAAGGGGAGTTGGCACAGAGAAGCAAAAGCAAGAGCTCCTCTGCCAGGCAGGCAGTGGGGTGGGCGGCTTGCTAGCAGCATTCCTCATCTGCCCAGCAGGGACATCCGGGGGGGGGGGGTGTTCTGCTTGCCCCACCATCCACTCCATGCCAGGCCTACGCTAGGCTCTGCCAGGAAGGGAGGGACGGGGGCTGACGGAGGTTGGAAATCTGAGAGAGGTTGGCGCCCACACTGGCTGCTGTGCCCCCACCCCTGTGGGCCATTCTGGCATTTGGCACCAGCTCTCGTGGCCTGTTGCCATGGCAACCAGGGCCGCCTTGGATGAGAGGGACCAGCAGCCAGCAACGCCCCCCCCCCCGCCCATCCATCTCCCACCGCTGCAGCTCTGTCCCCATCACAGGGAAAGGCAACACCCACCCATGCGCCCCACGGAAGAGAGCCTGCAGCCCTCGCCCACCCAGAAAGAGGCTCCCCCCTCCCCCATAGCTAAACAGGGGCCTGGAAAGCGAGGAGACGACAACAGCGCACTTAGAAAGGGAGGCAGGAGCGGAGGCCTGAAGCTTGGGCTCTTTATCAGACCAGGAAGCCCACAGCCCTTTGGAACAGCAGCGTCCCCCCCGGGCCTGCCCTCAGATGCCCTCTGCACTCCTCAGGCCCCTCCAGGACACAGGAAATGAGCGCTGCCCCCGCCTTCACTCCGCCTTTGATGTGCTGACCAGCGAAGGGAAGTTTGCCCAGGGAAACTGCCCCTCCCACGTGAGCTGCCCAGCTGCCATTCCGGCAGCACCAGTCCCCTGGAGATGGCACCTGCCTCTCCCAGCTTATATGCATGTGTGTGTGCCCACGCCTGCAGGATCCAACCAGCAGCAGGTGCTTGAAGAAGCTTTGAGATAACACTGGCTTTGATCTGCCTCTTGCCCACAAAGCAAAACTGAGGAGTTCTGGTTAGCCCAAGGCCTGGCAAGGCAGTCTGCACAGAGGGCTTGGAAACACAGCAGGGGAGCCAGCAAGCACGGCCCCACAGTTGTCCTGGCTTAACACTCCCCATGTGAATCGGGAGGAACTGAGTGGGGTGCGGTGGGATAACAACAACAGCTGTGCTTATATACCGCTCTTCTAGACAGATCAGTGCCTCACCTAGAGCGGAGAAAAAGTTGGTGTTATAATTATCCCCACAATGCAGCTGGGGAGCTGGGGCTGAGAGGAGGGGCTGACCCAAGGCCACCAACTGAGCTCATGGCAGTGGTGGGGTTAGAACTGGTAGAGTGCAGGTTGCTACCCCAACCACTTAACCACTTTGCTACAGCAGGGATGGGGTGTGTGGCAGAACGGGCGCTGGCTCTCAGTCCGGGCAACTGTGCCGCCGTCAATGGCCTGCTAGCCCCGCTGTCCGCCTCCCACCGTCCCTGGTGGGCGTGGCTCACACTCTCCGTCGCTGCCACCACTCACTGAATTGTACACCGCCCGACTGAGGGGCAGTGAGACCCCTCTGGCTGGATTTCCCTACTGGGAAGTGAATTCCCCAATCTTTGGGTGGGCCCTGGAGAACTGGCAACCCACCAAGGTCTGGCCTGATCAGTTTCTCCCGGGCTCCCTCCCTCCCTGTAGCGTGCCAAGTGGGGGGGCTTACGTAGTCAGAGCACCACCAGGTCCTTTATATAACAAAAAAGTGTAATTTAATAACTATACACAGAGCACTATATACGAAGCAGGTAAAGGGGTAGACCCCCCCGTTCAGGACTCACAGGGCAGAAAATCACACTGAAGAGAACCGCCGCCTGCTTTCCCTACCCCACTGTTCCCTGCTCTACCTTAAGGGGGTGGTGGGGGTCTCAGGGAAGAAGGTTCCCCCCTTCCTTTCCTTTCTGCTGCCTCCCAGGCCCTCCACATTTAGGGCCCAGGCAACCGGGTCTCACCCAGCAGCAGGAGCCTCTCCTTCCTCAACCAAGAAGGGTGACTCCCTTTATTCCCTTTCTGCTGCCTCCCAGGCCCTCCACATTTAGGGCCCAGGCACCCGGGTCTCACCCAGCAGTAGGAGCATCTCCTTCCTCAACCAAGAAGGGTGACTCCCTTTTATTCCCTTTCTGCTGCCTCCCAGGCCCTCCACATTTAGGGCCTAGGCACCCGGGTCTCACCCCGCAGCAGGAGCCTCCCCTCCTTCAACCAAGAAGGGTGACTCTCTTTATTCCCTTTCTGCTGCCTCCCAGGCCCTCCACACTTAGGGCCCAGGCACCCGGGTCTCACCCAGCAGCAGGAGCCTCTCCTTCTTCAACCCAGAAGGGTGACTCCCTTTATTCCCTTTCTGCTGCCTCCCAGGCCCTCCACATTTAGGGCCCAGGCACCCGGGTCTCACCCAGCAGTAGGAGCATCTCCTTCCTCAACCAAGAAGGGTGACTCCCTTTTATTCCCTTTCTGCTGCCTCCCAGGCCCTCCACATTTAGGGCCTAGGCACCCGGGTCTCACCCAGCAGTAGGAGCATCTCCTTCCTCAACCAAGAAGGGTGACTCTCTTTATTCCCTTTCTGCTGCCTCCCAGGCCCTCCACATTTAGGGCCTAGGCACCCGGGTCTCACCCCGCAGCAGGAGCCTCTCCTTCTTCAACCCAGAAGGGTGACTCCCTTTATTCCCTTTCTGCTGCCTCCCAGGCCCTCCACACTTAGGGCCTAGGCACCCGGGTCTCACCCCGCAGCAGGAGCCTCCCCTCCTTCAACCCAGAAGGGTGACTCCCTTTATTCCCTTTCTGCTGCCTCCCAGGCCCTCCACATTTAGGGCCTAGGCACCCGGGTCTCACCCCGCAGCAGGAGCCTCTCCTCCTTCAACCCAGAAGGGTGACTCCCTTTATTCCCTTTCTGCTGCCTCCCAGGCCCTCCACACTTAGGGCCCAGGCACCCGGGTCTCACCCCGCAGCAGGAGCCTCTCCTTCTTCAACCCAGAAGGGTGACTCCCTTTATTCCCTTTCTGCTGCCTCCCAGGCCCTCCACACTTAGGGCCCAGGCACCCGGGTCTCACCCCGCAGCAGGAGCCTCCCCTCCTTCAACCCAGAAGGGTGACTCCCTTTATTCCCTTTCTGCTGCCTCCCAGGCCCTCCACACTTAGGGCCCAGGCACCCGGGTCTCACCCCGCAGCAGGAGCCTCTCCTTCTTCAACCCAGAAGGGTGACTCCCTTTATTCCCTTTCTGCTGCCTCCCAGGCCCTCCACATTTAGGGCCTAGGCACCCGGGTCTCACCCAGCAGCAGGAGCCTCTCCTTCCTCAACCAAGAAGGGTGACTCTCTTTATTCCCTTTCTGCTGCCTCCCAGGCCCTCCACATTTAGGGCCTAGGCACCCGGGTCTCACCCCGCAGCAGGAGCCTCCCCTCCTTCAACCCAGAAGGGTGACTCCCTTTATTCCCTTTCTGCTGCCTCCCAGGCCCTCCACACTTAGGGCCCAGGCACCCGGGTCTCACCCCGCAGCAGGAGCCTCTCCTTCTTCAACCCAGAAGGGTGACTCCCTTTATTCCCTTTCTGCTGCCTCCCAGGCCCTCCACACTTAGGGCCCAGGCACCCGGGTCTCACCCCGCAGCAGGAGCCTCCCCTCCTTCAACCAAGAAGGGTGACTCCCTTTATTCCCTTTCTGCTGCCTCCCAGGCCCTCCACACTTAGGGCCCAGGCACCCGGGTCTCACTCCGCAGCAGGAGCCTCCCCTCCTTCAACCAAGAAGGGTGACTCTCTTTATTCCCTTTCTGCTGCCGCCCAGGCCCTCCACACTTAGGGCCCAGGCACCCGGGTCTCACCCCGCAGCAGGAGCCTCCCCTCCTTCAACCAAGAAGGGTGACTCCCTTTATTCCCTTTCTGCTGCCTCCCAGGCCCTCCACACTTAGGGCCCAGGCACCCGGGTCTCACCCCGCAGCAGGAGCCTCCCCTCCTTCAACCAAGAAGGGTGACTCCCTTTTATTCCCTTTCTGCTGCCTCCCAGGCCCTCCACACTTAGGGCCCAGGCACCCGGGTCTCACCCCGCAGCAGGAGCCTCCCCTCCTTCAACCAAGAAGGGTGACTCCCTTTATTCCCTTTCTGCTGCCTCCCAGGCCCTCCACACTTAGGGCCCAGGCACCCGGGTCTCACCCCGCAGCAGGAGCCTCCCCTCCTTCAACCAAGAAGGGTGACTCCCTTTATTCCCTTTCTGCTGCCTCCCAGGCCCTCCACACTTAGGGCCCAGGCACCCGGGTCTCACCCCGCAGCAGGAGCCTCTCCTTCTTCAACCCAGAAGGGTGACTCCCTTTATTCCCTTTCTGCTGCCGACCAGGCCCTCCACACTTAGGGCCCAGGCACCCGGGTTTCGCCCCGCAGCAGGAGCCTCCCCTCCTTCAACCAAGAAGGGTGACTCCCTTTATTCCCTTTCTGCTGCCTCCCAGGCCCTCCACACTTAGGGCACAGGCACCCGGGTTTCGCCCCGCAGCAGGAGCCTCTCCTTCTTCAACCCAGAAGGGTGACTCCCTTTATTCCCTTTCTGCTGCCGCCCAGGCCCTCCACACTTAGGGCCCAGGCACCCGGGTCTCACTCCGCAGCAGGAGCCTCTCCTTCTTCAACCCAGAAGGGTGACTCCCTTTATTCCCTTTCTGCTGCCTCCCAGGCCCTCCACACTTAGGGCCCAGGCACCCGGGTCTCACTCCGCAGCAGGAGCCTCTCCTTCTTCAACCCAGAAGGGTGACTCCCTTTATTCCCTTTCTGCTGCCTCCCAGGCCCTCCACACTTAGGGCCTAGGCACCCGGGTCTCACCCCGCAGCAGGAGCCTCTCCTTCTTCAACCCAGAAGGGTGACTCCCTTTATTCCCTTTCTGCTGCCTCCCAGGCCCTCCACATTTAGGGCCTAGGCACCCGGGTCTCACCCCGCAGCAGGAGCCTCTCCTTCTTCAACCCAGAAGGGTGACTCCCTTTATTCCCTTTCTGCTGCCTCCCAGGCCCTCCACATTTAGGGCCTAGGCACCCGGGTCTCACTCCGCAGCAGGAGCCTCTCCTTCTTCAACCCAGAAGGGTGACTCCCTTTATTCCCTTTCTGCTGCCTCCCAGGCCCTCCACACTTAGGGCCTAGGCACCCGGGTCTCACCCCGCAGCAGGAGCCTCTCCTTCTTCAACCCAGAAGGGTGACTCCCTTTATTCCCTTTCTGCTGCCTCCCAGGCCCTCCACACTTAGGGCCCAGGCACCCGGGTCTCACTCCGCAGCAGGAGCCTCCCCTCCTTCAACCAAGAAGGGTGACTCTCTTTATTCCCTTTCTGCTGCCGCCCAGGCCCTCCACACTTAGGGCCCAGGCACCCGGGTCTCACCCCGCAGCAGGAGCCTCCCCTCCTTCAACCAAGAAGGGTGACTCCCTTTATTCCCTTTCTGCTGCCTCCCAGGCCCTCCACACTTAGGGCCCAGGCACCCGGGTCTCACCCCGCAGCAGGAGCCTCCCCTCCTTCAACCAAGAAGGGTGACTCCCTTTTATTCCCTTTCTGCTGCCTCCCAGGCCCTCCACACTTAGGGACCAGGCACCCGGGTCTCACTCCGCAGCAGGAGCCTCCCCTCCTTCAACCAAGAAGGGTGACTCCCTTTATTCCCTTTCTGCTGCCTCCCAGGCCCTCCACACTTAGGGCCCAGGCACCCGGGTCTCACCCCGCAGCAGGAGCCTCTCCTTCTTCAACCCAGAAGGGTGACTCCCTTTATTCCCTTTCTGCTGCCGACCAGGCCCTCCACACTTAGGGCCCAGGCACCCGGGTTTCGCCCCGCAGCAGGAGCCTCCCCTCCTTCAACCAAGAAGGGTGACTCCCTTTATTCCCTTTCTGCTGCCTCCCAGGCCCTCCACACTTAGGGCCCAGGCACCCGGGTTTCGCCCCGCAGCAGGAGCCTCTCCTTCTTCAACCCAGAAGGGTGACTCCCTTTATTCCCTTTCTGCTGCCGCCCAGGCCCTCCACACTTAGGGCCCAGGCACCCGGGTCTCACCCCGCAGCAGGAGCCTCTCCTTCTTCAACCCAGAAGGGTGACTCCCTTTATTCCCTTTCTGCTGCCGCCCAGGCCCTCCACACTTAGGGCCCAGGCACCCGGGTCTCACCCCGCAGCAGGAGCCTCTCCTTCTTCAACCCAGAAGGGTGACTCCCTTTATTCCCTTTCTGCTGCCTCCCAGGCCCTCCACATTTAGGGCCCAGGCACCCGGGTCTCACTCCGCAGCAGGAGCCTCTCCTTCTTCAACCCAGAAGGGTGACTCCCTTTATTCCCTTTCTGCTGCCTCCCAGGCCCTCCACATTTAGGGCCCAGGCACCCGGGTCTCACTCCGCAGCAGGAGCCTCTCCTTCTTCAACCCAGAAGGGTGACTCCCTTTATTCCCTTTCTGCTGCCTCCCAGGCCCTCCACATTTAGGGCCCAGGCACCCGGGTCTCACCCCGCAGCAGGAGCCTCTCCTTCTTCAACCCAGAAGGGTGACTCTCTTTATTCCCTTTCTGCTGCCTCCCAGGCCCTCCACACTTAGGGCCCAGGCACCCGGGTCTCACCCCGCAGCAGGAGCCTCTCCTTCTTCAACCCAGAAGGGTGACTCCCTTTATTCCCTTTCTGCTGCCGCCCAGGCCCTCTACACTTAGGGCCCAGGCACCCGGGTTTCACCCAGCAGCAGGAGCCTCTCCTCCTTCAACCCAGAAGGGTGACTCCCTTTATTCCCTTTCTGCTGCCTCCCAGGCCCTCCACACTTAGGGCCCAGGCACCCGGGTCTCACCCAGCAGTAGGAGCATCTCCTTCCTCAACCAAGAAGGGTGACTCTCTTTATTCCCTTTCTGCTGCCTCCCAAGCCCTCCACATTTAGGGCCTAGGCACCCGGGTCTCACCCAGCAGTAGGAGCCTCTCCTTCTTCAACCCAGAAGGGTGACTCTCTTTATTCCCTTTCTGCTGCCTCCCAGGCCCTCCACATTTAGGGCCCAGGCACCCGGGTCTCACCCAGCAGTAGGAGCCTCTCCTTCTTCAACCAAGAAGGGTGACTCTCTTTATTCCCTTTCTGCTGCCTCCCAGGCCCTCCACATTTAGGGCCCAGGCACCCGGGTCTCACCCCGCAGCAGGAGCCTCTCCTTCCTCAACCCAGAAGGGTGACTCTCTTTATTCCCTTTCTGCTGCCTCCCAGGCCCTCCACATTTAGGGCCCAGGCACCCGGGTCTCACCCCGCAGCAGGAGCCTCTCCTTCTTCAACCCAGAAGGGTGACTCCCTTTATTCCCTTTCTGCTGCCTCCCAGGCCCTCTACACTTAGGGCCCAGGCACCCGGGTCTCACCCAGCAGTAGGAGCATCTCCTTCCTCAACCAAGAAGGGCGACTCCCTTTTATTCCCTTTCTGCTGCCTCCCAGGCCCTCCACATTTAGGGCCTAGGCACCCGGGTCTCACCCAGCAGTAGGAGCATCTCCTTCCTCAACCAAGAAGGGTGACTCTCTTTATTCCCTTTCTGCTGCCTCCCAGGCCCTCCACATTTAGGGCCTAGGCACCCGGGTCTCACCCAGCAGCAGGAGCCTCTCCTTCTTCAACCCAGAAGGGTGACTCCCTTTATTCCCTTTCTGCTGCCTCCCAGGCCCCCCACACTTAGGGCCCAGGCACCCGGGTCTCACCCAGCAGTAGGAGCCTCTCCTTCTTCAACCCAGAAGGGTGACTCTCTTTATTCCCTTTCTGCTGCCTCCCAGGCCCTCCACACTTAGGGCCCAGGCACCCGGGTCTCACCCAGCAGCAGGAGCCTCTCCTTCTTCAACCAAGAAGGGTGACTCCCTTTATTCCCTTTCTGCTGCCTCCCAGGCCCTCCACACTTAGGGCCTAGGCACCCGGGTCTCACCCCGCAGCAGGAGCCTCCCCTCCTTCAACCAAGAAGGGTGACTCTCTTTATTCCCTTTCTGCTGCCTCCCAGGCCCTCCACATTTAGGGCCCAGGCACCCGGGTCTCACCCAGCAGCAGGAGCCTCTCCTTCTTCAACCCAGAAGGGTGACTCCCTTTATTCCCTTTCTGCTGCCTCCCAGGCCCTCCACATTTAGGGCCCAGGCACCCGGGTCTCACCCAGCAGCAGGAGCCTCTCCTTCTTCAACCCAGAAGGGTGACTCTCTTTATTCCCTTTCTGCTGCCTCCCAGGCCCTCCACATTTAGGGCCCAGGCACCCGGGTCTCACCCAGCAGCAGGAGCCTCTCCTTCTTCAACCAAGAAGGGTGACTCCCTTTATTCCCTTTCTGCTGCCTCCCAGGCCCTCCACACTTAGGGCCCAGGCACCCGGGTCTCACCCAGCAGCAGGAGCATCTCCTTCCTCAACCAAGAAGGGCGACTCCCTTTTATTCCCTTTCTGCTGCCTCCCAGGCCCTCCACACTTAGGGCCCAGGCACCCGGGTCTCACCCCGCAGCAGGAGCCTCTCCTTCTTCAACCCAGAAGGGTGACTCTCTTTATTCCCTTTCTGCTGCCTCCCAGGCCCTCCACATTTAGGGCCCAGGCACCCGGGTCTCACCCAGCAGTAGGAGCCTCTCCTTCCTCAACCAAGAAGGGTGACTCTCTTTATTCCCTTTCTGCTGCCTCCCAGGCCCTCCACATTTAGGGCCCAGGCACCCGGGTCTCACCCAGCAGTAGGAGCCTCTCCTTCCTCAACCAAGAAGGGTGACTCTCTTTATTCCCTTTCTGCTGCCTCCCAGGCCCTCCACATTTAGGGCCCAGGCACCCGGGTCTCACCCAGCAGCAGGAGCCTCTCCTTCTTCAACCAAGAAGAGTGACTCCCTTTATTCCCTTTCTGCTGCCTCCCAGGCCCTCCACATTTAGGGCCTAGGCACCCGGGTCTCACCCAGCAGTAGGAGCATCTCCTTCCTCAACCAAGAAGGGTGACTCTCTTTATTCCCTTTCTGCTGCCTCCCAGGCCCTCCACATTTAGGGCCCAGGCACCCGGGTCTCACCCAGCAGCAGGAGCCTCTCCTTCTTCAACCCAGAAGGGTGACTCCCTTTATTCCCTTTCTGCTGCCTCCCAGGCCCTCCACATTTAGGGCCCAGGCACCCGGGTCTCACCCAGCAGTAGGAGCATCTCCTTCCTCAACCAAGAAGGGCGACTCCCTTTTATTCCCTTTCTGCTGCCTCCCAGGCCCTCCACATTTAGGGCCTAGGCACCCGGGTCTCACCCAGCAGTAGGAGCATCTCCTTCCTCAACCAAGAAGGGTGACTCTCTTTATTCCCTTTCTGCTGCCTCCCAGGCCCTCCACATTTAGGGCCTAGGCACCCGGGTCTCACCCAGCAGCAGGAGCCTCTCCTTCTTCAACCCAGAAGGGTGACTCCCTTTATTCCCTTTCTGCTGCCTCCCAGGCCCCCCACACTTAGGGCCCAGGCACCCGGGTCTCACCCAGCAGTAGGAGCCTCTCCTTCTTCAACCCAGAAGGGTGACTCTCTTTATTCCCTTTCTGCTGCCTCCCAGGCCCTCCACACTTAGGGCCCAGGCACCCGGGTCTCACCCAGCAGCAGGAGCCTCTCCTTCTTCAACCAAGAAGGGTGACTCCCTTTATTCCCTTTCTGCTGCCTCCCAGGCCCTCCACACTTAGGGCCTAGGCACCCGGGTCTCACCCCGCAGCAGGAGCCTCTCCTTCTTCAACCAAGAAGGGTGACTCCCTTTATTCCCTTTCTGCTGCCTCCCAGGCCCTCCACATTTAGGGCCCAGGCACCCGGGTTTCGCCCCGCAGCAGGAGCCTCTCCTTCTTCAACCAAGAAGGGTGACTCTCTTTATTCCCTTTCTGCTGCCTCCCAGGCCCTCCACACTTAGGGCCCAGGCACCCGGGTCTCACCCCGCAGCAGGAGCCTCTCCTTCTTCAACCAAGAAGGGTGACTCCCTTTATTCCCTTTCTGCTGCCTCCCAGGCCCTCCACACTTAGGGCTCAGGCACCCGGGTCTCACCCCGCAGCAGGGGCCTCTCCTTCTTCAACCAAGAAGGGTGACTCTCTTTATTCCCTTTCTGCTGCCTCCCAGGCCCTCCACACTTAGGGCTCAGGCACCCGGGTCTCACCCAGCAGCAGGAGCCTCTCCTTCTTCAACCAAGAAGAGTGACTCCCTTTATTCCCTTTCTGCTGCCTCCCAGGCCCTCCACACTTAGGGCCCAGGCACCCGGGTCTCACCCCGCAGCAGGAGCCTCTCCTTCTTCAACCCAGAAGGGTGACTCCCTTTATTCCCTTTCTGCTGCCTCCCAGGCCCTCCACACTTAGGGCTCAGGCACCCGGGTCTCACCCCGCAGCAGGAGCCTCCCCTCCTTCAACCAAGAAGGGTGACTCTCTTTATTCCCTTTCTGCTGCCTCCCAGGCCCTCCACACTTAGGGCTCAGGCACCCGGGTCTCACCCAGCAGCAGGAGCCTCTCCTTCTTCAACCAAGAAGGGTGACTCTCTTTATTCCCTTTCTGCTGCCTCCCAGGCCCTCCACACTTAGGGCTCAGGCACCCGGGTCTCACCCAGCAGCAGGAGCCTCTCCTTCTTCAACCAAGAAGGGTGACTCTCTTTATTCCCTTTCTGCTGCCTCCCAGGCCCTCCACACTTAGGGCTCAGGCACCCGGGTCTCACCCCGCAGCAGGAGCCTCCCCTCCTTCAACCAAGAAGGGTGACTCTCTTTATTCCCTTTCTGCTGCCTCCCAGGCCCTCCACACTTAGGGCCCAGGCACCCGGGTTTCGCCCCGCAGCAGGAGCCTCTCCTTCTTCAACCAAGAAGGGTGACTCTCTTTATTCCCTTTCTGCTGCCTCCCAGGCCCTCCACACTTAGGGCCCAGGCACCCGGGTCTCACCCCGCAGCAGGAGCCTCCCCTTCCTCAACCCAGAAGGAGACTAACTGACTTTTCCCCCTCAGGATCGGCTGAGTGTCTCCATTCCGGCTCCACCCCTTATTTATTTTTCCCGCCCTTTCTTGGCCCGGGGCAGCTGGGAGTTGTAGTCCAGGAAGAAGGGCGTCCCACCCCAAGACTCCTGCAGGCCCCTCCCCGGCCCCACAGCCCATCAAACCTCAGGGGGAACATTTCCTCCCCTTTCTTTAAAGACAGAATAACAGCAACTGGCACTCATTTCACCCCTGGAAACCATTTCGTTACAGGGGGCATGCCTAGGACCACTCCCCCCCCCCGGGCTGTGTTCTTCTCAGCAGGGCTGATGCTACCATTAGGCCAACTAGGCAGCAGCCGCCTAGGGCGCAGACCTCAGAGAGGCGCAGAAGTGACCTGAGGGGCCCAGCAACGGAACCAGCCGTGGCGCAAGAAGAGCCTGCAACGGAGAGATTGGAAATGCAGCGTGCCTGCCTCCGTGCACAACGCTGGGTGGTGTCGGACACCGAGGCCGAGGATCTGGAATCTGATGAAGAGGCAACACCTGTGAGCCAGCTGGTGAACTGACCAAGGGGGTAAAAGGAGCACGTCGAGCAAGGCCCAGCGAGGAAGCAGCTCCCTGCGACCTGCACCCCCAGGCAGGCCCGGAAGCTCTTCTGGACCCCCCCCCCCCGCATCCTGCTCCCCACGGACGGAGCTCTTGGCTAACCACTTCGGCTCGGCTCCGGGACTTGCACTGGCCTGCCTTGCTTTGGACTGCCTTGCCTGCGACCTGACCTGACCTGAACGGTTGGACTTATGCTTGAATTGCCAGCCAGCTAGTGAGCGGCCTCGTTTCCCAGTCACCCAGGCCGGGACAGGCGCCCGAGCCCCTGGGTGCAGCAATGGCATATAAATTGGTTAGCACTGGGAGGCGGGGCAAGTAGTTATCCTTGCCTAGGGCGCCAAAAAGCCCAGCACCAACCCTGCTTCTCAGACGGGGTAATCTGGGAGGGGAGCAGCGCCTTTGCAGAGGACTAAGTGCCGGAGGTAACCAAGTTGCTGCCATGGGGCTGCTTGGGCACGAAGCCTCCTTTCTGCGTACCTTGCTATGTGGCTCCCTCTGGCAGCTTCACCAGGCTGTCCGGCAGGCACAGTGTCCAAAGCGCTTCCCAACAATGGTGACGGGAATGAGAGGCCACGCCGGTGTGCCCATCGCAGGCGGGAGGGGCCTCCATCTTCCAAGCCAGGTGTGTGGAGAGGGCTCTCCTTGACGTGGGCCATCCATTCACTTGCCAGCCACCACCGTTTGGACTTCCACATCATCGAAGCCACCAAAACCACTGGCTGCAAAGGCCTTTGTGGCCTGGGCGGACAGGAGCACCAGGCAAACCCCGCCCCCCAGGGAAAGGACTTGGCATAGGAGGGGGGTGTTGGCCCCCCTTCAGAGCCCCCCCCCAGCCTGGGGAGAGTGGCTAGAACCCCTGCGCTGTGCTGCCGGCACAGCCCTTGTGCTGAGCAGGCCTCCTTTTGCTTGGTGGACACGGGGGCAGGAGGAGCCTGCAGGGGTGAGCGAGACCTGCTGGGGTGGGCTTGACGGATGCACCTGGCCTGCAGCTCCTTGGGGCTTCTCCTGCTAGACCAGCTGGGCTCCCTACCCGGGTAGTGTCTCTGACCTGCTTACAGTGGGCGTCGGTGCCAGTGCTGGCACCCATGGCCTCATCCTCTTGGGGGGGGGGGCGCTGAGCCAAGGAAGCAGGTCCAGCGAATCCAGCTCTGTGCCGGTTCCCCCGAGCATCACTCCTGTAGCAGATGAATTCCCTCCGGCCTCAGGCAGCAAGAGGCCGTTCTTCTGGGTGGCCTCGCTTTCGCCCACTCCTCTGCCGAAGCCCCTTTGCTGCCCGAGTGAGGGGCTGCTCGGGCAGCATGGGAGGGCCTGGGACGAGGCCTGGCCATTCCCCCATCCTGGCCAGGGCCTCTCTTCTGCGCTGGCACTTCTGGCAGGGCTCCTCTGAGCACCTGCCTGCCAAGCAACCCCCCCCACCCCCCACCCCACACACTCAAATGGCCCATTAAAGGGGCTCCCTACGGCCTCCCCAACATGCCTCTGCTATTCCAGCCTGACTGGCTGAAAGGCTGGCTGAGCAGCCGTGGGGCCTCCCAGCGCAAAGTTCTGGCATGGTAGTCGGGGCAGGTGGCGTCTCCTGTGTGACTCAGGCGGCAGGGGGGCTGCCCAGACCCCAGCTCAGAGGATGCATCGCTGAGGGCCCACCTGGCTGGACTGCTGCCAGTCCTTCGGGCTGCTGCCATTGACAAGCCAGTGCCAAGCCAGCCGCCTTTCGCTGTAATGGAGCACAGATTGTGTTGACATTTGGAAAGCCACCCACCGCGGCAGCCCTTGCGTGCCTCCTCCGCAAGAAACAAACAACACGGAGCCAAAGGGACTGCTTCTTGGTGGGCCAGGGCAGGCGGCTCCAGGGCCCTCCCGGGCCCAGCAGGGGCAAGCCCCAGGGCCCCTGGGTCTCCGGGAGAGGCAGGAGAAGCGCAGGGCTGCATCGTGGAGGGGAGGCAGGAGGGAGGAGAGGCCTTCCTTCGGCAGCCTAGTCGGGAGGCCCTTGGAGGAGTGGCACAGTGCAGGTGGGGGGGGCCTGGCCCGCTGGATCCCCTACCCTGGGCCCGGGCTTGTGGGAAGGGGGCGACAAGAGGGGAGGGGCAGCCAGTGCCGGGCCTGTGGCACTGCGCAGCCATGGGGAAGGGCTCGGACCTTTCAACTGCGCCCCCCCCCATATACCCAGGCAGCTGATACAGCAGTGCCCCCCGCCCCCTCCCCCACTCTCTCCGCCCTGTCAGCCCAGCACCAAGGACGAAACAGGTGGTAGGAGCCATGTGGGGAGGGGGCTCTCCTTGGGCCCCAGCTGTGGCGCTCCCCCATGGGAGGGGGGGGCAGGAGAACATAGAGGAATTACCTGAAATGAACTGATTAATCTCCTTAAATAACTGTGAAGGCCTCCCCCGCCCCCACCCCCAAAGTTAATCTCCTCTAAATGGTTGGCGTGCTATTCTTGGGCTGCAATCAATACGGCCGCTTGCTTTTCATATGTAATTCACAGTAATTGCCAGAGCAGGGCTGGGGAAAATGACATCGTGGCGGCGGGGAGGGGGCAGAAAGCCCAGCATCAATTAGCTTTAAGGCCCAGCCATAGAGTGGGGGGGGGTTTGCTGGAAGCCCCTGCAGGGGGGCAGGGGAGGCTTTCGATGGAGGGCTTTGCCAGGTTTGGTGGTTCTCTTTTGCTTGTGTGTTTAATTGTCCTAGTGAGACAAGACACACATTCTGTGTTTCAATGGGGAACCTTTCAGACTGGAGGGTCTGAACACTGCCGTGGTTCAAGCGTCAGACTAAAATCTGGGCAACTCTGGGGCAAAGCGGCTCTTGCTGGGTGACCCAGGGCTCGTCCCACACTCTCAGCCTCACCTACCTCGCAGGGGGGTTGTGAGGGGAGAACTATATTGGGTCCTATTGGGGAGGACAGTGGGGTATAAATGAGGTAAATAAATAAATGCAAATGTGCCCTCACCCAAGGGATGTGTCCTGCCAAGTTTCAGCCGGATCAGAGAAAACCCTCCCTCTTGACAGGCGTTCGAGTCCTTGTTCGCAGAGAGACCCAGGAGAGGCGATGGTGTGGGTGCCAATAAGGGTCCCTTCTCGCGGAACGTGTCCTTCCACTTGAGTCCGTCCATCCCCATTGTGAGGGGGGAGGGGGAGGCGGGCTCATTTTTAAACGAAAGGAAGGCATGCAAGGGAGGGCCGACAAACCCGGAGTGTCCCTTGCTGCTCTCCAGGACTTGAAATATTTCTCTCCTCACTCAGCTGGAAGTGAGCCAGGCTAGGGGGTAAATACTGAAAAGAAATCTAGAGGTAGAAGAAGAGCGCTTGGCTTTCTGGGTGTAGGCATTCTGCATTTGTTTTAAAATAGACTCCCCCCCCCCTTCCACTGAGAGGCTACCTCTCTTTTTGCTTTGTTTCTCCTAATAGCAACTGGTGTGTGTGTGAGATGTTTTATGGAAGTGGTGGTAGGGAAGCTCTACCCCTCCCCCATCACCTCACTGTGGCTTCGTACAAGGATCATGCAGGATGCAGGCCTGCCTCTCATCACTGACCTAATGCACGGGGAGGGGAATGGGCAGGCGTGGGATTTGCCTCCAGCCTGCCACGTGGCTGGCCTGCCTGCCTGCCTGCCTGCCTGCCTGCCTGGGTGTGCAAGCAAAATGTATTTGTTTATTCACTCACTCACTCACAGTCCCCTTTTCTCACTCAAGGTGGATTACACAGTGTGAGTCAATACAATATAATGAACACTTACGGCATTCCCTGAGCAAAACCAAAACACTCAATGAACTGGTACAACAGGGTGTGCAGAAAATCTGAAAACGGGCATAAATCTGAATGAGCAATCCGCAAGGCTTTCCGCATCCCGTGTGCCCACTGCAGTCTTAACGGAGCCTCTGTTTGGAATTCTAAAATCCTTTCGGGCGTTTCGGAATCCAGAAGGGTCCATGAGCCTTCATGGGCAGGCCATTTTTGTGGTGGGGCATTTTGTGGGGTGACATGGCCATATTCACCCTTGACTTCACCAGGTAATGGTTAGTCCATGGTTCAGGCTGAATCTCCAATCCTGAAAGAAGACCTTCCCTCAAAGGCTCAGAGCAAAAGATTAAGTCGAAGGTGTGGCCTTTTTCATGCATGGGGCCTGTCACTGATTCCCAGCTCCTTTTAAAAAAAAGTATTTAGCCCTTTTCTTTACAGAGTTGTAAAGGAAAAGTTGCAGGCTACATATTTCCCGTTATAACTCTGAAACGACAAAGGCAAGAGACTTTTTTAAAAAGGAAAGAGTCCAGTCACACCTTTAAGACTAACCAACTTTACTGTAACATAAGCTTTCGAGAATCACAGTTCTCTTCGTCAGATGCTAACTCCTAACTCCTCTGGATCTTTTAAAAAGGAAAAGCTGGAATAGATCTTGGCAATAGATTGTTGTAACACTGTTGTTCTTTAGCAAGCTGTGAATTTGTGTGTGTGTGTTCGTTATGGTTGATCAAGTTGCTTCCAACTGATGGCAACTCTATGAATAAAAGACCTCCAAAATGTCCTATCATTAACAGATCTCGGCATTAGATTGTTGCAACATGATTGTCCTTTAGCAAGCTGTAAATTACCTTAAAGAAATAAAACAGTTCTGGTGATAGGCTTAAGATAGGCATATGGATGGTATGTTAACACCAAAATGAAATCAAGTTCTCAGGGCCAGATGAATTGCACTCTAGGGTACTAAAGAAACACGCTGATAATAATTGTGGGGCCTCTGTCTACCATCTTTGAAAATTCTTGGAGAACAGTTGAGATGTCAGAAGATTGGAGGCGGGCAAATGTTGTCCCCATTTTCAAGAAAGGAAAAAAAGGAAGATCCAGGTAACTACCAACCTGTCCACTTGCTGTCCTACCTTGAAAAGATTTAGAACAAATCATCCATCAGTCAGCCATTAAGCATTTAGAAAAGATAACTGTGATGACTAAGAGTCAGCACAGAATACCTCAAGAAAAGAGAGTTCCTACTTGGTTTGATCAGGGGATGCTGTGGACATGGTTTATCATGATTTCAGTAAGGTTTTTGATTAGGTTCCACCGAACATCCTTGTTGACAAGTTGGTAAAATGTGGTTTGGATCCTACTACTGTTAGGTCGATTTGTAACTGGTTGACAGATCATACCCAAAGAGTGCTTGCAAATGGTTCCTCATCCTCTTGGAGAAGAGTGACAAAGAGGATAATCTCAGTGATCTGTCCTGGACCCTGTGTTGGTCAACATCTTTACAAATGACTTGGATGAAGGAATGGAGGACTGGGAGGGGAAGCAAATAAGGGTGTGCACTGAGAAAATTTCCGTTTCCGTTTTGGCTCCCAGGGTTCCAGACAAATTCCATTCCATTATTGGTTTGTTCTGGATGGTCCAGTGCCAGCTCGGATATGACCTTTTCAGTTTTTTTCATTTTCATGGGTTTCAGTCCACACGATTCTCTGGAAAAGTCCAGAATACTAGGAAAAGTGGAAGGCAGTAGGAAAAGAGGAAGACCTAAAACGAGATGGCTGGACTCAATCAAAGAAGACACGTCCTCCAGTTTGCAGGATCTGAGCAAGTCTGTTAATGATGGGACGTTTTGGAGGTCTTTCATTCATAGGGTCGCCATAGGACCGAGGTGACTTGACGGCACATAACATGTGTGTGTGTGTTATGTGCCGTCAAGTTGCCTCCAACCTATGGCGACCCTATGAATGAAAGACCTCCAAAACGTCCCATCATTAACAGACTTGCTCAGGCCCTGCGAACTGGACACACATACACACATCATATCAAGCCTGGATTCTCCCTAGAAGCTAAAATGGCAAAACTGAGGCTATCGTACTTTGGGCACATCATGAGAAGACCAGATTCTCTGGAAAAGTCAAGAATGCTAGGAAAAGTGGAAGGCAGTAGGAAAAGAGGAAGACCTAAAAGGAGAGGGCTGGACTCAATCAAAGAAGCCCCGTCCTCCAGTTTGGAGTATCTGAGCAAGTCAGTTAGTGATAGGATGTTTTGGAGGTCTCTCATTCATAGGGTCGCCATAGGACCGAGGTGACTTGACAGCATGTAACACACACACAGTCCATTGTACATGCACAAGGTGGGCATTAGCCACGCATGCACAGACACACACTGTTCTCTTCAAAGGGGTTGGGGAAACGAGGCTCTAGGGCAGCTGTTTTTGCACTTAGCAGCATCAAAATGGTTCGGAACTTACTCCCCCCTCCAAATCATTGTTGTCTCACAGGAGAACAACGGGGTTCAATCACGGAACCTGAAGAATGCTTGGGGATGGGCAAGGAATCAAGGCGAGTGCTGGGACTGCGCACTCACACACTGTTCTTTCCAAGCAGAGGGTTGGGAAAGGAGTCTTTGTCCATGCTTAATCAAGCAAAAGCTGCAAATTCACCCCTCCTAGTCCAAAAACCCATTGATGCAACACGTTTCTTCTCTAGCACAAAATACACAGAGAACGACGACAGTGGACCCCAAAGGGTGCACGCAGAGGCGGGAAACAGACTACCAAAGGGGTGGCAGCCGGCCAGGGGCCTGGCGCCCAAGCAGGAAGATGCTCCATTGCCCGCTTTATGATAATGGCAATAAATGACCTTTGCATCCTACAGCTGCTCGTTGATGCCACGTTCCTCTGCACTTTGTAGCTGCATTTCCCATGAGGAAGGGCGCTCCCCCTATAGATGCACAGCACTTCCCCCCTCCCCCCAATGGAGTTAAATTGAACAGACATTTCCAAAGCCTATGGGTGGGGGGGGACGAGTCAATGCTCCTCCCCTTTCCTCCTCCCGGCCATTGGGTCATCTGTATGCCCCCTTCCAACTCCCCGATTCTGTCAAGAAGAGGCTGGAGGAATCTTGGTCAGGGATGCTTGAGGCTCATCCTGCACTGGGCAGGGGGCTGGACTAGAAGGTCTGCGTGGCCCCTTCCAGCTCTTCTGTGGTTCTGTGCCACTGCCTGGGGAAAGTGCTCTCATGCACACCGAACACATGCCCTTTTCCGTCCACATGGTTAACAAGAAGGGCGGCTCAGCCTCTCCCTTTGGGATGGTTGCATTCAGGAAAATAAGATGCTGTGGGCTGCTGCCTACACTGCCTGGCTGGCCTGCCTGCCTGCACTATTGCTGCGCAGTAAGAACCAAAACAAAACACACGCCCTTTCTGAGGGAGGGGGCTTGTTCCCGTCTCATTGCCTGATTTTGTTCTGCTGTTCCAGGAGCCGCTTTAACATACCGAACCAGCAATTTCTGTGTGTATTTTCACCTCATTTGTCCCATTATGCATGCTCCTAGTAGCAAATACAATAGAAGACAGACTCAAGATTCAGGATGATCTTGAGAGGCTGGGAAACCGGGCTAAAACTAACAAAATGAATTTCAGCAGAGATGAATGCAAAGTCCTCCATTTAGGTAGGATAAATCAAAGGCACACTTATAGGATGGGGGAGACTGCATTGGCACTAAGTAGTCCGCGTGAAAAGGATCTCTGGGTCTTAGTAGATCTTTCGCAGAACGTGAGTCAGCAGTGTGATGGGGCAGCTAAAAAGGCAAATGCGATTTTAGGCTGTATCTACAGAAGCATAGTGTCCAGATCACGCAAAGTGATGGTATCTGGCTACTCTGCTCGGGTTGGACCTCACCTAGAGTATTGTGTTCAGTTTGGGGCACTGCAGCGTGAGAAGGATATTGACAAGCTGGAACGTGTCCAAAGGAGGGCAACGAAGATGGTGAGGGGTCTGGAGATCACCACGTCCTATGAGGAAAGGCTGAAGGAGCTGAGCGTGCTTAGCCTGGAGAGGCGGCGACTGAGAGGTGCTATGATGGCCATCTTTAAGTATTTGAAGGGCTGCCATATAGAGGACGGAGCGGAGTTGTTTTCTGTTGCCCCAGAAGGTTGGACCAGAACCAACGGGTTGAAATTAAAGCAAGAGAGTCTTTTGGCTAAACACTAGGAAGACGTTCCTGACTGAGGGTTCCTCAGTGAAACGGGCAGCCTCGGGAAGCCTTCTTTGGAGGTTTGTCATCAGAGACGAGGCGGCCACTGGACAGCAGTGATGCTCCTGTGGCTCAGTATGAATTTAGGCAGATCGGGAGGGCAGGAAGGGGTGACCCGGTGCTGGGCTCTCATGGCCCTTCACTATATGCCCAGGTGAATGCCGATCTCCACTTGGGGGTCAGGAAGAAATGCTCCTCCAGACCAGATTGGACAGGGATCCGCAAGGGTTTTTTTGCCTTCCTCCGGGGGTCACTGGGGGAGTGGGGGAGGTAGCTGGGAATTTTCTGCTTTGTGCAGAGGGTTGGACTAGATGACCCTTGAGGGTTGGTCCACATTTATGTTTCTGTGTTTCTATGTTTTCTATGATACGGAAAGAAAAGGCGGCTGTGGGGGGTCTAAGTGTGGGGGAACCTGCCCTGGAGACGCTTTGTTGCCAGCGCAAATGCCTCTCCATTTGCAGTGGCAATGACAGTGTTGCCAGCCATCCCGCCCCCCGCCCCCACACACTGAATGCACTTTGGAAGAAAAAGCCTCCTTGCACGGTGGCCGCGTGGAAGGAGCCTTTCTCTGGAGGCCTGTGGGGACTCCCAGGGGCTGGGGGAGATGCCGTGGCTTGGAGAGCAGAAGTGCCCATGTTCGGCTCCCAGCAGCTTATTCAGTTAAAAGCATCTGCTAAGAGATGATGTGGAAGGCCTCAGCCCGAGACCATGGGGAGCGGCTGCCAGTCCGAGTAGGCAGTACGGACTTTGATGGACTGAGGGTCTGACGCAGGACTGGGCAGCCTCATATGCCCGTGTGACCGCCCTGCTTTCTCCTGGCCCCGCCCAGTTCAAGCAGATCAGCGACAGGGCCGGGGGGGGGCAGGAGATCCCTGGCTGTGTCCACCCTCGGCTCTTGCCCCCTGGCTGGGCGGGCAGGCCGTAATGCCTCTGCCATTGGGCCTGCGACCTGGTCAAGGTGGTGGGCGCCTCTCCATGGCTCCCAGGGGCATGCCTCCCCAGCAGGGAGACGGGCCCCAGTCCAATTAGCTCCACCTTTGCTGGGGGCCCCACTGCTGCTACGGCGCCTCCTTCTCGACTGACACTCTCAGAGTTCTGTCGGGGGAGGGGTGGCTCCAGGATCCTTCAGGAGCTGATCCCTGCCAGGCCCGGCCCAAGTGAGCAGAGGGTGGTTCTCTTCTGCTGGCAGCGGTCCCTGCGCCCTCCCACGCCTCTGCTGCCTGCGGGGGAGGGAGGGGGGAGAGGGGGCTGCCCAAAGAGAGGGATTCCATCAGCCATTGTTCAGCCAGGCTGTAATTTTCCGGGATGTCATTCTAATTCCGGTGGGGAAGCTTATTACTTGTGATCTGCCCATAAAGAAGCGGCATGACTTACGAGGGGATGTCAGGGGCTTGCCTCTCAATCCATCATGCTGGGGCCGCAGGCCGTCTCTCTGGAGGGTCGGGGAGCCAAGGGGGGGGGAGTGATTGACATGGGGGGGGCTGCCAGCAACGCTTTGCTGCTGAGCTCCAGCCCAGATGTGAGTTGGACTGACAGGAAGGGCCGTGCTAGCTTTGCGGCTCTGCCTGCCTGGGTGCCACAGTGTCTGGGTGGCCTTCGGAGCGGCATCCAAGCTGCATCTCTGGTGCCTTTGGGTGGTTGCTCAGCCCCGGCTTGCATGCTCCTGCGGACTGGAAGGCCAGCACTGGCCCCTGTTTCTGTCCCAGGCCCTTTCTTGCCTCTGTCCACCTCTGGAAGCTGCAGAGACCCGGCAGCACCCCAGCGCTCCGTGCCTCATAGCCTGGCCTCCCACTTGCACCACTTTGCTGTCTGCCCAGGCTGCTCAGAGAGGGGCACCCAGGGCACAGAGGCCATAGCAGGGACCTCGGGACCCCAGCAGAACCAGTCCCGGAAGTTTGTGGTGCTTCTGCAGCAGCTGGCTGCTGGGGGGGTGGGGGGCTTCCACTCTGTTTTACAAGGTTCTGCCCCCTCTTCTGGGCCATCCATTCCTGGGAGGGCAGGGTCCACGGTGGCAGCCTCCCCCCCCCCCAGTGTAGCCCTCACAACAACCGATGGAGGCACCCTCCTCGTGCCAGCCATGCCGCCATGGAGTGCCCACGGGGCCTAGCTCTGCAAACCATCCTCCTGCCCCCCACCCACCAAAGTAGCATGAGCCCTCCTGCCTTCTGCTCACCATGGTCCCTCCCCAGTTCTTTGCATCCACCAGAAAAAGGGGGGCCCTGGATGCCCCCCCCCACACACACACGCCAGGCTGCCTGCCAAGTATCCGGGTTCCTCCTCCTGCTGCAGAGGACTGCCCCCCCCCCGGGCACACACCCGATGCCAAAAGGAGGGCAAAGCTGCTGGCAGAGGAAGCTAGAAGGGGGACGGGTGGGTGGGGGCTAAACCCAGCTGGCAATGGGTGGCCTTTCCCCATGCCATGCCAGTGGGGGGAAATGGGTTGGGCTTTGCCCAAGGTTTATGACCCCCTGCCCCTGGACCAATGCCGGCGTGGGACTTGGAGGTGGGATGGATCACAGACACACACACACACACACCCCAGGGAGGACAACAAGTACCTACCTGGAGGCTGGCAGCACAAAGGAAAGTCCCCCCCCCCCATACTTTCAGGAGACTGAGAGGATTACCCTGCCAACCAGGGAGGCCAATGGCAGAGGACCGGACCTCTGCCCTCTGCCCTGTGCCCCCCCCCATCCTTCCGCAGGTTCCAGAAAGGCAAGCGAGCCAGAGGTTTGCAGCGCCCTGTCCAGGCAGCCCCTCCCTGCTCTCGTGGGCTGGTGCGGGCCTAGAGAGGGGCTTGCTCACCAAGGAAGCGCCGCCTCTCCTGAGCAGCCATTAACAGCCATCCAACAAAATCGCCCGAACCCTAACGCAGCCACTTACACCACATTTGCATATTTGTTTAATAAAAAATTATGGCCGCTCAAAAGCTGATAATTAATTGCCCGGCACATCTTTCCACCCCCCAACATACTTTTCTTGCTTACTCAGCAGCACGCCCTCCCCTCCCCCCTTCTGTGTCTGGCCAAGCAGGGCAATAAATATGTGCTTATTAAGTGTATGTGGAGGCCGCTGGAGCCTGGAGGAAGGACGGCCGCTGGCCCTGTGGAAAGCTGATGTGTTTATGTGCGGGCCTGGGGCCACTTCTGCTATTTACGGCCACAAAGAAATTAAATTAGAGGGCTTGATGGCTGCTGCTGGCATGAGGGAAGGGGCACCAGAGGATTGGCGGGACGTGAGGGTTGTCATAACTAGGCAGGGCTAAGGGCAGGCGAGTCGGGGGGTGTCCAGGGTGGGCTGGGGGCAGGCAAAGCACATTGCAAGGAGGGTCTCTGGCCGGAATGCAACGCAACCCCAGAAAGGAAGGGGGCTCTCCGTTTCCTCTTTCTCACTCCCCATTTCTTATTTGCCAACCAGCTGCAACATTAACGGTACTTAAAGAGCTCTGCACCTCGGCATGACCGTTAGCCCACCGCATGGCATACCACCCCAGACGGGGGAGACTGTGACCTGCATGAGCCCCCGAGGGGTTCCTCCGTCCACAGCCTGGCTTCAGGGCTAACTGCTCCAAGTCAGGTTGCCCCCAGCCGGGAGCAGCTGTGCTGGAAAACGACCTGGGGGCAGCAAGGAGGCACCGGCTGGTCTGGTCCAAAGGCCTTCAGAGAGGGGTGCCCCACTGGATTGTATGGCTAGGGGGTGCTCAGTCAGAAAATGGGATGGATGCATCCCTTACACCCCCCTCCCCCGCCAAGTAAGCTTTGGACCACCCCAGATCACACAGCTGCCCCCAATTACTTAATCTTCCTTTTCTTTGGGGCACTCTGTTTTGTGGCAGTTCGCACTAAAACCAGTTCCTGGACGGGGGAACACCAACGCCTGGAGCTGGAGGATTTGCAAGGGTGCAAAGGTTACGCTGGCAGGCAGAGCGATGTTAGCCTCCTCGGGACGTGTGGCTGGCTGGGTGAATAAGGCACTAGGAGCTGTGAATAAGGGACTGTGAATTTGGGCCTCGAAGGGTACAGGCTCCATGGGAGCAGGACTCCCGCAAGTGGCATCCCGAAGTCCTGTAGCCTCGTGAGGTCACATGGGGCCACCCAAGGGCAAGGCCTGGGGGCAGGGGCCTTGCAGGGAGAGGGGGAACCATGGGAAGATGGAGGCTTATCCAGCAGCCAGCGGGAGAGGGGGGTGGAGAGAAGGAAGTGGGCAGAGCAGAAAGGAGAGGGGTGCCAGGCAAGGATCCCGATGCTTCCCGCAGAGGCAAATGCTCAGGAGAGAAGGAACTGGCACTCAGGGGAAAGGCAGGAGGGCAGGGTATGTGGAGAGAAACCCACCAGTGGCGGGGACCTGTGGCTTAGCCATCGGCCAGTGTGTTTGCCAAGAAAGGCACTGGAGCAGTGGCACAAACCATTCCTGTATCTGCCAGAAGAGGCAGGCAGGCCACAGTGAGTGGTGCCACAAAGCCCCTGTGGCCTGAAGGTCTGGAAGCATCTTTCCACGCGGGTCAGCAACCTGCCGGGCCCCTCCCAAAAGCCATTTCTTCCCACCACCTCCTTGCAGGCAGGCCTTTTCAGCTTGCTTCCCACCTCCAAGGAACGGCACCCTGGAATGGGAAGGGGCCTTGGAAGACATGCAGTCACGCCTCTGCATGGTGCAGGAAAGCCACTGCTGTAGCACAGTGGATAAGTGGT
This sequence comes from Eublepharis macularius, assembly GCF_028583425.1. Lineage (NCBI taxonomy): Eukaryota > Metazoa > Chordata > Lepidosauria > Squamata > Eublepharidae > Eublepharis > Eublepharis macularius. The sequence continues at coordinate 174,767,224 of NC_072794.1, read as the reverse complement.
TCGGCTGCGAATCAGCACTCTACTGGTTCGAATCCCACTCCTGCCCTGAGCTCAGCAGGTGGCCTTGGGTAAGCCCCTCCTTTCAGCCCCAGCCCCCCAGCTGCATTGTGGGGATAAGAATAACATGGACTTTGTTCACCACTCTGGGTGAGGCACCAATCTGTCTAGAAGAGTGGTATATAAGCGCAGTTATCATCATCATCATCATCATCATCATTACTGGAGACCTCTAGTCCCCGCTCTCCATCCTATTCCAGTTCCCTTGACAAATGGCTCTTGTCATTTTGGCAGGGTTTGGGGGGTTTTGTTTGGAGGGGGGGTCTGGCAGCAGTCAGAGGTTGGGCCACCGTTGTTCCCAGGCAGGCCCTCCTGTGTCCCACACCCCTGGCTGCAGCCCAGCATCTTGGTGCTGCCAGCCCACTGGAAAGCAGGAGTCTGTCTTGACTAGTGCAAAAGTTGCAAGGCTAGGAAGGGAAGGAAGGAAGGAAGGAAGGAAGGAAGGAAGGAAGGAGGGAAGGGCCAGTCGTCCGCCTTGCTTGTAGCTTCTTCTTGGGGGCAGGACAGCCCCACTGGGTAAAGCCAAGCCCGAAGGAAGGCGCCAGGAGGAATGAGAGCGGACAGGAACAGTTTGTCGCCTGCGGGAGAGCAGCTCTCCCTCCACGTCTGCATGCTTCCCCTGGTTCCGGTCCCTCAGTGCTTGTCCTAAACAGAAGGGAGCCGGCTGTACAGCATCTTCAGGAGAGGCAGCCAGACAACAGCTTGCAAATGAAGGGGGGTGATTCCTGGATTCTCAGGCAAAGCTGACGTCAGTTCCCCGTTCCTGACTTGCAGTCCTACTTCCTTTTTCATGAACCCAACAACAAATATTGAGGATAATTGAACAGCTCGGTGGCCCCAAATAAGGCTTGTAGCATCACGTATCATACATCCTCCCCCAGGGGGTCTATGCTGTTTCCTGCCGCGAGGCCCATGTCTTGTGCTAACTGTTCACAAGTTGGGTACCCCCCAGGAAAGCAGACCATGCAGAGCCTGGAGGGTGTGTGCCCCAAAACACAGCAGCCCCCCAAAGAAGAATGCTCAAGAGGTTTCCTTCCCCCTGGCCGGGCCTCGCTGATTCTGGGAGTTCTGCTCAGCAGGCAAGGAAGCAAGCCAGGCAAAGCATCCTCGTTGTTACAAGAAGCAAAACCCAGGCTTGGACCGCGGCTGGATCACTGGGGTGGTGGTGGTGTGTGCTCCAGGGCCAGGCAGGGGAGGGGGCGAAGACAGCCCCAAAGGCAAGAATTCTGGCAAAAGAAGGGGAAGGTGAAATGACCGCTGGAGGCATATGAGAGTTTCTAAACGAGTCCTTGACACCCTGTCTTCATCACAGAAAATGCTGGCCGTCTAGCCCATACCAGAAAGGCTGTTTTTGAGGGGGGTCTCTGAAGAACTTCGGGGGCTAGTTGAAAACCTGAAAATTAACAAGTCACCACACTGAGAGGGGAAATCATGGAGAACTCTTAAAAACCTCCAAACTAAAATCATTAGTATCCTAACAGTAATATGTAACTTGCCACTAAGAACAGGATCTAATGACAAGGTTGGAAAGCTGCGAATGGAGCATCAGTTTTTAATTTAATTTGATTTGATTTATTTGATTTTTACCCGCCTGTAAGGAGCAGGCCTTGTTCCCCCTAATGCAGCCTAATACAGGCTTCATGTCTTGCAAGAAATCTCCCTAGGCCTGTTCCCTGGGAAAGGCCCCGGCTCTGTTCATTAGCTGCTCGCTTCTCCTGAGAGGGCGGCCTTGGGCAGGGGACACGAAGGCTCCGTGGCATCTCCAAGATGCCTCGAGTGGACTGGCATGAGTGGACTTGGGTAAGATCAACCAGCTTTGGAACCAGCTCAGAGAAAGTTTAGTTAAGTCAGCCAGCAGGTAGTATTTTAGCCAGTTAGAACCTATTTGGATCAGCAAGCTGTTATTTGTTTTCTGCCGTAATGCTTTCTCAGAGCGGTTTCTGCCTTGCACACGCTCCCCATGTTCTTTCCATAATAAACTCCAATATATATTTTTCCAGCCTGTGTCCAGTGCTGCTTGCGAAGGAGGTACACACACACACTCGAAAGAACCCAGGAAGCCGGCGTGCTGCACAACACACCACCCGAGCTCTCGGAGGCTCCCAGGGGACCTGAGTGGCCAGGAGAGCCCTCAGGACCGGGGGATGGGGGCCTCGGGGTCAATACGCCGCTCTCCCCGCCAGCAGGCTCAGGGCTGGGCGCAACACTATCGTAACAACAAAACAATATAAAATACAGTTCATAGATGTAAAAAAGTCACATTATCAAGTTAAAGCAGGTTACGCAAGATGGCTCTCAGTGTTAAAAAGGAAGGGTCCAGGCAGTTACAGGCCATTTGACCTTAAGTTCTGTTCCAGGTAGATCAGGAGAAACAGTTATTAAAGAGGAGGTTAGTAAGCCTGTCAACAAATGGGCCCTGCTAGGGACCCCAGGTCCCCCGGTGGGGGCAGCGGATCCCCTGCTCACCCGCTGCCCCCCGCCACCACTCACCTGGCCAGCGGGGCGGGGCGGGTAGGGGGGCAGGGCTCCTGGGTGCTCTCCTGGGGGGGCGCAACAGCGTCACTCCCGGGAAGTGATGTCATTGTGCTGCCCCGGGAGCACCCTCGTGCTTTCAGCAGGCCTATTTGGGCCCCAAAGAGGCCGAATCAGGCCCGTTTGGGACCTGAACTGGCCCGCTGCAAAGCGCAGGGGTGTTCTCGGGCCCTGGGCAATGACGTCACTTCCCAGAAGTGATGTCATTGCACTGTCCTAGGAACAAGACAAAGAACAAGATGAGTGCCAAGTCCCTCCCTCCCACTGGGGACCACCCTAGGCCACCCTAGGCCCTGCAGGAGCAGCGGCAACATGGCTGCTGCGGTAAGCAGACCGGCCTCACCAGCCTTTTTATTTCCTTCATTTATACCCTGCCTGCCTTTCCCCCCAAAGCAGCTTGCATTAATCTCTTTTTCTCCATTTTATCTTCATAACAGCCCTGTGAGGTGGGGTAGGTTGAGAGTGTGTGACCAGCCCAAGGTCCTCTAGTGAGCTTCCGTGGCAGGATTCGAACCTGGGTCTCCAACTCTCTAACTGCTGGACTGCTCTTTTGGAGCTCTTCCAGGGTGTTAATTCCTCTGTTAGCTTTAGCTGGCCTTCCTCTTTGAGCCTCTGAGAGTAGGACTGGAGCAGCCGTTCTCCCAGTGGAGGGAAATGGGCCGCGGCCCGCCCCCCCCTCCCGGGGATCTGTGCAGGGGCAGCTGCTAGTTAATTTGTTCATCTATGATCTGGCATTGGGGGTGGGGGAAGTGGCAAGGCGGTGAAGTTCACCGATGACATCCAGCTTCTCAGGAAACCGGGGGTGGGGGGTGGGGGCTGCTTCCATCCTCAGGGAGGCGTGAAGCAGCCGCGAGGGGAGCCGGAGCAGCGGTGTGTGTGTGTGTGGGGGGGGGTTGCCTGCCCTGTCCCCGGCCACTCTGCGCTGGCATCCCCCCCACCTCCATGCCGCCAGCGCAGAAGCACCCAGGCAGCACCCGCCTCCCCCTAGCCCCCCCCAAGCCCAGCCCACCCCTCCCCCCTGCACAGCCCAGCCCGGGTCCTGGAAGCCCTGTGGTTCCCTGGGGACAAGAAAGACGCCTGTCAAAGGGCTGAAGGGGGGGGGTGGAGCTCAGCCTTCCCCCCCGCCCCGCCCTGGCTGTGGGCAGGGCTTCCGGGCAGCTTTTTCTGTGTGCATTTCCCTGTGTGGGGGTTAAAGAGGGAGGCCTCGGGCGTGGGGAAGCTCTTCTCCCCCCCTCTCCGCTCCCCAGTGTGGGGGCAGGCTGGCCTCTATGCAGGGAAAGGAAGCAGTCTGACTGGGGAGGGCAACAGCCCCACCCCGCCCCCAGCAAGGAGCGGGGGGAGCTCACCTGCCACTGCTGCTGAAGGGCCCCGCGAGGCCCCGGGGGGGGGGGCTGCCCCCTCCTCCAGAAGCTTCCTGCTGGTGCAGCTTTGCAGCCCAGAGGGAAGAGCGGCTCCAGAGGCAGCCCCCCCGCGGAGAAAGTCTCCTGCTGGGCGGCAGAGCGGCGAGGGAGCTCGAGAGGCGGAAGCAAAGCGAGCGCCATCAGCGCCGCCCTCCAGGAGCAGCTCGGGGCTCGGGGCTCGGTCGGGGCCGGGGCCGGGGGCTGCTCCGCCTGGGAGGCTTTGCCCCGCCTGCAAGAACAAGGGCCGGGAATGCCTCCTCCTCCGCCCCGCGTGCCGCAAAACAGGGAGAAAAAGTTTCCGGATCTCTTTCAGAACAAGAACACCCTGGGGGGGGCGGGGGCAGGATGAGCTGCGGAGAGGGGCGGCGGCGGAGCTCCCGGCTGTAGGAGGCCGCCGTTCGGACTCGCCCAGCCTTTCTGGTTTGGGACTGAACAGACGGACGGATGGAGAGTTGTGGGGAAACTGAAAACTTGTTTGGGGGGATATTCAGCCTAGTTTCACACCACAGTTGTTTTTTGAGTTTTTTCTACGAATCAACGTAGCTAGCCAGACTCTAAGGCCGTTTCCACACACCCCTATTGTCGCGTCATGTTAGCGGCAGCATCCAGTCAATTTCGCTTAAGTTCACACGTCACCGTAAGCCATGCGCAAATATCCTGTCCTTATCTCGCAAAGCTTCCGCCGCAAACGCTCTCTCCCTTTTTCCGCATTTTCCATGTTATGACGATTTTTTGACGCATTTTCGCTGATACATGAGGAATCCATATTCCGCTTTTTCTAGCCAGCGCCACAAACGCCAATCCCCCCCCCCGCCCATCTGCGAACCTCCTACCCACGTGATGTCAAGAACTGCCTCTACGGGATAATCAGGGGGAAGGGAAAGTCATCAATTCACATGCATACTGTGTGGCCACGATTGGCCTTTTAATTTTTTTTTTAAAAAAGGGAAGTATTGCGTGATTGCGAAGAAGCAGTAAAAAACCATGACACAAGAATAAAAAAATTATTCTGGTCTTGTGATTTGGCGTTTCATTTTAGGGTTTCCCCATTCCAATTTCGATGTGTTTTTCTGCGTTGCTGTGATGCCGTGCTTGACAGTATCCCAAAGTGTGAATGCCACTGTGCGGACTCGCTCGTTTCCTTCACCGAAGTATCGATAGACCACTACAAAAGACATGAGGAATCTTTGCGCTTGGTCTGAGGATGGAGATTGGATAAATTGCGCAGAGTGTGAGTGATCCGCGCTACACTCAAAGAGAGAAGTGTGTGACACAGGCTCTGTCTAAAGGGACATGCTTTACTATGAATGCATGACCGCTATGTATGCATGACCACTATGAGTGGTCATCCATTCATCTGATGTCATGTATTTGTGTTATTTAATGTCGACATTTGGATATGGTGCAAATGAGTGTTTTTTTCCTGGCGCGCATGCTGGTTGCATCCCGATATCGAAAGTATCCTTTTCAAAAAACGCGCGCAAATTTGGGCGCGATTTTCGAAATTTCAAACCACAAATCTCCACGAGCGGATATCCGGATAGCTTCGCGGCAGATTGCAGTGCGGTCGAAGGAAAATGTCTACCCATAGCAAGAACGTGGGAGTGAGAGGTTCGTCATGGAGGGAGAAGGAGATCTTAGATTTGCTTAGTTGTTGGGGAGAGGAAAAAATACAGGAGGCTCTGAAAAGCTCCCATCGTAACTTTGACTGCTTTGTGCGAGTGGCAGAGCAGATGGCACTGAGAGGCCACAAACGATCTGCTTTGGAGTGCCGCTCAAAAACGAAGACCATGCGCCTAGAATACAAAAAGGTTGTTGCCCACAACAGCCGTTCGGGCAATGCTCCCATAACTTGTCCCTATTTTCGAGAGCTGGACAGTATTCTGAGGGGTGACGCAAGTGTGCGTCCCAAACGTCTTTCCAGAAGCATGGTCCTGCAGGTGGTGTCAGAGAATAGGGGGAATGCCTTGGAATTGCAGGAGGGTTCAGAGGAGCTCTTCTCCCATGAGATGATAACCATGGAACAGGGGCTTCTGCGCTCTTCAACACCGTGCTCTGAAGGTAAGGCTAATTTGCCTATGATAATAAATTTTTCAATGACAATTCAAACATTTAAAACAATTTTATAAATTAATTGTGTTGATAACACCATTGGATAATCAACACCTACAGAGGTGTTTACCAGGCGTGCCACTTCCACTCTCACCACAAACAAGAAACACAATCCTATGTTGCATAGACGTTCTAAGGCTAGGATCTGATGAAGCACACATAACCCTGGTTGTTTGTTGTGTTGGTTGGAAGTGTCACGGAGAATTCCCTGGAAAACATCTGTGCTCTCTTGACGGTTGCAGAATTAGCTAAAATTATTGGGTTGTGATTGTCACCCATCATTTCTGCAGAAATATGGATACTGTCAAGCTATCTTTTCTTCTTTCTAAACAGTTGTCAACCATGAACACCCACCGATGACAGCGCAGATTTCTGACCCAGATGTGACAATTGACGGTCTTGATGGCAGTGGTAAGACTGTTCCATGGAATGATCAATGTTGGTTTCAGTATCTGAATAGATGTGCGTGACATGCTCCATCTCATCTGGGCCAATGTGACAAGTCCACAGTGGTATTGTATTCATTAAAGTAACAAGTTTAAAAGCACATGTTAGAATTTTTGCTATAACCACACTATGGTTATGGTTTATGATACACACCCAGGGTGTGGTTTGCATCACAAAGTGTTTTATTTAGACCTTTGATGCATGAGGTGCACATTAATCAAAGATGGAGAGCGGCAAAAATTTCTACTATATGTAAAAACGAAGAATTTTTTTTTAAAATATACTTTAAATTAACCCGGCCATCCTATGCATTGCTACAGGAAGAAGCCTATCTCCAGCCGGCTGTGACGGTGATCAGGCTGATAAAGAAAATGCTGCTCCTGATGCCAGAGATGGTGCGTATCGGGGTCATTTGCAAAAGAAAATTGCAAGTTGCACAGTCATTTCGCAGAACCCTGTGGAAAAAGAGGTGTTGCAGTTCCGACACTTGCCACGCGAGGAGCATGCATCAGCAGTTTAAAGGGAACAAAAACAAAATTTGTTTTCTTGGAAACATGTGAAGAGATATGTTGTACAAGCACCGTGCATATGACTTAACAACTGGTGCTGCCTGCGGCAGGACATGCCACATGTGGACTTGAAAATCTCATTTCTGCAGAGAGATAAGTTGGAATATTTTTAAAACGTATAAGCACTGTGTGTTCATGTCCACATCATAATCCACTGTCATAGGGTGAAAAAAGTGAGCAAAGTTTAGAGTTCCTGACTGAGAATTCTGAGTGGCGCAAATATGTACCATGGTTCTTAAGATGGCGACTAGAGATCAACTTCCAATTTATTTGAGACATCCACGGTGTTTCAGTATGATTGAACATGACATGAGGGAACTGTTGCGAAGGAACGAACACGGGGGCCAAAACAGTGATTTGGTGACTTAGCGAGCATGTCCGGTGTGCCGAGTGGTGTGTTAGACCGTTGTTCCTTTTTTTCCTTTTTTAACATTACAAGTATAAAAATCTGTTCCTCTCCCTCTCTTAGGATCCAATATGAGATCTGCTGCGGAGCTGTCTCCTGGAACGAGGCTTGCCAACATCAGAAACCGTCGTAGAAGAACGGCTGGACTATATAGTGTTGCAGAATCTATGATGGCCCAGTCTTCCGAGGAACACAAGGCAGAGTTGGAGGAGAGACGGAAAGAGCAGCAGGAGGCCAGACTGTGGCATAGTGAGTTTATGCAGGATAATAGGCAGGAGAGACTCGTGTTACAGGAGACTTTTACTCAGCATTTGGAGCTTCTCAGATGTGCGGTGACCGCTCTAAACAACATGGGAGAGGCTGTACTTCATCAGCGGGATACACCGAGAGCGGTTTCTGCAGCACCAGAACCGCATGTAATATCCACACATCAAGATAGAGCGGGGCATCCCAAACGTTCCTGTGTTGGCAAGGCAAGGGACCGTCTAACAATGTAGCTGGATGTTTTGTGACACACTTTGAATACCTGCTGCAGAGAGCATGCATGTAACTTTAGGGAAAAAGTGTTTTTGAGAGTTAATTTTACCAATTTCTCAGTTGGATAGACAGTTCACAGAAAAAAAACCTTTTTATTAACAAACATCAGAACATGAACATTCAATAAAGAACTATTCATAACAATATAACTTTAATTTTATAAACTCTGTACTGGGGCCTATGTGGGATGATAACTGTTCTTTCCTAGGGTTCCTGTCGTCTTTGGACGGTGTCTGCTGGGCGAGTCTTCTCTCTGGCACCCCTCTCCAGTAGCCGCAGCCGCCTGCTGTTACGTGCCATTGCCTTTTCTAAGCGAGTAACTCTCGCTTCTATCTTGTTCACTATGGAAAAGAGAAATAATGTGTTTAGCCATTTTATCAGAAAAATTAATTAGTTCTCAGAGAAAGTGGTGTCCTGAAGTAGGCGGTCTCTATGATGCAATTCTTTAGTGGCACCACGAAAAAAGGGGTTTGGCAGTCTGTGAGAGAATTAATGGGAAAACCACAGGATGTCAATCAAGAGGATCAGTCTTTCTATCCCATAAACAGTCCTGCACATAACAACACATTTGGGCAATCTACAGGAACAAGGTGAATTTGATAAAATATTGTGTGATCACAGGTGTTGTGTAGTTGGACTTACTGGTGTTCATGATGCGCAGCTCCATCCCAGCGATGGTAGCACACACATCCTCGGACTCTTCGGGTGCATTTGCAGTGCCGGTAATGTGCCCACTTGTGCTAGGAGCTTCCCCTTCTGTGATCTCTCCTGAGGTCTCCTGTGCTCCTGTGGCCGCTGTCAACCAGGAGAATAAAAATAATTTTTTTTGAGATGAGTGCCCCTGTTGATTGAGGGATAAATGTCCAGTAGTTATGCAAATTTTGCAGGACAGATCACCACTGTTGGGTTCAAATTTTTGGCCACAGTTCACGGTGTCATAATGTCTCATACACTGGGCGACATTTCAAACCCAATTATCAAACATGGACTACGAAACATGGGCAATGGGCAGTCAGAATTCATGAATGCCGAGGGTACATGGAAAAGATATACTCGTGGGCTGGATGCATGGCAAGATGTGGGGACACTCCTGAGAACAATTTAACGTTACTCACAATTTGAGCAATGTAAGAGATGTGTTTACTGAAGGACCAGTTTGCACTCATACCTCCTGATCCACATTCAGTCACCGCCAGCTGTTCCTGCTGCGGTGAGCCTCCAGAAGCCTGTTGATGTTCTCCTGCAACTGAGGGGTCACGCACACTCCCCCCGGCAACTGGCTGCCTCTCTCTTCCTCGGCTAAGAGCTGCATGGAGAGAGAGAACAGGCATGTTGACCTCCATTTCTACCTAAGCCATTTCTGGCCACTGAGTGGCTCTACAGAATGTGCGTTTCCCTAAATTCTCACAAATTGGCCACCACTTGTCACCCACAGATGACCCAGCCAGAAAAAAAAATGCACTCCTGGAACTATTTTTCAATTGAAATGTTAGGAATTTCAAATTGCATCCAATGTTCACACAAAGGATGGCATGTCTCGTTGGTGTCCCTTTTTTTTTTACAGGCAGAGATTCCATGCAATTGGCAGCATACAACAGTGGTGGTGAAAAGTTGGACTGGGCCATACTTTGCTGTGTGCTCTCAATCCACAAGGGTCCTAAGAACAGTAATATTTTTTGTAAAACAATACCAGCCATTCAAGCCCACCTGACCAATCGTTGTGTAAACATGGCACGTTTAGTGATTAGACACATTGCGTTCCTGGAACTTGGAGAAGTGCCACAAATGAGGGATCACATCAGGGAAGTCATCCCTTCCTACCCGTTAAAGGGAAGGATGCTCATGCTCTTGTGTGTGGGGAAATTATCATTACACAGATGTTCCGAACTGTCCTCTCCCACTTGATCTCGCCTCATTAAGAAAAGGTGACATGCAAGCTATCATCCGTGAACGCCTCTCCATTTCAGAGACATCTGATATGGAGACCGTTCAGGTGTGAAAGCTTACAGGAAGGAGAACAACTTTTGCACGCTTCTCTGTTATTTTTTCTCATATTACGAACATTTCACACCAAAAATAAAAAAATTGTAAATTAATTGACTCACACGCATGGCGACGGTCCCTCCAACTTGGGCGCCCAGCTTTCTCCCACATCCTCATCATGGAGGCAAAGTAAGGTGGTTTTCCGCTTTGCCTAGGGATGCCTTGCCATGCCTCCAAGGCCTCAAAGAACGAGGACTTCACCCGTTTAAACTTAGAACGGCATTGCTCCGTTGTTCTGGGGAAGCCTCGCTCTGTCATTTTCCTTGCTGCCACTCTGAAAATAAGCTTTGTGGGGAGATGAGTGCTTGTCATCAGACGGGTAGCTTTCCCTGACTGAAGAAGCACCGAGAGAAGGGTCTCAACTTCATCATCCTTCCAAAACGCACCCCTTCGGGCAGCCATTTTATCTGGTTATAAATCGGCCTATCGGAAAAGAGCGGGACCGTTACTGAGCATGCTCCAGAAATAGTCAAAAAGGACGGAGGCCGCAGATCGCTACACGTCATCTCCCTCACATTAAGAGCTCGCATAAGAGACCATACAAGAGATTGCATGCTCAATCTATGATTATTCGCAAACGTGCAATTGTGGGGGTGGTTTAGAGTGCTTTCAGGAAGAATACTATGTGCACACATGTCAAGGAAACCCCTCTCTGCCTCTTTTTCACGCACGTTTAAAATGAGTACATTGAACGAAGAGATCCTCTGCTATTCCCCCACCCCCTGAGTAGCCGTTGTCTCTTACAAATCACAGGAGAAGTGATTTTGGAGGGGCAGTCATGTATCTGAACAAAATACAACATCAATACCCAGTGTGTTGTTTTTGGGCAATAACATCGGGCGCGAACGGGGACAGAGAATTTCCTCTGCATATGAACTCTTCCCTGCACTTGTGAAATAGAAGGTTTTTAAAAAGCTATAGATGCTTTTGTGTGTGGGGGGAACGGACAGAATAATACTCTGGAACGGCCAGTCAGTGGGGGAGGCGGAAAGATTGTGGCAAATTTATTTGTATCGATTAAGTCGCAGGCGGATGTAAATGGAAATCTTTTCTGTGGAGGGACTGTGGAAGAAAAGGACAACATCAATTCAGAGAGCATAAGCATGAGATTACTGCACCCTGGTTGTCAGTTAACTGTAGGGGTATCCTCTCCATCACCATTGAGAGATCACCACTTAAAGGGGACGTTGGTGATGCAAACTTTGAGCAGTGCAGCCACAAACAGTGCATGTGTTAATAGGTCATGGAGGAGGTGGCAATAGGTGGTTGTCGCTGATGTTGTATACCCTGGACAAACTGTAAACCCACAAGTTTCATAGGCCGCCATATGAATGGCTGTCTTTGCAAACCTGTGTGACTCTAAACTTGTTTATGCTCGGAATCAAAACATTTGCTGTCATCTACAGTGTGGTGCAAACTGATCTACACACTGAGGCACTATCCGAACATTTTGACATGCATTGTTATAATGTTTTTGGAGCTGATAATTCAGGGACATCGATATGGTGATTTACCAACGTGTAAAACCTATCTTGCAATTTCAAGTGAGAAACCCACACATCGCTATTTCCTGAGCCATTCGTTTCACCACAGGACAACCAACCTCCAGGATTAATTAAAACGAAAGATGCATAGACCACAAAGACATTTATTAAATCAGGGTGGACGGGAGGAAGCTGTGCACAAAAATAATTTGGAAATTATCTGTGTTAAGAGTGACAACGATGATCAAGAACTATTGACAAAGTCCGACACCCAAAAAAAAAACACCAACTGCATAGAAAAGGGGTGATCACAGAGGGCTCCTTATAACTGTCAGTTTGGATCACCTGATGAAATGAGTCATTGCCTTGCGTTGACATACATGAATTCTGCAAGAGCATCTCTGACCGCCTTCCCCTCTTCGAGATGATCACGGTCATTCTCCAGTCCTTCCTCCTCCTCCTGTGGCACTGGAACATGTCTTAGATCACCGTTTTCACATGAAACTGGGTGTCCCCTGGCCTCACAGATGTTGTGCAGTATAACGCACGCTGACACCACAGTCACCACATTTTCTTCTCTGCAGTTTAAACGTGCTGCCAGACACCTCCATCTCGATTTCAAACGGCCAAAACAGCGTTCCACCGTGTTTCTAGCTCGGCATAGCACTTTGTCAAAATGTCGGTGCGCTGCTGAACCTGCGGAAGTCCCATAAGGTTTCATGAGCCACCTTCGAAGCGGGTATGCACCGTCGGAAATAATAATTGGTGGAACAGAGATGCCTTGCAAATTCAAAGTGGGGTTTCCAGGAATGAATGCTCCCGCATCCATTGCTGCACATAGATGTGAGTTTCTGAAGACAAAGGCATCGTGGTTGCGTCCACTCCACCCTATCTCGACATCCACAAAGCGCCCACGATGATCCACGGTCCCCTGAAGCAGTATTGACGAGAATTTTTTCCTATTGACATACTCCTCGGATCTGCCTCCAGGGGTACATATTGGGATGTGTGAGCCATCGACTGCGCCCACGCAGTGTGGAAAACCCATGGCAGCAAAGCCATCCATTATCTGTATGGAAGAAGGGAAAGATCGCTGTCAACCAATAACCATTTTAATGCACGGTTTGCGAACAATTTACAACCAAGTTGAATCACAGTGCCAGATAAACGTCCCGCACATTTCGCGCTGCATTTGGTATTATTATTTAGCGCCATATCGTTATTGTAAACTATAAAAAAAACCCACAGAAAGCAATTGGAGACTTACCTGTCCCACTTCTCCACCCAGGGAAACTGCTCTGGATAGCATCTCCAACTCCAAGGCATAGCACACCTCCAACACTATTGTGCCGATTGTGGAGAGTCCGAGGCCGAACTGGTCACGTACCAGTCGGTAGGCTATCCCATTCGCAAGACACCATAGTGCCACGGCGAGTCGCTTCTCCACTGGAACAGGGCTGCGCATAGTGGTTTCTTGACGCTGCAGACGAGGTCGGAGAACATCGACAATCTCATGGAACGTGGAACGGGACATGCGAAATCCTTCAATCCAATGGTGGTCTTCCCAGTTGTCAAGGACAATCTTGTCCCACCAGTCCCAACTTCTGGGGAAGACCCAGTAAGCCCTGGACTGATGTTGCTGTGCCAAGGTGTACCACCTCAGTCTGAGCCGCTGCCTTCGTTGAAATCTGCGCCGGTCATTCCGTTTTTGTCTCTGCCGGAGACTGTCCAGGAACATGAAATAAGTTCTGCGCCGTCTGGAGGCATGCCTGAGATAGGCCCAGTAAATGTTCATTGTGCTCTGGATGAGGTGCAGAACCAGTTTTGCCGCCGCTATCATTATTGCCGCATGTGGAGTCATTTCTCTCACACTTTCGATAGTTTGGTTCTCCAAACGACGGCTCTCTCAAGTGGAAAAAGGATTTTAATCAATTTAAATGCAGCAGCACGGCAATCCACCAATGAAAGTTGGGGAAGAAAAGGCGGGATAACAGGCAACACAAACTTTGAAATCTGGGGCCGCCCAATGTTTTGTTATAGAGACTGATCAGTATATCGTTATACTTGTATCACAAAACAAAAAAAAAGTTCCGGGACATGTGACGGTGGAAGCTGCCACGTGACCCGTTCGGGTAAATGTGGCGCGATTAAGAATGGCGTGGGGACAGAAAGAGCCGGGAACATAGCGGGATAAACGGAAGGGTTGGCTGCCATGTGTACAAACCCGCGAAAATACGGAAGGGGAAAAACCGGCAGAGAAGCGGAAAAATAAGGTAGTGTGGAAACGGCCTAAGTCTGTTTATTTTTATTTATTTATTTTATTAAAACATTTCACTCCATCTTTCCTTATGGCTCAAGGAGGCTTACAATAGTAGATCAAAAACATTTACAGCTAAAAACCAAATCAAGTAATACATCCGAATCCCTCCCTCTCCTTAACCCCCCCCCTCCAAAGCCCCGGCAGACTGGCAAGCCCTGCAGTGCCCCCCGAAGAGCCATCTCCCAGGGGGGGCCCTCTTGCCTCCTCAGGGGGCCCCTTCCACAGAGCAGGGGGCTTGACGGCAAAGGCCTGGGCTCCGGCTGGCGGCAGAAAGACCGCCTTGAGAGGTGGGATCACCAGCAAATGGCTGCCGACGGACTGCGGTAGGAGCATGGGGGCTTGCGGAAGGAGAGGGTCCTTCAAATACTGGGGTCTCAGGTCACGAAGGACTTTAAAGGTGCTAAGCAGCACCTCGAACTGAGCTTGGAAAAAGACGGGCAACCAATGTATTTGTTTCAAAGCAGGCGATATGTTCCCAGTGGCAACGGTCAGGCTGCTCCGCGCTGGACCAGCTGCAGTTTCCAGGTTGTTTTCAAGGGCAGCCCCACATAGGGCACGTTGCAGTAATCCAGTCATGGGCTTCCAGGGGCATGGAGCAGCACAGCCTGATTGGCTGAGCCTGGGTAACGAGAGAGTTGGCGGGCCGGATGCCGCTGCTTCTCAAAGAGCAAGGCAGGGTCCATGTTTGGGGAGATGCCACATACAGCCACCACAGAGAAGAATTCCCCAGGGACCATTTTATTTATTTATTTATTTATTTATTTATTTATTTATTTATTTTCAATTTATATTCCGCCCTCCCCATATTTCCAGCATGCTCATGGCGGATTTTGTAGGTTACTTGCCCCCCTCCTGTCATCCGCCAAGGCTTTCTGTGCCCTGCACGAAGCAAGCAGGTCGGTCCTTAAACAGGCACAGGCCGGACATTAACAAGGGCCTGAAGATGCAGGAATGTCAGGGGAGCCCTGCTCGATCCGCCCTCCTGGCTCGGAACCCTGTGGCACATCTGGGCTAACCGCTCGCTCCGGAGATGTGCCAAGCAATTGCCTGAGGTGCCGCAGGCAGTGGGGTGGGGGCAGCCCAGCATGCCACCCCCCACACTCTGTCCCAGGAGGCCCAGTAGATGACCGGCAGGGAGACTAGTGCTTCCCTCCCTCCATCGAGGGCACGGGGCAGGGGCCGGCCTGGCCCTCTTCCTCACTTCTTTGTATACTAGCAGAAACAGCCAGTTAGAAGCATTTTCCCAAAGTGCAGTCGGGGCTTTTTTTCAGCTGGAACGCAGGGGAAGTTCTGGCACCTCTTGAAAATGGTCACATGGCTGGTGGCCCCGCCCCCTGATCTCCAGACAGAGGGGAGTTGAGATCACTCTCTGTGCTGCCCTGTGGTGCAGAGGGCAATCTAAATTCCCCTCTGTCTGAAGATCAGGGGGCGGGGCCACCGGCCATGTGACCACTTTTGATGAGGGAAGTTTAAACTTTAAAAAACTCCCCCCTTGTTCCAGCTGACCCAAAGTGACATCGTTGTGTAGTCCTGGGAGCGTGTGTGCACTTTGCCAGCTTGCATGTGGTACCACCTCCCGCCAGGAGTTGCCCCCTGTGCTGGCAACCCACTGAGTTCCACCACCTCTTTTCCCCGAAAAAAAACCCTGTGTGCAGTAATTAATCTTCAGGCAATTAAAGAAAAGACATAGCTTAGAGTTTACTGAGGTAGATTCCATTCACAGCATTTTCTTGTAGAAGACAGAAGAATCTCAGTCTAAAGAGATCCAGAGGAGTTAGCTATGTTAGTCTGCAGTAGCAAAGAGTCCAGTAGCACCTTTAAGACTAACCAACTTTATTTATATGACTCCTGAAAAATTGGCAAGAATGTATAAGGGGGCGAGAAATATATGTTGGAAATGTGCTAAAGAAGAAGGGACATTTTTTCATATGTGGTTGACATGTAAGAAAGCAAAGAGTTTTTGGTTGTAGATACAACCATCGATTCAGAAGATTTTGAAGATTAAACTTCAGCTGAAATCAGAGACTTTTCTGTTGGGAATAATGGACAGCCAGTTGGAAAAAAGTTTTAGAACACTGTTTTTATACTTTATTACAGCAGCAAGAGTACTTTATGCACCAAAATGGAAACCTACAACATTGCCTACAGTGGAGGAATGGTTGACAAAAGTTGTGGAGTTTGCGTTAATGGCAAAACTTACTGCATTAATTAGAGAAAGGACATTAGTTAACTTCTTGACTGAATGGAAACCGTTAATAGACTTTTTGTATGAAATGGATAACAAAGATTTGATGACATCTGGATTTATGGATTAAGAAACAGGAACAATAGAAAAAAGAGGGGTTTTGTGGGACTCTAGAAATGATATATACTTGTTGCGGAGAAAATCGGAACTCAACTTGTAGTATAATTTAGGGGTTTTTTGGTTTTCTTTTTTCTTTCTTTGGTTTTCTTTTTTCTTTATAGATATATGTATTGTTAGTGTGTTATGTTTAGAACTGTGGTTTTTTTCTTGTTCTCTGTGTTTGTTGTTTATTGTGTTGTGGCGTGTAGTTTATCGTTTAAATAAAGAAAATTTTTAATACAAAGACTAATCAAATTTATTGAAGCATAAACTTTTGAGAGCCACAGCTGCATCTGACGAAGAGAGCTGTGGCTCTGGAAAGCTTATGCTACAATAAAGTTGGTTAGTCTAAAGAGAACTTCCTCTGTTTGACATGGCCAAGTGGTTGGCATCACGTTTGCAAGCAGGTGTGTTGGTGAGACCTTCATGGCAGGAGCGCTAGAAGGGTGCACCCTCCTCTTTGGAAGGGCATGAGGCAAGAGGAAGAGACTTTCTCCAGGGAGACAGGAAGAGAGGCGGAGCCCACCTTAGACCAAGAGAGGTATCTTGCTAATAAGGAAGACATCCCATACCCAGAGACACGTGCTGCGCCCACCAACGTCCATGTGGCGTGTAAGGAGAGGAGGCGTTGCCTCTGCGCCTGGCCTCGTGCTTCCTCCAGCACTGCAATGTCCTTTCTGAGATACGGTGACCAGAATGTCACACAGTATTATAATATTGGCTGTTCTATTCTTAGCCCTTTCCCCAATAATTCCCCGCACAGACTTTGCCTCTTTCACTGCGGAGGCACCCTGGCTTGGCACTTCCCCTTGAGCTCTCCACTGCAACCCCCAGGTCTCCTTCCTTCTCAGTCTTCGCAAGTTCTGACTCCATTCGCATATCCTTGAAGTCAGGTGGATTTTTGCTTCAAAGGGCATCACCTTCTGCTTATCAACACGGACATTTGCCGCATTGATGCCCACTTGCTCTGTTTCGAAAGGGCATCCTGGGGCCCGTCACAATCTGATTTGGGCTTCCCCGTCTGGAATACTTTGATGTCACCTGCAAACTTGGCCACTGCGCAGCTCACCTCCCCCACTCCCCCACCCAGATCATTCATAAAATATACTAAATAACTCCAGCCCCCAAACTCCAGCCCTCGAGGGACTCCGCTGCTGACTTCCCTCCCTCGGTTGTGAGAACTCTCCCTTTCTTCCCACTCTTTGCCTCCCGTCATTTGGCCAACCTTTCCTCCCTGAGAGGGCCGCCCTCTTCTCCTGGGGCCCCTCCGTTTCCTCTGCAGTCTGTGGCGAGGCCTCTGGCCCACAGCCCCGAGGCCGCCTGGCCCCCCTTGCCCAGGGGCTTGCCTGTGAGCCCGGGAGGCAGGCCTTCCCTGGCTTTCTCTCCGCAGGCGTTCGGCTTCCACATGCTTAATTAATAATGTTCCCTTTATTAACCAGTTCTGCTCATTACCTGGAGCGGATGTTCGCCTAACCGGCCCGTATCCCGCCTCGGCCCCCGTCTGGACACTGGCCTGGCGTTTGCCACTTTCTAGCCGTCCAGCACGGAGGCCGCTTTTCGCAGCGAGGCAGGCGGACGGGGCAGCAGCTCGACGGCGCCACCTTCGCGTCCCTTCGGGGCCCTCTGCAGGCGGAGGCGGCTTCTTCGGTTCTAGTGCGATGCCGAGTGGCTCTAGAGTAGACCTTCGCCTCTCCCGAGCTGGATGCGGCCCCTGCCCGCCAGGGACGGGGCGCCGAGCAGCCCTTCCGTCCTCGCTCCCCTCCCGGGGGCGCCTGTCTTTCCCCGCTGGGCTGGGCGGCCACGGAGGCGCCAGGGGCTCCCCCAGCCCCGCACCCCGGGCAGCGTCGGGACAGGCAGGGGGGCTGCCGGGAGGCCCCGCTCCGGGGTCCGCGCGCAGCAGCCCTCTCCCCCCGCACAGCCCCGGCCGGGAGGCTCCCGGGACAGCCGGCGGAGGCGCGTCTTGCTCGGAGCCCACAAGCCACGGGGGGAAGAAGCCAAGCCCCGGCCCGCCCCCAGCCCCCCAGCCCCAGCCGCTCGGCAAGGCCGGGCCTCTTCAGCCATCAGTGCCCTGCGGGGAGCTGGCACAGCCTCTCGAGCTGATTAGGGCTGATTACCAGCCGACCCCCCACCAGCCTCAGGAGCGGGGCGGGCGGGAGGGGCGGGAGGAGCGCCCCCTCCTTCCCCGCCCCCGCCCCCTGCCTGCCTCCAGCTCCCGGGCAGCCCTCGGCTCGGGCGAACCCCTTCCTTGGCCAGTCTCCAGCTCTCCACCCCACCTATACGCAGGCCTGCATTCTGTCTCTGCAAGACGTGCCAACCTCCAGGCGGAGCCTGGAGATCCCCCGGAATCACAACTGATCTCCAGGCTACAGGTACCAGTTCCCCTGGAGAGAATGGGTGCTTTGGAGGGTGGACTCGAGGGCATTAGGCCATGCTGAGGTCCCCCCTCCCCCCTCCCCAAACCCCACCCTTTCCAGGCTCCATCCCAAATCTCCAGGAATTTCCCAACTCAGAGTTGGCAACCCTATTTCTGGCTCATGGCTGTTGGGATAGACTCCTGCCTTCCATTGGGCCACAGGAAGAGCCTTTCCGGCATCCACACACCCATCCCCAAGGCACAAATGGGGGTAGGTGGGCCGGATCCAGCCAGCTCTGCCTCCGCTCTGTCTGGGAATGCAGAAGCATTTGGTAGCAGCCTCCAGATGCTGAGCCCCCCCACCCCAGGGCAGAGCCCCAAGCTTGGGAGAGAACGTCCCTGGGGGACCATCAGCTGCCCTCCCACGGCCTCTCCTGCCCGCCCTGTGCCTCTGGAGGAGCCCCTGGGGCTGCAGCCCCCTCTCCACGTAAGCTCCTTCCCCCGTTGCTGACTCTTCTCCTCCCCCCCCCCTTTGGGGAGGCAGTTGCTCTGCCAGAGATGCCAGGGTGGCAAGGGTCCTTCCACACTGGCTCCCTGCCTGGCGTGGCCCTCCTGCTCGAGAGCGCCCTCTTGGCATTCCCCGGGGGGGGGGGCTCCACTTCCAGTGGGTCGTTTGCTGCAAGGTGACTTCTGTTTCATCAAGGTAAGGTTTGATTGGGGTAGCTGCTGCCTGCCCCACATGTGCCAAGGGCTGTAGGAGGAACCACAAATAGTGGTGGGCAGGGGGTGGCCTAGAGCTCTCTCTGGGCTCGTGGGGAGGACCCATAGCTCAGTAGGGCAAGATGCCCCTGACTGGCATGCAGAAGTTCCCATGTTCAGCCCCCAGCAGCTCCAGGCAGCCAACCGGGGGTAGGACTCGGGGCGGGCGGGGGCTTCTAAAAAAACCGCTTCCTTTGTGTCTGGAAGATGTTCCATGCTGTGGAGGTGCCTCCTTGCCAGCTCCAGCCAGGCCACCTGCCCCTCCGCTGCCTGCAGGGGTTCCCTTTCTTCCATGCTCCCTGTCCCTTAGGCCTCATTTTCTAGTGCAGGACTTCCCATCTCTCTTTTCAGCTTAAAGGAAGGGAAGAAAAGCGGCAAGAGCCGGGAATCGGCGGTTCCTGCCGCAGGAAAATGATCCGGACTCAGTGGCTGGGCTGTAGGACACGTATTGTAGGCGTGTCTGACCTCCAGGCTTCTGCCAAGGAAAAGGAATCTGAATTCTTCCAGCATCACCTGGAAGCCCACCCCACTCGCCCCCCCCACTCGCCCCCCCCCCCGGCTCCCCTGCTCTGTGTGGCTGGTTTGATGCCTCAACCGCCTGTCTTAGTCTTAGGAAAGAGACGTGCCAAGGCAGTTTTTAATAGAGATGAATCCACAATGACTTCTGCAGTGTCAGCGGCCGGGAGTGACAGCGAGCTGGCTGTCTGGGAGCCAACCCAGCCCTTCTTTGCACTAACGCTCGGCTTTAATTAAAATTGATAATTGTCATCTCACTTCCTTTTGCAACCAGATCAGAGGGACAAGACGGGCGAGCGGAGGGGGCTGCCAACGTGCCGCCCTGCCTTTGTTCCGCCGTTCGTGCAAAGTTTTAATTTCATCCCAGCGAGAGATTCAGGCCAGGGAAATCCTTCCAGATGCCATTGTGGGAAGGGACCCCTGGAGCCCCCCTCCCCCCATCTCCTCTCCTGGGGCAACACGCCTGGTCCTCCGGGGCTGGGCCGGGCCACTGCCAGCTCTCTGCCCAGGGGCACCTCTGCTCTGCTTTGGGTGGGCCTGGGGTGACTCTGCCCTGGGGCCTCTTGCAGACTCCCGGGGGGGGTGGCTTTAGCAGCGCTTAATCCTGCTCTCCTTTAGGACATTCTCCCCTGAGTGCCAAGCCTTTCCTGGCCCTCCTTTCCAGGGGGGTGTCAGTGGCCCCCCTCCTCCCAAGCAGGCTCAGGCTTCTCTCTTTCTTGGATGTTGTGCCATCTGCGTGGAACAGCTTCGTGGCCAGCCAAGTGATGCCCCCAACAGGCCTGGCGGGGGGCTTCACAGTATGCCCAGTTGAAGAGGCCCCAGAGCACCCCCCCAAACAAGCAGGGGTTTGTAGCCCTTTGGCTGCATTTAGAGGCCTGCTTGCTTTTTGCCCGGGCATCCATCCAGGTCCCTGCCTGCCGGCTCTGCCTCCGCCTGGGGCTGCAGACAGCGGAGCTGGGCTGGGTCAGGACTCGTCGGCAGCCCAGGCCACTGCAGAGCGCCTGTGCTCCAGGGGCAGGCTGCTATTTTCTTTCTTTCTTTCTTTCTTTCTTTCTTTCTTTCTTTCTTTCTTTCTTTCTTTCTTTCTTTCTTTCTTTCTTTCTTTCTTTCTTTCTTTCTTTCTTTCTTTCTTTCTTTCTTTCTTTCTTTCTTTCTTTCTTTCTTTCTTTCTCAGCTTTGTATCCCACTTTCCTCCCTAACCGGGACCAAAGTCCTCACGCCGCTCTCCCCTCCTCCACCTTTAACCTCACAAGAGCCCCCTGAGAGATCAGTCTGGCCGAGAGCGACTGAGGGGCGGGCCGGCAGGCTTCCAGCACAGAGCAGCAGCTTGAGCCCAGTTGCCCCAGGGCCAAGTCCAACAGGCCAGTGAGCTTTAATCCCCGGTATAGAGGGGCTGATTGCAGGAAGGAATTGAACTTTGAACATGCTCTGAGGCACTCTCACATCTCTGAAACCTCTCCCCAGGAGCCAAGGCTGTCCCAGGGCCGGGGGGAAGGCTCTGGTGTTTGGGCCTCTTCAGCCTCAGCACAAAAGAAGCCCCAGGGTCAGGCCTGGGCACTGACGCTCCTGCGGCACAGCCGTCACTACATCCTGCAAGGAGGTGCAGCTGACGACGGCTGAGGCTGGAGGAGCAGGCTGAGCCCAAAGCCAGGGCGTCCCTCCAGCCCCTGCACAGCCGGAAGACGCCTCCGCCCTCCTTGTTGGAGACAACTCGCTGGCCTGAGGGCTGGGGAGATGCGCCCCCATCACAGAGAGATGCGGTGCCTCCATCATGCCCAACTGAAGTGTTCGCCTAGGAAGGCCTCCTGAGAGCCAACTGGCTGCCCACCCACCGGGCGACGAGGATGGGCTTCAGCCTGCGGGGATGTGCTGCTGACCCCGCGCTCCTCTGCCTGCTTGCTGACCCTGCCCTTGGTTTGGCAGTTTGCTGGTGCCAGGAGGAGTGGAAGAGGCACAGCTCAGGTCCCTCGGCAGCCACACGTGGGGTGGCAAGGAGGGGAGCTTGTGAGTTGCCCTCTGGCCAGCAGCCAGGAACGCCAGAGCCCCACTCAGCACCGGCCAAGCGGCAGGAAGTCCAGAAAGGCCTCCGGGAAATGACTCCGCCCAGAGGACACCCCACCAGGGGCGTCTGGGGGTTGCAGGCCGCGCCGTGCCTGAACTCCAGCAGGAGCAACGCCCCAGGAGGCAAGCAAGGGGGCCAGTCCCCAGAGATCAGCCTCGGAGAATTCAAAGCAGGAATGAATAAAATAATACGTGTGTTCCGCTCAAGCTTTCAGGCTGAGCAAGGGAGCAAAAAAAAGGCCTTTCCCCTAATCTAGGTACTTTTCAAGTGATGTGGTTTGAAAAGTTTGGTGTAGTGGTTAGGAGCGTGTGGACTCTCATCTGGAGAGCCGGGTTTGATTCCCCGCTCCTCCGCTTGAAGCCAGCTGGGTGACCTTGGGTCAGTCACAGCTCTCTCAGAGCTCTCTCAGCCCCACCCACCCCACAGGGTGTTGTTGTTATGGGGATAATAATGACATACTTTGTAAACTGCCCTGAGTGGGCATCAAGTTGTCCTGAAGGGCGGTCTATGAATCGAATGTTGCTGTTGCTGCTGTTGTTAATGTGGACAGGCTGGCTTTTCCTGAAGCTGCACTCCTTTGAAGTTGTCCTTCAGCTGAGATCTCCTGGACAGGCCTTCTCTCCACTGCCCCAGTCCCAAGGCCGAAGCTGGTTCCGCATGGCTTGGGGACCCCTGGTCAGGAGCCACAGGAGAGAGCGAGAGGGGCTCTTCCTCCTCCCCTGAAAATGGACCGTCTCTCCTTCCTGTGGGTCATTTGGATCTTCCTGCCCCACAGGGAAGACTTTTCTTCCAAGCCATTTGGCCCTTACAGTCCCTGTCGCTTTGGGGGGGTGACCTGGCAGTGGGGGTGGGGAGAGATAGTCAGTGGTAAGTAACTGGTGGTACTTCCTCCTCCTCTCTGCCAGTTACTAGTCTGTAGTGGGGCTCCTCTAAATGGACAGAGAACCGTTACAAAAACTGAAATCTCGGGGCGAACTCTTGGCTGGAGGGCCTTCTGGGAGCTGCTGTAGCATCGTGGTTAGGTGGTTGGGTTGCAAGCCAGCACTCTGCTAGCTGGAATCCCACTCCTGCCTTGTGCTCAGCCCAGAATCCCCAGCTGTACTGTGGGGAGAATAATAATACCGAGTTGGCACTCATCTGGCCAGAAGAGCAGTAAAAAAGCATGCGGTTGTTATTCTCCCCACCCGGACTCCAAGACCTGTGGCTCTTCACCACCTAGCGGCACAGGCCCCTGCCTGACCCCCCCTTCCCCCGTTGCCTCTCTGGACGGGATGACCAGGGGTTCTGGGGGCAGAGACTCCACCACCAGCTGGCCCCAGAGGAGGCAGCCCTCCTGGGCGGAAGAACGCAGCTTGTTCCATGCTGCTTAAGAGGTGGTGGAGCAGCAGAGACACTCCTGGCCCAGGGGACCCGACCTCCGTGTGTTGAGTGGCTCCGTCACTCAAGTGTGGGAGGGGGAAAGGGGGGGCTGTGCCTCTCCCCTGGGACTCTGCCCTAGGGCTTGGGTGGGAGGAGGCGCTGACGGCTGGGGGTCGCCTCCTCCTGCTTCTTCCCTTGGCCAGAAAGCCAGGCTCACCTGGGAAGCCATCTTGAGCCTGGCTGGAGGAGAAGGGGGCTGCGCCTCTCCCCTGGCAGGGCCCTCCCTCCTGCCGGATGGGCTGCTTAGAGATGCCGAGCGGATTCCTTCCTCGGAGAGCCGCTGGCTCCTGTCAGGGCAGAGCGGGAAATGTCAGGCACTGCTGCAGGCTGACCGTGCAGAGTGGCAGATGGCCAATGATGGATTTGTCACTTTGGATTGGGAGGGTTTTTAAATATTCAGCAGGAGCGGAAATGACAGCTCTGCTTATGGTGGCAAGCAAGAAGCCTCACTCGCCAACTCCCCTGGGGCAGGATGATGGGGGGGAGGGACCAGGGGCCTGGGGGCCTCTCTGCAATGCAGTCTGCTGGCGGCACCCCTGCTGGCACAGACACCCCCTCGCCACACAGTTATGTGCCCCCTGCCCATCCTTGCCCATGATGAGTTGCTGCTCAAGCAAGCCCCTTCTTTGCCCTTCTCTCGCCTGCACCATGCCAGGACTATGCTGCCCCAGCTCCCTCTGCCCATTTCTGCCACTCTCTGGCCTGGAGGGGCTCAGACAGGGGAGATCTTGTCTTGTGAGCAGGGCAGAATGGAGGACCGACCGGTACTCCCGGGCGTCATTGCCTGGCCGAGCTGAGTCAGCCGCTTGGTGGGCTTGCTCCACTGAGAAGAAACAGGTCTTGGCAGTGACCAGTGCCTGACCCAGACACACTGCCTGGAGGGGGAATCAGAGGCACCCAGGCACACAAGGCGCACCCCCCCCCAGCCCTGGCCAGTGACCTCCAGCCAGAGAAGGAAGGGGTGCACCAGGGCTTGCTGCCTGCCAGGAAGAAGCATGCCCCCCCCCAAATATGAAGGTAGTCTTGCTAAGGGGAGGCAGCGGAGATGCTCCCAGAATGCTTCAAGGACCTCTGCCACTCTCGGGAGGGGACCAGAAGGTAGCAGTGAAGATGAGCAGGGTGGGCCGCTTCTGAGCAGGCCTGGCTCCAGTGCAGTAGATTCTCTTTCGGGTAGGAGAGGCCGAGGCCGAAGACCCAAGCCCAGCCGCCTCCTCCTCCACAGTCCTTGATTGGCTCCCCTGTCTCTTTGTCGGGTGCAAAGCCTGCTGCCGCTGCTGGGCATTTATGTCCGAATACGATTCTGTCAAACTGTGTTAACGGTGGCAGCCGGAGCTTGTGGGCTAAGCAGGTGCTCCCACCCCAAAGACTCGGACCAGCACTGCTGACGGGGGGGTTGGCCTGCCGGAGAGTCTGGCTGGGGGGGTGTCAGCAGGTCCCCAGGCTTGGAGTCCACTGCGGCTACTTTGGCATCCGAGACTGGGGCAGAAACTACGCGGGGACTTCCTAGGGGTTTCCACACAGCCACAACTCTCTGCCGCAAACTCATCGCTGGTTTGGATGTGGAGGCAATTGCTTTGGCAAAGGGACTTCTGCGTGAGGAATGGCACTGCACACTTTCCTCTGCCTCTTCTCTAGAGTGAACGCACGTACCACATGCATGTGTGTGCATGCACCTGGGTGTGTAAGAAAAAACCAGTGCGCATTTGCTTTACAAATGAAGCCAGGGACTGGACCAGTTCCCAGATGGATGTGGGGTTTCAGTCACACAGTGAGCTGTACATGTGTTGAATTTAACATGAAAATTACTCTCAACATGTGCCTAGAGAAAAATTAAGAACGTGGCTGTTCACAGGCTCAGCATTAGGTCTGTGTGGGAGGGCGGGAGGGGGGAGGGGGGAGGGAGTCCATGTGATGTGTGTGGCACTGCCCCCTCCTGACTGGGGTGAGCTGTAAGAGATGGAGGGGGGCAAACCCAGACTTTGGCGTGGGCTTTGACCATCACTAGAGTTATGATGGTGGGTGCCTGCTCATGCATTTCTTTTTCTAGTTTTTCTGCAGCATGACTCTTTGTTCTGCAGGTCCACGCTTCCACTTGATGCCTCAAGAATGTATTTATATCTTTGGCAAATGCCCTCAGTGGGCATCCACAGAGCAAATGGGGGGCTTGTTATTAGTGCGCAGCTTCTGAAATGCTTTGCTTTCCCGTGTTCGCTGACACAGCCTTGAATGCAGGCTCTTCGAGGGCTGGCTCCCTCCTTGCTGTTACATAACTGCTTGTCTGTTATATAACCTCTCTAATCCACAACAAGCCCTTTGGACAGCAGAGGCAAGAACTGCCAGCCACCAAGTACAAGCGGAAGGTCTGTGGACAGGCAGTCAGCAAGACAGGAAGCCCCAAGGACCCCCCACCTCCCAAAGGCCCGAGAGGTCTGATGAGGGTCTGGGGGCACCCCCTACTCTAGTTCTCCTCTTGCTCTCTCAGCCATTGGCTGAGGTTCTGGGATTGTGCGTTTGCAAAACATTTCAGGGAAACTGTGCAAACTGAGAGCCAGTTTAGTGTAGTGGTTACGAGCGTGTGGACTCTAATCTGGAGAGCCGGGTTTGATTCCCCGCTCCTCCACTTGAAGCCAGCTGGGTGTCCTTGGGTCAGTCACAGCTCTCCCAGAGCTCTCTCAGCCCCACCCACCTCACAGGGTGATTGTTGTGGGGATAATTATAACATACTTTGAAAACGGCTCTGAGTGGGCATTAAGTTGTCCTGAAGAGCGGTATATAAATCAAATGTTGTTGTTATTGTTATTGTTATTACCTGCGCATGCTGTGCAAGCGAGTGCCAAGTCCCACAGGAGAGCCCCCCTCCCCCCCCGGCCACTCTCGTTCACACACTTTGTTCTCTTTCTGTTGCTATGGTCAAGGTTGCCGCTGCAGCTGGGAAGGATTTGCCTTGCAGAGCTGATCCGGACACCCCACAACATGCCACGGCCCAGAATGGGCTCCTCGTCTGCCTGGAGAGGAGTGTGACTGTGGGTGGGGGCCAGGTTTCCCAGGGGGCTTCCCGTCCAGCTGGCCAGCGCCATAAGGGCCTGCTCCTGCAAGCTTGCTGCACCCTGCAGTCCAGAGACCCTGCCCTGGGAGCGTCATGCATGGCCCATCTCAAGTGCTCGCCCGCCAGGCACAAAGGCCCCAGAGCCCCCCTGCTGGCTGTGCCTGGAATCTGGTACGCAGAGATGGCCCACCTCTGAGCAAGGCGGCTGTTCTCTTTGGCCCTCGCGGAGGCTTCTGACCATTGACAGAGCTCTTTCTGGGTTGGTCAGCCCCTTTTGAAAAGCCATCTGAGCTAGAGGCCATCACTTGCCATCCATCACTTACTTGAGGAAATTCTCCCCTTCCTTAACCCTTCTGCCAAGTCTCTCCTCAAGCTGGGCCACTTCACTGCTCATCCTTCGTTCCAGATGAATAATATTAACAGCTCCACTTCCAGGAGGGATCCTTGAGGGGTTCTTTTGGGGGGGGGGCTGATCCTTAAGAGTCAGAGGCCCCAACGTCTGAGCCCAGGACGGCTACATCGACTCAGGAGCCCTTGGTGGGGGACACTGGCCAAAGCTTTTGGGAAGCCCAATTGCAGAGCACTCCCTGGATGGTCCATCCATACGTTCGAGGGCCTGAGTCAAGCCCCTGTTCACAGACATCCCAAAGGGCTGCCGCTTCACATATCTGCAGGGAGTCAAGGACAGGCCAGCTCACGTGCTGTGGCTCTGCCATGGCTGAGAAGGTGAGGCAGGCATGGTTCTGGGGACTGCAGCAGAAGAGGGTGCTGGACCCATGGAAGGCCATGGGGAGGGGCTGAGTGTTTGGCATGGGAAGGAGCAGAAGGGCTAACACTGAGGAGGCAGGACTAGGTGGTGCTTGGCTCGGGGAGGGGGGAGGGCGGAGAGGGTCAAGGGCAGCTCCTAGGCTGCCTGCTGGCCAGATTAGGGGTGGGGGTGGGTGTGGCTGGGGGGGTGACTGTGTATTAGAAGACTTTTGCCCTGCCCTTCTCCTGAACCAGCCCACAAGGCAGCTCGTAAAAGGTAAAATATTGGAACATTGGAACAGGGCAACTGGATGTGAAATGTATTCATCTACAGAAACCATCAAAGGCTGCAGAAATCTGTACAGCAGAGCATATATCAAAGGGCAGCATGTCTGGGCATGTGCCACGACCCGACCCAGAGCCGGCTGCAGGCGCAGGGCTCTTCCACTCCCGCCAGAGGCTTCCTGCACCGCAAGGACAGTTCTTAGCCTGCTCTGCAGATGCCGACTCCGTCCCATCCGTCACCAGTGGATACTGTCCCTGTTGAACATCAGCCTTCCTGACTGGTCTCACCTCTCTCTTGTCTGGATTCCGTTTCAGCTCCTTCTGCCTTAGCCGCCTGATGATAGCCTCAAAGCACTGGTCAGAACCGACTTGGTCAAAGCACTGGTCAGAACCGACATCCAGAGGCTTGGATAACGGGATGCAGAGCTGGGCGCCCTCTGCATGTTGATGGCAACTGACTCCAAAGTGTTCCAGACCCCCTTGCTCAGGCGCACCGTAAAGCTGTTGAAGAACACGGGGGGGGGGGCAACCTGGAGCCCCGAAGCACCCGCCCACAAGCCAGGGCCCATCTTCGTGATTCTGCTTCCATGGCAGAAACTCTCCGGGTTCCAGCAGACAAAAAAGGCCAAAACCTCTGAAGAGCTACTCGTCATCGTCACACACCAGTGCCGTAACCCATCCAGGGAACCCCTGAAGGGGCCTAATGCTGAGTCGGCCCGTGGGTCCGCCAAGGTCCGCCTTGTCTGCTCAGACTGGCAAGTGACTCTGTGGCATCTCGGGCAGAGAAGGGCCCTTCAGAGCCCCAGTTCTGGCCCATCTCCTTCTGCCAGTGACCTGGAAGAAGGAGATGGGCCAGTGCGAGAGGGGGGAGAAGCAGGCAGGGAGGCCCCCGCAGGAGGAGTCGGAAGGAGGGCTGCTCAATGAAGCCAGCGCTGCAGGCTGGCCAAAGAAGAAGCCGCCAGCCTGTCCGGGTGGCCTGGGTCGGTTTCTCCAAGTGGCAGTAAATGGCAACCAGAGGTTTACTCCAGTCTCCACCCCTGCAGCTGCTCAGTCAGCCTGGGACTCAGGTGGCCGCCCTTCTTCTCTCCCAGAGCGTTGGTCTGTGCGGAGGGGTGGGGGTGAGCAGGAGAAATCATCGCCAGTTGGCTGGGCGGGAGGGCAAGGCGGCAGGTGGCAGCGCTTCGCTGTAAATTCCGAGGCGATGGCTCTTTGGGGAGCAGGCGGCCGCAGTGGCAGCAGCTGAATCGGCCGAGATGAATGGCCAGGCCTCTGCAGTAAACTCGGGGGCTTACTGGGGACAGCTGTGCCTGTGGCTCAACACTAGAGCCTCTGCTTGGCAGCAGAAGGTCCCGGCGGGTTCAATCCCTGGCACCTCCAGTTCAAAGGACTGGTCAGTGAAAGTCCCATCCTGGCCTGAGACCCCAGAGACCCCCTGCCGGTCAGAGGTGGTGGGCCAGGGCCTGATTCCCTCTGAGGCAGCTTCAGGGGTTCGCATAGCAGAGGCCAGCTGGCCTAGCAGGGAAATCCTGTGGACCAGAAGGTGGCCCACTGCCTGCTGGGCAGCCCCACCCCCAGGCACAAGCCAGTCAGGAAGGATGCTCTGCACCGAGAGAAAACCGCCTGCAACTGGACTGCTCCTATTTGCAAGCAAGCAGGCCCTGGAGCAGCCACACTACAGCTTCCCAGACAGGGAGGGAGGGGCAGTGCCACAGGAGCCTCATGAGGCAGGGAGTCCCACAGTCTTGGCACATGATAACTGAACAAGCCCACATGCCGTTCTCACAGACCGGTGTAACCCTGGGCGCCAAAACGTAACCGTTACTGGAACGCGGGAAAACTCAAGTATAATCTTGACCTGTTGTTTTGAATTGTCTCTTCTGCAGAGGTATGATGGAGTTCAGGCCTGAACTGCAAAGTCCTGAATAAAGCCTTTTCTGTTGGAACCAATGTGTGTTCCCTGGAGAGGGGCTGAGGGATCTGCCTGCCAGGGACTGGCATCCTGTTAGAATGTTGTTGTTATTGTTTATTATTATATTATTTTATTTTTATTTTATTTATTTCAAATTTGTATTCCGCCCTCCCCGCAAGCGGGCTCAGGGCAGATAACAACATATTAAAATACAATTAAAATACAATTAAAAATTCATATTCATTAAAAACAACACATTTAAAACAAGATGATATTTATTTATTTCAATATTATATTGTGTTTATTGTTTATTGATAGTCTGCTTTTCTCACTGAGATTACATACTGCAAGTGAATACAAAATAATAACTAGGACATTCACAGCAAAAATACAACATTCAACAAAAATAACAGACCACTATAGGGTGTGGTAGTCTGTTCCTTTTATACGAGTTGTATCCCTCAGTCCTAATTTTCCGGTTGTGCGTCTCATCCCACCAAGTGCTCCTCTGAGCTCCCTGTGCTTCATGCTGCCTGATGGCAGTCCTAGAATTGCTTCTGTTCTGTTGCCGCATTTCCTCAACTCTGTCTTGGATTCCTGCTAATGCTGCGACTTTGCAGACTTCTGTTTTTGTACCCCAGGGCATTGTTCATGAAAACGTCCTTGAAACTGACTGTACTGATCTCACACTGTGTAATCCGCCTTGAGTCTCAGTGAGAAAGGTGGATTATAAATGACATAAATAATAAATAAATAAAATTAATTCCTGTTAGGTCATAGTTCCCTTCCTGTATTTAGACTTCCAGTTCCTCTTGTGTGTGTCCCATACTCTGCGCATTAGTGCGGAGGCATCGGAATCCGTGGTGCGTGTGCCTGGAGTGCTTCACATTTGTCCTGACGTGCAACTGAGTGAGGGTCTGCACAAATGGCTGCACATGTGCCTCTCCCTGCTCCCCAGGGTCCCACACAGACTCTAAGTGGCCACGAGGCCCACTCAAGTGCAGCAATGGGTGTGCATCAGGGGCCTTCCGGCCCTGGGCTGTGGCACGGCGCTCTTCCCCCTTTCCACAGCCCAATTATAAACGGCCCCAAATCCTGTTGCTCAAAAATACCAACTTCAAACCTCCTGCTTAATTCTCCTGCTTCCTCCTATATTAGTGAACCGTTTTTAGGAGTGGGGGAGGGGCAGGAGGACCGCACAGATTCTTCATCCCGCTGCTGGTACTCCCCCTTGCTTGCTCATGCCCACCCCCACAGAGGGTTTCATGCGCATTAAAAGGGCCACAACAATGCGCGGGGGGGGGGAGCGGGACGCCTCTTTAACTCATCATCACTCAAAAGAAGGTGAAGTCGGAAGAGGGATCCCCTCGCCCACTCGGGCCGCGCACAAAACGCGTGGGGCCTGGGATGCCTTGCATTTTCCACACGTCCTGCGTTGGGCCTGAGCACGCCCCCAGCCCCATCGGCCCCTCTCCACGATGCTTCCAAGTGGAGAACTGAGGACGGGTCAAGACAAAAACTGACAGCACCCCTTGCGGCTTCACTGGCGACGGCAAAGCTGCCTTTGGAAAAAACGGTGCCAGGACCGCATGTTTATGGACGGCAACATCATTTATCATAAAGGTGAAATAATTTTACAGCCAGCTGCGCAGCTGCGCCACGAGCGCCGTGAACAGAGCGGCCCGTGCAAAGACGGAGCAGCCTTCAGGAGGGGGGGGGGGCGCGAAGAGCGGCAGATCTTTCCAGGCGGCGCCCGGGAGCCCGGAGAGGCGGGAGGCCCAGCGGTCCCCCGAGGGCCGCTTCCGCGCGGGATGTTTTCCCTGCAGGGAGCGCAAGAAGCCCCGCCCCGTTCAGCCCATTCGGATGTTCAGGCATGAATTTGCGTTCTTTACAGTCGGCCTTTCTCACTGAGACTCAAGGCAGCCCGCACAGCACAAGTCGAGTACAATCTGCAGGACGGCACTTCTAATACACAAAGCAACAAGGTTCGGGTTTGAGAAACTGAAACTGACGCCCTGACAAAGCTGAAGCATCAAGGCAATATATTAAATGGGGCAGAAATGGCATACTTAGTACAGCGACAGACAGTACGTACAACATACAGCAGTACAGTCCGCAGCCCCTGAAACATTTTGTTACGGTACTGCGAAATTACCTATGTAAGAAAGCCCTCCTGAACGGTTCAGTTCTCCTGGACTTCTCCTGGCCCAGTGGTGGGAGCTTCCGGTCCTCTCAAGCAGGCCAAGCGGCAGGCTCAGTGTTGGGATTAGCAAGTGTTTCTGTTTCAGTCATGAAAGAGTTAAACTGTTTGTGTAACTTACTTAATTAGTAGACATACTTTGCAAGTAACCACTTAGGCCTCCAGCAAGGATTCCCCCCATAGAAGGGGAGTCTCTAAGCATAATGAAGTCGAATTAGGATTTTCTATTGAGCAACTTGTTTATGTGGGGGGGGGGCAGTTAAGTGATGCTGTATACCGGAGTTTTATTGCTCTCTGTCTCAGTCTTCAGTTGCTTTCAGTTCAATCTTCCTTCAGTTCTCTTTCTATCTATACAAGCAAGATGTAGTCTACTTAGCATTTATTATTTTCTTCCAAAGCAACCCTATTTTTATCCTTTTAGTAAAGTATTCTTACAGAGCTACACTGGAGTGTGTGAATCTATTCTCATTACTTCCAATGCGCAATCTCTGTATAATCTCTCCTGATTTCCTACACTCAGGCCACCTAGGGTTGCCAGCCTCCAGGTAGTGGCTGGAGATCTCCTGGAATTACAACTGGTCTCCAGGCCACAGAGATCAAGTCACCTGGAGAAAATGGCTACTTTGGGGGGTGGACTCTATGGAATTATGCCATGCCGAGGTCCTTTCCCTCCCCAAATTCCACTTTCTCCAGGTTTCTCCAGGTTCCACCCCCCAGATCTCCAGGAATTTCCCAACTTGGAGCTGGCAACCCTAAGGCCACCACAGGAAAGCCCATGCCTACCTGCAGGGAGGAGTGAAGCTGTCCTGGCAGAGCACAAGGCGAGGAGTGCTCGTAAAGGCACCACAGAGATAGCGTGAGATGAGCTGGCCCAGAGAGGTGATGAGCGGGCAGAAGGGAGCACCCACACACCCACCCCTGTGCCCTGGCCAGGCCTCCCCAAGGCACAGCACAGCCCTCTCACTGCCCAGTGTCACCCCTGCTTTTCGGGCCAGGGCCGATCACTGCAAGGGCACACCACGCCCAGCAATCTTGTCCCAGTGCACTTCAGCCCAGGCTGCAGAGAAGAGCGGCAAAACCCTCCGGCCGCCCCCCCCCACCCCGCCCCAAGCACAAGGAAAGCAAGTGCCCCTGGAGCCCCGGCAAGAAGGACCCTGCTGGCAAGATGTTATCCCACCAGAAACTTTTGGGGACTGGAGCAATCCTTGTGAGGCAGACCTTTGTGGATGAAGTTACAAAGAATTTTTTTTAAAGGTCTAAGGGCCATGAAAAGCAGGACGCACAAGGCGAGATGCAATTGTGTAAACTTCAAATGCCCTGAAAGACAGAGACCCTTCACAGCAGCAGAAAGCAGCAACAATGCATTCCCCCTCGTTGTGCTAAGGTGCTGGACCAGTCGTGTTAAGGGAATTCTCCGTCACAACATCTCTCTCTGTGGGGAGAGCATTGCTTTCAAAGCGGAAACAAAGAGCCTCTTTCTCTATTTTGCAGTGGCCCTCTGAGCACTAAACCACTGGGCTGTATTGAAATAGCTCTTCTCTGCTGTAGCCTGTGTGTGTGTGTGATGTGCCATCAGGTCGCCTCTGACCTATGGCGACCCTATGGATGAAAGACTTATCCCATAGCCTATCTCTGACCAAAGGGAAATCAGAAGTTTATTTATTTCAGGCGTCAAGAGAAATCCCATGTTTTCCAGCCAGTAATTACTCCATATCATTTAAGACTTTTATTTAAAACCAATCTAATCATTCTTGATATTTTCAAATATACAAGAATCACAACGATACAAAAAACACCTCCACGTGTTAAAGGTATCAGTAATAGATAAGCACATATGTCATCAGTCTTTATCCTGTCTAACTTAAATCTAAAAACGAAAATGCTATTTTTAAAGAATCTCACCAAAACACTTGCAGAAAGATTAGTTTCACGCAACTCAAGTCTGAGCGATTCTGGGTGTTTGGGGTGTGTGGTTACCTATAGGCCCGATTATGTGACACCCACACGACCATACCAGAACCTTCCAATTAGTCACACATCTGATGGTATGAGATGAGCACTTCTCCGAGCTTAGAAGAAAATCTCCATTGAAGTATTTGTTCCAAAAACTCTATACTTTGGGATCAACTTGAGAGGGAGGGCAGGGAGGGATACATCAGTGCTCAGTTCTCATGGCCCCTTCTTACATGCCCAGGGTAAGGCCAATGGCCACCATGGGGGTCAGGTAGCAATTTCCCCCAGGCCAGCTTGGCTAGGGATCTTGGAGGTGTTTTGCCATCTTCTGGGCATGAAGCAGGAGTCACTGGGGGTGTGGTGGTGGTGGTGGTGTGTGTGTGGGGGGGGGGATAGCTGTAAATTTCCTGCATTGTGCAGGGGGTTGGACTAGATGACCCTGGAGATCTCTTCCAACCCTATGATTCTATGATTCTAACTTGTTCAGAGGTTTTTTCTGGGCAGCCATCCAACTTATTCAAAGTTATATTTTCCAGGAATGGAACAGCGAGAACATAGCTGAACAAGTAAAACTTGGACGTGTTTTGCAAATCTGGAAGCTAAAGCAAATTCTCGGGCCTGCTTTTACTTCAATCAATGCCTTTAACAGACAAGAGTCTGCAATCCCTACAGGTCTTTATCAAGAAACCACCATTCCCACCACCTGTCTACAAAAAAGAAACATTGAAGATGCCTGCTGTGTGCCACCTGCACCTCGTTCACCTTGGAATGGGACAGAACTCCATCCAAAAGAGATGGGTCCCACATGCCAGGGGCTGGGCTGAGAGGCCTGCAGGGCTCCAGGTGCCAGAGGTATTTTATGGCTGTTTTATGGATGCAGGCAGAGTTTCTTATCTGTGGATGCCAACAAGAATCTTGGTGTTGGGAGAGCCGCCCCTTCCTCGTTGCCCTTCCTGGCTTGCAAACCTAATGGGACCTCTTACAAATATTGCTAACTCCTTGTTAAGACTCTGCAGAGCAGAGTCACCTGGGCTCAGGAGCACATGGTCTGCAGCTGCTAGAGGAGGTAAGGGCTTTTTGCCTTTCTTGGCTGTGGTGGGTTAAGCTGAGAAGCTAAGGGTGGTCCTCTCTAGCTTTGGGGCTTTTTGTGTGTAGTTTTGTGTTGATTTGAGAGTAGTTTTGAGGCTGAGTGTGTTTGGGCTTGATTGTGTTTGAGGGTGAGTGTGTTTGTAAGGCTGCTGGGGGTTGCTGGAGTACAAGCCACACACCCCCCTTTGTGCTCACCTCCTGTGCTTAGCAGGAAGTGACCTTTTGCATTGAAAAGGCAACTGCTGGGCAGGGGCGCGAGCCCTTGGCGCGAGCCGAAGGGCGAGAGCTAAAGGGCTCTTGGCCTGTGGCTCTTAGCCGGGGGATCATAGCCGTTTTCTTTCCTCTTAGTGTGTTATTCCTAAAACAGAATAATGAAGTCAGAATGCCAGCAGGGGGTTGGGGGCTTTCCAGTGTATTGCACTGAGTGTCACATGTATGACTATCTGCCTTCTGGTCAGAAGTCCTGGATGTGTGCTCGCTGCAAGGAGCTCCTGGTTCTCAGGGAACGAGTACGTACCCTTGAGGCCAAGGTGGCTGACCTGGAGAAGCGGAGACAGTTAGATAGGCATGAGGACAAGATTCTCAGGGACAGGATAGATGTGTCCCACTCTAAAAATGGCAGCGTTCTTGTTGTCAAGGAGAATGAGGATCTTGTGGAATCAGGGCACCGTACTGAGGATAAGGGGAACATGCCCTCAGAAGGGACCTCTTCTTCAGTTGGTGAGCAGGTTTCCTTTCGCATCAAGGAACCATCCCTGGGTGGGGCGGGAGGGAGGCTCTTGGTAGTTGGTGATTCGATCCTTAGACAAGTAGATAGCTGGGTGGCACAACCGCGTTCTGACCGTATGGTGACTTGCCTGCCTGGTGCGAAGGTAGCGGACATTACGCGTGTTATAGATAGGCTGGTAGATAGTGCTGGGGAAGAGTCAGCGGTCGTGGTCCATGTTGGAACCAACGATGTTGGGAAATGCAGTCGTGAGGTCTTGGAACAAAAATTTAGGCTGTTAGGCAGGAGATTCAAGGCCAGGACCTCCAAGGTAGCCTTCTCAGAAGTGCTACCTGTTCCACGCGCAGGGCCAGAGAGACAAACGCAGATCAGGAGTCTCAATGCGTGGATGAGACGATGGTGTAGGGAGGAAGGGTTCAAGTTTGTTAGGCACTGGGATTCTTTTTGGGACAAGCGGGAGCTGTACAAGAGAGACGGTCTCCACTTGTCCCGAGAAGGAACCCGGCTGCTGGCACTTAAAATCAAAAAGGTGGCAGAGCAGTTTTTAAACTAAATGCTAGGGGAAAGCCGACAAGAGATAAAGTGTCTCTGGTTCAGGATGGTTCATCTCAGAGAGATGAAGGGCTAGGTATAACACTTCTACAGGGAGATAGATTAGAATTGTCAACTGAGATGGAGACAAACAGTGCAGATGACCTAACTACGTCTCGAGGCAAAGTGTGCCGGGGAAGTTACAGGTGTTTATATACAAATGCTAGAAGTGTCCGAGGTAAAATTGGGGAGCTGGAATGTTTAGTGTTGGGCGAATCCATAGACATTGTGGGCATATCAGAAACTTAGTGGGATGAGGAAAATCAGTGGGACACGGTGATTCCTGGATATAAATTATATCGGAAGGATAGGGAGGGAAGGGTTGGTGGTGGGGTGGCTCTATATGTCAGAGAAGGTATACATTCCAGTAAGATTGAGAAGGTAACTGAATTAGATTCGCTTCTGGAAATGCTATGGGTTGAAATTACGGGCCCAAATGGAAACTTAACTGTGGGAGTTTGTTATCGCCCTCCAGATCAGAAAATAGAGGAGGATTATAAAATGATGACAGGATTAAAGATGACTGCTAAACAAAAAAACTGTGTTGTAATGGGTGATTTTAACTACCCACACATTGACTGGGCCAATGGGTGTTCGAATCGGGGGAGAGAAAGTGAGTTTCTAGACTGTCTCAATGACTGTGCTATGG
The DNA here is from genome assembly GCF_028583425.1 of Eublepharis macularius. Lineage (NCBI taxonomy): Eukaryota > Metazoa > Chordata > Lepidosauria > Squamata > Eublepharidae > Eublepharis > Eublepharis macularius. The sequence continues at coordinate 174,730,668 of NC_072794.1, read as the reverse complement.
AACAGATGGTTACAGAACCTACTAGGGGAGAGGTGATCCTGGATTTGGTCCTCAGTAATGTTGAAGACCTGGTGAGAGATGTAAATGTGATTGCACCACTTGGGAACAGTGACCATAATGTTATTGAGTACAACATATGTATAAATAGGAAATTGCCAAATAAGACCAACACAGCCATGTTTAACTTCAAAAGGGGTAACTTTTCTGAGATGAGGGGGTACGTGAAGAAGAAACTGAAAGGGAAAGTAAAAAAGGTCAAAACACTTGGGGAATCTTGGAGACTATTTAAAACTACAATCCTGGAAGCTCAAATTAAATATATACCGCTGGTTAGGAAAGGCACAAATAGGTTTAGGAAAAGGCCAGCATGGTTAACAAGCAATGTAATAGAAGCTGTAAAAGGTAAAAAGGATTCTTTTAGGCAGTGGAAAACTAGTCGGAGTGAGGTTGATAAAAAGGAGCATAAGCTGTGGCAAAAAAAGTGCAAGTCTGTGATCAGACAGGCAAAAAGGGAATATGAGGAGCATATTGCAAAGAACATAAAGAAAAACAATAAACAATTCTTTAAATATATTAGAAGTAGGAAACCAGCTAGGGAGGCTGTGGGGCCCTTGGATGACCAAGGCGTAAAAGGATTACTAAAGGGTGATAGGGAAATGGCTGAGAAGCTGAATGCGTTCTTTGCTTCTGTCTTCACTGTGGAAGATAAGAAGTGCATGCCCACTCCGGAAGCACTGACTTTGGGAGGGGTTTTGAAAGACCTGAGTCACATTGAGGTGACGAGAGAGGAGGTTATGCGACTGCTAGATAATTTAAAAACTGATAAATCACCGGGCCCAGATGGCATACATCCAAGAGTTCTGAAAGAACTCAAGTGTGAACTTGTAGATCTCCTCACAAAAATATGTAATCTGTCATTAAACTCTGCATCTGTTCCTGAGGACTGGAAGGTAGCTAATGTTGTCCCCATCTTTAAAAAAGGTTCCAGGGGAGATCCGGGAAATTACAGGCCAGTCAGCCTGACGTCAATACCGGGTAAGTTGGTGGAAACTATTATCAAAAATAAAATTAGTGGGCACATTGATGACCAAAAGCTGATGAGGAAAACTCAGCATGGGTTCTGTAAGGGAAGATCTTGTCTCACCAATCTGAGTTCTTTGAGGGAGTGAACAAACAAGTGGACAAGGGAGACCCGATAGATATTGTTTATCTTGACTTCCAGAAAGCTTTTGACAAAGTTCCTCATCAAAGGCTCCTAAGTAAGCTCAGTAGCTATGGGATAAAGGGCCAAGTCCTCTTGTGGATCGAAAACTGGCTAATTAATAGGAAACAGAGAGTGAGTATAAACGGGCACTTCTCACAGTGGAGGGTGGTGAGCAGTGGGGTGCCACAGGGGTCGGTATTGGGTCCAATGCTTTTTAACTTGTTTATTAATGATTTGGAATTGGGATTAAGCAGTGAAGTGGCTAAATTTGCAGATGACACGAAATTGTTCAGGGTGGTGAAAGCCAGAGAGGATTGTGAGGCACTCCAAAGGGATCTGTCGAGGCTAGAAGAGTGGGCATCCATGTGGCAAATGAGGTTCAATGTAGCCAAGTGCAAAGTAATGCACATTGGAACCAAAAATCCAAAATATAAATACAAGTTGATGGGGTCTGAACTGGCGGAGACTGACCAAGAGAGAGATCTTGGAGTCATGATAGATAACTCACTAAAAACGTCAGCACAGTGTGCGACTGCCATAAAAAAAGCTAATGCTATGCTAGGGGTTATTAGGAAAGGGATTGAAAACAAATCAGCCGGTATCATAATGCCTCTGTATAAATCGATGGTGAGGCCTCATTTGGAGTACTGTGTACAGTTCTGGTCGCCACACCTTAAAAAAGATATCATAGCACTGGAAAAAGTACAGAGAAGGGCAACTAAAATGATTAAAGGGTTGGAACACTTTCCCTATGAGGAAAGATTGAGGCGCTTGGGGCTCTTTAGCCTGGAGAAAAGACGACTGAGGGGAGACATGATAGAGGTTTACAAGATAATGCACGGGTTAGAGAAGGTCGAGAAAGATGTGTTTTTCTCCCTTTCTCACAATACAAGAACTCGTGGGCACTCTATGAAATTATTGAGCAGTCGGGTTAGAACAGATAGAAGAAAATACTACTTTACACAAAGGGTGATAAACACATGGAATTCGTTGCCACAGGAGGTGGTGGCAGCTACAAGCATTGCCAGCTTCAAGAGGGGACTGGACAAATATATGGAGCAGAGGTCCATCAGTGGCTATTAGCCACAGGAGATAGATGGTATTCTCTTTGTGGGGAGGTGGTGCTCTGTTGTCTTGGTGCTGGAAGGAAGGCAGTGGGAGGGCTTCTGGTGTCCTGGCCTCACTGACAGTCCTTTAGATGGCACTGGATTTCTAGCCACTGTGTGTGACAGAATGTTGGACTGGATGGGCCACTGGCCTGATCCAACATGGCTTTGCTTATGTTCTTATGTAAGAGTGGGACTGTTTCTGAAGTCCTGGCAGGAAGCAATTCTGAGGCGATGGGCTACGAGGACTTCACCGAATAAGGCTGCGGTGCTGTGCCTCCCGTCAGGCCAGGTGGGGAACAGTGAAGGAGTGCGTGGTGGCAAAGCTCCTGGATGGCTCAGCTGCCATCGGTCCACTTCACCCTGGCTTGGGGCCCAGTTGTGGAACCAAGACAGCCTGGTTGCGTTGATGGGCAATCTCTGACTACAACTGGATACTGTCTGTGATGATTCGGTTTGGGTCTCTGTGGCTCCATTCAAACTAGTACATCATTTCGGGCATGGCGTTGCTATTAAGGGAGAGTCTCTGTGATGGCAATCTGGCCGTGTTTGTCCGTTCTGTGGGAACTTTCTGGTTGGACTACTGTAGACTGATATATGGGAGCTGCCCTGGAAGACAATGCAAAATCTTCAAAGTGCAAAAGTCTGGTGGCCCATTTGCTGCTTGGGGGCTAGCTGGCACAGCAAGTGACGCCTCCGTTGGAGCAGCTGCCCTCGCTGACGGTGCTGATTCTTACCTTCCACTCTTTCAAGCGGCTGCGGAAGCACAGAGGTCACCCGCAGGGCCCTCTTTCTCCCTATCGGGCACCCTTGGATTTGCTTCTGTTCATCCCCTTGCTCGGGGCTGCTCACTCGTCCCCCCCTGGAGCCTGCCGCCCCTTTCCTGTAATTGCATCCACATGCCCCCCCCTCTCCCTTTGTGGAATGCCCTGCCAGAGAGCAGGAGGAAGTCCGCTTCCTTCCAGGTGTTTTGGAGAGAAGGCAAGACTGCACTTTGTGTAGGCTTGTGAGTTGTGACGTTTGTCTTGGTGGGGAGATAATTGTTTCTGGTCTTAATGGATGGAGCTTTTCTGGAAAAGTTCTTTTACTGCTGCTGATGGAAGCCTGAGTTCAGGGCAGCCTGTAAAGGAAAGGACTGCAGTAAGGAACCTGCTTATTCTGCCTGTGCTCCGGAGCACAACAAATCATGTTTGCTGCAGTCAGTTAGGCACCTACATGTGGGAGGGGGTGTAGCCCAGTAAGCTGCAGGCAATGGAGGTGGGGCTGTGGCCACCCCTCTCCGCTGGGGTGGTTTGCTCTCGGGGGGGGGGGGCGGGGTTCTCTCCCTGTAGGCAAGAAAGGGGGACTCGCCCATGGAGTCCAAGCACTGCAGCTCCCCGTACTGGGCGAGGTTCAGTTTTAGCTGGATCCTCTCTCACTGCACCTATGCTGCTTTGATTTCTGCCCCGGCCTTTGAAAGGCGGCACCCAGAAAGCAGACCTCTGCCTGCCTGCCTGCCTGGCAAGCCTGGGGGATGGGAAGAGCACCACGACGGCCCTGCTGCACCAGCCCTGTGGTCCATCTAGTCCAGTTCTCACAGCAGCCCCCTAGTAGCCCTGGAGGGCCAACCAACAGGGCACTGCAACCCAGACCGTCTCCCAGCACTGCCTCCTGGCACTGCGATCCAGCAGGTAGCTGCCTCTGAATATGGAGGCTCCCTTCAGCTGCTGACAGCAACTTCCTTGACTGAATGACTCATTACGTTAAAAGCACCTCCTTTTGTTTGTCTTGAATCTTTCTGGCGTCAGCTTCTTTGGTATCCCCAGGTTCTACTGCATGGCATGAAATGGTGCCCACCCTCTCTGTGGCTGCTGGGAGCAGTGAAGGCCAGTTTGGATCAGCCCAGTTTTGCAGCAGGGTGCCAGATCACAAGGGGGGAGACCCCAAGAAGCTGCCGTGTTTCCTGGGCAAGGCAGGGGATCCCTTCTGCCTGAGGTCCTGGGGCTGCTGGACCCGAGGAGGGCACTTGTTTACGGGGGTGGGGGGGTGCAACTGCCCGGGGGCTGCCTGGGGCTTGCAGAGCACAGTGGCTGGCTCCGTTCCTTCCCCGGCACCGGAGCAGCGCTTGCCAGCAGCACTCACACCCAGGGAAGAGCTGCCTCCCTAAATCCCCAAGTCCCCGGCCCGGCAGAAGACGGTATCTGAGCTGAATGATGCAAAAATGATTTAATGGAGGAAGCTAATCAAGGAAGCCAAGAGAGGCTTCTGCACCACAGCGCAGATACAAGATTCAATTAAAATGCCGCCTTTGTGGGGCTCCCCGTTTTAATTTTCCACAAATTAGCTTAAAAAAGGTATGGAAATGAAGATATTAGATTTTTTTTTAAGTCAAAAGGAAAAAACCCTTTGAGGGTTGTATTAGCAATTCCCCTCTAAAAACCGGAGCGCAGCACTCCTTCCCTCCTTTAATCCCCTGCCTGGGGCTTCAGTTACCAATCTTCTCTCGAAATGAAAGGTTCAAGGCCAGGGCGGTTAACCCTTCCGGAACCAAGTCAGCTCCGTGTGTCCTAAGTGCCAAAGCCGTCCGCTGGCCCCATCAAAGGGAGCCCAGAAGGGAAGCGCGATGGCAGGGAATAGGCTGCCCGGAGGGGCCGGAGGGGGCCTGACCCCTGGCCTGTGGCCAGCCTGGCTCCTCCCGGGGGCTTCCTGAGACCCTCCTAGGGAGAGTGGCCGCCCTTGGCCTTTCCCAGCTCTCTCCCACGGCCTTGAGCGTTCTGCTTGTCGTCATGGGCTATAGCTTTTTATTCACTTCAGCCGGAAGGACCCACAAGGCAGTAACAATAAAACACACAAACAAAAATCACTACAATAAATTAACATTTAAAAACAAAGACCCTTTAAACTGACTGGCAGCCCCTCTCCAGGGTCTCCGGTGAATAAAGGTCTTTCCCCTCACTTCCTACCTGAGCCTTTAACTGGAGGTGCTGAGGACGGGGCTTAGGGCCCTTTGCATGCAAGCAGAGGCGGGTCAGAGATGGAACTTCTTGCATCCCATAATCCTGAGGTCACGGGGAAAGAACAGAATTTCCCCAGCAAGGCATTCTGGAACCTGCCTTCAAGGAAGGACGTGAACCAGTGCAACACATTCCCGCCAAGCTCAACTTCAGTAAGTGTTGCGGGACTGATGGGACTCAGGGCCACTAGGAACAAGAGACACACACGCCATCCGCTTGTGTGTAAAGTGCCATCAAGTCACAGCCAATGTATAGTGACAATCCCCCCCACCCCCCACTGGAGTTTTCAAGGCAAGAGACTAACCGAGGCACTTAACCATTGCCTGCCTCTGCACTGCGACCCTGGTCTCCTTTGGTGGTCTCCCATCCCAATACTAACCAAGGCCAACCACCAGTTGACCAGAGGAGAAAATCTAACTGGGCATCCAAGGTAGTTTCCAGACCATAACCTGGTCAGCACTCAGACTGAAAAGATCATAAGGAAATAGTTCAGAGAGATGAGTTGATAAAGGGACAGGGACTGTTGATTATACTGCTGTCTGTTGCTGTAAGTACGCTCCTACTAGATAGCTTCTCCTCGTCATTTACAATACATCCATTTGCTCAGGCTTTGTTTCAGCTCTGTGCCAGATTTCTGCTTGTTCTCAAACTTCTGCATCTCTTACCTTACTGTGCCGTTTGTTGGGTAACCCAGCCCTTGATCATATTGACTTATGCTGTGTAATCCGCCTTGAGCCTCCGGCAAACTGTAAATAACGTAAATAAAATAAGTAAATAAAAACCCACCTCATTCAAGAATCCTTGGAGTTGTTCTGCCTCAATTCCTTTGAGGAGAGCAAGATTCAGGCCCAGTGGCACCTTAAAGACCAACTAGATCTCCAGAGCTCCCTTCATAGCTGAAGAAGGTGCTACTAGACCTGAATCTTCTGCTACAGACAGACCAACATGGCTACCCCCCTGAAACGATCTCTTTTGAGGACCTTTCCAAAATGTGGTATGGGGCCTGTGCCATGCAAAGTAGGGCTCTTTAATAAGCGCCTGGCAGGAGGCACCCAAACTCCCAGGTTTATAAGGCAGGGCAGCCACGGGGCTGGGCCCTCCCTGGCCACCTTTATCAGCTGTGAAGGGCAGGGGTCTCAAGGGCGGGTGGTTTCCTTCCCTGTCAGGGATCTTGTCCTCGGGCTGCATACGCTGGAACAGGTCCACCCCACCATGACAAATGGATGTGTCGGGAATGCTTGGTATGCATTGGATGTGGTGTCTAGGTTGGAAAGGATATGAGCGATGCTATCTGCGAAGTGCCTTGTGAACGAGTCTCTTCTGCAGGGTGGAAACTTCTGCTCTTTGCTCCGGTGGAAGAGGCCTCTTGGGACCTCCTCCTCCTCCATTGCCAAAAGGCTGTGTGAAAACGCGGCGGCAGGGCGGGGCGGGGGGGGGGCTTCCTGCGGGACAGGCCCCGCAAAGGGCCGGGCTCCGCGTGGGTTGTCCTTCGCGGTCCCTGTGGCCATCGCCCCAAGCACCGCTGCGGCTTCCCTGTTTCCAGAGTGAGTTCTGATTCCTGGCCTGTGCAAGGGGGAAGCAGGCTGCTTCAGAGCCATCATATATCCGTGGTGCGTAAAGCCTCCTGCTTCCCGAGGCCAACCAGTTCTTCGACCCCAAGGCCAGCCGTTTCAGCAGGGAGTTCCCTCCGGGTTGTCAGGAAACCAGTTGGATCCTTCTGGCTCGAGGCTTGGACTGTTCCAGTAGGTCCCCCAACCTGTGGGGTTTCTGGGGAGAGCCAGTTTGGTGTAGTGGTTAAGAGCACGGGACTCTAATCTGGAGAGCCGGGTTTGATTGCCCACTCCTCCGCTTGAAGCCAGCTGGGTGACCTTGGGCAAGTCACGGCTCTCTCAGAGCTCTCTCAGCCCCACCCACCTCACAGGGGGATTATTGTTGTAGGGATAATAATGACATGCTTTGTAAACTGCTCTGAGTGGGCATTAAGTTGTCCTGAAGGGCGGTATATAAATCGAATGTTGTTGTTGTTGTTATTATTATTATTATTATTATTATTATTATTATTATTTCTGGATCTTCCGTAATTCCAGAGGTCTTGTGGGCCTGCAGAGAGGGGGAGAAGCAGGTGAAGGGAATGGACCCCACTTTGGCAGTTCCAGCAGCTGTGGGAACGCCACTTTCTTAGGGCCTTAGGGTTCCCGCAGGTCTGGAGGCCCTCGCCTGGTTTTCTACCCTCGCCTTCTGCTGCTGGGAACGGCTTCCCTGGCCCAGAGCCGCAACGTTCTCTGTGGCCGCTTGTTTCAAGGCAGCCACGTGCAAATCATTCGGGGGACCCCAGAAAAGTGGTCTGTCCATTGGCAAGTGAAATGAAACAAACTCCCAAACCCTAACCCCCTTACTCTTAGGTGCGGGCAGGAGGGCAGGGGCAGCTTTTTGGCTCAGGAGGGGATTCGCATCCGGCCTTCCTGCTCAGCTTTCTTTCTTTCTTTCTTTCTTTCTTTCTTTCTTTCTTTCTTTCTTTCTTTCTTTCTTTCTTTCTTTCTTTCTTTCTTTCTTTCTTTCTTTCTTTCTTTCTTTCTTTCTTTCTTTCTTTCTTTCTTTCTTTCTTTCTTTCTTTCTTTCTTTCTCTCTTTGCTTGTTGGTGTTGCTGCCGTTACCTCTTTCTTCGGGGGATTATGGACACAGCCCAGGTGTCCCTCCGTGAGCAGGACTTGTGCCCACTGGCTGGCTCTTCTGGAACCAGAAGGGGCTCAGCTGCCCTCCCCGGCCAGACAGCCCTGCCCGCCTGCTGGCACTCTTCCGGCTCCGGCTCCTCCTGCCATTGCTTCCAGCGGGGGAGGCTTGGCACTGGACAGCTCTCCCCCCAACACACACACACTGCAGCATGCCCCGTGAGTGGTCCAGGCAGACCCTCGGACAGCAGGAATCTCCCTGCCTAGAGTGGGGCGCTTTGGGGGCCCAAAGACCTCCCTGGAGGGAAGACTGCTCCCCTTCCACCCTCTTGCTGCTCTGGTGCCACTTTTGGTGCTGTGTGATAGAGGAGCTTTTAGCAGCTCCGGGGGTGGGGGGCTAGGGGCCAGGGGTAGGGTTGCCAGCTTCAAGTTGGGAAATTCCTGGAGATCTGGGGGGTGAAACCTGGAGAAACCTGGAGAAAGTGGGGTTTGGGGAGGGATAGGACCTTGGCATGGCATAATTCCATAGAGTCCACCCCCCAAAGTAGCCATTTTCTCCAGGTGAGCTGATCTCTGTGGCCTGGAGACCGGTTGTAATTCCGGGAGATCTCCAGCCACTACCTGGAGGCTGGCAACCCTAGGGAGGGGGCAGCCAAGCTCTCTCTCTTCAGCGCTGGGTGGCGGCAAACCTTCTGGGGCAGCAGAGCCCGGCTTTCATCCTGCCGGTTGGACCCCTGATTCACCTCTGAGGAAGAAGGGGCCAGCGCAAAAAAGCAGTTCCTGCAGGCAGATGATTAGCCTTCCAGGTGCCAAAAGGCTTTCCCTGGTTTTATTTTAATACGTGTAAACTTTAATTAAGAAAGATGCCTTTTCTGCTTGGGTTGTTCTAATCGCCCGTGCCTGGAAGTCCTCTCCACCCCCACCACCCCCCGCCCCCCCCCCAGGCCTGGTCGCTTCGCTGTAAGCTGCCTTGCTTCAAGGAAAGGGGGGGCTGCAGGGAGGGGGGCTCATCGGGCAGCGGGCGGTTCACTGGTGTCAGCGAGGCGCTGGGCGGACCCGGTGGCCACTGCGCAGAGGAGGGCCCCATCCACGGCAGAAAAAAACCGAGGCCAACAGCGATTGCAATAGAAAAGAATCCAGTGGCACCTTCAAGACTAAACAACTTTATGTAGCATAAGCTTTCGAGAACCACAGCTCCCTTCGTCAGATGCATCCTTATGCTACAGTAAAGTTGGTTAGTCTTAAAGGTGCTCCTGAACTCTTTTCTGTTTTGCAACTTCAGACTAACACGGCTGACTCCTCTGGATCAGTGATTCCAATGGTGGCCACGGCAGCCCCACTGACGTCTGCCACTCCAGTGCCCACCCCAAATTCCAGCTCATTCCAGATCATTCATTTAGCAAATTAAACAGTACTGGCTCCAATACGGATCCTGCTTGCCTCCCTCCACTGTGAGAACCGTGTGCTTCTTCCTCTTGTGGTGTCTGCTGTTTATCCCCGGACTGCTACTACACTTGCTCAGTCTGTGGTGGGGTACCTTGTCAAAAAGCTATTTATTTAGTTAACATATTTATTAACCACCTTTCCTCCAAAGCTGCTCAAGCTGGTTTATAGTGTAAGATCTAAACAACAGAAATATAGTTAAAAATAGTTAAAAACAGAGGTTCGAACACAGTTAAAACAGAGTTTAAAAGCTGTTCTAAATAAAACAGTCTTCATCTGCCTTCTGAAGCCAGAGGGCGAGGCGGCCAGGGAGCTTGTTCCACAGTCATGGGACCGCCACCAAAAAGGCCCTTTCCCGTGTACCCTCCAACCAAACTTATTTGGCTGACAGGACAGTCACTGAGCCTCTCCCAGTGACCGGAACTCCCAGGCAGGAACGTAGGGTTGAGGCTGGTCCTTCAGACACCCAGCTCCCAAGCCACGTAGGGCTTGAAAAGAATTGGGCTCAGGAGTGGATCAGTAGCCAGTGTAGTGGCTGTAAGTGCAGTTGGGTGAAGGGGTTACGAGCGGCAGGACTCTAATCTGGGGAGCCGGGTGTGATTCCCCCCTCCTCCGCTTGAAGCCAGCTGGGTGACCTTGGGTCAGTCACAGCTCTCTCAGAGCTCTCTCAGCCCCACCCACCTCATGGGGTGATTGTTGTGGGGACAACAGCAACATACTTTGTAAGCTGCTTTGAGTGGGTGTTAAGTTGTCCTGAAGGGCGGTATATAAATCAAATGTTATTATGTTATGTTATTTATTTATTTTTATTTACTTACGTCATTTATAGTCCGCCTTTCTCACTGAGACTCAAGGAGGATTACACAGTATGAGGTTAATACAATCAGTATCAAGTAAGTACATTTCAATACAATACCATAAGGTAAACAGATACAAGTTAAAAGACCTAGCATTAGCAAGGATCCAAGACATAGCAGAGATACTGAAGCAAAACATAATCAATTCCAGGACTAACATTAGACAGTATGGAGCACTGGTGGTACACAGGAATACATATTTAAAGCAGCAGTAATACATAAGGCAATATAGTGATGAAGTCTATGATCCCCAACTTGTTAGTGAAGCACCTGAGACCCCATCCCTACAATAGAAAAGATGCATCTGATGAAGAGAACTGTGATTCTCAAAAGCTTATGCTACAGTAAAGTTGGTTAGTTTTAAAGGTGCTACTGGACTCTTTTCTATTTTGCTACTGCAGACTAACATGGCTAACTCCTCTGGATCCATCCTTACAATGCAGCCCTCCCATTTGAGTAAAAAGCCTTTTTGAATAGTTCAGTTTTGCATCGTTTACGGAAAGCCAGGAGAGCGGGGGCTCAGTCCTGACCTCCTCAGGCAGGTCATTCCACAGGGTGGGGGCCACCACAGAGAAAGCCTTTGTACGGGCTGCTGCTGACTTCACCCATGTGCAGCCTGGCACCTGCAGGAGACCCTGTTCAGATGAGCAAAGCTGCCGTGGAGGGACATAGGGAGGGAGGCGGTCCTGTAGGTATGCCGGACTAAAGCCGTGAAGAACTTTGTATGTAATAACGAATACTTTGAACTTTATTATACTTTATTATAATATCGGAGTCACATGTTCCTGATAGCTGCCCCCCCCCAGCAATCCAAGTCTAGCATTTTGCACTAGCTGCGGTTCCAAACTGTCTTCAAGGGTAGCCCCGAGCAGAGTGCATTGCAACAGTCTAGTTGAGATGGCACTAAGGCATGGATCTCTGTGGCTAGATCTGACTGCATCAGGAATGGACACAGCTGGGCCGTTTCCAGACAGCTTACCGGCCCCCAGAGCGTCGCACCACGGTGCGGGGAAAACGCGAAATATCGCGTTTTCTCACGCGAGTTTTGTGCGACGTCACGCAACATCGCGCAAAACTCACGCGAGAAAACGCAATATTTCGCGTTTTCCCCGCACCGTGGCGCGACGTTCCGGGGGCCGGTAAGCCGTCTGGAAACGGCCCTGACGCACCAGCCGAAGCTGAGCAAACGCACTGCGAGCCACTGCCGCCCCCTGCTTGCTAAGGGGACTGCTGTGTCCAGCAGCACTCCCAAGATGCACACCTGACTTCTCAGGGGGGATGTAACCTGGTCCAAGGCAGGGGAGATCCCCCATAGCCGGCCAGACTTTCTACTGACCGAGTGAGCCTCAGTCTAGCCAGGGCTAAGCTTCAGCTTGTTCACCCTCATCCATCCCATTGCTTGATTCCAAGCATTGTTCAGAACATGAGCAGCATCCTTGTAATTAAATGGAAAAGAAAACGAGAGCCGGGTGTCAGCCACATGTCGGCCACACTGCAGCCCAGGCCTCGGATGACCACTCCCAGGGGCTTCGTGTAAACATTAAAAAACACGGGGGATAAAATCGAGCTCTGGGGAACTCTACAGGTCAATGGCCCTGGGGTAGAGCAGGAGTCCCCCAGAGCCACCACCTGAGACCCCTCACCCAGGCAGGACCTGAACCGCCTGAATACGTTGCCCGTTAGTCCCAGGGCTGGGAGGCGACTCAGAAGGACTGATGGTTTCAAAGGCTGCTGAGAGATCTGGCTGGACTAGCAGGGTCACGCTCGCCCTGTCTAGTTCTCGGCAGAGTTCATCAACCAAGGAGACGAATACAGTTTCTGTTCCAAATCCTAGCCTGAAGCCCGATTAAACTGGGTCCGGAAAATCAGTCTCTGCCAAGAGCCCCCGGAGTTAAGAAGCAGCCACGTGCTCCAACACCGTGCTCAGGAACGGAAGACGGGAGGCCGGCTGGAAGTTCTCCGACACAGAAGGGCCCCGGGAAGGTTTTTCGACACAGACACACAGCGCCGAACGAATGGGTCACCCTCGTCTGCCTGCCTGTTCGCTTCCTGAAAGAACTCCCAAGGGCTGGTGTGTGGTGCTGTACTAACAGGGGGGGTTCCCTCTGGTGGGCAGAGCAGGAAGCTAGAAGTGCCCAGGCCTTTATACACACACACACACACACACCTTTAGCGGGCCAGTTCCAGGCCTTGGGGTTGAGCCTCTCAGTGCCAAGCACCAAGAGCCGGCCATGCCAGCTGGGCAGCCCGGACAGGAGAGCCAGAACGTGGCCTGGCTGGGTTACTGTGGTCATCATGAGAGGAAGATGGTGGAGCCAGGTAGCACCTCGGAGCAGGCGCGAGTTCCTGGCTCTTCATTATAAATAGCGAAACATGAATATAAATCACAATTCAGTGTGTCAGCGGCACCAGGCAGCCTCAGCCAAACAGAAAAATAATCAGTTTATAAGAAATAAATGTAATTTTTCATCGGCTCCCAATTCTCAAATGGCTTTTCTGCCTTGCTCACACCAGCTGGAAGCTGATCAGGAATGATGGTGTGTTGCAGCAGGGGGGAGATCTGCCCTGACCAGCAGCACCCCCAGCCCCAGCCCACCCCCATGCCCGCCTGCCGGGATCCAGAGGAGGGGGCTGGAAGGGCTGGATTCCCCTGCTCAGCAAGAAGTGACCTGGCAGAGGGTGGAGGCGGTTCCTGGCAAAGTTCCTGGGTAGGACTGGGAGGTCACACGTGCCCCCACATGTGCTCTCCGCCGGTGGGCTCCTTGCATGCTCCCCCCCACACACCAAGACCCAGACATCTCTTCTCTGCAGTGGTGCAGTGGGGAGGGCACACCTGGCCCGATCTGCAGCACAAACGCTGCAGCAACACGCTCGTTAATTTTTTTTATTCATTTGCTTCATTTATACTCTGCCTTTCTCCCAATCCATTTTACATTGCAATCCTCGCCTCCATTTTATCCTCACAACAACCCTGTAAGGTAGGTTAGGCTGAGCGTGTGTGACTGGCCCAAAGTCACCCAAGGAAGTTCCAGGGCAGAGAAGGGATTTGGTCTCCCGGTTCCTAGTCTTTCACTCCAACCACTGCACCATGCTGCCTCTCGCAGACAACTCCAGTATCTGCAACAGACTACAGGATTTTTCAGGTTTCGCACTCGCACATAATTGAGGCTGTACCTGTACAGTAAAATAGCTGTATTGCCCAGTTCCCACAACGTGGTGGCCAGACTGAGAGGGTCACAGGCAGCACTCGTGCAGGCACCAGGGCTCCAGGGGGCCCTCGTATGTCTCAATCCAGGCAACATCTCAACCAAGGGTGGGGGTGAAGAGGACAGAGGAGGGAGGAAACAGTAAGAGCAGAGCGGAGGGGGGGCAGGCTCAGCCTCCAGAGAGCTGGCACCTGCAGAGCCTCTGGCCCGGCCTCTGTCAGCAGACCCCTCCCAAGGAGAAGACCCCCCTGCTTGGGGCGGGGTGGGGTGGGTGGGACTCCCTTTCAAATCTGGAAATTGCCCCCCTCCAGCCCAGAAGCCACCCAAGGCCTGGATCAGACCTGGAATTCGGGGCTAGAAGTATTCTGTAGAACAGCAGCACAAACAAGGCAAGGGGGCAGTGAGCCCCCCCCCCACAGGTCCCAGCAGGAAGCCCCCTTCATTGAGGAGCAACCCGAAGTTGCTCTGGGGGTGTCCGTGACATGCCCAGGAGCAGAGCCCAAAGGAGGGAGAGGGCACTCCAGGACAGCTGAGGTTGGGACCCACAGAGAGCCTTGGCGAGAGGCTGGGCCCTGAGATTCAAACACCTTATGGGGGCAATGGGTTGCCGCCCCATTGCTCCTGGGATGGCCTCAGCCCCACAGAGCTTCCCCCTGCGGGTTTCTACCAGTTCACATTTCCTTCCTTGGGGCGCTCCTCTCCCAGCCCCTTAAGAACATCAGCAGAGCCCGGCTGGATCAAGTCTTGTCCAGCATCCTGACTCACGTAGCGGCCCACGAGGGCCGACAGCAGGGCAGAGAGGCCGCGGCCGGCCCCTGATGTTGCCTCCTGGCACTGGTAATGGAGGTTGACTGCCCCTGGCTGTGGAGGTTCCCTTCAGCCACCCTGGCTAGGAGCCACTCACGGCCCTCTCTCCCCTCCATGGATCTGTCTCGTCCCCTTTGAAAGCGGTCTGTGCCTGTAGTCATGGCTAGCTTAGGGATGCCAACTCTGGGCTGCAAAATTCCTGGAGATCTGGGCGTGGAGCCTTGAGGGTGGGAGGGACCTCGGGGGGCCTCTAATGCCATAGATTTCGCCCTCCACACCAGGCATTTCCCCCAAGGGAACTGATCTCTGTCACCTGGAGATCAGCTGGAATCGCAGGAGACCGCCAGGCCCACCTGGATGTTGGCAACCCCCCTGCTCTTGCAGCTGTTCCCAGGGCAGGTCCCTCTTCCCCCTCCCCCTCTGCAGGCAGCTCTTGCTGACCTTCAGCTTCTCCGGCCAGCACGGCTTAGCTGCGCCCCCTCCCTCCCTCCCTCCCTCCCCTTGGCTCCTGCCACTTGGAGAGGGACTCTCCATTTATCACTGTCTCCTTTCAGCCAGAGCTTGTGCTAGGAAGGCCACGTCCAGGGCAGGACTTGCCAGTGGCTTCCGAACACCAAGGCACCCCCTCCCCCACAGACTTTACAGTTGCCAGCTCTGGGTTGGGAATTTCCTGGAGACTTGGGGGTGGATCCTGGGGAGGGCAGGGACCCTTCCGTGGCATATCATGCTACGGAGCCCATCCCGCAAAGCAGCCGTCTTCTCCAGGGGAACTGATCTTTGCCGTCGGGAGATGATTTGTGAGGCCAGGAGATCTCCAGCCCCCACCTGGAGCTTGGCAACTCTTGGCCACGTGTCTCCTGTGCTGGTGGGAAAGGCGTCTTGTCACCACAGAGCACCAGCAGGCCCTCAACACGCAGGCTGTTGCTGGCTGGGCCCCATCCTCTCCCCATGCAATGCCCAAGCCATACAGTTCACCTTGGCTGGTGCAAGTGCCCTGAGAGGCCCAGAGTGCCTCTGCACCCCAAACCGGGTGGCTCCCTGGCAGACGCCTGCCCTGGTTTGCCCCCTTCTGCCTGTGGTGGCACTGGATGGCCGGCGGCCATCTCTTCCAGGGGCCCCCACCAGCACGCCTCTGTGCCCTGCTCTGGACAGGGCAGGGCGGGCTCCAATCTCCTGCCCCTGAACTGCTGGCATGGCACAATTCTACCATGTGGGGGGGGGGAGCTGGTGTGATGGTGCAGTGAGGAGGGGCAGGGACTCTGCACTTGCTCTGTGGCCGTTTCTAGAGGAGGAGTATCAAGATCTCTCTTGCATCATTTGATGTTTTGAATCCCTGCTCCAGCGTGCCTGAGCTGGCACCGGCAGGGGAGCCCCTGGCCCATCAAGCCCCACGGACTTCCACAGACCCCTCCTCTGCAGGTCCACTCATAACGGACACAGCCAGCAAGGGGCCGGTTCCGGTCCAAAGCCCAGCAAGCCTCCCCAGCCCCGCTGCCTAGTCCAGGCCGGGGCTCTGTTCACAAGGGCTTGGCTGGAATTCTGGCTCCCGCCCCCCTCCTCCCTCCCTTTGCCTGCACTCTAAATGGATCTCAATGCAGGATTAATTTGTCATATTGACACTGATCATTTATTACACAGCAGAGAGGGGCCCATTCATTTGAATAGAAAACGGCCCATCTTATCTGTTGCCGCTCCCTGGCTCGGCCCTCCCTTTTTAACCTTGGACAACGAGGCGCTCATAATTTCCTCCCTGACACCCGATAAGAAACTTACTTTTGAATCTCCTTTTCTCTGGAATTTTAAGTGAGCAAAGCCTGAGCCCCTGTTGGCAGCTTGGTGCTGAGCAGGGGCTGGGGGCTGGGCAGCCTGGAGGCACGGAGGGCCCCTCCCTCCCCCGGGCTGGGATGGAGGGGTCGCCCCGGCCCCCCAGGGCTCCCAGTCTGGGCAGGTCTTACTCTGATGCGCTCGAGGGAGGGCCAGAAAAGCCCTCTCCTTCAGGCCTCTGCCGCGGCAGGAGACGGTTGTCTGGGACTGGGACTGGGACGGGGGTGGGGGGCCAAGAAGAGGCTCCTCTAGTCCAGGGCAGCCAAGCAAATGCCCCAGAAGGCCGCTCAGGGGGGCACACAGGCCAAGCAGCCGGGCTCCTGGCTCCGGGCTCCTGCGCAGGGAGGTTCCCTCTGGCCATCCAGGCTCATCCCCCATCTGCGCACTTCTGAAATCCCCTTTAAGCCCCCCCAAGTGACCCTGGAAGATGGAGGTGAACTCAAAGGCTGGTGCCCAAGCCCCCTCCTCATACTTTATGCCCCCCTCCTCCAGGGGTGCTGAGCATAGTTCTCCCCTCCTCTATTTTATTGTCACAGCGGGAGTGGCTGGAACTCAGCAAGCTCCATGACTGGGTGGGAATTTGAACTCGGGTCCCCCCCCCAATCACAGTCCTACGCTGCAGGCCCGCCTCTGGGGGTGGTGGGAATTGTCCTCCTGGCAGCGGGGCCTGTGGCTTGCCCGGGTGTGTGTGTGTGTGTGTGTGCTTTCCCTGCAGCCTGGGCCTGGACTCCCTCGTAATGGCCCCAGGGTGGGTGGCTGTTGGCTCCCCAGGCCATCTTCAACGGGGCCTCTGCATGCAAGGCAAGGCTCTCCCCGTGGCTTGGATCCTGTGGGGGCCTCTCTGAGGTCCTTGGAGGAAGCGGGGGGGGGGGATGAAATGAGCCGGCCTGACAAGCAGAGCCTTGGGAGGCAGTTCGCTTGCGCCTGTGTTTGGGGCTGGAACAGACGGGCGCCTGATCCTCCTGCCTGAAGGATTCTGAGGCAAGGGCTGGAGCAGAAACCCTGGCTTCATTCCCATGGCCTCCTGGAAGGCCACGAGGCCCTGCTGCCCAATGAGGCATTAAGGTGCAGGACAGAACAAACATTCACCTCTCCATGAAACTCTGAGGGCTCTCTAGCTCAGTCTTCCTGGGCAAGAATGCTGTGTAACTCAAAAGCTTATATAGATGGCAGGAGCCATCTATAACTGAGCCCATAAAAAAAATCCTCCTGCCAGGGCGTCAGGTGCAAGATGGGGGAGTGGTGGTGCAGGTTGCTGCCTCGCCTTGTCCTCTGGGCACTGCCTGTGGCTCTCCGTTGCAGCCTTCCAGGGGAGCGGCAGCGGCTCCCCTCCCAAGCCAGTTTGGCGCCTGCTTGCATTTCCAGCCGGGCTGCGCATCTCTGACTCGCTGACACTAATAGGCCTGTCACCAGGCTTTCCTGCGAAGGGCCTGCAATTGTTTTCCGATCCTGGGGACGGCAGCGGAGATAAGACTTTCACCTCCAAGGCGCTGACTGGAAATTAGGGCCACAAGGAGGGAAGGAGCAAATGGAGATAAATGAGGGTGCCAGGAGGCAGCAGGCTGCCTGCCGGACACGCAGCAAGCGGGGAAGGGCAGCGCAACCCAAGGGCCCTCCGCAGTCCCCAGGCACCCAGGCGGGGTGGCCAGGCATCGGGGGTGGGGCTGCCTTTCTGCTCCTACAAGGGACATTCAAGGTCCAGAAGAGAAGCCCAGGCTGCAAGAAGGGGTGTGTGTGTGGGGGGGGGGAGGGGGTGCCGTCACCAGCCCCTGCGTTGTAATGGGACAGGCCAACCTTTGTCTCCAGGGAAGGATGTTGATTCTCTGCCCTCCCAAGCCCCTCTCCAGCCCCACAAGGGTACGCAAGTCCTTCATCCATGGGACTCGATGGGCCTCCCCCTGACCCTCCCCCCCAAAACAGCACTGTGGATTGGCAAGAGGCTAAGAAAACACTGCCCTCCCCCCCCCACGCAAGTCTGGGAAGGGCAGGCTTTCACAGGCCACGCCCAGGCTTGCAAGAGGAAGATCACCTTTCACTGGGGCTCAGCTTTCCCCCACAGGGGTTCTTGCCTCTTCAGACTTGGGACGAGGCCCTTCCTGGAGCAGCTAGAAATCTTAGCCAGCGCCAGCCACCTGCAAGCCTCGGGGACTCAGGTGCAGACAGACGGTCAGATCAGCCAATCTCCGAGCAACCTGGGTGGAGTGCAGGCACTCAAGTCCGGCAGGGCAGAAGGGCTTTTCCCCAAGGGAGAGACATGAATGCGGCTGGGGCCATGTGGAAGGGAAGGCCCTCCCAGGGATCACAGACCCTGACACCTGAAAATGGGGCCTCTGGATGACTTCACTTTGGCCCCCACCCCTGGGAAGCTCATGGCAGGAAGCTTTAAGGGAGGCAGGCAAGCAGAGTGGGGCGTTGTTGGGGTTTTAGCAAATGTTTCCATTTCAGTCATGAAAGAGTTAAATCAAAAAGAGTCCAGTAGCACCTTTAAGACTAACCAATTTTATTGTAGCATAAGCTTTCGAGAATCAAGTTCTCTTCGTCAGATGCATGGTACAGAAACAGTCTTAAAGGTGCTACTGGACTCTTTTTGATTTTGCTGCTACAGACTAACACGGCTAACTCCTCTGGATCTATAACCATGGAAAGAGTTAAACTATTTGTAAGTTAGTAAACTTATCTGCATGTAACCACTTAGGCCTCGAATTTGGATTCCCGCCCTAGAAAGGGGCGTCTCTAAGCATAATGAAGCAGAATTAGGATTTTCTGTTGGGCAACCTCTTTATTGGGGGGGGGGGCAATTAAGTGATGCTGTATACTGAAGTTTTATCGCTCTCTGTCTCACTTGCTTTTCTCACTTGTTTTCTTAGTCTCTCTCACTCGTTTTTCTAGCAAGATGTAGCCAGTTTAGCAATTTATTGTTTTTCTCCAATGTAACCCTATTTTTTTCCTTTAGTAAAGTATTCTTACAGAGCTCCACTAGTGTGTGTGTCTGTTCTCATTCATTCCAATGCCCAATCTTTGCATTAACTCTGCTAATTTCCAACAGGCATCCCGCTGGTCCCCGGTCGCCTCTGCCCGGAGTGCTGTAGCGCCATCACCCACCATTAGTTTTTCAGTGTCAAGCCAGGCGTCAGGAGGAGGCAAGAGGGAGCAGGCTGCGGGGGAGTCCTGTTTTGTTCCTACCTGCCTGTATGGAGGATCTCCTGCCATTCAAATGCCGCCGTGCCCAGCGAGGCCTGGTGGTGCTCGACCGTGTGCCTGCGTTATGCCTGGAGCTCCCTTTGGGAGGGGTAGACCCCAGCTCCACTCCCTGGTTTACGTCTGTTGATCTGGATCTACCCATCTGCCAGACTCACAAGCCTGTGTCCTGCTGGGACCAGACTGGCAATCCCAAGGGTTGAGGTGGTCAGGGGGAGGCCCTTGCGCTCGCCCCCCTCATGGCCACCGGCAGGCCTGGAGTCCCCCAGCCCCAGAACCCCCACCTCCATCCCGTGCAAAAGCACTTTCCTTCTATCGTCCTTCACAGCAAGGAAAAGGCAGCCCTGACTCTGAATTAGCCTGCAAGAGCCGCGTTCCCTTCTCTCTTATCTAAGTCGCTGTAACAAGTGCTTTGCATTTATTCCACCAAATGTGCTGCAGAATTGCGTTACAGCTCATGGCTGCAAGCCATCTGCGGAGAGAAATCCAGTTATACCTTGTATAATAAGTTCCTGACAATCTTGCAGAGGACTCCGGGTCATAAAAGTCTCCCGTTTTTATCGCCAGTAACAGACACGGAGAGAAATTAAGTTGTCTTATCAAATTTAGATAAAATATATCCCTCTGGAGTGGAAGGTTCCTGATGGATCTTTTACTGCCTTGGGGGAGGGGGGGAATAAGCCCCCACCCCAGAGGTTGGGGGCTTGCAGGCTGCCTCTAGGCTTGCTGGAGTGTTGGCTGCCTGCAGAGGAGGAGGAGGAGGCAGAAGGCAGAGTTTGCACCAAACAAAGGAGCCTGCCTGGCTCCTTCCGTCTGCCCTGCAGCGGGCGGATGCCCGATTTCTCTTCATCAGTGCCCCAGCCAGCCTCCAGCCTCTTCTGGTGGTGCAGGAGCGCCTTCCCTGCCTGGCTGCTGGGCCTCATCTGCTCGCATGGCAAGGGAGGTACGCAGAATGGCTTCCGTACTGCGTGTCCAGCCCCACAGCTGTGAGCCAAGGAGACCCTGGGAGTGGCAGGGCCAGCGACACCCACCTGCTTTGTGGGCAGCCCCTCCCCAGCTCCAGCTGGTGCCCCTGGGTGGGCTGGGATTGGCAAAGGATTAATTGAAGCCCTCACACACAGGCTTCTCTGCCTGCAACCTTGGGGATTCAGGCCCCCTGCAGACCTCCTGGCCATCAGAACCACATCCAAATGCCTCTCATTGGCCAGAAGGGAGGCCTCCTGTTTGAGGGAGATCTGAGCTCCTGAAAGAAGAATGGACCGAGAGCAACCCTGGACCCAGGGCAGAGCACAGCCAGCGTCACGTGCCAGGGCACTGCTGTGGAAGGAAAATGGTCCCGGAAAGCTGGTGGCTTCTTCTCACTAGAGGCCCGGCTGCAGGTGGCTGTTATCGCCAGGGTGGGTGGGGAAGACCCCGTGGGAGGATGCGAGGAGGGCAGGAGGCAAAAGAGAGACACGGCGGCGGCACACACAAGCACACAAGCGCACCCCGTTCTCTCTGTGAGAACCAACTGGGTACCTCCTGCTGCCCACCTGCGTGTATCTCCTGCTAGGCGGAGTCGCATGTCTGCCTGTGCTGCCATTCAGAGGCTCCGCCTAGTTGCCACACCTCCCGTCTCACGCTTACAAACCAGTGCCGGAGGGTCTCTCAGCATCACAATTTTGAGCTCTCCAGGGATACCGAGCTTACCTGCCGCCCCTCACCGTCACTGCACTACAGACAGCAAGAGCGAAGAGGCAGGGTGTGTTTCCAGAACTAGCCTATGAACCCTGAAAAGATAAGAAGGCTGAATAAATGGACAGGAAGAAGACGTGTGGGCTGTCCAAGCATTCGGGCTGAGCAAGGGTGCAAGGAATGAAAACAACACAGTCCTCTTGGACACAAATCTGACATTAGAAATGGCAACGTCCAAAAACCAGTGGGAGAACATTTCAATCTACCAGGACATTCCATCAAAGACTTAAAGGTCACCATAGGTCAACAGAAACCTTTCAAAAACAAAATCCAACGGGAAGCTGCTGAATTGGAATCAGGGTGGATTTGATTTAAATCAAACTGATTTAAATCACGATTTAAATCACTAGTCATTAAGGCTTGATTTAAATCATAGTTTTCTACATAAAGACTAATTCTTGCTGGTATAACTTTAATATGCAAGTAGATGCCTGCCTCACCGATAGGTAAAGGAACTTCATTCAAGTATTCCCAAACTGGGTCTCTTTTACGGCCTGCTGCCATTACAGGTTTTTTCCTCCAAGGAAAGAATGTGATAAACCTCAGGTCATACACACAAAAGATCCAAAGACTTGTGCAGTACTGTGCTCAAAAAGTTTCACTTTCATTTTGTGCTGCTTGCCCCTCCCTCCTCACACTTAGTTTCTTCTTGTGCAAATCTATTCCACTCCAAACAATCAGAAAAATATTGTATTGTCGAAGGCTTTCACGGCCGGAGAACGATGGTTGTTGTGGGTTTTCCGGGCTGTATTGCCGTGGTCTTGGCATTGTAGTTCCTGACGTTTCGCCAGCAGCTGTGGCTGGCATCTTCAGAGGTGTAGCACCAAAAGACAGAGATCTCTCAGTGTCACAGTGTGGAAAAGATGTAGGTCATTTGTATTTACTCAGGAGGGGTGGGGTTGAGCTGAGTCATCCTGTAAGAGTTTCCCAGGGTGTGGAATGCTAATGGCGGGAGGCTTCACTGTATCCTGAGGAGGTTCTTTTGCATATGGATTGGTGCTTGATGTGCTAATCTTCTCTGCAGGGCTATTGTCGGGTGTGGAGTGTTTTGTTGTCCTGGTGTTTTTCAGAACTGGAGCCCATGCTCTGTTCATTCTTAAGGTTTCTTCTTTCCTGTTGAAATTTTGCTTATGCTTGTGAATTTCAATGGCTTCCCTGTGCAGTCTGACAAAGTAGTTGGAAGTGTTGTCCAGTATTTTGGTGTCCTGGAATAAGATACTGTGCCCTGTTTGAGTTAGGCTATGTTCAGCCACTGCTGATTTTTCAGGCTGTCCAAGTCTGCAGTGTCTTTCATGTTCTTTTATTCTTGTCTGGATGCTACACTTTATGGTCCCGATGTACACTTGTCCACAGCTGCAGGGTATACGGTATACTCCTGCAGAGGTGAGGGGGTCTCTACTGTCTTTTGCTGATCGTAGCATCTGTTGTATTTTTCGGGTGGGTCTGAATACTGCTTGAAGGTTGTGCTTTTCCATAAGCTTTCCCATCTGATCAGTAATTCCTTTGATATATGGCAAAAACACTTTTCCTGTGAATTGTATGTTCAGGTGGATGTTGTTGAGATGATTCAAAAACCCCATCAATTCTTCCTCCCCATGGCTCCAAATGATACATTTATCATTTGGAGCCATGGGGAGGAAGAATTGATGGGGTTTTTGAATCATCTCAACAACATCCACCTGAACATACAATTCACAATGGAGAAAGAAATCGAGGGAAAACTCCCATTTCTGGATACCTTGGTCATCCGCAATGCAAACTTTCAGTTAGGTCACAAGGTCTACAGGAAACCAACTCACACTGATCGGTACCTACACAAAAACTCCAATCACCATTCCCGACAGAAAAGAGGCATAATGAAAACATTAGTGGATCGTGCAAGACGGATATGTGAGCCGCACTTTCTCAATGAGGAAATTAATCATCTAAACCACGCACTTCAGGCAAATGGCTACTCCAGAAATGAAATCCGAAGAGCAATCAAACCCAGGATGAATCAAACAACCAAGGAAAAACAGTCTCCTACAGGAAAAGTGTTTTTGCCATATATCAAAGGAATTACTGATCAGATGGGAAAGCTTATGAAAAAGCATAACCTTCAAGCAGTATTCAGACCCACCCGAAAAATACAACAGATGCTACGATCAGCAAAAGACAGTAGAGACCCCCTCACCTCTGCAGGAGTATACTGTATACCCTGCAGCTGTGGACAAGTTTACATCGGGACCACAAAGCGTAGCATCCAGACAAGAATAAAAGAACATGAAAGACACTGCAGACTTGGACAACCTGAAAAATCAGCAGTGGCTGAACATAGCCTAACTCAAACAGGGCACAGTATCTTATTCCAGGACACCAAAATACTGGACAACACTTCCAACTACTTTGTCAGACTGCACAGGGAAGCCATTGAAATTCACAAGCATAAGCAACACTTCAACAGGAAAGAAGAAACCTTAAGAATGAACAGAGCATGGGCTCCAGTTCTGAAAAACACCAGGCCAACAAAACACTCCACACCCGACAATAGCCCTGCAGAGAAGATTAGCACATCAAGCACCAATCCATATGCAAAAGAACCTCCTCAGGATTCAGTGAAGCCTCCCGCCATTAGCATTCCACACCCTGGGAAACTCTTACAGGATGACTCAGCTCAACCCCACCCCTCCTGAGTAAATACAAATGACCTACATCTTTTCCACACTGTGACACTGAGAGATCTCTGTCTTTTGGTGCTACACCTCTGAAGATGCCAGCCACAGCTGCTGGCGAAACGTCAGGAACTACAATGCCAAGACCACGGCAATACAGCCCGGAAAACCCACAACAACCACAGAAAAATATTGTTTCTATTCACTGAACTTCTTGAAACTTAGCACTGGAGGGGTTGATTCTGTCTTCATAGGTTTGTAGAACAATAGGATTAAGGTCTTTTTCTCAACTCTGTTCATGTTATAACATTTTTGCTGTGAAGAAGAGGCATGTGATCTCTGCTGAGCTGACACAAATTCAGTTTTGAGAACTGCAAAACCAAGCATCTGTGATAATATCTTGTAGGCAGAGAAACTGCCCAATAATCTTACAAAAACCTCTGGAAGAGCATGACATTGTGAATGGATTAATGGAATTTATTTACCAGAAAAATTAAACATATACAGCCTTATTCTACATAATTAAAAACTAATCTTTATTTCATGATGGAATAACCTTTGGATGGTAATATATTTTCCTCAAAAAGCATTTTATTTTAAAAAATCCAATTTAAATTTAAAAAATCCGATTTAAATTAAAAAAATCCGATTTTTTTGATTTTTTTTTAAAAAATCATTGATTTTTATCCACCCTGATTGGAATTCATATGTAAATTTGACTCTGTCAAGCTGGGACTGAATAGGGACTATGAATGGTTATCTCATTATCACAGGTAACTGATTTCCTTTACATAGGCGGGGTCAGGGAGAGTCCAGTGGCACCTGGCGTGGGCTTTCGGGGACCACAGATCTCTTTGTCAGATGCATCTGGCGGGGAGAGCTGTGGTTCTCGAAGGCTTGTGCTGCAGTGGAATTGGTTGGTCTTGGAGGTGCTGCTGGACTCTTTTTGATTTTGCTACTACAGACTAACACGGCTAACTCCTTTGAACCTTTGCAGAAGCAAACTGATCCCCACATCAAAAGGAGTTGTTTGCATCTCCCCTCTCCTCCCCCCTTCCCCTCTCCTCCTCTATATCTGAGCAGTTTCTGTTGGCCCTCCATGTATCTGATGAAGAGAGCTGTGATTCTCGAAAGCTTATGCTACAATAAAATTGGTTAGTCTTAAAGGTGCTACTGGACTCTTTTTGATTTCGCTACAACAGACTAACACGGCTAACTCCTCTGGATCTATGACCCTAAACAATGTTTAAATTGGACAGGCTAGCATTACTTGAAGTTGCAGCAGTCGAAAGTTCATCATTCCCTTTCTTCTCGTGGTTGGGTCTCCTCCCTCTTGTCTCTGGCCATATAGACAAG
The DNA here is from genome assembly GCF_028583425.1 of Eublepharis macularius. Classification (NCBI taxonomy): domain Eukaryota; kingdom Metazoa; phylum Chordata; class Lepidosauria; order Squamata; family Eublepharidae; genus Eublepharis; species Eublepharis macularius. The sequence continues at coordinate 174,705,620 of NC_072794.1, read as the reverse complement.
ATGCTTTCCACGGTCATATATCCAGAGGAGTTAGCCGTGCTAGTCTGTACATGCAAAATAGTAAAAAGTCCAGTAGCACCTTTTAGACTAACCAACTTTATTGAGGCATAAGCTTTCGAGAACCACAGCTCTCTTCGTCAGATGCATCTGACAAAGAGAGCTGTGGTTCTCGAAAGCTTATGCCTCAATAAAGTTGGTTAGTCTAAAAGGTACTACTGGACTCTTTACTATATACTCAAACCAGAATCCCTGGGTATAAGCTTAGTCCTTCACGGCTTGTGCCCAATCAAGGAGCTGAAAACGAAGAGTAAGACCGCTTCTTCACCATGTCCTGAGTTTACATCGCCTCTTTCTCTCTCCCCTCCCTCCCTTTACTGCCCCTTCCTGTCCCAAAGGAAGAGTTGGTTTCCTAGCAATTTAGCTGTTTCCCTCTCTGTCCCTTTTGAGATGCAATGTGCTAGCAAGGCATGGGGTGGTCATAGCATAGCCGATTAACCATTAGCATAACCAAGACCTTGAGTGCTGTCTGCTGGGAGTTTGATGGCTCCTTCCTTCACCCTCCCTCCTCTCTGCCAACTATGAGTTTGCAGCTGGGTCCCTGCTCGTGGACAGAGTTCAGTCACAATAAGTGAAATGCTGGGTGAACTCTTGGGTAGAGGGCATTTATCCACACCTCCACCTGCCTGTCTGGAAGAGGAAACACACCATTTAACAGAACGGCCTGCTGCAGTGTACATAAATAGAGTACAAGAAGAGATTAGCTCACACAGCACAGTCAATATTACATACTACAACCACACAGTTATTCCCATACGTATCAGCGCAAAAGTGTCTCTCCTCTGGCAGTTCGGTACCTGAGACAAGCCTTTAGTATTTGTCAATGTCATTTCTGGACGGGCATCAGCGATACCATTGTTCTTCCCAGAAATGTGTTCAATTTTTAGGTGAAACCCTGCATTTCACAAGACCAGCGCTGGAGTTTGGATTAGAATGTCTCATGCTTTGTAGCCACTGTAAAGAAGAGTGGTCAGTAAGCGGAGTGGCCTCCAGGCCCCGCAAATATGGCCTCAGTTTATCCCAAAACCAATTGCCAAGCGTTCCTTGAAAAACAACTGAAGTAAGTTTTCTTCCCCACAGAATGAGCTTCCTAAGCAGATTTACTACCAGGTGTTTGGTTCCCTCCTATGCCTGCATCAAAGCTGCTCCTAGGGCTTTGTCAGGAGCATCAGTGGCCAAATAAAAATATTTGCTATACAGTCAGGGTGGTGCAGTGGTTAAAGGGTCAGACTTGGATCTGGGAGACCCACTTGGAATCCCTGCTCTGTCACGGAAGCTCACGGGGGATCCTCCCAGCCTGGCCTGCCTCAAAGGCTCAACCCGTGCTTCACCATTCACAAATGAGTCAGTGTCCTCTCCCGACCTGTGTCTGCAGTGAACACTCATGCTCTTTGTACCGCTACAAGAAAGGAGGGAACCCAGGAGAAACGGATAAGGCTAGACCTTGGTGGGTTGCCAATTCTCCAGGGCCCAACCAAAGATTGGGTAATTCACTTCCCAGTAGGGAAATTCAGCCAGAGGGGTCTCACTGCCCCTCAGTCGGGTGGTGTACAAATCAGTGAGTGGTGGCAGGGACGGAGAGTGTGAGCCATGCCCACCAGGGACAGTGGGAGGCGGATAGCGGGGCTAGCAGGCCATTGACGGCAGCTCAGTTGCCCGGACTGAGAGCCAGCGCCCGTTCCGCCACACTCTTATTCAAGCACTCTCTCGTGTCCACACCTAGGCCGGTCAGGTTAAATGGGGTGACATGAAGTCATTTTTAAGCTGCTTTTGCGCTTCCTTAATTGCGAAATTGTCTGTCCTGTCGACTTAAACACGAAAACTGAAGCGGAGTGTAGGATGGAAATATACATTTTCAACTTCTCCTTCTGTAGGCTTCGCATCTTTTCGTCAATTAGACACTTAACAGCTTGACAAAGTTTAGCTGGAATACACTAACATGAGAGAGAAATAAATTTCATCTCTCACCAAATGTGGAGGCTGTAGTCCCAAATGTTCCTTCACACTACCCGGAAAAGGAGCACAACGTTTCTTGGCAATAGTTGGGAGCAGGGTCCACTCCAGTTTTCCAGCAGGATGTGCATTGGACCGGCAGTACCATCTGGGATGGAGAAGCTTTCATCCCACCTCTCCGTGGGTTCTGCTGGCCCAATGCAGGCCTCGCGTGGGGAGGAGGATCCCTTTCACTAGTCGCAGGCAGGGCGGCCTAAAAAATATAGCACAACATTAGGCTCCAAAATATGATGCAAGGTCTCTGGAGATCTGACGTCTAAATGTTCTCAGTAAATATATATACACAATAAAACTATGAATATCAACCACGTTCACCGTAAAATTACAGCCCCGTAAAGAGAAAAACAGTCTGGCCTAGATGGAAATGACTCCCCTTAGCTGAGCAGAATGTCAGGACACAACTTGGGGCCTGTGACATGAGGGGGTGGCTGAGGAGCAAAGTGGATTCAATTCTGTAAATTCAGGGACCAAAGATTAGAGGGGGGGACCTCCAGACCGGTTCTTGCAATACTAAAAGAGGAGGAAGTGGCCCTTGTCCAAGGGCCCTGAGAGGAGGCTGGGGCAACACCGCCTGGGCAGAAAGCCCGGAGACTTCCTAGCCCGCTTCCCATGTGGGAGAGTGGGAAGGGGGGGTCTTCCCTGGGGTGCAGCTGCACTGCTGGGCCTGCAAAGGAAGTGACGCCATTGCTCCTTCGGATGCTGGGAAGCAGGCCTGGGAGCTGACCAAGAGGCCCTTGGGGTGCTCGGGACTGATCCATGCGAGCTCCTTGAGGAGAGTGTTTGGGGGCATGAGAAGCATCCTGCAAGCAGAGGTTCCTGGGCTGTTGTGGGTTTCTGGTGCTTCTCACGCAGAGCTCCGCTGCCCCCCACTGCAGCGCACCGCCCTTCCCAGGGGAGTTCCCCCCAGTGGGTGGCTTCCGCCAAAAGGCACCCAGTTCGAACAGTCATCTCTGAATCACCCCATGGGAGAGCCTGCTTCCTGCCTGCTTCGCTCAGATTACAAGCATGGCGGCTGAGTCTCCTTTCAGCCCCGGGTGTGCGTGAGCAGGCATGCTCTTTGCTTGGCTTTTGCAGCGTGCACTGCCTCCCCCTCGGCTGAGTGCAGGTCCCCAGTGCTTCCCCCCTTGCCACTGCAGCCTCTGAAGCAACCCCCAGCTGCCCACCGGGCTTGGGGGGGGGAGCCCCACCCCTAGCAAGGCTGTGAGCCGGGCGGGGGGCTTCTCCCTAGAGCTCTGGCCGGCTCAACCAATGTGTGGGGCTCTCCCAAGTGTGGGTGGGAAGCACAAGGCCCCCAAGAGGGGAGGGCGAGAGAAGCCAGCGGCTCTGCTCCAGAAAGAGGGCCCAGAAGCCCGCCTGAGCCCGGAGCTCTGCCTGGCGCCCAAGGCAGATCGGGCTCACAGAGGGCAGAGGCGCCCACACGGCCCGGGCGCCGCGCAGAAAAGGCTCTGCGGCTGCCCGCCGCCGGTGGAGGCGCCTCCGTGGGGAGCAGCCGACGGTTCCACCAGCTCCAGCCCCCCCCCCCGTTCTGGCTTTGCAAAGAGGCCCCCTCTCCTCGCGAGCAGGAAAGCGGCTGAGCCGGGCTCTCTGGGGAGTGGCCGGGAGGCGCTCGGCTCGGCTCGGCTCGGCGCCGCCCCTCCTGCCGCTGCTCGCACAAAACAGGCGCGGCGGTGCGCGGGCGGCGGAGGCGCCCCGGCGCACCTGGGCTTTGTTCCTCGCCGGCAGAAAGCCGGTTGCCATGGCAATCGGGGGCGCGCCAGCCTCGACTGAAGCGCCGCTGTCTCCCCGGCACGGGCGCACCAGCGCCCCCTCCCACCCCTCGCGGCCCGGGAGCGCGTGACGCCCATGCAAAGCGGGCCCGCTGCGAAGCCGCGACGAAGCCGCGACGGCCCCGCTTCTCTTGCAGCCCCGTCGAGCAGCCTCGACGGTGTTCCCACGCTCCGCAGCCCGTCTCGCTCAGCCCTTCCCGAACCGGCCTCTCTGCTCGGCGCCACCCGCAGCGCCCGCCAGCCCGCGCCGGTTCTGCGCCCTTTGCTGGAGCGCCTATGCGGACGCCCCCGGACCCGGCAGGCCCGCCAACCCCCGCAGAGCCGCCGCACCGGCTGCAGGGCCTGCTGGAGAGGGGCGCAAAGCCCTCGCCTCCCGCACAGGCACGGAGCCCCAGGGCAGCTCTGCGTGGCTTGGCTCACGCTCCCTCCGGAAACGTCGCCTGGGCGCTCCTCACCTCCAGCGTCCAGGCTAGATTACTGTAAGGGGCTGTGTTTGGGTCTGCCCTTGAAAACTGCCCAGAAGCCTCAGGCGGTGGGAGGTGAAGCGGCCGGGCTCCTGTCGGGGGCGGGAAGCGGGACGTGAGGATCGCCCAGTCTGCCCGGCGCGGAAAGAGCTGCGCTGCCTGCCCTGCGGCAGTTTCCGGGCTCAGTTCGAAGGGCAGCTTCTCACCTTTCAAGCCCTGCCTGAAGGGTGCCTGAAGGGCCGCCCAGCCCGCCAGTTGGGGCCTGCCACACGAGCCTTGCTCTCCGTGTCCCGAGGAGGTGAGGCGGGTGGCAACCACAGAGGGGGCTTTCCAGAGGTGGCCCCTTCCTCCTGAGAGGCTCCGGGCACCTCCCCTGCAGTCTTGCACAAACGGCTCCTCTTACCCAGGCTCCTACTTAAGAGGTTGCTCGTTTACAGTCTGCTGCTAGCCTGGAGACTGTTTTCTGTGAATCGTTTTAGCTTGCTAAATGTTTTGTGGAGTTTTTTTTCTTCTGGCTGGGGTGTTAATAGTTTGCAGATTGTTGATGCCTTTTATGCTCCTGTTGAAGGAAACGGGGGCACTCTCCTGGGTTTTGCTGGAGCAGGGCTGCTGGCTCAGGCTTGGTTCAGTGGCCAGGGAACTCTGGGATCTGCCCTTGCCTGAGGAGGGCCGAGTCTGTCCACACGGACTTGCCGTAAGTTCACAACACCAATGGCTCGCAGCAAGCTGGGATTGCTCTGAGGAACAGCAACTGAGGTTCTTGTGGCACTGTTTGAATCTTTCCCCTCATTAACTAACTGGCGAGGGGGGGGGGGCTCGAGGTGCTTAAAGGTGCCACTAGACCCTGTCCAGTCCTGAGCAAGAGATCAATGCAGCTCCCCCCCCCCCCGTGTGTAGGATGATGGTTCCGGGTTCACGTAGCACCCCACCGGTGTGTGTGGTTCTTTCCAGAGCACAAAAAGGGTTTTGCCAGGAGAGGCAACTGTGGGAGGGGAGGATGGTCCAAAGAACGTGAGAACCTAACACAAGCCCTGCTGGGTCGGACCAGTGTGGATCCATCTGGCCCAGTCTTCCGTCTCACACAGAGACCGACCAGTTGCCCTGGCGGGCCAAGAGCAGGGCCCAGGGGCCGAGGCCTTCCCCTGGTGCTGCCTCCTGGCATTGCAATGATTCAGGGGCTGAGTCCCTCTGGATACGGCCACCGTGGCTAGCGGCCATTGACAGGCCTCTCCTCCAGGGATCGGTCTCACTCCCTTTGCTTGTGGCCTCACTTCTTCCACAGGCAGTGAATCCAACCGCTTCATTATTCATAGTGTAAAGAAGTGTTTTCTTTTGTCTGTCCATGAACTTGGTGGGGTGTCCTTGAGTTCTAGTATTACGGGAGAGGGAGAAAAAGCTCTCTCCACTTTCTACACCCCATGCACAATTTCATAAACCTCTGTCACGTCCCCCTCCCCCTTAGCCTTCTTTCTTCTAGCCTGAAAAGCCCCAGACTCTGCCGCCGCCGTTTCTCATCGGAAAGGTGCTCCAAGCTTTTGATCATGTGGGTTGCCCTCTTCCGTAATTTTTCCAGCTCTGCAAAATCCTTTTTGAGATTCAGTAACCAGAACTATTTACGGTATTCAAAATGAGGCTGCACCACAGCCCCCTAGAAGGATGTTACAATGTTCGCCGTTTTATTCTTAGTCTCTTTCTGAATAAACTCCCACATGGCATTTGCCTTTTTCACACGCTGGATCGATGTTTTCATTGAGCTGGCCAATATTTTATTTTATTTCAGTCTTGGCTCAGCCAGTTCAAGACCCCATCGGCATATATTTAAAATGGGGGGGGGTGTTGCAATGGGTAGCGCATGACACTAAACATCTGCCCCGTTCTTGCCCACTCACCCAATTTGGAGAGCCCGTCTTGTAGCAGCTCCTTTGGTTTTCACCCTCCTGCCTACCAAGATGGCCATGTGAGGGTCTCTCTCAATCACTGCGCCCGTTCCCATGGCACCATTGAGGTTTCATTCCAAAATGTATGTGGACATGAGCTTTGGAAAGTATCTTGTGCTCCCTGTGGAATACCAGGCAGCGCCACATTGGCCGTGCCAGCCATGCCACTCAAAGAGCTGCCATGATGCCCAGGGCACCAGTGATGCAGCCTGCGGTCTAAGGACTGGGCCCAGGTAACGTGGCAAGGGATTGGAGCATGGGGAGAGGGGCTGCAATACACCCTCAGGCACTGCCAAGTTTTGTGGGGCTTGGCCCCAGCCCCTGCCGGACGGTGAGGACTTCCTGGGCCAGACTGGCCTTTCTGGGGCCAGTCTCACCTCTGGAGGCCGGGCAGGGCTCCAGCCATTTCCTCCCAGCTCCCGTGTGGACCATGTGGTACGTTGGCCTGACTTGTTCCTGCTGCGTTTCTCAAGGGCCTGGGGCTGCTGTGGCCGGGTGGGATGCCTGGGGGCACCCTGCTTGCCACTGGCTGGGCAGCCCCCTCCTCCTGAGCTCTACAGTTCCCAAGGCCAGATGCAAAGAGGGAGTTTCGGGTGTCTCATTTGCAGCTTTTCTGCACTTTTTGATTTTTTCAGACTCCCTCTCTCCACAAACAATGCATTCAGAGGCCTTTTATTTCTGTGTAGAAATGTGTGTCTAATTAATTAGCCACGAATGGGTGCCCAGCATGGCTAATTTAACCTGAACATTCATTCAGAATCAGCCGCCAGTTTCTCCGCATGCTACAAGTGACCGTCAGTTTAGGGAGGGGGGGGAACATGCCGGAAAGCAGGGAGGCATGTGCCAGGCACCACACCTGGAGGTCCAGTGTTCATAGTTAGGCCCCAAAGGGTCTCCTGGGCTCTCTTGGAAGAGGAGGGGGGTGCGGCTGTGAGTCAGGGGCCTCCTCTGGAGTTTGGCCTCCGCCCAGCCTGGATGGCTCCAGCCAGATGGATCTCCCCACTCCCACCGGCTCATTGGAGGGTGCTCCTGTTGTGCCCAGGACCTGGAAGCAGAGGGGCTACCAGCTGCAGGAGAGATTGGCCAGACAGCTGTGGGGGCACTCTGTCCATCTCTCTGTGTGAAATAACACTGTGTGATTGGGGGAGCACCTGCAATGGATCATAGGATTAGAAGGGATCTCCGGGGTCATCTAGTCCAACCCTCCGCACAATGCAGGAAATTCACAGCGTCCCCCCCACACACACACACCCAGTGAGTCCTGCTCCATGCCCAGAAGTTCCAAAGAATAAAAAGGTACCTGCTCAATAAGCACAATACAAAGGTAAGATACCGAAAGCAGGTAACACAAATAAGTCACAAATAATCAAAGTCAAGTCAAAATATATTCATCATATATAGAGTGAAGATACTCATCCAGTTCAAAAGAGTCTCACAAAGCAATCAAAGTAACAATATATAAGTCAGATAGGAAGATGACCAACAGGTAAGTAAACAATGTGGTTGGTACAGTAAAGTTCCAGTTTAGGAAGAGATCCAACAGGTAAGCTTCTGCAATCTCATATGATGATGATAATGATTGTAATGAAATGGTTGCCAAGGGTGAGATGAGTGCTGGTTGCAGTCAATCTGCTTTAGAGGGGGGGGGGGAAATGTTCCCCCTGAGGGTTGATGGGCTGTGGGGCCAGGGAGGGGCCTGCAGGAGTCTTGGTGTGGGACGCCCTTCTTCCTGGACTACAACTCCCAGCTGCCCCGGGCCAAGAAAGGGAAGGAAAAATAAGGGGTGGAGCCGGAATGGAGACACTCAGCCGATCCTGAGGGGAAAAAGTCAGTCAGTCGCCTTCTTGGTTGAAGAAGGAGAGGCTCCTGCTGCTGGGTGAGACCCGGGTGCCTGGGCCCCAAGTGTGGAGGGCCTGGGAGGCAGCAGAGAGGGAATAAAAGGTGAACCTTCCCTGAGACCCCCACCACCCCCTTAAGGTAGAGCAGGGAACAGTGAGGTAGGGAAAGCAGGCGGCGGTTCTCTTCGGTGTGATTTTCTGCCTTAGGAGTTCTGAACGGGGGGGGGGGGGTCTACCCCTACGTGTTGTGCCTTCACCTGCTTTGTATATAGTGCTCTGTGTATAGTTATTAAATTATACTTTTTTGTTATATAAAGGACCTGGTGGTGCTCTGACTACTTAAGCCCCCCCACTTGGCACGCTACAGGGAGGGAGGGAGCCCGGGAGAAACTGATCAGGCCAGACCTTGGTGGGTTGCCAATTCTCCACGGCCCACCCAAAGATTGGGGAATTCACTTCCCAGTAGGGAAATCCAGCCAGAGGGGTCTCACTGCCCCTCAGTCGGGCGGTGTACAAATCAGAGAGTGGTGGCAGCGACGGAGAGTGTGAGCCACGCCCACCAGGGACGGTGGGAGGCGGATAGCGGGGCTAGCAGGCCATTGACGGCGGCTCAGTTGCCCGGACTGAGAGCCAGCGCCCGTTCTGCCACAATGATGATGATGATAACAATCAATTTATATACCGTCCTTCAGGATGACTTAACACCCACTCAGAGCGGTTTACAAAGTATGTTGTTATCCCTACAACAGAACACCCTGTGAGGTGGGTGGGGCTGAGAGAGCTCTGAGAGAGCTGTGACTGACCCAAGGTCACCCAGCTGGCTTCAAGTGGAGGAGTGAGGAATCAAACCCAGCTCTCCAGATTAGAGGCCCGCTGCTCTTAACCACTACACCAAACTGGGTCTCCAGGTATGAACAGGTAAGAACTGAATAAACTCAATTCTAATAAATCTTTTTCTTTGTTGTAGGTGGAGATGAAATTAGCGGGATGAAGCAAAGACTCCTGCAGCGCCCGACATACAGTGCCGGCTTGAGACCCACCCCAGGTTTCGTACAACAACCTCTTCAGGGTGACAGCTAGATCCACCACACAAATGATAGCAGATAATCATTCATTTCCCTGGGCATGTAAGAAGGGGCCACAAGAAGTCTCCCTCTTATGATCTGCCCGGGTTCACAGAATCAGCATCCTCTCAGCCCCCCCCCCCCGTGTTCCTGTTGCAGGAGGCTGATCTCTGGAGCCAACACTGTGAACTACTTTGGGAGCAGGAGACACCAAGGATCCTGAGTTTGTTGGGCTGAGGAATCCATCTCTGGCTCCCTGGGCGCCTTTATCCCTCCTTCCCTCCCACAGCTGGGCCAGGCCATTGCCCAAGCCAAGCCAGAGGTCAGATATCGCAAATCTGGCCCATGTGCAACTCCGCCCAATTTGAGGAGCATCCCCCTCCCAGCAAGACGGGTAACCGTGTCTGTAGCAGTCGAAAAGAGCAAGAGTCCAGTAGCACCTGGAAGACTAACACCATTTGAGGTAGGGTATGAGCCCCTCCCAGCAAGGCCAGGGGCAGAGAGCTTCCGCTTGAGGGCTGCCACAGTTCTGAAGTGCGAAGGCAAACCTAGGAACAGGCCTGGCCAGGCCAGGGCCTCAGGTGTGTGATGACTGATGTGTCTCGATTCCCCCAGTGCCAGCGGGAGAAGGAAATTTACAAGCCCAGCTGGTGGGGGGGGAGGCGGGGGGAGCTCCATGGGCACACAGAGCCATACATCACCAGTGCTAATGAGGGCACGGATCTGCTGACTCGAAGAAGCTGTCTGCTTTGCCCCTAGCATATTTCGCCTGGGGAGCAAGTGCTGACTTGGCGCGAGTGCGCTGCTTGGATCGCCACCGTGCTCCTGCCTTCTGCAGCAGCTCAGCTGTGCCGTCCCCCAGCCCACCCCCCTTTCTGAGGGATGCTCACAGGGGAGAGATTATGGAGGGGGAAACCATCAGTGCCAACGTAATTGTTGAGATAACTGCTGATTGTTGCGTTTGCAGACACCAAAAGAATGACTGAGGTCACTCATAATTGGTAAATATTTGTCTATCTAATCAAAAGGCCTTTTAATTAACAATTTTATCCTTGCAACTGGTTTAATTTAAAGAGAGAGATGGAGAGGGGAACTTCTGCAGGAAGTCAATTAAATCAAACAGATGGCGAGGAGCATTCCTGCCTCAGCATGCGGGGCCATCTGCCTTCACCCGCCACCCAGCGTGTGCCACCTCAGGCAAGAAGTGCCAGATTGGAGGAGCCCAGAGTCAGTCAGCAAGAGCGCCTGTTGGGGAGACCACCCCCCATGGCCAACGCCAGTGTTTTCATGAGGCTTCACCTGCCCTTCCCAAGGATGGCCTCTAAGTACTGGGAATGGCTGGTGGGGTTGGGGAGCGGCCTGCACCTGTCCTTACTTGGCTCCAGGCTAGTAATGGCCAGGGCTCTCCTGCCCCTGCCCGGATCAGAGCTCGAGGCCACCACCTCCTCCCTTTGGGCCAGCAATTGACACACCAATACACTATTATAAGGGCACATGTCTAGTACTAATTTTTAAGAACACAAAAGGCCCCCCCCCCAGTAGTGAGGGGAAATAATTTGCCCCCGTAGCCAGCCAGCCAGCCTTGGACTTCAGGGGGAGTCCTGGGTTGGAGGGCCCGCTCTGCCACCCCTCTCAAGAGGGCAGAATAAGATGGTGAGTGGAGCCCTGCCTGGCCTTGGGACTGCCTCGGGGCCAAGCAGCTCCCCTGCTGAGATGAGGTTCCCATGCTGGCGCAGGCTGGCCTCCTCTGCCCCTGGTGCCCGAGGCAGGGGGAGGCTGGCGGTGTGGGTGGCAAGGCTGCTGGCTCTGGCTTGGGAAATTCCTGGAGCTTGCGGGGAAATTCCTGGAGCTTGAGGGAGAACAGCAAGGGTGGGATGCTGCGCAGCACTTCCTGGGGGCGGGCTGCCACTCCCTCTGGGGGAGCCAATCTCGGCAGACCGGAGAGGCACACGTGGGCACGGGGAAGTGCCAAAGGGCGACTGACCCACCCTCCACCGAGGGTGGAGGCCAGCGCGGTCTCCTCGGACTGGCAGCAGCTTTCCAGGGGCTGTTTGGGTGCTGCCCACTCCCTGATCCTTCTAGCTGGAGGTGCTGCTGGCAGAAGCGCCACCGCTGAGCCTGAGCCCATATCCCAGTCGGCTGGGATCCTGAGATAACTCCAGGTGCCACGCGGAGACTGGCAACACGCGGGCGGAGGCAGAGCCTCTCCCCAGATCACCTCTGCAGGTGAAGAGCTTCAGGGGCTCAGGCAGGCCTCCTCTGCCTGAAGCCCCCCCCCCAGTTCTGCTGTCAGTCAAAGCAGCTCTCCTGCCCAGGAAAGCCACGCCGTGGGGGCCTTGCGGAGGGCTTGTTCCCACCTCCCAGCCCCCGCCTCTCCCACTGCTCCTCTGCAGGCTGTACGGCTCCTTTAGCGGCACTCTGCGGCACCCCCAGGTTGCCTCTCCTACTTCTTCCCCAATCAGGCCCTCTTCAGGCCCTGCTCCGTGCCACTTGCCGCTGATTGCCCCTTTGTTTCCCCTCCAGAGACTGTGGCACTTCATGGTGCGGCAGGCGGGCGGGCAGGAGACCCCCTCCCGTTGGGGAACCTTCTATCCTCTCACTCTTTCTGAGCATCAGAGGCACAGAGAACAGGGCAGCTTCCCGCTGGATGCCCAGAGGCCTCTGTGACGCCCCCCCCAAGGGCCCCCATGCCAGCCAGCGGCCGTGGAAGCAGCAGGCCTTGGGGCAAAGCTGCCAGCTGGTCTTCCTGCCCGACTCTTCCTGAGGGATCCCACACTCGGCAGTTCCCTCTCCTTCCGGACTCACCAGTCTCCGCTTCCAAATGGGGCAGGAGAAGGGAGCAAAGGGGGCAGTCCTGCGACGGGTGTGTATGCGCCTTGTATGCATAAGCAGCTGAAACTCAAGTCGGACTTGTTGGGCTCTGGCTGGCAGTGGTGGAGGCACTCTGCACATGCGCAAGGGCACCAACCTTTGCTGTTAAGTTCCGCGAACCCGCACTCAAAGCTACTGCATACTGAGTCAAACTGTCAGTCCACTCAGGTCAGTATTGTCGGCCCTGCCCGGCAGCAAATCTCCGGGGGCTCAGGCGGAAGTCCTTCCCGTCACCTATTGCCTAAGCCCAGGGCTTTTTTTCAGAGGGAAGGCCATGGAGCGGAGTTCCGGCACCTCTCCTGTCCGGTGGCCCCGCCCACTGGTCTCCAGACAGAGATCGGTTCCCCTGGAGGAAAGGCCGTTTTGTAAGAGGGCCTGTGTATTTCTCTCTCATTTCCGCCTTGAGAGTTCCACCACCTCTTTTCCCAGAAAAGAAGCCCTGCCTAAGCCCTTTATGTGGAGCTGCTGCCAGGGGCTGAACCCTGGAACCTCTGCCTGCCAAGTAGAGGTTCTGCCCCTAAGCCCTGTGCTCTAGGGCTGAGCCCCAGCTGTGAAAATGTTCAGGGAGGGCTATCCTCCACTTCAAACACAGCCCCACCAGGCTCCAACCTTGGGTCCAGGCTGCACTGCAGTGGGTGGGAGAGGGTGGGGAAGAGGCAGAAGGGGGTGGGGTGGGGCTGAGCTAATCATAGTCAGATCAGGCTCTTGGGGGGGGGCTGCCAGGAGCCCCCCCCCCATGCATTGCCCACTTACACGCTGCAAAGCCTTTGCCTTGCTCCCCGGGTTCAAGACTTATTTCCTTATTTATTTGCATATTTGTACCCTGCATTTCTTGCAGGTGGGGACCCAACGTGGTTAACACTGTTCTCCATTTTATCCCCACAACAACAACCTTGTGATGTAGGTTAAGTTGGGAGAGAGAGGGAGAGAGAGGGACTGAACAAGCTTCCATGGCCAAGTGGGGTCTGCAGGCTCTTCTCCAGTTAGTTCTCTGATCACAGCCTAACTTTGTGCCTGGACTCCTTGCATGGGGCGCCCGTTACTTTGATGCTCTGTGCTCTGTGCTCAGACCCTTGCAAACCTACCCCTGACCCCCTTCCCTGCTGCCCCCTCCTGCCAGGGGCACCCAGGTCTCTCTTCAGGCACACACAGGTTGTTGGGGCAGCCCTGCATCAAGAGGGTCCGGGCTGCTCAGAGTCCCCTTCGGAAATGGAAGTTCCCCACACTGGTGCAAGAAATGGGGCATGCAGAAACTTTGGCTGAGCCTCCCTGAAATAATAGGATGGGGGGAGAGGAGGGAGAAAAGGAAAGGCCCCCTCCCCTGTCACAACAGAGTCCCTTCATTCCCACCCCTTCCCTTCCTTCCAGGCCAGGCAAGGGTTAACCCCACTTGGCTGCTCTCTCTCTCTCTCTCTCTCTCTCTCTCTCTCTCTCTCTCTCTCTCAGGTTGCTCCTTTTATGGCCATTATTGGGGGGGGGGAGTCAGAAAGAGGCAGGTTTCCACATGGCTGAATCCAAATCAAATTTCCAGAACAAAGCGGAAGGTTCCCAGCTCCCCAGCCTGGTTTAAAAATACCCGTTGCCCACGCCCAAGGCAGCAGCAAGGACTGAGATTTCATGCTTGTCTGGGGTGGGGAAGGGGGGGTCCTCTGGGACTGCCAGGGAAACACAGTCAATATTCCGTGATGACAGAAGGCAAGCTTCTCCACAGTCCCTCCTGACCCTGGGGGGTGGGGTGGGGGGGCAAGTAAGGGACAGGCAGGCCCAAAGACAGCGGGGAGGCTTGGGCAGTTGGCCTGGTGGCACCTGGATTCCCTGGAGGCTCTGAGCCACAGCAGGGCCCGGAGGGCACAGGTCGTTCCTGGCCTGCAGACCCCTGGGGAGCGGTGGAGGTTGTCCCTGGTCCCTGCGAGAGATGCTCCGAAGGGCTGCGTGGTGTGTGCGCGGAAACTGCTCCTGCCCCAGACCCATCTTGTGCGCTCGGCTGACTCACCTGACCCGGGACCTGTCGAACCCTCTGGAAGTCTGCCTAACCTGCCTGCCCCAATGCAGGCCTGCAGCTGGCCAGCCCCTCTCCCTCGGAACAGCTGCTGGGGAGGCCTCTGTCAGCCCCCACACCACCTCCCTGCCTGGGGTGCAACCGGCAGCCTGCAAAGCGAGGCGGGAGGGGCCGTGGCTCTTGACCTGCCAGCTCCTCCTCTTCCTCTGCCTCGCTGCCAGCCCCACACTGCCCCCCCCTGCTGCCCATGCCAGGACCGAGCAAGCCTCAAGCTGGGCTTGGCACTGGCTCGGCCCGGAACGGAGTGAGGCAGAGGCGTCAGGAGGGCCTCGGCTTCCTGAACGTCTTGCTGGAGCCACGCCCTTGGCGAGCTTTGCCCAGTCCGGTGCCAGGGAGGGCTGGCTGTGCTCCTGCCCGTCCTATTCTCTCTGCCTAGCCAAGGCCACCCCGGGGAGTCCTTTACTCCGGCTGGATCAATTCAGCCCATCACCAGAAATGTGACTGAGAGATGGGCGGGAGGACTGCTGAGTGGTGAGGCAGCCCCGTCGGCCTTGGCTGGAGTCCCTGCTTGGCCCCTGCCAGGAAGGGGAGGGGGCCGCCCAGCCCCGAGCAGAAGGCGCAGCTGAGTATCGATCCAGGCTGTTAAGTTGATTAGCACTGGATGGCCCTGCTAAGTACCGTGTGATGGTGTCAGTAGAGAGGCTAATAATCCTCCCGGAGTGCAACAGACAATCCAGCTAAAGAAGAAGGGGGGGGCGCGGGGGGGCGCATGGGGAGAGGAAAAGGTGGCCAGGAATGCAGCTGGCGCACCAGGCCAGAGAGTTTAGAGGCAGAATCCTCTGGGCAAAGAAGGGTTCCTGCCTCAGAACTGTGTAGCCAACAGCAGCCAGGCGGGGCATGAAGGAAAGAGTGTTTCCCAGCTGGTATACTGCCTCTGAAAATGGAGGTTCCATTGAGACAGTTCTCAGGCTTTGGCGCTAAGGCTTTGGGGATAGGGTTACTAACCTCCAGGTGAGGCCTGAAGATCTCCTGGAATTATAGCTCATCTCCAGCCTACAGAGATGAGGTTCCCTGGGGGAAATGGCTTCTTTGGGAGCTGGACTGCAGGGCATAATACCCTGCCCAACCCCCACCCTCCCCAGGCTCCACTCCCAAATCTCTAGGAATTTCCCAACCCAGACTTGGCAACCTTATTTGGGGCTCCTTTTCAGGGCCCCAGGTATGGCAAGCAGAAATCTCTCAGTCTTCAGCTTGCCCACACTGCTGGCTTCCTGGATGATCTCGGTGCTTGCCCGCCTGTGGTATTTGGTGCCCACGTGCAGCAGAGGGGAGAGGCGATATTTTTACACACACACACACACACACACCACCACCACCACCACCACACTCTCACACATAAAGGCCACCACCATAATTCCTGTTCGCGTCCACCTGTCTGCAGCGCCCTTCCTTCTCTGCCTTTGTACACAGAGGTGCCCTGCGGCTGCCCTGCGGCCTGCTCCTCCCTCCCCCGCTGTAAGTGGCCTTTCCAGGCAAGCAACCCCTGTGTGGGTGTAACAGCGGCTGCCTCAGCGTCCCAAGCATGCCCACCGTTGGTGCTGGATTAGGCCACAAGTCCATCCATCAGTGCCCCCTCCCCCACTGCCACCCGACACTCTTTCCATCATTTTTACAGATTTATTTTACAATAATTTAATTCCATCCTCAGCGCCAGGAAGACGGATTGGCCCACGATGGGATTGGGGATTCAGTGCCGGCATCATAAATTTGCTGCATCTACGCCTCGTTCTCAGAGAAGTTCGCAGCACAGCCCTAGACGAGACGAGAGTCTTTAAACAATGAGAGACGGGCCGTAAATCTCCTGGGCTCCCTCGGTGGATGGGGCTGCTACTGCCCTGACGTTGAGCAAGAGGATTCTCTCTGCTCTCAACCTTTGTGGCAAACAGGCTCATTTGTTCTCCCTCTCCAGGACGGAAGCCTTCCAGAAAGGGTCCCCTCCTCCTGCAGGCCCGGCAGGGGGAGCCCTCGACAGCCGGGCAGGCAGGCTGGTGGCAAGTGTGCCAGCGGGAAGGGGGGCAGGAATGAAGCCCCTATGGTGCATCTGAGTCGCAACAAACTTCTGATGCCCCTCTGGGAAAAAAACTCAGCTGAGCTTCCACACCTGCCCAGGCTCTGAGATCCGTGCATGGGGTCTTCCTGCCGCATCCAGCCTCAGTTGGGGTCTGTCTGTCTAGAATGAATGGCAGGGCCTTTTCAGCCATGGCCCCGATCACAGAACCCCGCTGCCTGGCATCATCCTTGCAAGCCTTCCAGAACAACCTCAAGATCCCTCATTGCCAGAAGGCCTTCAAATCCAAATGACATTGGAATGGCATGAATGGTACTTCTCGGGTGGTGAATTATGTTCCTTTTGCAATGCGTTTGATCTCCTTATGGGTGGGCTTGAGGACTTTGGAGGGGGGAAGTGGGTGGCTTTCACTCTGCGCCTCCTACTGCCCGCAGGTCACTCACTCCAGGCGCCAGAGAAGCCTGGACTATAAAGGAATCTGGTCGTTTCCTGGAGCCCCGGCCTGAGCATCCCCTTCCCCTCCTCCTCCGTAGCTCCATCCTTGGGCAAGGCCCTGACCCTCCTGTGGGGCAGAGCAAGAGGTCTCTCAGGAGCAACCAGGGCCACCGTGGGCCCCTTCCAAGCCTTCTCTTTCAAGCTGCCAGAGAAGCCTCTCTGCTCTTCCTTTTTCCTGTGGGTGTGTGTGCATGTGTACGCACTGTTGCAACAGAGCAGCCAGTGCGTTGTCGATATCAGGCACAATCGAGCGGCTTGGATGCGCCAGAGCACATGGCTGGGTCAGAGCCCCTTCGGTCTATCAGAGCCAATCTTGTCTACTCTGACTGGACTATAATTCCCCACCTCCCATCCACACCAACAGATTTTGGCATAATATTTTCCACCTTCCTGTCCTTTTAAAAGCATTTTTTAATGACGGTGGGCTATTATTGCTAGGAGATCCACAGTTTCACATGTGACTTCCTCACAACGCACTGGTGTTCACCCTCCCGTCTAAGGGGCTTGCTGGTGTCTTATTTGTCCATTAGCCCTAGAACACGTTGCATCAGATCTACGTGGTTCAGTCCTGGACACCCCTGTCTGGAGACCCAGTGGCTGGCGGTGCAGTTGGCATCCAGTGGGCGTGCTGTAGAGAGGACTTTAGTTACACAAACACCCTCAGCCAGACTCCAGTTGCATAGTGACCACACTGGAGTGCATAGCAACCCCACTGACACATGCCAATCACATAGCAACATGCAGCTGACACCCCCACGCACGGACGCAGTGAATTGCTGCCTGCCGATGCGGCCATGCCCTCCCCCCTGTGTCACACATGCAGACAGCCAGAAGCCAGAGGAAGAGCAGCTGGCCCCTCTAGCCCCAAGAGGGCTGGGCACAAGCAGCAGGAGGAGGCTCAGAGACAGCATACTCCAGGGAGCCCAACGCACATTGGCTCAATTCCCCACCGGAGACTGAGTTCCCCTTTGCTAGGAGGACGCACCAAGGAGGGCACATGGGCAACCAGCCACAGCATGCCCACTCAGCACAGGCACCCGTGACGGGCCACCCAAGAAGACCTGGCCTGCCCAGCGTTCGGGATACTTGAGCTCTTGCCCGTTCGGCCTGCCCTCTGTTTGCTGGCCATGAACTGATTCTTGGTCTTGATCAGTTTCCTGTTTGCAAGCAGTTCCAGCCTGTTCGCCGGCTCACTTTTCAAGTGCAGAAGCGTGCAGAATGGAGCAACTGGCCATTCTCACAGAGCCAACGACAGCCCTCCCTGCCTCTTGCCCCTCACAGGCCTCTGCTCACCACAATGGTATCAATAAGCAGGGAGAGAAACAGTCATCAGCAAGTCAATATATATTTAAAGGTACAACCACTTAAAGAGTTCATGTGCCATCATTATTAGAGTTCATGTAGAGTTCGTGCGCTAGCATTATTTCACATCTGCAGATGTTTGCACAGCTGTATAGGAGATGTAAGCCCCTCCCCTTAATAAATGACCGCGATAACCCTGGGGGAGAATCGTTCTCACCGCTGCGCAGGCACAAAACCCCCAGCAAGGCAAAGGAATGACACCCCCAGCCCGCCTGCCCCCCTCCAGGCTACTGCACAGTCGCAAAGCGGTTCAACAGCCATTCACAGCTGGGAAGAAAACAGGGAAAGAGATCAAGTGCGGCTCCAGGAGATTGCCTCTGACACCTCGTGCTGGATTCAGAGCACCACAGGCCTCTTCCAGCCCACAATGGACTGGACCGATCCACACACACACACACCCCCACACACGGATCGGGCTCCACTGTCCCAGGCCCCCCACAAAGCCGGGACAAGGAGAGCCTCCCTTCCTGCCATGGGAGAGTCTGGAGCAAGGATGGGGACAGTCAGGGCGAGGGCGGGAACAGGGAGAGCGTGCAGGCGCAGGCCTCTCCAGGCTGCAGCTCGCCAGCCAGAGCCTGGAGGGAAGCCATCCTGGTGGCAGGAAGCAGGCTGCTGCCTGTGGCTGTAGGAAGTGGCTGCAGCCAGATTATCTGGCCTTTGACCCCCGGGCCTTGTCGGGAGGGGGGGCGCACTTCCACTTGACCTTGCTGCCGCTTGCCAATGGGGAAGGCATGGCAGGCAAACACGCCTCCGTCTTTCACGCTGAGGAGAGTCAGGCCGGCTCAGCCAGCCAGCAGGCAAGCAGTCAGGCCCGCTCAGATCTGCACGCCCACCGCCCACTCCTGCCGCATGCCCCAGCCCCTCCCTAGGAGTCCATGGAGTACAGAACGGGCCTTCCCGCTTAAAACTCTCCGGCACTTAGCTGGCCCCAGCAGCTCCATAGAGGAGATGGTACTGGTGGGAATGGTGCCCGTTTTATGCCCCTGTGGCAGGCCCAGCTGCGAGCTCCTGGAGTGCCAGGCAGTGCCCATCCAAGGCCTGCGGGTGACGTGCAGAACCCTTCTGGGCCCCCCTGCCATCTGAATGGGACGGGGGACCTCCTGCAATACTGACCTTCCAGCAGCTGAGGAGGAATGGAAAGGAGCCCACCAACCCCCCAGCCCCCTCCTTTCACTCTTCGGATAGACAGCTTGTTAGCAGTCAGACTTGCCCTCACGCTATTAAAAAGGCTTATGAATATGGCTACGCCATAAGCCCCTTCTCCGCATGTGTTTCAAACACAAAATACTGCCCAAGCAGGTAGAAATATAGAAGGCAGATTCCGGCCGGGAGACAGAATGTTGCTAGCATGTGAGATGGCAGGCAGGGCCAGCTCTCGGCCCCCACGCGCCAGAGATGTGCAAAGATCCCAAGACAAGAGGGGCCTTCCAGAGTTCCTGAATTAATCACTGCAAACACACCCTACTGATCTTCCCTTATCCACGCTCCTATTCTCAGGCGACTCAGGGCTGATAGCCCTACCCGCCCATACATCATGGGGCATCAGTCATAGCTGGTAACTTTAGTTCCGCCCGGGGAAGACTTTATCAAACCTTCCCAGTTCATTGTCTCACCCTGAAGACAGCTTCCCAGTCCTTTGTCCCACACCAGGGGCCACCATTGTTTTTAGGGCAGAAGATGTAATCTTGTCCCAGGGTACGTTCCACAGTATAGTTGGACTGCCCCTCCGCCATAGTTGTGGGCATGTGCTCGGATGCGCCTCCACCCCTGGACCTCCGTTCAAGCTCTTCCACCTGGACGCGCTGGTCGTTCAATGCTGTCTTGCTCAGACGCTCTCTTCTGGATGGTAACTATCACCCATTCCCTCAAACTTTACCCAGTGTTCACCACTGCTTTCTAGTTAGCGCTCAGTGTCTGTTGTGTTTTTGCATCCCTTTTGATTGAAACATCTGCCTGGTCACGTCATTGAAAGACCAGATGACCCTCTAACTGGGACAATCCTTGTATACAGAGGTGGAGATCCTGAAGTTACCTGCCTCTGGCTGCCTCTCCTTGCACGCTAATTGCCCCAACTTGCAAGGAGACCTCCTCCTTGGGTTCAGCTTGCAGGGTGAAATCTAGTGAGGTGTGCTTCGTGCCCTTGATTTTGGAAAAACTCCAGGGATCTGGTCCACCTCAGCCCAGAAAAACTTTCTTCTGCTGTTAAGGGGCACCCGAGCAGCCTGAAGCGCAGAAGCTGAGCAGGAGCAGCCTGCAGTCCCTTAATAGTTGGACGGGAGACCCACGAGGGCTGCTGGGGCTGCTGAGCAGAGGCAGGTGAAGGCAACCGCCTCTGCTCATCTGGAGGGGTGTCCTTGAAGGGCTCCAGGCAGGCTTGCCAGCTCTGGGTTGGGACACTCCTGGAGATTTGGGGGGTGGAGCTCAGCCGGTTATGAAGCCACAGAGCCCAGCCTCCAAAGCGGCCACTTTCTCCGGAGGAACGGATCTCTGTTGCCTGGAGATCGGTTGTAATGCTGGGAGATTCCGGCTATGGCCTGAAGGTTGCAACCAGGGCATGCTGGGGGGCCTCAGCAAAGGGGCAGGAGGCAGAGCACTGGGCGCCCTTCAAGGCCGTTGTCTCCACCCCGCTGCCCTCCGCCACCCTGCCGGCCCCCTTCCGACCGGCCTACCTGGGCTGCCGGCGCCCACCCCTCCGGCCTGCGGGCCGGGCAGAAAAAGCACCGCCCGTTTCGCTGGCCTTCGGGAGGCTGCTGCCTCGGGCACCGGCTTCCCCCCCCCCGGATCTGCGCCGCCGGCTCGCAAGCAAGCCCGGGCTCCCCTTCAGCGCGTCGAGGCGGGCCGTCGAGGCCTTAATCCAGAGCGCCCCTTGCCTTGTGCCGGCTGCGGCCGCTCGAGGCCCGCTGGGAGCGTTGCCAGGAGCGCGCCCGGGAAGGCGGCTCTTTCCCCGGCCTCGGCTGGGCGCCGGCTCGGAATGGCCCTGCCCGGGGAGGGGAGACGCGCTCCCGCCGCCCGCCTCGGAGCAGGGCCGCCCGGGGGCCCGCAGGAGGAGCGCCCGGCCTCGGCTGCCTTGCTGCGGTCGGGGCTTCTTTGGCGCGGGCCTGCGGGCGTCGCTGCAAACCGCCGGGAGAAGCCTGCGAGGGGGCGGGGCGGGCAGGCGGGCGGGCGGCCCACGGGACAGGCCCGCGCCCCGCCGCCCCGCCCAGGTCCTGCTCCGCTTCTGCCCGTGCAAATGCGCCGAGTCCTTTCGGAAAGCTCGGGCGCCTCGGAGCCGGCGGCGCGGCCCAGAGCGCGGGGGCAGCGGATGGGGCTGCCCCGGCAAGGCCGACGGTTCGGGGGGGGGGGGCAGCTCGCCTCTGCTCGCTCCGATGGCCGCGCCCCGAAGGCCGGCTCAGCAGCCCCGCCGCCCTCGGGGGCCTGCGCGTGTCCAGCCTGCCCCGGGGCTCAGCGAGAGGCTGCGGGCCTTTGTCCGGGGAGCGGAGGGGAGCCTGGCTGCGGCTTTGCAGCCCGCCGGGCCGGGCCAAGCCGCAGCAAGCGCCATCCCGGGCCCCGACGCCGACTCCGCGCGGCCTGCTCTGCTCTCCAGCCCTCCGCCCGCCCGGGCCTGGCTGAGAGAATGCGGGCCGGCAGGCGGCGAGGTCGCGTCGCGACGCGGGTGGCGTCTGTCCCGCGCCCTTCAGCTCAGGCGGCTCAGCCCCGGGGCGGCTTTTTTGGCTTCCCGCCGCTCAACTGCTGGGCGTGTGTGTGTGTGTGTGTGTGTGACTGCGCCAGGGGAGCGCTCGTCCCCCCGTCCCCGGGGCTGCCAGCTCAGCTTCACCGCTGCGGCGCCCCGTCGGAGCGGCCCTACTGCAGAATGGGCGAAGCGAGCCTTGGCCCGCAGAGGCCCGGGAAGCGCAGGCGGGGCCGCTGGACTGGGAGGGGGGCGGTGGATCGGGGGTGGCAGCGAAGCACCCCCACGGGCGTGTTGCGTGCGAGGTCTGTGCGGGAAAATGGGCAGCAAAGCTCAGCAGCTCCCCCGAGGACAGCGACCCATTGCGTTTCCGCAGAGCGACCACGGAGGCCTGCAAGGCTGGTGGAGGACCCCCCCCACACACACGCACGCACACGCCTGTCTGTGGAGCATCCCTCAAAGCTCTCCTCCGCTCAGCTGGGAGGGGGGGCGCAAACCCGGGGCCCTGCGCAGATGCTGCTTCCTCCGGCCACAGCAGGCTGCCTCAGGGCAAGGGGGGGGGCTCTTCCAGCCGTGGTTCTCCCACCAGAGGCTCGCAGCCCGTTTGGGCTCAATCAGACAAAGGGTCCCTGGGGAGGAGCTTCGGGCAGGGCACTGAAGCAGTGGGGAGGGGGCAGAGGAGCCGCGGAGGCTGCAGAAATGCCACCCTCAGACCTTGTCGCAGGTCCTGCCCCCCCCCAGCCCCTCCGTGAGCTGGAGTCCTGCAGCTCAGCCCTGCGGGTCTCCACTCTCCCCCCAGCACACCCGAACTCAGCCAGGCCAAAACCTCCAAAGGAACCAGACGGAATCTGCGGGTCACCCCCTGAGGCTGGCGGCCAGCAGGCCTGGCACTGGCAGAAGGGAGAACTTCTTTTCAAGACACCGTCACGGGCATCGTTTACTTAGATGGCCTGGAAAGGGAACCAGAGAACTGCATGGGGGGCGGGGGGGTAGAACCCACGGGGGCTCCGAGGTCTCAATGGAGCCCCCGTGGGCAGCAGCAGCAGCCGCCTGCCTCTGGACTTGGGCCGGTGTCCTGCTGCTGGGCCTTCGGGGCGCCACCCTGCGAAGTGGGTGCTGGACCAGTTGGCACTTCAGAAGATCGGGCAGGGCTGCTGTCCTGTTCTCTTCGGTGCAGAGGAAGGGCAGCGGACCTGCCCTGGCACCGGCGCGGCGGGGGGGGGGGGCTTGCGCTGGCCTGGACGCATCCTGCTGGCGGCTGGAGCGCTGTGCGAGGCCTGGAGCCGAGGCTGCGATTCCCACCCACCATCGCTGGGACAGGGACTGCGCCGGCCCCGATCCTCGCGCGGATCCTATCGCTGCCAGCGGATTCTCTCGCGTTTGACTGGAGCATCAAGTCGGAAGCGGGTGGGGTGCGCTCGCCCCTTGCTGAAACGTTTAGAGGCTTGTTTGAGGCCGCTGCCCCAGTGAGGATTAAGACCCCGGAGCTTATGGATTCAGACCTAGGAGAGGGATTAAATTGCTTTTAAATCTACAAGACGCCCAGCTTAGCCACATTCCGCCCCTGCAGAAGAGATTTCAGCCGCAACCGGGTGAAGACGCCTCTCAATCGGGCTAATAGGAGAAGGCGGGCGGCTCCCGGCGGTGGAGGAAGCCGGCCCGTGAAAGACGCGATTATCTGGGAGAGACAGAGGAGGACAGGCGGGGGCGGGGAGGGGGCAGGAACTGGGCCTGGGCAGCAGAAAACCGGCAAGGCGAATGAGGGCGGCAGCAGCAGCAGCAGCAGCAGCAGGCCGAGGCGGTGGGCCAGGAGCCGGGCTGGCCGCCGGCCCCGCAGGGAAGGCCCTTGGGGCAGGGCCGCAGAAGGCCACGCCGCACGTGCTCGCCTAGCGGCCCCCGGAGGCAGGCCGAGCCAGACGCCGAGGCGGAGGCAGCGGTCGCCCTGGAGCACAAACGCCCCCCCCCCGCCCCCCGATGCCGGGCACCCGAGTCGCGGCGGGGTTCGGAGCAGCCTTCCCAGGAAAGGCTGGAGAGGCGCGGGCTTGATGGAGGGTCAGGGGAGTATCGAGGGAGGGCAGGGCGGGCGGGCAGGAGAAGCCCCGGCAGCGCCCCGGGAAGCCGAGGGGCGGCCGATTCAGGGCGAACAAAGGGACGCCCCGCAAAGAACAAGCGAGTCAAACGCGAGGTTTCCTGCCCGCACGGACGGCTTTCCAGGGGGCTCGACTGCTGCGCGGAGGGCAGGGCCGTCGGTGGCTCGTAGCCGGGCGCCTGAAGGGGACCTCCGCGCCCAGTGGCAGCCCACCTCGGAAGGAAGACCCGCGCGGCTCTGCAGGAGAGGCCCTCGGCCGCCACGGCCCGCCGTTGGCCCGCCAGGTTGGCCCCGGCCGGAGGCGAGGCGCTGGGCGAGATGGGCCGGCCCGGCAGGGCTCCGCTGGGCTCCGCGGAGCTGGGCCCGCGGGCGTGTCGGGCGCCCCAGGCAAGAGAGGAGCCGGGAACAGTTCTGCGGGGCGGCCGGGCAGGCGCCCCCCGGCCGACGTGCCTGTCGGGAATGCGCTTCGCTTCGCTTCCTTCCGCCGCCGCGTCGCTCTTCTCCCCGGGCCGGGACCCAAGGGGGCCGGGGCTGCCGTCTCTTGGCGCCCACGCGCGCTGCGACGGGCCCCAAGACCCGCGCGCCTCGTAAGGCCGCGAGGGAGAATCCGGGGTAGGAGGCGGCCGCGAGGCAGCAGAGCGAGCCCTTGCTCGAGAGGAGGCCGCCTCGGCGCCTTTCGGGCCGGCGCTGGACTCGCTGCTTGCGGGCGGCCCGGGCCTCTTCCCGAATAGCTCCGGGGGCCGCGCTCGCTCCTCGCCGCCCTCCCTTCCGGCGCCGCGTTGCCTTTTCCCTGCTCGAGGGCGCCTCCCGGTGTAGGCCCAGGCGGCACGGCCTGGGCGGACCGGAGCCCCGGCCGCGGAGCAGAGCCCAGGAGGGGAAGCGGGAATAGCCGCGCCTCTGCCCGGGACCCCCGGTCGGGCAAACCCAGGCCAGACCCCGCCAGAAAAACCAGCCGGCCTAGGCGGAGGCGAAGCTGCCGGGACGTTCCCTGCGCAGCCCGCCGCGGCTAAGCCGAGCGCGGCGGCGCCCCCCCCCCCCCGGCAACCCTCCCGCGCGGTCTCGGTTCTTCGACGGCTGAAGCCTGGGGCGCCGGGGAGGGGGCGCGGGCTGCCCACGGGGCGCTTGCTCTTCTCTGCGCAGCGGCAGCCGTGCGTCCCCCGGGGAGACCTGTGACTGGCCCGAGGGCAGCCCGTCCAGCTCGGGGAGGGGCGTGCCCCCCCCCACGCTCAGTCCCTGCCCGGGGCCTTGTTCGTCCCCCTCCCGTTTCCGGGGCGGCTGCGCCGGAGGTCCAAATGCCTTTCAGCCAAAGCCGGGGAGCGGGCGGGTGCGCAGCAGGCAGCCCAGCCCGAAGGAGAGCCGGACAGAAAGCCGAGGCCTCCTGTTGGCGTCCACGGCCGCCCTTCCCAGCGCTGCTCTGGGCACTGCTCCACGGGGTAGGTTTGTTCTGGGAGCCCCGAAGGTGCAGCGGCGATGCAAGAGGGTCGTGCCTGGCTAGAGTTTTCATGGCTAGGGAAGGCCCGCAGCTCAGTGGACGCGTGGCTGCTGCCGGGAGGTCCCGGGAGTCCGTCTCCCGGCCGCAACTAGTCAAGGTGGCAACCGTGTGGAAAGGGTCCTCTCTGCCTCAGACCCTGGAGAGCGGCTGCCTGTCCGATCAGGCAATGCAGACCTGGTTGGGCCCAGGCCTGGGGTCTGGCAAAACAGCCATGTGGATAGCGTGGCCATGTGGGACCCCCTCCCAGCCTTTGGAGTCCCTTTGGGGCCCTGCCGTTTCCACACACACACACACACACACCATGACTGTCTGCTAGAGATGCAACACACACCATACAGGCACAACACACACCACCCAAGGGCATGAGAATGGGGGGAGAGATCGGATGTGCAGAGGGAAGCAGAGCTGGGGGGGCACTGGCTGCTCATCCCCCTCCCCACTCGAGGCAAGGAGGAAGGGGCCGAAGCCCCAGGCTCCCCCCTGACAGCGTGGCTGTGCAAGGCTGAGCTCACCCTCTCCAGCACCAGCCCTCCCTCGGGGTCCAGAAACAGCTGCCTATTGGCGGGGGGGGGGGGTCCAGGATCTGTGCCATGACGTGACAGGGAGGGGCTGGGGGAGGGAAGGGTCTAGATCCCTTGCAACTCTGCAAGTCTCCCGCCGCCCAGAGGCATGCTTCAGGCGCCAGGGACTGCGGTAACCCACAGTGGGGAGACGTGCCCCCCCCACAGTGCAGCCCCTCCCCCAGCCCCATGTCCTCAGTGCTCTGGGGCTGTGGCCTTCACCACAGAAAGGATTTGCAACAGAAACTCGGGAAAGGGGGGAGAGCTCCGCTTCTCCATAGGTGGGCCTGGCCTGGCCTCTACTGGCCAAGTGCAGGCCCTGCATGGAGAGGGCAGCTGCCTCTCACCTGGCCACATTCCCCAGCCTTTTTCAGCTGGATTCAGAAAAGGAAAAGGCACGTGAGGTCACGCTGCAAATTTACGATAGCTAATGGAACATACCAGGGAATTTCAGAAGAAAATCAGCCTGTGTTTTATTCATTACAGCAAAGCTTTAGACTGCGTAGATCATGAAAAGCTATGGAGAGTCTTCAAAGAAATGGGGGTTCCACAACATCTGATTGTTTTGATGCGCAACCTGTACTCTGGGCAAGAGGCTACTGTCAGATCAGAATAAGAAGAATGGTTTCCATTTGGCAAAGGTGTCAGACAAGGGTGCATATTATCTCCCTACCTGTTCAACCTCTATGCAGAGTATATCTTAAGGAAAGCTGGATTAGATCTAGAAGAAGGTGGAGTGAAAATTGGTGGGAGGAACATTAACAATTTTAGATATGCAGATGACACCACATTACTGGCAGAAAACAGTGAAGACTTGAAACGACTACTGATGAAGGTTAAAGGAGAAAACGCCCAAGCAGGATTACAGCTGAACATCAAGAAGACAAAAGTAATGACTACTGAGGAATTACACCATTTTAAAGTTGATAATGAGGAAAATGAAATTGTCCAAGATTTTCTATTCCTTGGCTCAGTCATCAACCAACAGGGGGTCTGCAATGAAGAAATCAGAAGAAGATTGAGGCTTGGAAGAGCAGCTGTGAGGGAGCTAGAGAAGATCCTTAAGGATGATAAAGATGTCTCTCTGGGGACCAAGATCAAGATAATCCAAACTATGGTATTACCCTTTACTATGTGTGGATGTGAAAGTTGGACGATAAAGAAAGCTGACAGGAAGAAAATGGATTCATTTGAAATGTGGTGCTAGAAGAGAGTTTTGCGGATCCCATGGACAGCCAAAAAGACAAGTAAATGGGTACTAGATCAAATCAAGCCTGAATTCTCCTTAGAAGCTAAAATGACAAGACTAAAGCAATCGTACTTTGATCACATCATAAGAAGACAAAATTTTCTGGAAAAGCCAATAATGCGAGGAAAAGTGGAAGGCAGCAGGAAAAGAGGGAGACCTAAAAGGAGATGGCTGGAATCAATAAAAGAAGCCACGTCCTCCAGTTTGCAGGATCTGAGCAAGACTGTTAATGATGGGATGTTTTGGAGGTCTTTCATTCATAGGGTCACCATAGGTCGGAGACGACTTGACGGCACATAACAGAGAGAGAGAGAGAGAGAGAGAGGAGAGCGCAAGTGAGGCTGCTTGCCTCTGCCTTGGCCCTCCTGTGCAGCTCTGAAAGGCACAACAGCCACACCAGAAAAAACACTGGCAACCTGGATGGTGGGGGGGGGGCAGAGGGAGCTCTTTCCCCACAGAGTTTGGCTACCTTTGCCCCTTCCCCACGTTGTGCTCCTCTTCCCTACAGCTGTCTCCTGCACCCTTTTATTTCATGCCTGTTCCATGAAGCTCTTCTCCCTCCAGTGCAGCTTCCCCCCCCTTTGTGTAGCAAAGGGGGGCAGTGCACTCTAGCAGGATTCCCCCCCCCCTCTCTGCACTGGCTGAGGCTGTGGCCCGTGTCCACTCCGGATGTGAGTAAATCAGTGCTCCCTGGGCAGGCGAGTCTAGGCCCAAGAGGAGCTGGCGTGCCGCTCAGAGGGCTGGGCTTCAGGCAGCCGGGCCCTGGGGAGGCTGAGGCAGAAGCGGGCATTTCCTCCCAACCAAGCTGCCTCTGCCCAAATGCCGCCTTCTGCTTGACCCTGAAGGTCCAGCCCTCCTTGAATGCCAGGGGAGGCACATGCACGCCCTCTGGTGCCCGTTTAGGGGCCTGCAGGATTCCGCTGTCCTTGGGCCGCTGATGGAGAAGCCCCCTGCCTGGAAGCCTGCAGGGGGGGGGGAGGAAACGCAGGGCACTCTTTCACAGAATCACAGAAGAGTTGGAAGGGGCCGTGCAGACCTTCTAGTCCAACCCCCGCCCAATGCAGGATGAGCCTCAAACAGCCCTGACAAACCTTTCCATTCCCCTGCAGAGCCCCTGAAGTGGCAGTGGGCGGCATTTCCTAAAGCGAGGTATGTGGCTGCTCCCTCCCCCCACCCTCCACACCTTTCCCCAACTTTAAACAGCCCTCAGGGAGCTGTTACTCGCTCCCCTGGCTGCAAGGAAGTTTCCCCACCATGGCCAAGGAAGAGGGGGGCTCAGCCCCTTTCTCCCCCTATGCCCTGGCCCTGATCTGAACCGAGTCCCCATGCCCTGCAATCTGGGTTGCAAAGGCAGAGGTTGCCGCACACGTCTGCTCAGGACAAGCTCATCAGCACCTTTTGGACTGGTGTGGGTGGCAGAGCGTGGCGCTCTAACCGCTATGCAACACTGGCTGTGGTGTCACTGCTTGGGAGTGGGGTGGTGGTGGTCCCTTTGGAGGCAGCCCCACTGTTTCCAATTCTGAAAGGCCTTTGGGCCAGGAGTGGGACCCCCCAGGAAGCAGCGCTGCAGCCGGGCCCGGACTCACATGAGGCTGCCCTCGGGCACCAGGATACTGTGCGTGGCAGAGACGAGTGCGGAGGTGCCCACCAATGAACCCGCTCTCCTCCTGGGGTAGGGGCACCCCCACCCAAGTCCCCTGGGCTTAGAGCTTGCTGGAGCTGACCAGAGAAACGGAGAGGCAGGGGTGGCACACGGCAGAGGAGGGGAATAATTTTTCATTGCTTCCTAATAATGGCTGGACAGAAGTAAGTGACTGGTACAGTTCGTTCACTCCACCAAGATTTATCCAATCACTTTATCCAGTAATTGGTATTCCAGGGAGCACGGGAAGCACTGGGCTGCAATCCCCCTCTATTTGTTTTCTCTCTGCCTTTCCCTTTCTCAGAATGAGTAATTCTGTCCCTCACAATCCCATTTAAACAGAGCATTTGCCGACTGAATAATTAGTTACATTCAATTAGGTCTCTGCTCACTCCTTCCCCACTTCAGGGGACAGGCGTGCTAATGAGATGACGGCACACGGCACAGCAGCCGCCAGCCAGAGCACCTGTCCTGCCCTGTCCCTGGGTGCCCCTGCTTGGCTGGCAGGGAGACGTACGGCCAGGGCTGAATCCACATGGGCGGTGGGGTGGGGGGACACTTCCATTCTCTCCTTATGTCACCCCAACAATGTATGCCAAGGTACGGCAAGAGCCGACAATTGCCTTGTTAAAACCTGACCTCCCCAATCCAAAGCCATTTGGTGCCTGCCTCCTATAGAAGGGGCCTTTGTGGCCATCAAGACCCCCCCTTCTTTTGTGCAGGAAGACATGAGAACAGAAGAAGAGCCCTGCTGGGTCAGGCCAGGTCCTATCTAGTCCAGCTTCCTGCCTCACATGGTGGCGAACCAGTTGCCTTTCCCTGAAATGGCATCCTAGCACTGGTATTCTCAAAAGAACAAGGAAAATCCCAGAAACAAACAAAGTGAAAACTAAAGGCAAAACATGTATGTAGAAATCACTGGACAAACCAAAGCAGTACAGAGCCAGAACGCCCCCCCCCACCAAATCACGTGCAGAAAACCAGATGACATCGTTGGCAATGAATGGAGCATTTCCCCCTGTTTTTCTGCCATCTTCCAGTCCAGATCAGCTGTTTTTTTTAAAAAAAAACACCTTAAAATGCACCAGTCTATTTAGTGCGGACAGCTGAAGCACTGCTAACATTTCTCAGGCCACTGCCCCTTTAAAGTTCCCTCATTTCCTTCTGTGTCCAGTTTAATTATCTATTTCCTGTTCTGTTATGGTTCTGTTTTCATAATTTCATAATCATACTTTTACAGTCTTAAAAAATTAGAATGGGTTTGGTTGCAAAGTGAAAAGCAATCCTTAACTTCACACACGAGCACCTAAGAACTGATAATTAGCTATTGATTTAGGAATGCACCAGCCTCCAAAAGAATAAGGAACTCATTAAATTGTCTGCAAAAGGACAAAAGGACCGTCGCTGTGTGAAATAGATTCTTTGCTGGATGGGAGGGACTTCTAAATAAAAAAGTAGGAGGATCTTGTCCCAGGGGCATCATTGCTGGGTTTTGAGAGGAAATACGGTAGTGCTACAATGAAGTGCTGTGTGCCGCCATCATTTTAATTCTGCTTGCTGATAGTCCCCTGTGCAAGCACCGAGCCATCACTGACCCATAGGGGGACGTTGCATCATGACGTTTTCTTGGCAGACTTTTTGTTATGGGGTGGTTTGCCATTGACTTCCCCAGTCGTCTACACTTTACCCCCAGGAAACTGGGTACTCATTTTATCAACCTTGGAAGGATGGAAGGCTGAGTCAACCCTGAGCCGGCTACCTGAACCTGCCTTTTGCCAGGATCAAACTCAGGTCGTGAGCAGAGCTTGGGCTGCAGTACTGCCGCTTACCACTCTGTGCCATGGGGCTCCTTTGCTGATTATTATATAGAGCACTGCAAATGAGTTCTAGCATAGAAGCTGTCAGATAGACCCTCACAAGGCCAGGAAGCATCCACCTCCTCCTATATAAAAGGCTAAGCGTATTCAAGACAACTCACTTCCTTCCCTGGGGCACCTCTAGAGGGCGCTGCTGTGGAGGAAAGTCCAGATGAGGCAGCCAAACCTCTGGAGAGCACGCCATGGCGGGAAGCCCAGGCCAGGATCAGCACGGAGCATGTGGCAATGCCAGCCCCCACCTTCACCCAGCTAGGATCAGGAGAAGAGCAGGTGGTAAGGCCCGCCCCCACCTTCACCCAGCTGGGATCAGGAGCAAAGCCTGCTCCCTGTCTTCACCCAACTGGGATCAGGAGCAGAGAGGGGGCAATGCCCATTCCAGCCTTCACCCAGCTGGGATCAGAAGTGGAGCAGGTGGCAATGCCCCCCCCCGCCTTCACCCAGCTGGGATGAGGAGCAAAGCAG
Source organism: Eublepharis macularius (assembly GCF_028583425.1). Taxonomy (NCBI): domain Eukaryota; kingdom Metazoa; phylum Chordata; class Lepidosauria; order Squamata; family Eublepharidae; genus Eublepharis; species Eublepharis macularius. The sequence continues at coordinate 174,674,648 of NC_072794.1, read as the reverse complement.
GTGGCAATGCCCGGCCCCCTCTCTTCACCCAGCTGGGATCAGGAGCAGAGCAGGTGGCAATACCCGTCCTTCATCTTCATCCAGCTGGGATCAGGAGTGGAGTAGGTAGAAATGCCCATTCCCCTTTTCACCCAGCTTGAATCAGGAGCAAAGTAGGTGGCAATGCCTGCTCCCTCCTTCACCCAGCAGAGATCAGGAGTGAAGTCGGTGGAAATGCTCACCCCTGCCTTCACTCAGCTGGGATCAGGTGTGGAGTAGGTGGCAATGCTTGCCCCCCTGCCTTCACCCAGCTGGGATCAGGAGCGAGTGGCAATGCCCATCCCCTTCACCCGGCTGGGATCAGGAGTCAGAGCTGGATCTTGGGATGGGGCAGGGTGGTCACCTGACCCGGGCAGCAGCACACAGGGCGGCAAGAGGGGGCGGCCCGTGCAGGCAAGGATGGGGACGTGTGTACAGCCTGGCTCATCCGTGTGTTTTTGCTGTCTCTGGTGACAATGAGGTGAGAAGAGCTCAAGGCGCGCCAAAAGGTGGAAAGTGCGTGGGGAGGGGGAGGGGGACGCACTCCTTCATCTCACTCTGTCCCACAGGCGGCTGCTGCGAAGAGAGTTCTGGGCGCCGACTTCTTCTCAGCTTGCCCTGCAAGTACTTCGGGTGGACCTGCGGAGTGCAGAGCTCTGAAAGTGCACCTATAAGATCGGCACTGAGATGATGATTACCAAGGCGAGAAGGTAAGGGGCGGGGAGGCCATCGGCACATTGCACTTAGTGAGTAAATGGCCACCAGAATTCAAAGCAAAAGGTAGAGCTCAGCGCCTTCCCAGAAGGAAGGGAGTAGTGCCAATACAGCAAAACTGCCGACTTCCAGTTGATACCCCATTCTTAATAGCATAAACTTGGAAGTCTATGAGAGCAATCCTAAGCAGGTCTACTTAGAAGTAAACCCCATGTTCTTCAATGGGGCTTACTCCTAGGAAAATGTTCCTAGGATTGCAGCCCAAGTTGCGTAGACTTGTTTGCTTGAATAGAAATCAAATGGAGTTGTGACCTGGGTGCCAACAAATCCAGTCAAATTGGCCCACTTGATTTTGCAAATCATTTAAAAATGCATAACACATGCATTGGTGGTAGTCAAAGGATGTTTACATGCTGCCAGAACTTGGAAAGCCACTCAACTGATTTACGTTTTGTTTCAAGGTAATGGCTTTGTGGTGAGATCAGAGAACCATTCTCATTAATACTGACCCTGGAGCGGAAATCTGTGTGTTCTATTTTGTAGGACAAGCCCCCACGATACCTTTTTTTCAGTGTTTTAAAAAAATATTTTTAAATGTACAATTCCTATCATATTGCATATCAATGAATGATGCAGAACAGTTAACCAAATTCAAAACATTAGGAAAAAACTATTGATGTCCTTTGGTAGGAGGTTTCTTAGCTCAAGACGCCACTTAGATTGGAAACCAGTAAAGAGTCCAGTAGCACCTTCAGACTAACCAACTTGGTCATAGCATAAGCTTTCGAGAACCACAGCTCTCTTCGTCCTTACATGCTGTGCTATTTTATCTGTATTTTCTCCTAAGGACATGATGCCCTAAGCAAGAGAGTTTACTTTACTTGAATCTCCACTTTGCATCTGCTGTGGATTCTTTTGGGTGTCAGAAACTTGCCTTGGCTAACCAATAAATGTTATTTTTCTAGAATAAAGAATTTGAATCTATTTTCTTTACTTACGTAGTGGGCTTCCTTTGTTGGAGTTTCCCTCATCATAGTGAGTTCCCTACCACATTTGTTTTACCAGAATATTGACAGCTTGAACTTGCAATAACTCAGCACCCTTCACCCCCCCTTCACTTGCTTGTAGTATTTTTTGCCATTAAATGACTCTCATCAGGCCTCTGAGTTCCTTAAAGTCTGTCCTTCCTAATATCTAACATGCGTGTCTGCCTATGAACTCCCTTAGCTCCCTACAGCAAAAGGAATTCTAGGAGGAATGCTTAGCTAATGATGGATAAGATAATGTAAAAGTGTTATTATTAACAATTCATAGAACTCAATACTATTTATTCTGTTGTTTAAAAGAGTCGTCTATCTATCTATCTATCTATCTATCTATCTATCTATCTATCTATCTATCTATCTATCTTAAAAACACTGCTCATATACATATATATATATATAAAGAAAAAATATAAGGGGTGCCATTTTTACTTCCCCCCCCCTCCAAAAATATGTCGATCCGGCCCTGTCAGGAGTGGAGCATGAGGCCATGCCCGTTCCCCATTCAACCTGCTGGAATCAGGTGCAGAGCAGGCAGCAATGCCCCCCCCCCACTTCACCCAGCTGGAATCAGGCACTGAGTAGGAGGCAATGCCCGTCCTTTCTTAACCCATCCAGGATCAGGAGCGGAGCAGGTGGCAAGGCCTGCCCCTTCACCCATCCAGGATCAGGAGCGGAGCAGGTGGCAAGGCCTGCCCCTTCACCCATCCAGAATCAGGAGCGGAGCAGGTGGCAATGCCCATCCCCCCTTCACTCGGTCGGGATAAGGAGCAGAGGAAGTGACCATGCCCACCCCCCCTGCCTTCATCCTGCTAGGATCAGTGATGGAGGAGGAGGGAATGCCTGCCCACCCACCCTTGCCTTTCTAGAGCCCGTTGTATTTTTTTCCTACAACAGGCTTTGTTGCTAGTCATCATCATAACTGCGCTTCTATACTGCTCGAGAGGGCGGGCAGAGAGCTTTTGCTCCCCCATAATACTACAACCCAGTGAAGCTGATGGACAGGAGATTCAGGACTGAGAAAAGGAAATACTTCTTTGTACTACAAGTGACTAAAGCGTGGAATTCACTGCCAGAGGATGCAGCACACGCCGGACGCTGGACTAGAAGGACACTCCTGGCCTGACTGAGCCCTCGCAGGGGCCCTTTCAGCCATCCTGCCTGCTACCTTGAAGAAAGACTCTGGGCCTCAAACCACCTCCAATTGCAAAGTTAGCCTCATGGATCTGTTCGGGTGGCCGGTGGGTGTCCCCGGAGGCGGCTCCGGCCCTGTTCTGCCTCTTGGATACTGATTCTGATACCGTTTCCTCCCTCCGTAGACACTTCTGGCATATTTCTCTCCTAGGCTGCACCCCCCCATGGAGATTTCGCCTTAGATGGTCAGATTTGGGGAGGGGGGGAGCTTTCGCAGGAGTACAGAGCAAGGCTGCATGTTCGTTGTCGGTCTTCTGGTGCAGTCCCACCCAACAGTGAGGTCTCTATAGCTTTAAAAACCATGAAGGGGGCGTCCGTCCTCAGCCCCGGTGCCAGGGTTCCTGGCACTGGAGGCCAATCATGCGCGTGCAGTGCGCACGCACCCCGGTCTGCGTGATGACATCATCGCGTGAGGACGTCACGCAGTGCCACCAGCGGACGGCGCAAGGAGGCTGCCCGTGCGCTGCACACAGCACCGGCCGCCGACCATCCCTGGCCTGCGGCTGCTGTGCTCACCCGGGGGTGGGCGGCGGTGCCACGGGGTGCGCGCCTCCGCCCCCGGCACCCCCTCCAGCCCTGCGGTGCCCGCGGCCCCCGCCTCACCGCCTCAATGGTGGCGCCAGCCCTGTCCGTCCTCCCAGTGCCTGCGCAAGCTTCTTCCGCCTTCTGGGAGGACGATGCCCCCGCATCCTCTGTTCCTCTTTTGCCGCTGAACGAAGAGGTTCTGAACAGCTTCTGTTCCCGTCGTCTTCTCATTTCAAAAGAGAACAATCTTCACCTGCAAAATAATGGCAGAAAGGGGTTTGTTTAAACGTTGCACAAAGTGCTCTGCCAAGATGACCCGAACAGCCACGGCCACGACTTATGCCTCCTCTGCCTGGGAGAGGAGGCATAATGGGCCCGCGTGTAAGTATTGCCAAAAATGTACATCTAAGGTGTGGACGGCGAGGGAGGCAAGACTTAAAGCGTCGCTGTGGAAGCAGGCGCTGTCGGTCCCTACGGATACTGCTACTGAAGCGGCAAAATCCTCCACCTTGTCAGAGCTGGCTGCTTGTCCGGATCCGATTCCATCGGAACCATGATTGAAGCCATCTGTGTAGTTCAACGTATTGCCCTAGATGACAACCCTTGGAGCTTTTACTCCAGGTTCGTCCTGGCACAAAAGAGGGATGGAGGTTTCAGACCTATTCTGGACCTTAGGGATCTAAACGCCTATATTTCTGTCCATAGATTTCGCATGCTCACCAGCCACATGGTCATGCAGTTACTACCACCAGTTTCCTGGTTTGCAGCGATCGACCTAAAAGACGCTCATGTTCATATTCCTATCCACCCCTCTTTTAGGAAGTTCCTACGGTTCACCCTTGACGAACATATTTACCAGTACCGGGTGTTGCCCTTCGGGCTTCCTCCGGCACCCAGAGCGCTCACCAAATGTTTGGTGCCGGTTGCCTACTTGAGGACTCCGGGTGGTTCCATCTACCCTTATTTAGATGACTGGCTTATAGCCGCAGCCTCTGAGTCCCAGCTCCCAGCCCATGTACAATTTATTATATAGCAAAGCCAGAACCTTGGACTGGTTCTGAACCTTAAAAAATCTCACCTCGAGCCAAGCAGAAGGGCCCCCCTTCTGTGGGACCGTCTCTCCCCATATATTCCCCGGAGGACTCTCGGATCAGGAGAAAAACAGCTATTAGTGGTCCCTGGTCCCATGGAGGTCTGCCTGGCCATGACGAGTTCCAGGGCTTTCTCAGTCCTGCCTCCTACTTGGTGGAATACTCTGTCTACTGAGACCAGAGACCAGCGGGATTTACGGTCTTTCTGCCGGGCCTGCAAGACAGAGTTGTTCTGCCAGGCTCATGGCTAAGGTTGGGCCTCTGCCAGCCTGGGGGGGGGGAAAGGAAATTTAAACACCCCCCTGTGCAAAACTGTCCACCACAGTACGCATACAAAATGTTATGTCTTCCTGATGCTGCCGCCGCACAATACAAAATGTCACTGTTTTAAATGGTGTTTTAATATTTAATATTTATACAGTTGTAATGTTTTAAATTGTTTTTAAACGTTGTTAGCTGCCCTGAGCCCACTTGCAGGGAGGGTGGGATATAAATATGAAATAATAATAAATAAATAAAAAATTCATAGGGGCCATCTTCGACGGGTCTCTCAATAGGGCCTTCCTACCCCCAGATAGAGCTAAACAGATACAAGATATGGTTTGAGTTATATGCAGGAGGAATAGATTTCAGCCAGTCATTGCTATTCTGACCCTTCAGGGGCTCACGGTGGCCACCACTGCCGTAATTCCACTAGCGAGATGACACATGAGAACTTTTCATCTCTGGTTTCTCTCTTACATTCCCATAGTAAGGAGTTCACCATACCTAGGTCAGTGGTTAGAGCCCTGGCATGGTGGCTTCAGGATGACCACCTTTTTGCCGGAGAAAGCTTTGGGTCACCAGGCATTGATGTCACCATCACGACAGACGCTTCCATGGTGGGTTGGGGTGCATCCTGTGGCGATAGCCTCGTGCATGGGCTGTGGCAGTCAGATGACAAGAGATTGCCCATTAACGTGTTAGCGCTAAGAGCCATTCGCGACGCCCTTACCTCATTCTCAGATATGGCCACAGGGAAGAACATCCTCTTCCTCACCGACAACTCGGAGGCGATGTTCTATGTGAACCGGCAGGGTGGCACAACATCCAGGGCGCTGCTTTGCAAGAAGGCCATTCACCTGTGGGAACGGGCCAGCAACAGACATATCACACTGCAGGCGGTGCATATTCCAGGGACAGACAATGTCATCGTTGACAGGCTAAGCAGATTGGCATCACCCAACCACGAGTGGTCCCTGCAGGACCGGTACAGACACACGGTGTTTCAGGTATGGGGTTTTCCCAATGTGGACCTGTTTGCCACAGAGGAAAATCAGAAGGGCTTTGCCAAAGGTGATGCTTTGCCACTGAGTGGGGCCCTTCTGAGGAGCAGCTGCCTGCCAAGCCGCTTGCCCCTGGCCCAGAGACCTCAGTGTGCCCAAAACAGGCTCAGGCCAGATGGGATGCTCAAGGCACAGGACAGGGCCTCTCCCAAACGAAGCCTCGGAAGGGCCCAGAGGGCCAAACCTGCTGGAGCCAGCCTCCATCCTGGGGGACGGGGGACGGCGCAGGCCTCCCCGTGGCTGGGCTCAGGCCCTTCTGGACGGCCTTCCTCTGTCTGCTCTGCTGAGCGGCTGTGCGGGTAGCGGCTGGGCTGTGTGGCAGTCAGGGGCTGGGAGCACCTGGCTTTCCCCCCTTCCCAGCACAACTGCAGGGGCCACAGAGCAGCCCCCGCCTGCTTTCTCCCCAGCAGGCGGGATCCTGAGATGGAGGGCCAGAGGCCACAGCCTGCATTCCTCCCGCCCCAGGCCCCTCTGGCTGCCCCCTGCTGCCCCTGGGGTGAGGCCAGCCACCACCACAGGCCCTGGGAGGCTCTTACCTGCCCGCTGTGTTTGGGGGGCTTCTCCATCCCACCCCCGCCCTGCCTCTCTCCCATCCAATCCGGTCGAATTCAGCCCCTTGGCCCAAAGCAGGGGCACAGCCCCCCCAGGCAAATCTGCACAGGCCCTGCCCTTGTCTCTCCCCCTCTGGGCTGACATCCTGGCAGCCCCCCCCCCGCACTCCTCGCTCTGTGTCGCCCTGACAATGGGGCCAATTATCTGCCATTACTCTGCTCTCTGCGCTGACTAAAAGCATTCATTAAGCCTGCAGAGCCAGCGGGTGAGGAGGAGCCCCTTGGCCACAGCAGCAGAGGTGGGGGCACAGTCTGAGTCACCCGGAGGAGCGCCCCCCCCACACTGGTGAGTCCTGGGCAGCAGCCCCCCCCAGGCACACCTCCCAGTGGCCAGCCAGGCCTCCCAGCCCCCCAGGCTTCTGAGCAGGACCTCGTCCGCGGCCCCTGGCTGCCTGGCAGAGGGCCACTCCTTGAGACTCCTTCGGATGACGAAATAGCAAAGGGGCCAGGAGCACCTTGAAGACGAACCAACTTTACTGTAGCACAAGCTTTCGAGAACCACAGCTCTCTTTGTCAGATGCATGTTGGTTCGTCTTCAAGGTGCTACTGGCCTCTTTGCTATTTTGCTACAACAGACTAACAGGGCTGACTCCTCTGGATCTTCTGGTGGCAGCTGTCTTTGCTCTTCGTGGTCGCCTTTCCGCCTTTCTCACTCCTGACTCATTTCCTCTGCTCTCACTTCCCCCTGCCCTGCAGAGTCTGCACCAGCCGAGCTCCCTCTCCCTTGCGTGGGCCTGGAGTCCCCCCCCCCCTAGCTTGGATGTGGTCAGTCAGAGGTCAGGACTTTCCGCCCAAGCCCCCAGCCCTGACTGGGACCAGGGTGTGTTCCTGGGCCTCCCCCTCCTGCCATTTCCCTGGCCTGGAACAGGCACCCCCTCCCCATCCTTGTAGCCCATCAATGCTCAGTCAAGAGCAGGAGGGGGGGGTTATTAGGCCTGCGCTCTTCGCTTCAAGTGACTCTGGGAGGCTCCAGGGGTCAGCTGCCTCCCAGGCTCTGCTCCAGCCAAGGGGGGGGGGGTCCCCTTTCCTTCTCTTCATCGACAGAGGCCTGTTCTCCCTCCTGCCTGGCGGTGCTCTGGCATGAGAAGCCCGGCCTCGTCTGCGGGTGGGTTCTGCTGCGTTTAGGACTGGCACGAGGTCTCCCCTCCCACTTTATGGCACATGTAAAAACGATGTTTCCAATATGCTGCAAATACAATTAAACACTGCCCCAAAGGCATTCTCTGATCTTCGGCGCACATTCTCGCTTCGGCTAACCTTAGGGAGCTGCAGCGAAGCAAGATCAAAAGCATTTTTCAGATAATGACAATTAAACCAGCATTTGCTTTAGAAAAGGGATCTTGCAAAACCCTTTGAAATTAAAGGATAAAAAGAGTGGAAGCCTTTTGAAACAGGGAGCAAATCAAACGGAACAGCATCTTAAGCCACGCCAGAGAAGGGAGCGATCCAGCAGGCCTCCCTTGGAGCCTACAGGTTCTGAGATCAGCACCATCGGGGCACGGGACGGGGGGCGGGCAGAGCCTGGGGGTCACCAAGGAGAAGGCCCTGTCTTTGATACTCACCCACCTTGCCGCAGTCAGCCGCCGAGAAGCATCACAGCGGCAGGATGGGGGTGGGGGTTGGCCCCAGGCAGAGGGCAGCTCCGTTGGCTCGCCAGCAGGCGGATTCTGCCACTGGCGGTCAGTGAAAAGTTTTCTAGTAGTGGCAAGATACCACCCTGTGACTTGTGCCCATGCGAAGCCTCCGAACAGTCTTCAAGGGAAGCCACGCGGACAAAGCATTACAGCGGCCCAACCTGGAGATAACCGAACGTGGGGAAACGGCCTTGGCCACAGTTTTCACTCCTAGATCGCCCCAAATGGTGTACAACGCAGGGAGCAAGTGCCAAGTAGCCGCCAACAAAGACAGCCGAACAAAAGCCGCTCGTGGAGATCCAGGAGGGCCGCCGCCGCCGCCCCGACTGCTCCAGCCCCGCCGCCGCGAGGCTTTTCCTGGGCTGCGAGCGGAGGACGGGCACGGGGCCAGGGCGCCACCTGGTGGCCGAAGAAGGCGCCGCACCCGCCCCTTCCCGCCCGGGCATCCTCGGGGACGGCTGTGCGCCCCGCGGCGGTCCTGCCTGGAAGCCCCTCGCCGCTTCTCCTCCTGCGGTTTTAGCAAAAGCCCCGGTCCGGCTCTCTCTCCAGAAGCCCAGCTGCTCGCGGGGGGGGGGGGGAGGCGGGGTGCACCAGATGGAGGGCTCGGCCACGCCGCCCTCGCCGCCCGGCCCGCGCGCTTCTCCTGCAGCGCGCAAACGGAAGCCCGGCCCGGCGGAGGCCAGCGCTGCTGCCTTCTCCCCTAGCTGGGGGCAGGTGGGCGGGGCCCCCGTTGTCGCAGCGAAGCAGCAGGCAAGAGGAGGGCGCCTCGAGGCCCGGCAGTCGACCGGGCGCCCTGCTTCAGGCAGAGGCTCGCCGGGCACCCTCTGTCCCAGTTCTCCGCACGCCCTCGCGGTCCAGGCTGTGCTTGGCTTGCGCGCGCCTCCCGGCGGACCCCTTCGACGGCGAGGGCGGCTCTTCTGCCTTGGCCTCGGCCCGAGAAGGCGGCGGACGGCAGGGTCTTCTGGGCGGGGGTTTCTTGGAGGGAAGCCGCGGCTCTCGGACCACGAAGACACGAGCGCAGCCGTCCCGTCCCGCCTCGCCCCCTCCCCAAACAAACCGCCCCGGAACCCGGAGCCAGAAGGGCGGGAGGCAGGAGCGCGTCCGGCCCGGCAGGCTCCAGAGCGGCTCCTGCGGGGCAGGACGAGGCAAGCCGAGGGAAGGGCCTTGCGGTGCTCCCAGAGGGACCGGAGCCCCTGCGCGGGTGCAGCCGCGGAGGCGGCCACGAGTTGCAAGAGGGGCCGCCCGCCGCACAACGCTTGCTGAAGGGGGCGTCGAGAGCCAGGGAAGCCCGGGAGCTGAGCCATCCGCAGCCCGCCTCCCGCTCCAAACATGCCGCTTCGCTTAGCCCGGCGTCAGGGGGGCGCTGCCTGGAGAGAAAGGCCATCGCCCCCCCCCTTTGCAGCTTTAGGGGGGCTCTGGAGTGGCCCCGCCGGGATGCGGGGAACTTTGGGCAAGCAGGGCTGGGACCGGGCTCAGAGCAGCCGCCTCCTTCCCTGGTGCTTTCCCTTGCTTGCATGCAACCTTCCCAGGCTCTTGGCCAGAGCTTTGGGGCTGGGCCGACCTGCCTGCTGACAGCCAGATCCCGCTTTCCTCAGGGAGGGCCAGAAGGCGTCTGCCACTCCACCCTGGGTCAGCACAGCTGACTGGAGCTATGGCAACTGGCGGCTGGACTAATGTAATATGCTGCATTTGGGGCTGCCCTTGAAGGCACTCTTGAAAACTTCAGCAGGGCACAACATGCAGCAGCCCCTTTGTTAGCTGGAGCACCTTGCGGACACTTCCGTGGTTGGCTGTTTTCAGGTTCCCTTCAAGGTGTTCCCGGCCAGGGGAGGGCTGAGGCTCAGTGGCCGGACATCCTCTGGGCCTGCAGAGGCCCCCGTTCAATTCCCAGCACCTCTAGTTTAAAGGAGGCGGAAGATCTCTGCCTGAGGCCCTGGAGACGGGCTGCCGGTCAGAGCAGGCAACACTAACCTGAAGAAGGTGGCTCTGACTCCAGAAAGCTCATGCCCTGGAAATCCGGTTTGTCTTTAAGGTGCTACTGGACTCAAATCTTGCTTTTCTACTGCAGACCAACAAGGCTGCCCACTTGAAACTATTATCGTCACACGTCCAGACGTGTCGATGGCCCTTCCAGAGCAGTTTCTAGAGCCGCCACTGCCTCCTCAACTGCTCAGGCCACCTCAGCGTTGTGCGCCTTGCAGTGGCTTGGCCCAGCCGGCAGGCTTTCCCGCAAGTAGGCAGGCCCAGGGGGCCTGGAATGGCTTGGCTTGGCGGCTCAGGGAAGCTGGCCTTTGTTTCCTGTTGTCCAGCATGGTGGGCCTCTGGTTGGGAGGGAGGGAGGCTAAGAACACTGTCAAAGCATAAACATGGATGTCCGAGTGCCTAAATTGCAGACAGCTGATAAATCCTTGTATTTAGGACATTTTAAGCCTACGTTTCTCTTAAAAAGGACTTGGAGGTTACAAAGATGTTTAGAATGCACCCGAATAAGTGCACGTCAGATGGAAACCCCCTGAGCTGTACAGGAAGGCGGAATTCCCGCTGCCCACCCCCCTGAAAGACCCACCCCCGCCCAGAAAGCTCAGGAGTAGGCAGAGGCGGGTCTGATCTGGTGATGCGACAGCACTCCAGGCAGTGAAACTGTGCCCAGGCATAGAAGGTACTCCAGAAGGGCCGAGGCTTCAGCTGCAGGGGGAACGGAGGCAGGTGGAGGAACCACTGTGAGTTTCCCTGCACTGCAGCTGCCCGAGAGCCCTCTCCCCCCCCATCAGCAAGCAGGGCCCCCCCAGCTCGGATTCAACAGGCGGCAAAGGGCCTTTGCAAGAGGCTCAGTGCCCCATGGGCACGGGTGCCCTGCCCACTCATGAGCTCCTCGCCAGCCCCACACGACAACCACAGTCAAGGTGTGGCAGCCTGACTTTGCCTGTGTGCAGTCAAGAGCAGCTCCTGCCGGGGTCACACGGGCAGTGCGCTGCAGAGACAGGACGGTGTGGGGAACTGAAATCAAGGGCACAAGAAGTATTGCCGAACAGAATTTATATAAAAATATAAAAAGCAGTGTCTCATTTACAGTAACACCCCGAATCGAAGGGTGCAGGCCACGGCATTCCGGTCTCTCGAATGCTGAAAGCCTCCGCCGAGGCACCTGTGGCTGGAATGGATCAACACTCCGGCTGCCCACCTCCTTCCCTGCTGGGGCCAAGTGCCCTTCTCAGCCCACTGACAGGATCTGGGCCAGACACGGTCCAGGCCCACAGCTGGCTGGCAAGGCAGGAAGAAGAAGGGTGGGGTGCAATGAATGCCTGCCGTGGAAGCGGGTCCTGAAGCCACTCGGAGAGGGGAGCACCCAGTCTCATCCTGCCTCCAGCAGGGCTCAGAGCGCTCCCTCGGGCACGCTGTGGCTCCTGGAGCGGGTGGGCAGGAACCACTCCCAGGCAGGAGGCACAACCCCGACGGCGAAAGGCGGCTTTGCTTCCTCCGGCAGGCCCCTCCTCTCCAGGGCCGAAACGCACCAGGCAGCTCTGCACAGGGGGGGGCTCTTTTCCTTTGGGGTGCTGTGCAGGCAGGCGGGCCAGAAGCACCCCAGAACCCTCCGGAGGAAGCCAAGGGCATGGGACAGTTCCAGCAAGGGGGGGAGAGCAAGGCCACCAGGAAGGTCCTCTTGGGCACACCCGTTCCGCTCTGCAGCCCCCGCCACTCAGGCGTGCTCCTGTTCAGCTAAGCGGCTGTCCTTGCCCTCTGCCTCCTGGGTCATGGGCAGCGTCTCCTGGACAGGCAAGGCAGGGCAGCCCTTGTCCTCCTCAAAGTCGTCCTCAGCTGGCTGCAGGGGACAAAGGCACAGGAATCAGCAGGCAAATGCTACTTACCCGGAGGGACAGGAGAGCCAGGACTGCGGGTGGCACCCTGGACCGCCCTTCCCTGGCAACGGCAGCAGCTCTGCTTTGAGGTGGGAACAGGAAAGAGGCAGAGAATTCCTGAAGCAAGCAGCAGCTCCGCCGTGGCACGGGTGCTGCCTTCTCGCCCCCCTCCCCACGTGGGCACCAGCTCAGGGGCACCTACCTGATTCTTTTGCTGCTTTTGAAGCTCTGGGCGGGGGAGAAAGGAGACAGAGAATGAGTCACGCTTGCAGCAGCACCAGACCAAGCTTGCAAATGCACAGAAACTTTCGGGGGTGGGGAGGGGAGGCCGTGGAGCCTGCATCGCTTGGAGCTGGGACTGTGCTAGAGCTCTGCAGCAGGGCTGGGGGTTGGTCTGGTCCCCACTCCAGGGCTGGGGAAGGAGTTACAACTGGCCCAGACTGTCCGTTCTGAGGGTTGCCTCAGTCAGAAGAGGCTTGATGGAATGCAACACACGCAAGCGCACGACTCCCGGAGACTCACCCCTGCGGTGCAGACGTCTACGCCAGAGGAGAAGCCCAAGGCCCCCCAGCACAACGATCACAGCGGCCAGAGGGACCAGCGCCAGGGCCAGCGAGCGGCTCCTGTGGGCCTCTTCTGCAGGGGAAGAGGCAGGGATGGAGGCCCCTTCCTCCGCACAAGCAGCAGCCCCCCCCCGCCCCCAGGCACCCCTCGCCCCGCTCTTTCCCCTGCACCCTCAGCTGAATTGCTTCTCCACAGCCATGCCCAGGCTGCCCTCGGTCCAAGGTGGGCGCTGCCTTACCGCAAACGACATCTGTGGAGCGTGTCCCGTCGGTCTTGTGGACCAGCCCGGCGGCCCAGCAGCTGCAGAGAAAAAGCCACAGCCGCCTTAGACACGCAGGGGGCTGCCCCCCTCCCTGCAGCATTCCAGGCAGCCTGCTGGCCCCCCTCTTCCCACCATCGGACAGCCGGGCCCTGATCCTGCGCTTGCACGTGGACATCCGTGCCTCTGAGGTCACCTGCACAGATCCACCCCTTCTGCCCGCCCCAATCGCTTCCAGCGCAGTCCTCCAGCTCAGCCAGGAGGGGGCAGCATTGGCCGCATCGTGTGTGTCTCTCACCCCCCCCGCCCCCGCCCCGCCCACTCCGTGCTTGGGGGTGCCAGCTGCCCAGCAGAAGCACCCTGCCTGCGGCATACCTGCTCCACGGCTGGCACGATGCCGTGGCAGAGGAAATGTTTGAGAAGAAGCCCACGGGACACTCAGCACAGACGGTGTCCGTCGTGTCAGTGGCTGGAACATGGGAAAAAGCATCACAGGGGGTGTCAGAAGCTGGAGATGGGGGGCAGCCGGTGTCCCATGGGTCAGGGGTCTCCTCTGGCTGCCACCCGCAGCAACTGCTCGAGAGTTGCCCGGCAGAGGATACAATTCACACGGCTCCTCTGCCTGCCGGATGGCCTCAAGTGGCCTTGGGGCAGATTTCTTCACTCCCATCAGGGCTGCGAGACGCCTTTAGCCCCAGCCCCCCTTGAGGCCGAGGGCCCCCTCGCATATACCTGTCTGCTGTGCCCCTTCGCCCTCTTGGCAGACCTTGTTCTCCCGACAGCTCTGACACTCGCGGCTGGAACAGTGAGTGCCGTTCCGGCACCGGCACACCACGTTCTGCTCAGCACTCCCTTGGATATGCACAACCAAACCGGCATCTGAAAGAGGGAGGGAGGGAGGGCCCAGGGGGCGAGGAATTATAACCTGCAGGCCGGGTAAGGCCTCCCCCTGCCAACAAGCCCCCCCCCCCCAAGCGGTCCACCAGGGTCACCTACTTTGGTCACAGTAGCGGTGTGGGGTGCAGACTGTCTGCTTGGTCCAGCCATTCTGGAAGTGTTGGGGTCGACAACTGGCACAGGCAGTGTCGGAGTCATTGGAGCACGGCACACTCACTCTCTGGCCTGCAAGGGAGGGCAGAAACCTGTGGGGGGAGATCCGGGAAGAGCAGGGCAGGAGAAGAGGCTGCTGGGAGAGCTTTTGTCTCCTGAACGTCCGGCAGTGGTGTGAGTGGGGCTGTCGAAGAAGTGGCGCGATGTGCGCCGGGGGGGGGGGGGTCTGACACCACAAATCAGCTCTGGCTCAAGGGGCTGAAACAGCCAGGCCGGGAAGGGCTTAGGCCAGAGAAGCCGCTGCTGCCCGCGTCCTTTCCGCACAAGGGCCCAAAGGCGGCAGGAAGATCAAAGCTGCTTTGCCAGGCAGCTTGAAGGGCGGAGTGGCCACGGGGAAGCCACGAGTGCGGCTGGTCTGAGCCCGTTCAAGGCCCAGGCCACCAGGCGGCTTCCTGGCACGGGAGGCACGTGGCCCCACCCACACTGGCCGCCAGAAGCGCAATTCGGAGCGTTTCTCTGTCCTCTGGCCGGGGCTTGAGGCTGTTCCAGGCTCCGCTCTAGGCAGGGCAGAGTTCGGGGCTTGGGCTGAGGGGGCCGGGCCTGCTACCTGGTGGGCACCTGCTGCAGCACTTCCCATGGGCCTCGTACTGCGTCCTGTTGCACTTCTGCTCCGGGTCGAGGGCCAAGCACTGCAAGCGGAAAGAGCAGAAGTTCAGGGGCTGGGGGGCGGGACAGAGGACAAAAGCGGGAGCTGGAGGAGGGGAGGGAAAGCTGAGGGGCGAGACGGCACCGGAGCCAGGAGGAGCCCTCAAAGGCGCAGGGCACTCTCCTTCACGGGCACGCAACCCGCGGGGCTTGGGGGAGGGACTCGCTGTCTGCCGGCCGGCTGGGCTGCCCACTGGAAAGCGTCACCCGGCAGTACCTGTGCTACAAAAGTTGCCGCCTGCGCTTGGCACTCTCCTGTAGGGAACTGTTTGGGTCTCCCCCTGCCAGACCCCTCCCTCAACCACAAAAGCTCCCAAGAGAGCTACAGTGCAGTGGCCGCGTGTGAGCTCCCTTCGGGGGGATAAACTGGCTTTGCCTTGGCGCTGCTGAGCCGGAATGGAAAACGTGGGGCTGCCACGCATTTCCCCATCCCAGCTGTTCTGAGAATGCGGGAATGGCCGGTGCCACCTCACACACGGGCCACGAGGGCCACAGACCTCTCCAGCTGCGTCCCCCTGCCCCGCATCCACTGGCACACTGCCTCTGAACAAGGGGGTCCCATTCAGCCAGCGTGGCTAAGAGCCGCGGCCCGCGGGTGGACTGCTCTTCCGTTAACTGGGCCAATCTCCTTTTAAAGCCAGTGGCCTCAGGGGCCAACCTCACCAGACTCCATGCGGCCAACTCCCGAAAGAACTTCTGCAGTGGCTGAGAGTTTTTTCACCTTCAGTTTCTAGCCCACTAATCTCCATGGATGAGGCCTAACGTCATTGACCCACTCTGTACTCCCTGCCTTTCTCACTGAGACCCAAGCAGGGTTGCATGGTTCGAAACGAGGCACTCCAGTCCCACAAGGCCGCCCGTAAGGAACCCCCCGGGAGCAGGATTTCCGAAATCAGAAGCAAAGCCACAGCGTATCAGACCTGCTAAGCCAAACAACACAGAAAATGGAATCGCAATGGGAAAAAGTCGGGTCATAAGAGCAGGGCAATTTCTACATGAAGGGGAATGCAGGGCCCACACTGCGGCAAAGGCCCCTCCCCTCCACCCGAGGGCCTTCCCCCACCCTTCCGTCACGCTACAGCCCCTTATGCTGTGGCGCCGCTCGCAGGGAGCCCCTGCAGGGAGCGGAGGGGCCCTTTTCGCCACACCTTCCCCCTCCCTCGCTCAAACCAGAGCTGACGCAGCTGGCACGGAAGGCGCTCCAGCCCCTCGACGGCCCGGGCTGCCCTCCGCGGCGCTTCCCCGCCCCCTTTCCCGGAGGCAGCGGCCAGAACGGACCCCCGCCGCGGGCAGCGCGATCTTAAGCAGAGCCGCAGCCACGGGAGCCTCGGGGCTTGCAAGAGCGCCGCTCTGCCTGGGGGGGCTCCGGGGACCTGCGCGCCGAGCAGCCGCCGCCGCCGCGACCCTGGCAGGCCTCCTCCGCCCGGCCCGGCCCGCTAAGAGCCTCTGCGGGGCGGCTCTCCGGGGCGTCTGGCCCGGCGCTAGACCAGCCCTGGTGGCCCGGGCTTGTCGAGACGGGGGGTCCTCTGGCCGAGGCGCCCGCCCCTTCGAGCGGCAGCGCCTTGGCACCTGGGGCTGCGGGGCCCGCCCGGCGCCTTTCAAGGGTCTCGGGCGTGTTTTCGGTTTCGAGGGGCTTCTTGGACGCCGCCCCGAGCGGGGCTCGGCAGGGCAGGGGAGGGCCTCCGCGGCGCTCGGCCAGTCGGGACTCCCGCTGCCCCTGAAGGGGGCCTCTGCTGCGCTCGACGGCCCCGGAGCCTCGCCGTCCCGTTCCCGGGGAGCCCTCGCTGGGCACTCGGGCTCCTCCTCGGCAGCCTGGGCCGCTCCCCGGGGCCCCGGATCCAGACCGCGCCGCGCCAGCCCCGCCGCCCGCCCCGTCCCAGGAAGGCGCCCCAGGCCGATCGGGCGGCAGACAAGGCCGGGCCGGGCCGGGCGGGCTCGGGGGCTTCCCTGCTGCGTCCCCCCCTCGCCAAGGCAGCCTCGCCGCCCCCCGCGGAAGGCCAGCCGGGCCCCGGCGAGGAGCGCAGCCCGCCCCGGCCCCTCGCCCGCTCGCCCGCCTGGCCCTGCTGCCGGCCCCGGCCAGGCGGTCCGCGCGGGGATTCCCAGGCGCCGAAAGCGGAACCAGGGCGGCGGGCGGGGGGCTCGCAGCGCGTCCTCCGGGCGGGGGGGCGGGCGGGGGTCTCTGGCCGGCGGGGGGGGGCGCCGCGGGCAGAAGCGGAAGCGAAACTCACCGCCAGGGCCAGGAGGAGGCCGCCGCCCGCCGCCCACGCCGCCTGCCGCCCGGCCGCCCTCATGTCGCCGCCGCGCCGCGCCCGCCTCCGCGCCGGCCCTTTTATCAGCCCTGGCCGGGGGCGGGCGCCTGCTGGGCCGCGCCCGCCAATCGGCACGGCGAGCCCCTCGGGGCCGGCCGCGCCCGCCTGCCCGCCCCGCCCCTCCCCTCCGCCCGCAGACGCTGCCCGGCACCGGCCGCTGCCTCGGCCAGGGCGCTCGGGCTGCCCGCGGAGGGGCTGCCCCGCCCCGCCCCGCCCCGCCCGGCATCCCGGTGGGAGCCAGAGAGCGGGGGACGCCTGGGACGCGCCGTGGCCCTGCAGAAGGTCAGCCTCAGAGGCTCCAGACGCTCGAAGACAACCCGGATTGTGCTCCCAGAAAGGGCACGGAGCCTGCAAACGGGTGGCCGAACCCAGGGTGGGGGGCTTAAGCTGCGTGGTGGTGGGGGGGGGATTTTTATTTCCTATTTGAGGAGCCTCGTGCAGTGGGGCCCCAAAGCGTAGCTCTCCGTTTGGCTGTGCCGAGGGGTCAGCATGCCCCGGAGGGAGGCGTGTGCTCCCAGAAAGAGGAGACTCCCGGTTTGCAGGTGCCATGGGATAGGGCCCCCGTCTCTGTCGTGGCCCGTGGCACCTTTGCCTGGCTTCATTTGGAGTGCCAGTGGTGGCTCGCCCTCGAGGAGTGAGATTTGGCCCCAGCGATCCACCCTCTGGTCACATGCTGGTTAGAATGCCGCTATGTGCTCTGTACAGGGCTGCCTTTGAAAGAGGGTTGGAAACTTGAAAAGGTAAGAAATGCAGCAGGAAGACGTGCTGGCTCGTACGGAACATTTGCGACCGCCTGGAAAGCGCGTTCCTTGCCGCCCCTGTGTCTGGGCTCACGTCCAAGTTCTGGTTCCCCCCCTGAAAGCCGTTGGCCGGGGACCCCAGTCTCTGAAGAAAGGAGCCCCGGCTCTGGAAAGCTTGCGCCCCGACAATCTTGTTGGTCTCTAAGGTGCCCCTGGGCTCCAGCCCTGCTGCACCGATGGAAGCGGTCCAGGCCTCCGACCCTCTGCCGCACTGGAACCAGCCACTGGATGTATGAAGGTAGTTCTGTAGCCTCTTCGACTGCCGTGGGCCTCATCGAGGCACCAGGCTCAGCACATGGGAAAGATCACACTGTGGCCTCGCTCTGAAGCCGACGAGGTACGCTATATCGAGCCCATTGGAAGGCCTATGACGCAGTGACCAAGAAATGTCCCTTCTCTGCTCTCAGCGCATCAGCGAGTTCGTGGCCATCCCAGCTGCCTAAGACATCTTGGTGTGCTAACGCCTAAGTCTGACCCTTTATTGCCACAAAAATGCTTTTTGCAAATTTATTTACAGATGAAAATGCTCACATGTGTTCTGACTTGGATGCTGGCTGTAGCGTAGCTCGCTCAGAAGAAACGTGCAGTGCGTCTCCTGGTTCATTTATGCAACATTCTGACCCACTCAGCGCAGCAGATGCTGATAGGATCTTTGGATATGCAGAAGCCGCCGCTTGTGCTGTGGATCCTTGACCACCCTGGTTGTTGAAATCATGCAAGGACCACAGACACAAGTCCTTGGCGCCCATCGAAGTCCATCACTCACTCAGGGCCTTTTCCACTGGCTACTCAAAAACATCCCTATAGATGTTGCCCAGCCTGAACCCCGTTCTCTCTGGGCAAAGTGACTGAGAAGGCAGCAACAGACCAGTTCGAGGCCTCTCTGGGTAAGTCCTGCACTCTGTACGCTTCTCAGGCTGGTTTCGGGCCTGGCAGGGGCACAGAAACGGCTCTGGTGGCTTTACCTGATGATCTCCCACCTGAACATACACGAAGGCCACGCTTCTTTGTTGCGTCTCCTGGAACTGCCTGCAGCCTTTGATGCAGTGGACCGTGGCATCCTCTGGCGGCACCTCCAATAGGCCTTCTTTAAACATGGAAGGTGTGGCCAATTAAAGGCCAATCTTCAGCTTGCCTCTTGGAGGAGGGAGGGAGGGAGCCTCTGGTGGGAGCGCAACACCAGGGCGGCCTGGAAGGAACATCGGCCCATGTCGCTTTGCAGCAGGGACTCAGGCCAGAGACGGCTTTATCCGCCCCACACAGGCACACAGTCTTCAGAGTCAGCCCTCCTGCTAGGGCTGGACCCCTCAGCTGTGCCCACCCCCATTCTTAAGCATCAGTTGAGAATGGCCGGTTTTCTGCCCAGGGTACACAGAGAGCTGCTTCTGGGAGGCTTGAGCCAGGGGCCTGAGATCTGTCTCACGGAGGGTCAGTTTTGCAGGCCGCTGAACGGCATTGCCTGGAGCTTTGGAGCGGGGTGTCGTCAGTGCACTCACGGCGCCCAGTTCCGCCTTTCATTACCAGTGCGCCAGGTGCTCTCTTGTGGTTCCGAAGCAGGGCTTCAGGGCTGCGGTCGGAGCAAGCTGAAGCCGGACCCAGACAGGCCGGAGCACAGCCAGCCAGGAAGGGGGCAGGGCTGCTCCTTTCGGACAGAGCCTGTGTACAGCAGCTTAGGAGTGTCGAGGGACTTGTGGGCCGAGCCTGGCTGTTTGGAGGAGCCTGCTGGCTGCATCCGGCCTGGCCACGTGCTCGGCTGCCCGGGCCACAGGGATCCAGGCTTCTGTAACTTCAGGGTAGTCTTGGGTAGCATGCTTTGCGTGGGGCTGCACTTAAAGACCCCATTCACACGGCCTTTTCAAAATGCTGCCCCTTGGTTATGGTTGTAGACAACTATTGTTGGGGGCCTTCTCTTAGGAGGTTGTGTGTCTGTGTGTGTGTGTGGGGGGGTGCATGCGTGTTTTCTTGCTGATGGTGGGGACTCTCGTTCTCCCTGGGACATGGGTGGGCAAAGCACCTGGCAGGCCAGGCCGCAACAGAAGAGCGGGCCCTCAGCAAGGAACAAGGGCCTCTGCTACACGCACACGCACACAGCCAAAGAGGAAGTTGGGGGAGAGGAATTTTGCCACCCGGCTCAGGGAGTTCCCAGAGTTTCCCTGATGGCTGTAAAGAGCAGCCTCCGCGCCACCTGCTTGTGGAGGGCAGCATGGGACAATCCGGGCCGGCTTCCTTCCTGCCTTCGCAGGAAGGCTGTTTCGTTTTGTTTTCTTTGGTGTCCCCTGGTGTTTTTAAATGGCTTAATTGTTGCTTTTATATCTTTGTATGTTTTCAGCTTTGATTTTACTGTTGGAATGACGTGTTGCTGCTGCTATTGTTTTGATAGGTTTTGTTTTAAAATGTGGTTTTATTATGTATATTTTTAACTTGTTAGCCATCTTGGTGGCCCTTATGATGGTAGAAAGTCAGGATATGCATTTTGTTAAATAAAATCAACAAATGTAACGAGGCAGGGAAGTTCCCCTCCCGGGAGACAGAGGCGTTCGTGCGGCACATCCCGGAGCAGCGCCCTTCACGCCCCTCCTTCTGGAGCCAGAGCAGGGGCCCCAGTGGCCGCCTTTCCCGAGTTTCCCCCTGCCGCTGTGGGGATAGGAGATGAGAGCTCCTGTCCTGGGGGGGGGGCGGAGACGTGCGTGTGCTGTGCTTTTCCTTTCAGACCTGCCCGTCAGCCAAGGAGGGCCCTGGCCAGGCGTTTGGGGGGAGGTTTGCAGCTTGTATCCCTGCTCCCACCTTGGGGGACGGCCTGCCAGGGGAGGTCAGCAAAGCAGAACGGACAAAATAAAACTGTTCGGGGGGCGCGCTTTTTGTAAAGGGAGGAGGGCTGCAGTAGAACGGAATGGTTTGGGAGGAGACTTTTAGGAAGGGAGCAGGACCCTCACCTATCCCGCTGCTCACTGTGTGCGTTCACTCGCTGTGGCTACCTTGTTGTCCACTTTTGCAATCCTTTTTGTCACAGTTTAATGCGTTTTCTTGTCTGCCTTATCTTCTAATTTTGTAGCCCCAGGGTCTGGTTTTATTTATTTACCTCATTTGTACCCAAAGGGGGCTGACAGCCGCCTCCTCGCCTCCATTTGCTGCTCACAAGGGCCGTGTGAGGGAGGCTAAGGCGGAGACTGGCCCGAGGTCAGGCAGTGAGCCTCTGCGGCAGGCTGGGCATTTGGACCTGCTGCCGCCAGGCCCTAGGCCGGCTCTCCAACAACTCCACCACGCGGCTCCCTCCTGCGTTTGCTGCCAGGCGCAGCGCTTTAGTAGTAGCTCCACACGTGCCTGGAGCTGCGGCAGGAAAGGCGGAATAAATACGCACGGAGGTGCACAGCATTGGGCGGGGCCACCTCTGGGGCAGGCCTCCTCCCGCCGGGCTGCGCGCTCCAAAGCAGCCCTTCCCCAGGGCAACGCCAGCCGGCAGCTTCTTCTCCAGGCAACCCTCCGGCCAGCCAGGGAGGCCAGTGTGGCGCCCCCCACCCACGCCCGCACTTCCCAGGCCAGGCCGGGCAGGGCTTTCCGGGGCAGGTGCACCTCAGGCTGGGCAGGGCCAGGAGCACCCCTGGAGCAGAAGGGGCTCCTGCAGCAGCACTGCTCTGCGGCACGCCCTCACCCCCCCAGAGCGCAGCTGGGGGGGCACGGAGGGAGGGGCGGCCAGTTGGTCAGGGGAAGTGGCCGGCGAACTTCGGCAGGCCACGCCACGCTAGGCTGGCCACTGCCACCCCCCCTTCCTGGCTGTGGGTGGCCCCGCATGTGGGGGGGCAGGGCTAAAGCAGCAGGCGAGAGGCTGGCCTGGGGCAGCTCGGCCACTCCCCGACCCCTTTTCCCGTCGTTGTGGAAAGAGGCAACTCTCCCAGCCTCTCCAGGCGGGCCCTTCATGAAGGGGGGCCCCACCCAGAAGGCACGTGTACGGGTGGCTCTGGATTATGAGAGTGGACCTGCCACAGTGGGGCGCAGGGAGAAAGGTGGCCCCACCGATAGGAGAGGCTGAGGCCAGGAGGGACGTCACCCCGGATAGCCAAAGGGATTGGGCCAGGGTCCCTTTTTGCCATGGAAGCGCAAAGCCCTAAAGATGGCAGGATCACTCTGCAGCCATTCCAGACTGGTAGCAAGAGCCTCTGACCTCCCAGACGGAGCCTGGCTTGGGGTCGGTGAGACCCGCTAGCCCCTTTCATTGAGGAGGTTGGCTTAGGTCGGAATCCCTTGCCCGTGAATGTCTGGGAGCTCTGGAGTGTTAGTCTTCGTGTTTCTGTGCAGCCCCAGATTGGGACTGCGCCTGCGCAGGCCTACTCCGGAGAAAGATTTTTTGAGCTCCAGAGCCCCTGAGGGGGTGGATCTGCTAGTCTGCGCATGCGCGGCATTTCCCGCCCAATTGCGTTGAGAGGCGGATCGCCCCCTCATCCCTCAGTTCTTTTTTCGCCGCCTGAGAGAGAGGTTGTTCGCTAGCCACCTCCTGACCACCTTCTCGGCTTCAGCTTTTTTTCCTACCTAGAGTAGTTAGCAATTAGTTCATAGTTGTTCTTAGTAGTTAGTTGTTAGTGAATTAGAAGTTGTTTGTTGTTTATATAGTTATAGTTTTTATTCTGGTTCATTGTTTTCGACGTTCGGTGAATTTTTCCTGTACGCTGTTATGGCAGCAGTGTCTCAAAAGGCACTATTTAAGAAGCGGATGCCGCACACGGACGAACATGACCTATGTTTGCTTTGTTTGAGCGAGACCCACAATGTCCCGGCTTGCCGACACTGCCAGCATTTTACTCCCAAGGTGCTCAACGACCGTGCTTATCGTCTAAAGGTGCCCTTGTGGAAGATGGTCTTATCGGGATCCAACAGGCCAGCAGCAGAGTCATCCGCTGAGCCCGATCCACACACTGGTTCCGATGTCCCTAAGTCAAGCACGGAACCCCAAGACACGCTGAGGGATTCGTCGGTTCCATTGCCTTCTTCGACTCCAAGGCCTCATGGAACCGAGCGGGAACTGATAAGACACTCGGGTTCAGCGAAGTGACCTTCCCCGATTCCGGCAAGATCGGAGCGTGCAGCTTCGGAACCGGCTCCTAAGAAGGCTAAGATGAAGACGAAACATCTTAAAAGATCTTCCTCCACCTCTTCTCATAAAGAGAGGCGTCGTTCTGCTTCCTCTTATGCTACCTCCCTCGTTATTGAGGAGGAGATTCTGCAACCGCTGCCTACCCCTTCTCCGTTATATACACCTGAACCCCATCAAGAACAAGAAGAGCTCTTCGGGGATAAGGGGGAAGGCTGACACCTCGCCACACTCATGGATCCGAACCTCTCACAATCGGTTCCGGGCTCCTCGGCTATTCTACCCCCACTGGTGCAGACAGTTCTCATCACACAAGTTCCTCCGGCGGCCCAGCTTTTCACTCCAGTTTCCTGGACCACCGCGGTGCCACACGCGCCGAACCTGTCAGTTCCGACGTGGCCGTATGCAGCCCCGACACAAAATTGGCACAAGAGGTTGGCGTGGCTTCAGTCAGCACCATTTATGCATCCAGGTGCTTTAACTGCTCCGAACCATAGGCCTCCTTCTGTGGCCCCTTCTACCTCGTCTCACCGCCTTTCTCCATGCCCTGAGTCACACCTAGACTCCGAGGAGGAGACCGGGTCCATCGCGTGTTCCGACAGGGTGTCGGATCTGGCATCGGATCCTTCCCTGGGGGAGGCCGTGGGGAAACCACCATCCCCCTCTGAGGATTTTCGGCTCTTTTCAGAGCAGATGCTCAGAATGGCCAAGGCCCTGGAGCTCAATGTCTCCTCGTCGTCTTCGAAGCCTAAGAGTAAAGTTCTCCAAGCGCTCCACTCTGAGACGTCCCCCTCAGTGGCTTTCCCTGCCATAGAGGATCTGCTAGACATAGCCCACGGTGTGTGGGAAAGACCAAGCTCCATCCTTGCCACGCCGTGCAAGGTAGACGGGTACTACAAGCTACGACAACAGGACTGTGAGTTCCTTTTTAACCATCCCAAGCCATCCTCCTTGGTTACGGAGGAAGTACAGCCAAAGAATAGATATGGTTCCCATTCGTCACTGGCTGGTAGGGAAGGAAGGAAGCTCGACTCTCTAGGAAGGAAGATCTATTCCTTGGCAGCCTTAAGCTTCAGAATCTCAAACTACCAGGCGATTATGGGGGTCACATAACCTCTTTCTCTGGGAAAGACTGACCGCCTTGGTTGCATCCCTCTCTGAGGATAAGAAGGCCCTCGTCAGGGTAATACAGAGTGAGGCCCCCCGCTTGGCCGAGCAACAGATGACGGCTGCAAAGCATGAAGCAGACACTGCGGCTAGGGCTATGGCATCTGCCGTCGTGCTGCGCAGATATTCTTGGCTGTGCTCTGCCACCTTGACCCCTGACAAGCGCAGTAAGATAGAGGACTTTCCCTTCGAGGGATCACCCCTTTTCTCTGTAAAGACGGATGAGTCCCTCAATCAAATGAAAACCAACTGCCAGACCGCAAAGTCGTTGGGGGTCATTGCCCCTCAACAGTATAACCAACAACAGCACAAATATCGGAGCCAGGGAAGGCAACCGTACTACCAGAGCGGCTTGAGGTATTCCTACCAACATTATCACCCCTATTCAAGCCACGAGGGCTTCACCTCGTATCAGCGTGGTGCTGGGCGGAGATCCAAGCAGAATCAGTCTCAGTCTCCGAAGCAGGGTCAGAACCAAAAATCTGTTTTCTGACTGACCGACTGTCCCTTGACTCAGCAGGGTTTCTTTCTGGATCGGCTGACTCCCTTCGCTTCCGAATGGGAGCGGATTACGAACGATTCCTGGGTGTTAGCCATTGTTAAATAGGGGTATCGTTTACGTTTTGTTCAAAAAACCCCTCTCCCCGCATTGGCGGACGTACTACGGCCCCATCACAGCTGTTGCATGCAGCCAATTCTGAGCTGCTAGCTAAAGGGACCGTTCAAAGAGTGCCTTCAGATCACTCCAGCTTGGGGTTTTATTCGAGTTATTTTACAGTTGATAAGAAGGATGGTGGTGTGAGACCGATCCTTGATTTACTTAAGCTTAATACCTTTATTAAAGTTGGAAAGTTTCACATGTTAACCTTATCTGGTGGTCATTCAGTATCTCACCGTTGACTCCTGGTTCGCTAATTTGGACCTGAAAGACGCCTACTTCCACATAGCCATACATCAGAGCCACAGATGATACCTGCATTTCACCTACGTGGGGGAGATTTTCCAATATTCTGCCTTACCCTTGGGGCTCTCCTTGGCTCCACGTGTGTTTACTAAGTGTATGGCTGTGGTGGTAGCTTTTCTCAGGTCCAGGAACTGCAAGGTGTATCCATACCTGGATGATTGGTTACTCGTGGCGCACTCCAGAGAACAACTCTCGGAGGACATTCCGATCTCAGCGCTTACCCTGTCAAGGTTAGGGTTGTTGGTCAACTGGAAGAAGTCTTCATTACAACCTTCACAGATGGTTCCATTTATCGGGGCTGTCCTGGATGCCGGGGCGGGCAGAGCCTTCCTTCCTGGGGTTAGAATAATAGCCCTTCGCTCCATGGTGAGCCACTTCCTAAGCAAGCGGCTCCAGCCGGCCAAGTCAATCCAGCAGCGACTGGGCCTTAGGGCTGCTACAACAGCGGTGGGTCCTTCTGCGCGCCACTTTATAAGGCCCCTTCAAAATGGGTTTATCAGAAGGTTCAACCCTCTTAGAGGCTCCCAGTCCAAATGTTTTTCAATTCCATGGGCTGTTCTGAGGTCACTAGGCTGGTATTGTGATGAGACCAACCTCAGCTTGGGTACCCCCTTCGGGTCCACCCTCCTGAACTCACAATCACTACAGATGCCTCTCTTAGGGGTTGGGGGTGGCGTCATTTAGGTGAATCTTCTGTCCAGGGAACACGGTCACAGTTTGTGGCTGGTTTATACATTAACGTTTTGGAGTTGAGGGCCATAAGTTACACGTTTTGCAGGAATCATGCGCAACAAGAGAACCCTGATTCAGACGGACACCACTACCGCTATTATGTAAACAAACAAGGGGGAACCACCTTGCTGACCCTCTGCGCAGAGGCTACACGACTTTGGCTATGGGCCATCGACAACAACACGTTTCCCCAGGAAATACACACAGCAGGGTCATTGAACGTCATTGAAAGGAATTCGTTGCCACAGGAGGTGGTGGCAGCTACAAGCATTGCCAGCTTCAAGAGGGGACTGGACAAATATATGGAGCAGAGGTCCATCAGTGGCTATTAGCCACAGGAGATAGATGGTATTCTCTTTGTGGGGAGGTGGTGCTCTGTTGTCTTGGTGCTGGAAGGAAGGCAGTGGGAGGGCATCTGGTGTCCTGGCCTCACTGACAGTCCTTTAGATGGCACTGGATTTCTAGCCACTGTGTGTGACAGAATGTTGGACTGGATGGGCCACTGGCCTGATCCAACATGGCTTTGCTTATGTTTGCTTAACGTGAGGGCGGATACCGTAAGCAGAATCTACAATCCACACCACAAGTGGTCAATATGAGACACTTACCTCAGATCAGTTTTTGCAGAATGGGGTCACCCAGACATTGACCTCTTCACCACTTCGGACAATGCCAAGGCCAGGTGTTTTTGCTCCCAAGTGGGCACGGACCCCAGGTCGATCGGAGCTGCGTTCCAAATCCCATGGGGCAAGGGGCTTTTTTATGCCTTCCCACCAACCCCCCCTTTTACCACAGGTTCTCTTCAAGATAAAACATTGCCACACACGCTGCCTCCTCATTGCACCCTGTTGGCCACACAGAGGCTGGTTCCCACTCCTATGGAGTATGGCCAGGGGTCACTCCCGCCTACTCCTGCCTGTCCCAGATTTACGCTCCAGGGGCGATGTGTTGCGCCACAACCCAGCCGCGCTCATCCTGTCGGCTGGGCTTCTGAACCCCAAACACACTCTTTTTCGAGTGAGGTGACACAGGTCCTCCTATAGGCTAGGAGACCTTCCACCAGAGTGTCATACGAGATCAAGTGGAACAAAGTTTCCAACTGGGCAGCAGAGAAGGATCAGTCCCCATTCTCCTGCCCCGTTTCTTTGGTCTTTGATTACCTTCTCGCCTTATTACATAAGGGGCTGTCAGCGGCATCTATCAAGGTGCGCCTTGCAGCAATCTCTGCCTTCCACGAGTACGTGGACAGTAAAACCCTGTTTTCACATTGGGCAGCTGAGCAATTCCTGAAGGGGGTCCTCCGCACATTCCCGCCATGGCCCACCCCGGTCCCCCAATGGAGCCTATCCTTGGTGCTAGCCAAACTCATGCTGCCTCCGTCTGAACCTTTATCCCAGTGCACGTTAGCCTTGCTGCCCTGGAAAGTGGCATTCTTGGCGGCCATCACCTCTCTCAGGAGAGTGGGGGGGGGGTGCCCTACAGATCGATCCGCCTTTTCCACAGTTTTTTGCACAAAAGGTTGTTCTCCATCCAAGTCTCCTTTTTCTCCCCAAGGTGGTCTCTAAATTCCACCGAGGCCAGCATTTGTCCCTACCGGTCTTCTTCCCAGATCCAACCACAGAAAGGCCACTACACACCTTAGATGTGAAACGGGCTTTATTATATTACCTAAACAGGACAAGGCATCCCGACGTTCCAGATCACTCTTTGTTTGTTACGCAGGTACGCGTAAGGGTTGTCCAGCTTCCAATCAATCCATCTCTAGATGGATAGCGGCAGCTATCAAACGCTGTTATTTCCAGGCAGAAATTCCATGTCCGAGATCAGTACGGGCGCATTCTACAAGAGCTCAATCCTCCTCTGCAGCCTTCCTCCGTGGCACGTCCCTCTGCCAGGCAGCTACGTGGTCGTCAGATGACACCTTCATCAAGCATTATGCGGTTGATATGATCTCCAGAGCAGAGGCATCTGTGGGGGCAGCTGGACTACTATCATTATTCTCCTGATTCTCCTCACACCTGCCCCCACTGGTGAGTAGCTTGCTATACTCCCAGCGTGGGGCTGCTCAGAAACACGAAGAGGAAAACAGTGTTGCGCTCACCTGTAACTGTTGTGCGTCGAGTGCTCTCTGTGCAGGCACGCATTCCCTCCCTCCTTCCCCGCTGTGAGGACAAATAATAAAAGGAAAAAAGAAGAAATGAGGATGATGAGAGAGACGAGGGGGGTAAAGACCAATCTCTTGGTAATTCAAGTGGATAGTCCTCAGGCAGCTTAGGAGAACGGAGGGACGAGGGGACGATCTGCATCTCAACACAATTGGGCGGGAAACGCCACGCATGTGCAGACTAGCGGATCCGCCCCCTCAGGAGCTCTAGAGCTAGAAAAATCTCTCCAGAGCAGGCCTGCGCAGGCGCAGTCCCAATACGTGTCTGCACAGAGAACACTCGACAAACCACAGTTACAGGTAAGCGCAACACTGTTTTCTTTGCCCCACTTTGGCACAGCATAACATCTGGAGACCCCAAGACCAGGGGTTAAGGACTCCTCCACTGTCTTGGTATTGCAAGGAATTCTGCACGTGCACTGAGGAGCCTATTACAATCCAGGTAACGTGTACTTAGTTGAGCTAGACTGTATTGCTTTTATTGGAGAGACGGTCAGTAAGATCCTAAGAAGTGCTACTCTGCTCTAAAGCCCACTGAAATCGGTGGGTTTAGATTGGAGTCATTCTGTTTACGATCACACTGGGTGATAGGTTGCTCTTCCGTGTTTTGTGTTTTGTCCCCTTTTTTTGAATCCACCCACCGTTTTCTATAATAAACCTCTAAAGAAATTTTCTGGCTTCCATAGTAGAATTCTTTTCTCTGGGATATCTCTTTGCATCTCTTCCCTGTGTGCCAGGTCACCCGGGCGCTCCTTTGCCGTAAGATATTTTCCAGGGTTTCCACTCTGTTCCTTTGTAACTCTGCTAGGACTAAGCTGAAAGGACTCCTGAATGGATCAGTATAGATGCTCTCAGGAGGTGCCAGAGTGGTGGCAGCCGATTACCAAGGTGCTTTCCAGGGAAACCTTGGGCTAAGAGGAGTTCCCAGGAAGGAAAGTGAATTCCCACCCCTGCTTCCTAACCACAACACCTGATAATTTGGATACAGAGATATAGAGCTGGGTGTCATTTGCATATTGATGACATCCAATTCCATAGGTCTGAATAAAGTTGCCAGATGGCTTTTCCCCTCCAAATGGACCAGGGGTGGGGGGCTAGCACGTGCATGTTCCCAGCCCCAGCCCGATCATCGCTGGAACACAAGAGGCTGGACAGGCAGGCTGGCCGGCCGCTCCCCAGGTGCGCTGGAGGCGGGGCTTTTGGGCAAGTGGGCCAGGCACACGCTGCGCACCAGGCTGGGCAGTCAGGCCCGTGCCCCAGCCACTCGCTCCCTGAGCGGCCAGCAGGCTAGGCAATCGGGTGAGCAGGTTGGATGCAGCACACAGCAGGCCCGGCAGTTGAGTGAGTACACCAGCCACTCCCTGGGCGCCCAGCAGGCTGGGCAGGCAAGTGGGTCGGCCACTCCCCAGGCACATGGCAGGCCAGCCTACTTTCTTCCCTGGGCATGCCCGGGTGCATGCGCAAGGTGTCCTGTTCAACTTTTGTGTCCCCTGGACAGTCTGGCAAAAGATGGGACTGCCTGGGAGAAAACCAGACACCTGCCAACCCTAGGTATGAATGATTTCTCTGAAAAGCTTTACCTAGCGGTTGAATAACATGAGGGATAAGACTCTGCCGGGTGGAATGCCTCAGGATAAGCCCCACTGTGCAGACAGCCGACAACCCTTTTGAGTCTGTTCCATTAGAAACTAAAACAGGGCAAGGTACGTATCCTGGGGGTAGGGATAGAATTTATTTGTTTATATCCCATCTTTCTCCCGAATGGGGACACATCATTCTTGCCATTGTTTTATCCTCACAATAACCCTGTGAGGTATGTTAGGCTGAGAGTGTGTGACGGGCTCAAGGTGACCCAGCCAGCTTCCAAGGCAGAGCAGGGCATGGAACTCCAGTCTCCGAGATCCTGGTCTGACACTTCGACTGCGCCTGCTGCCTCTCCAATCAACATGAAATGGAAAAAAGAGTCAATCCAGGGGGGTCATCTTGTTGCTCTGCGGTAGAACATCGGGAGTGGAGTCCGGAGGCAGCCTGGAGACCGACCAGATTTTCAGGGTGCAAGCTTTTGAGAGTCAGAGCTCCCTTTGTCAGACATGCGTTTGCAGAGCTTTGTTAATTGACAAAGGGAACATTGACTCTCAAAAGCTTGCACCCTGAAAATCCGGCCGGTCTCCAGGCTGCCTCCGGACTTGACTCCTGCTGTTCTAAGTGAACCCCAGAGGCTTGTACTCATGCCAGTCACGGTTTTCCGCCTACTATGCTGAGCTGACCACTGACCGATATTTTATTAACGCCACAGTCCAGTATTTGACTCAGCCATGTTTGCACTCTGCAAACATAAAGCCACAACCTCAAAATTGACAGCAATAATAATAATAATAACAGCATCCGATTTACATACCGCCCTTCAGGATGATTTAACACCCACTCGGAGCGGTTTAGAAAGTATGTTATTATTACCCCCACTTGCGAGAGACGGAGGGAGAGAAGCCCGCGGGACTCGCCCCCTCAGGCCAAGGCGGAGGCTCCCCCGCCCCCCCCCCGCAGCCGCAGCGGAGGCGCCGCGACCCCCTCGGCCGGTGCAACACACGAGGGAGGCGGCACCGCCAGGCGCCTCGGCCGGGCAGCCGGACCGGCGGCGCTCGCACGTTGCCTTCGCGCGCCCGCAATGAAAAGGGCGGAAGCTTCCGCGGAGGGGGCGGGGCCGCCGATCCCCACAGGCGGGCGCGCGCCGGAAGTGGCGTCAATGCGGAGCCGTTGAGGGAACGTCGTCGAGCTCGGCACTGGCCTGTCAGCCGCCAGGCGAGCGAGAGGCCGTTGGCAGCGGCGCGGAGCAGCTGGGTGGTGCCCCGGCCCTGGAGAGCGCGGCGGAGGACCCGCAGGCCCCGGTGAGGGCGGCGCGCGGGGGAGGGCGGGGCCCGGCCGGCCGGCCTTACGGTGACCCGCGGGAACGGGCGGGGCCGCGTCTCCCCGGCAACGCGCGAGGGCCGTGGGGGGAGGGGAGGCCGCGCGCGTCGGGTTTGCGCACGCGCTCTGTGGCGCCCTGCCGCCCCTCTCGCGGAGTGGGCGGGGCTGGCGGGAAAGCCCGCGGGAGCCACGCCCACGGTGGAGGCATGCGCAGAGGGCGCTGCGCGGCGGGGGGGATTCGCGGCGGTTTCTGCGCGCGCGCGGCGCTCGGGCTCCCCCGCAGGCGGCCCGCGTCTCCCCTCGCGCGGCCTCCCTGCCTTTCCAGGCCGCCTCTCGCGCCGGGGCCCAGGGCGAGCGGGCCGGATCGCCGCGTGCAGAGACCAGCAGCCCGCCCGGGGCATTCCGCCCGCGCTCCGGCGGCCGGCGGGCCGCAGCCTCCAACGTGCCTGACCCTCTTGCGGCCTTCGGGGCGGATCGGGCTTGCGGGCCGGCTGCCCAGGCCCCTCGGCTGGCCCTCGCGCACTGGACGGTCAGCATCGTCTGAGGGTCAGGTATAAAATAAACGGCATTTCAAATCGGTAACGCTGTAAAGTAGAAGAAGTAGCCGCAACAGGAGTAAAAAATTATCAGTTTTTCTTAGGAAGCGGGGGAAACTGCAAAGAAAACCTTTGACTGAGATACACCGCCCCCCCAGCCATTTTGTTATTTGGGCCTGAGGAAAAGGGCTTTGTCCAAATTAACATCTCTGCAACTCTTCATAGCTGGAGCCAAACTCCATACGTGGCTTAGAAGGACTGCATGCTTTGCCAAGAAAAAGACCTTTCTCTCTTCTCCTACCTGTTTGACCCTATCATCCCCCATTTGAATCTCCACTAAATGTGTATCTCTTACTAAGATTGTTGACTGTAAGTATAATACAACCAAAGGTGCATAGATCTCTGGACAGTTAGGATGGAGTGTTCGCTTTATAATAGCAGCTTTGATGAGCGTTAGTGTATCTGCATGGAAGTGCTATGCAAGAGGAAACTGGAGAATAGACACCTGCTAAGTCTGAATTTCTTTTCTATCAAGGCAGCCTTGACTGGGGCTTTAAAATTAGGAGAGAAAACGAGCAAAGTAACATTTCTTTCATAGGATGATTAAAAATATATATATATTTGTGCCCTTTTTAGTCTTCCTTTCTTTGGGACTCCAGGCAGACTACATAGAATAAATCAATACAGTCAACCAGATGGGACATCCAGTAGACAGAAATGATGAAGCATAAGTATTAATACAACACATTAAATACTACAAAAATCACATAGTAGGAATCTACTTACATTGGCAGTGCAAACTCTATACAGTGGTGTAGGCACTGTCCTTTAGCCTTTACCCCAAGCTTCTGCCTGAATTGTTTTGTTACAGTATAGCCGTATTTTCTGTGCAAAAAGCCCTCTTGAATAATTCAGTTTTGCATAGTTTGTGGAAAGCCAGCAGAGTGAGCGCTTTCCTGATCTCAAGAGACTGCCTTTATTTAGATTTGTTCTGAAACATTTTCAGCTCTAAACATAGAGATAGATATTGTTACTCAAAACTTGAGGCTGTCATGTGTAGACACCCCCACAAGTGCGAACTCCAACAGTCTTGGGATCGTTGTTGTGGGTTTTCCGGGCTGTCTTGCCGTGGTCTTGGCATTGTAGTTCCTGACGTTTCGCCAGCAGCTGTGGCTGGCATCTTCAGAGGTGTAGCACCAAAAGACAGAGATGTCTTTGATCTCTGTCTTTTGGTGCTACACCTCTGAAGATGCCAGCCACAGCTGCTGGCGAAACGTCAGGAACTACAATGCCAAGACCACGGCAAGACAACCCGGAAAACCCACAACAGCCATCGTTCTCCGGCCGTGAAAGCCTTCGACAGTCTTGGGATCACTTAGGCTTGTGTATACAGGGGTATACAGGAATTGGAGAAAGGATGCCTCTATTAAGCAGTAACAAAGAAATATTACTTCTTGGCAACCATTGCGTTGGCTAGTTCACGACCATCCCAGACACCTTATAACCCCTAAATCTGAACCTTTACAGACCCAAGAACAGACAGTTAGTTGCGATGCCTTTGCTAAGTTTTTTGCTGATAAAATAACACGAATACGCTCTGATCTGGAGGCTTGCTGCAATACAGACGAGATAAAAGGAATGCTTAATACACCATCTGGCCTATATTTGAACTGCTTTGAACCAATTACAATGACAGGCCTTAACAGGATCCTAGGCAAAAAACACCAAAAGCCATGATTAACTAACCAACAAACAAGTAGTATGTAATTTAGTACAATATTAGACACAATTTCATAGTATAAAGTAAAGAAATAGTGAATATATACATACAGTCAGGTTACATAATCATAAGGCAAGGCGTTTAACAAAGCAGTAATCAGCCAAAATATCTGTAAAGTTTTGAAGTGCTCGTGCCTGAAATTGACAAAAATGTCAACAAAGTAACCCCCATTCAATCCAAAAATATTTCTTGACGGTGCAATTAGAAAGGGTCTACAACAACAATCTATCAAAAATAGTTTTTCTGGAACAATATAGGTATATATGGTCTTGTACAATAACGATGGTAATAGTAATAATGATGATGCTAACGAAAACAACTGTGACAGGGAGCCAGCAATCTGCCCGTTTCATCTCTTCATCCTGGCAGTTATATCAGAATTCCACATATAAACATCGAAATAGTCATTCAATTAAACACCTTCAGCAGGCGTCCTCCGTTTTAGACGTCTATGAAAGCCACTACGTGTGTGCTTGATCCTTGCCCATGTTGGCTGTTAAAATCAAGTAAAAATCACATAAGTGAACCACTGAGATCTATTGTAAATCAATCGCTAACTCAGGGCATCTTCCCCTGGCCACTCAAAACAGGCATTTATCTGTCTGCTAATCAAAAAAACATCTCTAGACAAAACTGATGTGGCCAGTTATCGTCCAGTCTCTAGTCTGCCCTTTCTGGGCAAAGCAACTGAGAGGGCAGTAGCTGACCAACTCCAGATCTTCTTGGAAAACTCTAGTGCTCTAGACTCTTTCCAGTCTGGATTCAGACCAGGGCATGGGACAGAGACGGCACTAGTAGTGTTAGGGGATGATCTCCGTCTGAATATAGACAAAGGCTGTGCCTCCTTATTGCTTCTGTTGGATCTGTCTGCAGCCTTTGACACAATAGATCGTGCCATCCTGTTGAGGCTTTTAGAAACAGAAGTGGGCATCAAAGGATGTGCCCTGGACTGGTTTAAATCATTTCTCATGGAATGGACTCAAAGGGTGGCCGTTGGAGATCAGCTATCTCCAGAATGGAAACTATCTTGCAGGGTTCCGCAGGGCGCAATCTTATCTCCCGTGTTATTCAAACTCTACGTAAAACCTTTAGGAGAACTCATTCGCAGCTATAGAGTGGGATGTCATCAATATGCAGATGACACCCAACTCTATATCTCGCTATCCAGGTCCCCACAGGATGCACTAGAAATCTTAGATCGTTGCCTGACAGCCATAGTGAAATGGCTGAAAAATAACAAATTAAAATTGAACCCAGACAAGACCGAAGTGATGCTTGTTGGGAAGTCAGAGATCTTGAAAAAATTACACTTCCCACTTCTGATGGAGTCGGTTTGACTCTTGCGGACTCGGTTAAGAGCCTGGGGGTTATACTGGATCCAGCACTAGAAAAAAAAGTTAAGGCAGCTGCAAAAAGTCCTTACGACAATCTCACTCTAGCTTGGAAAATAGCTTATCTCGACACAGCTGGCCTGGCCACCTGGATCCATGCTATGGTAATATTCAGACTTGACTATTGTAATGCATTATACTTTGGTCTCCCATCCAAGTTAACTAAGAGGCTCCAGTTGGTGCAAAATGCTGCGGCTCGACTATTATCAGGAGCGAGCAGGAGCTTGAACATCACTCTCATCCTACAGTCACTCCATTGGCTACCCATCAGTTACAGTGCTCAGTTCAAGGTATTGGCTATTACATACCAAGCTCTTCACAGTCTTGGTCCAGTGCACCTATGGGACCTCCTCCCTCTCTATGTCCCTCCACGGCAGCTTCGCTCATCTGAACAGGGTCTCTTGCAGGTGCCAGCCTGTACATAGGCAAAATCAACAGCAGCCCATACACGGGCTTTCTCTGTGGTGGCTCTTACCCTATGGAACCTCTCCTGAGGAGGTCAGGAGAGGCCCCACACTCCTGGCTTTCCGCAAACAATGCAAAACGGAGTTATTCAAAAAGGCCTTTTTCTCAGCTAAGAGGGTGGTATTGTAGGAAAAGGGTTCCAGATGTTTCGCTGATGAGTTAGGAACCATAGATTTCACCATTATGTTGCCTTACATATTATCTGTTGCTTTAAATATGTACTCCTGTATACTGCTTGTGCTTCATGTGAAGTCCTAGAATTGATTATGTTCTGTTTCAGTGATTCTTCAACCCCATATTGGATCCTTGCTGATGCAATGTCTTTGTAAACTTGTATTCATTTACCTTATGACATTGTTTATGGAAATGTTCTTGACACTGTATGGAAATGCCTGCCCTTGTCCTTGCCACTGATTGTACTAATCCCACACTATGTATATATTAATTGATTACTTAAAAATTTTTATTGACTAGGAAGTGGCTAGGTCAAAGAAGGAAGATAAAGACATCAATTAAATAGTGACAGTTCATGCAAGCAATAATGGCAGTCTCCATCCTAGTGTGATTATTCCCTTCTTTTACAGTAGTGTTCCCTCCTTTTGATTCCCTTGGGAGGGGGGCAACTGGGATGTGTATGTTTAGCCAACTGTGGATGGGGGCCAGAAAACACCTGGGCCTGACTCCACGAGCTCTGCTTAGGGTTGTTGCCTAGGGTGGCCGTGAGGGAAAGCTTGCTGGGCTGCAGAGATGCCTGGCGGTGGGAAGAGAAATACACGGCTCTGGTGGAGAACTAGGAGAGAGAGAGGTGTAGTGGGATGGCATTTGTAGAGGGCTGGTAGAAACGTAGAGGGCTGAGTAGAGAGGTGTTAAATCAGAAGTGTCATTCTGTTGGCCTAGTGCTGGAGAAGTAGCAGAACTCAGTCTTGGAAGAGAAATGGAAACTCTTTTGTGGCTAAAAATCTCAGCTCTTTATATATCTAACATCCCTTTTGTATTGGGGGAGAGGGAGGGGGGGTTTGTGACAATTTACCTGCTAGTTTCCTGCTTCACAGATTCCCCCCTTTGCTTAGTTTTTGTGACAGAAGCTGACCATGACATGATTGACGTAATGGATGAATATTTGCTTACTGCCTTGAACCACATGGAAAGGAAGGATCTAAACCTTTTAAGAAATAAACTAATGTGTTAGTGCCCAGGAGATGAGTTTTTGCTCGTATGATTAACTCTGGAAGGAGTTCTTTTGGATATGTTAGATATTTGGCTTCAGAAAACCCCATTTATGTTCTCTGCCATGTTTCTCCTTTGTTGTCACAAACACTGCAGTTGGAATCAAAATGGTATGAGCTAATCAAGGCTTGCTTTTAACATTTTTTTGCTAAAGAGTGCCTTGCATTTTAACTAATTTTAACAAACCAATGATCTCTTCGTGAGACTCAGAATATGTTCCATGCTATTTCTTCCCCTGTCTTTTTGGCATCTGTTCTCCGGCTCTGCAGGTGAAGGGGGTGCTTTTAACTGCCTCTTTCTACTCTTGGGGTGCTAGTGTGACAGATACTTTCTGATGAGCTTTACGATTTGATTGGTTTTAACCAGTCCTGCTTACAGCTTGTTTTGTAGTTGACTGTGCATCTCTTTTCAGAGCTCGGTTGCCCTGATCCTGTTTTAGCAGCAGTGGCAGTTTGTCCAGAAGCATTCTGCAATTGGCTGCGGAAGTGGAGCTGAATCAGTTCACACCAGTCAGGGTCCATATAAAATAGGGGATCACTCTGCAGCTAAAATGGTCCAGTAGAGATGAGGCAGATCTTGCTGTCAGTATGAAGGGCAGGAAGTAGCATTGTCCTGTTGCTTGTAGCATTGGCGTGCATAACTTGTTTAATGTGGTTATTACAGATCTCCGTTTCTTAAAGAATGGATAAGAGAAGATTGCAAGGATTCCTTACTTGTAGCAAGCGTTGCTTTCTTAGACAGTCCATTTGGGGACTCGGTTCTGATTCCTCAGCCTCAGTCAGATTTTTCCCATTCCTACAGCCTTATTTGTGGTGGGAATATTTAAACCTTCCTTAGAGTTCTCTGGAGAATCTCATTACCTTTATGAAATCTAATCTGCTCTGGTTTTGTTCATAATCTCAAGTGAATGGCAATGGAGAATGTTCTTTTCCTGCTTCTGCTGTTATTGAGGTCTGATGGCGGGTGGGTGTGCTGTGTGCTTGCCTAGGTTGTGTTGTATGTCCTCCTAAAATTAATGTTCGTTTGCAGTTTGATGAACTGATTAGGATGCTTTAGTGAGCTTTGAGTAACAAATTCTCACTGTTAGCAATTTTGGAATTAAATACTCCCTCAAAGCAATTGGTCACAACGTTAAAACTGGAGAGGTTAGACGACTGTTCCTCTCCGCGGAAGAGGAAGGCTGGTGTCCGCAGTCAAGGCAGATAAAGAGGAATGCTAATTTCCTGATTCCAGTGCGCGCGCACACATTCCTGTGGAGCATCACTGCTGCTACAGTGGAGACGGGGCACTTCCTTGCTTGAGGAGAGGGGCTTTGGTCATAAACTGGAAAAGATATTTCAGGCCTCTGTTTCACAAGAACATTGTTTCCTTACCTCATGAATGATTTGCAGACTACTTGTAAACCATGAAAGGGAAAGACACCTTTTATCAAAAATTTACATTTGCCATTTTGACCGGATTCCCCCAATGGGCTCTGAGTACTGTTTCAAGCACTGCTACTATTTTATGAAGGAGTTCAACCTTATAGACACTGAGGAGCAGGACCAGCTGGCGAGTGGGAGCTGTGGCTTTTGGTGGCCGGGGCCTGTATCTTGTGCGGAATCCCTAACACGTAGTCCTGAGCTGAGCTCCACGAGTGCTTCAGAGAGAGATTCTCGGGTGTTGCGTGCTGCAGTGTTTTGTGCCCCTCTTTGATTTTGCTGAATCCCTCTCATTTGGTCTGTCCTTCTCCCTGCAATGCTTAAAGACAAAAGCAGGAATCCTGCTGGATATGACCAGTCGGCCCACCTAACCCAGTGTTCTGTTTTCAGTTTGTGTCCGGCCAGGCACTTGCCGTTTCCCGAATGCAGCAGCCCTCCTTTATCGTTCATTCCGCAGTGAGCTGATAAACTGGCAGGCTGTTTGACCCTGGAAGAGCCATTGATCCTTTCATAGCTAGCAGGGCTTGATACCAAAATTGCCTTGCTGGATCAAATCAAGAGAAGGTTTGACGCTGTGGTCAGTTGGTGATACCTGTGTGGGGCAGGCAGCTGAATGCTGTTCTGACCATTGCCTTGTGGCTTGGATCAGGTGTTAAAAAGAGCTGAAAATGTAGACCATCAGCATGGTGCCAAATAAAAAGATAAGTGCTCTTACTTCATAGAGATTTCTACAGTCACAGGAAAAATACTTTCTTTTTTACAGGAAAAACTGAATTTTGGGGGGAAACTGAAATAATAAATATTGCTTGCTTTCCTGTCAATCGTAAACTAGAACTGATTTAACAAAATAAAATACACCTTTTGTTAATTAGTTGGCATATAATTTGTACTACTTTGGATATTTATAGAATTTATTTATTTAAAAGTATAAATGCCTTCACTTTCTATAAGAACAATTGCAGGTATGCCCAGTTTGAGAGTCAGTTTGGTGTTGTGGTTAAGAGCGCGGGACTCTAATCTGGAGAACCGGGTTTGATTCCTCACTCCTCTGCTTGAAGCCAGCTGGGTGACCTTGGGCCAGTCACAGCTCTCTCAGAGCTCTCTCAGCCCCACCCACCTCACAGGGTGTTTGTTGTGGGGATAATAATGACATACTTTGTAAACCACTCTGAGTAGGTGTTAAGTCATCCTGAAGGGCAGTATATAAATCAAATATTATTATTAATACTTGAGAAAAAGTTGCAGCACCTTTTGCTGCTGTGGGGTATGTACAGAACACATGCCCTCTGAGGGATAGGGAAAAATAAAAATTGAAGGTAGAGAACTTTCTGGAGTAAAAATTAAGTGTATTATTGGGCAGGAACCCTTATATAGTCACAGTAGGGGTAAGACTGCCAGTTTGCTTGGATACTACGTTATTTTTTTTTAATGTACTTTCATTATTTATAGTCCACCTTTCTCACTTTAGCCTCCAGGTGGATGACCCTAGTGCAAGTCAATCTTATCTACAGCTGGCCGTATAGTAAATGTGCAGTAGGGTTTGGATTTCAGAAGTCTGAAAAGAAGCAGAAATCTGATACAGTTAAACTTCAGATAATCGAAAACACTGAATTCTTTAACAATATGTTATCATTAAACTCATTATTGTATATTAATTGTTGCCAAAAATATTTACGTCTTTAAAAGCCTTTCAAAATTGTTGTAGATGTCTACAGTATATATAAGAATTATTATTGAATACTGTAGATTTTTACATAATTTTTTTTCATTCCGTTCATTTTGAACAAAACCTTGTCTTCCATTTCACTTGTTCCGGGAGGAAAACACATCATAGGAATTTTTTCAGCACTGCCCCAAATTTCCCCGTTTTTCCAGCCCTTAGACTTCATCAAGTTCTATAGTTTGCATATGGAAACTCTTGCCTTAACTGCAATCCTAAACAGAGTTACTCCAGTCTAAGACCATTGAAATCAATGGGCTTATACTGGAGTAACTTTACTTAGGATTGCACTGTAGGAAGCCGTCCACTCATTCGAGAAGAGAAAATGTTTCATAGGAGTGCTTTTTTAAGTCCTCCCCCAAATGCCCCAGTTCTCTGTCGGGATTTTTTAAAAAAACACCTGATTTTTTTCCTGGATTTTTCTTGGGGGCAGGGTCTCTACTTCCCATCTCTCGGTAAAGCTAGACTTCGCTGTTATCATACAGAAAAGCAGAAACGTTTCCAAAGGAACAAGGCAGCCCTGCATAACGTAAATAATGGGTCATAGTAAAACTTGTAGACTGAGCCACCTGAACCGAGGGGTAAATACCTTCTTTTTAACAAGACGGGGTCAGATCATTCCAAGTCAGATCATGACCCGAAACACATGCTTTTCCTCCTCCCACCTCACATTTTGGATTTTTTAAATATCTAGCCTAATTGTTCTGGAGGACTTGAAAGCTTGTATCCATCTTTTTGTTGTCCTACGGAAGGGCTTTACATAGCTTTTGTTTGAGGACTATTTTACTTTGGCCCAACACGGCTCCCTGCAAGCTCGTCCTGCTTTTAACACTGTTTGATGCCGCAATGCCTTATCACTATAAGAAGGAATTGGCATTGGCTCTCACGGTGGCTTTTCTCACACAGAATCCTTATTTAAAAACTGCCTGCTGTTTGAAGTGTTGCATGAAGTTCTGCCAGTTACCACTTTGAAAGGAAAGAGATTTCATAGTGTGTCGTATGTATTTTCAAACCCTCCATTTTTCCACATTGGGGCTTTTACACCCCTAGTTATGTGATGCTGCCCTTGTGCTCCTTTGCTTGTGAACTTCCCAGACACGGTGGATTTGATTTAAATCAAATTGATTTAAATTGTGGTTTAAATCACTAGTCAGTAAGACTCAATTTAAATCCTGGTTTTTCTACATAAAGGCTCATTCCTGTTGGTTGTTATAACCTTAATATTCGTAACCCAGATGAAGGTTTCATATTTAGAACAGTAACTTCTCAGGTTAGTTTTGTAGTTATATCAGAAAACTAATGATTGTTTGGCTATTTACCGTAAAGAGAGAAAGAATAATATGATAAACCTCAGGCTATGCTCATAAAGATTTCAAGACTTTTGGAATATTCTGCCCCAAAAGTTTTACTTTCATTTGTACTGCTTGTCCCTCCCTCCTCACGCTTAGTTCTTAACATTGCCTCTTTATCTAGATCTGTTCCACCCCAAACGATCTTTTATTCGTTAAACATTTTGAAACGTAGCACTTAAGAGGTAAGGGGTTGATTCTGTGTACATAGATTTGCGGAGGGCTGAGGTCTTTTTCTCAGTTCTGTATGTTTATTTCAGAACCTTTTTATGTTGAGAAGAGGCTTGCTCGCTCTGCAGACGGAAATTTACAGTTTGAAGAACTGCAGAACCAAGCATATCTAATGATATCTTCTAGATAGAAGAATTACCCCAAATAATCTTTCAGAAACCTCTGGGTGAGCATTACATTGGGGCTCTAATAAATGAGTTAGTGGAATCCATTTACAATTTTTTTTTAACATTGCATGAATATACAGTCTCATTGGGCTGTAATGTATCTTAAATAGAAAACTATGCAAAGATCAATATTCTTCCTCAAAAAGCATTTTATCTAACATAATCCAATTTAAATTTTTAAAATCTGGTTTTT
Source organism: Eublepharis macularius (assembly GCF_028583425.1). Taxonomy (NCBI): domain Eukaryota; kingdom Metazoa; phylum Chordata; class Lepidosauria; order Squamata; family Eublepharidae; genus Eublepharis; species Eublepharis macularius. The sequence goes on along the minus strand of NC_072794.1, from coordinate 174,633,455 downwards.
ATTTAACAACATTGATTTTTATTCACCCTGTTCCCAGATTGCAAGTGTGTGATCTAGTTGTGAATCTTCTTGATGGATGGAAATAATTGCCCGTGTAACTACACCTGGGGCTGCGCTTTTTCTTGACATATCAACTGGATAGTTGCTTTCTTTTTTGCTTGTTAACAAAGATGAGTGCTGTACTTGGTTCAGATGCTGTATACTCTCTCCCCGCTCCCCGCCCCAAGCAGTTGGCTGTCTTTTGGACAAATAAGATTGAGTCGGTGGGGTAAGGTGCACATAAGGGGGGCACTTTCTTCCAGGGCCCTGAAAATAAATAACATTTGAATGTTCCCTGGTGAGCTACTCAATTAAAAAAAAACGTAGATGCTGGTCTCGGGGGGTGTATTTTGCCCTGGTCCTGGCTCTGCAGCCTTTTGGTGTGTCTGTTCAAATGTTTGTGTGTCCGTATGCCACCTTGCTTAGCAGTTACACTTTTCACCTCTGAGGCAAAACAGCTGTTCCTCCCATGCAATTTATTTTTAAATCACCAGTGGACCACTATGCTCATCCTCAGCCGAAAAGCCAACTTTCAGCTGCCTGTGGCTCTGGAGTAGGTATGTAAGGACAACACCCCAGGCTGGAAATACCTCAGCTAGGAAGCCACCTCAGAGTCAGAAGGATTGCAGGGAGGCACACACATCTTGGGCAAGTCTTCACTCCAGAGGGAATGTTGGGGCATGTTTTCAGAGGGTCCTTTGAGGAGTCTTTGGAGAAGTTGCTGCCACATGAAGGTGTGGAATTTTGGGCTTCTGGGCTCTCTGGCAGACCTTCCAGGTGAAGTATGGCCAACACAGCTTCAGCAGGATTCCAGATGCAGCCAGACCTCATTGTGGAATTCACTGGTAGAGGTGGTGTGTCTAAAGGACAACTTTTGGTGATGAAAGCGTTACTTTGAAAAAGTTGGGATTTCAGGGAGTCCATAAGCAATTCAGGGGAGCCATATTGACCCTCATTTTTCAGTTTGTGGCAAGATCTTGATGAGGCTCATGACATGTTCCATAGAGTAGACTGGCTAAGACTTACCTTGGTAGTTTGGCCAGGCAATGAGCTCCAAGGAGGTGTGAACTGTTTGAGGATGCAAAATATTTCATGGGCTATGTATGAAAGGAAGCTCTGAGCACTGAAGAGGATCTCTCTCGTGGAGTCCACGTAATGATTTATGAAGCGTGTGTTCACATAGGTGGAGGAGAGGCATGGGTATCTCCAGTTTGAATTCTGCTTAAAGCATTGGGTTGGAATTAAATGTCTCAGCGTTTGTTATGGACAGGAGCCTGGTTCAGGTGTAGCAGCTGTCACCTTCTCCAACTCGGATGTAATCTTACTGTTCAGCTCAACAGGATCAAGTGAGAGAGCTCTGTTTCAGTGGATCCTCAAACCAAGGTATTTAGGAATAAAAACTAGAGAGACGCGCGCGTAAATGGAAATGGGGTGGAGCAGTGGTGCTCACTCCACAGCTTGCAGGGAGCCATATTCCTAGTTACCATCATCCAGAAGAGAGAGACCCTTGACTATGCCTTGTGTGCCAGCATTCTTCTCTCCCCATCGTTGTGGAATCTGGAGTGAGGGGAAGGGCTTCTGCCTTGCCTCTCTCTCCTCAGCATGAGGCACAGCCCCTCGGGCCAGAGAGTGAGATTGCCAAGGCTCCCTCCCAGAGGAGAGCATGCTGGCCCTGGAGAAGTAGAACCATCCCCGTTGAGACCAGCTTGCTCTTTTCCTGGGTGGTTGCTGTACTGGTGGCCTTACTCTCTCCTCTGCAGCCTGCTTCCTCTTGTCCTGACAGCTGCCCACATAGATGCCGGGGCGACAGTTCAGGAGCTGTGGAGAGGGGGCTGTTAGAGAGTCTGGGCCTTTTGCTTCTGTCCCTGGCACAAGGCCCGCAGCTCAGATAGGCTTGCAGCTTGTTCATCCTCCAGTCCCTCCAACAGCAGCTGTTTCTCGGGGGGGGGGGGGGAACCGCTTGCTTGCTTTCCTGGAATGTGGAGTCAGTGCCACACTGGGCAATAGTGGTTTGGAAGAGCCACAGGTGGCACATTGAAGAGCTCCATGTGGCTCCCAAGCCACTGAGTTTCATGGAGCTAGAAACCGGTGGGGAAGCATGATTATACTTTTCTCCAGCACCCCAATGCACTCTCACTTAGGCAGCCCCTAGTTTGGATCCTGGTGCTGAGGACACGTCTTACTCCAGGAGCCCTGCCATGTTTTAATGAAAGTAATGGTAGAAAACTTGGCTGTAGTTTCTCACTGGAGACAGAAATTGTTTTGAGTTGCAAGAAAGAGACATTCTGTACTTACATGCGGCTTCGTTTTCCTTGGTTCTTTTAGGTAATCTATATATTAGGTGTTTTACAAGATTTGCATTTTGAACCACATTACAAGTCAGTACTGTTGATAAACACACACACACCAATTGCACAAAATCGGCAATTACATGGACATAAATGTAGTTGGGGTGCTTTCTGTTAGCTGCTGCTAGCTTCATTATGGAGCTGGACGTCTGCTGGTCTGGGAAAAATACACTTCTGGCCCACAGAATCATCTCTGGAAACCTGTTGGACCTCAGAAAATACTGGGCTGCCCTTACTTTAATCAGTACAATGTGTTAAACTAATAGGTAATTCAGAACCCTTGAATTCCTAGAGGAAACCAGAATAATTTATTAAATACTAGCAACAAAGCCCGTTGTTGGGAAAAAATACAACGGACTCTAGAAAAGGCTGGGCAGGCGGGCCAGGCATTGCCGCCTCCACCGCAACATGATCTGGTCCAGGGGAGGGCAGGGCAGCTGGGTCTGGCATTGCCCCCTCTACTGCACCACAATCTGGGCGGGGGGAGGACAGGGTGGCTGGGACTGGCATTGCTCCCTCCCCAGTGCCGGCCGATCATGTTGGGAAAGGGCTGGGAGGCGGGCCCGTCCATCCTGCCTCCTCCTCACCTCAATCGGGATGCAGAGGGTTTAGCAGGTGGTCCCTTCCCTCCGCCAGCCAATCCCAGGCCTGATTTGGGCACTGCAGAGCCAGGATCACTGCTGGGGGGGAAGGGCCCTGGAGTGCTCCTGCACCCTGCAGCCACCCAATTTGGCTCCGAATTGGGCTGCTGCGGAGACCAGGAGTGCTGCGGGGGGGGGGGCAGAAAGGGCCCAGGAGCACCTCTGCACCTTGCAGCCAGCTTATTGAGCCCCGATTCGAGATGAATTGGGCAGCTGTGGAACCTATCTGGAGGTGGGGGGGGGGGCAGAAAGGGCCCTGGAGTGCTCCTGCGCTGCACAGTGGGTCGAATTGGGAGTCCCCTTGCAATGCTATGGCAAGTAGACCTGGCCTTCAGAAGAGTGGAAGGTCTACTTACCAAACAGCCTTGGCGAGTACACCTGGCCTTCAGACGTGTGCAAAGGCCAGGTCTACCCACCTTGCAAAGCGATGGAAGGTAGATCTGGCCTCTGCTGGTCCGGATGCCAGGTCTACTCACTGTGCAATGCCATAGCAAGTAGACCTGGGCTCTACGGGTCTAGCATGCAAACCACGTTACCTGCCATCCGTGCCCCCTCCCCCGCAGCAGGTCGAGGCTTGGTGGGGATTCTTGGGAGGCAGAGCACAGGCAAGCCGGGTATGTCCCATGACGGCCTGGCCCGATTGGGGCTGGGGAAGGTGGAGCTGACCACTTGGCCAAGCCATGGTGAGTAGACCTGGCCTTTAGACAGGCGGAGGCCAGGTCTACTCGCCTGGGCTCTTCTGAGGCCCAGCAGCTTGCTGGGACTGCGCCTGTGCCTGCACCAGTGAGTCGTAGGATAGATGCGAAGGGAATTAAGTTATAGGATTGATTGGGAAAAGGGACTATGAATACACAAGTAAGTGCAAAGAGAATGGACGGCTGCATGAGATCGCAGGAAAGTAGCAACACTTTTGATTTGGTGAGCAGCACAAAGGTTGATGGTTGAGCGCAGTTGACTGCAGATGTTACAGGCTGGACTGGGCAGGTGGGCTCCTGCCCAGCTTGTACATAGAGGGATGAGAGACTTGGCATCTTTCTGAGAGTCCAGCAGAAATGACACAAGTTATTTTTAAATAAGGCCAAAGGACTGAGAGCCGTGAAATGTTGCAGGTCTCTCATGAGACAGTGCAGTCCTGAGCAGAGTTGCTCCAGCCTAAGCCCCTTGAAATCCACAGACAGGACAGGCAGCTAAAAGAGGGGGAGGCCCTTGTTGTCCGGGGGGAGCATCTGCCCAGTCCAGCTGTGCAAATTGGGGGCACTCCAGCTGTGGCCCAGGGAGGCGGGGAGCTGGTGGTGCTGAGCAGAATCAGCATCTCTGGCATGTATAGGTGGGGAGTCACGGTGATCTCTTTGCTGTCGGTGGCCATTCATCCACAAGCAAGATGGTGGATTTCATGTTGCGTTGCACACGTTGCTCCAAGCTTGGAAAAGTTCCTAGTCCTCCTCCAGAAGCAGCATTTCTAGGGGCATTTCAAGCTCTGGCCTGGGTGTGTGGACATTTTAGACAGAACTGATTAGGATTGTTTCCTGATATTTTTCAAATACGCAAACCATTATTCATAGAGACCTACAAGGGTTTCCCTCTCTAGACACAGGCAATAATTATGCCCAGGGCTCATTTCGAGGGGGAACGCGCAGGAACATGTCAGGTGGCTGCGCCCACCTCACTCTCAGCCATTTTGGGCCCGTTTCAGCCTGGATTGGGGCTGAAACGGCCCAGATCAGGCCTCTTATGGGTGGTGGATCTCTTTCCCACTCAGCAGCGGCCGGATCCTGACCATTTTGGGCCCCTTTTCGGCCATTTTCAGCCCCTTTTTGCCATTTTGGGCCCGGTTTCGGCCCTGATTGGCCAGGGTGGCCAGGATTGGGTCCAAAACAGCCAGGATAAGTGATGTCAGGGGGTGTGGCATATGCAAATCAGTTATGCTAATGACACACTTCTGGTGATGGCAAGGGGAGTGGCATATGCTGAGTTCCTCCAGCTCTTTTTCTACGAAATGACCCCTGATTATGCCTATTCATTTTCTATGTTGGAGGTCATCGCAATACAAAAGTAACTGCAATGTATGTGAAGAAGAAATGAACCAATTGTGTAATGCGAGTTTTTGTCTGAACAAGCTCTTTTTATTATTGGACTATTAATAGTGGATTCTTGTTTATATGTTCCTGTGTTAACCAACTGGACAGTTGTGTGTTCTTCATATTTTAATAGAAAACAATAATTTTTAATCAGTCGCTACTCTCCCAGGATGAGTGAAGCTTGATGGAACTGAAAAGCATTCCTACCAAATTAGAATGTCCCATCGTTCAGAGGGGGGAAAGAGGTATTTCCCTGTTGTTGTCTGGTGTAAGACATCTGCCTGCAGTTGTTCATTTTTGCATGTTGGTTCCTTCTCCCTCCCCACCCCAAGTTTAAATTAGATGGTGCCAGTTTAACCTTAGAACAAAGGTGCCAAATTCAGCAAGCTGGACAATCGTTGTTTGTTAGAAATCTCTCTGGGTTTGAACGACAGCCCAAAGCGGAATCATCATAGCAGCCCATTTGGAAGAAGACTCTGCGCAAGAAGTTTGGACTTTGTTTTCAGTAGGTCTTTTACAATTGCCTAGATAATGTGAATAATTAAAAACCCTTTGATTAAGATGAATCCTCCACTTAATCAAGCAGCGCATTTTTTTGCGGGGAAGGGGAGTTAATTTTCATACGAGGTGTTTAGAAAAGGCGGGTGGGTGTTCGCTCCACTCACTGCGGAGGGAATGCCTCTTCTGAGAGAGCGCCTGTGGCAGTGGCTGCAAATAGCACAAAACAGAGAGTGCTTTCTTCATCACATTTTATTTGTAGGCACATTTATGCAGGTTTAACCTATTACAACTTGTATGTTTATTTGACTGATATTCCTGTAACTGGGTCATGCCTAGCTGTACTGTGGCATAGCCGTTCTGATCTGCACGTTGGTTGGGGCTGCTTTCTGTGGGCAAACTTTTCCAGGTGGTCCTACATCACAGAGGCCTGAAGGTGTTCTGACTTCGTGGCGTAGCTTCTCTGTCCATTCCTTGGATACTTTTTCTACTCAACCATGGAATGCCCAGCGGATGTGGCCTTGGGAACCCAACCAATGCCAGCCTGCCTCATTTGAAAACAGGGCTGGTGCCAGGAAGAGAGCCTGTACACCGAGGCAGTCGTAGCAAACGGCGGACTACTTCCTGGAGCTTGGCATTGGACGAATTCTTCAGCAAACAACTGCCCTGTACTGTTGTTAATGTAATAAAGGTTGCCTGAGTGCCTTGTTGAGTGGAATTCCTTGTTCCGTCTGGCGGTGTTGTACTTTGATGCTTTCTTTTCAATATGCTGATGATCTTCTCTTTATTTCATAGCATTGAACAGACGGGTTGATTATTCTTTTCAGATATTAATAAAGCAGCGGAAAGAAGAAATATGAATAAGCCTCCCTCAAGGTCCAGCCCAGCACAAAGGTAAAGTACTGTGAAGCAACAAGTTCCCCTAGGAAGTTTGGGCGCAGGGCAGGAACACACCTTCCTCTGCTAATATTGGACCTTCTCCTTGGGAATGGATCCAAATGGGATTCCTCGTTCCCCACTGGTTGCAGCCTCCCAAGCAGCAGAAGGCAAAGCCATGTTTGCCCCTCAGGTCCTTCAGAGCTCACCACATTGTGGGGAAGGAGAGCGCTGCTGCCTGGGTGACTCTGGAGCATCCTTGCAGGAGGCCACAGAGTCAAGAGCGTCTTCCGTGCTGGACCAGACGAGAGAGGGTGGCAACAGTGGTTGCTTCCAAGGGCAGAGGCTACAGGGAAGCCCTTTCCCTGAGACAGGCGAGCCCTTTCCTTGAAGCTGCATGGCCCTGAGGACAGGGCCTTGGCATCTACTGCGCAAGAGAACTCTCCTGTCTCTTGCTGGCGCTGCGCCACTGTGTGCATCCATCACACAGGTTCTTCTGCTGGCATTACTGCTGAGCTGCTCTCAAGCCCCGTGCCTGGCGTCCACTTTTGCTCAGTCAGGAGCTTGGACATTGCCAGAGATGCCAGCAGTCAAAGCGCAAGCTGATGCCAAAGCATCGTTCTTGATGCCCACGGCCATAGCGCGAGCGGTTACCAGAGCGTTGCATTGCCCCAGTGCTGTGGCCAGAGCGCAAGCGGGTGTCAGGCGTTGTATTGCCGTGGGGTGTGTATAAGGGGGAAAGTAGGGACAGGTATGTGGTCACATCTTGTCTGAGCTCTTGTGCTGCAGCCTGTCAGGGTGTGTGCCTTATCTCTGGACACAGCTGTGGGCATTTTTACTATCTGCATTCAAGAACCATAACCAATGCGGTGAGGTACAGTGTTTATTCACAACTCCCCCCAGTTGCTTACTGTTCTTCAGGCCTATTGTTGGTTACCCTTTCTGCTTCTGTGGTCTCAGGCTCCCTTTGTATGATTTCTGAACATGGATGTGACCCCCACTGAGCCTGGGGAGAAGAAGGGCTAGAAAAGAAAATAAACTCTTCCTGTCACCACCCAGCACCCACTGAGTTTAGTGTCCGTGCCTGGCAAGAGCCAAGAGATCTCCTATTCGTGGCCGGTCAGCTGAGCCTTACCTGAACAAGGGACTCCCTCCTGGTGTGGGCGACAACATAAGGGGGCCGCTTGGGTGTGTCTTTCCGAAGTGCGTTGGGAGGCATTGGATGGGTACTCTGCAACTGTTCTCGGCCCCTCTTAGCGTTTCTAGGCATTGCGGAAGCCAGGCTTCTGTGCATTTTCCCGAGATCCATGACTCACCGTTCAGGAGATTTGCTCCAGAAGATGCAGGTGTTACAGGTCATGGGAGTGGCACACGAGTGAAGCAACATCCTTTGGGCTCATGCAGCCCCGTAATTCTGAATGTCCATAGACCACTTCCGGCGGTGACACTTCCTTCCTTTGGGGCTCAGGGCTGGTCTTGGGTTTATATACCTAATCATGAAGGTGGCTAATGGGATAGTTCCCCTGAAGGGTCTCCAGACCATCTTGGTAGAGTGAACCTGTCAAAGACTGTGACACACAAGCTGACTTCTCACTGGCATGCAACTTAACACTCTTTCAGGAACCGTTGGATAGAAAAACCCAGGTAGGGCACAGCTCCTCACGGCTTCTTGAAGGGCATCCTGGCTCTACAGCGTTAAATTTGTCTTGGTTGTCCTGCTTCAGTCTTGGAGGGAGGGGCTTAAATGTCTCAACTCTCCTCCGTACAAAAATCCACTTCTCTTTAAAATGCGCCATACGTTTCGAACCCGAGGTTCCATGGGCTGCTTTCAAAACATTAAAATGAAATAAAACATCTTGCAAAAGGTAATAGCAGAGAATGATCAATAAGCAGTTCTTAACTGCAAGTTATGGAGCAGTGAGATTAAAACAAGACACGTGATTCCAGTAAAAGTCAAGAAATTTTCCCTAGTCAACAGCCTGGGAAGTGACTTCAGGTGCCTCCCAAGAATGGGTGCTGGCAAATAGATGTAGAGAAGGAATTTCATAATTGAGGTGCCATGGTAGAAATAGCCCTGTCTCTAGCAGCTGTCCACTTCCACTCTAGCAGTAGGGGCACGTACAGCATGATCTCTGACAAATAAGTGCTGGGCAGAGGTGTATGGGAGCAGGGGTTCCTTTGCATATGGGTTGTGTTGTAATTCAAGCTTTAAAGATAAGGTTGATCCCTTTGAATTGTGCCTGGAAACGATCAGGTAGCAAATAAATTGGCAGCCAGTTAAGGTCTTTCAGCACAGATGCAGCCTATTTTGGATCATTTTTGCCAGCCCTGGCATTCTGTGCCTATGAAAATGTCCAGACCATCTTCAGAGTGGAGAACACAACACAGAACTTTAACCTAGATGTGGTTAGAGCCTGGACAATTGTGGCCCAGTCCAGTTTCTCCAGCAAAGGGTTCAGCTGGCACACTAGCCAGACCGTATTAGATGCCACAGGCCGTAGGTGACACACGCACATCTCTCTGCAGAAGAGCTGCGCGCCCTGCCCCCTTAGTGGTAGCCAGATGTTACCTAGAACAGCGTGATCCGTGTCTCCTCCATCCTTGGCCAGGCCCAGGGTCCTGCAGTGACTGTGCTCTGGATTTATCCCCGAAGTGATCACTTGATAGGTGTAGGGAATGGTTTTGCCCTGGGAGCCTTGACTGACAACCTGAAGGGCTACAAGACTCAGGTTTACCTCCTAGAATGAAACCCAAATAATTCTGCTTCCTGGAACGCAAGCACACACATGTTCAGTCTTCTCTCGGGTGTTTCTTGTTTTTTCTCTGGGAGACAGGATTGAGTCTGGCCAGCAATTAAGAACAATCCCACAGACAGCGCTTTCCTCTCTAAAAAGTTTTTTTCTTGATGCTTGTTTTAGAGAAAATTTTGCCTATGGAGAGAGAGAAGCAAGGCGTGATCGCTCTCCTATCCGGGGCAGTCCACGGAGAGAACCAAGAGATGGCAGAAATGGCCGAGATTCCAGGGATGCACGGGACCTTCGGGCTAGAGATGTACGGGACGCCAGAGACAGCAGAGATCCCAGAGACTTCCGAGACCCGAGAGATTTGCGTGACCTCAGAGACCTGAGGGATCCTCGGGACGTGCGAGAACCTCGAGAGCCCCTGTATGATCGTTACAGGGATGGTCGGGAGCCGCCCTATAGGTATTGATCAACCCTCGGGAGGGGGGGTGTATTAAGACGTTGCAGAGAAATTGCGTGGAGAAGGGAGTGCCTGCTAAGGGCAACGCTCGGGTGCTACAATCCAGACACAAGGCTGTTATCTTCTCTGTAGGCGGGAGGAGGGCTATGACCGTTACGTGCGCCCTGATGACTATTACCGAAGGAGGGATGAGCCATACTATGACCGTTACCGTGATCACATGGACAGACCCCCCATGAGTACTGAAGGTCAGTGCTGGCTGGACCCCCGGTATAGTTTTTCTCGATTGGGGGGGGGGAGGGGGGAGGTCCAGATAGGGAAAGAGAGAGAGGGAGGCAGACAAGATATTTTCTGGTGGATTTCCCCCTCAGAGCGTATGAAGCGAGAGGAACGGCGTCGGGAGGAGCTGTACCGCCAGTTCTTTGAGGACATCAAGCGGCGCATTGATGCAGAGCGACCTGTGGACTGCTCCGTGATCGTGGTCAACAAGCAGACCAAGTAAGGGCTTGCTCGGCTGGCTGAGTGCTCCCATCATGCCCCTTGGGCACGGCAGGTGGTGCTTTCATACTCCTCGTGGGGAAGTTGTTTGTATTGGCTTGAGGCTCTTCTTGAAGAGAAGGGCCCTAAGTTTTATCTGCTGTCCATCTGGCTCAAGGGTTCTTGTTTCGCTTTGCTCTCACATGGCATGGCTGTTCTTTTGCCCAGGGAGTATGCAGAGTCAGTGGGGCGGAAGGTGCGAGACCTTGGCATGATGGTGGACCTGATTTTTCTCAACTCGGAGATGTCTTTGCAGCAGGCTCTGGACGATGTGAGCCGAGGGGGGTCTCCTTTTGCCATTGTTATCACCCAGCAGCACCAAGTTCACCACTCCTGCACAGTCAACATCATGTTTGGCACACCCCAAGGTAGGACAGTCCGAGTCGAGCCACATCCCGGGTTGCAGGGTGCACGTTGAGCAGGCAAGGCAGCGGCGTCTTCTCCTCCAGGTCATGCTGTGCTCCAAGGAGGTCAGAACCCCAGGATCCGACTTGTGTCACAGAGCATCGGGGCGTGGTGCCTGCCAAGCTCACACCTCGTGGGCATTGGAGCCTGAGGCTCTACTTCTTGCTTTCCCACAAGCGCACGTGCAGTTCTGCCAGATGCTTGGGAGGCTGCAGAGGGCACGGGGCGGCGCCCTTCTTCCGGCTTTCAGTCCCTGCTTCGGCACTCGGCACTCGGTCAGTGAACCCGGGGCAGGAAGTCTCTAGTGGGAATCCGCTCCCTGCCTCAGAGCTCATCACAGATACAAAGCTTATGCTTCATGGTTTAGACCCAAACAGTGATGTTCATTTTAAAAGAATTAGTCATGAGCCCAGGAGCATCTTAAAAGCTAACAGAATCATCACAATATAAACTTGTGGGAGTTAGAGCTCAGTTCATGAGATGCACGAGCACTGCCTCACAAAAGTTTATGCTGGAATAACCCCTGTCAGCTTTTAAAGCGTCTCTGGACTCCTGTTTAAGTTTGCTGCAACAGACTGACGCAATTGCCCCTTTGGGATTACTTCAACCGTTAAACCTGGATTTCCTAAGCAGATGGGTTAGGTTTTAATTGAAGCCTTTGTGTTTGTGGGGATCTTCTGGGCAGTAGAACTGGGAGAAGGTCCTTTCTTCAGTAGTATGAGAAAGGTGGCCTGCAGTGGGAGGATTTGCCCTTTAGCCCTAAAGGTGGTTTTTAGTCGGAGATTGCTGAGAGTTCAGCTTCTGTCCGTTAACAAGCAGCTAGCTCTTCACCTGCTCTAAGTGCAGACAGTTACGGGGTACCTGTGGAAGGAAAAGCTTCTGGGAAATGAGGGCTGTCCTGGACTTTGCTACTTTTCAGAGCCCTTTAGGCAAGCCTTGGGGTTGCTGTTTGGTCGCGGGATGAGGAGTCACATTGGTGGGGCTGTCTGAGCCCTGCGTTGATTGTATAGCTTCTCTTGCCACAGAGCACCGCAACATGCCTCAGGCTGACGCCATGGTCCTGGTGGCCAGGAACTATGAGCGCTACAAAACTGAGGTCCGGGAGAAGGAACGGGAAGAGATTGCCCGGCAGGCTGCTAAGATGGCCGATGAGACCATTCTGCAGGAGCGAGAGCGCCCCTCGCCTGCTGAGGAGGGAGGCCGAGGAGGCCACCCCCCCGGCATCCAGTCTCTGCTGAACTTGCTGGCGGATAACCGTTACTTGACTGCAGAGGAGACGGACAAGATCATCAACTACCTGAGGGAGCGCAAGGAGCGGCAGCTGCGAGCCACGGCGGATTCCCTGCCTGGTGAGTCCTCAGCTGCTGTGAGCCACGAGGCTGCTCCCGCTGGGCTCCATGCGGGAGGAGCCAGGCGAGTCGGGCAGCCTGCGCCAGTCCTCCCTCCTCCTCCCTCTCCTGCCAAATGGATTCTGTCTTCCTCTTCTGCAGGACAGGGTGTTTCAGCAAGAATTGACGTTAGTCTGTGCTTGGGGCAATGGGATCCATCAGCAGTTTGGTCTGTGTGCAATGGAACCTGAGGACCCTAACCGTGTCGCTCTTCTCTTTCTGCAGCTTCACTTCCCAGACAAGCCCTTGGGGCATCTTCTGGGTCCTCGCTGACCACCCCAGCCAACCTGCCAAGCTCCCAAGCCCATCAGAGTAACCAGCCTCTGCCGCCGCCTGCCTCGGCCTCAGCAGGTTCCAATCCCCAACAGGAGTTGCAGGCCAAGATCCTCAGCCTTTTCAACAGTGGGGCGACAGCTTCCACTGCCAACAGCAGCTCTGCTGTGGGGGGTACTCAGAATGCAAGCTTCAGCTCCCTCTCCGGCTCCCAGGGCCGGGGCATGCCTCTCAGTTCTGGTGGCATGCCTCAGTCACAGCAGCGGGCCCAAGTCCAGGGCCCCCAGTTTCCGAGCCACCCAGGCTCAGCTAGGAATGCTGGCCCAAGAGCCGCAGCTCCACAACCCTCCCAGCAGCTGTATCAGAACCGGCCACCTGCCCCAAGCAGCGGTGCAGGTCCCCGGGCAGCCCCTTCCTCGGGCATCAACTTTGACAATCCCAGTGTGCAGAAGGCCCTGGACACGCTGATCCAGAGCGGCCCTGCCCTCTCCCATTTGGTGAGCCAGACGGTGGGCCAGATTCGGGCCGTGCCTCCAGCCCAGCAGTCCTTGGGCTCCTACCAGCGGCATTACTGAGGCCTGAACAGGGTGCCTCTTGCCCTGGGTGGTGCATGTCTCACGCACACACACAAACACACACACACACACCCTGCTATCCTTCCCTCACCTGGGTGGAGCTCTTCCTTGACTCTGCTCCTCCATAGCTCCTGGTGCTGGAGCTGCTCAGCCCCCTTCTCCAAGTCCTGCCTCAGCAGTCTGTGGCCTCTTTGCTGTCGGACTGTTGATCCCAGGCAGGGGTGGGGAGGCGGGCAGGGTCAGGCCTTGCTCAATACAGCTTTTCAGATCCATCCAGGGCTGAGTCTGGGCTGGGAGCCACCTCTGGTGCAAAATGCCGGGTGTCATTCCAAGGGCTTCTATGCCCAGACTTCTCACTGAGAAGCCTTCCCATAGACTTCAGTTGCCCGCAGGTGATTTTCAATGTGGCCACTCTCTGAAATGGCTGAGTTGCTTTCTGTGTTGGCTTGGACCTGATAGGTCCTGCAGACAGACAGAGAGACAGACAGACAGACACACACACACACACACACACACACACACCCTACCTTTTGATTTGATGTTGTAAAACTGAAAGTTAACTTTGCTTGGATGTCAGGTGGAGATTCCTTTGCAGTTCAGGCCACCAGGTTAGAAGCTCTTGTGGGGTTACTGAGTTTAGCCCTATTCCTAGAGCTGTAGAAGTTTTGTTCCTGAATGGTTTTGTCAGTTAGATAACTGTACTGTTAACAAGAGGATATAACTTTTTTTTTAAATAAAAAATATTTTAAAAAATGGTGGTGTGGTTGTTTGCTAGCTTTCCCAGATGCTGCAGACAGACCTGAGAGAAGGTGCAGTGGTGCTCAGGGACTCGAAGTGACTTCTTTCCGCCCAAGTAGTCTGTTGCCAATTCGAAATCTTTCCAGGTCAGCTGCCCTTGGGGACTTCTGCACCCTCTCTTAGCAGCAGTCATGTTGCTTGTCCAGTCCTCATTCAGATGAATAGAGGAGCATAAATCTAAAAATCTGATCCAGAGGAGTTAGCCGTGTTAGTCTGTAGTAGCAAAATTGTAAAGGATCCAGTAGCACTTTTAAGACTAACCCACTTTATTGTAGCATAAGCTTTCAAGAACCACAGCTCTCTTCGTCAGATGCATACATTGAGAGTTGTGGCTCTCGAAAGCTCATGCTACTGTAACATTGGTTAGTCTTAAAGGTGCTACTGGACTCTACTATTTCGCTAAAAATCTGTTTGAAATAAGACTTAATAATGATTTCATATATATTTGAAGAAGCCCTGTCTCAGGTCTTTAGATCTATATAAATCTACTTTACATATAATTCAAATGACAGTATTGCCCAAAGTCAGATGAGTTTTTTTTTAAAAAAAAATGCAAAATGGATGTCTGAACACTAATATTTTCCTGGAAGCAGTGCTGTTCATCAAGTCTCCATCTAAAACATTAAGTATATTTTAATACACATTATAGCAAATAAACAATTCAAAGAAAGCAAGAGGTTTAATTTACAATAGTGTTGAAAAACTTATGTATTTGGGGTGTGTTCCGATGTATCTCAATGTAGACACATTGCAGTTCTGTGGAATGTTATCGGGTCATCTTTCTGTGAAAGGGGGAAAAAGTGAGGGGAGTATATTGTGCAGAGCACTTAAAAGGTTTCCCTGGATCAGCATAGCACACCCCTCCTCACTCCCAGTATTCCAATGTATTCCCCCCGTCTAAGGAAGAAAGCGACCCCCCAAAATTGGTTGATTTTCTTCTGGGGTGGTTTTATACACAAAACGTTTTTCAGTTCCATATCAGAAAGTAGGGAAGGTCGTGCTTATCATTTTTCATTAATACTGGGAGTGGTATTCTTGTTCCCAAAAGTTGTATTGGGTGTACTGGGGAAATTTTCCATTTTGCTGTGTATCGGGACAATACTCCATTTCAGAGGAAACAGTAATCATGACCTTCCTGAAGATAGCTGTTGTGGGTTTTCCGGGCTGTATTGCCGTGGTCTTGGCATTGTAGTTCCTGACGTTTTGCCAGCAGCTGTGGCTGGCATCTTCAGAGGTGTAGCACCAAAAGACAGAGATCTCTCAGTGTCACTAAGAGATCTCTGTCTTTTGGTGCTACACCTCTGAAGATGCCAGCCACAGCTGCTGGTGAAACGTCAGGAACTACAATGCCAAGACCACGGCAATACAGCCCGGAAAACCCACAACAGCCATCGTTCTCCGGCCGTGAAAGCCTTCGACAATATTCCTGAAGATAATTAAAATGATAACTTCCTCTCCTTCCCCAGCAGCAGCAGGCAGGGCAGGAGGGGGTGGGGGTGGGAGGCAACGACGTGGCCTCCAGCTGGTCTGTGGTGCCTTGAAACTCTAAAATTTAAAGGGCCATTGCTTTCTGTGCGCCGTAGACCTGAACCCTAGAAGCATCAGGCATTTTATTGGGTCAGTGGTATCCAGCTGCATACCCCTGTTGATGCCTTGGGTGCTTTTTGCTTGCCATGGGCTTTTTCCCCCTTTCCCTCCCTTTTTTTTTGGAGCATTAGTAAAGAATGTACAGGTAAGTATGTCCTAAAAGGAAAAGGTTAGAGATCCGTTTCCCTAGACATTCTGCGAAACAAACAAACAAGAAAAGAAGAATTTCACCCCAGATGACTGGTAAACAGCAAAGTAGAACTACAAGGATTGAGTCTCTCCACGCTGCACAAAGGCTGTTCTAAAAAGGGTAATATTTTTGAAATGCTGTTCTGCCTTTTAATGAAAGGATTCTGAGGTAGCTAAAAACAGTCATTAAACAACATGGCACTGAAACAAAATAGAAAGACACAAATTAATATCAAATGCCAAGAGGAAAAGCAGCCCAGCAGGCTAAAAGCCAAGCAGTAGTGGGGGATAAACGACAGTTTACTAGGAACATTAAATATATCATGTCAGTTTTTAAAACGGATTTTGAAAATGCAAAACGTTTTAGCTAATTGCGTAAGAACAAAAAATAAAGATACAGTGTAAGAAAAGAACTCAAAAAATAAAGATACAGCAGAGGGATCTAGTCTGCCTTCCTCGCTGAGCTCCGGGAGGGGGGGGGCTTACGCAGTGCAAGTCAGTACCGTCGACGCCTGGGACATTCCGTAAACCATACAGGATAGCAGAAAACGGAAAACACGTAGAAGTGGGATACACAGACCTGGGGTGGGGAGGGGAACGCTAACAGAGTAAGCAGATGGATGTGCCGTGTATATAATGCGGAACTGCCCAGTAGGAACATACTTGCAGCAACAGGCAGCGCACACTAGTCGTCCTGCCCCTATGCCCACGTGTCTCTTACAGCACAGCCTCGCTAGCTGAATAGGAGGCTCCTCCTCCGTCATTTGGTTTTCCACAGTTAGCTTAAAGCCAAGAGAGGTTGCGTTCTTGACCTCTTCAGGACGGCCCCTCCATAGGATGGGCACCACTACAGAGAATGTGCATGTATGGGCAGCTGTTGATTTTCTCCAATACATGTATTGCCTGTCAACTTCATTGAGTGTCCGAAGGAAGAAAAGTCTTTATCTGCTTTCTCCACCATATGAATAATGTAATAAACCTCTTTCATGCCTTCTCCCCCATCATCTTTTTTTTCTAAACTGAAAAGTCTTTTGTTAGAATACGAAAATTGGTGCCCCATGATCCAACATCAGAGACTGGGCCTGAAAGATGGATTACTGAGCCAGACTAGAGACTATAGTATGTAATATTTATAACAACAACAACAACAACAACATTCGATTTATATACCGCCCTTCAGGACAACTTAAAGCCCACTCAGAGAGGTTTACAAAGTATGTCATTATTATCCCCACATCAAAACACCCTGCGAGGTGGGTGGGGCTGAGAGCGTCAGAGAGCTGTGACTAGCCCAAGGTCACCCAGCTGGCTTCAAGTGGAGGAGTGGGGAATCAAACCCGGCTCTCCAGATTAGAGTCCCGCGCTGTTAGCCACTATACCAAAGTGGCTCTCATTTATTTACATTAGCTATAGTTTGCCTTTCTCACTGAGGCTCCAGGTGGATTACACAGTGTGTGTCAGTACGGTCAATATTAAAGACATTTCAATAAGCATGTAATAGTATATATATCTGCAAATTTACAAAGATTTAAAACCAGAAATCCAATTGTCAGGTTCTGCCTTGGGTGTTGCCCTGTGAGGTGCCGGCGTGCCTGACTTTATTTTATTTGATGTATTGTCGAAGGCTTTCACGGCCGGAGAACGATGGCTGTTGTGGGTTTTCCGGGCTGTATTGCCGTGGTCTTGGCATTGTAGTTCCTGACGTTTCGCGAGCAGCTGTGGCTGGCATCTTCAGAGGTGTAGGTGCTACACCTCTGAAGATGCCAGCCACAGCTGCTGGCGAAACGTCAGGAACTACAATGCCAAGACCACGGCAATACAGCCCGGAAAACCCACAACAGCCATTTATTTTATTTATTTATATTTCAATTTATATACCGCCCATCCCAGGGGCTCTGGGCGGTGAACAGTTTAAAATCGATAAAAACAATACTAAAATCAATATACAAAACAATAATGAAATAAATTAACCAAGTGCAATGGTGGGGAGAACCCCCCACCCCACCCCAAAGGTGGGAGGCCGACATGGCACCACCCCCTTCAGACACCGAACGCCTGGCAGAACAGCTCTGTCTTACAGGCCCGGCGGAACGATAATATGTCCCGCTGCGCCCGGGTCTCCATTGACAGAGCGTTCCACCAGGCTGGGGCCAGGACTGAAAAGGCCCTGGTCCTGGTTGAAGCGAGGCGGGCTTCCTTAGGGCCGGGGACCACCAGTAAACATTTATCCGCTGATCGAAGTGGTCTCGGGGAACGTACAGGGAGAGGCGGTCCCGAAGATATGCCGGTCCCAACCCGCTCAGGGCTTTAAAGGTAAGAACCAACACCTTGAACCTGATTCGGAATTCAACCGGAATTCAACCGACCAAATTCAACTTTGGACCAGGGGTACCATCAGGGATTATGTGGGCTCCTGCTCTGTGGAAGGAAGGAGGATATACCTCACCCTCACACCCTCTCAATTCGCTCACAGGCCCGCTCAACCTGACAGAGTCTCGGCTGCCTTCCATGACAGCTGGCCCTTTCCCGCCTCTGGACTTACTCTTTTTTCTCCCTTTCTTCCTTCTGCAAAGTTTCCTTCTCCCTCTCCCTCTCCTTCCCCCCCACCTCCTACACAACCCACCCTACCCTGTGGGTGGACTTCCCTTTTATCTCTTCACTCATTCCCTGCTCCACCTGTCAGTCATGCCCCCCCTCCTGCACTCTAGCCACAGCCCTGGCTGACTCAGGCAGCCGCACCTGGGTTTGCTGGCTGCCCTGGGAAGCTACACCTATGCCTCCTTGGCTGGCTGCCAAGCTTTTCCTGTAGAGTGCCTCAGGCCGCACCACCTGGAGTTGTTTTGCTCCCAGCTTCGCCTGGACCAGGCTACTGCCTTCTAGCTGGCCTGCAGGCTGGGGCGTGGCTCTGTGCTGCTTTGGCTGCCTCTCCTCCCTGGCTAGTAAGGCTGCTGGCTGACTGCCCTTGCTTCCTGCACCTCCTCCCTCAGGTCTGCTCCCCTCCTGGGAGTCCTCACTCTCCCTGCCTGGCCCCCTGGCCTCCCACCGGAGGGTGGGGCAAGCTGGCTTCCATCTGCCTCACCTGACTCTCTGAGGCTTGGGTGCTTCTCTGCCTTCCTGTGGCTGGGATGCCTCCTTCCCCCCTTCAGTTGTTGGTCTGTTCTGGTCCGGGGTGGTTAGGTGGCTGTCCCCCAACTTCCTCCTGTTCCCTCCTCCGGGTAAGTCTGGGGGCTGGGCCTCAGATCCCAGACACCAATATGGAGTTGAAGAAATGCTGAAAACAGCATAACTAATTCTGAGATTGAGATATTAAACAACACAGGATCTAGCCAGTAGGAACATAGTTACATAATATTAGTAAAGTCTGCAGTCTATCATACATATGGCAATATATAGTCACTCCCTATCCCTTTACTGATGCATCTCTTTGGGACAGCTTCCGTATATTACAGCCCTCCTATCTGAGGAAAAAAGCCCTCTGGGTTTGGTTTCAATTTAATTGCTTTTTAGCCATTTGACTACAACTCATGATGTCAAGTGCATCACTGGGGATTTGGCTAGCGAGATACAGAGGTGGATGTCTTCTGCATATTGGTGGCATCCAATTCCATAGCTACAAATTATTTCTCCTAAAGGCATTACATAGAGGTTGAATAACGTGGGGGATATGATTGTGCCTTGTGTAACCCCACAAGATAATTCCCCCACAAAAGATAGTTCGTCTCCAACAGCAAACCTTTTTGAGTTTGTTCCATGAGGAAAGATTTAAACCAATCCAAGGCTCATCCTCCGATACCTACTTTACCTCCACAAGCTTCACCAGGATGTTGTGTTCATTAATTAATAATTAATTGTGTTCTATTGTATCGAAGATTGCAGATAAATCCAGGAGGAGCAACAAAGAAACATTGTCTATATTGGACAGTGGTCTTAAGTGATTATCCTACCATTACTAGCTTTAATGGTCTTCGTTGTGCATTATAGATACACACACATGCGTTATCTCACAAAGCAGGAATTACAGTGGAAGAGGCTTTGGCTCTGGTTGATGCCAGGCAGACTCTCTTAAGTGGGAGAAGCACCTGAAGACTGCAACTGGGGACCTATGAGAGGAGACAAGACTTTGAGCTGTGCTAGCCTCAGGCCATGAAGAGTTTTAAAGGTTTTAACCAGCACCTTGGAAACAAACAGCCAGGGGACTTGTTATAAGAGAGGCAAGAGCTGTTCCCATCAGCTGGTAGCCAGCAATAACCAATATGCCACTTCCTAAACCCGCTACAGTTTCTGGATTATTTGCAAGGGCAACCCAGCATGCAGAGCATGCCTGAAAGGTTATAAAAGCATGGGTAAGGCGTGGTCAGATCAGTGCAGTCTAAGAAAGGATAGAATGCACAAACTAAGCTCAGCCGATGGTACTTTTGGTCATTGTTCCAGTGTGTTTCAAACAGCAAGGAAACTCTTAACCTTCTCTGTCAGTGACACTCCATCTACTACAAGTGGATCCAGTCGCTCTATAACCACTGCCTTCCCAATCAACATCACTTCTGTTTTAGCTGGATTCAGCTTGTTCTGCCTCAGCCACCTGCCCACAGCCTAAAAAGCCCCTTTTCGGAGCAAAGGTGGAAACAAAGGGAAGTGTGGATAACCCTCCCCTCCCCTCATATCAGCTTTGGAAAGGTTAGGGAGGAAGGCTTCAATCATCATGGGAGTATTGCTTACTCTCACTATAGAAAAAGAAATGAACATGAAGCAGGCTTTTAAAAAATGTTGCTGGACTACACTGGTTGGAGTGCTCTACTACTTGGGAGCGCCCTGCTGCTCTACCCGTCAACACTCACCTTCTACAGGTCCGTTATGTGTGTACTAGCAACAGAGCCCATTGTAAAAAAAATACAACAGGCCCTAGTAGCGGGGCATTGCCCTCCCAAGGCCCTGCTGCTGGCAGAGGTGGCAGGAAGGGAGCCCCCATGCTGCACCTCCCCGCCAGCTCCACAGGCAGGCCTCTGAGAGCCAAACTACAAGTGACGTCTTACACAGGTTGGACACTAGTCGGCTTCCCTCAAGTTTTGATGGGAAATGTAGGCATCCTGGTCTTGCAGCTGTAATGGAGAGCCAAGCTGTAAAACCAGGGCGCCTACATTTCCCATCAAAACTTGAGGGAAGCTGACAAGTGTCCAACCTGTGTAAGGCATCACTTGTAGTTTGGCTCTGAGTGCCACGGAGCCAGCAGGGAGGCGTAGCACAGTCCTGCTGCTGCTGTGGAAGGCAGCCTTTCTCCGCCGTCGATCCCGGCAGTGAAGGGAAGGGAAGCACCCTCCCATCCTGCAGCCTGGCCGATGACTTGACAGGTGGGCAGCCTTCGCCGCCACCGATTTCAGCAGCAAAGGGAAGGGGTGCGCCCACCTGTCTTGCAGTCTGACTGGCCTGATTTGGGCTGGTGGCTTGACAGGCGGGCTCTTCCCTTTGCTGACCTGTCATGGTGGTGAAGGGAAGGGAGCCGGGCAGTCCTTCCAAAGGTGCGCAAACTGGGCCTGCACCACATAAAAGGGTGAATCGTCTGGAACACAGCTTCCCTTTTATGTTTAAGGATTTTTGTGCTTGAGGAAAAACTCAGTGGATCCATTGGTTTAGAATAGGAGGGGGACTAATGGTTGATGCTGTTTTTGGTCAAGCACGAAAACAGCTGCCCGAGAGGCTCGTTCCCCCATCCCACCCTCTTGAAAAGAACAACGTGCATTTGTGCATGTGTGGCTAATGTGTGCAATGGGCCAAAATGAATAAAACCAAATGGAAGGCTTTAAACTAAATCCTATTTGGGAGTGAGATTTAAAAAATCCGAACAAGCATAACACCAATTACTGGTGATGAGAGCGCTAATTTGCGGGCAAGGACAAATATGATGCACTCCAGGAACATTAACCACAAATTCTGATGTCTCTACACAAATACGCAGAGTATGGGAAACAAACAAGAGGAACTTGAAGTCTTAATACAAGAAGGGAACTATGACCTAATAGGCATTACTGAAACTTGGTGGGATGAGAGAGACAACTGGAATATTAGGACTGGAGTACAATGTGATTAAAAGGAATAGGCCAATTAGGAGGGGGGGGGCTGAGTAGCACTATGTGTCAAGGATGTATATATACTCGTGAGGAAATACCTGAATCTGAGCATGGAAGGTCAGTCGGCCGCCTCTGGGTAAAAACAAAAGGAGAAAGAATTAATTTTTTTAAAAAAGAATTAATAATGATATTATGGTGGGGGGTCTGCTACAGACCACCAGGCCAGGCAGAGGGTTGGGATGATGCACTCCCAGACCAGAAATTTTCAGAGACGGAACATAGTCATGTGCGCCTGTACTGGAAAAACGGTTTGGGGCTTAGGGCCTAGGTGTGATTAATAGACTGCAGATACATAGATAGAACAGACTAGCAGATAACTGAGCTGTACCTAGGGTTATATTAATTTGCATGTTTAGCAAAGGCTCATGGGGCATGTGTATAAAAAAGAGTTCACCATGACTAGGAGAGGTGGTATAATACAGGACTAGGCTAGCTGGAAAGACCAGAGAGGAGAGAAGAGATGAAGCTGCTGCTCTTTGGAAGGTAAAGCTTGTTTCCAATCTTTGTAGCTAAGAAGATCATAGAGCTGAATCTGCTAGCTGGAAGAGCTGAACCCTTCTCCCTGGAACAACCTGGGTAACTGACAAGAGCTGAAGAAGCAAGGAAGAGCAAAGAACAGGAATTGCTGGTTGTTAAACTTGCTGACTGCATGAGACCAGCACCCTAGTACAGAGCTCCCGGACTTTGTCTTACTAGGAGAAAAGGGGAACTGCTCCTAGGGCAGCAAGCAAGCTCCAGGATTCGGACAGCATCTTCACAAACAGAGTCCTGCTGTGGCAAGGCCTTCTGGATATTTGGGACACTTCCAGGCATAGCCTCTGGCCAAATCCACAGAACTGTCTGCGTACTTTACCAAGGGACTGTGAGTAGGACTTTCCTCTGGGGTCACTGATGCAGTATTGATAACTTTGGGAGTGTTTTCATAGTTGTGTTTAAATAAATTGCATTTATATTTTGATTTGGCAAACATTGAACCTGGTTCTCTTGACTCTGGGGGTTACAGTCATCATTTGGAGATTTCAATTACTCTGCTGTCTGCTGGAAGTCAAACTCTGCTCAAACCATGTCTAATAAATTCCTGACTTGTCTTGCTTTCAATTTCGTCTTCCAGAAATTTTGGACTTGAGGAAGAAACGGTTGACGAGGTGAAAGTTGTGGGCTGCCTGGGTAGCAGTGACCGTGTGATTTTGGAGTTTAAGTTCTTGGATAAGAGAAAAGCTGAAGATAGACGTATAGGTTGGATTTACAAAAGTTCATTTTAACAGGCTCAAAGTCACATTGGGGAGAATCTCGTGATCAGAAATACTCAGGGAGAAAGGAGTTTAAGATGGATGGGATTTTCTTAAAAGCAAGATATTGGAGGCCCAACCACAAACAATTCCATTGAGAAAGAAAAATGAGAGGAACCTAAAGAAGCCAGAGTGACTCCATAAACCACTTTCTAAAGATCTGAAAATTTTAAAAGACACGTTTAAGAAATGGAAGGAGGGCTTTATAAGCAAGGCTGAATATAAACACTTTGCCAGCGTTTGTAGAGAGAGTATTAGAAAGACAGAAGTTCAGTATGAACTTAGGCTAGTCAGAGATGCTAAACTCAACAAAAGGGTTCTTTGGTAATGTTCAGAGCAGGAGGAAGAGTAAGGAAGTGATAGACCCACTGTAGGGAGAGGGAAGTGAGATTTTAACAGAGAGAGTAAAACTGCACAATTCCTACTTTGCATCAGTTTGCACTTGCAAAGAGAACCGAATTATTCAAAAAGGCTTTTGTATAGTAGGCAGGGGCTCTCAGATGCTTTGCTAATGAGTTAGGGACCATAGACTTCACCTCTATGTTGCCTTATGTACTTTGTTGCTTTGAATATGTGCTCCTATGAGCTACCTGTGCTTCATGTTGTCTAATATCAATCCTTGAATTGCTTATGTTCCGTTTCAGCATTTTTTCAGCTCTGTATTGGATTCCTGCTAATGCTCTGTTTTGTAAACTTGTATTTATTAACCCTGTATCATTGTTTATGGAAATGGAGTAAGGGTCACTGGGGGTGTGTTTTGGGGGGGGCGTATATGAATTTCCTGCATTGTGCAGGGGGTTGGACTAGATGACCCCAGAGGTACCTTCCAACCGTATGATTCAATGAAATGTCCTTGATGCTGATTGTACTAATCTCACCCTGTGTAATCCACCGAGTCTCGTGAGAAAGGCGGACTATAAATGACATACATACATACATACATAAGCTTGACAAAAAGGGAACAGATGAGGAAGGAACTGTGGCCTAGGATAGGCATGGGGTGATATGTAACCCCCTAGCTTCTTTAAATGAAATCAGGTCCTCAGGACCAGATGAATTGCATCCTAGGTTACCAAAGGAACTTGCCGATGGAATTGCGGAGCCTGTATCATCTTGGAAGATTCTTAGAGAACTGGTGAGATGCCAGAAGATTGGAGGCGGGCAAAGGTCCGCATCTACAAGAAGGTGAAAAAGGAGGAGCCAGGTAACTGCCAACCTGCCAGCTTGATGTCCGTCCCTGGAAAGGTCCTGGAACACATCATCAAGCAGTCAGTCCTTGAGCATTTAGAAAAGAAGGCTGTGATTACTAAGAGCCAGCACGGGTTCCTCAAGAAAAAGTCATGTCAGACTAATATTATCATCTTTTTTGAGAACGTTACTAAATTGGATTGGGGGAATACTGTGGATGCCATTCCTTCCCAAAAATGTAGGGAGAATATATCTCATGTCAGAGATAGCTTGTGCTATAAAAGCTCCTTCGAGCTATTTACTGAGCTCTCTTTCTGTTTTTATGTTCTTTCTATGAAAAAGCAAGTAGGAGGGAGGAGATTTGCCCAAGACTTGCGTGGCTTCTGAGTGGTGCAGTGGTGGTTGTGCCAGCTTCGCTCTGATGGTGGCTGTGAGGGCTCCCCTTGCCAGTCAAGGTTCAGCTGGCCAGTGCAGGGGCAGCAGCAACAGCTCTGCCCGTCCCTCTGGGTGCATGGTTGCATGCAGCATCTTGATGGTAAGTGGGTGAGGGCAGCGACTGAGTCTTGAGGAGAAGAGGAGCTCAGTGCAGGGCTGTCTGGTGCTCCTCAAAATCTGGTGCTGTAGGCGATTGCCTAGGTGTGCCTAATAGTTGGACTGGTGCTGATGGGGCAGGAAACAGAGTGTCAGGCTCCACCCTTTCCCCTTCCATAGTGCATGGCTGCCAAGCCACTGGGCTAGACTACACAGGTTCCTGTGCCCGTCGACCTGAACCTCAGTAGTCTAGAGTACACGTGTGCTACCTTAAATCTTATTTACAGAAAAATTTACGTCTTGCTTTTCTCCTGGTCAACAAGACTCGAAAGGCTTACATCCTTAAACGTGTTCTGTGTATGAGAGGTCATGGCCAGGCTTGGCCAGGCACCCAGCACTGGAATGGACTATGCACCACTCGCATCTCTGTCATGTGTGGACTGAGTTTGTTTCTCCTGGTTTCACCCATTGCTGTTGTCAAGAATGTTCAGGGACTCCACTCAGTCATCTGGACGTGGGCACAGGGTCATGCTGGACATTCGTGGCATGCTGAATGCCCGCTGCTCCAAATCCCCTAACCGTCTGCTGTGAAGTTTTCAAGAGGATGAGACAACCACCTCAGAGCAGGAATTCCAGCATTTCCCCAGCGCCAGTTCATGGCCTCCAAGGTAAGGACGAAACCACTGGCGAACCCTAGCTTGTTCTGCCAGCCCCATGGCACAATGGGGAAGGATTCTACGGGCAGCCGTTTGCCAGTCAGTGAAGGATTCTAGAGGAGCTGCAGGGCAGCACTTTCCAGTCTTGTGCTGAAGGCCATCCGCCCGCCCTGTGCGGGCAGGGTGTCTAATCAATCGAGACAATTCCCATAAGGTTGGAAGCTTCCTGGGTTCAGACGCTGCTCTGAGTTCCTGGTGAACTAGACCTCGTTCAGTCGAAAGACACTGTTACGCTTCTCCAAAGGAGGGCTTGAGCAGTGACAGCTTGGTAGAGTAGACTGAATGCGTGCCATGAAATTACACAGGTCTCCAACACGAGGGTTAGAGTGGTTGAGTCAGAAGGAAAAGAAATATTAATACACTAGAAACAAAGCTCGTTGTAGGGAAAAATGCAACGGGCTCTAGAAAAAGGAGAGCAGCAGGCATTCCTTCCTCCTCCGTCACTGATCCCAGACAGTGAAGGAGTGGGGTGGGCATTGCCACCTGCTCCACACCTGATCTCAGCAACAGGAAGGGGTGGTGGGCTTTGCTACCTGCGGCACATCTGATACAGGCCAGGTAAAGCGGGGGGGAGGCATTGCCACCTGCTTCACTTCTGATCCCAGCCGGGTGAAGGGAAAACGGACATTGCCTTCTGCTGTGTGCCTGATTACAGCTGGGTGAAGGGGGATAGGCATTGCTGCCTGCTCCAAGCCTGATCCCAGCTGGGTGAAGAGGGGTGGCACTACCACCTGTTCCCTGCTGGGTGAAGGAAGGGGTGGGCATTACTTCCTGCTCCTCATCTGATCCTGACAGGTGAAGGCGGGTGGTGGGCTTTGCTACGTGCTCCACTCCTGATCCCAACTGGGTGAAGGGGGTGCGGGCATTGCCACCTTCTCTGCTCCTGATTCTGGCAGGTTGAAGGGTGTGTGTGTGTGGCGGCGATTGCCGCTTGCTTGGCTCCCGATTCTGACAGGGTGAAGATGGGGTGGGCATTGCCAGCTGCTCAGTGCCTTACTCCAGTAGGTTGAAGGGGGTGGGCATTGCCACCTGCTGCACTTCTTGTCCCAGCTGGGTGAATGGAAGAAGGGAATTACCTCCTGCTCTGTGCCTGATCCCACCCAGGTGAAGGTGCTGAGCAGGCATTGGCACCTGCTCCACTCCTGATCCCAGCTGGCTTAAGAGGGGCGGGCATTGCCACCTGCTCCACTCCTGATCCTAGCTGGGTGAAGGGGGCATGCATTGCCACCTGCTCTGCTCCTAATGCCAGTTGTGATAAGGCAGGGTGGGCATTGCCACCTGCTTTGCTCCTAATACCAGCTGGGTTAAGGCAGGGGTGGGCATTACCACCTGCTCTGCTCCTAATCCCAGCTGGCTTAAGAGGGGTGGGCATTGCCACCTTCTCTGCTCCTAATACCAGCTGAGTTAAGGCAGGGTGTGTGTGCATTGCCACTTGCTCCACTCCTAATACCAGCTCGGTTAAGGCAGGGGTGGGCATTGCCACCTCCTTTGCTCCTAATACCAGTTGGGTTAACATGGGCATGGGCATTGCCACCTGCTCCGCTCCTAATGCCAGTTGTGATAAGGCAGGGGTGGGCATTTCCACTTGCTCCTCTTTTAATGCCAGCTGGGTTAAGGTGGGGGCAAGCAATGCCACCTGCTCCGCTCCCAATGCCAGTTGTGATAAGGCAGGGGTGGGCATTGCCACTTGCTCCGCTTTTAATGCCAGCTGGGTTAAGGTGGGGGCAAGCATTGCCACCTGCTCTGCTCCTAATATCACCTGGCTTAATGTGGGGGTGGGCATTGCGACCTCCTTCACTCCTAATACCAGCTAGGTTAAGGCAGGAGTGGGCATTGCCACCTGTTACGCTCCTAATATCCTCTGTGTTAAGGTGGAGGATGGACATTGCTACTTGCTCCACTCCTAATACCATCTGAGTTAAGGAGGGGACGGGCATTGCCACTTGCTCCGCTTTTAATACCAGCTAGGTTAAGGTGGGGGTGGGCATTGCCACCTGCTCCGCTCCTATTACTGGCTGTGTTAAAGTGGGAGGTGGGCACTGCTATCTGCTCCACTCCTAATATCAGCTGGGTTAAGGTGTGGGGCTGGCATTGCCATCTTTTCTGCCCCTAATATCAGCTGGATTAATGCAGAAAGCGGGCATTGCTACTTGCTCCACTCCTAATACCAGCTCGCTGAAGAGGGCAGGCATTGCCACCTGCTCCACTCCTAATATCAGGAAAACAACGAGACCAGGGAATCACAAAGATATATAAAGTTAATATTAATAGTTCAAAGTGCAAACGTGCAAAATTGTGTCAAATTTGAATAAATACAGTACAAAATTACAGAGTCCATCAATGACCAATTCATACAGTACACGATAAATATCTACAGTCCATAACATTCGTTAAACACTTGTAAAGTGCAAAATGCTATCAATGAAAAGCCGCCAGTGGGTGGATGACGGTGCAAGATGTTATCTCTTAACAGTCCATGGAATGAGTATATAAATGCGTAGAAAATCGCCGACGGGAATGTGCAGGCAATTTTTCAATAACCCGTTTCGTGAGTACAAACTCACTTCATCCTGGGCGTACAGCAATTAGGACTGGGCACACTGAGCTGGCTGCATAGCGGCTCTTTTCACTTCACCACACACAGGAGTGGGCGGAGGAGGCATCAAGGGCGTCTTTTTGCTTCTGCCGCGTCCCATCCAAGCCAGAAGCAAAAAGACGCCCTTGATGCCTCCTCCGCCCACTCCCAGTCATGTTTTCTGGAGTGATATGGTGAGCTACCTGGGCTTTCCTCTGCAGCAACGCCCTCTGGTGGTGCACCAGGGTATAAAGTGAGTCGTCTGAAACACGCTTACTCAATTATATAGTAAGAAGATGCTGCAGCAGTCAAAAGAGCACACATCATGTAGGGACCCTGAACCAGTGCTGGAAATAAAAGAGAAAGCATTTTAGGAATGATGGTTTTTGTGGATTTTCCGGGCTGTATAGCCGTGGTCTTGGCATTGTTGTTCCTGACATTCCGCCAGCAGCTGTGGCTGGCATCTTCAGAGGTGTAGCACCAAAAGACAGAGATCTCTCAGTGTCACTTTTTAAGGAACATTTTAGGAATGCATCGTGAGTTTTGTCTGGCAGGAAAGACCAGCAACCCGAAGGGGAGCCCTTTGCCATGCCAACCGTGTGGATGCCCTGCTTCAGCTCTGCAGTCTGGACCACAGTCTTTGCCTGGATGTGCCTTGACTGTCTCGACTCTTTCAGTCTGACTGGTGGTCCACCCCCCACCCGCTACCTTGCAGGATCTTGTTGCACCAAGTTCCCATGAATAGAAGTAGGTTGTTCTAACTACAAGCCTGGAGGTGCGAGAGAAATAAAATGCCAAGTATAATCTCTGGCACGACACTTGGGTTGGTAATGAAACATCAAGTTCTTAACTGTGTCCAAGATGGCACCTCAGGCCCTTTCACACGACCCAGATTTCTCAGGAAGAATCCCCACCACCCACAGACAGGTGTTCCTGTTTCCCCTCCCCCTAGCGACTCACCTTGTCTATCTTCCATGGCAGGGAGACCAGACAGCAAAGTAAGCACGGAGATTCTGTGACTGAGAAGGGTGGAAGTGAAGGGTTGTGTGGGAATGCAAGGGGGCTGTTCCTGGGTTCTTTTCCACTAGAGTGCAAGAGCTTAAGCAGATGTGCTGAGGTAAGGCATGGGAGAAACAAACATGTCCTTTCTCCCTGAACAGGACCTAGCTCTAGGACAGCAAGATTTCGGTCCAGTAACTCCTTAAAGCCCAGCTAGATTACCAAGGAATGAGCTTTTGAGAGTCTCAAAAGCTCCTACCCTGGACGTCCAGTTGGTCTTTAAGGTGCTGCTGGACCCGAAACTTGCTCTTCTACTGCAGAGCAACACAGCTACCCGCCTGAACCTTAGCCCCAGGAATGACGGTCCAGTTCAAACGCTCAGTTGTAGGATGTTAGTTGCACCTCACGGCAGTGGCTTCACGTTGTGGGTCATTTTCTCCCAGAAAGGACAAAAGTTACTACGGCCAGTCATGAAGGGTGTAATAAAATCCTTTTATTGCATTTTGTGCAGACAGGAGTCTTGGGGGAAAAAATACAGAAGCTGAAAAGCATCAACACAAGCAGTCAACAGAGGAGGCGCCAAAACCCCATGGACATCTATCGGCATACAGAACAGCACAGAGGGGCGATCCCCAGGCAGCCGAGGGTGGGGCGCGGAAACACTCGCACCAAGTAAAGGCAAGCCTAATGCACGTTCCTTTGGGTCCACAATCCGGTCTATATACAAGGAGTCCACACATTTGCCTTGCTTTGCACATGTACTCCTAGAACACAAAGCTTATGAACGAGCGGGCTTACAACAGCTATTGAGATATTGCACTGTAATCAAAGTCACTTGGATGGACGTAAAACAGATTAGCTACAGTGATTGATTATAAAGGTTACTTAATGGGCTGACTGGTGGGAACATTCATAACAAAGATATTGCACATGGAGCACAGAAAAAGTGTGTCGAATCAACACACGTGTGGGCCTCTGGGTCCAACCCTTGCTGGTTCAAATCCTGCCGAGATACACAAGCAGAGTGCGCTGTCTCTGCACTCCCTCTGGCCTCCCGGGAGCATGGGGCTCACTCCCAGCCTTACCCTCAGCCCCCTCCCCCGTGGCCTTCGTTGGCTCCAAGGGGACTCCACTTGCAGAAGCAGTACAGCAAGCTGGTTTGGCTGGGGGGGGGCTGGGGGGGGGCGCTTTCCAGATTACATCCCCCCTGCCCTGGTTGGGACCCAGTTGAGCCTGGTGCTTTGCCTGGTGTTTCTCCAACAGGGCCCAGGACGGAGGCCTTCCTGCTGGAGCTGTGAGCCCCTCATCCAGCAGGGGCCGTGTCATGGGAGGGCTCCGTGGACTGGAGGGGCCCCAGAGAACGGCACACACTCACAGGGGCCAAGCGTGCGGGATCAGAACGGGGGGTGTAAACTAGCATGCAGTGCCACCTGCTAACTCTGGCCCTCTCCAGCTTGAGGTCTTGGGGTGGGGGTTGGGGGCGGGGAGGAAAGGCCCAGCCACACAGACATTGGGAGAGGGCAGTGCCCAGGGAAGAGGGAACAGGGCGGGCCTGGCTGGGGTCCTGGCGAGAGGCCTGTTGCCCAGAACGGGCAGCTCTGAGAGCCTGTTTGGGGGTGCTCCCGTGAGAAGCCCTGGCAGGACGCCAACCCCAAGGCGGGGGGAGGGGGAATTTGTGGATGGAGAAAGGGGTTCCCCAGTCAAGCTGCACGGAAAGATGAATGCCTCTGTCTGTGTGGAGGGGGCGAGGGGTTCCGATGTTCTGGGCTGAGGCTGTTGCTCTTGGAAGGGGCAAAAGCAATCTGGGAGTTATGGAGCTGGGCCTCCCCCCCCCCCGCCCCAAGCAGGTAGGAAGGGCTCCGGAGAGGATGGGGAAGCCTCCCTCCTCCCTCCATGGACAGGAGATGCTAGGAGAGAGCAGCTCTCCAGGCTGGGCTGGGGGGGGGGTCGGGTTCAGGCTGAGGACAGTGGCTGGGGGGCCAGGGGCTTCGGTGAGGCCAGCAGGAGCAGAGGGGCGGAGAGTTGGAGGCTTAGCAGGCTGCACTCAGAGTGGAAGCTCAGATCTGCTGTGAATTCGGTGCCGGAGGTTCTGGCCCTCTTCCCTGATAAGAACCCAAAGCAGCAGCTCAGGATAGCGCGAGCGAGCACGCAGAGGCGCCACGGACACTGCCAGGGCAGCAGGCGCCTTTCTGCACCCAGGGAGCAAAGCCGCCAGAAGCTCACTGCTGCCCGTCACGGCACTTGGCGCCTGAAAGAGGAGAAGTCCACTTCTGGCGACTGGCCCCATGATGGGGGAGGGTGGGGGGCAGCAGCAGCACCATCGCGCACCCTCCCGGCCCCCTGAGCAGCGGCAGACTGCCCGGGGTCCCTGGGTATGGTTTCTAGATATATCTTTCTTTATGTATAGACTTCATCTGATTTCTTTTCACATAAATATGACCACTTTAAAAATACATGTCCTGTGCTATGTACATTATATACAGCCCCGCAACAGGGGCAGCATCCCACGGGTTTCTGAGAATTATTCACATTGGTTAAAAGCTCCACAGCCTCTTCTGAGGGAGGAGGCTGGGAGGGACGGTCCAATAGCCCCAAGGCCTCACAGGCGGTCGTCTTTTGGCATAAGGAAGAGGTGAGGCAGGGACCGGCTGGAGGGGGGGGGCAAAGGCTGGTCCTTGGGGAGGCGTCGCCTCCCAGGGAGCCTGTCCTTTGCTGAGCCAGATGGGAATGAAGGGTCAGCTGCCTGAGACTGGAAAGGGAGAGCCTTCCCTCCCGGCTCCCTAGCCAAGAAAGGGGAGGAAGTGCTCCATATTGCAATGCATCCGTGGGGTGGGCCACGAGAGGGGCAGCTGGCTCTGGGGGCAGCCCCTGCTGCCTTTGGGCCTGGGGGAGGGGGGGGGAGCAGCAAGCCAGTGTGGCTAGAAGGCCAAGCCCTAAAGTGCAAACGGGCCAGCTGAGGCCCCAAGCCTGTGACCAGCAGGGCTGTTCTGTTCAGGCCCTCCCTTTGGGAAAGGGGCTGCTGCTGACCCAGAGGGGAAAGCTCCAGCGTCAGACGGGCACCCATCCGAGCCCTGGAACCTCGGCACATATTTGTGATGGGAACTCGAGCATCAAGACAGACGTGCCAAGCAGCTGAAGGACGGGGCCAAGACCCTTCCCCAGGTGCCTCTGCCCAAGGAGAGGACAGATTTGCTCCCTGGGCTAAGCAGAACTGGTTCCCTAAGTCCAGACTGGCACCCCACCAGAGCAACATTCAGGGAGTCGGCAATGCGCCTGGGCCTCTGCAGATGCCAAGGGCTCCAGTGCCCCAGGAGATGCCCAACTTCCCATCCCCCTTGCAAAGAACGAAGCACGGGTGCAGTCCAGCTCAGGCTACTGGCAGCTGCTGTTGCAGAGAGGAACGTGACAGGAGGCAGAGGGGCGGGAGACGCCAGCGCTGGCAGGGAAAGCATGCTGGTGGCCTCGGCTGGTGGTCTCTCCCCATCAGGGGAGCAGGGAGCAAGTGCATCCGACAAAAGGCAACACTAGAGAAGCAGGCAGGAACCAGAGGAGGGCCCAGCTCAACCGAGTCTCCAGGCGCCCGGGAAAAGTCTGGAAGAGTCGCTTAGCTGCAGACGGTGCCCGGCCCACTCCACGCCACTCCCTTGGAGCACCAGTCCCACAGCTGATGTCCATCGCAGCAGCGCTGCTGGGCGAGAGGCTGCGGGGCACACCTGGTGCTGCAGTTCAGGTGCAGAGAGAGGGGGCAGCAGCGGCGGGGCGCTCCTTTCTTGCTCGGAGGGGTGGGGGAGATGGTTGCAAAGGGATTGGCGGGGCTCTCAGGGGCACAAACCTTCGGAATAGGACCTCGGCCGGCTTCTCAGGAGTAAATGGTGATGACCTCCCGGCCGCCACCACGCACCAGCAGCACCCGGTCCAGGTGCTCCGTCAGCACCTCCAGGAACTCCATGTCTGGATTGAGTAGTCAAGGGTCTACTGGACGATGCCGTCCCACCATGGGAGGACACAGATGTGACCCCCCCCCTCCCAACTTCTCCCAGAAAAACGGCTTCTATGACTCCTGCCTGTCCCTTGGCAAATACGAAAAGCCTTCTCTGTCTTCCCACATTTTTTATTCTGCTGAAATGTAAGTGCTAATAAGAACAACATTCAATTTATATACCTTCAAGACAACTTAACACCCACTCAGGGTGGTTTACAAAGTATGTTATTATTATCCCCACAACCCCAACGATCACCCTGTGAGGTGGGTGGGGCTGAGAGAGCTCCGAGAAGCTGTGACTGACCCAAGGCTGACCCATGGTCACCCAGCTGGCCTCACCTGCGCTAAGCAGCAAGTGAGGTAGGAGGGCAGGGAAACAAACAGAGCAGCAAGTGGATGTTGTGGGCAAGAAGAATAAGCTCAAGCAAGAGGAGAGAAGTCCAGCGAGCGCAGAGAAAATCAAGCAGATGAACTGGAAGAAGTTCTGAACTTCCGCTGAATGATACTGGACACCGGACGAAATCTGCCCCAGGAATTCCGGTGGCCCAGAGCCTAGAAGAGGGGGGAGTCTCAGAAGGGGCAGCAGCCAAGCTAAGGAGCTGCTTGCAGGCAGTGGAATGAAACGGCAGCACCAGGGAACGTATGAGGAACAGCAGACGGGGAAAGAGCGGGCAGCAGCCAAGCCCAGCCCTGGCCAAAGGCTAAGATGCAAGAGGGTAACTCTGAGCCACCACCTCCGTTCCAAGGCCCCCCCCCCTGCTTGGTCCTGTGGAGAACGTGGGAAAGGGCCCTGCGCCGAGTCAGACCTTCGCTCCATGCAGCTCTGAGAGGCAGCAGCTCGCCCAGGTCTGGGGAGGAAAAGGTCTTTCTTGGCACCTGCAGCCTGAGGCGCTTTAACTGGAGATGCCGCAGGCGGAGTGAAGCTGTGTGCGCAAAGCGGGTGCTCTGCCACTGGGCCACAGGGGCCACAGCCTGCCAGCCGCCAAAGGCTTTGGGGTGCTTATCACTTGTGGCCTCCTTTGTGCACATCTGCACAAACACTGGGGAGGTGTGAGCAAGAGAACTGGACACCTCTGCTTGGCAGCGGTATTTGTGCCTGCAAGAAAGACGCCTCTCCCCTCCCTCCCTGGAGAGCAGATCTAAAAGGTGACTCTGGCCCCGCCCTCCCAGCAGATCCTAAACATGATGTGCTGGAATACAGAAAGCAGGCGTGAACGGTATCGGACCCTGGCTGGCTGCCTTCAGTCATGTGACCGCAGCTCCTGGCATGCGGAATCCTCCCGGTTGCAGTCAGTAGAGGGAGAGTCACCTGCCAGTCACAAAAGGAGCCCAAACTGGCCACCCACAGACAATACAAGGATGCTGCGGACTCGGAGGGGATGCCCCAGCCTGGCAGGAAAATATTTTGCCAAAAGAAAAAAGGAGGTGAAAAACCCAAACTGGCCTGGCCAGGACTGAAACCGGTCTCCAGAGGCATGGAAGGTCAAGGGCGGCTGAAAGTGAAAGTGGGCGGAGTGGAAAATCAAAAGGTCAGGAAAAACCAGGGTGTGAGGTGGGGCCACGGGCGTATAGTATTCTGGGGGGGAAGATCTGGCTAGGAGGGAGGGGACCTTCCCAGTTCCTGACCCCTCTGGCCCTCCAGCTGCCAGCCCGTAGCCTAGAAGCAGGTGCTACCAGCCATGGTGGCCCCCAGCCGCCCCAGGCCGCTCTGCTGATGTCCAGCCGGGCCTCTGGCTTTGCTTCATGAGAGGTAAAGCAGGGCGCATTCGCTGGGCTGGACCCTCGAGGCCGTTTGTCAACAACCCGCTCAGCTTCTCATTTCATCCTCAGTTCCCTTTCAGTCAATACGGCCTTCTCACCTTCCTCCAAGAATGAAAAGACAGACGTTCTCAGGCTCCAAAAGTTTTCCACTTTCTGTCTGAGTGAAAATGAGCCATCCAAGCACATGACCCATCTACAAAGGAACAGACCCTTCCTCAGATGTGACCTGAACATGATCAGAACAACTTACGGCAGTTTCAGGCAGGATGTTGCCCCCATTCACGGCTTTGCCCCTTGCCCCCCCCACTCCCTGAACACCAAGCAAGAGATGGCACAGTGCCCAAGGAATGCCCCCTTTGGCAAATGGGCCAGAAAGAAGGATACAGTTCTCGTCGCCCTTCCGGTTCCGGGGGGGCCCGGGCATGTTCAGCAGCACCAGCTTGGCCTCCTGGGACTTCTTCACAATCGCCTCATTGAGCCTGACCGCTGTGTGCATCCTTCGCACGTTGGACTGGTTCCTGCAGGAGACAGAGGCAGAGTCGGTAGCCCAGTGGCAGGGCAGGGCCCTGGAGCCTGACCTGCCCTCACTCCCCCGTGGCCCAGCATTAATGGGACAAGGGGCAGGGGCAGGAGGATGGGTGCAGCGAGGCCCTCCCCGCTCCCCCCTCCCCAACACAGAGCACAACGCAAACACTTACAGGGTCTCCCACTCCCTGGCAGCGGCAGGCAAAGGGAGGAAGAGAGAGAGCGGGGTCATTCACTGCGTGGCACCAGGAGGTGAGGCACGGCACCTTTTCCTGCTCAGGGGCCCCCTCCCGAGGCCTCCTCCCTGGCGCATGGCTTCCCCTCTACCCAGCAGCCACCCCTGTGCCCCTTCCTTCTCCTGCTCATGCCAAAGGGGTCACAACGCACCCTGGTGGGAAGGGGTTGTCTCCTCCCAGCCCCGCCCAGGAGGAACCGGAGACTCACGGCTTCATGCTGAAGAAATCTTTGATGCTTTCTGGACTGACGGGGCTCTTGGCCTTGTTCTTCTCGGCCACCTTGTCCTTGGTCCAGGTGAGATGCACCTTGTCAGGGGCTGCTTCTGCTTCTGTCTCGGCTTCCTCGCCCGGCGACGGAGAGCTGCTTGAGAAGGCAGTGACCGCTTTGTCATGGATCAGCTGCACCTGTAGGCACATGCAGGCAAGGTCAGTGGGCTGTGGGTGGGCCCAGCCGCTGCTCTCCTAGGGCAGCCTCCCCAGACCCCCTCAGGCCCAGGTACCGCTCCTTTGTTTTGCCTCCTCTGATCTTTGGTATCAGTTCCCCATTTCCCCACTGAGAGATGCCTTGATTTGCAAGACAGGATGCAACGAAGGGTGGCCCTTCCTTCCTTCCTTCCTTCCTTCAGTCCTCTCTGGCCACAGGCCCAGCTGCCGGCTGCCAGGGTCAGAAGAGATCGTGTGGCCGGGTCTCCGAGCAAGAGAGGTGCCTGGAGGGGAGGGGCCTTGCCTCCCTGCATATGGTTTGTTCTTACATTTCCCCTGAGGAGAACCAGCTGCCGTGGTTCTCTGCCTTATAAGTGCCCGGTGAGGTGGGGGACGGCTTCAAAGTCACCCAGCCAAGCTCTCCGCAGCCCTCGTCTGACACACAAATCCATTCCTCGCGGTGGACCCCGGAATAGCGCTAGGGAGGCTCGGAGAGCCGCCAGTTCCGCTCATGATCCAGTCACGGTCACGAACGGGAGCCCTTTTCTGACAGGTGGTTGGTCTACTTGTCACGGCTGTTCAACAGGTTGTTTCGCTGTATTCCTTCCTAACAGTGCAGTGCGATACAATAAGCGTTCCATGCATGTGTGTTCTCACACAGCCCAGTGGAATTCTACTCCCCCGTTGGTCTACTGCATCTCTGGCAAGTGGACAATGTTTATACAGGCAATTAAATTGGTCCTATACAAGTGGAGGTGCTGCAAGATCTTTGCCTGCCTTGAAAGCCCCCCCCCCCAGCCTCTCCCCTCTTCCTGCTTCTTTCTCTCCTTCCCACCCACCAGCCAACCTACTTTTATCTGCTTTCCATCCTTCCCTCCCCTCGGCAGCCTCTCTCCATGAAAACTAGGGCTGACTTGTTTGGATGCTGTAGCCGTCAGACCAGGTCCAGGTGTACGGTGGCTGCTGCAGGCTGGGCCCAGCTGGCCAAGCCGAGTCCTGTAGGTAGTGAGTTTCTGAGGGTCACCACCGGGCCTGTCCACAGCAAGTCCTCCTCCATCAGAAAACATGACAGCCAAGGGGGGCGGGCATTTTTTCAGGACTTTTTTGGCTTCCAGGTTACAGAAACCAAAGTTTGGAAGGTTCCGCTACATTGTTGTTGTGGTTGCCTAGCAAACTCCCAAATTGCCACTGAGAGCTTAGTAGGAATTCTTTTCTTAAAGCTTCATGCACTGTTTATATTATTTTGAGGAGTTTTAATCACCCAGTGTATTTTTTTTCAAGATTTCACATTTTTCTGCCAACCTGCGACTTCCTTCAGGTTTGTATAGCAATCCCCCCATCTGTCGCTAGCTACATTTGCCAGATCTGTTCATCATATTCTCGGGGGCATGGTTCAGCATTAGATACGTGATAAATGCTGTGTTTAAAGAAACTCCCACTAGCAACATTAATTCTGCCTAGCCTGTTTATGCATGCATGCTTTTGAAAAAACCGGATGCAAACGGGTTTGGTGGGTGTTCGAGTCATTCAGTGATGAACCAAATAGATCTGGTGATCAGCTTCTCTCTCTTTCTCTCTCTCAATCACACTCTCTCTCTCTCTCTCTCTCTCTCTCTCTCTTACCTCTTCTTCAGGCTTCTCTTCACTGTCTCCCACCTGCTCCTCTGGGACACTGAGCCGCAGGCGTGTGTTGGTTGGATTTTTGCGCCGAATAGAGCCACGGGACTCATCAGTGATGCTCTGGATCTGGAGAGCAGAAGGAGAACGAGATGGGCAGTAAGCAGCTGCAGCGGATGCCAGCTGCGATGGATTGCACCAGAGGGAATCTAACCTAACCGAAGATATTAGCCACAACGGCTAACTAGAAAAACCATATACAAAAACAGTATTTTAGTTGCTTACTGCATTTATACCCCACTTTTCTCCACAATGGGGTCTCAAAATGACTGACAACATTCTCACAACAACTGTTAGATCCCCATGGTACTCCACTGCACACACTCCAGGGTATGAGTAAAAGCAACTTTATTAGAGATCTATCCGTATCAGCAAACACAGACAAGGTCATTGGCAGAAGTGATGTATGGGAGTTTGGAGGGGTCAGTTATAGGGGAAGTTCCCGCCTTTGGGATAGGGAGGCATGAAGGAGTCAGGAGGCAGAGGAAGAGCTTTCAAGACAGGAGTGGGGAGGGACTAGAGGAGAGAAGCAAAAATGAAGTCATTTTCAGTTCCCAGGCTCAGCCGGCCTTTAAGGACATTCTCTCAGGCGGCTGTGAAAACGAAAGTAGATGCCACCTGCGAGATAAGCAACTCCCAGCCCAACAGGCTATCAATAGGCAACTTTGTGTACCCTCAGAGGATCATTACTAGACATAGGCACGAACGGAAAAAAACCGAACATGGTGTTCGTTGTTCATTGCCGACAATGAACACTGACGAACATGATCCTGTCATGAACATGTTCGTTGTTTGTTGTTCATGGGGGCCAGCAGGCTTCTTCCAGCCATCAAGATCCCTACCGCACCACTCCCAGAAACCCTACCTGAGCAGGCAGCAGGAAAGGTACCAGTAATAAGTAACAGCTCGGCCCAGAGCCTGGCAGCAGCCCTGGAACTTGAACAGGTAGATCCCTATCCCACCACACACAAAATTCAAGCTCCAATGCACTCACCCTGTCTCTCTAACAGCAACTGTCTCTCCCTGAAAGCCAGAGCTGGGATCCCCCCCCTCCCCCCTGGTCTTTTCCTCTTGTAACAAATTTGGAGCTCCAGTCTACACTTGGAAGGAAGACCTGCCTATCAAGCTAAATTGGGCTTAGATTGGGGTTTCCAGGGCAACAGCAGGAGTTCAGACGGAGTTCAGACAATCCCTGCCTGAGTTGCCATGGGAACTGATTGGCGGTGCCAGACTGGCTTGACGAACAGCAACGAACGAGGCTTGCAACGACCACCTGTTCGTTTAGAACGGGGCCTCACGAACAGCTTGTTCGCG
The DNA here is from genome assembly GCF_028583425.1 of Eublepharis macularius. Classification (NCBI taxonomy): domain Eukaryota; kingdom Metazoa; phylum Chordata; class Lepidosauria; order Squamata; family Eublepharidae; genus Eublepharis; species Eublepharis macularius. The sequence goes on along the minus strand of NC_072794.1, from coordinate 174,594,684 downwards.
AACAGCAAATTGGGCTGTTCGTGGGTTTAGTTCGTATTGCTGTTCGTGCCCATCTCTAATCATTACCCAGCATAGAAAATACTCATGGCAGATAAGTAGACAGACATATATTACAACCACCCTGTGCAGTAGGCTAGGCTGAGAGAGTATGACAGGCCCAAGGTCACCCAGCAAGCTTTCACGGCAGAGTAGGGGATTCGAACTTGGGTCTCCCAGAGCTTAGTCCTTCACTCTGACCACTACACCACGCTGGCTCAATATCCCCGAGATGCTGAGGCTTGTAGGATTTCCAAGGCACCTGGTGGATAATGGGACCCTGGACTAGATGGACCCTCACTGATGTAGTCAACCACAGTTCTCATCTCTTATTTTGGGCTCTGTTTTTCTTCATGCGCAACGTCAATTCATAGCTCAGAGTGGGCAGGTAGCTAACAGACTATTTCATACCCATGTTTGTGCCCACACCTGCAGACCTCCAGGCTTCCTCCCCCCGCCCCCCCCAGGGATGCTGGGGACCCTATGCCTTCCCCAGTGGACAGACGGGCAGCTGGTGAGGCTGGTCTAGAAGCAAGCAATGGCACCACTGCCACCCTTTGGCCTGGCGCCAGGGCCAGGCCTGCTGAGCTGGGATGAAAGCACGCACTGCACATGGGCAACCTTGGGCCCAGAGCACCTCTGCCCTGGTGTGAATACTTTTTGGAGCTTCTTGGAAGAAGGAAGGACGTGCTACAAGACGAAGTGCATAGCTGGAGCCCCAGGTCGTCCCCGAGGCCCAGGCAGCTCACGGGTGGGCCCGGGGTTTGCTCCACCAGGGCGTCGCGAGCCCCACCTCTCGTTCCCGCTCTGTCTTGGTGAGATGCATCTGCTTGAGGATCTGGGACCTCTGTTCCATCACCAGAGTCTTCTCATACGTGTAGGCAGAGATGTCGCTTTCGTGCTGCGGACCAGAGAGGGCAGGAAGAAGAGAGGGCAGTCAGTGTGTGTCCAACCAGTGTCACAGCACGGAATGAGAACCTGCCTTGAGTCAGGAGAGGCACTTTCATGCCTCTTAATTTAAGAAAAGCATCTTTCTGGCTCTCATGGCTGCCAAGGAAAGCTCCTGACTCATTATTATAGAGCAGAGTTTGGTTTCCTCCTCGGAGCACTTACACTCTGTACATGCCCTGAAACTCAAATGGATAAATCAAGGGAAAAGGAGTTGGGCTGGCTCAGCCTACACCAAGGGGGGGGGGTGTCAGACCCCCCCCCTGTGCTGGTTGGAGTCCAGGGCTATGGCACCCGACAGCCTCACCTCTTAAGTTCAGCCTTGTCTGAGCCTCAGACTCTGGCGAGGAGGTGGCTTAACACCACCTTGTTCCCTCTCCATTGCCAACTGCCGCTCTCTAAAGCCCCTCGGGAGCCGCCTGGCCCTTCCTCCTTGGCCCTCCCTGGGCCAGCCTAATAAAGAGGTGACTGCCCTCTCTTTAGGGGCAGGTGGCCTAGGGTTGCCAACTCTGGGTGGGAAATCCCTGGACCTTTCGAGGGTGGAACCTGGGGAGGGTGGGATTTGGGGAAGGGAGGGATCTCAGCGGGGTATAAATGTCTCCAAAGCAGCCACGTTCTCCAGGGGAACGGCTCTCTGTAGCCTGGAGATCAGTTGTAATGCTAGGAGATCTCCACTTAGAAGCTGGAAACTCTAGGCAGGCCCCTGGTGCCACCACAGAGAAGGGGGGGGTGAGAGGCACCAAGAGACATCTAAATGGGGCAAGTAGACTGTTCAGCTTTGCCCCAGGGAGCCAGACAGGAAACCTGTCAGCAGCTGCAGCATTTCCTGTGGGGGAAGCTGGTTGAGATCGAATCACGGGAGGATCGTCTGGCTGAATTTGGCCTTGGAACAGACACTGGCTGGGCTGGACGGCCTACAGTTTCTTCTGCACTCCCCCATGAGGTGTTGTGAGGAGAGATGCCAAAGCCATGCCTGACTGCTCGGTTCCCCCTGTGGAAGGGCACGACCCTGGCTCCCTCGGGCGCTCCCAGGCGCCCTCCCTGCTGCGCCCCCCCCCCTGCCTCGTACCATCTCCACCACCTCCACTTCTGCCGTGATGCGGAGGTGGTACAGGAAGGTGGTGAGGTCCTTCTTCATCTGGATGCTGTTGTCGTCCATCTGGGCCACTGTGAAGATGCGCATCTTGCACTTGCGCCAGACCTGCAGGAGGGTGGAAGGGGCACTGATGCTGGGCGTTGAGCCCCACCACCGTCCAGCGCTGCCCAGAAGACTGCTCGCCCGGGCACCTCACCCCCCCCCCCCAATTTTCCCAGGGGGTACCTTGTGCTGGCGCAGTAGGAAAGGCAGCAGCATCAGCATCCCTCCATCGTGCACAATCCACCAGACATCTATGTGGCCCTCTGAGAAGCGCTCTGTGTTGGCCGGGAACATGGCCACGTTCTTGGCCACGAGCAGTGCCAGGTGGCCAGCTGTGGTCTCTCGCACCAACTCTGTGGGATGTTTGCAAGGGAAACAGTCAGGACAGCCACAGGAGGGTGGGGGGGGGGGATGTGTGTCCATCACCCATGAAGGAATATAGACATCTGGGGTGGGGCTTGGCAAGGCCTGTGCAAGACCGTCTATTTATTTATGTGTTGTTTGGTTTGTTTACATATTTAGAACAATTCTGCCTTGCCCTTCCGGCAGCATCACTCAGGGGCGGCTGACAGTTACATTAAAAACTCAAGCACACGTAATAAAAACTCCAAAGGCACCCAAGGCCAAAGAAACGTCATCAGAAGCTGCATGTAAAATGCACCCCACTGCTGTGGCGGCGGCGGCAGCAGCAGCAGCAAGAAGTTCAGGAGTGGTGGGAACTGCCTCCATGCGTGCTCTTCTTGTGCCGTGCATGACCATCCTGGCTGCTCCCCTTCTCATGTGTGATGTCTGGACAAAAGCGCAGGTGCAGCAGCGATCATGCCCCCCCACCCCCCAGCACCCAAACACTGCTTTCCCCTCACTCTCACTTTCTCTTCTGAGCCATGCAGAGACTCTGCAGCGGGGCAGAGCAAGGGCGGGGCAGGGGAGCCACCGAGAAGGCCCCCGAGAGTGGAGCTGGGCTGGTGGGTGGCAGGCAGTTGCCCGGGGGCTATTCTGAAAGCAGAGGTCTCACTGCTGGGAGGCGTGTCGCTTGGCCTCGGCTCTTCTCAGGAGACGCAGAGCTCTGGGTGTGCCAAGAAGGGCTCCCAAAGTCTGGACCTATACCATGAAGTGGCAAGTCAGTGGCCCAGTACGGCTGGTCAAGAAGCAGGCTGTGTTCAGAACTGCTGGTTTCCAGACCCACTGGGTGCTGGCAAAGCTTCTGAGTGGGCCAGGGGGCAGCCCCACATCCAGCACATGGCAGGACTCTCTAAACTCGCTCAGTGGCCTTGTTTAAGGGGTGTGTGTGTGGGGGGGGGGCTACAGTGGCCTCTCAGTGGCCAAATTCTTCTTTAGTTACGGGAAAGTCCTCAATAAAAGCCTTGTAAAAGCCTCTTTTAAGACTAGGTCGATTTCCTTCCATCAAAGATTTATCTTTATTTTATTTACATTATTTATAGTCCACCTTTCTCACTGAGACTCAAGGTGGATTCCATAGTGTGAGTTAGTACAGGTAATTTCATGGGAGTTTCAGTAACAATGTAATCAAGTATCTAAATGCAAATTTGCAAGATTTAAAACCAGCAGAAATCCAATGCAGAGTTGAACAAATGTTGAAATGACAAGCAATTATAAGACCGACATTGTCATGGCTGCCTACCAGTCACCCACGCCATTCATATGTTCTCTGCTCTCTGTATTGATTTGATCCCACTGTGCACCTGTATGCTCTCATATTATGCTCATATACTGTAACCATTATATTCATGTCATATTTGGGCTGCCTGGAAATGAAAGTAATAATGCTGAGCCTGTTATCTCCGTAGTCTGCTTGTTGACCTTGCAGCTGTCCCGTCTCTTTTCCCAAGTTGGATTCTCTGCCCAGACAAAGCTTTTGTTCTCATGAGATGGTGGGATTTTCACGCCTAATTTCTCATCTCCCAAGGGGAGGGGGGAGGAATCACGCTCCTTATATCAAAGTGCATATGCTTGTATTCTCATTCCTGCCAACTTATGCATCTTTGGATGTACCTGTGAACTTAATGGATCTCTATAATAAAACCTTTTCATCCCAGACCCTGGAGTACTCGCTGTGAGGGGGTTGGGGATCTATCTGCTATGGACTGCCATCCCTAGAACGGACAGACATATTAAACAACACAGAACTACCCAGTAGGGTCATACTTACAGCAACAGTCAGTCTATGGTCTGTTTTAGGTGGGTAGCCATGTTGTTCTGCAGTAGAACAGCAGGACTGGAGTCCAGTGGCACCTGAGAGACCAACAAGATTTCCAGAGCTTAAGCTCTTGAGAGCCAGAGCTCCCTTCTCCAGTCTCTCAGGTGCCACCGGACTCCAGTCCTGAAAGTGTGTGGTCCTCTTAAGCAAATGTTAACACGAGAGACTCTTTTCTGAGACAAAGCTCGCCTTCTCCTCTCGGCAAAAAGTGAAACTTTCTCTTCTTCCTTATCTAGCTGGTTCCAACCCCCTTTGTCTACCAGCTTCTGCTGACTTGCTCTCTAAGCTGTTCTTTGTACAGTTACGCTCTCAAGCCCAAGCAACTAGACTTTTTATTTCAAGCTAGCAAAAAAATGGCTGTGCTTTTGCTCACAGTTCCCGACTCGTTCCTGATGCATCTCTTTGAGATCACTTCCTTACAGCACAGCTCCCCTATCTGAGCAAAAAGCCCGCTTGGCTAATTCACTTGTGTGTTGTAGGCGGAAAGTGGGAGCTTTCCTGACCTCTTGAGGGGGGCCGTTTGATAAGATTGGTGCCACAATAGATGAGTTACCCTATTTACCTGAAAGGAAGAGTACATGTTTCTCCACATGTGCTGTCAAATGCTGTCTGAAACGCACTTACACATTGTTTCTACTTGTTTGCTTCCTATTTTTTGCATTGTTTATGGCATATATGATAATTTTTGTGGTTCTAGTCCTACAGCATGGATATCTCACGCTATTTGCTTGTATTGTTTTACACTGCACAATCTGCCTTCAGTCAGTGAGAAAGGTGGCCACTGTACTAAATATATAAATAATACAAGTTACAGTTATGTACATTAATTTAAAAAAACATTTTTTGGGGGGGATTACCATCTTACATTCAGTGTCATCTTCCTTTAGGGTAAATATGGTAATCCTGGGACGTGGCATCTGTCATTTCTCCTGGCAAAGGGCGACCCTGCAGTCCTGGCTACATCAGCTGCAGTGCACAGCCTGGGCGTAGAAGCCAGAGAACACTGGCCTACTGCTCACCCCGTAAATGGCCCCAGGGGTTGCCAACTCCAGAATGGGAAATTCCTGGAGATTTGGAGGGTGGAGCTCCCCAGGGGTTGGGGAGCGGACAGATCTCAAACGGATAGTATGTACGTATGTATGTTATTATCTACAAAGTCCTTCATGGTCTTGGCCCCATATACTGGCAGGACCACCTCTCCCTTCATGCTCTCCCACAGCTTCTCTCATCTGAACAGGGCCTTCTGCAAGGGCCACCCTGCACATGGGCAGAAACCGCAGCTGCCCATACGTGCGCATTCTCTGTAGTGGCTCCCACCTCGCCCAAGGAGGTCAGGAAAGCACCTGCTCACCTGGCTTCCTGCAAATGACGCATAACTGAATTCCCCAGAAGGGCTTTTTATCATTATATTATTATGTATTATAAAGTGACTATAGACTATGCTCCCCTGTACTGCCTGCTGCTGTAAGTCTGGTCCTCCTGGGTGTGTCTGGTTGAGAGCTGCTTGCGCTCTGTTACAGCTCTGTGGCAGATTTCTGCTTGCTTTCAAATGTCTGTAAATTCGTATTTGCATTCCCTCTTGCGTTGTTTATAGGATGTCCCAGCTGTTGCTTGTATTGACTTACACTGTATAATCCACCGTGAGTCTCAGTGAGAAAGGCGGACTATAAATGATTGAATGAATGAATGAATGAATGAATAAATAAACATCCTTTTCCCAGTGGGGTAAACAGCAGCTCTACAGGCCATTCCAGGTTGGGGAAATGGCACGGAGGATGAGTGCAGCCCCAAAGGCCCAATCCAAACTGGGCCTGCGCACACATGGTCCACGCTCCTCATGGCCAGGGTAGCCACTCCCCTGCTGGGGGTGGGGGATTCCCTGGTCCCACCCCTGCCTCCACTGCCTGGCTGGCGGAGCGAGGGAGGGATGCACCTCCCGGGTGCACTCCAGCATGCTGTAGGGTGCTCGGATTGGGCCGCTGCAGAGCGCAGGAGCACTCGAAGGCCCCTCGTGCCACCTGGCAGTGTTCCCGCATGCTGCAGCAGCCCGATTCGGCCCCCTGTGGAGTGCAGGAGCGCTCTCAGGGTGGCATGTGGCCTATTGATGGAAGTGATGCCATTGTGCAGGCTGTGTGCCAGGGGAGAGCAAAAGGCCTGCACCCTCCCGCCGGGGGGGGGGGGCGGGTGGAGGCGAAGGACCTGTCAACCCCGCTCATGGCAGCCCCGTGACGGGTGGGGGGGGGGAGAGGCATGTGGCTAGGAAGTGCAAGCTTAGCAATCTATGGGGGGTGATGCCTTGTCCACCACTGCCGAGAGGGGGAAGAAGAGCCACAGGAGAAGTGTGTGGATGCTTTGGAGGACACTGAAACATCCCCCCCCACACACACACACTGCTGTGTTTTGTATCTCTAACTCCTGGCATTGGGTTGAACACATTTTTACTCAGGCTTGAAGGCCATGTGAGGTGGAAAGAGAGGGTTAAAAATCTTCTGAATAAATCAGTCTTGGAAAGATGGTTGTTGTGGATTTTCCGGGCTGTATCGCCGTGGTCTTGGCATTGTAGTTCCTGACGTTTTGCCAGCATCACAGTGTGCAGAAGGTGTTGGCAGGTAATGACCTGCCAACATCTTTTCCACACTGTGACACTGAGAGATCTCTGTCTTTTGGTGCTACACCTCTGAAGATGCCAGCCACAGCTTCTGGCGAAACGTCAGGAACTACAATGCCAAGACCACGGTGATACAGCCCGGAAAATCCACAACCACCATCGTTCTCCGGCCATGAAAGCCTTCAACAATATAGTCTTGGAAAGAATCCCAGCAGCTGCAGATGCAAGCAAAATCCACCCACCCACCCCATGCCTAGGATGCTGATGTGGCTGAGTAGCCCAGAACCACCTCCCGAGGAGCTCCACTCCACATGCAGGCACCGAACTGGCCCTCGGGCCCTTGCCTGAAGGCTTCTGGGGGCCACACTCCCCAGCCCAGCCCAGAGCCCCCCTCCTCCAGTGGCCCTCCAGCACCACCCCCACATACCAATGAAGTTCCTCCAGGTCTGGTGGTCTTCTTTGCTGCACCAGTTCCGTGGCCAGCCGACCAGCACGGCGTTGTGCTGCAGGCCTCCCAGCCCGCTGGCCTGGATGAGGTGGGACATGCCGTCCCGCACGTTGGAAGAGGTCACCACCTGGCAGAAGCCTTTCACCTTCTCTGCCTCCATTTGCCTCCGGATGGACTGCGGGAAGAGGAATGCCGGTGCTCAGCACCTGGAGGGAGTTGCCCCCCAGCAAGGCTACTGGACTTGAACCCTGCAGACCCCCCCCCCAGGGGGCAGCTGCGGGGGAGAGAAGGGGGGCTGCTGGATGTTCCTTTGGCCCCTGCAGAGAGCTTGGAAGAGCAGCCCGAGAGGGAGGGGGCTTCAGGACCCACCTCCTCAGCACGCTGGACCTGCGGGTGGTTGTCGAGGAAGGTGCCCTCCAGCACGGACCCCACGATGGTCAGCCCCTTGCCGGCCTTCATCTGGTTGGTGAAGGACAGTAGCTGCGGGTGGACGACATTCTGGTCCTGATCCACACGGACGAGCACAAGCAGCTGCGGCCTGGGAAGGGGCAACCAGGAGCCAGGTGGGCCACCGCAGCCGCCAGCTTGCTCTCCCCCCACTTCTGATCATTCCTTGCCTGCCTCGACGGAGGCACCAGGCCTCCCCGCCCTCCCTCTCCAGCCCCCGAGGCTGCTGCCAGGCTGCGTCCTGCGGCTGTCAGCCCCCACCCCCTGGAGCCAGCCCGCCCGTTCCCGAGGCCCTTGGATGCCAGAGCTGGCACCCCAGGGCCTCACGGACTCATGCCACTGCCTCGGATGCCAGCGCTGGAGGGCGCCCCAAGGCCCCGGGGCCTGACGGATGGGCTGGCTGCTCTGTGTGGGGCCAGGCCAGCCCTCCGGCAGCACCAAGGTCAGCTGCGGTGCCTCCACAAGCGCCCACTGGAGCGCCTGGCCCACCTGCTCTGTTGCTTGAACTGATCTACTCACCACGGAGTCCTCAGCAGAGAGGCACCCCGGAAATCGGGGCCCCAGTGGGTGTAACTCTGCTTAGCACAGCACTGAGAGCTCATTTATTAGCCAAAGGAACGAGCGGAGTTATGAACCCAAGCAAGGCAACGAGCCGGTGAACTGCAAATATCTTACAATGGTTGAGGAGGATGGGACTCAAGAGGCTTTTGCAGTACAACGTTTTTAAGTACCTGCACCGCACAGGCAACTCTGAGAGCCTTGCTACAAGTGACATTTTACACGTGAAGGATAAAGGACCATTTTCGCAAGTCTTTCTGGGAACTGAAGTTCCTCTCCCCCACCCCTTTTCCTTTTGTTCCTTCCCCTCGCTGCCTGAAGAGACAGAGAGAGCCTACGGCAACATCAGCTTTTGCAAATCGTCTTGCTAGGGGGGCGGGAATGCTCCAGAGAAAGCTGAGAAAGTTGCAGCTGCCTGCCCCAAAGATCATTGAGAGCAGGCTTGTGACTGGAGGAACGATTTGCAAAAGCTGCTGTTGCCGCAGGCAGTCACTTGTAGCAAGGCTCCCTGTTGGACAAACAGAGGCTTTTGATGGTGCTGTGGAAGAGAGGAAGGCTCTTGAGGTGAGATTCCCCCCAAAGAACATGTAGCAACATTGCTGGCGGAAAAATGGACTGTCCTGTGTGAGAGCAGAGTTGCCAAGTGTGCAGAGAGACGTGGGGCACAGGAGCCTGCATTGCAAAGTGTGCGTGGGGAGAGACGCAGACTTATACTCAGAGCCTCAGCTGAGCTTTAGAAAAGAAATACGAGCGCCTTTATTGTCAGAACTCAGTTCAGGATAGGAAAGTGAAGAGAGAGGATTTTTTCTAGCTATCTAATCGAAGAATGCCAGGAGGGCATGTGCTGTGCCCCTGGTGCCAAGACGGAGAAGAGAGAAGTGAGTGCGACTAAGAGAGAAGCTTGTAAAAAGAGGAAGTCCCCAAGAATATCCGCTGAGCAGTAAACAGCATAGAGACAAAATAAAGATAAACATCCCGGCCCCCTCCCCTCTCTCCAGCTCTGTGATTGCCCCCCTCTGACACCTGCACCAGGGGACAGCGAGCCTTATGCACGCTTTGATTGTCCCAACGAAGACTGCAAACAAGCATCGTAATGAACCGGTGCAAACTGCTCAGCAACACTTATCAGCCAAACCTCTGACGAGACGAGAAAGCCCTCGATTCCTCTAGAGGGACCAGTTCTATGCAGGCCTGCTCCAAAACTCCAGTTGGTTCCGGATGGGGCAGGCGGTGTGCTCTTACGGTCCAGCCACGGGGAACACGGCGCTCCCAGTTCTACAGTCACTTTCTTGGCTCCCCATATGATTCTGGACCCAATTCAAGTTGCTGGTGCTGGCCTTGAAAGCCCTTCACGGCCTGAGCCCTTGCAGCAGCTCCACTCAGCCTACCAGCACCTGCTGGTTATCCCAGACCCTGTGAAGCAATAGTCCAGTGCTGCCCACTTGTGGGCTTTGCCTGACACAGCTCCAGCCCTGGAGAACAGCCTTCCGGGAGAGGTGAGCGAGGCTCCATCCCACGAGAGCTGCATGTCAGAACATCTCAAGGGAGCTTTGGGAGTCTCTGGGTGGCTCCTGGGTCGGTGGGATCTTGGGGACAGGGGTCCCGTAGGGGTGCTATTGATCAGGTTTCTGCTGGCTGTGTTAGCAGTAGCATGCTTTTAAGTTGTCTGTGATTGTCATTCACCTCTCTTGGGTCCCAGTTCCTGGGACGAAATGTGGGCTTATAAATGCTATAAATAAAATGAAAGTTTCAAGGTTTCATAAACCTTTTCTTGAATGGAGAAAGGTATCCTTTGCCAAGAACTGAGGTCATATTTGCATCCCTGTTAGGAGGGAGGTGATTCAGCAAGAGTGCTTTGTCACAAATGGAAGCAGAAAGAAATGCCAAGGCACGCCTCACCACCCAGATGCCAAAAGGTCTGTACCAGCATAACAGACTAACCATCAGTACTGCGTCGGTTCAAGCTATCTGGCAAAGGAGCGGTGATCACCGGGGGGGGGGGGCGGGGGGAGGAGGTAGTGGTGGATTCCCTGCCCTGTGCAGGGGTTTGGACTAGATGACCCTGGAGGTCCCTCCCAACCCTAGGATTCTATGCAAGGGCAGCGGGTCAAGTTTCCAAGGCATTCCAAGGCCAGAGTGCTATCTGGGTGGTGTGATTCTGACAGCTGATATTGATGAAGAACCTCTGAAAATCTTGCATGGGGTACGGAAACACTGAAAAGAAGACGGGGTAAGGGCTCTCCATGCAAAAAGTGACTTCTTAAGGGAGTCAGTAACACACTGCGGACATATTATAGGTGCACAAGGCTGACATAAATGTCCAGAGAAGATCAGGGGACGTGTCACAAATCGGACCACGCCTAGGCTTTGTAAACTGCTGCAGTTGATTTGGGCCCGGCTTGGCAAGCTGCGGACCCCACAGAAGTGTCAGAAGTGGGCCTGGTCTCCTGCCAGGAAAGATGGCTGCGGGTGGCGATGCGCTCACACCCTTTGGCCCTTCTATACCCATTAAGCCAGCAGGCAACGCTTCACCACACACCACAGGGGCAGGCACCTCTCACCTGGAGCCTGGCCATCAAGAAAGACCAGCTGCATTTGCCCCCCTGATCTCCATCAGCAGCAGAACGCAACGCGGCACAAAGAGGTGAGCAGACCTTGAGCCTGGGGGGGGCGGGGCATAAAGAAACTCAGCTGGAATTCTTTTGGAAGAAAATCCACTCTCCCCACTGACCCCCAGCCTCCAGTGTCTATGCCGAATCCGTGGTGTGTGTTCCTTATCATCCGCGGCCTGAGAGCAACAGCGGGCTGCCTCTCTTCTTAGGACAGGGGAGATGGGAGGACAGCGGCACCGGCACAGGCAGGCAGCCTCTCGGGGTTACCAGCAGAAGCACCGAACGGGCAGAGGAAGAGGGAATCTGTACATTTTGTCAGCTCATTCCAGCTTCCAACAGCTTGTAGTGTGGTTGAACAGGAAAGTAAGAAAGACCCTGCACTGGCCCAGGTTTTTGCAGCAACAGCCACGGCCTGAAGATATTCTGATGTCCCTCACCTCGCAGCCTTTTAGAGAGGCAGAAGAAATAGCTGACGTCGAGCGAGCTACGCAGGGAATAGGAAGGATCGCACTTCCTAAGCCATGCCCAAAGGTTTCAGAAGAGCTTCTCCTGGGACATCTTGGGGTTATAAAGGTGAACGCCCCAGCAAGAGGCTTTGTCCAGTGACGAGGACTTGATCTGCAAATAGGACCGCGAGCTCTGCAATTTTCAGGGTTCCTCAAACACAACTTCTGTCCAGCCCGGTTCTTCTGCATCCACGGGAGTGGCCACGGCAACATGCACAGGCTGACTGGGTAGGGCCACGTCTAGGAACGATGGTCCCGATAGCTATGGATGCCCATTCGACATGGTATGGGGTATTTTGTGTTAAATCTATTACTGTGTCCCAGACAGTTAAAATTCATCGGGGCATAATTCCCAGACAGGCCTGCCCAAACAACTGGGAAGTGACAATGCCCTAGACTTTGCCTCTGAATTTACACCTTTATGTGCCACAATGGCACTTATTTGTATCCCTGCCACATCGTATCACCCAACTATCAATGGATAGATGGAAACCTCTGCGGCAACTCCGAAGCAAGCCGCGAAGTCAGTGGCAAGTGACCCTGCGTCCTGACCACCAAATCTGCTGGGCTACTTATTGGCATACCACAATCTTGCTAGTGGCCCAAATAGCCCCCTGCACGGTGGTTAGATGTCTGCGCTCGGATCTGCATTTTTGTCGAAGCCAAATCTGAGCCCACATGCAAGGAATCAACAGAATGGGCAAGCATCTGCCAGAGGATGTGATGCCCCTAGTCGGGCACAAGGCACCAGGCTGTGTGGGCACATGAGTAGAGGGGTCTCAACAAATGGTGCCCTGTTATGGGGGCGGAGACACTTGAAGGGCCATCCCCTCCCGTTCTGCCCAGCCTGCCAGTTAAGCTCGGTCTTCAAAGCCCTGAGCTCTGGGCCCCTGCTCCAAAGAGGAGGCAAGTGGCAAACAGAGGCAGGGCGGTTTCAGTGGTGGGGCCTTGGTTTGGATTGCCCCCTCCCCCGCCCCCGAGGCTTGTCGGGCACCCACCAGGCTGTCATTGAGGCACCAGGTCAAAACCTTTCTTTTTTATCCGGGCTTCTAACTGAGAGGTTCCGTCTTTTTGAGCTGTTTTATTGTCTGCTTCTAGCCTTGAAATTGTTTTATGGCTATTTTAGGCTGCTCAGTATAGGTTTTGTGCTGTTTTGTAATTGTTTGTTTATAATACTGATAATTTATATTGTTCTGTGGTGTTGTGTTTGCTTGTAAGCTGCCTTGTTTAGGTCTCTGGAGAGGCAGCAGATAAATCTCCATAAACCAACCAACCAATCAATCAACATTGCCTTGTGAGGTATCACCTGATGCAGTCTGGCCCCATCTCATTGGTCAGCTACAGAACCTGGACTGCTAAGGCAACGTACTCCGAACACCCCCGTGGCACCGTCTCTAGCGCTGTAGGGGGGGCTGCGTCCAACCCGCCTCTGCCAGATTTTGTTGAGCAGCCAGCTGAGCAAACAGCTTCTGATGTGACACAGCAAGCCTGCTGCACCAGCACGGGCTTCGCACAAAGGGGCATGCACACAGGAGAGGGGCTGACACGGTCCAGGAGGAAGATGCAAAGCCCCCGAGGGACTGGATTCCTAATCTGCTCCTTCTGCGCTTATTCATAAAACCTTCCATATGTCACTCTGTTCCTTCCAGTCCATCTCACGGGAGAAGATATTTGTTATACATTTAAATCTGCCCAAGTGAGCCTGCAGTTATATTTCTCTTAGCAGTCACTTCTGCTGAATCTGCCCTTCTTTTGCATCTACTGATTTTCATTTTCATTACACCGTAGAATATGAGTATTTGGGATCCTAGCCTTGTATGTGGATGTCAGACGGAGTTAGTTGCAAGGCCAATAACCACCTGGCCAGGCCTTCTCAGTGCCTCCTTCCCTTCCACCCTGCCTGGCAAAACCTTTTCTGGGTCGTTGCAGGACAAAGAGCCCCGCCCCCTGTGCACTCCAACAGCCCCTCTCCCTCACCCCCACCTAGACTCACTGACCTCCAGTTCTTGGTGTGGGGGGGCCCTTCCTCCAGGCGCAGGAGGGCATACCGGGCTGCACTGAGGGAGAGGCCCCGGATGCCGTCTCCCCATTCTTTCTCTGCTCTGGAAGGAGAGGAAGGGGGTGTAAAAGGCAGAGGGAGCTCAGCCGCTATTCTCCCAACCCTGGAGTCCATGGCACACCCAAGAGACCAAAAGCTTCCTTCAGAGGGGGAGGATTAAACGGGAACACGCTTGGGGGGGGCAGCGAGAAGCATCTCCCCCCAGGCCCATGAGGGCCACTTCAAGCTGCCTGGAGAATCCCTGATTGGCACCATGCCCCATTTAGCCCTAGGCCACGCCCCAATGGCATGGGCAAGGAGGGGACCCGAAGACAGGAGCGCAGCCGTTGTGCAGGCACTAGGCACCCTCTTGTGCAGGCACTAGGCACCCTCTTGTGCAGGCGCCCAGGACTCAGCCTGGGGGAGTGGGAGTGGAAAACTTCCTGCGGTGACGCTGGTGGGGGGGGCAGTTTCTGCATTCATTTCAGGAGTCCCTCCACCCGCCTCCTCACCACCAGGGACCTTATCCTGCCTTCCCCAACTTACCCTCGATACTCGATGTACTTGTAGATGAGTCCCGCGATCAGCATGGCTACCAGCGCGTAGTACCAGGAGCAGATGAACATCAGCGCCAGGCAGAGGCTCATGCCCAGGAAGGAGAGCGTCCTGCGGGCATCACAGGAGAGCTGTGCAGAGCCAGCCACGCCAGCCCGCCCTGCCTCTGCTCCACCGCCCGGCCCCTGCCCCTCCCTTGCCGCCATCAACAAGCCCATTTCTGGAACAAGCCCCCCACCCACCCCCTGCCCGGCCGTCCCTGCCACAGCTGGGTCAGCCGTTGGGCAGATGACACCCACCAGTGGTAATACCGAAACCGCGGCCGCCAATTTGGTGTCCTCAGCAGGGTCTGGACTGCACACGCCAGGTTGACAAACATGTAGCACATGAGGAAGAACCTGCGGAGGAGAAAGAGGGGCTGGGGGGCTGGGGGCGGCCGGAAGGAGGCTGTTGCTCAGCCAGTCCACCCCCAGCAGGTCTCCCCCCGCAAGACAGCCAGGGGGTGCAGCTGAGCCGCTGCGGGGGCTGCAAAAGACCCCCCCCCCCACACACACACACTGCCTCCTCAGCTCCCCATCCGTCTGCAGCTCCTTCCCTGCAGGCTCAAGACTCTCCTGGCCTGGGGGGGGGTGCCGGGGGGGCGGGGGGCTAGCAAGACTTCTGCTGGCCAGTCTTCTCCTGCCGGCCCTTCCCAGGCCAGGCGTTCCCAGAGGAGCTCGCCAGGGCGTACATGGACAGGATGGGGGCCACTTCATCCAGGGACGCAATGAGGATGCCGATTTCACAGATGCAGGCGGTGAGCAGGAGGGCCCAGGTGGGTTCCCCGTTAGCTTTGCCGTGGCCGAAGACCTAGAGAGAGGGGGGGAAGGAGAGAGGGAGGCTCTGAGCCAAGGCACGACTGGGTGGGCTCTTGTGCCTGTCAAGCCCCTCCCCAAAGCACGGCAGCATCCAGTCTTCTTCCTGCGGCCCGCTACTGCGCCTCACTTCCAGTGCAAACCTGCCCACGGAGGCCCAGGCTGCCCCCTGCTTACTGTCCCCCCCTTTCCCCTCCCCTCCCGTCTTCCCCTCAAACCTTCTTCTTCTTTTTTTTTTTTTATTTTCTACAAAACACTACACCAGACTATCACAAGGAAAGGGGAGAGGGAAGGGACAAAGGGAGGTGGAAAAAGAAAAGGGGGGGGAATGAACTACAAACACTAAACACTACACTTCAATGTTTCCCTTCATACTGTCATAATACAAAAATAGCTCCATAGAATAATGATGGAGTGGTTAATCATACAGAGAATAAACATTTCAAATTCTGATTAAACTTTCCTCCCCCTTCTAGGTCCCGGACGCAATTCTCTCTGTGCAACTGCTGTTGCGATGCTCTCCTCCTCCTCCCCCCCTCCGGCTCCTCCTTTTCTTCGTTCTTGGTGCAGCAGAGTTCTGGGTTTTTATTCTCAAAATCCTTTAGTTGATCTTCTGATAATATCTTATAGGCCTGATCTTTATATCTGAACCATATTCCTTCCGGGAATAACCATTTGTACTTTATTCCATGGTCCCTCAGAAGAGCTGCAAACTTTTTATATTTAAAACGCCGTTTCCGGACTAGAAATGGAACGTCCTTCAAAATCTTGACTTTCAAACCCATAAAGTCCAAATCCGCATTGTATGAGTTATATAGGATGGTGTCCCGAATCTTTTTAGATGAAAAGTCAATAATGATCTCACGAGGCAACTGTCGCTTTGTTGCATATTTTGAAGAAGCCCGACGGACCTCCAAAATGGCGCTTTTAACCTCTTCTTTAGTCGTCCTCGCGGGTGTCGCCAGTAGTTCCGAGACCAAATCCCACAGATCCTCATTTTCCTCCTCTTTCACGTTTTGGAGACGCAAAATTGTCTGCGTTCGTTCCACCTGTAGCCCGATCAGCTGGTTCTCCACCAACTTCAGCTCCTTTTTTGTAGCCTTCACAAGTGACGCACTTTCCAGAGCAGAATTTTCTGCCCCCCCCCCGCTGCTGCCTTAATGGTTTTCACCTCGCTTTCAATTAAGCCCACCCTTTGATCAGTTTCGTTCAGCTTGTCAACAAAGGGTTTTATAGCTTCCACCACCGCCCTGCGCACCAACTCTTCGAGCGACTCCCCCTTCTGCAAGGTAGCCGAGATTGACTTACCCAGAGCGGGACTTTGCTTCTTTGCTGCCATTTGGGGGGGGGGGCGCCAACAAAATTCTGGAACTCCACGAAGGGGAAGAGCGAGTCTTCTTCAGATCAACCTCTCCTTCACAAATGCTTGTAGAACAGAAGGGATTCGCTTGTTTACAGGCTTCCGCCTGTTTCTTTTACTTGCCGTTTCTCGTTGCCCGGCGGCACTCGAGGCGCCGCGCACATCTTCCGGCCTCCATAGGGACAAACGGGCAATTCCCCCCCCGCATTGATTTCGGGGAGTTCTTCCCGCCGCATCCCGGACCCTGGCTCCCTCCCTGGGAGTCCTGGGGGCTAATCCTTGCGGATCAGCCGCCCGGTCAGGGTGCCCGGTCGTTTCCTCCCGGACCAGCCGAGAGGAGCGTCCGGCATGGCTGAGAAAACGAAACCGAATCCCCTCAAACCTTCTTCTTAACGTGCATTTTGCACCGTTCCATAAGCGCACTGCGATACCTTGCTCATTTTAGACCAGATGAGTACAATGCACCCGAGGGGCTGCCCTTGGAGGCTGTCCAGAAGCGACAGTTGGTGCCGGATGCTGTGGCCAGGCTGCTGACTGGGGCGGGTCGCAGGGACCCGTCTCACGTCAGTCTTGTTTCACCTACGCTCGCTCCCAGTTTGCTTGCAGGCCCAATTCCAAGTGCCTCTGAAACTGTATGTAGCCGGGGCCACCAGACCTGCAGGCCACCCATCCCCTCTGCTGTGTGTGCGCCCCCCGCCCCTGCCATCTGAGGCCAGGGGGGGGGCAACGGAAGGAAAGGCCTTCTTGGTCACGGGGACAAGACTTCAGCCTCCCCGAAAGTCTCCCGTCTCCCTCCGTCATTGTCTTCTGCCAGCAGGTGAAATTTTTTTGATCTGTTCGGCATTCCTTTATTGTCCCTCCTTCCTCTTTATGTTTTTAATTCTTGTTTTATATGTATGTAGGTATATAATCTTTTTAAAAGTTGGTTTTTAATGTCTTCCTAATTGTTCACCATCTTAAGGCCCCTAATTGGGTAGAAAGGAAGGCAAAAGATATTTTAAAGCAAGAAAGGAATATTGGCTGCTAATTTCTTTTATCAGGATGCAAGCCCGAGCATTTTGTGGCCCTGCCGAACTCTTCTCTTTTCAAGGCAGGGAAATGGCACCGGAGTGGGTGTGTTTGTGTGGAGGGTTGGGCACCCGTGATTATTAGGATTTAAGAAACTGGTGAGGATGAAAAGGATTGGGGGGGGCAGCCTGTGTGTTGTGTGTGAATAACACTCAAAGGGAATGCCCAGGACTGTGAGGAAGACGCATGGGAAATGCAGCAGGGCCAGAGGGCTGATGGGAGGGAGGTGTCCAGGGGAGAGCCACTGGGCTCGGTCCTGGTCCTGGTGCTTTTCAATATTTTTGTGAATGATCTGGACGAGGGTGTGAAGGGATTACTCATTAAATTTGCAGATGGGAGGAATAGCAAACATCCTTGAAGACAGGGATACAATTCAAGGAGATCGGAACACATTGGAAAAGTGGGCAGATTTGAATAATAACAACATTCGATTTATATAACATCTGATTTATATACTGCCCTTCAGGACAACTTAATGCCCACTCAGAGCGGTTTACAAAGTGTGTTATTATTATCCTCACAACGATCACCCTGTAAGGTGGGTGGGGCTGAGAGAGCCCTGAGAGAGCTGTGACTGACCCAAGGTCACCCAGCTGGCTTCAAGTGGAGTGGGGAATCAAACCTGGTTCTCCAGATTAGAGTCCTGCCGCTCTTTAACCACTACACCAAACTGGCTCCCAGTTTGTGATTTAACATAGGTAAGTGCTAGGTTCTCCACCTGGGTAACAAAATGCAAAGCATGTATACTGGATGAGGGATACATTTCTGGGTAGCAGTGTGTGTGAACAAGATCTTGGGGTACAGGTGGAAGGGAAGCAAAATATGGCCAGTCAGTGTGATGCAGAAGTGGAAAAGGTGAACACAATCTTGGGGTGTATTGACAAAGGCTTAACTGCCAAATCACAGGATGTCGTTGTCCCACCTTGACCAGGCCCCGCCTGGAGTGTTCTGTGCCGTTCTGGAGGCCTCACTTCAAAGATCCAATGAAATAAATAATAAAAAAGATGTGGACAAACTGGAGCAGGTGCAGAGGAGAGCGACCAGGGTGACCAGGGGCCTGGAGACCAGGAGAGATGGAGGGACCTGGGAATGTCGTTTGGAGAAGAGGATGCTGAGGAGAGACGTGGCTGCTCTCTTCAAGCATTTAAAAGGCTGTCACTTAGGGGAGGGAAGGGAGCCGTTCCTGTTGGCAACAGAGGATCAGAGATGGAACCATCGGTTTAAACTACAGGGGGGAAGGTCCCAGCTGGACATTAGGAAGAACTTCTTCACATTAAGAGCAATCCAGACATGGAATCGGCTGCCCGGGGATGTGGTGGGCTCCCCCTCATTGGCAGTCTTCAGTGGATGAATGCTTGTCGGGGATGCTCTAGGCTGTTCCTGCACTGGGCAGAGGCTTGGACTCGGTGGTCTGTAAGGCCCCTTCCGATCCTGTGATTCTCTGGCTGTTTTGCAGGAACCTCCCGGGAAGTGCCTCCTTTGCCCCCAGGGACCAGGAAGGCTCTCCCATCCTTGTGACCACTGAGGCTTCTGAAGGCCCATTGCTGCTGCCGGCCAGGCCAGGCTGGGAAGGTGCCTTTCAGTCTCCCGGCCACTTGATCCACCCCAGCCCAAACACTGCTTCCCTCGCCTGTCCCAGTCCATGCATTTTAAGGACGGAAGTGCAGCCATCTCACGGCTGCAGTGTAGGGCTACTTCCAAAGGACACTCTAGGATGGGTGCTTGTTCTGGCACTGGCCCAAACTTCGCCGGCTGCTAGCACCAGCAAACCGGCCCCAGCCTCCTCCAGAAGCGCCAGACCCTTCCTGCCTCCTGCAAGCTCAAGCAGCAGCTCTGGGTGAGAAACTGCACAAGGCAAGAGAGGACCTTGTGAATTGGTTTGGGACTCGGGAAAAGTACCTTGTGAAAAGTGCTGAAAGCTAGACAAGGTGGACATGACGGGGGCTGTGTCAGCCGACACCTCCAAGGCCCGCTGCGGAGCACCTGGGCACTGCGCAAGGATGTGGGGGCCCAAGCCACAAATTAAATGCGTAAAGGGTGTTGAATAGAGAGAGGGCGCATTTGGTGCATGTTCCACACAATGGGAAAACCATGCAGCACCTGGCCTCTTGCTGGGCCTACTGGAAGCAGAGAAATGTTTAGCAGGTGTCAACCTCAGCACAAAGAAGCCGGCTGAAGAGAGAAGGAGCAGAGCCATGTGGCGCTGCCTTCACGCCAGTCTTCAGGAATTGGCAGCCAGAGAAGGCAGGCGGCAGCAGCACGCCTGGGGCGAGGCAGAGGAGGAAAGGGGGCTGCGGACACTCGAGGGCCACCCTGGAATCACTTTCCCAGGAGGGTTCACGGCCAGGCTGGCTGGACGTCTCTTGAGGATGCTTCTGGGTCAGGACGAGAGTTCCGTTTGCTTCTCTGTGTTCCTTCCGTCCTTTGCTTTGTGGAGATGCAGGGGGAGGAGGAGGAGAACAGGCGCTAACTGAGGGACTCACCGCAGAAGGCCAGACAGCAGAATGAGTGGGGAGGGGGCTGGAGTGGGCCATTGCCTCTAGCCCTGGTACTACCCACAGCAACCCTGTGAAGACAGGCGGCCTCCAGAACAAGACCAGCAGTAGGCTGCCAAAGAGAACCAGGGGCCACCTCCTGAGGATAGGGGGCACCCAAAGGGATGGCGATAGAGGGCTTTCTCATGGCAGCAATATGGACCACCAAACAAAAAGTGTGTGTGTGTGTTAGTGTGTGGGGGGGGGATCATACAGAAAGAAGTGTGAAATGGGGGAGTCTGCCTGCAACTCAAGTCCTTCTCAGGGTTGCACAAATGTCATCTCATGTGCCTGCCTGAATGCATGGGAAGCGCCCTGCAACCGTTTCTGCCCATCAGGGTCCGTACCGTTGACTGAGGCTGCCAGAGTTTCGTCACATCACCTCCTGCCTGGCCCTTTGAACTGCTGCCGGGGATTGAACCTGAGACCTCCTGCGTGCCAAGCTGAGGCTCTTCCCCGGAGCCACACCCCCTCCCCTCAGCCTGGGCAGAGCCTCTCTACCTCCTGGCTTTGGCAAGAGTTGTCTCCAGGAGAGAGTTGACTGGTGGCCTGGCAGGCAGACGGGAACTCAGCTGGCCAAGCTGGGAGACCAGCCAGAACAGAGGCCAGGCGGAGAGGTGCCGTGCTTGGCTGGCTGCCGCTTCTTCCCTCTGCTCCAGATGTTTGGGCAGTGAAGGGGGGGTGCAGTGAGAAGCCTGCTGAGGCAGCACGGAGGGCTCCCACTCCTGGCCCCTGCCCGGCTGTCCTTTCTGTGCTGAGAGCCCTTGCTGGGCCCTCATTCTTTCCTCTGGTGGTTCTCGGTGGGAGGCTCAGGATCCGTCCAGGGCCTATTATGCGGGGAAGGGCACGATGGGGAGGGCTGGACTGTTCGCCCTCTGAAGTTTGGGCTCTCCACGGCAGCCGAGAAGCTCCCTGGGCAAGCCCCAGCGGGGATCCAAGGCACGTGGAAGCTGGGAGGGACACTTCCCAATCCCCCCGCAGACAGGCTGCATTGCCCAGGGAAGGGGGGGCGGGGGGCTGCTTGCTCCGAGTGGGATCCATCCGGGATGGAGCTGCTTGTTTCTGGCGCAGAACAGCCCTGCCCGGACGAGGCCATGCGTGTGTGTCTGGGTGTGTGACAGAACTGGGTCTCTCTAACCTCTCCCAGCTGCCCCCTCGCTGCAACACATGCACAAAGGAATGGGGGGGGGGTGTCATCAGGAGCTGCTTCCATAGGAGGTGCTGGGAACCCTGCTCAGCCTCACCTGCACCCCACATGACTGATTGCCAAGGCTTGGTGGGCTGGGAGGGTCAGCCCCCCCCCCCTTTCATGGGCACCTCACCCAGGGGAGGGAACACCCAAAGGACTGCGTGGGCTCCGTCCCAGTTCAACTGGCCCCGGGTGGGGGTGGGGGGCAGAATGTCTGCACGTGTGCAGCAGCGGAGTGCCTCAGGTCCTAGCAGCGGAGTGCCAGCAGCAGCAGCAGCAGCAGGCTGGGGAGGGAGTTTCACAGGAACCACTGTGGGGCGGGCACCCGCCCATCTGGGTGTGGGAAGGCTACAGCTTGCCAACAACAGTGTGCCGCACATACCAAGGGCCCCTGCCCCCTCCCAGTACAGTCCACTTTGCCAGACCGAAGGAAGAGTCTGTCAGGGGACCAGAGAATCCAGGCAGCCCTCTAAGCACTCCCAGTGGGGCTCTGCAGAGGCTGACCCAAGAGTGTGGGCAGGGGGCAGGGCCCCCACCGAGTGACTGCTGAGGGGGGCTGCCAGCCACTGCTTCCCTGCAGACCTTCACCACCACACCTCTCTGAGTACACGTGGCCGAAGGAAGGATCCCTCCGAGTGGGGTGCTGCTGCTCCTCCCCTGCCCATCCATGCAGCCACAGGGAGGTCAGGGCAGCCTCCAGGCGGCGACTCACCCGCAGGAAGGGCACGATGCCATCTCGAGAAATGGCCTGCAGCAGCCGTGGGGCCCCTGTCAGGCTCTGCAGGCCAGCCCCACAGGTGGAGAAGAAGGAGCCGAAGACGATCACCCAGGGGGAAGGCCAGGCCAGGGTGCCAACCACCAGGTTCCCATTCACAGCCTCGCCAAACCTGGAAGAGCAAGGGCTTGTGGGCCGTACGCCAGGAAGGCAACCCTGCACCCCTTCTACAGCCAGCAGAGCAAAAGGCACAGACCCCCCCCCCTCTCCTGCCAACATCTGCCCAACGCTGCTGCCCAGCTGGGCCCCCACAGACCATTTCCTGCCCAGGAGGGAGGGGCGGCGCCAGGGTTTCTGGCACCCACGGCTGCCCCTACGCGCGCACGCACAGAGTGCACCCGTGCACCCCCCTGGACTGTGTGATGACATCATTGTGTGTGATGTCATCACGCAGCAAGCCAGCCCCATTGGCTGGCGGGTGGTTGGGATTGCGTGTGGAGGCTGGGGAGGTTCTGCATGCCGGCCCGGACACCTGCTGTGCCTGGCCCGCGGCTGCTGAGGCCGGCCAGGGGCATGTGTTGGTGGTGGCAGCGGCGCGGGGCTGGCCGGCTGCAGCAGCTGCAGGCCAGGCACACCAGCTCCGTGGTGCGCGCCCCCGCCCCTGGCGCCCCCTCCGGTGCCCCCTTCAGCGCCTCAGCACTCGAGGCAGGGGCCGGTCCTGCCAGGAGGGGGTGCTAACAGAGGAACAGATTTCAAGGGGCAAGAGTGCCTTGCCAGTTCTGCAGCGCTTGTTATCCCCAGTGACCCCACAGTGCCAGCAGCACCTCCCATGGCCTCGAAATGGGGCAAAACCTCCCAGGTCTAGCTGCTGGAGGAAGGCCAGCCACCCAGCACAGGGAGAACCAGCAAGGGAGCCAGCAGTGTATACGGGTGGGGAGGGGTCGGGTTGGCAGCCCAGGCAGCAGAAGGCATGGAGTCCTCCCCCCCTGCCCCCAAACTCCACAATGGCCTCAGTTGCCTGCGGGGGGCTGCCAGCGGGGTCTGCCTTCCCAGCCCACAGTCAGGTGACTCACTTGTCCCGCAGCACAACCCCCTCGATGCAGGCCCCAAAGAGGATCACAGAGCTGATGTCTGCCAGAGCATCAAGGAAGGAGACGCGACCACAAGTTGACAGTTCCAGCCATCCAGAGGAAGGGCATGGGAAGGGGCTGGGGGCGCCTGCCTGGAACAGAGAAAGCCCCCGCTATCCCCGGCCACCCCGCCCAAGAGGGAGGTCTTGTCCCCTTGACTGGGCAGGGGCAATTTGCCTCCCTCTCCTAGAAGACCACCCAGCTAGGCGTTGAAATGGCTTCCCTGCAGCAGCACGCTCAAGCCCAGGCAGCAGGAGGACTCCACGCCACACCTGAGCCCGCTTGAGCTTTGCCATCCACACGTCCCGAAGGCTCTGGTGGGGCGCTGACCCACTGCCCTCCCCAGCCAAGCACAGTGTGGTGGGAGCCGGCAGGAAGGGGGACCCAGGGCAGCAGCAAGATCTGCCACGGAGGCCATCCAGCCCCAAGGCAGCCCCCTCAGCACCTCCTCCCTGCCTCCCTTCCTCCCCAGAAGCGTGGGGAGCAAGCAGCTGCCAGGCCTCCTCCCAAAAGAAGGATACAGACTGCCGAGGTGGTGGCGATGGCGAGGATGGTGCCCGTGGGGATGGACTTCTGGGCATCGCGCAGATCTCCAGACCGGTTGGAACCGGCCATGATCCCTGGGGAAGAGGCAGGAGGAGGTTAAGGGGGAGCCAGAGAGGCCCCTTGCGGGTGGGGTTGCCAGCAGCCTGGAGGGAAAGCGTCCTGACCCTAATACTGGAAATGGGCAGAGGAAGCTCTCCTGGCACGGAGGTC
Source organism: Eublepharis macularius (assembly GCF_028583425.1). Lineage (NCBI taxonomy): Eukaryota > Metazoa > Chordata > Lepidosauria > Squamata > Eublepharidae > Eublepharis > Eublepharis macularius. Next base: position 174,570,966 of record NC_072794.1, on the reverse strand, counting down.
AAGAACATCACCTGGTAAACAGAAGCTCTATGAAAGAGACAGGGCATCTTTGCGGTGTCCTTTCTGGACTGGCACTTGCCACACCTCTGGACCCCAGTCTGTGGGGCAGGGGCAACCTAGGATTCCCCATGCTGTCCATAAGGCACGGGTGGGTGGAGCTCCTCCTGTGGTCGTGTCTCCTGGCACGCAGTGGGTCCGGCTAAGCAAGGCCTGGGTGTGAGCGTGAGCAGGAATGGGCCTTCCTCTGACTCACCCCCAGCCGCACCCCAGGCTCTCTCCAGCCAGCCATATTTCTCCACATCCAGGACCAAGGGGGGGGGATTTTACCTGTGACAGAGGGGAAGTAGATGCCAACCAGGAGGGTGAAGTACGAGGTCATGTCGCTGAAGACATACGGCTCGTCCAGGTTGACCACTGTGTCCGAGGGCGGTACAGAGCTCATCCCTGACCTCTCTATGATCACCCCTTTGGGCAAGTAGCTGCTCCAGAGATTTTCTGTGGAGACACAAGCCAAGCCATGCACTCTGGGATGGGGAACTCAGCCCTGCAGGGTTACCTTTCCCACCCCACTGCTGCTCCTCTCCATCCCCCAGCACCTGGCTGGCAAGACACTCCCAAGCCCCTCCGTACAGCTGGGGTCAGGCACGGAGCAAGGGGCGCTTTGCCCTCCCCCCAGAGACTTCTCTCCAAGACCCAGAAACACTCCTGTCTGCAGCCTAAGCGAGTGTGCTCTCTGCTTCGGCCCCTCCAGCTACATCACTGAAACACACGCTAAATGGGGACTAGGAGAGACTGGGGGTGAGCAAGGCACCGGCCTCTCCACCTGCAACGGCTGCTGCTCGCTGTGGCCTGCAGACGTTGCATTCATCACCTAATGGCAGTGGAGGGCTTCCTTCTTGTGGGCTGTCTCCCCCCACCCCTTCCAGTCTTTTCACTGTCTTTGCCCAGCAATTTCTTCCCCCTCTCTCTGACTCTATGGCTGGAGCAGGCCAGGTTGCTCCAGGTGGTCTGTTTTTGATCCACTGGGGGCTACAGTTGTGGGGGGCCATGTCAGATGCTGATCATGCCGTGGGGCATTTAAACCTTCCCGCCTTGCAGTTTTCCTGATTTAAAGCTCCCTTTCCTCAAAGTTGCATTTTTAATATTTCCACCCAGAGCAGGGGGGGGGGGGAGCAAATCAGATTTGGGGAGGGCCTACAAACCCAGTGCTGATGGAGCTCCCGCACAATTTGCAGTTTGGCCCTGGCTGGTTCTCCTCCAGCCACAGGAAAATTGCACAGGAAGGAACGCCAAAACTCAGGCTGGGTTAGAGGCCTCTATTCTTGGGGGTGGGCTGTGGCCATCAGTCCCCCCTGTGTGGGCCCCTTCTGATGGCAGCAGTCCCTCAGCCGTCGCGGCCCGGAGGCCTCCTTGAGCTTGGAGGTGGAAGGAATGGCCATGCTTCCCGAAGAGTTAGTCTGCCTTAGATAGACGGGATGGGCCAGATCTCCAGAGATCCTGAGAGGGGAAAGGGACAGGAGAGGCGGGGGAGGGGAGAAGGGCCCCACTTTCCAGGCCACAATAGGCCTTCCAGAGCACTCATCAGAGCCCCCCCCCTTCAGCAAAGCTGAATTCCATCCCACAATCCAGCTCAAGGCTGCCACAGAGGAGAGTGACATGGGGGGGCGGGGGGGCGTGTCTTGCACAGGGTCCTCCATGTACCTTGAATTAAGCCAGAAGCTGCTCCGGGGATGCCCTCGACCTGCGTCACGTTGTTCTGGGTGAAGTACTCGTCACAGGAGGCGTTGAGGAAGCGGGAGGAGCAGAAGAGCTCCCACAGCTGGGACCCCATCGACTCGTTGCCCACTTGGACTATCTTGGCACACACGTCGATGCCGCGGAGGGACAAGGTTCGGTTGCCCAGCAGGCATATCCTGGCAAACACAGGAAAGGGTGGGAAGGCATGGCTCTGGTTCTTCAGCCTGGGTCCACACACACCCCGGTAGCATGAGCCGCCTTGGCGGGGCTTGGCCCTTCCCCGCCCAATGGACATGGGGCACTCCTGCTCCTAGCTTACTACTTACTCAAAGCTGACCAGGCCGAAGCTGCCCCAACGGCTGGCTGGCTTGGCTCTCTGAGCCCAAGAGCTGCTTCCTTCTCAGGCTCAAAGGTGGGCCTGGAGAGCCCTCTTACAAGCGCATGAGGCCACTCAGGCAGTTATCCAGTGCGGACACAACCCTCTTTGGGGCTCTAGTCCCTTTGGCTAGCGCTGAGCCAGAGACTTCTGGGCAGAGACTCCTTGGGCCGTTGCTGACCACAGCAGGTGTCCCCTGGGGCAGGCCTTTTGCCCAAGTGCCCCTGATCAGCTGGGCTGTGTGGTATCTTCTCCTGAAAGTCTTTCAGGACAGGCTGAGGGAGCAACAGGAATCTCTGTGCACTAGGCGCGGACCCCCCCCTCCCCACTCCCCCCCCCGAGCCTCTTTGCAAGAGCTGTTCTTGGCTTGAGCCGATGCCTGCCCTAGGGAGGGAGACCCCTGCTGCCTGAGGGCCCAATGACAGACGTCACTGGAGCCCAAAAGATGTCCGACATCCACTGGGGCCTTCTGAGGTCGTCTCGGGTCAGGCTGGGAAGGGCATGGCTCTAAGGGAGGGGGGAATCTCTTGACCCCCTCCTACACCATTTCGTCAACCAGAGACACTTCCTTTCCCCTCAGTGGAAAGCATCCTGCGGAGTGTTTCCAATGCGGGAGAGAGCTTGGGAGGGAGAGTTCAATCCCATTGTTGCACCCCCACAGCCAATTCACACAACTTGAGTTCCAGCATCTTGTGTAGTTCGGGATCTGTAACTCTTTACGGGAGATGCTTCCAGGGATCGAACCTGGGACCTTCTGTGTGCAAAGCAGGAGCTCAGCCTCTGCGCCACACACCCCTCCATTCGGCCAACCACCCTCCTGTCTGTTATCAACCCAATGTAACTGTAAGTTACATTTGCTCATACATCACTACCTGTTTTTGTGAGGGCAGCTGGCAATTTCTGGCCTGGCATTGCTATACTGGAATGACCTATGAATTGCGGCCTGAAAAGGAGCAATTGGGCCGGGAGGCTCTTTTGCAGCGTCCATGGTGAGCGCCCTGTTCCAGCCGCAGAGCCACCTTGGACCAGCAGACCCCCCCCCCCAGAGACTCACGGAAAGGAGGGCGGGTCAAAGGCCGATTTAATGACGCCGGCATAGATGGCCAGGATGGAGAGGATGACGCAGCCCAGGAAAATCAGGGCAAACTTGTTGACGTATTTGACTCCCACGAAGACCACGGTGGCCATGCAGGTGAGCACACACGTCCCGTAAACCCGCATGTTATTCAGCATGGCAGCTGCCTCGCCACTGGCATCCTCTGCCTTGAAGATGGCCATAGGTGGGAAGATGTAGGCCTAGAACAGAGGCAGTAAAGTGGGCATCAGCCCCAGGCAGGAAACACCCAGGCCCGGCCTCACGGCTGTCCCAGGAAACCCCAGCACAAGGGCTTTTGCATTCAACACCAGGGCCAGCCGCCAGCCCTTGGAAGCTTCAAAGAGCCCAACCGGAGAAGCCACCTAACGCTGGGCTCAACCTGAGCGGTGTTTACCATGAACAACCACTGGGGGGTGCCCTGACCCCAAAACAGGGAAACCGCACTGAGCGTAAATGCTGCGCGGGGGGGGGGGGGGCTCATTGCAGCCGGAATGCGAAGAAATGCTCTGACATGCTTTGCATATCAGATGTTTTCCACCCGGGGAAGGATTACCAGTGAGTACTTAAAATCACAAAAATGGCATCAAATCAGCACTTCCTAGCAGGGGCCAGTTGTCATAGTTATGATACTCATTTTAGTTCAGCTGAAGTCTCGATCTTTTTAAAAAAATATAAATATGTCTATCACTAAATAAGGAATCCGATAAATAAGAAGAATGGTCATACTTGTTTGTCCATTTATAGAAATATTTAAACCCTGCCCTCCCTCTTGACTCAAGGTGGCTTACAAGTAGCTATCAAAACATTACAAATTAAAACCGTATACAAGAAAAAATACTCTGACTACCTCCCCCTGCAAAGGTGCCTGCTTCTTCATACCCCATCAAAAGCCCTGGCAAACAAGCAAGCCTCGAGTTCTCCAAAGCTTCTGCTACAATAAAGCTGGTTCGTCTTAAAGGTGCTTCTGGACTCTTCGCTATTAAGCAAGCCGTGCGGAGTCTCCTGGAGAACTGCCCCAAAGGGACGCCTGTCTCCTCGTCAGGGAGCCCATTCCCTGCACAGGCTGTGCCAGTCGTGCAGGAACACTCCAGGGGCACAACATCCAACTGTGGCCACTGAAGAAAACTGAGGACAAAGCCCAGACTTTGGAAACCAAGAATCTGAGGTACTGAAAACGTCTTGAGAGCTGCGGCATGAAGACACATCTGTCAGGACCTGCCTCGGCTTGACAGGAAGGCTCCTTGGAGGAAGAGCTCTTCCCACGGGCTGAGGAGCCCTCCCCATGGCCCTCCCCAGCCCTGAGCCTTCCCAGCCACAGCAGGCCCCTGTTCAAGAGCCTGCGCGACAAGCAGACCTGCAAGCCCTGTGTGGGTCCATCTGCCCACAGCAGCCCCGGGGTCTCTCCCAGCCCCCCAGAACAAAGAAGGCCAAGAGTCAGCACCAAAGCCTGGGCTGGGCAAAGCAGCTCCTGGGCAGCAGCAGGCAGGCGGCGTGCACCAGTCTCCGGATCAGGGCCCAGGAAGGGGCATGGGGTGCCAGCCATTCCTTGTTCTCAGGCTTTGATAAGGCTGCCAATCCCAGCTTGGGGAAATTCCTGGAGATTTGGGAAGGGGGCTGAGTTTGGGAAAGGGAGGGAGCTCAGCCAGGAGCCCAGCCTCCTAAGCTGCCGTTTCTTCCAGGGGAACTGAGATCTGTAGAGTCCGGAAATCCAGGTTGGCGACCCTAGTCCTTGGCTGGTTCCACAGCACTTGGGCCTTGTTTGTGCTGGTCTGGGGCAGCTGCTTGCTCTTCAGACCACCCATCCCTGCTCCTACACCAGAGTCTACACCAGCCCGGCCTGACCTTGGCTGCCCACCAGGGACCCCCACCCCACCCCCGGCCTTCCCTCCTGGCTGTTAAGGAAGAGGACGGCATGACCTCACCTCATTTTACAGAGGGCTGTTTATAACCATTGCTTCATGGAAATCTGTTGCCTTAGTGGATGGCATTTCATTGCTGTTTCATTAAAATTTTAAAATGCTCTGAGAAGCATAATAATGCTTGACAAGTGCCAGGCCAATGGCGCAAAGAACAGCCAAACAACCTGTTGGGACACGGGCTCTCACCCGCAAGGCGGTGGCTGCCACAGCTCAAGCATGGCTTGAAATGCCAACTGCCGGGGAATCAGGCCCAGGGGAGCTGGACTACCAGTAGGACAGCCAGCTGCGGACTGGGAGATCCCAGGCAATTTGCATGTGGTGCCAGGGGAGGGGAGGGACCTCAGTGGGGCATCATGCCCCAAAGTCCACCCTCCAAAGCAGCCCTTTTCTCCAGGGGAACTGACTGCTATCGTCTGGGAAATCAGTTGCAATTCCAGGAGGTCTCCAGGCCCCACCTGGATGTTGGCAACCATAGCTATCAGGGATTTCTGCTGCTGCCAGCCAAAGCTTTGCGCTTTGGCCTGCAGGAGAAGAGGGGCCTTTGCGACCCCAGCAGACTCGTCACATCGCGAGAGACGGGCACTGCATTACAGGGCAGGGATTGGTTTTAAGAAATGCATTTAAATAAATTAGCAAGATGCGGGTCCAGCAGCACCTTAAAGATTTCCAGGGCACGAGCTTATGCCATGGTTGAAGGGAGCTTTGATTCTCTAAAGCTCATAACCTGGCAATCTAGTTGGTCTCTAAGGTGCTACTGGACTCAAATCTCACTCTTCTACTATAGACCACCCACCCCAAACTATCTTAAATAAATAAATATATTCCTGTTTGCAGCACTGCTCTCCATATGTTTTTAACACACGAATTCATGTTTCTGGCTTCTTTATTACACACACTCCCAAACACAGCTAAGGTCAGTATTTCACTCTAGTTGCTTAACAAAACTGCTTTCCCGGAGTCCTGCCTGTCACGCAGGACTTCAATTTCTGCTGACTGCCTATTAATTGGCAGCTGTCACCCCCAGACTCGGATGCGTTGGACTGGCTCTCTGGCAGTAAACCCAGCACTGGCTGGGAAGCGCAAGAGATAAGGCGGGTGCACACACAGGAAGCACTGCAGGCAGCTCGTTCTCTGTGTGGCTGACGGTTGCTCATGACCTGGGATAGGCTTGGTTTACATTTTGGGGAGAGGAGATTATGCAGGAGTACAATCAAAATCTAGGAATAACGTTTACTGTACCTGATGTACGGGGCTCTTTCTTACAAAAACTTTGGCCTAAATAAATGTTTTATTATTATTTTTTTAAAGTGGCTAGACTTTAAGCTGCAACAAGATACTTGGTCAGTTTTGATTCTTTGGTACTTACAAATTGTTGATACTTTTATTTCTATAAATGCCTTTTTAGGCATTTCCACTGCCACCACCACCACGTTAAGAGAGTCAGTGTGGTATAGTGGCTAGAGTGATGGCCGAGGGTCTTGGAGACGCAGGTTCAGTTCCCTGCTCTGCCATGGAAGTGGGCTGGGTGACCTTGGGCCAGTTACACACACTCAGCCTAACCTTCCTTGCAGGGTTGTTGAGGGGATTAAATGCAGACGAATGAGGTAAGCCGCTTTGGGTCACTGCTGGGGGGAAAGGCAAGGTATAAATGAAGTTTACAAAGTAATCAAAGTAGTGAGGGCCTGCAATGCGGCGCACAGGGGAATTTTATCACACAGCCTTTGGAATAAACCTGGTTGGAGCATTTTGAGGGTTTTTACCGTAATTCCTTTTGTGTGTGTGTGTGAATGAAAACAAGATCTATGTTCCCCAGCCCCAAAGGCCCCATTTTGCAAAGCAAGCAAATGTGTCTCTGTTGGCTCATTCTGCCTTATTCATCCTGTTTCATTTGGCCCCAGCAGAGGGACAAGAAGAAGCCCTGCAGAGCTCTCAAGTCCCCCACCACATACACGTCGCGCATGTTCACATGTGTGTGAGAATACACACTGAACCAACACCCCCCCCCCCAGGCACCCCTGCCCATATCTGGGTGCGCATCAGCAAAGCTGCCTAAAGTCCTGACGGTTGTTTTCTTGGAAGGGAAACCAATTTCTCTGAGCCAAACTTTTCCTCCCGGGGAAGCTCTGGGGATGCGACGCTGGTGCCAAACGGGAGCTGCCAGGCTGCAATGCTTCTGCCCCCCCCACTCGTTGCCCAGGCTCTGCCCCCCACTCACCAGCAGGATCTCGATGGTGCCCAAGATGTACATGGCGCCAGCAAAAGTGGTGCCCAGGTAGAAGCAGAGCCCCACCGCGCCGCCGAACTCGGGGCCCAGAGAGCGCGAGATCATGTAGTAGGACCCCCCAGCTGGAAGGAGGAAGAGAAGAGGGGGGGTGAGTGGGGGGGCAGGGCAAGAACTCCCCACCCCTTCGCCAGGTGGGGCCGGCAGGCACTGCTGGCTCGAGGGGGTGGGCAGCTCAGAGCGCCTCGGGGCAGAGAGGGGCCCTGGCCGCGCAAGGCCCGCCAGTGGGGAGAGGGCAACCGCCGCCCCCCTCTCGGACTCCCGGCGGGCAGCAGGCGAGGCCGGGCGAGGCGAGACCCTCTCCGCCCCCAACGCCGGGCCGCCCTTCCCCAGGCGCGCCGCCCTCTCGGCTCCGAGGCCGGCCAGCGGCTCCCCCGCCCCGCCCCGGCCCGCCACGCACCTGGCACGACGCCGTTGGTGGCGATGGCGCTCATGGAGATGGCCGTCAGCATCGTCTGTGGGCAGCAAGCAGAGGCGTGGGCGGCGGAGGGGGCGGCCCGCGGGCGGTCGCCTCCTTGCCCCAGCGGCCAGCCTCCGCCGAGGACGGCCAGGACGGCGGGAAGGCAAGCAGGCAGGCAGGCGAGGGCCCGGCGCTCCTCCGGCCCCCGAGCCCGGGCGCTGCCGCCACCCCGGGGGCCCCCACCAGCTCAGCCCAGCCCGCCCAGCCGGGCCCTTTGCCCCCGCTTCGCCCTCTCGAGGGGCTGGCGAGCCCAGCAAGGGCGCTCGCGAGTGGCCCGGGCTCCGGGGCCAAACCCCGCGGCTCGATCACGCCGGAGGCTTCTCAGAGCCGGCGCCGCCGCCCGCGGCCTTGGCGGAGCTGCTCGGCTCCCGGCGCCCGGGCCGCTGCTCCCGGGGAGGCGCCGCCAGATGGCCGATGGCTGGGGCGAGGCTGCCTCGCGGCCGGGAAGCAGCTGGAGGCCGCGCCGACGGGCAGGAATTCATCAGCCTCCGCGCACCGCCGCCCGCCCAGGCAGGCGCATCCAGCCCCAGCGCCAGCAGCTGCCGCCTCCCCGGCCCGGCCCGGCCCGGCCCGGCCCGGCGAGGCTTGCCTGGCTGAACTCGCCCGGCCTGAACTCGCTCCCACCAGCTGCGCAGCCCCGGCGGCCGTTGGCAAGGGGGCCGCTGCGGCCGAGCGTGGGGCAAGTCTGCCCGGGCGCCTGGGCAGGGGCACTCACGCAGGAGCAGCAGAGGACGACCATGCAGAAGGACTCCATGATGCCCGCGATGCCCACGACCCAGGTGAGGCGGAGGAAGAGGATCACGCCAAAGATGTTCTGCAGGCAGGGCAGGTAGACGCCCATGAAGGTGCCCATCCGGGGAGCCTGCGGAGGGAAGCGCAGAGCGGCCTGGCACCCACAGCCTGGCCCGGGCCTCCTGGCTCCCGGGCAAGCCGGCCAGAGGAGGGGGGGAGCTCCTGCTGCACGCGAGGGGCTCCCACCCTGGACCCTCCCGTGCCAGCTGCCAGCCCTTCAACCCTTGCTCCTCGGGGCCCCTGGCATGGGACAGAGGGATGTGCACGTGCGCATGAGGACCCACTCAAGGGGAGCAGGAAAGAGGCAACCCCCTCCTCAGAAGGGGAGGGGGCTTGGCTGCTGCACTCGCTGGCTCTCAGGGGGCACCCTACAAGTCTTGGGGGCTTTGTAAGAAAGAGGAAGCTAGCCGGTCCTAGCTAGCACTCTGCGATACGGCTGCCTCCTGGGTGGCTAGGAGGGGCTGCGGGCCAAGGACCACTAGCCCAACTGAAGGCTGTTTATAGCCCAGCCTGACAAGGAGCAGCTTTTAGCTATGCTTGCATTTAAATAATCGGTGGCTTGGAGTCAGTTCTGGGCATGCTAGACAGTCCGCCAGGCAGAACGCTTCCCCTTCCTCCAAAACTGCCATTTGTGCAAAGGCCCAGCTGAAACCGTTGCCCAAATGGAAGCGTCAGGGGCAGACGAAGGGGGCTCCACGGCAAACACTACCCTGCCAGCTCGGAACTCGTTCATGGGGCGCTCAGATCCACAGTGCTTACTTCTTAGAGCCAAGCTACAAGTGAGGAACGACACTTGCCTGGCAAGTGAACAGACTCCCGTGTGTTCCTCCCTGTTCACTTGCCCTCCAGTTGATCAAGTGAGCGCTTGGCCCTCAGCTGCTTTCTTACAAAGCTGAGTGGGAGCAGAATGGCCCACATTTATACAGGCCGGCAAGACCTGGTTCCCCTGCCCATCTCCACAACTGCCGCCCTGCGATCCAACCAGCCAGGGAGAGAGCAGCACAAGCCTTGCTGGGGGGGGGGGGTGGCGGTGTCTCAGCCCCTATGCCCTGCCCATTGTCAAAGCAGAAGGGGGGCTGAGCAAGGGAACCCCCAGGGCTCTGGAAGGAAAAATGGGCAGGAACACCCTGCCCCTCCCCCGGGGCCAGTTCAGAGCGCCCACCAGCTGCCTCGTGTGGAACCAAAGGCTCCCTCGGCCGACAGGGGGAACTGAGCAGCCAGGGGGCCACGGACGGGACTGTCAGACTGCTGCAGAAGAATACCGCCCCCCCCCCCCCGTGCCACACTCAAAGGCTGGCTGGCTTGTCCTCCTTCCTCACCCTCCCTGCTTGTGGAATGGGGACGGGAAAGCCCACCCGGGGCCCCAGGCCCGCAGCTCCCCCTCCCCTCCCCCTCCCCCCAGTCCACGCACCTTGACAGGCTTCTTCTTGGCCCCCTCGTTGTTTTCGGCCTCTTCGTGCTCGCGGCTGCCCTGGGGCAGGTTGGTGTAGTTGGCCAGCCCGCTGAGCAGGGAGGAGACCATGGGGCTGGTGTCCATCTCCTCCTGGGGAGCACCAGAAGGGAGGGGTGAGAAGAGCCCTGCCCCACCGCCTGCCCCTTCCCCGGTCAGGCCCTCCGCCCCCCACCTGCCCCTCACAGCTCACCTCAAACAGGGCCATGTTCTTCCCGTCATATTCCTTCCCCTTCTCCAGGTCTGTGCTGTTGATAAAGGGGCTACTTTCCTTGGGGTTTCCATCACCTAAAGGAAAGAGGGAGAGGTGGTCTCTGCCTGGCACGTGATACAATTGTCCCAGTCCCCCCCCCTGTGGGTCTGGTACCTGAGGGGGCTCCTCCCAGGCAGTCTCACGCTAGGGTTGCCAACTTCCAGGTGGGGCATGGAGATCTCCAGACTGCATTTATATTTATGAATTTATTTATTTATTTACTTACTTACTTACTTACTTACTTACTTACTTACTTATAGTCTGCCTTTCTCAGTGACATTCAAGGTGGATTACGAAGTGTAAATCAACTTGAACTATGACTGGAACATCCCATAAACAATGCAACAGGTTACAGCAACAGTTAGTACGCAGTAGTATAGGCTGCAGTCCCTATCTCTTTTCCAAAGTACCTTTCTGAACCATTTCAATAGAATCACACAGAGTTGGAAGGGGCCATACAGACCTTCTAGTCCAACCCCCTGCCCAGTGCAGGATCAGCCTAAAGCATCCCTGGCAAATATTCATCCAGCCTCTTCTTCAAAACTGCCAGTGAGGGGGAGCTCACCACCTCCCTAGGCAGCTGATTCCACCTTGGAACTACTCTGACCATGAAAAAGTTTTTCCTAATATCCAGCCGGTACCTCTGTGCATGTAGTTTTAGCCCATTGCTTCGCATCCTACCCTCTGCTGCCAACTGGAACAGCTCTTTGCCCTCCTCCAAATGACAGCCTTTCAAATATTTAAAGAGAGCAATCATATCCCCCCTCAACCTCCTCTTCTCCAAACTAAACATTCCCAAGGACCTCAGCCTTTCCTCGTAGGGCTCAGTCTCCAGACCCCTGATCATCCTCGTCGCTCTCCTCTGCACCCTCTCGATTTTGTCCACATCCTTTTTGAAGTGAGGCCTCCAGAACTGCACACAATACTCCAGGTGTGGCCTGACCAAGGCAGTATAGAGAGGGGCTATGACCTCCTGCGATTTCGATGCTATGGCCCCTTTGATACAACCCAGGATTGAATTAGCCTTTTTTGCCACCGCATCACACTGACTGCTCATATTCAGTTTACAGTCCACTCTTACCCCAAGATCCCTTTCGCATATACTACTGCCCAGAAGTGTATCCCCCATCCAGTATATGTGCTTCCCATTTTTGTGGCCCAGATGTAATACTGTGCACTTGTCTTTGTTGAATTGCATCCTATCCATAGCTGCTCACTTCTCCAGAGTATTCAGGTCTTGTTGAATTTTAATTCCATTTTCTTGGGTGTTTGCTACTCCTCCCAATTTGGTATCATCAGTAAATTTAGTTATACAATACATTATACTTATTCTGTGTAAAAAAGCCCTCCTGAATAATTCAGTCTTGCATAGTTTGTGGAAAGCCAGCAGAGTGGGAACTTTCCTGACCTCATCAGGCAGGCCATTCCCTAAGGTGGGGGCCACCACAGAGAAGGCCCACGCACAGGCAGCTGTCGATGTTTCCCATTTGCCACAGTGGCACCTACAGAACTCCCAGTTCAGATGAGCAATTTTGATGTGGTGGAGCATAAGGAGCAATGCGGTAACATACAGATCAAGGCCACGAAAGGCTTTGGATGCGACAGTCAAAACTTTGAAGTGAGCCTGGTAACTGACAGGTAGCCAATAGAATCACTGCAGGACGGGAGTCGCATGCAGGCGCCCCCTAGCTCCTGATGACAATCGAGCTGTGGTGTTCTGCACCAACTGGATTCGCCAAGTTGACTTTGAGGAGAGACCTATGCTGTAAGCGGTCGGCCTGGCCACCGCCATTTTAATAGCAGTTTTATATATGGCTGCTTGTGATATTAACAGTGTACAGGCCTCTGGAGTTAAAATGGCTGCTGTTTGGCCACCAGAGGACCTCCAGCAGTTGCCAATTCCTGCCAAGGAGAACCTGGCATGCATGGAATGCTGCACAGGAATGCGGAGTGATTAAGAGGTGATTGGATTTACTATCCCTCCGGCCCCGAAGGGATCCAGTGCAGCAAAGGTCTCACAGAGCCACCCCCACTTAGCACATTCCTTTTCCTCCTCCCATGATGAGATCTCCTGTCCATGACTGAGGAGCTAATCAAATGATGTTCGTAAGTATATACAGTCGTTCCTGGGAAAGTACAGTCCCCACCTAAAAACCATTAACTTAGCTCCAGTGGAGTTCATCAGCAAACTGTCCTCTTTGTGCAGCGCTAGAACTAGTTTTACATTTGTATTCACACACCCCGCCAGCTACCCATCAAGGCAATCAAATCCTTTGTTAAGCCCAGGAACTGACCATTGGAGACTTTGTTCTGGCTGCTAGGTGGGCTCTCCCACCTCAGGGCACATTTTACCTATAAAGGTAGGGCTCTGGCCTCATTCAAATCATGCTAGCTTCCAGGATGCTGCTCCCTTAGGGTCTCTTCCCTAAGCCACTCTTCCTTCATTCATGCTTACTGGATCCACAAGCGCTGTTCCCTGGAGGTTTTCTCTGAGCCTCTTGCTCTCTTGGTCGAGGACGTTGGATGTTTGAAGCTTCTCTCCCCCTCTCTCCACCGTGGACTGGACTACCCTTCAGGATAGGTAGATATACTTGCTCTCTCTATTCCCAACTTCTGGCTAAGCTTCCTAGGACTCTATGCGCGTGTGTAATTATTTCCCCCAGTAATTTTTGTGTGTATATGCGCAAAGCCTTGTTCTTTAATAAAAATTATTGTTTGACCTTAAGAACCAGCCTCGTTTGCTAATTTGGGGAGGGGACTCCGTAGACACAGGTGATTGACCCACACAGTTACCGGCCTTTTGCACAGCCCTCCTCCTTGCTTGCTAATTCACCCACAAATTATTTATTGCAAGGAGACCACTTCCAGTAACAATGCAAAGCGCATTACAGCGGCTGCAGTGTGAATCCAGGCGGCCAGATCAGCTGCCTAGAGGTAGGAAGCCATCTTCCAGGCTAGACTGAGTTGGAAGAAGGCCTTTTTGGCAGCAATGTTAACTTGCTTGCTAACTAGCAGCAGTGCTCAATCTAGTATCGGCCCTCGGCTCTTTACTGAGCACAGGTTAACTGAACCCCATGGAGAGTAGAGAAAATATTGTCTTTCAAGATCTCCACCTTCCAAAGTAGCATCGCTTCTGTTTTGTCTGGGCTCAGTTTCAGTTTGTTTGCTTTCTGCCAACTGATCACAGCTGTCAGGCAGTGATTTAAAACCTCTACAGCATCACCAGGGGATTTGGATAGAAAGATACAGAGCTGGGTGTCATCCACATATTGGTGACACCCAATCCCATAGCTGTGAACAATTTTTCCTAAAGGCTTTACGTAAAGGTTGAATAACACAGGGGATAAGATTGTGCCCTGTGGAACCCTGCAAGATAAGCCCCACCCTTCTTCAACAGGAGCCCTTTCAGTCTGTTCCACAAGGAATGATTTAAACTAGTCCAAGACATACCCCCTGGTGCCAGTTCTTCCTCCAAACACCTCCACAGGATGTCCTGGCCTACTGTGTCAAAGGCTGCAAGTACGATCCAGGAGGAGCAACAAAGAAGCACGGCCTTTGTCTACATTCAGACGGAGGCCATCAACTAAAGCCACCACCGCCACCTCCGTCCCACGGCCAGGCCTGAAATGAGACTGAAAAGAGTCTAGCGCACAAGAGTTATCCAGGAAGACCTGCAGCTGGTCCGCTACCCCTCTCTCAGATCACGTTGACTAGAAAGGGCAGGTTGGAGATCAGTTCTTCCAGAGGAAAGGCCTGCTTTGGGCCCCACTGAGGTCCACCCTCCCCCAGGGTTCTGCTCCCAAATCTCCAGGAATTTCCCAACCCAGCGTTGGCAACCCTACCTCATGCACATGCCCTGCAAACTGCTATGCAGAGGCTGAAGCATCTCTGGTCCACCAGCAGGACTGAGTCTTGTGTCCAGAATGCTCCACTTCCCCTGCAGGGACCCACGAGGGGCTGCTCCCTGACTGAACACCAAGCCACATGAATGGGCCTCCGTGGGGAGACGCCACCTAAGGGGACTCCAGAGTGCTGCCCAGGGAGCCAGCAAGCCACCGGGGAAGAGAAGGGCCAGTGCCCAGGCAGCCTCCACTGGCTGCTTCAGCTCCTGTCCTGCTCACCAGAAGCCTTGGTGCCCTGTTCTTTGACCTGCGCATGGCTGCTGCACAGGCAGCTCCCCTCTTCTTCCTTCCTCGGTGCAGTGCGGAGCCTTCCCACACAGCCCGATCCCATTCAGCTCTGCTCACGCAGTCCTGTGCCTCTGCTCTGCTTGGCAGGCGGTTGTTTAAATAGGTTGCCCCCCCCCACTACCAGAGGGCTTTTCAGGCTTAAAAAAAAACATTGTCAATAGTTCTAGCACTAATGAGCATAACTCTCTAACAGTCTGTTGTCAAAATCTTCCATTTCTCTGAATTCTCAGCTTTCATTTTTTAAATAAAACAATCACTAGCCCTTTGTGTTGAGGAGAGAAAAGGACAGGTGCTCTCGATATTTCTGCAATGAAAAGGGCTAGAGATCTCCTTTTACAAAGATGAAACCTGGGAATTCAGAGCGGCTGGTAGATCATGGCAACAGATCATTAGCACAGCATTAAAAGAGACTATGTGGCTCTGGGTAAAAAGGTTAAGGACCTGGGAGCACAGCTTGTGTTTTCGTCAGTTCTTCCTGTCATAAGCCGTGGTTTAGGAAGGGAAAGAAGAATGCTGCAAATAAATGACTGGCTATTTAGATGGTGTCATCAGGCGCGGTTTGGTTTTTGGACCATGGCTTACGCTTTTCAAGATGAAGCTCTTCTACTGAGAGATGGTTTGCACCTCATGAGGGTAGGAAAAATGTGTTTGGTAAGAACCTTGCAAACCCGGTGTGTGTTATGTGCCATCAAGTCACCTCGGACCTATGGCGACCCTATGAATGCAAACCTGGTAAGCAGGGCTTTAAACTAACTCCTATGGAAGGGGGAGACAAAAATTCAAAGCCTGTACCTGTGGATGAGAACACTGAAGATTTGCGGCAAGTGGCACATATGCTAGGAAACATTAACTCACAGGTAAGTACAGAAACAAAAAACTCAGGGCATATAACTCATGGTTTCTGATGTCTCTACACTAATACGCAGAGTATGGGAAACAAGCAGGAGGAAATTGAACTCCTAATACAGAAAGGGGACTATGATACAATAAACTTGGTGGGATGACGCTCACAACTGGAATACTAGGATTGAGGGATACAACTTGTTCAAAAGGGATAGACAAGTAAGGAAGGAGGAGGAGGAGCATTCTATGTAAAGGAGCAATTAAAAAGACTTATTTAGGAAATGGAAGGAGGGCCTTATAATCAAGGATGAATATAAACAAATAACCAATGCTTGTAGAGAGAGTGTTAGAAAAGCGAAAGCCCAGTTTGAGCTTAGGCTAGCAAGAGATGCTAAAAACAACAAAAAAGGAGAACATTGTTATTTTACATGACTACAGCAGCAAGACTTTTATACGTGCAGAAATGGAAAGTGCAAGAAATACCAACTACAGAAGATTGGATTTACAAATTGTTGTACGTGGCAGAAATGGACAAAATGACAAGAAAACTGAAAGATATCCAAATCCAGGAGAATATATTGCAGATTGGGGGAAATTGAAACAATACTTAGAAAAAAAATGGGATGTGAAAGGAGGACTGTGGCAATTTGAGAACTATTAATTTGTGACTTTACAAACAGAATGGGGAAGTAACTTTACCTGTAATGAAAAAGTTAGCTATTGATTAATCTAAGCTAGTATTACTATTAAGGAGATTTTATTAAAAATACACAGTTTAGATACTGATGTAGACAATAGATATATTAGTGGATTTGATAAAGTATATATAAAAGAATTTGAAAATGCTTAGAGTAAGAGACATAATACATATATGATCTAGAAGAATTTAGTTGAAAATAAGTAATAGGATAAGTTAAGGGTTGGAAAGCTGTTGGAAGTCTATAAGGAGGGGGGAGGGAAAGGGTGGGGGTTGATATAATATAGGTAAGATGGGGAATATGTGTATTAATTTTGTACTCACCAATACAAATTTCTTTAAAAAAAACCAACAAAAAAGGGTTCTTTGCTTATGTTCAAAGTTAGAAAACGAGCAAGGACATGGTAGGCTCATTGCAACGACAGGGAAGTGAAATCGTAACAGGTGATGAAGAGAGGGCAGAACTGCTCAATTCCTACTTTTCCTCAGCCTTCTCCAGCGAGGGAGATGGTGCTCAACATGGCAATAACAGAACACATGCTGGGGGAAGGGAGTTACAGCCCAGGATCGGCATAGAGGTAGTTCTTAAACACCTAGTGTCTTTAAATGAAACTAAGTTCAAATTGCACCCAAGAGTACTAAAAGAACTCGCAGATGTAATTTCTGAGCCTCTGTCCATTATTTGTGAGAATTCTTGGAGACCAGGCGAGGTGCCAGAAGATTGGAGGCGGGCAAATGTTGTCCCCATCTTCAAGAAGGGGAAAAAGGAGGATCCAGGTAACCACCGACCCATCAGCTCGAAGTCTATACCTGTAAAAGTGTTAGAACAAATCCAAACAGTCAGTCCTGGAGCCTTTAGAAAGGATGGCTATGATTACTAAGGGCCACTATGGGTTTCTCAAAAACAAGTCATGTCAGACTAACCTTATCTCTTTTTTTGAGAAAGTTACTACCTTGCTGGATCAGGGGAAAGTTTATCTTGATTTCAGTAAGGCTTTTGATAAGGTTCCACATAATATTCTTGTTGACAAGTTGGTAAAATGTGGTTTGGATCCTATTACTGTTAGGTGGATCTGGAACTGGTTGACAGATCACACCCAAAGAGTGCTTGTTAGTGGTTCCTCATCCTCTTGGAGAAGAGTGACAAGTGGAGTTCCTCAGAGATCAGTCCTGGGACCTGTTCTGTTCAACATTTTTATAAATGACTTGGATGAAGGAATAGAGGGAATGCTTATTAAATTTGCAGGTGATACTGAATTGGGAGGGGTAGCAAATACGGTAGAAGACAGAGTCAGGATACAGGATGATCTTGACAGGCTGGGAAACTAGGCTAAAACAAATAAAATGAATTTCCACAGAGATTAATGCAAAGTTCTGCATTTAGGAAGGATAAATCAAAGGCATAATTATAGGATAGGGGAGACTTGTCTTGGCAGTAGTATGTGCGAAAAGGATCTCGGGGTCTTAGTAGACCACACACTGAACATGAGTCAGCAGTGTGATGTGGTAGCTGAAAAAGCAAATGCAATTTTGGGCTGTATCAACAGAAGTATAGTGTCCAGATCACGAGAAATGATGGTATCGCTCTACTCCACTCTGGTTAGACCTCGCCTAGAGTATTGTGTTCAGTTTGGGGCACCACAATTTAAGAAGGATATAGACAAGCTGGAAGGTGTCCAGAGGAGGGCAACGAAGATGGTGAGGGGTCTGGAGACCAAGTCCTATGAGGAAAGGTTGAAGGAGTTCAGTATGTTTAGCCTGGAGAGGAGACAACCGAGAGGTGGTATGATAACCATCTTCAAGTACTTGAAGGGCTGCCATATAGAGGATGGCTTGAAATTAAATGAAAAGGGGTTTTGGCTAAACATTAGGACTTCCTGACAGCTAGAGTGGTCCCTCCGTGGAACAGGCTTCCTCGGGAGGTGGTGGGCTCTCCTTCCTTGGAGGTTTGTAAGCAGAGGTTTGTGAGCAGAGGACCACCTGACAGCAATGCTGATTCTGCGAACCTGGGCAGATCATGAGAGGGAGGTCAGGAAGGGTTGCATCAGTGCTTAGTTCTCGTGGCCCCTGCTTAACATTCTCAGAGTAATGCCGATCGCCACCTTGGGGTCCGGAAGCAATCCCCCCCCCCCGGCCAGTTTGGCTAGGGATCCTGAGGGTGTTTTGCCATCTTCTGGGCATTTGTGAATTTCCTGCGTTGTGCAGGGGGTTGGACTAGATTACCCTGGAGGTCTTTTCCAACCCTATGATTCTATGATTGCATATTAGCAATTTCTGATTTATAAAAGGCTCAAGAAAGCCCTCCAGTGGCAGGGGATGGTTGAGGGTGCTCTGGGAGGCTGGGTGACCTTGAGCTAGTCACAGCTCTCTCAGAGCTCTCTCAGCCCCACCCACCTCACAGGGTGTTTTGTTGTGGGGATAATAATGACATACTTTTGTAAACTGCTCTGAGTGGGCTTTAAGTTGTCCTGAATAAAGATATAGTAAAACAGAGGATATTAGATATTGCAAGGCAACATGATATAATCAGAATAGAGAAATGGCGAGATCTTTTGGAGCCCCCCCAATAGGGTAACACCTATGCCTTATCTCCTCAACCTATCAAATCAGGAGTACAGACGAATTTTCACACTAATGCGACTGGATGTTTTTCCCTCGGCTGTCCTCGAAGGGAAGTTTAAAAAAATCCCTTATGAGGAAAGGATTTGTCCCTGCTGTGAGGAAGGGATAGAATCATTAGAACACATTATATTTGATTGCAAGGTGTATAACAACCTTCGCAAATCTCTTCCTCTTTTTTCAACTCTGCCCCTTACCCGTAGCCAAAGGATATGCACTCTGAGGGGTTTCTTTTCAGATAGACATCCTAAGATCACATTTCAGGTGGCCAGATTTGGCTGGATTGCTTCAAGGATCAGGAAATCCTTAGTGTCTAAGTGAATGATTTTATTGTACCACTGAGAATTTTAAAGTTTATACTATTGTATCATGAATGATTTTACCCAGGTATTGTGAATGGTTTTATTTATGTTTTATTTTCTTCTGTGGTACCTTTTATTGGTGTTTTTGTAAATTGCTGGTCATTGACCGTGGAAAATAAACTACTACTAAGTTGTCCTGAAGGGTGGTATATAAATCGAATGTTGCTGTTGTTAAAAAGGGCAATCCAGAGGCAACTGTCATGTGGCTGCAGCCATCGATAGTTAGCATCCATCGTAAATCACATAAATAAGTCATCAATAAACACACCTTCTCTTTTTAAACCCCTGCTAGTTGGTGTTTGTCTAAGTAGTCCTTGTTGATATCACTAGTTTCTGATCTCTTGGGACTGGCAGCATTTGGGCCATGCCCTGTGTGGTGTAATGCCTTCCTTCCTTCCTTGGGGCTGCATTCATTCCTGTATTTGGACTGCACCCACTCCGTGTTTGGTGTAGTGGTTAAGAGCGCGGGACTCTAATCTGGAGAGCCGGGTTTGATTCCCCACTCCTCCGCTTGAAGCCAGTTGGGTGACCTTGGGCTAGTCACAGCTCTTCCAGAGCTCTCTCAGCCCCACCCACCTCACAGAGTTTTTTGTTGTGGGGATAATAATGACATACTTTGTAAACCGCCCTGAGTGGATGTTAAGTTGTCCTGAAGGGTGGTATATAAATTGATGGTGATGGTGATGATGTACTCTGAAGCTCGGCTGCAAGCTCATGGGCAGCAAATCCCCCCGGCAACGAGCACTCCAGTGCTCAGGGATGCAGATGACGATGGCCGCCGTGGGACCAAGGCTGACCGTTGCTCTCCTCTGCTGGCGCGTCACACCGGAAAGACAGAGGCAGAGCGAGCCGCAGGGCTAGGCACATTTCTTCTTCTTAGGTCAGGAAGATCAAGGCAGACCATGGAGCACGATAGACTCCCCAAGGGAGGTGGTCTCTTATGCTTTCTTTTCTCTGGGGTTCATCTGTGCTTAAGCCATGAAGGACTAAGGGACTCCGCCTGAGGGACAAGAAGAAGTCCCAAACCAGGCAATGGAGAAATTGTAGAAGCTGAACCCTTAAGAGATATTAGCCTGTCCTCATCTAACCTTGTTTAAGACAGGTGCCGAGTTAGGGTTTGGAGGGCAGTGTGTCTTTACCATTTCTTGACCTCGCTTGGCCTGATGCTTCCACACACCACATGTCCTCTTTTTATTTGCTTACGGAACTTCCTCATACACTGAGTGTCCGAGCTTCATCCCCCTTCCCAAAGAGTGGTATGGGGAGGGGCAGCAGCCCAGCTTGCCACCCCTGATGCCCAAAGCATGGAAGCAGAAAAGCGTGACCGATTGTCTCTGGAGCACTAGCCAGGATGAATAGCAAAGCAAGAGATGGGGTAAATAGGACTGCTAGAAGTTCCAGTCCTTTCAGCAGCAGAGACTCTTCCAGACTGGTTGGGGTCAGCAATTACTGTCCAGAGAGATGCTGACACGCCCTGGAGTAAGGGAAGGGGTCTCCCACCATCAGAGACCCAGGATGAGCTCCCAGACAAATGTGAACGGGGGCTGCAGAAACAGTTCCTAGCATGCCGTTTTGGTTTGGCAGGCGTTCCAGCCATTTGGCACAGAACCAAACAGACCTGATGTTCCAATCTTATCCGGTTGTCACAGACAGACAAGGTAAGTTTGATTGTCAGGCATATTCAGTGTGAAGTCCGTGGCTTCTCTAGTTTCAACAGGAAAGAGTGGAATCAGCACATCGAACTTAAGCGGTTCTAGGAAGGCCCCAAGCAAGGAGCGAGCGATATGTCCGGCTGCCTGAGCTCAGGGAAAGGACCTTGGGGTAGATTTGCTCTGATGAAATGACGCTTCACCCAACTATCCTGTGTAAGAATTTTCTACTCTGCTTTGTGAGTGTTGAGTTAACACTCTGTAAATGCTCAAGGGTTCAGCTCAAACGACCCTGACAAGTAGTCTGATAAAAAAAAGAAAGAATAATAATAATCCTGGTGGCCCGTTAAACACTAAGAGCATTTATTTCCGTATATTGACTCGGGAATCAGATAGAATGGAAATGAAGAAAACCATTTCCCTCATTATTGCACAGAAAAATACAGAAGAGGAGGGAGAAAAGAGGAGGAGCTGAGCCAACCGCCCTCTAATCCCTTCTAGCCCCCTGCTACTCAGAGCAGTGTCTGCACACCAGTCCTGGTCCATGAGCCCTCAGCCGCCTGTCTGCGCTGAGTTTAGGAAAGAAAGGAAGGGTAGTGTGATTTTTAAATTCCCACCAGCATTCCCCCAAGAATGACTATCAGATACCTGGTATCAGAAGAAGGGAGCTCTGGCCCTCAAAAACGTACACCTTGAAAACCTTGCTGGTCTCTAAGGTGCCCCTGGAGTCAAACCCTGCTGTTTTACTGCAGACCAGCATAGCCACCCATCTGAAAACCTCATCTCACAGTGAGTTCTCCTGATCTGATGTGCTCCATCCCTATGCCAATACAATAATAATATGGCACAAATATGGTTCTGGTTCATGGAACATTGGGGGGGGGGGGAATGGATTAGCGTTAGGTTTAAGTTTAAAAAGTGTTGGATCTCCACGCTGAATGGAGAAGCCATAAAACCAGCAACCTGGGAAGCAAAAGAGAGGCCGGATTCTCACCTGGCCTGTTTCTTTCCCTGCCATGGCATATTATAATAAGGGGCCTTCTGAAAAGGGTGGGAGCCATTCTTTGTGAGGCATTTGGGGCCACCGGGCTTTGAGTCAGTCAAGGAGAAGCACACGCTCCGGAGAGGGATGTTGTGCCACAGAGCAGTCGTACACAGGCACGTGGTCTGGAGAGAAACGACCAGCCAGGTGGGGAAGAAGGCAAGGGAGATGAGCAGACACCGGGCAAGTGAAACAGGAATCGCCAGCCATGATTTCTTCCTATCTCTTATTCAGCTCACAGAGATGAGCTGTCGATGGCCGGTGTGCCTTTTCCCTCGTTTCTTTCCCCCTTGCTTGGTCTGTTGTTTTGCTCATGCACTGAGTGCTTTTTATTGGCTTGTCAAACTTCTTTTCATTTTAACTCCGATCCATCTGATCCATGTGAAGCACCTTAAGCCCAGTTCAATCCACACTTCCTGGGAGCGTGAAGGGGCAGGGGCGGCTGTTGAGGCCTACTTGTCTCGAGGGCTCGCGTGAGAGAGAGTGGCCCCCTCTGCAGCAATCTAGGCTGCGAGGGGGATGCAGAAGTCTGCAAAGGTCTGTGAAGAGACTGAAGGTGAGAGGAGGGGGGCTCAGGAGGGGGCGGGGGCGGGGCTCAGGTGCTCAGGCTGAGCAAATCCTCTGAAAACTCGTCTGCTGGTGGCAGTGGGGGCCCTGGGGGGGGGGTGGAGGAACAGGAGCCTGGTTGGGAACCGAGATCCATGTCCAGTGGCACCTCAGAGACCAACAAGATTTCAAGAGTACAGTCTTTGAAGAGTTAGTGCTGCCTTCATCAGATACAAGTAGGAATGGACATCCCTGAGCTCTTATATCCAAACTAGAAACAAAGCCCGTTGTGGGAAAAAATACAACGGGCTCTAGAAAAGGGAGAGCAGGCAGGCATTCCTTCCTCCTCTGTCACTGATCCCAGACGGTGAAGGAGTGGGGTGGGCATTGCCACCTGCTCCACACCTGATTTCAGCAACAGGAAGGGGTGGGGGGCTTTGCTACCTGCTGCACATCTGATACAGGCTGGGTAAAAGGGGGGGGGCAGGCATTGCCACCTGCTCCACTCCTGATCCCAAGAAAATAAGCAAACAAGCCGTGAAATCTAACTAATAAATGTTTCTATTGTAATTCAATCAAATTTAAAGCAATATTATAATCAACTTGAACAAGAGAAACAATATATACACAGGGTGGATGATTACAGAGGGCAAGGCATCATCATATAAGAAACATTCAAATATAATTCAACAAGAATTCCTGTACACTATTAAAGTGCTATGTGCCTACATTTGTCCAGAGGTCTATACAGTAATCACCAAAGTCCCAGTAAGTTTGTGGCATAACGATGCACTGAAGACCTTCTTGCATCGTTATACTATTCTTGTTGAATTATATTTGAATGTTTCTTATATGATGATGCCTTGCCCTCTGTAATCATCCACCCTGTGTATATATTGTTTCTCTTGTTCAAGTTGATTATAATATTGCTTTAAATTTGATTGAATTACAATAGAAACATTTATTGGTTAGATTTCACGGCTTGTTTGCTTATTTTCTCTGTATATTACCGTGCCACTCCTGATCCCAGCCGGATGAAGGGAAAAAGGGCATTGCCTTCTGCTCTGCGCCTGATTACGGCTGGGTGAAGGGAGGCAGGAATTGCTGCCTGCTCCAAGCCTGATCCCAGCTGGGTGAAGAGGGGTGGGCATTGCCTCCTGTTCGCTGCTGGGTGAAGGAAGGAGCGAGCACTACCTCCTGCTCCTCACCTGATTCCGACAGACAAAGGTGGGCAGTGGGCTTTGCTACATGCTCCGCGCCTGATCCCAACTGGGTGAAGGGGGTGCGGGCATTGCCACCTTCTCTGCTCCTGATTCTGGCAGGTTTAAGGGGGGGCGGCGATTGCCGCTTGCTTGGCTCCTGATTCTGGCAGGTTTAAGGGGGGGCGGCGATTGCCGCTTGCTTGGCTCCTGATTCTGACAGGGTGAAGATGGGGTGGGCATTGCCAGCTGCTCAGTGCCTTACTCCAGTAGGTTGAAGGGGGTGGGCATTGCCACCTGCTGCACTTCTTGTCCCGGCTGGGTGAATGGAAGAAGGGAATTGCCTCCTGCTGTGCTTGATCCAACCCAGGAGAAGGTGCTGGTCAGGCATTGGCACCTGCTCCACTCCTGATCCCAGCTGAATGAAGGGGGCATGCATTGCCACCTGCTCTGCTCCTGATCCCAGCTGAGTGAAGGGGGTTGGGCATTGCCACCTGCTCTGCTCCTGATCCCAGCTGGGTGAAGGGGGTTGGGCATTGCCACCTGCTCCGCTCCTAATACCAGCTGGGTTAAGGCAGGGGTGGGCATTGCCACCTCCTCTGATCCTAATACCAGTGGGGTTAAGGCAGGGGTGGGCATTACCACCTGCTCTGCCCCTGATCCCAGAACAAAAAAAGTGGCAAGCCACCCGGAAAGTGGAAAAATATCTCTGTATTTATAGGCATGAAACATGCAACATTATCATATGACAAGTGTGTTCAATACATGTACAATAGACGGTGGATTTCGTCATCCAGACTTCCTCAGGGGCTGGAGGATCACCTAAATGAGTGTGAATGTTTCTCAAGACCCAGAGAGAAAATGACGTGGACACAATGGCTCATGCCTTCTACATTGTCCCTCTGCGACAGAGTTTTTATCTGTTTCCCCTTGGCTTGGCTTTGAAATAGTTCAGGGACTGGGGAAATGCCTTTTTAGTTTAGTAGAGACCCCCTCACCTCTGCAGGAGTATACCGCATACCCTGCAGCTGTGGACAAGTTTACATCGGGACCACAAAGTGTAGCATCCAGACAAGACTAAAAGAACATGAAAGACACTGCAGACTTGGCCCTCCGGAAAAATCAGCAGTGGCTGAACATAGCCTAACTCAAACAAGGCACAGTATCTTATTCCAGGACACCAAAATACTGGACAACACTTCCAACTACTTCGTCAGATTGCACAGGGAAGCCATTGAAATTCATAAGCATAAGCACAAATTCAACAGGAAAGAAGAGACCTTAAGAATGAACAGAGCATGGTTTCCACTCCTGAAAAACACCAGGCTAACAAAATACTCTATACCCGACAATAGCCCTGCAGAGAAGATTAGCATATCAACCACCAATCCATATGCAAAAGAACCTCCTCAGGATACAGTGAAGCCTCCCTCCATTAGCATTCCACACCCTGGGAAATTCTTACAGGATGACTCAGCCCAACCCTACTTTCCTGAGTAGATATAAATTACCTGCCAACTTCTTTTCCACACTGTGACACTGAGAGATCTCTGTCTTTTGGTGCTACACCTCTGAAGATGCCAGTCACAGCTGCTGGCAAAACATCAGGAACTACAATGCCAAGACCATGGCTATACAGCCCGGAAAATCCACAACAACCATTGCCTTTTTAGTTTACTTATGCTATGTACAGTCTGCCTCTTTCACTGAAACTCAAAGCAGATAAACAATACAATAGGGTATGATTTGCATGAATTTGGAAGGGGAAAAAGAACCCAGAAATCTGACAGAGAACTGAAACATAACATAAGCAGTTTAACATGACATATTACAATGCCATGGAAACTACCCACAACGAGGCTGTGCCTTTACCCCTTCTTGCCAGTGGCCCAGTTTGGAGCAGTAAACCTTTAGAGCAGGGCTTATTCACTCCATCTCCTGTGCACCCCAAGTCTCTTTGGAATCAAAAAACAAAAAAACCCCGAAGCACAGATGAAGAGAGCTAAACCAGCCGGCACCACACGAGTCTCGCTGTCTTCAAAAGCCAAACGCCTCACTTCCAGGGAGGCAGCCTTTCTGAAGAAGGGAACTGCTCACTCAGAGAGGGCAGCCCCCACTAAAGGGCCGTCGTGGCCACCCCTGCTCTGAACCCCCAGCAAGAAGATTCCTTCCAAATTAACACTATTTAAAAAACATCCAGGGCTGGAAAGAGACGAGCTTCACTTGAACCAAAAAGGAACCAGGCTGCTGGCATTTGATATCAGAAATCAAGAGTCCAGTAGCACCTCTAAGACTAACCCACTTTATTGTAGCATAAGCTTTCGAGAACCACAGATGATGCATCTGCCCAAGAGAGCTGTGGCTCTCAAAAGCTTCTGCTACAATAAAGTGGGTTAGTCTTAAAGGTTCTACTGGACTCTTTACTATTTTGCGACCACAGACGAACACGGCTCACTCCTCCGGGATCAGGAAGGCAGCAGATCAGCTTTCAAACTGACTTCCAGGGGAAGGTCGACAGGAGCTGGACAGGTTTTGTTTCCAGGTTGTCCATCCCACAGGGACAGTGTTGCAAATTTCTTGGGGAAATACTGGTGGAAGAGGGCTAGAGAATGATAGGAGGGCATGAAGGAGGGCCCTGCGAGGAAACTGAAGGGCCAAAGGAGAGGGCAATCCTCAGAGAGGGAAATACCAACAACATTCGCTTTTCCTACCACCCTTCAGGACAAATGAGCCACTGGCCCCCGGGTTCCAATGCTCTCCGCGCCAAGCACAGGAAGCTGGAAGGCTGTGTAGATACAGCAGGCATTTCAGAAACTTGGTGGAATGGTGAAAGAGGAATTATGAGGGCAGAAAACAGTGCAGTTAACAGCAGGATAACGCCTAGAATGATCACGGCGCAGACTTCAATGCGATTGCATCATAAAGGGGCCCTTCTGGACTCTTTCAGACAGCGAATCCCTTAGTAAAAACGCCCACCGGCACATTTCTGTTTTGTGCATTCTGCAGATTGATAAAATGGTGGGTGGCTTTCCTGACCTCCTCAGGCAGGCTGTTTCAAACAGTGCGAACCCCTCCCCCCCCGAGAATGTGCCTGAAGTGGCAGGTGCCAATCTTGCCCCTTTGGGAGGTTGGCACCTTCAAGAGCCTTTCCTCAGATGAGCAAGGCTATTGTGGTGGACCACCGCGGGAGAGGCAGCCCTGCAAAGGTGGGGGTCCAAGTCCACCCCAAGGGCTCTGTGTGTGATAATGAACAACACCTCGAACTGAACCCAGCAAGTGGGAAGGCACCAGTGGAGAGGCTGCAGAACGGGGGGGGGGAGATTTCCATACTCTGCCTACCTCCTGGTGGTAATTGAGCTGAGGCATTCTGTACTAACTGGACTTTCCAAACTGAGTTCAAGGGCAGACCCAAGTAGAGTGCCTTACAGTAGTCAAGCCTCAAGATAACCATGGCAAAGCTCCACATTGCCAGACCAGCTGAATCAAAGAAGGGAACCATCTTCTAAGACAGAGGAAGACAGAAGAATGCATTTTCTTTTTGGCTACTACATTAACTTAGTGCTCCAGCAATAGCACTGGATTCCATATAACCCCTATCGGAAGAAGGAAGCTTTGATTTAATTTGATTCATTCGGCTTCAATCTCACTCTCTCCACAAGCAGGCTTGGGATCAGTTACAACAGAACAAATCCAAACAGATATATATATATGAAACAAGTAATACATAGATCATAAAATACAATATAAAATACACTATAGGTATAACTTTGACTCGCAAACACTTATACATTGAAAATGTTGTTGGTCTCAAAAGTACTGCTGAACTTAAATCCTGGAGTATAGCCCCTAAGCTCTTAACTGAGTCAGCAAGTGTCAGCTGGGGGACAAGATGTCCTTCAAGACCTCCGTATTCCATCCCAGCGTTACCGCTGTCTTGTCAAGATTCATTTTCAACCAGTTGACCCTTAGCCAGTCTCAAAACCTCTACTGCATCACTAACCCGCGATCTGGACAAAGAAATGCAGAGCTGAGTGTCATCAGCATATTGATCACAGCCTACTCCAAAAACATTAATGATTTCTGTTAGGCCCTGACCTGGATAACCCAGGGGAGCCTGATCTCGTCCGATCTCAGAAGCTAAGTAGGGTTGACTTTGGTTAGTAATTGGATGGGAGGCCTCCAACGAAGACCAGGGCTGCAGAGCCAGGCGACGGCTCTTGCCATGCAAACCCCACCAAGGGTCGCCATGTGTCAGCTATGCCTCGAGGGCAGGATTTTATTTTCATTCACTGTTCCCAGTGGGGGCACAGGTGGCATTCTCTTCTATCCTTCCTGTCGAAGGAAGAGGAATGCAAAGGGAGCAGACCATACTCAAGGTGAATCGTTGGCTAAGGTGGTGGTGCTGGCAGGAGCGCTTTGGGTTCTGGGACCACGGGAGAAGTTTTCTCAGAGAAGGCCTTCTAGCACATGATGGGCTTCACCTCTCAAGGGCAGGGAAGAAAACATTTGGAACGAACCTGGAGAACTTCATCAGGAGAGCTTTAAACTGATGCCACAAGGGGCAGGGGACGATCGACATGGTGATTTCAATGACGAAGTGAAAACAGTGGGGACCCACCTGGGTAGGAAAGGTCAAACAAAGGTACAAGGCTACAAGTGTCTAAATACAAAAGCCCCAAATATGGGCAACAAGAAAGAAGAGCTTGAGCTTCTATTGCAAACAGAGGGCTACGATATAGTAGGAATTACGGAGGCTTGGTGGGATGATTCCCATACTGGAATGTGCTAGTGGATGGGTACGAGTTGTTTAAGAAAAACCGGAAGGGTAGAAGAGGAGGCGGAGTGGCGTTGTATGTGAGGAGAGGGCTTGATTGTCAAGAAGTTATGGAGAATGTGGTTGACAGCCCAGTGGAAAGCATATGGGTAGAAATAAGGGGAGGAAGGACAAAGGGTATTATTGTTGGAGTCTGCTACAGACCACCTGACCAGCGAGAAGAAACGGATGCTGCCCTCTTTGAACAGATTGGCAGAGTATCCAGACATCAGAACCTTGTAATTATGGGTGACTTCAACTTCCCCAATGTGTGCTGGGAGACAAGTTCAGAAAAGCGACAAGAATCATGCAATTTCCTGACCTGCCTGGCCAATAACTTCCTTTTTCAAAAGGTGGAGGAAGCTACAAGGGGCTCGGACATACTAGACTTGATACTAACCTACAGGGAAGAACTGGTAGGTGGGGTGAAGGTGGTGGGGACCGTAGGGGGAAGTGACCATGTCCTCCTTGAATTCCAGTTGTTGTGGGGGGCCAAGGAAGTTCATAGCCAGACTTGTAGGTTAGATTTTCGTAAGGCCAACTTCGATGAACTCAGAGGCTTGATGAGAGTCATTCCGTGGGGGTGGGGCGTGTACGGGAAGGGAAAGGAGCGAGTGAAGGGTGGGCCCTTCTCAAACACGAGCTTTTGCAAGCTCAAGCCCTCACTATCCCAGCAAGATGGAAACATGGTAAGGGCTCCAAGAAACCGATGTGGATGCACAGAGAGCTCCAGAATAAGCTAAGGGAGAAAAAGGAAATGTTCAGGAAATGGAGAGAAGGACAGACCTCTAAAGAGGAGTATATGAGGGTTACTAGGTACTGCAGATCAGCCATCAGAGAGGCCAAAGCTCAGTACGACCTGGGTCTGGCCAGGAGGGCTCGCTACAACAAGAAAAACTTCTACAGATATGTGAGAAGCAAACGCAAGGTAAAAGAGCCAACTGGACTGCTGTTGAGAGTGGAAGGAGAAACTCTGATAGAGGACAGAGAAAAAGCTGACAGGCTTAATGAATTTTTTGCCTCTGTTTTCTCCCTGAAGAACTTGAGTCCATCTAGAGATGGTAGAAGACATGACAGGACACCTGGGGGGCTAATTGACATTGACAGAGAGGTTGTGAAGAGGCATCTGGCTGCACTGGACGAATACAAATCCCCTGGGCCAGATGTGCTGAAAGAACTTTCCAGAGAACTTGCAGAACCCCTGTCCATCATCTTCAAGGCCTCCTGGAGGACTGGGGGTGTGCCACAAGATTGGAGAAGAGCGAATGTTATCCCAATCTTTAAGAAAGGGAGGAAGGATGACCCGGGAAACTACAGGCCGGTCAGTCTGACTTCTGTTGCTGGGAAGACATTAGAACAGATTTTAAAGGGATCAATCGGTAAGCATCTGAAGGACTGCTGAGATCCTTGGGAATGTTTAGTTTGGAGGAGGTTGAGGGGGGACATGATTGCTCTCTTTAAATATTTGAAAGGCTGTCATTTGGAGGAGGGCAAGGAGCTGTTCCAGTTGGCAGCAGAGGGTAGGACCCGAAGCAATGGGCTTAAATTACATGCACAAAGGTACCGGCTGGATATTAGGAAGAACTTTTTCACGGTCAGAGTAGTTCAAAGGTGGAATCAGCTGCCTAGGGAGGTGGTGAGCTCCCCCTCGCTGACAGTTTTCAAGAAGAGGCTGGATGAATACTTGTCAGAGATGCTTTAGGCTGATCCTGCACTGGGCAGGGGGTTGGACTAGATGGTCTCTGTATGGCCCCTTCCAACTCTGGGATTCTGCGAGAGTGATCAATGCAGGGCATAAGACTAACCCCCAGGTCTCATCCCAAGGTCTCCCACAGCCACCCCCTGGGTCCTGTTTTTCATGGACGGTCGTGTTGGTCTGCAATAGACCAGCGTCTGAAGAAAGGAGCTCTGACTCTCGAAAGCGGATCCCCTGAAAATCTTGTTGGTCTCCAAGGTGCCACTGGACTCAGATCCCTCATGAGAAATGATTTAAACCTTAATTACTTGATCATCTACTTAACTGAGCTAAGATGTAGATATTGTTGTACTGAATGCTATTAAGTTCAGCACTGATGTCAATGGAAAGTTGCCCCCAAAGTCCGGAATGATCACATCTGATTCCAAAAATATACGAGAGATAAAGTTCTAGGACTGATAAGCAAACTGAAAACTAGGAACTGGGCTCTCTAGATGGCACACCCCTGAGGGTTCTGAAA
The DNA here is from genome assembly GCF_028583425.1 of Eublepharis macularius. NCBI lineage: Eukaryota > Metazoa > Chordata > Lepidosauria > Squamata > Eublepharidae > Eublepharis > Eublepharis macularius. Next base: position 174,540,426 of record NC_072794.1, on the reverse strand, counting down.
GAACTCAAAAGTGATATTTTCATCTAGTGGCCAGTATATGTAACTTGTTGCTAAAATTGTCCACCGTGCCAGATGACTTGAAAATAGCAAATGCAACACCCATTTTTCAAAAGGGAGTCCAGGAGGGATCCAGGAAATTACCTGTCTAACTTCTGTTCCAGGTAAATGAGTAGAAATGGTTATTAAATATTCCCCCCTCCAAGCACACCGCGGGCCAAGAGGCCGCACCAGGCTGCTGTGGATCACAGGTGGGCAGGTGGGACACTCAGCAAAGCTCAGCTTGGTTTTCCTCCCCCCTGAGGTGGTCTCATTCATTTCCTTTGGGGGGACCGTCCCCTGCACCTGGAACCCACTTTGCTCAGACACTCAGCAGATGCACGCTTTGAAGAATGCATGTGAGCTTTTCTTTCAGATCTGCAGCAGCTCTGCCTGCATTGTGGGAAAACTGCTATAGCACAGTGGTTAAGTGGCTGGACTGCAAATCAGCACTCTGCTGGTTTGAATCCGAGTCCTGCCATGGGCTCAGCAAGTGGCCTTGGGCAAGCCCCTCCTCTCAGCCTCAGCTCCCCAGCTCTGTTGTCAGGATAATAATAACACCGAGTTTCACTGCTCTGAGTGGGGCTCTAATTGTGCAGAAGGGTGTTGTGTGTCCCTCCATGGCAGCTTCACTCATCTGAACAGGGTCTCCTGCAGGTGCCTGGCTGCACAAGGGTGAAATCAACAGCAGCCCGTACACGGGCTTGCTCTGTGGTGGCCCCTATCCTGTGGAATAGCCTGCCTGAGGAAGTCAGAAGAGCCCCAACTCTCCTGGCTTTTCATAAATGATGCAAAACTGAACTATTCAAAAAGGCTTTTCCCTCGAATGAGAGGGCTGTATCGTAGAGGTGGGGTCTCAGATGCTTCGCTAATGAGCTAGGGACCCTAGACTTCATCACTACATTGCCTTACTTTTATCTGTTGCTTTTTAAATATGTACTCCTGTGTACCACCAGTGCTCCATGTTGTCTAATGTTAGTCTTAGAATTGATTGTGTTCGGCTTCAGTATTTTTTCTACTCTGTATTGGATTCTTGCTAATGCTAGGTCTTTTAAACTTGTATCTATTTATCCTAAGGCATTGTTTATGGAAATGTCCTTGATACTGTATTGAAATGTACTTGTTACTGATAGTACTAATCTCATACTGTGTAGTCCGCCTTGAGTCTCAGTAAGAAAGGCAAACTATAAATGACATAAATAAATGACATAAATAAATAAATAAAGTGCAGTTATTATTACAGAGAGCTGCTTTAGCATAATGGTTGGGTTGTGACTCAGCACTCTGCTGGTTCGAATCCCACCACTGCATGAGCACAGCAGGTAGACTTGGGCCAGCCACTCCTCTCAGCCCTGCTCCCCAGCTACATTGTAGGGATAATAATGACGCGGACTTGTTCACTGCTCTGAGTGGGGCATTCATCTGTCTAGAAAAGCTGCATATAAGCGCAGTTATTATTATTTTATTATCATCACTGGGGCAGTGGAGGGGGAGACTGAAAGTGAAGCAAGCGGCATTCAGACTACAGCTCAGGCACTCTTCTCAAGAGCACGTCCCTCGGAAATGCAAGCGGCAGGGTTTGGTAGTCAAGGGCTGCCCCAGATGTCAAAGGGTACACAGAGACTGGCTCAGGCCAGTGGCCTTTCTAAGGTAGTGCTGCTGGCTCTGAATTTGTTTGTTTGTTTAACTTATATTCCACTCTACCCACAAGTGGGCTCAGTAGTATAATGAATACTGTAACGACATGGTAGCATAAAGTAAAACATCAATCAGTAAAGCAGTCCATTAAAACAGCTGCGCACATATTGCGCCACCCGTCAGACATTGGCAAAGGATTTCTCCATTCCATTAGCCCAGTCTCCAAAATTTGGAGAGCTGATCATATTGGGCTGTGCAAGGGCTGTGCAATGGACCCCCAGTGCACCAGAGGGGGCAATAGAGCCGTAGGGTGGACAGGACAGATTCCTCTGTGTCATTCCTCTCGCCCACTGCTATTTCTTTGTCTACCCTGATAGATGCTCTCCAGGACTTCCTTCCTTCCTTCCTTCCTTCCTTCCTTCCTTCCTTCCTTCCTTCCTTCCTTCCTTCCTTCCTTCCTTCCTTCCTTCCTTCCTTCCAAGAGAGTGAGATGTGCTCTCAGCATCTCTCTTCATCCTGGCTTGGATAGATAGCCAGCATGCCTGTGTTTACCTTCCGATCCTAGTATGGAGTTCCTTAACAACAAAGCCCATCAGAACATCAGAAGAGCCCTGCTGGATCAACCAGAGGTCCATCTAGTCCAGCATCCTGACTCACACAGCGGCCAACCCATGCTCTGGAGGGCCGACAACAGGGCAGAGAGGCCGGGCCCTTCCCCTGAGGTTGCCTCCTGGCACTGCTACTCAGAGGTTGACTGCCTCTGATCGTGGAGGTTCCCTTAAGACCCCCTGGATGGTCGCCGCTGATCCACGCCCCCTCCACGACTCTGTCTGATCTGCTTTGAACGCTGTCTGTGCCTGTGGCCGTCACTGCAGCCTCTGGCAGTGGATTCCGCCTCTCAACCACTCGTTCTGAAAAGGAGCATTTCCTTTTGTCTGTCCTGCATCTGCTGCCTCTCTTTTCTAAAGCAACAAGCCTCGTGTGCAGCAGAACTGGAGTCCAGAGGCACCTTAGAGACCAACAAGACTTCTGGGAGTCACAGCTCCCTTCTTTGGATACCTGAAGACTCCCGGCATCTGAGGACTCCCCCAGTTTTCTACCTCTGCCGCTTCACAGGACAAACCTCTCCACCCATTTCTTTTCCTGTCAGGAGGGGGGAAACTGTTTGTATCCTATTTGTGGCATTTGGATGAGACTTGAGCGGGGGCCTTCCCCAGTCTTCCTACATGCATGTTGGGGGGGAGGGGGGTGGAAAGTGGGAACTTTCCAAGCAAATATGTTTGCAGGAATTTGCAAATAAAAATCCACAGCATTCCCAGTTTGGGAAGCTAAGCACAGTGCCTAATTTCTAGGAAAACTGTGGGGCTCAACACTGGGAATATAAACTGGGGGTACTTTTGCCTCCCCCCTTCCCCTGGTAGGCAACAGTTGTCCTGGGCAAGCTGGGAAATAAACCCAGACCTTCTGTAGGAAGCCGTCTGGCCCCAGCACAGCACCTGCCAGGCCAAGTCATGGTTCTAAGTCAGCCTTTATTGATTTATTCTCACTCTAGCCTGGAAGATGGCTTCTTACCTCCACAAGGCCAACTTGGCCACCTGAATCCATGCTATGGTAACATCAAGACTCAACTATTGTAATGCACTATACATTGGTCTCCCATCCAAATTAACTAGGAGACTCCAATTGCTGCAAAATGCTGCAGCTCAACTGTTATCAGGAGCCAGCAGGAGCTTGAACATCCTACGGTCTCTTCACTGGCTACCCATCAGTTACAGTGCTCAGTTCAAGGTATTGGCTATTACATACCAAGCTCTTCACAGTCTTGGTCCAGTGCACCTATGGGACCTCCTCCCTCTCTATGTCCCTCCACGGCAGCTTCGCTCATCTGAACAGGGTCTCTTGCAGGTGCCAGCCTGTACATAGGCAAAATCAACAGCAGCCCGTACACGGGCTTTCTCTGTGGTGGCTCTTACCCTATGGAACCTCTCCTGAGGAGGTCAGGAGAGGCCCCACACTCCTGGCTTTCCGCAAACAATGCAAAACGGAGTTATTCAAAAAGGCCTTTTTCTCAGCTAAGAGGGTGGTATTGTAGGAAAAGGGTTCCAGATGTTTCGCTGATGAGTTAGGAACCATAGATTTCACCATTATGTTGCCTTACATATTATCTGTTGCTTTAAATATGTACTCCTGTATACTGCTTGTGCTTCATGTGAAGTCCTAGAATTGATTATGTTCTGTTTCAGCGATTCTTCAACTCTGAATTGGATCCGTGCTAATGCTGTATCTTTGTAACATCCTATGACATTGTTTATGGAAATGTCCTTGATACTAAAATCAAAAAGAGTCCAGTAGCACCTTTAAGACTAACCAATTTTATTGTAGCATAAGCTTTCGAGAATCAAGTGCTCTTCGTCAGATGCATAGTACATCTGACGAAGAGAACTTGATTCTCGAAAGCTTATGCCTCAATAAAATTGGTTAGTCTTAAAGGTGCTACTGGACTCTTTTTGATTTTGCTACTACAGACTAACACGGCTACCTCCTCTGGGTCCTTGATACTGATTGTATTAATCTCACACTATGTAATCTGCCTTGAGTCTCAGTGAGAAAGGAGGACTATGAATGACATAAATAAAAATAAAATAATTCAAAAACCCATTCTCTACTTTTTTGGACAATTTGTCACTCAGGGCCACAACAAATAACGAGCTCTCCCCACCGTGGAATCCCATATTCTAACCCCTCCCTGAAAGGGCAGCAGCTGTGCTTGTCAGCTGAGTCTTATCTCGTGAGCTTGAAGGGGGAGCAGGCTGTTGGTGGGGCTTCTGGAGGGGGGGGGCTCCTTTGCCATGAGCAGTTCCTCAACTCTCTTCACAGCAACTAAAGCTCCTAAAACTCTCCCTCCCTTCTTTCCTCCTTTCCATAGGACCTCCAGCAAGCAGGCAGGCAGGCAAGCCCAGCTTATTCAAAGCACAGAATTTGAAAAGGTTTGCACAGAGAGCACACAGTTGAGAAGGATATTGAAGGAGGCAGACCCAGAAGCGCCCCTGGCTTCCCCTCGGCTAACATCAAGGACATGGAACACACAACCCCTCCCCCCCCCACACACACACATCAGTGCCCACCACTCCCCAAAAACACTCTAGACAATGGCAGCTGCAACAACTACTGTGTTAAGAATTCAGCGAGCATTGCTGGTGAACGACACCTTGTGCTGGACTTGTGATGGGGCTGCGGCTGACTAAGAGGCATTCTCTTGCATTCTCGCTTCCAGGCCCCCCTGGGAACACACCCAGCTCAGGCACACGGGGGCAAATACAAGGCGGGTCCGTCTCCCAGGCAAGAGCCTGTCCATTGGGTGTCACTGCTACTGCCACCAGCATCACTAGGAAGCTTTACCCTGGCCCCAGGAATCCAGAGCCTGCTTAACCCTAACCCTAACGCCTGTGGCGATCTGCGTCCTTTTGGCCACCCCCTACATTATGATATTTCATGTGGAAACATCCCGAAAAAGCTCAGGGGACACATTTGACCACCCAGAGCAAAATATCAGGAGAGCTTAAGTAAACAAGACTGGAGTTCAGCAAGGAGGACAACAGATGGAGAGGCAGCCATCAGCACGAGAGAACAGGCAGAAAGGCCAGCCGGGAAAGGAGAGAGGCGTTGGCAGTAGCAGGAGATGCCGGGAGTTCAGGCAGAATGCCGTCGTCGTTGGGAAAGGCCCTGTTAAGGCCACGCTCAACAGTCTGACCTCTGCCGCAAAAGCAGCTCGCTGGAGTCTTTCTAGGGGAGGGGCCCTGGCTCAGCAGCGGAGCCCTCCCTTGCACGCAGCCAGCCCCAGGTTCCCATCTTGGCAGGTGCTGGGAAGACGTTTCTCCGCCTGAGACCCAGGGCGACCCCAGCTCTGGTTCGGCAAAGGCCTCTCTGCCTTGTGGAAGGGTGGAGGGGGTAAGGATCCTGCCGAGGAATTACAAAAGACTCCACAAGTTGGTTTTTTTGAAGCTTTATTGTAAGTCCTAGCATCATGATATTACGAAGGCTTTGTTAGGAAGAAGGCACATGAAAAAAACAGTCACACCTATATTTCAGAGATAACTAGTTCCCCCCCCCCTTTGCGGGGGCTGGGCCTTCAGGCTTAGAGAACGCGAGGCCAATCGGCCAGGCTCCCAGCTCCACAACCTTGGAAGAGAAACCCAGCTGCACAACAGCCTGGCATAGGGTCCATTTCAGGCAGGGAGAGATCCATCTCTGACTTGTCTTTCTGAGGGTCTTGTTCTAGAAGAGGGAGCCGTGTAGACAACAGACAGGAACGGTCCCAAATAATTCCCCTGAAACACGCCAAGAGCGCTCGGCACGCGCAAGGCCGGGCATGGGAACGGAGAGCCCGTGGAGGGGGGGAGGCGGCCTTTCCGCCTTCGGAAGCCTTGAGGAGTTTCCAGTCGGAACTTCAGCGCAGCCTTGCTCAGCTGAACTCAGCCTGGTGACCGCTGCCTGCATCTGTGAAGAGCAGGAAGCTGCATGAGGCCAAGATGCCCACTCAAGACGAGTCAACTCTGTTCCGTGGAAACTGTTCACACAACTCCGCAGGTCTGGATGCCGGGAGGACGCTCGTCCACTGACTCTACGCTTCCCCAAAGGATGGACTAGGGGCAGAGAGCCCGAGAAGCGGTGCCGGAGAGACTGCGTTGACTCAGCTGTGCTTGGTTGTTGTGGGTTTTCCGGGCTGTATTGCCGTGGTCTTGGCATTGTAGTTCCTGACGTTTCGCCAGCAGCTGTGGCTGGCATCTTCAGAGGTGTAGCACCAAAAGACAGGGATCTCTCAGTGTCACAGCTACACCTCTGAAGATGCCAGCCACAGCTGCTGGCGAAACGTCAGGAACTACAATGCCAAGACCACGGCAATACAGCCCGGAAAACCCACAACAGCCATCGTTCTCCAGCCGTGAAAGCCCTCGACAATACATCAGCTGTGCTTGTTCCTCACTCTCTCTTTTCATAAAATGTAGGGAAAGGACACGTTGCTTCCAGCCCGTCATTATTTCTGCTGGAGAGCTTTGATACAAATTAGCTCTCTTAATTCTCCCTCTTTTCAGGTGGATAAAGACTGGCTTGTTTAGGTGACTGGCAGTTGTTGAGAGCCCTTGCTGCTGGACTGCCAGGTGTCCCCAGGAGAGAAGTCTGTGACAAGACAGCAAACCTGGGTCTGCTAGAGAGTTGCTGTAGCACTGTGGTTGAGTGGTTGGGCTGTGAATGAGCACTCTGCCAGTTCGACTCCCTCCACTGCCACGAGCTCAGCTGGTGGCCTTGGGAAAGGCTCTCCGCTCAGCCCTTTTTTTTACACTCCAGAGAGCTGATGCCAGTCCGAGGAGACAGTTCTGAGCTACAGGGACTGGTGGCCAGAGTCACCTGAAGGCAGGGGCATATGACATTTGTCCCATCTAATTCTGAACACAGCTTGCTTAAGGGTGAAGCAAGAGATGTACCAAGGAAGAGACAAGGGGGTGTGGAATGCATGTCTCTCTTGGCAGGGAGCTCGCTCAGAGCCACAGGGTTGGGCATAGCGATGCAAGTATCTGAGCGGCTCATTGCCACTGGCTACATAATTTGGTGGCTACAGTGCCTGATTAACTGGGTGGCTGAGGCAGCCAGGACTTTGGAACACAGAGAGCTGGAAGGACCCCCAAGGGCCATGTAGTCCAGCCCCCTGCACCACGCAGGAAGTTCACACTGACCACCCCACCTCCCCCAGCCCCCGATCCCTGCTTTATGCTCACAGGAAGGCAAAAACCCTCCAGGATCCCTGGCCAAAGGAGAAGGGCCCCAGAGCCTGCACACTCACTCTCCCCTGGGACAGGCAGATCTCCCCCACCCCTCTGAAGCTGAACCTGGCCAGAGCGAAACACAGGACCCGTTTTGCGGTCAGCACAGCCCCCAACAGTACAGGAGCCCGTGGGCCCAGGTTAGGCAAGGATGGGAGGAAAGACAAGCGCTTGAGGATCAGGGCCTGGTGAGCCAAGCAGGATCCCAGCGCCACTGGAGATGCCGCTGACTGGAAAGGGCTGGATGCTTCTGGGACTGGCCTGACTATAAAGCCCTGAGACGGGGGCCAGGGGTGGGGGCAACCACAGCCATCACTGCAGAGCAGCACTTGTTCCCTTAGGTAGTTCCGGGGGCTCTGCAGCAGGCACCAGAGGCCTGGGATAGAACCAGGGACCTCTGCTGAATGTCCAGCTTCCCCTTCCCCAAGACAGACAGGCCTTGGATGCCATGGGATCAATGCCTGCAAACTGTCCCCCCCCCCCCTCGCCCACCCTTGGGCCAACAGACATCCGTCCTCATTTCCAGCAGTCTGAAATCACCTTTCCCTTCCTTCCTTCCTTCCTTCCTTCCTTCCTTCCTTCCTTCCTTCCTTCCTTCCTTCCTTCCTTCCTTCCTTCCTTCCTTCCTTCCTTCCTTCCTTCCTTCCTTCCTTCCTTCCTTCCTTCCTTCCTTCCTTCCTTCCTTCCTTCCTTCCTTCCTTCCTTCCTTCCTTCCTTCCTTCCTTCCTTCCTTCCTTCCTTCCTTCCTTCTCTCCCCCTCCACTGCTTTCTTCATGGCCTGTTTAGATGGTAAACTGGGGCGGGGGCGGGGGGGGGGATAAGTGTCTGTCTCCAGCTGCCCAAGCAACAGGAACAGCCACAGCGGCCAGGCACCGGGTCTGGGGGTGGTCAGCCCCAAGGCTTGGCCGTGCATGACCCGCTGCATCAGCCGTTTGGCTGTCAGACCTGCGACTTCCCCTGCTGCAGCCTGGCAGGGCTGGGGAGGAAGGAGGGGCAGCCTGTGCGGAATGTGGGGCTGCCCGCGCTCCGCTTCCAGCGTGGGGGGCATCAGTGCTCTGCGTTTCCTCGCTCCCCACCCTGCTCTCCTTCCAAAATACCGTTAGAGCTGCTAGGTTTAATCAGCTTGTTGGTGCAATTAAATAAACCTTCCATTGCTCCTCCCCACGGCACCAGATTCAACGGAAAAGACCACCCTCTTCACAGCAGCACTTCCTCGGCATCTCGGGATGTGTTGGCCGTGGCAGGCAGTGAATCTCTAGCACAGTGGAGATCCCGCCAACTCCGCCAGGGCACGACTCCTAAATCAGATCAGAACAGCCCCTGGGTGGAAGCTCTGCCACCGCCAAACATGCCTCAAAGCCCTAGTTGGGCATCTCTCAACAGAACCATACCTGGGTCATTTGGACTGGGGTGAAGATTCTATGCCTTGCTTTCTGGGCATATATTGGGGTGTCCCAGACCTGCCAGCTGCTCTAAAAAAGGTGCACACACCACTACGCTGGTTTTCACAGTTTCCATCTGCCATGCAACTGTAGCATGGGCATGTTCTGGGATGCGCTCCTGCTGCGCATGGGCCGTTTGGGCTCCTCATCAGCCACTGTGGGCTGAGAATGTAGCTTCTGGGGTGGGTGTGGGGGTCTCTGCAGAGGATGGTCAGGGGGCAGAGGGCAAGCTTCCTGGCAGGGAAGTCTGCCAAATCTGAGCTTCTCTGGAGAAGCCTCCCAGACTCTATGGCACTCCGTGCCACAGCCACACCCAAAGGAGCCTGGAGTCTTGGGGCACCTGCAAGGTTTTTGTGGACTTGGGCCGGCTTCCCTGGACCCATAAGGCAAGCAGGGCCTCACAAGGCAGACATCCCTAGGCGAGGAGGAAAACGTTGGAAGCAGGAAAGCCAAAGGGGCTGTCAGGCGCCCTTCTGGACAGCAGCTCCCCAGCCATGAAAAAGAGCCGGGGTTCGCAGGTGTTGACGAGCTCTGCAAAGGCCTCTCACCAATTAGTGCACTTTTCTTGATTATATTTGACTTTTGCCTAATTATGTCTCTCCATGGACTGCTTGCGTTTCATGGCCCCTTGACCCGTCCGTCCGTCTGTCTGTCTGTCTGTCTGTCTGTCCGTCCATCTGTCCATCTTGCTGCTGCCCCTCTGGAGTTTATCACCACATACTACTCTCAATTCTCAATTACAGTAAAATGGAGATTATTACATTACAGTCAAATGTAGCATAGGCAAGATTATTTATATGGCAGCCAGAACAGAATCTTGGGCTGAGCGCCGATGCGGTCCAGTGGCTAGAGGACCAGACAAGAGACGGGGAGGTGCAGGTGCAGGTGCAGGCCTCTCCTGAGCCCTGAAACTTGCTTGCTGACTTTGGGCCACTTGCTCTCTCTCAGGCAAGCCTACCTTAAGGGTTGTTGTCAGGACAGAATAGGACAAACCATGCCCACCAACCTGATCGCCTAGGAACAAGGGTGAAATGCCCACGCCAGGGAAATTCCTGGATATTTGGGGGTGGAGCCTGGAGAGGGTGGGGTTTGGGGAGGGGAGGGGCCTCAGCAGGGTACGAAGCCAGAGAGTTCAACCTCCAGAGCAGCCGTTTTCTCCAGGTAGAACTCATCTGCCATCTGGAGGTCAGTTGCAATTCTCCAGACCCTACTTGGAGGCAACCCTAGTAAGGACCATCTTTTTTTTTTAAAAAAGCATTTTTAAAATTATGTTTTACTTTATAAACCAGCCCTAGCATGATTTCTGGGCAGGTGGCACAGAAATTTTCTAAATAAATTTATTTTAAAGAACAAAGAGATGATAGGAGATTCACACATTACAGCTTAAAATGGGGAAATGTGTATTGTTGCACAGCACCAGTGTGGCCTCCTTCAGAAACCCGTGTGCAGTTCTGATCACCGTTTTCTCAAAAAGGACATTGCAGAGCCGGAAGACATACAAAAGGGGGCAACCAAGAGGATTAGGGGCTTGGGGCAACTTTCCTGAGAGGAGGTGCTAAAAAGTCTGGGAGTTCTCGGTTTAAAGAAGAGATAACTCCGGGTCAACATGAGAGGTTTATAAAATTATATATGTGCTGGAGGAAGAATAGAGAGAGAACTGTTTCTCCCTTTCCCATAATACTAGAACTCAGGGGCACCCAATGAAGTTGCGGAGCAATACGTTCAACACAGACAAGAGAGAGGAAGAATTTGGCCTCTGTGCCCCGTTTTGGCCCTCCAGGGCAACCGCTTGGCTCTTTGCAATCTGTGTGACGCAGGATGCTGGACTAAAGAGACACACACACACCCTGGTCAGATCCAGCAGGGTTCTTCTTCTGTTCTTATGACTCTATGAGCTTCTTTACTCAAAACTAATCCCATTGTGGGATTCCTTGCCAGCTGGCCTAGTGATGGCCACGTGGGGCTGATGAGTCATTCAGCCACGGGCAAGATGAGAGCGAGCGCAAGAGAGCAGTTGCAGAACAGCTCCACATCCCCCTGGTGATTCGTCGGCTTTGGGCCCTTTTCTGGCTGGTTTCAGGCCTGGCCAGGGGAAGGGGGCTTTACTCGATCGTCTGAATGTAGGCAAGGGACGTGCCTCTTTGGTGCTCTGACTGGATTCATCAGCAGCATTTGATATTGTGGCCCGTGCCATCCTGCGGAGACGCTTGGGGGCAGAAGTCGGGATTAAGAGAAGTGCTTTGGATTGGTTATAGATCCAGAGGAGTTAGCCGTGTTAGTCTGTAGTTGCAAAATAGTTAAGAGTCCAGTAGCACCTTTAAGACTAACCCACTTTATTGTAGCATAAGCTTTCGAGAACCACAGCTCTCTTGGTCAGATGCATTGTTTGGATTGGTTTCAATCTTTCCTTAGGGACCAGAGGGTTGCTGCCGGAGACCAGTTGCCGCCAGTGTGGGATTTGCCCTGTGGGGCTGCACAGGATACAACCCTACCCCCCTATGCTGTCATCACTAATATCATTAATATGCTGTTGACAGCCCGCTCTAATTTCTTTATCCAAATTGCCTGGAAGATGCTGTAGAGATCTCAAGCTACTTACTGCCTGATGGCTGTTGTTAAATATGGGGGTTGGGGGGGGGGGGTGGAGTTGAATCTGAATCGTGACAAGATGGTGGTAAAGGCTATTTGGGAAGGCGGAGGTCTTGAAGGATATTTGACGGGGTTCTGCTGACCCTCGCTGACTCAGTTAAGAGGCTAGGGGCTATTATGGAGCCAGCATTATTGATGGAGAACCAAGTTAATGCAGTGGCAGAAAACGTTTTCTTCCATCTTCCTCTGTCCTGGAAGACGGCGCCCTACCTTGATCCAGCTGATTTGGCAATGTGCAGCCAGGCTGTCTTGAGGCTTGACTATTTTAAGGCACTCTACTTGGGTCTGCCCTTGAACTCAATGTGGAAAGTCCAATTGGTACAAAATGCCTCAGCTCAATTACTACCAGGAGGTAGGCAGAGTATGGAAATCACCCCCGTTCTGCAGCCTCTCCATTGGTGCCTTTCCACTTGTTGGGTTCAGTTCGAGGTGTTCGTTATCACACACAAAGCCCTTGGGGTGGCCTTGGACCCACATCTTTGCAGGACGCCTCTCCCACCATGTCCCACCTCAACAGCTTTGCTCATCTGAGCAAAGCCTCCTGAAGATGCCACCCTACCAACGAGTAAGATCAGCAGCTGCCCCTTACCCTTGCATTGTCTCTCGTGGTTCCCATCTTGAGCAATGGGCTGCCAAGGGGCCCAGAAGGCTCCTCCACGTCTATCAGCCAGCAGGATGAGTAAAATGGAATGGCGCAAGAGGTCATTTTTGTAAGAGGGACAGGGTTGTAGTTGAGTGTACTGTTTATTGTGTGTATTATCTTGGTCTCACAACATTGTCTTGTACTTTTGCAATGCTATTTTCTGCATTTATTTATATGTGAGAAGTTACACAATTTCAAAGTTGACAATGAAGAAACTGAAATTGTCCAAGTTTTTCTATTCCTTGGTTCAATCGTTAACCAACAGGGAGACTGCAATGAGGAAATCAGAAGATTGAAACTTGGAAGAGAAGCTGTGAGGGAGCTAGAGAAGATGCTTAAAGATAAGGATGTGTCTCTGGGAACCAAAATAGAAAAGAGTCCCGTAGCACCTTTAAGACTAATCAACCAAGCTTATGCACTGGGCAGGGGGTTGGACTAGAAGGTCTGTATGGCCCCTTCCAACTCTATGATTCTATGATTCTATGCTTCAGTAAAGTTGGTTAGTCTTTAAGGTGCTACTGGTCTCTTTTCTATTTTGCTACTATAGACTAACACAGCTAGCTCCTCTGGATCTCTGGGAACCAAGATCAAGATAATCCAAACTATGGTATTCCCCATTGCTATGTACAGATGTGAAAGTTGGATGGTGAAGAAAGCTGACAGGAAGAAAATGGATTCATTTGAAATGTGGTGCTGGAGGAGAGTTTTGCAGATACCGTGGACAGCCAAAAAGACAAATAAGTGAGGACTAGATCAAATCAAGCCTGAATCCTTCTTAGAAGCTAAATGACAAAACTGAGGCTATCATACTTTGGTCACATCAAGAGAAGATTCTCTGGAAAAGTCAATAATGCTAGGAAAAGTAGAAGGCAGCAAGAAGAGAGGAAGACCTAAAAGGAGATGGCTGGACTCAATCAAAGAAGCCCCATCCTCCAGTTTGCAGCATCTGAGCAAGTTGGTTAGTGATAGGACGTTTTGGAGGTCTTTCTTTCATAGGGTCGCCATAGGGTTAGGGTTAGGGAGGTGACTTGATGGCACATAACACACACATGCTGCTTATCGTTTTCCTTTCTCATTGAGACTCAAGGCAGATTACACGATGTAGGTCAATACCACCAATGGCTGGGCCATCCAATAAACATTCAATAAATAATCCAACAGGGCATGGAATGCGAGAATTGGGGTGGGGGAGCAGAAATCTATAAGAACTGCAAAACATAGGCAAATTGACAAATGTAGAAATATCCAGTAGGAGCATACTTACGGCAACAGACACTAACAGCTGTCTACCTTTTTGCGGTGGTCATAGGGGGAGGACAGTCACAAGCAATGGGAGAAACCTCCTTCCTAGAAGCTGGCAGGATAATTAACTTTTAAAACAATTCCTAGGGGGAGGGTCTTCTCTCCCTCAGTCTCCCAGTCTGGCTCAGAAGCCGTGTAGCTCCCCATAACTGTAAAAGTCATACTAAAATTCCAATGATTAGAACAAAACAGTGAAAGAACAGGAGAAACACCCAGAGGCCACACTCCAAGATTCTCCCTCCAGGATTCTGACCATTGGGAGGGACTGGCTGCCCCACCCTCAGCCCCCAAGAACGGAGCTTCCTGGCGAGTGAGCCAATGTTCCCTTCCCTGGAGGTTTGTGCTTCCCTACGGGCATAAGCCAGAGTAACACAACCCCTGATCCGTCTTCCCACGGTGGACATGAAAGCCTGAAACCCACAGAGGAGTTTCTGGAGGAGACAAACGGCTTTGGGTCTCTCCCGCTGAAAACTCTGGGCCCTCTTTACAGCCCGGCCGCCCCTTTTCCAGCAGAGTTTTGAGATTAGAGCAAAAGGAGGGCAGAATGATCTCCTCTGACTGGGGAAGGCAAAGATTCACTTTGGGAATAAAGGCCGGGCCCATCCTCAGCACCGCCTGTCATTGCGCAAGACACAAAGCAAAAAGCCTGAAGCCAGAACCGCTGTGGGCAGAGGCGATTCCCACTGAAAAGACCGTTTTGATCCAGAGTCCCTTCAATCACTAGAGGCCATAGGCTCAAAAGTTGCCCCACAAAGTGCCTTGAGAACTGTGTTCAAATTCCACATGGGAAAACCGGAGGGTCCAGCGGCAGCATCGCCCCTTTGAGGCAGCTCTTGACATGGGGAGGGGGAAAGAAAGCCCACCCGTTCTTGGCCCCCAGTATTGCAAAAATGGCTACTGCCTCTCTTTGGGGGGAATCCTTGACGAGTCCAGCTTGGAGAAAACCCAAAATATCCCCGACTTGCACCCTGAGGGGGTCCAACAGCCTCCTCCCCGCACCCGGCTGGAACACTTGCCAGGTGTCCTTCTATACTTCCTCCTGGCAGCTGTAAGGGTCTTTCTTGATCGGGGTCACCCGTTTCCCTAAACTGCTGCTGCTCAGCCTCCAGGCTGTCAACTTGGTCCAGTTGAGAAAGCAGTATGGGCCCTTCAGACACAAGGTCCCTCCCGCTCAGGGGTCACCACCATGGGGGCTGGGAGGATCACTGGAGCCAAGCTCAATGAGGCCAGCATGGGGCTCTCAGGCCCATCTCTGCTTTGAGATCCACCACCCTGCGGATCACCTTCTGCCACAGCTGGTCTGGCCGAGGAGAGTTTAGAGCATCTGTTCCCATTGCTTGAGGGCCCTTGAGCCGTGAGAAAAAGTTGGGAATCTGATGGCTGTTGGCCGACGCAGAAAGCTCTACGTGCCTCTTTCCGAGCCTTTGGCAAACCGAAGGAAAGACCTCCGTGTTCAGCGTCCTCTCTGGTCCCGTGTCCTGCAGCTGAGCCTGTCTGCCATGATCTTGAGGGCCCTGCTGCACAGACCGCTTTGGTGGAGGCCAGACGGTTCTCCACCCAGTTTAAGATCTGAGTGGCCTCCAAATACGGGGACTCTGATTTGGTGCCCCCTTAGGGGCTGTTGTAGGCCTCTGCCATCACACTCTCTGTGTGAATGGCCTTGAGCTTCCCTGCCAACACGTCTTGGAAGGTGAAAAGGCCGAGGAAAATCACCCAGAGCTCCAGGGAACTGAGGCCCCATTTTACTTGTATTGCTGACACAGAGTGAGTCCCCCTCCCCAATCCTTGAAGACTGGCATCTACAGAGAGAATAATTATAACTGCGCTTACATATCACTCTTCTAGACAGATGAGTGCTTCACCCAGAGCAGCGAACGAGTCCGTGTTATTCTTATCCCCACGATACAGCTGGGGAGCTGGGGCTGAGAGGAGGGGCTTGCCCAAGGCCACCTGCTGAGCTCAGGGCAGGAGTGGGATTCGAACCAGTAGAGTGCTGATTCTCAGCCAAACCACTTAACCAAGGTTTAGGGCAGTTCCCTTAGGGGAGATCCCTGTTGAAGCCTATAACAAAATGGTTACCAAGAATGAGATGAGTGCTGGTTACAGTTAATCTGTCTTAAGAAAAGGGGAATGTTCCTCCCATGAGGTTTGATGGGCTGTGGGGCCAGGGAGAGGCCTGCAGGAGTCTTGGTGTGGGACGCCCTTCTTCCTGGACTACAACTCCCAGCTGCCCTGGGCCAAGAAAGGGCAGGAAAAATAAGGGGTGGGGCCTGAATAGAGAGACTCAGCCGATCCTGAGGGGGGAAAAGGCAGTTAGTCACCTTCTTGGTTGAGGGAAGAGAGGCTCCTGCTGCTGGGTGAAACCCGGGTGCCTGGGCCCTAAATGTGGAGGGCCTGGGAGGCAGCAGAAAGGGAATAAAGAGAGTTCCCCTTCTTGGTTGAAGGAGGGGAGGCTCCTGCTGCTGGGTGAAACCCGGGTGCCCGGGCCCTAAGTGTGGAGGGCCTGGGAGGCAGCAGAAAGGGAATAAAAGAGAGTCACCCTTCTTGGTTGAAGAAGGAGAGGCTCCTGCTGCTGGGTGAGACCCGGGTGCCTAGGCCCTAAATGTGGGGGGCCTGGGAGGCAGCAGAAAGGGAATAAAAGGGAGTCACCCTTCTTGGTTGAGGAAGGAGAGGCTCCTGCTGCTGGGTGAAACCCGGGTGCCTGGGCCCTAAATGTGGAGGGCCTGGGAGGCAGCAGAAAGGGAATAAAGAGAGTCACCCTTCTGGGTTGAAGGAGGGGAGGCTCCTGCTGCTGGGTGAAACCCGGGTGCCCGGGCCCTAAGTGTGGAGGGCCTGGGAGGCAGCAGAAAGGGAATAAAAGAGAGTCACCCTTCTTGGTTGAAGAAGGAGAGGCTCCTGCTGCTGGGTGAGACCCGGGTGCCTAGGCCCTAAATGTGGGGGGCCTGGGAGGCAGCAGAAAGGGAATAAAAGGGAGTCACCCTTCTTGGTTGAGGAAGGAGAGGCTCCTGCTGCTGGGTGAGACCCGGGTGCCTAGGCCCTAAATGTGGAGGGCCTGGGAGGCAGCAGAAAGGGAATAAAGAGAGTCACCCTTCTGGGTTGAAGGAGGGGAGGCTCCTGCTGCTGGGTGAAACCCGGGTGCCCGGGCCCTAAGTGTGGAGGGCCTGGGAGGCAGCAGAAAGGGAATAAAAGAGAGTCACCCTTCTTGGTTGAAGAAGGAGAGGCTCCTGCTGCTGGGTGAGACCTGGGTGCCTAGGCCCTAAATGTGGGGGGCCTGGGAGGCAGCAGAAAGGGAATAAAGAGAGTCACCCTTCTGGGTTGAAGGAGGGGAGGCTCCTGCTGCTGGATGAGACCCGGGTGCCTGGGCCCTAAATGTGGAGGGCCTGGGAGGCAGCAGAAAGGGAATAAAAGAGAGTCACCCTTCTGGGTTGAAGAAGGAGAGGCCCCTGCTGCTGGGTGAGACCTGGGTGCCTGGGCCCTAAATGTGGGGGGCCTGGGAGGCAGCAGAAAGGGAATAAAAGGGAGTCACCCTTCTTGGTTGAAGGAGGAGAGGCTCCTGCTGCTGGGTGAGACCTGGGTGCCTAGGCCCTAAATGTGGAGGGCCTGGGCGGCAGCAGAAAGGGAATAAAGGGAGTCACCCTTCTTGGTTGAAGGAGGGGAGGCTCCTGCTGCTGGGTGAGACCCGGGTGCCTGGGCCCTAAATGTGGAGGGCCTGGGAGGCAGCAGAAAGGGAATAAAGAGAGTCACCCTTCTTGGTTGAAGGAGGGGAGGCTCCTGCTGCTGGGTGAGACCCGGGTGCCTGGGCCCTAAATGTGGAGGGCCTGGGAGGCAGCAGAAAGGGAATAAAAGAGAGTCACCCTTCTTGGTTGAAGAAGGAGAGGCTCCTGCTGCTGGGTGAGACCTGGGTGCCTAGGCCCTAAATGTGGGGGGGCTGGGAGGCAACAGAAAGGGAATAAAGAGAGTCACCCTTCTTGGTTGAAGAAGGAGAGGCTCCTGCTGCGGAGTGAGACCCGGGTGCCTGGGCCCTAAATGTGGAGGGCCTGGGAGGGAGCAGAAAGGGAATAAAGAGAGTCACCCTTCTTGGTTGAAGAAGGAGAGGCTCCTGCTGCTGGGTGAGACCCGGGTGCTTGGGCCCTAAATGTGGAGGGCCTGGGAGGCAGCAGAAAGGGAATAAAAGGGAGTCACCCTTCTTGGTTGAAGGAGGAGAGGCTCCTGCTGCTGGGTGAGACCCGGGTGCCTGGGCCCTAAATGTGGAGGGCCTGGGAGGCAGCAGAAAGGGAATAAAGAGAGTCACCCTTCTTGGTTGAGGAAGGAGAGGCTCCTACTGCTGGGTGAGACCCGGGTGCCTGGGCCCTAAGTGTGGAGGGCCTGGGAGGCAGCAGAAAGGAAAGGAAGGGGGGAACCTTCTTCCCTGAGACCCCCACCACCCCCTTAAGGTAGAGTAGGGGACAGTGTGGAAGGGAAAGCAGACAGCGGTTCTCTTCAGTTTGATTTTCTGCTCTAGGGGTTCTGAACAGGGGGGTCAACCCCTATGCATGGTGCCTTTACCTGCTTTGTATATAGTACTCTGTATATAGTTAATAAATTACACTTTTTTGGAATATAAAGGACCTTGTGGTGCTCTGACTACGTAAGCTCCCCCACTTGGCACGCTACAGGGAGGGAGGGAGTCCAGGAGAAACTGATCAGGCCAGACCTTGGTGGGTTGCCAATTCTCCACGGCCCACCCAAAGATTGGGGAATTCACTTCCCAGTAGGGAAATCCAGCCAGAGGGGTCTCACTGCCCCTCAGTCAGGCGGTGTACAATTCAGTGAGTGGTGGCAGCGACGAAGAGGGTGAGCCACGCCCACCAGGGATGGTGTGAGGCAGATAGCGGGGCTAGCAGGCCATTGACGGCGGCTCAGTTGCCCAGACTGAGAGCCAGCGCCCGTTCTGCCACAACTTGCCCGCGGGGAACCATCTCCTAGAAGGACACAGGCACCCTGAGGAGACTTGCCAGGGCCAAAGTGCTCTCTTGGGACCTCTGCGGGATCTCCTGGACCAACATCCAAATCTTGAGTTGCTGTTCTGGGACAAAAAAAAGAAGGACCCATCCAGCACAATGTCCAGGTGGAGCAGGATCTGGGGAAAGACCAAGAGGTTCCTCTCCCTGGGTCTGAAGACAGGCAATGGCTCACTAAGCCCTGGTGGACGGAGGGGGGCCTGGAGAGAATCTTCTCCAGATACAGGAAGACTGACACTTCCTGGGTACACACCAGGGCCCCCAGGGGGACAAGTACTTTCATGAGGACTCGGGCGGCCGTCTTCAGCCCAAAGGGAGACCTGGTCATGAACGGGGGTGTTCTGCATTAGCAAAGTAAAGGAGTCTCCCGTGGACCGGAAGGAACGGGGCGTGCAAGCATGCTTCCGCCAGGTACACTGAAGCCAAGAATGTTGTGGATTGTGGGTTGTGGTCACTATTGACCTGAAGGCCTCCATTCTGGACCTCTTTTTTATCAGTCCTTCCAGCTGTTTCAGGTTGAGAATCACCTGCACACCTCCACTGTTCTTCAGGACCAGAGATAATATGGAGTAGTCCCTTCGTGTCCTGTGAGGGGTGTTCCATGGCCCCAATTTGTAGGAGATGGTCTATGGCTTGGAGGAGGAGATGATGCTTGGCCAGGCAGTGATACCTGGAGACTTGTGAGAATTTATTTGGCGGAAAGTGCTTGAGCTCCAGCGAATAACCCTTGGAGGCGGTGTCCAAACCCCACTGGTCATGCATGGAATGTTGCTAGATGTGTGCAAAGCACAACAGAGCCTCCAAGCAGGGTTGGCATCCGGCTGAGGAAGTTTTCTTTCCTCCTTGTCTGGGCTAAGAAGAGGGCATGCTGGAACTCACGGAGGGCTTGCTGCCATTTGCCCTTCGCTCTGAAGAGTCTGAAGCTAGCACTGGGTGGGGAGTCTTTCCTTTCTTCTTGCAAGCAGAAATGCCTTCTCCCCCCCCACCCCGCCCCGGTATCTGTCTAGGGTATCCCCCAAAAGTTGGACCCTTCAAACAGGACCCTGGCTACCTGAGCCTGGGAGGCGAGGCCATCTGCCCCAGAACCAGAGAGCAGAAACATTCTGGTGGTTGGCCTTAGACATCACAGGGGTTTCCCATTCTGTCCAGATTACCTTGTCAAAAACTGATAGGAAGGGAAGACCTGCAGAAGGAGTCCCCACATGAGGAAAGGCTCTAGTCAACCCAGTGGGTCTAGCTGGGTTTGGATCTTCCAGATTCTTCTTGCTGTATGGAATCTCCTGGACGTGGAGAACGCTGGGAAGCAATCTGGGGGGAAACCCCTGTGGAAGGAGATGGGTTTGCGTGGTCATCACCAGAGGTGGCTCTTCCTCGCAGAGCTCTCTCTCCTCCCTAGATGAAGAGGAATCGGACTGTTCTGAGACTTCAGAGTCTAAGTCCAGTAAAGGGTGGTGTTCTGTATGTCCTGAGCCTGTAGGAGTCCCTTACGGCGGGGGGGGGGGGGCATGGCTGGTCTGGAGGACTAGGCCCATGTCTGCTCTTTAGCTTCCTGGGCAGACCTGGAGGTTAGAGTGTGAGTTCTTGCCTGATAGACTGAGCATTAGCTAGAGGATGGCTAGAGGAGAGGCAATCCTGTTTTCTGAAGGAGAGGAGAGGGGTTAAGCAGCAAGGGAGAAGGCCCTCCTTCTACCAAACCCTGTTGCAGACACCCTCCAGAGGCCCTCAAATAAAGCAGCGGTTGGAAAAACAACTCCCCCAAAAAGGCTATGGAAAAAAGGAGTTACGGCGCTCTTCAACGTTCCCCTGTCTGCTAGCCAGACAGGACCCAGACCGAGAGACGGAGGAAGCAACCCCTCCTGAACACTGACCTTCCTTGCCTCCAGGGAGGAACGTCTTGCCGCTGGTTGTGACTGTCCTTCCCTGGGACGACCAGAGGATGAGCAACAAACGATAGCTAGTATTTGTTATGTCATGTGATCTTACCATTAAGAGAAATTGTCTAATTTCTCCAAGATTCTCAGAAATTCAAAGTTAACCGGTCAACTAATCAATTAATCAGCGGAAGCAAGAAAATTGCAGCAGAATCCTAAACCCCAGCTCAAACAGACTTTGGATGCAGACTAAGCCCTACACTGGTATATCCCAGAGACAGGCCAGTGTACCCCAAAGACACATGAGTGGCAGGCCTCACTGGCACTGAATAAACATAACCGCTCCACTGGCACAGAACTGGGGGGTGCCAGGGCAGAGGAGGACTTGGTTGGCTTCTGCCTTAGGAAGCCTGTGGCTGAGCCCGTGCAAGGAGGGAAACTGAGTGCCCTCTCCCCAAAAACCCCACCCTGCCTCTAAGCACCTTCACAGTTTAGCATGACAACTAAGTCAGCAACCAATTACAGCCTTCCAAAACAGCCAATCACATCCCTCCCAAGCACAACATAACCCCCTCCCTCTGGCCGCCAATGAGTGATGGGCTCAGGTGCCAGGGCTGGCAGCATGGGGTGCCCGTTGTGCACAACTGGAGCCCAGAACCCTGGCGATGGGAGCAGCACAGAAAGGGCCTTTTGAGCCACCAGGCGGGGAGGGGGACACGCAGACCCCCAGGGGAGAGAGCAGGGTTGCACTTGCCGAACTCTGTTCTGCTCAGGACCTTTACAGTATCCCCCCACACACTATGCCCACTCCAAGGAGGCAGCCCACCACGCGAGGACCCCTGCCAAGCTGGAGCGGGGAGTTGTGGACCCTGCCTGGGCACCACTTGTAGAGCACAGGGGCTCACTTTTTGCTCTTCACTGTGGAGCTTCACTCGTGCCTGTCCTTGTGTCTCACAGAATCATAGAATCACAGAGTTGGAAGGGGCCATACAGACCATCTAGTCCAACCCCCCCTGCCCAGTGCAGGATCAGCCTAAAGCATCTCTGACAAGTATTCATCCAGCCTCTTCTTGAAAACTGCCAGTGAGGGGGAGCTCACCACCTCCCTAGGCAGCTGATTCCACCTTTGAACTACTCTGACCGTGAAAAAGTTTCCCCTAATATCCAGCCGGTACCTTTGTGCATGTAATTTAAGCCCGTTGCTTCGCGTCCTACCCTCTGCTGCCAACTGGAACAGCTCCCTGCCCTCCTCCAAATGACAGCCTTTCAAATATTTAAAGAGAGCAATCATGTCCCCCCTCAACCTTCTCTTCTCCAAACTAAACATTCCCAGGGCCCTCAGCCTTTCCTCGTAGGGCTCAGTCTCCAGACCCCTAATCATTCTCGTCGCTCTCCTCTGCACCCTCTCGATTTTGGCCACATCCTTTTTGAAGTGAGTCTCTTTGGACTCCACACAGGCAGCCGCCCAGCAGGCACCGGGCCAGGAAGGACTGCACGCCCAGAATGATGGGAGTGCTACTCTGCTGTGGGGGTGCCACTTTCCCCCGCCTCCTGCATCACTGCAAGCTGCTCAATAGGCAACAGCTCCTGCCACTCGTGAGCCAGAGTCCGTGGCCCATTGGTGCTGCTTGCCAAAGCACAGAAGCCTTCCGAGAACCAGGGCGCTGGCAGCCCCATCCACCTGACTCGGGGCAGTTCTTCTGGCGCTGTGCAATGAAGGCAAGGGCTGCTCTTCAGCCAGGCCAAATGGGCTTCGGCAGCCAGGCCAGGGTCCCGATCCCATTTGTTCCTCACCTTGGCTGTCTTCAGCACTCCCCCTATGCTGGGACAGGCCCAGGGGTGGTCCCAGGGGGGCACAGGGATGCTCTTCCAAGGGGAGGGAGAGGTCATGGAATCACAGGGTTGGAAGGGATCTTGGGGGTCATCTAGTCCACCCCCTGCACAATGCAGGAAATTCACAACTACTTCCCCCCCCCACACACACACCCTCCCAGGGACCCCTGCTCCATGCCCAGAAGATGGCAAAACACCGTCAGGATCCTTAGCCAAACTGGCCTGGGGAAAATTGCTACCTGACCCCAAGGTGCATACGCTCACTTCACTGCTGGTGCAGGAGAGGAAGGCAAGCAGGGATGGATGGATGGCTGGGTGGATGGATGGATGAGGCCCAAAGTGATTGGTGGGGGCTGCCACAGGCTCTACCATGATCACCTATAGCCACAGAATGCCGACGAGAGGCACCAGCACTGCACCTTGTATGGGGGTCTTCGGACGAGGCTCTTAATTAGCTGACAATTCGATCACTCAACAACTCTCCCTAATTGAGCCCAATCTCCAGGGTGAAGTTGTCAGATCCCCCCCCCCCGTTCTTTCACAGCCCCCCAGAAGACTGTAGGCCGTCAAAAGGGGCCTCGCTTGTGACAGTTTGATGTGGGAGCTCGGCCCTCCTCCACATGCACCAAGATGCACAAAGGCTCCTGTGCCAGCCTAAAAAAACAGCCTCTATAGAAAGGGTCACATGCACAAAACACAAACAGGGTCTTTTTGCACAAGACACCCCCCCCCCTGCCTGCCCCACGCAGCCCCAGTCTCTCCCTGCTTCCCCACAATAGATAAACACCCTAAGGGGGTAGCGGTGGCGGAAGAGTCGTCTGCGTCGCCAGAGCTGCACACAGAAACCCAGCCAAAGCCAGCCGAGGAATCAGCCAGCCCGAGGCTAATGGGCAACCATCTGAAAAGCAGAGGGCAGCCAAGCCGGAAGCCAGGGGCTCGGAGGCTGGCAGAAAGCCGGCTGGGGTCACCTGCCCTCCATCCTCCATAGGGGGCAGCATGGTAAAAAAGCAAGCGTCGAGATGAGGCAGCCCTTCTGGGTCCCGGATCTTCTCTGGTTCACCTGCGGACCCAGGCAGAGGAGAGGGGCTCGGCTGACCCAGGTGCGCCCTCATCCCCCACCCCACGGGCTGCTGGAGATGGCACAATGCTCCCGTGCCAGG
The DNA here is from genome assembly GCF_028583425.1 of Eublepharis macularius. Taxonomy (NCBI): domain Eukaryota; kingdom Metazoa; phylum Chordata; class Lepidosauria; order Squamata; family Eublepharidae; genus Eublepharis; species Eublepharis macularius. Next base: position 174,517,033 of record NC_072794.1, on the reverse strand, counting down.
CATCTTCCAAATGCCAGGGCTGAGCGAGATGCCCATCGGGCTTTGGCCTGACGTGTGCACTGGGCAGGCACCGCTTGGCCTCCAAGGCCTGCTGTCCTCGCCCGCCTACCCCATACGCCCCTCCCACTCGCCTGGGCCTTGTGCTCTCTCTCACCCAAGGGGCATGGAGATGAGGATCAAGGCAGGGGAGGATGGACGCCCCAGACCAGAACTTCCGAAGACCCATGAGAGCCACAAGAAGAAGGAAGGCTCAGGGGAGGGGGGCACCTCGGGCGGCCTCTGTCTGTGATGCCCCTTCTTGCACTCGAACACCCTGGGGTCTCATTGCCTGCCTCCAACCCTTAATTGCCTACGTGACCTGTGGTTGGAATAATCCTGCAGCTTCTGGCAGACTGTCCTTGCTGATTAGCCCGTTAAACGACGCACCCTCCATTCACAAGTCCTTGTCTCAGCCCCCACCTCTTGAAAGTGTCTATCTGTATGTTTGACACCCAGCTAAGAAGGACTTGGGATTTGAGAGGGACTGGCAGTTCCAAGAGAGGCTTGGGGTGTAGAAGCTGGGATCAGAGGGAGCAAGGCAGGGGCTCCCCAGCAGGCTCACCCTCCTGATCCCGACACTTTTGCAGTGAGCACCTTTGGCATGTAAGGGAGCCCCCCCCTGCCCTACATTGGGTGGCTCACCAGAAGGGCTGCAACCCCAAAAGACAGGGGTGGGGTGACAGAACGTGTGCATACTTGTCTCTGGACAAACTTTTCCAATGCACGGGTTCTTCTTCTATCAATATTTCACAGGTTCTGGGTTCAAGAAAAGCCCTCCCTCCTCCCCCAGAGCAGATGCAAGGCTGGTAAGAGGCCCAGACGGACGTGTTTGGAGCTCAGCAGGGCATGCTACCCAGGAGAATAGGGCATGAAGTGGGGACTGGATGAATCGGGCCAAACAGATGGGCCTCATCCCCACCCCCACAAGACCAGCACAGCCAGAAGGGAGCACCGGAGCCGCAGCTGAGCTCCCCTCGTATCAGCAGTCACCGCGGGACAGACAGGGGCATGCATGGGAGAGCACCTCATGGCAGCCCTGAGAAATGAGGCCGGTCATGGCCCACAGCATCTGCTCGGCCTGCCTGGGACACGGGGCCGTCACTTGGCCACAATCCTGGGCAGGGAAGGGCCAGGACGCCCCAGGGAGAGAGTTGGACTACCACATGCCCCAGAAGTGGGATCCAGCGGGCAACGGAGTGGCCAGCAGAGAGCCAGGCCTGGGACCTGAAAGGAAGCGCTCTCGAGGGAGTCTCCCAAGCTGTGTGATCTCACTGGATAGTCCACAGGCAGGTTTGGGGCAGTTCTCACACAGGCAGAGCACACAACTGTGTTAGCAAGCCTGGGCCGTGTCCCCCGTGGCTGACTGATCCGCTTGAGGGCCTCTCTGCTTTCAGGAGGGGTCCCTTTGACTGTTCTCTTGTAAATCAAGCTCCCACCCCCCACCCCCTTGCCCTGCATCCCTTCCAACACCTCCAGGACTGTTCAAATGGCCAGCTGCCAAAACAGCCCCTGCCCTTGGGAGAGTGGCCAGTGGCCGGTGTGACTGTTCCTCTCCACACTGGAAAAAGAGGCTCCGCTGACCACTCCTCCCCCAGGCTCTTTGGTCCTGCTACCACCACAGGAAGGCAAAAGCCAGTCCATACGGTGGCAGCAATGCAAACAAAGAGAGCCCCTGGCCAATATTTGGCTTGCGCTTTGCTCCAAAGGGTGACCCCCCCCCATAACCAACCTACACACCAGCGGCAGCGCACGAAACCAGAGCGCGAAAGAGAGGCTCTTCAGCTCCAAAGCTAGACCACCGTCACCCATCCTACCTGGGGCTGTGCTTGATGACTGGAGGCTGCAGCTGATTCCCGGGCACACAGCAGCCGCCTGCTGGCCTGGCCAGGTGCCAGGGGAAGTGTGTGGCATCCATGCCAGGGCTGCCAGATTCTGCGCAGGGCACGATTCCTATGCCTTTCAGGGGTGAGCAGAACAGGGCAGCCTGGAAATCACAAGCTTTCCAACGATCGCTGCAGCTGCGGCTGCCCCTGCTGGAATTGTGCCTGGAAAGGGAAGGAAGGGCCGACCCGGGACGGCCTCTGGCAAGGCGCCAGAGCGCCACTGGCTACGACTCATTCGACGGGGGCTAATATTGTATGATCCCTGCAATTAGCAGGCAGGATCATCAGCTCTCTGCGCCCTGCAACTCGTCCCCAGAGTGGTTGCCGGGCAGCCCCGCGGAGAGCCCCCTGCAGCAGCCCGGCTGGGGGCTTACTCCGGCCAGAGGCGCCGCCGCCGGGTCTTCCCTCCGCCTTGGCCTTTTGTCGCGTGTTCTTCGCAGCCCTTGATATGGGGGGGGGGGGGCGGGGGGGCAGCAGCTAAAGACTAAAAGGAAAGGACCGCGAAGTCCCGGGCGGGGGCAGCCGACTGAAGGGCTGCTCCGCTCTCGGTAAAGTGACGGGTGGTCGCCACCCACGAAATGAAGGTCCCGCAAAGCCTAAGCGGCGGCTCTGGGAGGAAGCGCCTTTCAGCGACGACTGCGAGACCTCCCCGCGCCGCCTCCGACCGGGCCGCCTGCTGGGGCGTCCTGGGCTCCCGTCCGGCTCCCAGCGGGGGCGGGGCGGGGGTTGCCTGGCAGGGCGGCCGGCCGCGCTTGCAACCTCCCCGGCCCCGGGGGCGCGGGCGGGGGGTTGGCCTCTTGCCACCTCCGCCAATTAGCCGGGGGCATATTTTCCTCGGCAGCCGAAGCATTAGCGGGCTAATCGCGCTGATTAGCTCATTAATGGTCCCCGCCCAGGGAGACGGAGCGGCCGCCGCGTCCCGGCCCCTCCCGGGGGACCCCGGCTGGGACTCCCTGCCCTTTCTGGCCGGAGCGAAGCGAGGGGGCGCCGGCTCAGGGCCCTGCGCGGCGGCCCGGCGAGAGTCCCTGCCCCCGGGGCTCGGAGGAGGGGGCGGCGGGCCCCGATCCGAGCCTCCTGCGGACCCCCCTCCAGCCAGGCGCCCTCCCCCCGAGCAGACGCGGCCCGCAGCCCTCCCCAGCGCTCCAGCCTGGTTTCCACGGCAACCCAGAAGAGGAGCCGCGGCTCCCCGGCCTCTTATGTAACGCTACAGCTGGCCGGGCCGGGGGCTGCGCGCTGCCTGCCCGGCTCGGGGGAGCGGCGGGGGCGGGGGAGGCTCAGGCCCCCGTCATCCCTCCTGCCCCCCCCCCCGGCCCGGAGCTCCCGGAGCCAACCTAGTTTCCAAACGCGCAGCTGGCCCCGCTGCGCTCTGCGCCCGCGCATCGCCAGGGCAGCTCCGGGCTGGGGGCAAAGGAGGGGCCGGCAGGTGGAGGCGGCACTCGCCCTCTGCCCCCCTCCCCCCGAGGCGTGCCACCGTCCAGGGTGTGGCGCAAGCGCAAGCAGCGGAGCCCCGCCGCAGCCCAGCAGTGGAGGGGGCGGGGGGGGGGCGAGACAGGCCCCCGCGCTTGGCAGGCCTTGCGCCAGTCTCCGGAGGCCCCGTCCCCAGCCAGCGGGTGCCCTGAACCAGAGCCGCTTCTCGCCCCCCTGGTCCGCAAGCAGGCTGCCCCCGAGCTCCCTCTCTGTCCACGGCAGCCTCACCCTGGGGCCGGGGTCCCAGGCCCCAAGACCCGGCCCCAGGGGAAGCCCTGCCGGTGCCCGAGCCAGGAGGAGTCCGGGCCGTGGCGCGCTTTCGCTGCGGGACTCCCGGCGGGCGCAGGCCCCCTCCGGCCTCCCCGGGGAAGCAGCTGCGGCTCTCGCGCTTCCCCTCGAGTACAGCCGTGAAGGCGCAGCAGCCGCGTCCCCCGGGCCGGCCTGGCCAGCCACCGCGAGGCCGGAACGGCTGTCGGCCGGCGCTGGGAAACCGCGCGCCCCCCGCCCCTCCTTTCATGCCTGGAAGCTGCGGAGCAGCCCGGCACCCTCTCCGGCAGAGGCGAGGACTGGGCCGCCCCCGCGCTGCCAGTGGGCGCTGGGACGTCCTGCCAGTGGGCGCTCTGGCGGAGGCGGATGTGCCCAAACACAAACTCGATCGGGGCAGCTGTGGCGGTGGGGCTAAGCCGGACCCCTCCCCACTTTTCTCATTCTGCTCGTGGGCGCAACAGCCCCCCCCTCCTTGCCACTTCGGCTTTTCGCGGGAGGGTTTGCCTGCGGGGATTTTGCGTGCATTTTAGGAAAGCACAAAAGAACTGGGCCCAGAGACCCGTCCGAACCGAGGGCTGTACCTCGGTTCAGAACCCGAACGAGGCACCGTCATTTTTAAAACCAGCAACATATGCTCTAAATCCCAGACGTGGGCCTCGTGGCGGCACCGCCTCGGAAGTAGGGCAGGCCTCTGGCCAGAACTTGCCACCAAGCCCGAAGCCCCTTTAACATCTGCCCCCCTCCCCCGGGGACACCCCTTCCAAATGGCTGCCCTGGGCATGGGTGGGGGCTGAACTAGTGACTCTTGGCAGTCCTGGCCAAGGGCACAAACAGGTTCTTCATGTTCTTTTGGCAGAGCCTCTTGGACCGGGCTGCAAATCCACTGCTGCATCAGATGCAAGTCTGGTTTATTTATTAATTGGATTTACTGCCCACGCAATCAAGAAGGAAGTCCCAGAAGCACAAAATACAATTCCGTTTCTTTAAAAGTTCTCTGCAGCCTGCCCCTTCAGTTTGCCCACTCAACCCTAAGCCCAAAAGTTAGCCTGAAGGCTGGCCTCATTCATGCCCCTTGTTTGGGGTGCAGAGAGGGCTGTGCCATGTGTCTGTCTCAGCAGATTTGGGCGGATCTACAAGTTTGGTGTGGAGGCAGTGCTGCCCCCAGTTGTACCCCTGACAGCAGCAGCCAAACCTGATTGGCTCGTATCTGCGCTGTCTCCTCAAGACCACGGCCAGAGCTACCATGCAGAAGGCCCCCAGAACCAGCCCCCTCCCCACATAGCTTCATCTACCTGAACTTGAAGCCAGTGAACCATTCCTAAGTAGCCATATTGGCTAAAAGGCACCACAATCCGTCAAGGGGGAAGATGTGTGTGTGCCCTGAACATCTCCAGCTCCATGGAAGCATTGCGAGCAGGAAGGCGGTGTGTGCGTGAGGAGCTTGGCCCGCTTTGAGGAGGGAGGGGGAGCTAACAGAGCTGTGCTCAGTCAAGACAGATTCAGATCAATGCCAAATAAAAAGGACTTTCAAAAAGGAGGAGGATTTTTTTCCAGGCAGGCAGGCAGGCAGGCAGGCAGGCACTACATCAGTTCTCAAGCAAGACCCATAGCCAGGCCAGCATCCGTGGTCTCCTGAGGCATTTCACACCAGGTCAGAGGTATACGCACTCACCGCCTAGGCCTTGCCTGGAGCATCAGCCCAGTTGTGTGTGTGTGGGGGGGGGGTGGAGGGATAGAAAAGAGAGGTGCAAAATGGGGGGAGGAGGAGGAGGAGGAGGAGCCCCTTTGCTGACTCACAGGCCCCTTGGCACCCGCCTCCTTGAGTTCTGCTGACTCATGGCCGGACACTCCCAGGGCCCTTCTAGGCCAGAGGCAGCCGGACGCCCCAGTCCTTGGGCTGCAGGGATTGTTGCCTTCCCACAGAGCCCCTTCAGGAGTGGCTGGACTCTGCAACAACTCTTCCAAGGAGCTGTTGGTCAAGGAGGCCCTCATAAAACACTCGAAGGCTGTGCCATGAGATCAAGGACAGACCTGTTCCTCACAGCTTCCAAAAAATTACAGTGAGGCTGTGGACACCCCAGCCCCACCTTGATTGAATTGGAGTAGGCGTCCGCTCCCAAACTGCTCTAGCCCATGGCTCTCCAGCTGGGGCCATCCCCCAAGGAATGCATCTCCCCCATGTGGCGGGGTCCAAGGGAGCGTTTGGCCCTCCCTGCTGCAGGCTTTGCTCCCAGGGTCTCAGCAAAACCTTCACTTTGGGGCGGGAATCATCCTCTCGGGGACAGGGACACAGCAGTGTGTTACTGGGAATTGGCACCTTCTTGCCTCCCCCCCTACATTTTTTTGCCCAAGGAAACAGCAGCCCAAGATGCACCCCCAGCTGCTGGATGGAAGCAAAGCTCAGCCCTTCCCTCCTCCACCCCCTCCGCCACTCGGCTGGCCAGCTAGAGGCACAAGGGCCAACCAGCACCTGCCCCAGGTGCCGCACGGGTGCCTGATCTAAACAGGGAGTAGCCAGGGAGGGTGCAGACATGCAAGTCGCAAAAGCATGTCCCATTTTTGCCATCTGAGAAACTGACACACAAGAAGGAATTGTGCAGGCCTCCTAACAGATGGCTTGTCCGTTCCCCATCATTTTTCAAAGTAAAAGGTGCTGTGCAGTACACAGATGTCAGCCCGCCTGAGGCTGGCTCTGCATTTGGGAAAGCTTTGCCATTGTCCTGCTGCGGCTTGCCTTGTGCTACGCAAAGTGGGGTGGAGGGGGAGGACTGGGGGGAAAGAGGGACCAGCGGCGTGGGCAGCTTCAGGCCCTGAGACGTCTCTGCCCAACAGCAAGGCTGAGAAATTCTCAGGCTCCAAGGCAAGACCCACAGTTCTGTGCCTGAGTCCAGCTCGCTGCCAGCGGGGCTAAGATTTCTCCAGAAACAAACAGAAACCACCTCGTGCCCCCAATCACCTTCCCCACCCCATCCACACATCAACTCCACTTCAGACTGGCACTGCTGCAGAGGAGTAGCCGGTGGGCACAGGCAGGTGGCAGTGCCAGAGGGCCCAGCAAGCGCTGCAGCCGTTGCTGAAGGCAAGGCTTCCTCGAGACCCCCTAGAGGTGATTGGGGAGGGGGGACGCATCAGGGGTGCTGGAGAGCCAGTGCCCTGGTCATTTCTCCTCTCCCTTTCTCACGCACACGGGCAGCGTTGCTGTTCTTCTGCTCAACAGTGTCCCAGTCGTCAGGCAGAGGAGGCTGCAGCCCAGTATGTTGCCCCGCCCCCCACCCTCACCTTCTGCACATAAAGACAGGAGCGGGAGCCTCCCTGAGCAAGTGCAGCTGCTCCAAAGACAGGCCGGAGCTGCCTTGCCCTCTCCCAGTGGCAAGCAATGGGTGTGAAGGGGCCAGACCGGGGAGGGGGCTCAGGGTATGGCTTTAGGGGCCCCCAGTCACCTTCCAGGGAGGCAGGAGTTGAGCGCTGCTCATAGCAGGGTCCAGCATGATGGATGCCTTCCGGCTCCAGCTGAAGACCATTTTGCCGCAGAGGGGATGGTGCAGGCTTTGCCCGGCAGATTGGCACGCTACTCACAACTGGCAGGGGGTGATGAGCCTGGAGGCCTGGAGGAGCACTGCAAGGACCGGGCGCGGGCCAGAGGACAGGAAGGCAGGCAGGGCTGCCAGGCACTCTGGCCTTCCACCGCCACACCAAGGAGGATCCCGTCCCTTTCCCTGGATACTAGTTGGATGTTCCCCCATCCACCTGTGGGCCACTTCGGTCGTGTGGTCAAGACGGCAACCAAAGTGGCAAAAGGGGGCCGAGCCGCGTGTGAAACTCTAGCATCAGCCTTGCTCCAAGCAAGGGCTGGGAGAGAGCCAGTGCTGGGGGGGAAGCACAACGGGGACTCCCAAGGTGGCTGCGCTCCACACCTGCTGAAGCCCAGAGGGGGAAAGGCAGAGGCGGGGGTCAAGAGAAAGGACTGGGCCCAGGCAGGTCAGGGGCATCCTGGGAGGGGCTGGGAAAGGCCTTCCTTTGGGGCGGACAGAGCCAGCCCACATTCCCCACAGCAGCAGCAAGAATGCCTCTTCGACTCATCCTCCGAACGAACGGCCTCCCTCCCCAGGGATCACTCAACAGGAACCAGCCTTTTAATTTTCTGCGGTGGCTGGCAGGCCTTGCGGCTGGATTACTGGCAGGGAAACAACAGCCCCAGCGCGAAGATCAGATAATCCTCAAGCCAAGCCATGGGCGGGCGGGGGGGGGGAGAGGAAGTGGGACATGGCGGCAAGGAGAAGCCGCTTCCATCCCTCCACCTGCTGCCTCCGTGCTCTTGCCCTGCCCCTTCAAACTCAGACCTTGGGCTGGAGCGCGTGGCTGATGGGGTCTGGGATCATTGCTGGGCAGGGACAACAGACCGGGCCACACCAAGCCCCCTCATCCACACTGCACTGCCAGCATGCACAGAGTAGCAGCCGGCTTCATGGGGGAGTGCCCATCAGCCACTCTGGCCCTTTCCTGCCCTGGGGAGAGTGATGCCTTCCCTGTTCAGCAGCCAGCCAGCCAACAGCCTCCCCTGAGGCCCAAAGAACCTCAAACCATTTACAGCCAGAAGAATCCCCCATCCAAGAGCTGCCAGGGCATGTGCAGAGTGCGCTGCCGTCCCCTCCAACCCCACGTTTCCTTGCGCCTCCCTCCTCTTAGTGCTCAGCTCTGACCAAAGGGCAGCCTGCCTGCCTGCCTGCCTGCCTGCCTGCCTGCCTGCCTGCCTGCTTGAGCAGATGAGGTCTTGGCCCGAGGGCACAGCCAGCAACTGAGATTGGCATATGCCCTCAAATGGGTCAGGGCATGGAATTCCATTGTGCAGAGCCCACAAGGTTCTGGCACTGACTGCATTGGTGGAAGAAGGGACCACAAAAGCCCGTCTTGGTCCCCTCCCAAGCACTGCACCCTTCACCTCCCCAGGCACCACTCGCTGACCCCAGCCAAGCAGCCCACTGTGCGGGCAATTAAGAGTGGGAATGCGCTGGCACTCCCACCTCAGATGCCACTCTCAGTGACTGGCAGGGGCTCCGTGGCTGTAGGGCTGCTGCCGTGCCCAAAAGATGCAACTGTCCTGCTCCCTACCGAGAAAGCCCAGCCCCCACCTGCAGGAGGCCCCCACCCAGCCTTTTGCTCTGTGGCCCAAGGGAGCCCCCACCTCCCCTCACAAAGACGGCAAAACTCGGCTCTCCCCCACTTGCAGTTGTGGTGGGCCAGCTTATGGGGTTCTGCTTAAACAAGGGCATCGTTTAGTTCCCCTTAATCCAAATAACAGGGGGTTGGACTAGGTGGTCTGTATGGCCCCTTCCCACTCTATGATTCTATGATTCTAACAGCTGTCTTGGCCGGCTAGCTGGGCCCCAGCTTGGCATGACACAGGAGCTGTGCCCCAGCCTGTCACTCTGGTGCCAATCCAGGGCAGGCCCCTGCAGAAGGGGATGGAATGGGGTCAGGTGGATGCCCCGTCCCACAGGAAACGCTCCTCTGGCCACACGTTAGAGCCCCTGCCGGGCTTAGGAGAAGAACAAAGGGAGGCAGCCTGGGCTGCAGGGGAGGGGGGGCAGCACCTGAGCCAAGCCCTTCCCTGGAGGCCTCGCGATTGACTCTGCTCCGAGTGATTCCCGCTGAGTGGACCAGGTGCCTCTGATGAAAGACAGGTGGGGAGGCAGGTTCATTTCCCTCACATTTCTGTAGTAACGCTTCAGATGTACTGATCACTTTCTATGAAAATACTGTCAAGGATGTACACAGCCAACTGACTCTGGGGAGCACGGGTTTTGCCCCTGGTGGGGCACAAACCCTGTAAGGCTTCAGCTGCTTTTGCCAGGTGGTGTCTCAGGACCCCCTCCCCAAAGCCTGAAGGTTCTGAAGAACCACAAATGCAACGGGAAGGCATAAGGCCCCACACGGCCAGGCCACCCTCTTCCGGCATTCTGACTCTCTATCACTGAGATCCTGCCTGCCTTTAAAGCACAACCGACCCCCCTCCATCCCCTGTCAGCCATTCTGGTGGGGGATGAGGGCCCTGGAAACACAAGAGCCCTCCCCCAGCCTCAAGGATTCTGTGCACAGAAGGGCACCCAGGCAATGTGCGAAGCCCTCTCCCCCAGTCTGGAGCTCGGCAGGCAGGCTGCTTCACATTCAGCAAGCAGTGCTGAATTCCAAACTGATTTCCCACCTAGGAAAGATGCATCTTTTCCTGCAGGTGTGTGAGAGCTGATGTCACGGAGCACAGGCTCACCTAGGAACCAGTCCTGGGGAATTTTCCATCTCTTTCCACAAAGCACTGAGAACCTGTACCAGCAGAGAGGTTCTCCATAACGCATAACAACAGCCTCTCGCTAGTCCTTTACAGCACGCAAAGCACTTCTTTCTGTAATCCCCACAACGGCCCCTTGCAGGTGTTATTGTCCTTATATTTAGTTTTTATTAAAGTCTTGGGTTTCTCATCATCAATAAGGCTGAAAGCGCCGCCCCAAGCACCACTCGCTCCCTGGGTGTTCCGCCAAGTACTAAATGTCTCTGCCATGATCTGGTGACAGGTCTTGCTCCCTGCAACAGCCACCCCAGGTGTTTTGCCACGCCAAAGCAGCTGCACCGCATGTGCCACAAAAAGCATCCTGGAAGCTCTTGCCACATCTCACAGAGTCCTGGGGCATGCATAGCTCCTGGGTTGCTCACCGCTTCACTGATGCCTCTTCCAGTGTTGGCTGGGAGGGGCTTAGTGGTAGAGAATCAGGTCACCACTGATGGGAAAGACTCTTCTCTACCCGAGGCCCTGGAGAGCCGCCATGGGTCAGAGGACAGGACCAGCCTGCAAAGACCCAGGGCCTGACTCAGCAGAGGGCCTCGGACTTTTCAGCTGCCTGCTTGCTCATGGGGTCATGGGTCAGGTCTGCTGGAAGCCCAAGCAGAGCCGTTTTGCTGCCCAGAGTTACGGGGGGTCACCAGGGTGAGAGACTCCAGAGGGGTCTTCTGCTTGCCCTTCTTCCACGTGGGACAAAGGGCTTCACAAGTGCTCCCATGTTCCTTGCCAAGTGCCAATGGCAACAGCACAATGCCTCCTGTTCGATCAGCCACAGCATTTCTGTTGTGGGGCAGCCACCATTGAGATTCAGCCCTCTGTCTCCTGCCATGCTTCCTTGCCCAGCTGCAGCAGCCTAAGTCCAAGTGTCTCAGGTTTCCTACTGTGGCATGTCTAAGCAAGCATACATTTGGGGAGGGCAGATAAGTGGGCCCAACTCTAAGACACGTCGGGCTGTGGGCCCACTGACCCAGCAATGCTGCTTGTGAATGGAAGAGCTCCGAACAGGCCTGCATCGGAGAGCCACCAGCCCACATGAACAGTGGCAAGCAGTGAGGCATGAGCATATCAACCCCCCCCCCCAGCTGTTCTCCCTCTCTCTCTCCAGCCGCTGGACGCTTGCAGAAGTTGCTGTCCCAAAGCTCTGTCGCAGCCAGCCGGCCCAACACCACGTTTAAGATTCTCCCCTCCCTGAGACTGGAATGGGGGGTGGAGAACAAGGGGGGAGGGAGGCAGGGCGAGGCCAGGCACAGCGGCCGGACCGGCCAAGAAAGGGGAGCGCCCCCCCTCGATTCAGCGGGAATCCAGGCTGGCTCGTGCCACCCCTGCACATTCCCATGCAGATACCTGCAGACCAGAAAACCGCACTGTGCCCAGCTCTGCCAATGGCTCAGAAGCTGCGTCTTTCCCTCGGTCTTTCTCTCTGCGAGGCACGGGACCGGCTCCCTGGTCTACCGGCGAAAATGCCCACCCCACCACCCCACCCCACGAAGGGGGTCACGGGGCCAGGGAGAGGCTGCACGGGGCCTCGTCCCTTGCCAGGGGCAGAGGGCAGCAGGCCGGGGGGCTGCAGCAGGGACTCTGCTCGAAAGCTTCGCATCAAAGTGGTGCGGCTCTGCTGGCGCTGCATTGGGTCTGCAGTACAGGATCCGCCGCTATAGCAGCAGGCAGGCGGGGAGGGGAGGAATCGCCTTGCCAGCCCCATCACCACCAGGCGCCCCAGGCGAGGGGGGCATAGCGGGGCGCCCCTGGCGTTGGCTGCCAGGCTCATAGCCGTGGGGGCGGCTCTCGGTCGGGGCCTGAGCTGCGAGGACGGTCGCCCCTTCGCTGGCGCAGGAGCGCGTCCCGGGCCAGGCAGCCCGCAGGAGGACTTCAGCACCCCGGACAGCGCCAGGCGCTCGGCGGAGGGGCCGGGGCTGCGGGCGGGTCGCGGCTGGGGCTCTGCCCGGCTCCGGGACGGCCATCTCGGGCGCCGTCCACCTCCGCAGGCTGCCGAGTGCGGCGTGTGGCCCGGGACAGCGCCGGAGCCCTCGCCGACGGAGCCGGCGGCACTTGGCCGAGCGCAGGCAGGGGGCCTCGGCACTCCGCCTTCCCTCCTTCGCACCTCGCCAAAATGTCTCCCGAGCGAGTTGCCATTTTCCGCCCCGGCAGGGCCGGCCGGCGGGTGGCGGGAAGGGGCCGAGTCGGGCGGGCCAAGGCGCTCCGCCGGCTGGACGGCGGCCGCATTCCAGCACCCTGGACAGCGGCCGCGACAGCTGCGCATTCCGGCGTGGTCGGCGGCGGGGGCCTGCGCAGCTGCCCGGGGCTCCGCGGGATAAAAATAGCCGCCCTCCCCGGGCAGGAGCGCAGGGCCCCCTCCGGGCCGGGCCGGGCCTCGAGTCCCGGTCGGGGGTGTCGCCGCGCCGGGCGCCCTTACCTTGGCTGGCCCCCCCGTCGCCGTCCTCGCAGTCCGTCAGGTTGTTCAGCATGGCGGCCGCCCGCTGCTGGCCGGCTCCCCCCGAGCCTCCGTGGCCGCCTGGCCCCTGTGGAGAGGCGCTGGGCTTCGCTCCTTGGCTGGTGCCGCCGCTCTTCCGGGGCTCGCTTCGCCTCGTGCGTCGCTGCAGTGCAGAGCCGTCCCCCCCGCCGCCGCCGCCGCCGCCGCCGCCCGCTCAGCGCCTTCCCTTCATCGCGTATTCAGCAGGCATCTCTCCGTCGGAGCAGCGGGGCGAGCGAGCGAGCAGGCGGGCGGGCGGGCGAGGGAGGAGGGGCGAGGAGCGCGCAGCCAGGCGCTCGCCACCTCCGAGGGCAGCGCAGCTCTGAGCCGCCGGCGCAGGAACTAGGGCATCTCGGGCGCTGGCACTGCAGCTCTCCCCGCTCCGCCCGCGCCGGTGCAGCCCCCACGCCAATCCACGGCGGAGGGCAGGGCAGCGGGAGTGGGGGAGGGCCCGTGTCCCATCCCGGCTGGGCCAAACCCTCGGTATCGAGTCTCGTGTGAAAGGCTGGGCCAGAACTTGAATGCGAGAATAGCAATGGCATAAATCGAGGTCGACGGAGGGGGGCTGCCAGGGAAGCTGCCGGGGGCGCAGATCAGAGCACCCTTTGCCCCAATTCATGGCAGGACCCCCGCGTTGGCCCTCCCCTTCCCCACAGCCAGGGGGTTACATTCGAGGGCCAGCAAATCTCCACACCCACCCACCACCAAAGGCCTCACGCCCAGCAAGGAGTCTCATGGGGGGGGGCCCAGTGGAGCGAAAGAGAAGAGGGCAGCCCCCGGCCTGGAGCTTCTTCCAAGCTCTCCCGTCCACTGTGGGGTCCTGGCAAACAGACGCCAAGGGATGCAGGAATTTCGTGGAGCCAGTGGAGGTGGGGGGGAAGCAGGCCAGCTCAGGTGCAGAATGGGCCAAGACAAAAAGGAGAAAGTGCCTCTGAGCATGTGGGTGCAGCCTTCCAGGCTTCAGCCCCTCTCCCTGGAGAAGTGAGCTCCTTGCAGGCATAGCCTACTCATTGGGGCTACATGCCAAGCCTGCTGGGCGCAGACAAGATGCCAGGGGAGTAGCCGCCCATACCTGGGCCCTGCCTCCTCTGCGGCTCCTGTGGGCAAGGCAGCAGCCCCTGGGCCATTCCCTGCCCAGGCCCCATAGCCTCAGGGGTCACTCTGCACACATCCTGCCTGCATCTATTCAGATAGTGGCCAATGCCTGATTCTACCTGGGCCATTTTCATTGTCTACTGCCCAGGCAAAGAGCAGGAGGACGCCAGGACTGTGGCTTTGGCTGGCTTTGGCCCAATTTGGGCACATTCCTGCTGAAGGAAAGAGGGCACCTGGATCCTATTTTCACCTGGGACTCCACCACTGACTGTGGCAGTCACGGCTGCTTGCTTCTCCTTGACAGCTGTAACGCCTCCCTGGCTTCCTCCCGAGTCTTGGCCAGCTGCGGTGGACTCCTGCCAGCTCCCCCTGCCTTGCAGCATGGCTGGCTCTGACAGGTGCAGTGACCGTGGCTGAGAGAAGGGGAAGTGGCAGCTGGCACATCACAAGGGTGTGGTGGTTTTAAGCCTTCCATGTACCCTCTGTGAGGCCCAAACTATCCAGATGTCTTCCACTGAGGCCTCTGTGGCACCTCTGGAAAAGGGCACGCTGGCAGGACAAGCACACAGCCGGGTGGTGTTTGTGGCGTTGGCCACAAAGGAGCAAGAGACATGCAGAAGGTGGAAAGACCGTCTCTCTCAGCTCGGCCTAAAACAGAATATAGGCAAGCTTTCGAGTTTCACACAACTATGTATCATCACCACCTGAGCAAATACACTTTGTATTTTGCAAAGATACCTTCCTGACCACCACAAGACGTTTCTCCTCCCCTGATATGAGGATTGTTAAAATGCGTGAGGGACCTACACTACTTTACATGCTGTGGTATGTGGGACATAGTTGGACTGTTGAGAGAGACTGAACAACTGCAAAAGATGCTGCCCTCCTGCCTACAGAGTACTTAACACTTTTGAGATCATCTTGGACTTTGGGAACCACATTTCCGCTTCCTGTCAGTCGCAGTTGCCCCCTTTCCATTTCAGTGCCCCCATTAGCCTCAAGCACCTTAACATCAGTACACTTCCACAGTACCCCCCAACAACCTGGCACAGCAGGCCAGCGGGTTATCAGCACCAAGCATGCACTCTGGCTGAGAAGGTGTGAATTTGTCTGTGGGCCAGGAGAGATTTGAATGGGAGACTTCCTAGATAAGAGCTCATGCTTTTAACCAGTACACCGTTTTTTTCCCATCACGGAAGTTCATACCGTACCACAAATTTTGATAGTCTTATAGGTGCTATTGGACTCTTGCTCTTTCCCCCCATCAGGCAGAATATGAGAGAAGGCTGAATAGAGGGAGAAGCTCCTGCCTTAGAGGACCTGAGAAACCCCCACCCCACCCCCCCCATCAGTTACCCAGGTCAGTCACAGGCAATTGCCGGGGCTATAAACTGCCTCTTGCTCTCCCCCCTCCATAAGAACACACATGCTGAGCCTCCATCCTGCCGGGCTGTGTCCTGCAAACCTCCAACAATATTTCCCCAGTTTCAGGTCACACACACACACCATCTACGGTGATAAGCAAACCGTATGTTTCAGTTCAGGAAATGGCCCTTGTAGGTCTTCATACTTCCGATTGCAGAGAATCATGAGAAGAGATAGCAACAGAGAACAATAATCGTGACAACCTAACAAAATAAACACTTATAACAATTGCAAAAATATTCTTGTTGTTATTGCATAGTTCAATTTGCCATTCAATGTATATCAATACACACAGTCTTCATATACAGACCTATACCATAAAGTGCTTGTGCAAAGCTATGGTGATGCTACCTATAAACAGTTGATACTTTTAAAGTCCATTAGTATTCCTTAGGATCACTCAAAAAGTTCATAGGATCCAACTTCAAGTATAGGTCCAAGTACATGCAGGTTGGAATTTATACCATCTAATGGGCATACCGGTTCATTTGGGGGGGGGGGTCCCGTTTCAGGGTCTTTTCCAAAGATGGTTATCTCACCGACGTTATTTTCAATATTCAGAAACTCCCATTCAAACTACACTTAAACACACGTCAGTTGCTGCTCCTAAGGAAGGCTACACCACCTCAGGCTACTGAAATACTGAAAATAACATCGGTGAGATAACCATCTTTGAAAAAGACCCTGAAACGGGACCCCGCAAATGAACCGGTCTGCCCATTAGATGGTATAAATTCCAACCTGCACGTACTTTGACCTACACTTGAAGTTGGATCCTATGAACTTTTTGAGTGATCCTAAGGAATACTAATGGACTTTAAAAGTATCAGCTGTTTATAGGTAGCATCACCATAGCTTTGCACTAGCACTTTATGGCATAGGTCTGTATATGAAGACGGTGTGTACTGATATACATTGAATGGCAAATTGAACTATGCAATAACAACAAGAATATTTTTGCAATTGTTATAAGTGTTTATTTTGTTAGGTTGTCACGATTATCGTTCTCTGTTGCAGTCTTCATACATCAGCATGACTCTCCCAGCAGCAGCGCTAGTACGGCCGTCTCCGGTACCCCCCCCCCCGATACCCGCCCCCCCTTTCCCCGGGCACTGTCAGCCTTTTGAACCACGGACAGATCATGCCTCCGAGCAGTGAAAGTGGAGAGGATTTGATTGCTCATCGGAGGGGAGGGGAGGGGACGAGCACGTGAAAAGCCACTAATCTTCTAATCCCAGGGATTACGGCTTCATTGCAAGGGGATCGGTCACTCCCTTGGCAAAGTGGGCCACTACGGGCCCCTCTTCCGACACCAGTCCCAGCGGAAAGGTCTTGGGAAAGGTGCAGAAACACAGGCACGCACTCAGGCTCTCTGCCCAGCTCGCTCACTAAATGTATTTATTTATTTGCAGCCCTCACCAGGGGTGCCTGCTTTGACCAGAACTTGGGCATGTGGACAGGAAAAAGTGGGGACGTCGGCCTCAAGGCCATGGAAGTCCAAGCCGGTCCCTTATGGACCACTGGACATTGCAAGGAGATCGGTTGGAAGGGTCAGTTTGTGTTTGTTACACCAGAACAGAAGAGGAGCCCTGCTGGGTCAGACCAGTGAAGGTCCATCTAACCCAGCCACCTGTTTCACACAGTATCCGACCGTTGCCCTGGAGGGGGCCAAAGAAACAAGGCTCACCCTGCTGCTGTCTCCTGGCACTGGACCCCAAGGTGGGCTGCCTCTGGGCATGAAGGAGCCTTCAGTCACCGTGGCCAGTAGCCACTGATGGACCCGTCCTCTGTGACTCTGTCTAGCCCCTCTTTCAAGCCATCTATGCCTGCAGCCATCACTACCTCACCTGGCAGCAAGTAACAAAATTTCATTACTCATAAAGAAATATTTCCTTTTCTCTGTTCTAAGCCTATTGCCTATCAGCTTCATTGGGTGTCACTGATTTCTGCTAAAGCTCCCTCTGTCTACTTTCTCCACTCCAAGCTTTATTTCTCTACCAGGTCCCCTTTTTCACCTTCTTTCTAGACTGAAAAGTCCCGGACTCTACACTATCCTCTTTGAAATGTGGCAGACTGAGCTGTACACTACAGAGCTGCAGAAGTGTGTGGCTCCCCAAAATCTATGCACGATCCTTGCCCCTCATGGCTGATAGTACCAGGCCAGGCTGGGTTGGCAAAGTGGTCCAGGCGGTCGCAAATGCCGCTCTGCAGGAGGCTGTAGTGGCAGCCATTTGAAAGAGGCAGTTGTGAGATCCTCCTAAAGAGGTGACCTAAACAACGGGAGTCTGACGGCTAACATCCCTTTCTTGGGCAGGATGTTCAATCAGGTGGTGGCCATGCAGATCCAAGCAGTCTGGGAGGAGATGGGTTAGCTAGACTCATAACCATCTGGATTATTTATTTATTTATTTATGGTCCACCTTTCTCACCAAGACTCAAGGTGGATTTCACAGTATAAGTCCATGTGATCAACAACTGAGAGATTCAATAAATGGTACAATAGGCCATGGACTGCAGAAATTAGGGGAAAAAGCATTACATTCAAATACAGGAATACGGAGATGAAATGCTGCAGAAACAAAAGTAAGTAATTTGACATGACCTATTAAACAACATGGAAGCTACCCAGTAGGAGCATATCTACATCAACAGACAGCACTCAGTTATATAGTCTACAGCCCCTGACCCTTTACCATGGCATCTCCTCTGAACTCTTTCCTCACAGCATAGTCCTATCGCCTGAGTTCAAAAGCCCTCCTGAATAATTCAGTGTTGCGTAGTTTGTGGAAAGCCAGGAGAGTGGGAGCCTTCCTGACCTCCCCAGGCAGGCTGCTCCATAAGGTGGGGGCCACCACAGAGAAGGGCCTGTGTGGGCAGGCCATTTGAGGGGGGGGATCTGCAGGAGACCCTGTTCAGAGGAGCGAAGTTGCATTGATGGAGCACTGGGAGAGGAGTGGTTCTGCCCAGAGGAGGGGCTAAGGTCAAAAAGGGCTTTTGTGTCTGATGGGTTCAGTCCAGGGTTTGGGATGGAAGTGGCCTTCGTCACCCGAACTAATGCCTTTTGCTGGTAAAGTGACAGCATCCCTGTTGATTCTTCCAGGTGTCTTGGGGCTGTTGATGCCATTGACCAGGGCACCCTTCTGGAGATGTTGGCTGGGCTTGGGCGCCATGCTTCAGTGGCTCTGCTTTTACTAGACAAGAAGGCCCTGAAGGTGCTGTTGCTCAGCCCCATGGCGTTTATGCCCCGGGGGTCTGTAGGGTTCCATCTTGTGCCTCATGCTCTTTAAAATCTACCTGAAACCACTGGGGAATTTCTCCAGGGATTTGGGGTGAAGCATCACCAATATGTGTTTCTCCTTGACAGTTGATTCGGGGTGGGGGTGGGGGGATGGAAGTCCTGAATGGGTCCCTGGAAAAGGCAATGGGATGGATGAGGGACTGTGGATTGAAGCTCAGTCCGGGCAAGACTGAGGAGCTGCTGGCCAGTGGAGGAGCTGCTCAGAGGCAGCTTCTCCTGGAGGGGGTGGCCCTTCCCCTGAAGGCGCAGGATTGTTGCCAGGGGGTGCTCCTGGATCCTGGCCTATGGCTGCAGGCTCAGGTGCTGTCTGTGGCAGGTACCACCTTGTATCAGCTTTGGCCAGTCCTCGGAAAGCATAATCTGGCCAAAGTGATCCATGCTCTAATCACATCCAGGCTAGATTACTGTAACAGGCTGTGTTTGGGTCTGCCCTTGAAAACTGCCCAGAAGCCTCAGGCGGTGGGAGGTGAAGCGGCCGGGCTCCTGTCGGGGGCGGGAAGCGGGATGTGAGGATCGCCCAGTCTGCCGGGCGGGAAAGAGCTGCGCTGCCTGCCCTGCACTTTCTGGGCTCAGTTCGAAGGGCAGCTTCTCACCTTTCAAGCCCTGCCTGAAGGGAGCCTGAAGGGCCGCCCAGCCCGCCAGTTGGGGCCTGCCACACGAGCCTTGCTCTCCGTGTCCCGAGGAGGTGAGGCGGGTGGCAACCAGAGAGGGGGCTTTCCAGAGGTGGCCCCTTCCTCCTGAGAGGCTCCGGGCACCTCCCCTGCAGTCTTGCACAAACGTATCTTTTTACTCAGGCTTCTAGTTAAGAGGTTGCTCTTTTAAAAATGTTTTACAGTCTGCTTCTAGCCCGAGGTCTGTCTTGTATGAATCATTTCAACCTGTTAAATATTTTAAGCTGTTTTTATGTTCTTGCTGCATTTTTTAACAGCTGGGTTTTTACTTGTATGTTAATGACTTTTATGCTGTTTTGTGATTTTGTCAGGTTATACTTTTTAAGCCGCCTTCAGCAGGTTCTCTGGAGAGGCGGCACAGAAATCTTCCAAGTAAATCAGCCTGCAGTCGCCCCTCTGAACAGAGAAGCGGTCCGTTTGGCCGGCCGGTCATGTCTATCCTCCTCCTTGGCTTCTAGGCCGCCCTCACTTTTCTCCAGGGAAACCTACACCTCTGGAGCTGGCTGGGCTCCCAAGCGCCCAGCCAGCTTTGCCCCAAGTGCCACCACAACCCATACCCAAGAGAAAATCCACAGTGGGATCGGACCGGCTGAACAGGCTCTGAAAATGGCCCAGAAAAGCAGATGTGCCCGCAGCCCAGCCAGGCAGAGTCAACACAGTGCCCGAGATGGACAACCGGGTTGATATAATGCGAGATACGCCATCGCCAACCACTTGGAGCACACCAGAGGCATCCAAACTGTTGCTACAATAACCAAAGATTGGCACCACGCCATGGCCAACTGGTTCCGAGGGCAGGTAGCCCCCCCTCATGGATCTGGCACCCTTTCCTGTCTCCCCCCTCTCCCATGGTGTCTAATCTCTCCCCAGTCTGGGAGCTGAGAGTCGGGGAAGGGGGCAGTAGAGGCTGAGTTACCGGCAGCCCATTCTGCTTCTCAGAATAAGAACAGAAGAGCAGCACTGCCAGGCCAGACCAAAAGCCCAACTTGTCTACAGTTCTCTCTGATTTGCTGTCACAGACAGTCCCACCCTTCTCTTCGGCCCCCTGCTCCTTAAAAAGAGGACCTCATTCCTAGCTATCCTGGCTGATCCCCCACCCTCTGAGGGCCCACGGCTTGCTCCTTGCCAATACAGACCCATCAAAGAATGGCTGGACATGGGACAACTCCCCGCCAGAGCTGTGCCCACTGGGAGACAAGCCGCGCCATGCCCCCTGCGGAGCTGCGTTCTTGTCAGTCCTGCCAGCCCAACCTTCTGCCTCACAGTGAGGACAGGCTGCTTTGCCGGGCTGTCGGCACAAGGAAGAGCCTCGTGTCATTCCAAGAGTAGCCAGTCGGAGGGAGGAGATCGCATCACCTATTCTGCACCCCGCACTGCACGTGCTCACAAAGCCAGCAGCGAAGGGACTGGCAAGTGTGACGGTGATAGTGCAAGACAACGCAGAACCCACAAGCGATGGATGGGAGGGAAAAAGTAGTGTGGACGTGTCCTCAAGCCAAACGCTGTCTCTGAGGAAGCCTGCTCTCCTGCCTGAGCCCCAGAGAGGGCAGCCCCAAGCAGAGCCTCCGGCAGGGATTCAGAAAAGCAGACAGGCTCCCCAGCAGAGGTGAGGGGGGAGCCCCGAGCTGTGGGGTGCAGCTTCAAGGAAAGGGGTGGCTGTGGACTTCAGGGGTCTGGAAGCTATTTCCTCTGGGACAAGTTTGAACCAGATGGCTAAGAAAGAAGAACCTCAGAAGAGCCTCTCTGGACCAGAACACCTTCGGTCCACCTTCCTCTTCCAAAGACTGGCCATTTAGAGGCCTCTGAGAAGCCCACCAGCCGGGCACAGCAGGGAAAATGTCCCCATCTCAGGCTCTTGAGGTTCCACTTAGCCAGTATGATTAAGAACCAGCGGGAGCCCCCTCGCCCCACCCTGAATCGCTTTAATCCCCAAAACATTGACGAGCCAAGCCCGCACGTGATGCTTGCAAGTCTGTGTTTAAATCCCCATCTCAGTCATTGAGGTGCAAAACACACCCGTGTGTGTGCGTGCACGTGCATGCACGTGACGTGGATCAGGGTTGTCGCACTGGAGAAACGGGGCTTAATTCTCCCCCGCTATTCCCCTAATCATCCCCCCGCAACTCAAAACCCCAGGTGGGATCAGAGGCACAATGCTGGTCCCTTCCTGAAACTTACAGCACCCCAAAGGAGGGGTGTTTTTGATGGGGAATGGGGGCTCAGGGAGAGAGTTATGCCCCTGCCCCCCAGTGTTGTGGCCTCAGCCCACAGCCTTCCCACCCAGCTGCCTTTTGGGGTTCATTAACATGCCTGGGAGTTGACCACAGATCGACGGAATCACGTGTGGCTTGGCCAAGTGGCAAGACCGCATCTTGCGGCAGCAGCAGTGAAGCAGGCCTGGTCTAAGAGATGCTCCCCCCCCGGGGTCTCCTTGCCGTGTAGCAGAAGATGCTGAAGCCACGTGTGGTTGACGAATGGTGCTCTGTGGCATTGTGAGGGAGGGAAACGTCCCCCGTCTCCGTGAAGAAGTGCCGCTGAGCAGAATGTACGTGGAGCAACTCTGCTTGGTTGGGCCCCCAAACACACAGGAGCCCCTGAGCCCCCCCCCCCGCCACTGTCTCCATGAGCTATGAAGGCAATGGATGTTCCCGGTGCTGAGGCAGGCAGGCAGGGAGAGGAGGGGGTGCTTGGGGGCTGCTCGGCACAGCCCCCCTCATCCCAGCCACAAGACGCCCCTTCCATCCAGACTCCGTGGGGCCGATTCACAAGAGAGCCACGTGCTTCCTGGGCGGGAAGTCACTTTGGACTCCGCTGCACCCAAGGCACAGGCAAGAGGCCACACAGGCTGGGGCGGGGGGCAAGCTAAGAGGACGTTTGGACTCTCACGGGATGATCCTGGAAGCCGCTTCGCCCTGATCAGCCATCCAGGCACGGACCGGGCAGCCTTCCTCTCTTGGCTTGCAGGAGCAGCCTGTCGAGGGCCCCCAAACCCTGTGGCCTGCCATCTGGTCTGGGTGTGAGCCCAGCTGCTCCACTGGGCAGCAGGCCTGGGCTCTACTAGCAAAGCCCCGCTGCAGCCCGAGCCCTGCTGATCGACACTTGGCCTGCTTGGCCAGTGCAGGTTTGACCGCAGAGCCACGCGCAATGCCCGCCTTGGCCCAGCACCCTGCCACCAAAAGATGCGCTCATTATGGCTAGATTGAATGTGGGTCTTTATTCCCTGCCTTTCAATCCCCAGAATGCCCCAGGAGCGACGTGCGGCATCTCTCTGCACCCTCCTTTACACCTCAGGAGACAAGTTGCAAGAGGGTGTGACGGAGGGTCCCTGGGGGCGCCAGAGGGCATGCTGAGCAGTGTCCTGTGATGCCCATGACCCCCCAAAGCCCCCGTCTCCACGCAGAGCGCCCTCGCTGGGCACCAGCAGCAGGAGTGGCTCCGAAGAAGTCCCTTCTGCTCCCGCTGGGGCCAGCCTTGGGTGCTCCTTCGCTGCCCGCTGCCATCGCCACGCTTGCCAGCCTGGGGAGGCATTCATGGCCGTGACCCCTCCCACTCCAGCGGCGCCAGTGGCCCACCTGGCCTAGCTCTCTGTCAGGCCTCCGGGCAGTCCGCCTCCACAAAAGAGATCCCAGCCCACACAGCCTCCCCTGCCTTCCCCAGAGAGCCCAGCAGGAAGAGGCAGGCTGCCTTCCAGGGCTGGCTGCAGAGCTGCCCCCTCGGCAGTCGAGGCCCTTGGCTTGCCTGCAGGAGCCCCACACGGAAAACCTCCCCCGAGGTTGATTGCTGCCCCTCAGGGGAGTGACTTGCCTGACCCCACAGGCAACCTTCCGTCCCTGGCTCCGAAGGCTTAGGCAGGCAACAGTGGGTCCTGGCGCCTGTGGATAGACTCCCGCCAGCCCCTGCCACAAAGGAGTGGGAGGGAAGGGCTGAGAAGTTAAAGAGCGCAGGGTGGGACACGTGGGCCCATTCCCCTTTTATTTCCCCCTTTCTCTTCCTGATGCCACTGTGGGCTTGTTGGGCTGGCCCCAAATCCCTCGGCAGCCTCTGTGGCTGAAGGTGAAGGCAAACTGGGAGTCTTGCTCCCGTGGCTTTGCCTGAGTGCGCCACACTTTTGCACAAGGGCAGGAGGTGGGCAAAGACCAAAGTGTGGCTTCCTCCATCCCTCAGCTCAAAGTTGTGGGGTGGGAAGACCCACTGCAGCCCACTCAGGGCTACTCCCTGGGAAGAGCATGACCCCAGGGCCACAGCAACCACAGAGGCATCCTACCTTTCCAGAGCCGCAAGAAATGCAGTTTGCATCTGCCTGAGCGGACACTCAGCCTTCCACGGTGGCCACTCTCAGCCAAAGGGCAAGAGGCAGAGAGGAGGGCACTGCCTTGCCATACAAGGCGAGCCGAGATTCCGGTTGCATCCTCTCCCCACCTGCACGAGGAGCCCCAGAGACATGGTGGCGAGAATCCACTGCCAACCTGCCCTTGACGGCCCAGGCTGCTTCAGCTCAACAGATGAGCATCTCCTGGGAGGCCAAGGGACCCCAAACCCCTTTCCTGGCTAATGCAGCCCCCCACCATTGCCCAATAAGAGAAAGCACAGCATCGTCTTTGGAGAGGGGGCCGTGGCTCAAAGGCGGAGCCTCTGCTTGGCATGCCGAACGTCCCAGGTTTAGTCCCAGGCAGCATCTCCGGTTAGAGCGTCTGGCGGGAGGTGATGCGAAAGACCTCTCCCCACCTGAGACCAGTCGGAGAAGCCCAGCCGGACCCTGATGTCTTGACGGCTGGATTCAGGACAGGGCGCCTTCAGGCACTCAGCGGTCTCTAGTGGGAGGCAATTGAGCAAGGCTCGGCTGGAGAGGTCCTGGGAGAGGCGGGCCTTCCCTGGGTCCCTCCCTACTTGTCACTGCTGAGCCAGGAGAGGGGCAAGAGGCCACCCTCAGTGCATGCTGGCTGTGCAGGCAATGCCTCCCGGGCTGGCAACCAAAGCGGCTGTGCAGGCTTGTCCAGCTGAGGCTGGAAGGGGTCTCTTGCCCAACAGCGCCACAGGTTGCACACAAGGGTGGCGGCAGCTGCCCGTGCCCCTTGGTCCCTCTCGCTCAGCCCTGTCTCCTCCGATCGGCTGCAGCATGAGAGGTTTAAAGACCCCCTTTTAAGGGGTGATGCCAGAGACTCACCCTGGGGCCTTCTGCCCCTGAGCCACTGCCCCTCCACTAGCAGATCAAAACCACCTCCTATCGCTGTACTTGGCAGACGGCCGGGATTGCTGCCTTCTTTGGAGCCAAGTCTCAGCTCCAGAACTTTTGCAGCAGAGCAACAAAACTGAGGCGGCTGTGCTTTGGGGTAAAATAGGGCAGGCTACCGCGGGCACCTTACTTGGGTGTACATTTGGCGTCACAGAAGAGGCCCCACAGCCAAGACCCCCACCTCAAAGGTCAGGGGTCAGCACCACCCACTCCACACCAGCAAATACCACAAAGAGGTAGACCATGACAAAGGACTCAGGCACAAGAGCCATGCCACCACATGACAGAGGCAGCAGCAACGCTACCACCCAAAGGTCCCTGCCCAGTCCAATCCGCCAAAAGTTCCTGTGGAGAAACACCATTCTGTGGGTGGAGTTAAATTTCTATGGGCTGCAGAGGGGAGGGGCCAGTTCTGGAGTGGAATGTGATTGGCGGGAGAGCGAGTCAGTTGGTGGCTGGAGGAGAAGGAGGGAGAGAAGGCTCGGAGGGGAGAGGTATCATAGAATCATAGAGTTGGAAGGGGCCACCCAGACCATCCAATCCAACCCCCTGCCCAGTGCAGGATCAGCCTAAAGCATCTCTGACAAGTATTCACCCAGCCTCTTCTTGAAAACTGCCAGTGAGGGGGAGCTCACCACCTCCCTAGGCAGCTGATGCAGCTGAGGTAGATCTAGTGTGACCCCAGGGATCGAAGGATCAGGCCCGCCCTACACAACATCTCATTAGGGCACGAGGGAGAGAGAGGAGGGGTCTCTGTGTAGGTTTTATTAGTCCTTCCGTTCACTGTTTATTTACCTGTGTATAGTTAGCAGTTCAATAAATGAGTTTTGGACTTGATGACAGAGGAAAGCTCCGCTTAGGCCCACTAGCAGAGGAGTGGGGTTAGGAGGCTGTCCTGCCTAACCAGGACCCCCTACAGGGACAGTGGTGGCAGCGACTACCTGGAGACAGGAAAGGGAGACAGCCCCTTCAGGTGCCTGGCCAGAGGCAAGAAGGGAGGGGTAGGCAGAGCGGGGTCTACCAAGGGGAGGAAAGGCCCCGATTTGCCACAGTTCCCTTACCGTGCCTGGGTATTTATCCGCACGAAGTCCAGGCGCTCCCAAAGCAAACAGCAAGGGCAGGACTGAGTGTAATGCTGCTGCCCCCCATCCCCCCCCAAAGCACATCTTCCAGATCTTATTCTGTGCTAAACTTCTGAGCCGGCAGCATGCTTATTTACCCAAAGAGTGATTAAAACGTGGGATTCACACCGCTAGAAGACGTAGCGATGGCCCAAGCACAGGCGGCTTTCAAGGGGGGGTTAGGCTGATTCATGGGGGCGGGGGGGGGAGGTCTATCAGTGGCTACCAGCCACGGTGGCCTAAGTGAGCTTCCAGACTCCAGGGCAGTGAAGCTCTGCACCCCAGAGCAGGCAGGCAGCTTCAGGGGGAAGCAACTGGCCGGCCTCAGAATGCTGGACTCGATGGAGCGCCGGTCCGATCCGGGAGGGTTTTCTATATGATCCTGCACTGAGCACCAGTTCGATTTCTCTGTGATTTCTGCCAAGCTTGTTCCCAGGCACACAGGGCCGGTGTGACCAGCAGGAAGTAGAGAAGGATCCAGCCCAGCCTTTGCTGGAGAGGGACTCGGCACCCCCCAGCACAGCGGCTCCAGCCCGAGCGCCCTGGTGCCTGGGAAGGGGCCCCTTAGATGGCTCGCGGGGCGCCCCGTCCTGTTGAGTGCATTGACCTGTCCTGGGTAATCCGCCTTGAGCCTCAGTCAGAACAGCGGACTATAAACGACATAAATAAATTAACAGATCGACGAGGCAGCTGCGCAGGAGATCTTCCCAGCGGATTGGCCCAGATTGGTCTGTCTCCTACTTTAACAGCACAGGGCACTCGCTGCCCGTGTCAGAGGCCTCGTGTCCGGAGGCCAGGGGGGGGGCTTCCACAGCCCACCGTGGCCAAAGCTCCCGCGAGCTGTCCTGGCTGTACCTGCCCCTACAAGAGGAGGCGCGTCGCAGAGAACGGCGCAGGGCCCTCAGGTTGCGCCAGTGGGCAGCCACAGGCCGCTCCTTCGTGCCCCATTTCTGCTCAGCCAGAGCTTAAGCCTCCCTCCCGTTCGGCCTCCTCCTTTGGGAAGCGCCTGCCCCGGACGCCTGGGCGGGGGGAAGCACCTTCTGCCCATGCCCAGAGGCTCTCGGCGCTGCATTTCCTTCAGGGACTGAGCTCTGCCTTCGGTGGGAATGAAGCCACCGCCCCGTCAGGGGATGAGCCTCCCGGCTGGGCCTGCCCGCCCCCAGCAGCGAAGCGGAGCCCCAGCGGGCGCTTCCACACACCCCCCCCCCCCACTTAAGGCTCGGGGCTCCATCCAGCAAGGCAGGAGCGGAGACAGGCCGCCGGTTGCCACGGAAACTAGAGGGGCTGCTTAAGCAGCCGGTTGCCGTGGAGATTGCCACGGCGCTGCGGCTGTAGCGTGACATTCAGCGGGCGCGCGCGCGGGTGCCCCTTGCCCTCGTGCCCGGCGCGGCTCCCTGCCCAGCGCAGCTCGGGGGCTCTTGCGCGGCCTCGGCGGCGGTCTGGGCGCGCGATGCACGCGGAGGAGGCGCGCGCGCGCCCGTCGCCTGGCCAGCAGCCTCGGGCGTGGGCGCGCGCGCGTGGGCGAGACCCCCCCTCCCCCTGCGCGCTGAGCCCGGCCGGCGTTGCCATGGCAGCTGCTGCGCGCCGAGCGTGGATCTCCGGCGGCGTTTATTTTAAGCTCCGCGTTGGCTCCTCGCGGGACCTCCCGGGCGCGGCGTGGCTGGCGAGGGGCGCACCGGAGCGGCCGCCCGCCGGGGCGCCAACTGACTGGGCGGCAGCCTCCGGGCAAGCCTCGCTCTGGCCCGGCTGCTCCCGGGGACCCGTCGCGGTGCTGCGGCCTCCCCCAACCCAAGGCCGCGAGCAGGCGGCGCGCCATGCCCGAGGAGCCCCCGCGGGCTGCGGGTCGAGCCCGAGGCAGGCCCTGGAGGGGGAGACGCCACGTGGGGGCTGCCCGGGGCTCCTCCGAGAGTCGCGCATCCTCCGCAAGGACTCCTGCTCAGTCCAGTCATTCCGTTCCCACCGGAACTCAGGTGGGGTTCCGCTGGCGCAAGAGGGCAGGGGAAAGGGACCGGCGTCCGGGGAAGGCGTAAGGTGTGGAGTCACCATTTACTGGGTGTGAATTGGGGCTGGTACCTGTTTGCCCTTTGAAACAAGGACCCCCCCCCCCCGACCCCCAAACTGCAGCTCTCGGCATCTCGGCTTTGGTTCTCTCCGGCGGGCGCCTTTGCACCCACTGCTGGCCTCCCAGGCCCCGCCCAGCCTGGCCGCTCCCCAAGACTGCCTCCCGGCACCTCTGGGCTGCCACTCGCCTCCGCTCCAGGCCCTGGGGAAATGCAGCAGGCGCTTCCTTGAACCCAGAGCATTGGGGCAGCCTGAGAAACAGGAGGGCTGCCTGGCCAAGTGGCAAGCTCCTTTGCCTGCCTCTGAGGGAGGCGGGAACAAATGCCGGAAGAGGCGCCCCCAGGTGCGTGAAGCACAGCTGCCCACGTCGGCGCTGATCAATTGCCCGCTTTAAAACCCACGATTTGCATCTGACCAAACTCGCCATGTGTGTCTCTGGGCACAGAGCGGGGGCCGCTGGGGAAGGTGAGGGGGAGGCAGCCGGGAAGCCTGCACTGTGCAGGGGGGTGGACTAGATGACCCTTGCGCTACCTCCCAGCTCTATTTTTCTTGGCAACATTCAAGGCCGTATAAGATGATCAGATGGTAAAGATCCACATTTCTTTTTTCACGTGCAAAGCCAAGAACAAAATAGCCCCCCCTTGCCTTCAGCAAAAAGCACACCTGAGCCTCCACCCACCCAAGATGAAACCCATTCAAGTTTGCTGCCCTGCCAGCAGCCGTCAGGTGCCTGGTGGGCTTCTATTTTCCCCACCACAAATCCCTAGACAGCCGGGAAAGGGGGTGGGGCTTTGAGGGAGCTCCCTGGGGTGCTGGAAGCCTGGAGCAGTCCTCCAGGGCTGGCCAGACAGACGCTTCCCAGGGGAGAGGGAAAGGCCCGAGGACGGAGCAGATCAGCACCTCTGGGCGGAGCTCTGGACTGTGGCGCGTCTGGTGTTTAGAGGAGAGGCCCTGGCTCAGTGGCGGAGCCTCTGCTTTGCAAGCAGCATGTCCCAGGTTCGGTCCCTGGCCTCTCCACCTCTCCAGAGGAAGGCTATGCAAAAGAGCTCCACTTGGGGCCAGGCAGGGAGTAGCCCCAGCTGAGCTTGCTAGGCCAGGGTTCCACTCAGGGCAAGGCAGCTGCAGGTGTGATTGGGAGAGGCCAGGTACGGGGAGGGCTGGGAGGAGGGCAGCACCCAACACTCTTAGCAGGGCCTGCAAAGACAGGAGAGGAATCTCCCTAGGCACACATTCAAAAGCACTGACTGCACCCAGCGTATGCTGGCCAAAACTCCTGCTCCCGGAAATGGCTGCGCCTCTCCTGCCTCTGACACCTGAGCAGGCAGGTGGTGCCCCCTTCTGCTTTCGAATGCCAGCTCAACACACACACACCCCTCCCTTTGGCTCCACACCTCCATCCCCCTCCTCAGCTCAACGCCTGCCTATTCCTGTCGCAGAATCCTCCTTCCTCTTTCTCTCCCTTTCCACCCTTCCCGTCCCATCACACCGTCAACATTCAGGCTGTAACTGACTCGGCCCAGGGACCGGTCTGGTTAGCTCGGCTGTCCCATTGCATCAGGTGTCCGGTGGCACCTGAAAGTCTTGCTACTGGGTTATGCATCAGCCCTCACAGACCCCCTGCAGCTGCAGAAGAGAGCCCTCGCCCATAACCCAGCTGTGAGTCTTTCGAGTGTCTCTTTGTTCGTGCAGGCCTTCCTTTGAGGCTGCCATATAAATAGATGGCATCATTGCATAATGCCCAGGATGAGGGTGAACCATGCAGAATGGCCAGCCCCCCTCAAGGGCCTTTGCTATCCTGGAGAGGAGGAGGAAGAAGAGGAAGCTCTTACCCCCCACTGCCCAAGATCTTGTGAGTCCTAGCCAGATTTTGACTTGTGGGTCGTGTTTGAGTTGTTCTAAAGTTAGACAACCCTTTGTACTCAGGCACAGGCAGCCAAGTACAAAAATGGCCACAGATCATGCCAAGAGCAACAGGTGCAGCCGTGAGCAAGGTTCAAGTCAAGACCGACAAAGAGTTTCCAGGGCATGAGCTTTCGACAGTTAAGCTCCCTTTGTCAGAGAAGTGCAGGTATGTAGTTGGTGCGACTGATGTGGGGGCTCAACCTGTGAGTCTTTCCAAACAGGCACACAGAAGAAAAACACACACACGTGAGACCCTCCCCAAAGGGCATGCCCATGTTTTGCACTTGCACTTATGCCAGAATCCTCCCAGGCGGGTAGCCATGTTAGTCTGCAGCCGCACAAACCAAAGATAGCCTTGTAGTGCGGAGCAGAGCCTTCTTCATCAGATGCATGCAGTATAACCTCAGCAGACAAGACGGCATATAGCACACTGCACAGAGAACACAGTGGGACAGTAGTGTCAAAGGCCATAAGAGGGAATCGGTTCCGTCTGTGATCTTTCCAGGTACCAGAGCATCAACTGTGGTGCAAGAAGCTACCAGCCCTTTTGAAGTTTGTGCACCAGCCTTTCCGCCCCCAGGGAGAGCGAGAGGCCTGGCAGTCGTCAGCCACAAATAAAACGGCACCATTGCAAGAATTTATCCCTACTCTTTGCTTCCTGTTCTTTGCCCAGTTTTGAATCCATAAGAGTCCCCATCCCCTCACCCTCTGACTGCTTAGCTTACTTTGTTGAATTACTTTGTCAAAACTCTTCTGGAAATCCAGGTTTATAATGTCTGCGGAGAAGGGAAGGCAGCATGGTAAAGTCCGATCCTGGGCCGGATCTACAGAGGGGGCAGGGGAGTCGCTTGCCCCAGGCGCCGCCAAACAGAGGGCACTGGAGCGGCTGCTGCTTGGGATTGCACACTCCTGGCCCTCCAGTGGCAGCGCTGGTGGCACAGAGGGCTGGGAGGCTGCCTGCGCCGCGCTGGGCGCCTGCCCTGCTGATGGAGCAGCTGGCTTGTCGCCTGTTCCCAGCCCTCTGGCGGCAGCGCAGGCGGCCGCATGGTAGGGCTGGGAGAAGCCATGGCAGCTGGAATGGCGGGCATGCTCCCAGGGGGTGTCCTGCATGATGATGTCAGAGAAGTGATGTCATCATGCACTCCTGGCAGCATGCGTGCACTTTGCGTGCACATAGGGACAGGGGTGCCGCCAGACTTGAGTTTCCCCGGGTGCTGGCAACTCAAGATACGGTTCTGGCCTGATCTCCTCAGATCTCAGAAGCTAAGCCAGGTCAGTACTTAGACGGGCAACAACCAAGGAAGATGCTGCAGAGGAAGGTACTGTCAGTCCACCTCTGCTTCTCTCTTGCCTTGACAGTCCCTTGGCGGGGTCATCGCCATAAACTGATTGCAGCTTGAGGGCTCACACACACACAGTGTCTAGTGGGTCACCATCACGGACATGCCCATTCACTTTCCCAAAGAACTTCAAGAGTGAGCCGAGAGAGGCAAATGCAGAGCCCCAAAGCCCCTCCCAAGTCAAGACGGGAAGCAACGCCCCTCCCGATCCTGTGAAAGGAAAGACAGCAGATGTATGCTCCAGCCTGAAGCTGCAGTCAGCAAGGGATGAAGCAAATATTTACAAAAACTTGCCGAAGCGGTCAACGTCACCACATTTTTGAATGAGAAATGCTGAACAAATTTCACTTTGAGTCTCCAGTGGGAAAAATTAGTTCAAACCAGGGCTCATAGAAAAAGAACTGCAGGAACTCATTAGCATAGCTCATTAGCATATGCCACACCCCTTGATTGGGCCAAAAAGGCCAGAATTCGGCTGCTGCCAGAGGAGGGAGTGTTCCCCCACTTGGCAGTGACCTGACCAGGGCTATTTTGCCCCCAATCCAGGCCAAAAGGCCCAAAATGGGTCAAAATGGCCACTTTGGGCACGTTTTTGCCTGGAACAGGCCCAAAATGGCCCGGATTGGGTTGGTGCCGGGCAGGGCAGGGGTCCCCCACCAGGCACCAACGCTTTGGACTTGTTAGCTTTTCTTTGGCAGGCTTCAAAAGTGAACTCTCAGAAGCCATTAGTTGCCAAATCTGCACGCCATGGTATTTATCAAAAGCCATGAGACAACAACCGCGTCCTGTCAACGCCCATCAGAAGGTCTAACGTTAAATGCCGCTATGCACCAACAACTTGCTAGCGGTTTTCAACCTGTTTCCAGAAAACCCTGGGTCCATGGGAGTCTGACCAGAGGGTTGCCGATAAAGAAGGCAGTGGAAAGGCAGGCTGTGGCCACGGCGTATCCTCCCCAGCAAGGCCCGGCCCCAGGGGAATGAAGAGAAGTGCTAGCAGCAGGTGAGCACGCACACACACCGGATCCTGCTCACGTATTCTTTGCACGTAAGTGCATGAACTCAGTTAAGCCATTGAGAACCAATTACTGAGGCAGGTTGTGCAGCTCCCTCATTAGGAAATTTAAAAACCAAAACAGAACCCTGCATCTGCTCAGGCCCTAAGGCAGCCCCCTCGGACTTCAGGCCACAACAAAGGATCACTGCCTTCGTGCTTCTACACATTGATTGACAACAGTTATAAACCTTTTAATAGTTTCTGCAGGAGCCCAAAGGCACAAATCCTTTCCCTTATACAAAAAGGTTGAGTCTTGGGAGTTGATAACGCTACCTCTTGTCCTTGGGAAACCCAAAAGAACAAAGGCAAGTAACCACAACAGATCCTCTTGGGCAGCGCAACCCTGAGGCCTGTTGTGCCCACGCCCGCATACCCCTGTGGTGCTGCTCGTCCGCTCCCTAAGGACTTTTACGGAGAGCTTCGCCGGTGGCCGAGCCCAGCAAGGTGCAGCGAGGTTGTAGCTGGGCGCATACAGCCCGCTCTCCCCAGCAACTCCATAAGCATCCCTGCAAACTCGCCCACCTCATGCTGCAAGTCCCCACAGCAGGGGGCTCTTGGGCCGAGCCTCTGGCTGCCTCCCCACTTACCGGGGGTTATGGGTGCCTGGGGAGCTGATTTGCCTTGGGGGAGGGGGCTTGGCCACTGCAGGGGTGCGAGCGGATTGGTTCCTGTGGTAGTCGGCATTCTGTGCTCCACGGGGCTGCTTGGGTGGGGCAGGTACGGTGGGGGGAGTCAACTTTTCCTGCACAGTGGGTGCCTGTGGGCTACCCCGTCATTTTTTGTGGCATAACTTTCCACCTGGAATGGCTTAGGGAGCTGACTAACTCATGCCTGGCCCGCCCAGTGCAGGGACTTTGGTTATGCCTACACCCAGCAACTGTGGCTGAGTGCCAGCAGGGGACTAGGCAGAGCGGCGCTGGGCCACGGTGTGTGTGTGTGTGGGGTATGCCAGTGTAAGTACAGGATATGCAGTCATAACTCCTAGATGGCTCCCTGGGCACTCTCAGACACACACACAAACACACCCGGATTGCGCCATCAGTCTATTTCTTTGGAGGGATTTAACTTGCACCTCTGTTGCAAATCCCCTCCCCAGCCCTTTCCCTCTACCCAGTACAATCTGGAATACGGCCTCGGCTGTCAAGGAGGACTTTGTTTCCTCCAGTCCAGGGCTGTTTCCACACTACTCACCTTCATCCGGAACGTTGCGGAAAAAACGCGGAAGATAGCGTCTTCTCGCGCGAGAAAATGCTATCTTCCGTGTTTTTTCCGCGACGTTCCACAGTGTTACAGAGGAAGGTGAGTAGTGTGGAAATGGCCCAGGCCAATCCACCCAAGAAGGCGGCCCTCCCCACAGCCATGCTCCTCCCTTCCTTCCCTGCCCCCCACATGTTCTCTTCCCTTTCTGCACTACCACGGCCCCTCCTGCCCCTTTCTTCTTAGCCCCCCTCTCCACTCCCTCTCATCTTTCTTTGCACCCCACAAGGTACACTTTCCCTCTTGAAATTAAATCAAAAGACCTTTCAGCTAAACATTAGGAAGAACTTCCTTAAAGTGGTCCCTCAGTGGAGCAGGCTTCCTCGGGAGGTATTGGGGTCTCCTTCTTCAGAGGTTTTTAAGCTGAGGCCGGATGGCCATCTGACAGCAATGCTGATTCTGTGAATTCATGAGCGGGAGGGCAGGAAGGGTTACATCGGTGCTTAGTTCTCATGGCCCCTTCTTACATGTCCAGGGAAATGCCAATCACCACCTTGGGGTTGGGTGGCAATTTTCCACCAGCCAGTTTGGCCAGGGATCCTGGAGGTGCTTTGCCATCTTCTGGGCACGGCTTATTGGTCACTGGAGCAGTTAGAGGGGGTAGTTGTGAATTTC
The DNA here is from genome assembly GCF_028583425.1 of Eublepharis macularius. NCBI lineage: Eukaryota > Metazoa > Chordata > Lepidosauria > Squamata > Eublepharidae > Eublepharis > Eublepharis macularius. Next base: position 174,483,504 of record NC_072794.1, on the reverse strand, counting down.
CTGCACTGTGCAGGGGGCTGGACTAGATGACCCTAGAGCTCCCTTCCAGCCCCATGATTCGATGGTTCTTTCCTTTCCCCCATGTCTGTACCTCCTCCTGAATTCAGCAGCAGCACACACGCCTTTCATTCTCCCAGCAGCGCAGCACAGCTAGTGCCATGCCTGAATTCCAGGAGGGGAAGAAACAACACAGAGGCAGCAGCACAGATGTTCTCTCCAGGGCTTTTTTCCAGCAGGAACGCGGCGGAACGGAGTTCCGGCACCTCTTTAAAATGGTCACATGGCTGGTGGCCCCTCCCCCTGATCTCCAGACAGAGGGGAGTTGAGATTGCCCTCCGCGCCGAGGGCAATCTAAACTCCCCTCTGTCTGGAGATCAGGGGGAGGGGCCACCAGCCATGTGACCAGTTTCGCCGAGGGCGATTTAAAAAACTCCCCCCTTGTTCCAGCTAACCCAAAGTGATGTCATTGCGCGGTCCTGAGTTCCACCACTGAGTTCCACCACCTCTTTTCCCAGGAAAAATGCCCTGGTTCCTGGGCCCATTTTGGATGGGCAGGCAGGCAGGCCTCAAACCAATGAATCTTAACCAGGGTGAATTGCCTCCCCCCGAGGGCTGATCTAAGAACCTTAGGAGGCATCAGAATTTGGGGGGTCATTGGGATCTCACCTGTCCCTTTCTCCCTACTGACAGTGGCTTCCCCTAGCAGCAGAGAGTTGTGTTATTCTGTTCACCCCTTCCCAGGGCTTTTTTCTGGGAAAAGAGGTGGTGGAACTCAGTGGGTTGCCCTCGGAGAAAATGGTCACATGGCTGGTGGCCACGCCCCCTGATCTCCAGACAGAGGGGAGTTGAGATTGCCCTCCATGCCGCTCAGCGGCACGGAGGGCAATCTCAACTCCCCTCTGTCTGGAGATCAGGGGGCAGGGCCACCAGCCATGTGACCATTTTCAAGAGGTTTTGGAACTCCATTCCACTGCGTTCCTGCTGAAAAAAAGCCCTGCCCCTTCCTAAGGATAAAATCCTAGATCTGAGATTTCTTCCCCAAGCCCTTTAAAAATCTGAACACAGCAAAGAGGAATCAAACTGAATAACAAGGAATTGGCTGGTGGCCACGGAGAACAAAGCTCTCAGGAGAGGTATGGCCGAGATCTGGGTGTCGCTTGCATAGATCACACACACACACACGCACCTCTGTCAATCAAGCTGCCTCGCCTGGAGTGCTGTTATTTCATGGCCTGATTTTTCACTTGCCTTGAGAGGTATTCAGTGGCGATGCTGCAACCTCGTCGGGTGGGAGGGGATTATGGCCCCAGAGGCTTCTAGTAAGAGGAACGAAGGAGTGACAAGTGGCAGATAACTGAATAGGCAGGTGTGGAGAAGATTTCATGTGGGACACCAAGAACACCTTTCTACCCCTTTCGGAACAAATCATAGAATCATAAGGTTGGGACCTCTAGGGTCATCTAGTCCAACCCCCTGTACAATGCAGGATATTCACATCTACGTCCCCCACCCCACACACACACAGTGATCCTTACTCCATGCCAAGAAGATGGTAAAACACCATCAGGATCAACTGGCCTGGGGAAAATTGCTACCTGACCCCAAGGTGGCGATCGGCCTTACCCTGGGCATGTAAGAAGGGGCCATGAGAACTAAGCATGGATGTAACCCTTCCTGCCCTCCCTCTCATGATTTCACAGAATCAGCATTGCTGTCCGACGGCCATCTGGCCTCTGCTTAAAAACCTCCAAAGAAGGAGAGCCCACCACCTCCCGAGGAAGCCTGTTCCACTGAGGGACCGCTCTAATTGTCAAGAAGTTCTTCCTGATGTTTAGCTGAAAACTCTTTTGATTTAATTTCAACCTGTTGGTTCTGGTCCAACTTTCTGGGGCAACAGAAAACAACTCTGCGCCATCCTCTATGTGGCAGCCCTTCAAGTACTTGAAGATGGTTATCATATCACCTCTCAGTTCTCTCCTCTCCACGCTAAACATACTGAGCTCCTTCAATTTTTCCTCCTAAGACTTGGCCTCCAGACCCCTCGCCATCTTCGTTGCCCTCCTCTGGACACGTTCCAGCTTGTCTACACCCTACTTAAATTGTGGTACCCCAAACTGAACACAATACTCCAGGTGAGGTTTAACCAGAATGGGAAATGAATGGGAAGGATCCATTTCCAATAGCAAGAATGGCCCCAGAATGGACAAATGACCGGTGCAGCTTCACAGCCCCCAGCTCTCACATCTACTGCAGGAAAACAAGGCCGTCTTTGAGTTCTCCTTCCCAGGCCTAAAAGAGTAGCAATTTCAGGTCCTTACAACAAATTAAATCCTAAACCAGAAGTGTGCAACAATTACAAACCACTTGTCCCAAGGGATTTTTTCAAATGAACCACACACAGATCTCTCCCTCACCCCTTCCGAAAACAAGTCCTAGAACTGGAAGGGGTGAAGCAAGGAAGGAAATGGCTCCTCCGAGTAGCACAGAATGCATTTATGTCATTGGGATGTTATCAGCACTCCAGGGGGCTGGCTTTTGATACCTGCCTTCAGACTAGCAGCATTACATAAACCACGACAGCAGCAGTGCCGTCCCTGTTATTTACAGTCCACCCTTCTCACTGAGAAAGGCCTGGGGGTGGGGGTGGCCACAGAGAGTCTTCACTGGCGGACAAACAGCAGCAGGCTTCCAGGTGGGCCGTGCGGAGAAAGGCTCGGGACGTCTTGCTTTGTCAGTTCAGAGAAAAGCCAGGCATGCCATCTTCGTGACAAACTCGCTCTGCAGCAAAAGAGCAGGCAGGAGTTCCCCTGGTGGCTGGAGCTGGTTATCCGCCCGGGGGTGCTGAAAGAGGCAGCAAGGCTGCTGTGTTCTCAGCTGGAGGGCCACGCTGGACAAGGCACGGGGAGGTCTGGGCAAGGGGAAGAGCAGCTGAGCAGAGGCCCAACTCTGGCTCAGGGCCGAGGAAGAGGAGATCTCGACCCCATGTTCCTCCTGCCCAGCTCATGCAACTTCGAGAGCAAACCCCAGAACTGTCACTACCAGTGCTAGAAGGGGAAGCTCTTAGTTCCCTTCCGGAACTTATCCATGCCTTTTCGTTTGGCAAAACTGTGCAGGGCTGGAAGGCTGGAGCCCTCCGGTGGGTGCTGCTAGTTCCTTTCTGAAAAGGCCAGGGAGACCCGTCCACACATCCCCTGGCAGCTTGCCCAGTTTGGCCCTAAGACCACCGGAGTCTGCCAGGGGAGGGGGAACACCCTGTCTAGAGGGTTCTGCTGCCGTGATGCAGGCGGCAGGGAGTGCCCCATGCCGATAGCGCAGCTTAACGGGGCCCAAGCGCAGGGGAGCAGCAGCAGCAGCAGCAGCATAGCACCCCACAGGCGGGACCACTCCTGTGCCGACACCCCAGACTGAGCTTGCAGGGAGGAGCACCTTCTCGGACAGGTGAGGCCAGTTCTTTGGAGCCTGTTTTGCTGGGCAGGGGCTGGCCCTCCAACCTCTCTGCTGTTGCCCTCCCCTTCTCTCTCTCTCTCTCTCACACACACACACCCTGCTGATCTGGACTGGGGCAGGGCTCTCGGTCACCTGCCTCCCCCAGCGCAGCTGCTTCAGCGTCACAGAACTGCCAGGCGGTCCGACTGCTGAGAGGCCAATGAGGATGGCGGCATTCAGGCTCCAAGGCCTGCGAAAGGTCCCCTCAGACCCTGGATTCGGCCTCGGATTCTCAAGGGGCACCCTGGAGCTGGTCTCAGGGCCTTTGGCCAGAAAGGGGCTGACAACGTTCGCAGCTTTGGGGAGGTCCAGGACCGCTGAGGCAGCCCTTCCAGCACTCGACAACTGGAAGCCGAACATGCAGTGGTGCCCGCCAGAGCAGCACAGCGGCCGGGGGTGGTGCTGGCAGACAAAGGGCCACTGCTGCCTTTTGGGGTGGGGTGGGGGACACTGAGCTACGGCAGGAGCACAGAACAAAAGTAGCAAAGCAGCAGGAGTAAGTCGAGCGCTAACCCTGCAAGGTAGGAAACACACATTCAAGTTCTGCAGTTAGCTAGGCAAGTCTGCAACAAGAGCACGCCACGGCGTGACTGGCAAAGTGAAGTCAGCCCCCACCAACACCCCCCCTCCCCAGGCAAGTGAGAACTGAGTGGCAGAAATGCTTTTCTGAGTGTAGAGTTGGGGGGTTGGAAAGCTCTACTGTGAACCACACAGCATGCTGAAGTCAACACACAACGCGCCAGCCCCTGCGTGACCTCAGCCACAAGCATCCCCCAAAGACACATTGAGCCTCCCACCCCCCACACCCACTCTTTCCTCAGCCAAAAAATGGGTCTTGGGTTCAACTGTCATCAAAACCAGTCAGCAAGGAAGACTTGTAGCATGAGGAGAAGGTAAAGTGAAGCAAGCTCCATTCCAAGGAAGCCCACCAAATCCCAAAGGATTTCTCCACACAAGAGCATGCGGCATACGCTGGACCTCCTGGTCCCACAGGTGAGCACGGCTGAACAGTTACTGCCAGGCCTTACGCACTGGAGAAGGGGGGTGGGGGCAACGAGACTGGCACAGGCTGTGTAGATTATTTGTCGTCTTTAAAATATACATGCTGCTTATCCAAAGAGTTGGTCACAAAGTTTTAAAAGTCATTAAAACCACCACCAGCAAATTATTAATGTTAAAGCAAGGGATAAATACAAGATTCTGCAGTCTAAAACAATGTTCATAAAACAGCCCTGAGACTAGAAACAGACGATAAAAAGAGGATCGAAAGTGAGAACTCCTTCAGTTCAAAGGCTAAAGAGAAACTTTTTGGCCTGGCACCTCAAGTAAGTGCCAGAGCAGCACCAAGGAGGACGGCAGTCCAAAGGCAGCAATCCCGCTGAAAAGCCCCGTTTCTGGGTGCCTCTGCAGAAGGAGAACAGGGCGTGGGAGGAAGCTCTTAACTGGTGGGCTGGACAGTATAGAAGGAGACAGTCCTTCAAGTGTATACTTATATACTTCCTTTATAGTCCACCTTCCTTACTGAAATAGCAAAGAGTCCAGTAGCACCTTTAAGACTAACCAACTTTATTGTAGTATAAGCTTTCGAGAACCACAGCTCTCTTCGTCAGATGCATTGTTATTGCATTGGGTTTACCATGTATTGCAATAGGTGAACAAACCAAAATAAAAGTCTGACAAAATGGAGGTGATTCTGGTCAGAAAGGCTGAGCCCTGGGAGGGCCTTGTGCCATCCATATTTAAGAGGTTGACTGGGGGTTATAGTTGGCCCCAACCTTAATTTTTCTGGAGAAGCAAGTGAATTCAATTGCAGAAAAAATGTTTTCTTCGATTCTCGCTTTGCCCAGAGAATGGCTCCCTACCTTGATCTGGCCGTGAGGACGCATGCCACACAAACCTTGACTACTGTAATGCACTCTACGTGGGTCTGACCTTGAAGACAACTTGGAAACTCCATCTCAGATTGTTGTGGCTCATTTACTATTAGGAGCTAAGGAGTATATGTATATTACACACCTATTCTGCAGTCACTCCAATGGTTATCAATTAGTTTCCAGGTTTGCTTCAAAGTACTGGTTGTCACCTACAAAGCTCTTCACGGACTAGGTGCCTCATCTCTAGGAGATCGCCTCCCCCCCCCCGCCCCCCCAGTCCACCACAACAGCACGGGTCTTTTGAGCGGGCCTTGCTGCTTGCGCCACTTCTGCACATGGGCAAATCCAACAGCTGCTGGACATGGTGGCCGTACGGTGGCCTCCTGGAAGGGCCTGCTTGAAGGGATCAGGAAAGCTCCCCCCTCCCCCCCGCCCCCCCCGACTTTCCACAAAGGATACAAAACTGAATTATTCAGGCAATGTTTTTGCACAGGTAAAAGGGCTGCAATGTAACAAGATGGTTCAGAAAGAAGGTTGGGATAAAGGGTTACGAACTGCAGGCTACAACACAGTTGTTGTAGGTAGCTTCCTGCCTGCTGTGTAATTTGTACGTTGTTTAATGTGTCACATTGATACTTATGCTTTGCTTCACCATTTCAGATTTCTTGGTTCCAGATTTCTACAAGTCAAATCATAGAATCCTAGGGTTGGAAGGGACCTCCAGGGTCATCTAGTCTACCCCCTGCACAATGCAGGAAATTCACAAATGCCTCCCCCCTCCCCACAACCCCAGTGACCCCTGCTGCATGCCCAGAAGATGGCAAAACACCCTCAACATCCCTAGCCAGACTGGCCTGGAGAAAACTGCTTCCTGACCCCAAGTGGCGATTGGCCTCACCCTGGGCATGTAAGAAGGGGCCACGAGAACGAAGCTATCTAGCCTCTGCTTAAAAACCTCCACAGAAGCCCACCACTGCCCGAGGAAGCCTGTTTCTACAGCACTGTCTACTGAACATCCCATCCTGTTGGATGTATGGACTTACTCTGTATACTCTGCCTTGAGCCCCAGCGAGGAAGGCAGCCTGTAAATAAATAAGCCAAGCAAATAAATCTGCAGGCCCACCTCTTCCATCCGGCCTTCGTCTTCCTCTTGTCCTGTGTGCCTGGGCTTCCTCTGAGTGCCCCCCTCCGGTGGCAGCTGTTTGGAGGTTGCGTCCTCCGCCCGGTGTGAGTATGCCAAAGGTGCCCACATGCCCCCTGCGTTACACTACTGGCACTGCACTGCTTTTGTTTGCTATCTGCCTTGAGTGAAAATGGTGGGAAGTACAGTGTCCCTATGTCGCCAAAAGTAATCTTCTTGGGACTGTGGGATCAGATATCAATCCCAAATGTTAGAAGAGACCTTATCAACTCTCTCCTGGTGGCAGCTAGGAGTGCAATAGCAACCAAATGGAAAGACCAATCTCCACCTACTACAGAACTTTGGTTTACAAAAATCTGGAACCATTTGATAATGGAAAAAATAACTGACAATCTACATCAGACGGAATATCAGTCTTCGGGATCAAACTTCTGGGAAAAATGGATCCCATTTTACGAATTCATAGAAGCAAGAGATCTGCAACCTCCCTCTTCACACCACTCATTGTTAATGTACTAAAGTTGAAGCACTGTGTTAATATTTGTAAATGCAATGTATTATATTGGTTTGTTGTTTGATTATTGTTACAATTCTAAAATTGAATAAAAATATTTTTTAAAAATGGTGGGAAGCGTGCTGACCCCCTCAGGCAGGCTTTTGCACCAACTGGGGGCCACAACAGGGAAGGCCCATTTCAGGTACCCCAAACCCAAGCCTGTTAAGGCTTCCCAGGCAAGAACCAGGACTCTGCATTGCGCCCAGAAAGAAAGAGACACCCTGTCCGGATCCATCAAGAGTGCGGTACAATCCCCATATATCCCTCCCCCAGCAGCAGCCTGACTGCCCCACTTTGGACCAACCGAAGTTTCCAGGCAGCTTTTGAAGGCAGCCCCAAGTAGAGCAAATGACAGTAAGCTGACCGGTCAGATCCTTCTTTTTGAGGAACGGCCACAGCGAGAAAAGGGGCCACGCGCCACGGAGGAGGCCTCAGCTTGCCACCGTAGGCCAGGATCCGGCAGCACCCCACGCAACGAGCTGGCACCTCCAGGGGCACTGCCACCCCCTCCAGGACAGGCTGCCTCCACAGTCCCCGAGCAGCTCCTCCGCTGGCCAGCAGCACACCAGCCTCACCTGGACTGAGTGTCAGTTCACCGGCCCTCGCCCACCCCATTGCTGCCTCCAGGCACATGCTCAGGACCTCCACAGCCCCCCCCCCGAATCAACTGCCAAGCTGAGTGTGGCACCTCCCCCCAATCCCCCCCCCATGAGCTCTCCCAGAAGTTTCCTGTAGATGTCAAACAGCATGAAAGCTGTTTAATAGAAGGCCAGACTCTGAGACCACAAGAAAAGGGACGTCTGCAATATAATCTCCTCCTGCTGGCTGCTCTTCTGCACCCTGCTGCCACACAGGAGTGTTTGCTGCCCACAAAGAGCCAGCCAGGAACAGCACACAGTCACGGGGAGGCCCCCAGTTTGTGTCCCCCCCACCCCCTCCCCAGCTTGCCTTTCTTTCAAGCACTGCTCCTCAGCAGCTGTGCTTGGAGCATCCCATGAGCTGAGGCTGCAGAGTCTTGGCAAGGGCAGCTCTCTTGCCTAGACACTGGGATCAGGTTCGCTAAGCCAAAACTAGAGAATCCCATCGCAAGATCTTGGGTCCTTTGTAGGTTAACCAATTAAAACAAACCTCAGCATACTTGTTTTTCCTAGGCAGCTCAGACCTAGGCCTTTTGCCTATTTGCCATCCGGCTACACGGGAGAGGCCAAGGGTGTGACATGCAGACACAGAGAACACCAGCAGGTGGGGGCACGGCGAGCACTGGGAAGGTGGCCTTTGCCTAGGAGACTCCAGGCTCACATCACGGCTCCAATGCCCAGCGAATGGAGTGGCCCTGGGCAAGCCCCTTGGCCCCCCACAAGGCTGCTCCTGGGTTAAAAGGCCACTCTCTGCTCCAGGGAGGAAGGTAAGAGGAAACCTCTCCAGTGCGGCCTCCAGCCAGGGTGGTGGGAAGTTTCCTCCCGGGCTCTGTCCCCAGGCGACCCCGGCAAGTTCAGCCCAGCCGTCCCTCAGTCCCAACCACTCCCGGTCCCAGTCCCTGACACCACACCAGACACCCCTCGACTCTGCGCTGCCATGCGCTGGCCCTTCTTCCTGGGCCCCAGTCCTGGAGACCCCAGAGGGCAGCCCTGGCACTCCCTCCCCTCCCAGCAGCAACAGCAAGCCAGGGGCCTTGCCCAGCACAGGCTGCCCCAGGAAGGCTTCCCCCCTGCAGTGGGTGAAAGCAGGCTGGGCCAGAGCGCGCCATCAGGGCAGGGCTCAGTCGGAGAAAGGCCTCCAGGGAACCCAGCGTGTCACATCCCAGGCAAGAGCAATGCCTCTGGGGACGTGCAGAGTGTCCTTTCCGACACTGCCACAGGCTTGCGCTTCAGCTGCTCCCCCTCCTGCCTTACAGAAATTCCCGGCCAGCTGCCGGCGCCCAGGACGCCCTGACACTCTGCCCAGGGCGCAGCTCCCCCTCCCCCTCCGCCCGGGGCAGCCCCCGGCCCCCAGCGCGTCCCCATCTCCCCCCGCCCCGGCCAGCAGCCCTTCCTGCCAGCCCATCGCCCTTTACCGGGGAGAGAAGGTCGAGGCTCGGGAAGTGCTGAAGCGGCTGCCAGGCTTGGGTTTCCGCGATCAATACGGCTCCGGTAACGGGAGCCGGAAGCCCAGCCGGGGACAGGCAAGCGGCCCAGCAGCCAGGCTCCGGGCCGGCGGGCGGGGGTCTGTCTGCCTCAGGGCCCAGCAGAAGGGCAGCCGGACAGAGCGGGACGGGCCGGAGCCACGCAGCCCCCAACCCTGCCCAGCCGCCGGACGGTTTGCCCGGCGAGGGGGCGTGTCTCCCCGACGGGACGGCACCCGACGGGCACCCCAGCCCCGGCGCCTCCTCCTCCGCGGGGCTCCCCCGGGCGGGCAGGTGCCTCCCCGGCGGCCCTCAGCGGACCCGTCCCGGCTCCCAGGCCCCGGCCCGCCCGGCCCGCTCCCAGCCCCCGCGGCTGCTCGGGGCGGCGGAGGGCCAAGGGAGGCAGGCGGCGCCGGGGCCGCGCACAAAGCGGCGAGAACCAAGCCCGCCCGCCCGCGCGCCCCCCACCCGCCCGGCCCCCGCTGCCTGCCCGACGCCTCGACGCCGACGGAGCGCCCCGCGCGGCCGCCCCCGACGCCCGCCCCGCGCCCCGCGCGCCCCGGGCTCCCTCCGGGCTGAGACCGGCGTCCCCGGACCGAGGCCAGCCCCTACCTTGGCTGCCGGGCTGCCCCGACGCGGGGGCGACGTCGCCTCCGCCTCCTCCGCCTCCGCCTCCTCTCGCCGCGGCGCCCGGGCGCGGCTCCTCGCCGGCCGTGACGGTGAAGCGCCGGCTCATGCCCCCCGGCGGCCGCGCCCCTCCGCTCTGCTGCGCGGCGCTGCGCTCGGCTGGCCGCCCGTCGGGTGCGCCCGCAAGCCCCGCTGGCCCGCCACAAGTGGCCGCTCGCCCGGCGCCGGTGCCTGCTCGGCTCGGCTCGCGGCGCGGCTGCTGCGGCTGCCTTCCAGCGCCGCCCGCCTGCCTGGCCGCCCGCCCGCCCGCCCGCCGCGCGGTCCTAGCGGAGCTCGGCTCTGGTGCGCGCAGAGGCCCCCGGCCCGGGCTGGAGGGGCGCGGCCAGAGGAGGCGCGGCTGGCCCCTGCGCAGAAGCCGCAGAAGCCCCGCGCGGAGGCCAAGGGAGCCGCGGCCCGCCGCCCCTGCTCGCCCCGAGGCGCGGGGGCCGGGGGGGGGGGAGGCGGACGTTTCCTTCTGGCCCCCAAAAGCGGACCTGGGGCCAGGCCGAGGTCCCGGAGGGGCAGAAGGAACGAGTCTGGGGATCGCTGCGGCTAGCGGAGGGCTGGGCTGTCGCCCGGAGGGAGGTGGCTGTGAGCCCCCGGCGCTGCTTTGGACCTCCGGGTGCAGAGGCAGTCTACCTCTGAAGGGCGAGTCGTTGGTGGTGCGTCGGGTGGGCTTGGTCTGCAGGCCTCCCGGGGAACCTGGGCTGCCAGAGGAGGGAACAAGAGGTCGGTCTGAGCGAACCCTCGCGGGTCTGATGCAGCAGCGCGCTGCTTACATTCCTGCGGGGGGGGGGGGGAGGTTAACCCGGGGAACTCGCTGCCGCAGAATGTTGTGGAAGTGGGTCCCACCATCCTGACAACAAGCTGTTGATTCTTTTTAGTTGCAGAGTAGAGAATTTGCACAGCAGATAAAGAATCACAGGCACATGGGTGTTCAGCTTCTAAAATAAATGTTTACTACATATGGGGGAAAATAATAAAGGTTACATTGGAGATAAAATAAAGAAGAGCTAACTTAGTTCCGACATCCTTACGTGCTGGAGATAACGGTCTAACTCGCTGGAGAGCAATGGCGTCGGAGTAAAGGAAAGAATGTCAATTGCCCCCCAATAAACCTGGTCAGCCAATAATCGATCCTAGCTCTGTTCATTAAGCATGCAACTCCCCTTTTACCCTGGCAGGAAGAACAACTCGACATCTAACTGGCCTTATGCTAACTAGTTGTCTCTAACTAATCACAAACAGATTAACTCTTTCATGACAGAAGAGAATGACACTTGTAAAAATCCCAACACACGCTTTATCCCTCTGAATGAAAGAGTAGCCCAGGAAGGGGCTCTAGCGCATGGACTTGCCCCACCTAATAGGTTTTTCAAAAACTGGCTTCTAAATGTTGTTGTAATAGGACCAATCAAATGGCACATTGGCTTTATGTCTCAATAAGAACAACAACAACAGATTTATATACCGCCCTTCAGGACAACTCAACGCCCACTCAGAGCAGTTTACAAAATGTGTTATTATTATCCCCACAACAACATTCACCCTGTGAGGTGGGTGGGGCTGAGAGAGCCCTGAGAGAGCTGTGAGTGACCCCAGGTCACCCAGCTGGCTTCAAGTGGAGGAGTCAGGAATCAAACCTGGCTTTCCAGATTAGAGTCCTACCGCTCTTACCCTCGACACCAAACTGACCCTCAAGCAGCACCTCAAGAGGACTAAAATCCATCTCCTTAGTTAAGAGGGTGGCTGTGGCCAGCAAGGGACTTTCAGCGCAATCCCAGCACGCTGTCCTGAGTAAGATTCTGAATAGTGGTGTTTAGGATTGCTCTCTTTGTTTGTGAGGAAGCAACACGCAGTGACATTGCCATCATTCGAACTCAATTGGGTTTATACTTCATGTGATACCTTAAATTTGTCTCCAGAGTTAATGCAACGATGATCAAGTGTTTTCTCAGTTCTCTCCTGAAAAAAGATTTAAGGCTCAGTCACTAGGCAAAGAGGCATGAGGGTGATTTGGGGTTAGGTTCTCTTTTCTGTGGAATGGAACCACCATCAGCTTTGCACTTAACATCTGAGCTCAGGGCAGAAGCAGACTGCAACAGGAGTTGGTCTTCCTTCCTTCCTTCCTTCCTTCCTTCCTTCCTTCCTTCCTTCCTTCCTTCGAATCAGGGTTGGAAGGTACCTCCAGAGTCATCTAGTCCAACCCCCTGCACAATGCAGGGAATTCACAAATACCTCCCCTCCCCACACACACACCAGTGGCCCCTGTTTCATGCCCAGAAGATGGCAAAATGCCATCAAGATCCCTAGCCAAACTGGCCTGGGGAAAATTGCTGCCTGGATTCAAAGTGCTGACTGCCATTCCCCTGAGCATGTAGGAAGGGGCCGTAAGAACTAAGCCCTGGACTTAGTTCTCTTAGTTCCTTCCTTCCTTCTCTTTCTGGCACTCCAGGTGAATTACCTAGTAAGTGAATTACCCAGTAAGTCAGTACAATCAACAGTACAATCATGCAGTAAACAGTGCAATAGGGTTTGATTCATTTGGAACCAACCGCAAATCTGAAAACAGAACCGAAGCAAAGCATAACTGTATTGTCGAAGGCTTTCACGGCCGGAGAACGATGGTTGTTGTGGGTTTTCCGGGCTGTATTGCCGTGGTCTTGGCATTGTAGTTCCTGATGTTTTGCCAGCAGCTGTGGCTGGCATCTTCAGAGGTGTAGCACCAAAAGACAGAGATCTCTCAGTGTCACAGTGTGGACACACTCTGGGAAGAGTTTTCCACACCCTGGGAAACTCTTACAGGAAGACTCAGCCCAAACCCACCTTCCTGAGTAGATATAAATTACCTGCCAACTTCTTCTCCACACTGTGACACTGAGAGATCTCTGTCTTTTGGTGCTACACCTCTGAAGATGCCAGCCACAGCTGCTGGCGAAACATCAGGAACTACAGTGCCAAGACCACGGCAATACAGCCCGGAAAACCCACAACAACCAAAGCATAACTGTTAGCAGGGTAAGTTAACTGATGGAAAAATGACATCGTAGGATCCTACTTGCAAGAATGAGCAGTATGAAATATACAAAGTAGTATAGACCAGTGACCTAACCCTTTACCTGAGTATCTTTCTGAACTGTTTTATTACCTTCCCACCCTATTACCTGCATAGAAAAGCCCCCCTGGAATAGGATAGTTTTGCCGTTTCTGGAAAGCCGGGAGAGGGGGAGCTCTCCTGACTTCTTCAGGCGGGCCATTCCATAAGGTGAGGCTGCAACAGAGAACACACGGGTAGGGGTGGCTGTTGATTCTGCCCATGTGCAGGTTGGCACCTGCAGAATGCCCTGCTCCAATGAACAAAAAAGTCACAAAAGTATCACGGCTAATTGTTCCCGAGACAATAAAGGTTCAGGCCTTGGAGAGAACAAATGCTGAGCCACCTCGGACGACTGGGACGGCCGTGAAGGAGCTGATGCTGCGGTTGCAGAGAAATAAGATTCCTTTGCTGCTGTCAGTCACTGCTGTGTCATTCTGATGGGCTCTGCAGTGTGACCTGTCGGATTCAGCACGAGTTCTCTGCCAGTATCATTCGAGACACCTCCCAGCCCCTTTTAGGCCCCCTGGCTTTATGGCCAACCAGGGGGGCCGGGTTTTGCCCCTAGGAGGGAGAGTTAAGGAAGGGCGACCTTGCTAGTAGCTCCAAGGGGCTTCATGTCCCATGTTCCCACCACACCTTCAATAAAGTATGTATTTGGAATCCTAAAATCCCCCAAAGCATTCCAGAATCCAGTAGGATTCATGATCCTCCAATGGGCAGACCGTTTTAACTGAGATCTCGAGCAAGGCTGTTAATGAGAGGGTGTTTGGGGGGCTGGTAATGCCCAGGGTCATCAGAATGGACTTGGCCGCACATCATACACATTACCAGTGGGGCGTCAGGGCCAATTTCACCCTTGCCTTGAGTAGGCAGTGGCCAGATTATGCTTCAGGCTGTACCTCCAGCCCCGAAACCAAACCTTCCTTCGAGGGCTCAGTGCAAAAGATGAAGTCCTGACCCATCAGGACAGCCAAAGAGGCTATAAAAGCTGGGCTGGCCCTGGAGAGGAGCATTGAGCTTGTGTGTTGGAGACACCCAGAATAATCATTCTAGGTGTTTCTCCAGCACCATGTTTGAGAGCACCTCTGCCAACTTCAAGAGGTGCCCAGGCGGGAAAGAGGCAGAGGGCAAACAAGTGGAATGCCTTCTCTCTCCCTAGCAGGCCGTCAATGCCGGCAACAGCTTGTCTCAGGTGTCTGCAGAAGCTGACAGACTCATGGAGCATAATGCAGAGGAGTTAGCCATGTTAGTCTGTGGTAGCAAAATCAAAAAGAGTCCAGTAGCACCTTTAAGACTAACCAATTTTATTGTAGCATAAGCTTTCGAGAATCAAGTTCTCTTCGTCAGATGCATGATACAGAGACTGGTCAAATACAGAGGAGGAGGGAGGAGAAGAGGAGGAGAGAGAAGAGGCAATTAGGGGGGGAGGGGAGGGTGCAACCAAAACATTCCTTTGCTAGTATATGTAAACATCTCCTTTTGGTGTGTGGATCAGTTGGCTTCAAAGGAGTTTGCCCTGTTAGTTTGTAGCAGCCAAACAGCTAGACCATCCAATTCCAATGCAGTATGAGCCTTTGATAACCACAGCTCTCCTTGCCAGATGCATCTGACAAAGAGATCTGTGGTCCCCAAAAGCCCACGCCAGGTGCCACTGAGCTCCCCCAGACCCAGCCTCTGTAAAGGAAATCTGTTACCTGTGATAATGTGATAACCATTCATAGTCCCTATTCAGTCCCAGCTTGACAGAGTCAAATTTGCATATGAATTCCAGTTCAGCAGCCTCCCGTTGGATTTTGTTTTTGAAAGGTTTCTGTTGAACTACAGCGACCTTTAAGTCTTTGGTGGAATGTCCTGGTAGATTGAAGTGTTCTCCCACTGGTTTCTGGACGTTTCCATTTCTAATGTCAGATTTGTGTCCATTTATTCTTTTGCGTAGAGGTTGGCTGGTTTGTCCAATGTACAGAGCAGAAGGACATTGTTGGCACATGAGGGCATATATCAGATTGGAGGATGAGCAGCTGTAAGAGCCAGAGACAGTGTAGTTGATGCCATTGGGTCCTGTAATTGTATTCCCTGGGTAGATATAGGGGCAGAGCTGGCATCTGGGTCTGTTGCAGGGCCTGGTCCCTGTGCTGGTGACTCTGCTGGCCGATTCATGATTGTAAGTGAGAAGTCGTTTAAGATTGGGGGGCTATCTGTAGGCAAGGAAAGGTCTTCCACCCAGGGCTTCTGAGAGAGAGGTATCATTTTCCAGGATGGGTTGTAGCTCACTGATGATACATTGAATGGGTTTGAGCTGGGAGCTATAGGTGACAACCAGTGGTGTTCTGTTGTTAGTTCCTTTAGGTTTGTCCTGGAGCAGACTGTTTCTGGGTACTAGCCTGGCCCTGTTGATTTGTTTCTTCACTTCATTTGATGGGTACTGTAGTCTCAAAAATGTTTGTTGTAAATCTCTTAAGTGTGAGTCTCGGTTGAGAGCATTGGAGCAGATACAATTGTAACATAAGGCTTGGCTGTAGACAATAGACCGAGTGGTATGTTTAGGGTGGTAGCTGGAGGCATGTAGATATGAGTATCAGTCTGTTGGTTTCCAGTATAAGGTGGTATTTATTCGTCCATTATGTAGTTGTACAGTGGTGTCCAGGAAGTGTACCTGTTGTGTAGAGTGGTCCAGGCTTAGGTTGATAGTAGGGTGAAAGTTATTGAAGTCCTGATGAAATCTCTCAAGGGCTTCCTTCCCATGGGTCCAAATGATGAAGATGTCATCCAGGAATCTTAAGTATAGTAGTGGTTCCAGTGGATGGGAGCTGAGGAAGCGTTGCTCCAAGTCCGCCATGAATATGTTAGCATATTGTGGTGCCATGCGTGTGCCCATGGCTGTGCCATTCACCTGTAGATATAAGTTGTCACCAAATTCGAAGTAATTGTGAGTGAGTACAAAGTGGCAAAGTTCAGTGGCGAGGTGTGCTGTGGTTTTGTCCGGGATAGTATTCCCTATGGCTAGTAGTCCATCTGCATGTGGGATATTGGTGTACAAGGCCTCCACATCCATGGCTGCTAGGATGGTGTCATCTGGTAGGTTGTCGATGGACTGTATTTTCCTGAGGAAGTCAGTGGTGTCCCATAAATAGCTGGGTGTGCTGGTGGCATAGGGCCTGAGGATAGAGTCCATATATCCTGAGACTCCTACTGTGATAGTGCCAATTCCTGAGACAATGGGGCGTCCTGGGTTACCCGCTTTGTGGATTTTGGGTAGTAGGTAGTGTCCGGGGTCTGAGCCCCAGCCCCCAGACTTGACAAGAGGGAACAGCAGGGGACAAAAGGGTGGCAGCAACCGCACCCCCCAAGCCGGCAACCAGGGCCAGAACCTACCTACTCCAGGGGGAAGGGGTAAAAGGCCAGAACCTCAGAGGGGTGGAGGGGGCAAGGAGAGACCAGCCAGTCCCACCTTCCAGGGGGAAGAAAGGGGGCTAAGCAGGCCAGAGGGAAAGGGCCACAGCAGGGGGAATGTGGGACCAGCAGCAGCAGCAGCAGCAGCAGCAACCCAAGCAGAGCCCTTATCTGGCAGGAAGAGGAAGCAGCCTCTACAGCCCAGAGCCACACCATGGCTAGAAGACAGCAGCCTGGCTCAGGAGTTGCTAGAAGCCAAGCCTCTCCAGGGGGGGCTGCCACAGGCATTCTGGGGGAGGAGATGGGTAGCCCCGCCCAGCATTGCTGAGCTGGCAGCGCAGAAGCTGGCTAAGGCAGCTCCTCGTGAGCAAGGCCAGGCAAGCCCAATAGCACGGAGGCTGGCTGGGGCAGCTCCTCGTGAGCAAGGCCAGGCAAGCTCAATAGCACAGAGGCTGGCTGGGGCAGCTCCTCGTGAGCAAGGCCGAGCCCTCAGCTGGGGATGGCTTGCACTCAACCCCACCCTACCAGCAAAGCAAAGGAGCCCAGGAGGGATTAGTGGTTGGAGGGAAACACCTGGAGGGACGCACAGCTGGGCCCGGTCAGGAGAAGGAACAAGCCTAGAAGGAGGGCGGGGCAGAGAGAGGAAACCCTATAAAGGGTGGCTGGGAAGAGCTCTGGGGTGGTGGGTGTGAGTGACGAGTGATGATGTGGAGTGAGAGCAGTAGAATGCAAGGGTGGAGGCTTGGAGGAGAGTTCTGGAAGGAGGAGATGAAGGAGGACGCAGAGGGTAAGCAGGCCAGGCTGAGCAGGCCGGCGAGTGGACTGAGAGGGAGTCTGGGTGAGGTATACCGCCCCTCCTTCCACAGAGCAGGGTCCTGCAGAGTCCCTGGCCCCCCTGTGACGTCAGGAGCAGACCGCCCAGTGCCACGCCCAGCGGCAGCCGCGGCAAGCCCTGACAAGTTGGTGGCCCGTACGGGGAAAGTCGTTCCGACGCAGGCGCCAGTCGAAGGGATGTATCCCGACGCCGCAGCCCCAGCAGACCTCAGACTGTGGCTGGAGGAACGCTTGGACAGGATACGGGGGAAGCTGGAGGCGGCCTTCCAAACAGCTCAGGCAGAGCTAATACAAGCCGTAGAGCAGCGGATGCAAGCCTGCGCCCCCACAGCCTCCTCGCCCGTGGTATGTGCGTTGGCTTGGGAAATTAACCCGCCAGCTGGCAAGAGGGTACAGAGTCTGTGCGCCACCGTGAGGATAGGCCGGCAGAGCCTGCAGGCCCTGTTGGACTCAGGGAGTGCAGTCTCGGCGATCCACACCCAACTCGTCCCAGCTGCCACCCCAGTGCACCGCTGGATCCCGGTGACGGATGTGATGGGCCGCACCCTGCCGTATCCTGCGGTCTGGGTGATGGTGGAATACCTGGGGGCGATCCGTCGCATAGAGGTCGTCAAGGTAGCCCACTTACCCCACCCAATGCTGCTGGGAAGAGATGCCCCGGAGTTCTACAGGCTGCTCAGAGAGGCAGCAGGGGGGTTGGCAGGCCCACGAGTCGCCCCAGTTCTGCAAGTGGAGGAGGCCGCCGACCCAGACGAGGGTCCCTCTGTCAGACCAGGGGCAGAACCACGGGCTGAAGACCCAGCTGGACCCCCGGCAGACCGCCCATTCCGCGATGCCCAAGGGGCAGATGAGTCCTTGCAGCACTTACGAGAGAGAGCAGCTCGGGAGGAGGAGCAGGTGCGGGATGAGCGGAGGGCCCAACGGCTCCCTCGCATCGAGAAGCAAGGAGGGGTTTGGGTTCGCATAGCTCGCGCCCCAAATGGCCAGGGGGAGGTCCGCCAGCTATTGGTGCCAGCAGCCTACCGGGCCGAAGTCCTCCGCACGGCCCATGAGCATGCATGGGCCGGGCATCTGGGGCACCACAAGACCCTGAGGAAGATCCTCGAGCGTTTCTTCTGGCCCTCAGTGAACGCAGACGTGAAGGCACACTGCCGCTCCTGCCCCACCTGCCAGAGGGTGGCAGCGAGACGCCCGCCAAAGGCCCCTCTTTCCCCGCTGCCAGTGATGGGGGTGCCCTTCCAGCGGATAGCGATGGACTTCATCGGCCCACTGCCGCGCACACCCCGGGGATACCGTTTTGCCCTAGTGATCGTGGACTATGCCACACGTTTCCCAGAGGTCATTCCTTTAAAAACTATGCAGACCCCGGGGGTGGTCCGGGCGCTGTCCAAGCTGTTCGCGATGGTGGGGCTGCCCAGCGAAATTTTGACGGACCGGGGAGGGCCCTTCCGAGCAAAGGCCATGCGTCAGCTCTGTCAGAACTTGGGGATCCGGCAGGTGTTCACCTCTGCCTACCACCCCCAAACAGATGGATTGGCAGAGCGCCTGAATCAGACGGTTAAGGAGGCCCTGAAAAAGATGACGCATGACAAACCTCACCAGTGGGACCTGTATATCGATCCCCTGATGTTTGCCCTCCGAGAGACCCCCCAGGCCTCCACTGGCTTTAGCCCATTTGAACTGCTGTACGGGCGGAAGCCACGGGGAATGCTCTCCCGCCTGGTGGAGCAATGGGGTCCCCAAGCCAACCCCCCAGCTCCCCCAGTCCAGGAGTATGTGAGCCAACTCCGCGAGCGGGTGCAGCAGTTTCAAGCAGAAGCAGGCCGACAGCTGGCCCACGCCCAGACACAACAGAAGGCTGCGTACGACCGGGTTACGCGACAGAGAACCTTCCAGCTAGGGGAGAAGGTCCTCGTCCACCGCACAGTTTTCCCCAGGGAGGAGGGGGACCCCTGGCGAGGCCCCTATGTGGTGACAAAAGTATTAGGGCCCACAACCTATGAGGTCCAGTGTGGGCCTCGTCGACGTCAGAGGAAGACGCTCCACGTGAACCTGCTGAAGAGGTGGTATGAGCGGGACAGCCAGGAGTGCCGGCTGGCTGAGGACCCCCTGGAGCTTCCTGACAGTGAGCTGCCATGGACTGCCGAGGCCCCAGAGTTCGAGGAACCACAGGTGGACCCTCAGCTCGACCCTGCCCAAAAGGCCCAGCTGCAGGACCTGTGGAAGCGAGTGCCTGGGGTCTTTTCAAGACGCCCCGGGGTTACAAAATTAGTGCACCATGCCATCCCAACCCAGCCGGGGCAGTCTGCCCGGTCGACCTGGCGCCCCATTCCCCGGAAGCAGTGGGAGGCAGTGAACCAGGAGACGGAGGAGATGCTGCGCATGGGGGTCATTGAACCCTTCCAGAGTGAGTGGCGCAGCCCTATAGTGTTGGTGCCGAAGCCGGATGGGACGACCCGCTTCTGCATCGACTACCGGGAACTGAACAAAGTGGCCAAGTTCGATGCCTACCCCATGCCCAGGGCGGACGTCCTGGTTGGGCAGCTGGGGCCAGCCCGGTACCTGTCGGCCCTCGACCTGACGAAGGGGTATTGGCAGGTACCAGTGCGCCCTGAGGATAGGGAGAAAACCGCCTTTGCCACCCCCCGGGGCCTCTTCCAGTTCCGCCGCATGCCCTTCGGCCTCCACGGGGCGGCAGCTACCTTCCAGCGGTTGGTGGACCAAGTCCTGGGGGACTGTCGGGACTTCGCGATGGCCTATATCGATGACATCGTCATCTTCAGCCCTGACTGGCCCACCCACCTACGGCACCTGGAAAGGGTCCTCAAGGCACTACAGAAAGCGGGTCTGAAGGCCAATCCCAAGAAAAGCCACTTGGGGTTCCAGGAACTCAGGTACCTGGGCTTTGTGATAGGGGGAGGGCAGGTCCGGCCACCACCTGAAAAGGTGGCCTCCATCGCAGACGTGCCGCAACCACAAACCAAGCGGCAGCTCAGGCGGTTTCTGGGGCTCATGGGGTATTATGGGCGCTTCATCCCACATTTTGCGGCCCGCTCAGCCCCCCTGACTGACTGTCTGAAGAAGGGCAGCCCCAATCGTCTCAGCTGGACCCCGGAACAGGTGGCTGCCTTCACTGACCTGCGCACCGCCCTGTCCGACACAACAAAGCTGTGGAACCCGGACTTTGAGCGGCCTTTCATATTGGCAACCGATGCGTCGGCCTCAGGCCTTGGGGCAGTCCTAATGCAGGAGCAAGAAGGAATAAAGGTACCCATCCTGTTCATAAGCCGCAAGCTCCAGCCCGCGGAACAGAAGTATGCCACCGTAGAACGGGAAGCCCTCGCCATCAAATGGGCCATAGGAGCACTACGGTATTACCTAGCCAACAACCCGTTCACGCTAATGACGGATCACGCGCCACTCCAGTGGATGCACAGGATGAAGGAGCACAACCCCCGCATCCTGCGGTGGTACCTTTCCCTTCTGCCATTCCAATTCTCCGTAGTGTACCGCCGGGGGGCCAACCACCTGGATGCGGATTTCATGTCCCGCCTCTTCGAGCCGGGCCCCTCCGAGCCAACGTCCAGGCTAAGAGGGGGTGTGTGTCCGGGGTCTGAGCCCCAGCCCCCAGACTTGACAAGAGGGAACAGCAGGGGACAAAAGGGTGGCAGCAACCCCACCCCCCAAGCCGGCAACCAGGGCCAGAACCTACCTACTCCAGGGGGAAGGGGTAAAAGGCCAGAACCTCAGAGGGGTGGAGGGGGCAAGGAGAGACCAGCCAGTCCCACCTTCCAGGGGGAAGAAAGGGGGCTAAGCAGGCCAGAGGGAAAGGGCCACAGCAGGGGGAATGTGGGACCAGCAGCAGCAGCAGCAGCAACCCAAGCAGAGCCCTTATCTGGCAGGAAGAGGAAGCAGCCTCTACAGCCCAGAGCCACACCATGGCTAGAAGACAGCAGCCTGGCTCAGGAGTTGCTAGAAGCCAAGCCTCTCCAGGGGGGGCTGCCACAGGCATTCTGGGGGAGGAGATGGGTAGCCCCGCCCAGCATTGCTGAGCTGGCAGCGCAGAAGCTGGCTAAGGCAGCACCTCATGAGCAAGGCCAGGCAAGCCCAATAGCACGGAGGCTGGCTGGGGCAGCTCCTCGTGAGCAAGGCCAGGCAAGCCCAATAGCACACAGGCTGGCTGGGGCAGCTCCTCGTGAGCAAGGCCAGGCAAGCCCAATAGCACGGAGGCTGGCTGGGGCAGCTCCTCGTGAGCAAGGCCGAGCCCTCAGCTGGGGATGGCTTGCACTCAACCCCACCCTACCAGCAAAGCAAAGGAGCCCAGGAGGGATTAGTGGTTGGAGGGAAACACCTGGAGGGACGCACAGCTGGGCCCGGTCAGGAGAAGGAACAAGCCTAGAAGGAGGGCGGGGCAGAGAGAGGAAACCCTATAAAGGGTGGCTGGGAAGAGCTCTGGGGTGGTGGGTGTGAGTGACGAGTGATGATGTGGAGTGAGAGCAGTAGAATGCAAGGGTGGAGGCTTGGAGGAGAGTTCTGGAAGGAGGAGATGAAGGAGGACGCAGAGGGTAAGCAGGCCAGGCTGAGCAGGCCGGCGAGTGGACTGAGAGGGAGTCTGGGTGAGGTATACCGCCCCTCCTTCCACAGAGCAGGGTCCTGCAGAGTCCCTGGCCCCCCTGTGACGTCAGGAGCAGACCGCCCAGTGCCACGCCCAGCGGCAGCCGCGGCAAGCCCTGACAGGTAGAAATTTTATATTTAAGGATTTAAGAAGAATTGCTAGTATTGGAGTTAATATTGCTGTGGAAATAATCAGTTTTTGCATTGTGAACCAATGAGAGGATAATTTGTCGACAAGTCAGGAAGTCTGAAGAAAGATTTGGACGAGTCTTGAGCCCCAGGAACTGCCTCTGTGGTTTGTCGCGTATTATGCATATTGTACAGTACGGCTTCTGTGTGGTCATATATGCCTCCTGCATATCTGCCACGATTGTATCCTGGCCCTGCCTCTGGTCTCGGAGAGTGTGGGAAGTTCTTTCTTGCTGCAATGCCAGCAGGTTATCTCGCAAATGTTTACTTTCTCTTTCTTGCTCCGCTGAGCCAGTGTCCTTGACTGCCAGCTGAAACTGGCTGAGCACCAAAGATAAGTTTATCTTTCTCACTGTCTGCTCTAAAACAATGGCTCACCCCACCCCCACCCCCACCCCCTGTTAAGGGTCTTCTTTCCCAAAGGCGGGAATATTCCCTATAAATAACATTGATAGCCCCACATGTGTCACTTCTGCCAATTCCACTGTCTGAGCACCTTGTACCGCATGGATCTCTAATAAAGTTACTTCAGCTGGAACACCTGCGTGTTAACTGTGGGAAGCTTGGGGATCTAACTGCCAGGGACTGATATGCAATTGTTTGTGATCAATATAGTTATTATTTATGGATAATGGTAAGTTGTTAGAATATAAGTAGTATTTTTATATTCATTTTGCAGATGCCATGGACAGCCAAAAAGACAAATAAGTGGGTAATAGATCAAATCAAGCCTGAATTCCAGAGTTTACTTACTCAGCAAGTAAAATAGCATTTCCTTTGGTCCAGCCTGAAGCTATCTCCCTTCAACATTATTGGGTGCCCCCAAATCCTAGTATTATGGGATGCAGAAAGGCCCGTTATCGCTCCATGCATCATTTTATACACCTCTTCCAGCCCCCCCACCTTAGTCATCCCTTTTCTAAACGGAAAAGTACCAGATTCTGAAGCCTCTCCTCACAGGAAAGAGGCTCTGACCCCCCCGCCACCCAGTCCTCTTGGGTGCCCCCCTCGGCGCTGCTTCCAGCTCTGCAATGTCTTTTTTGAGATACGAAGGCCAGAACTGCACACAGCCCTCCCAATGAGGCCACACCACAGATCTATGTAGAATTGGTTGTTTTGTTTTCAGTTCCTCTCCTAATAATCCTCAGCATGGAGTTGGCTGTATTTGGGTAAGTGTAATAGAGTTGCACAGAGCCCCGTAGCGCAGAGTGGTAAGCGGCAGTACTGCAGCCCAAGCTCCGCTCACAACCTGAGTTCGATCCTGGCGGAAGCCGGATTCGGACAGCCGGCTCAAGGTTGACTCAGCCTTCCATCCTTCCGAGGTTGGTGAAATGAGTACCCAGTTTCCTGGGGGTAAAGTGTAGATGACTGGGGAAGGCAATGGCAAACCACCCCATAACAAACGTCCCCCCATGGGTCAGTAATGACTCGGTGCTTGCCCAGGGGACCCCCTTGACCTTACCAGAGTGGCATCTGCCCATGTCGTTTCCCACTCGCCCAATTTAGAGAGATCCTCCTGAAGCTTCACAAAGCACTTTAGTTTCCACCTAAATAATTTGGGGCCATCCTCAAACTTTGCTCACCCCCCATTCCAAGCCAATTATGAAATTAATTAAATAGCTTTAGCCACAATACCAACCTTTGTGGCCCTTCAGGGCTTACTTCCCTCCATTACAAGAAATCTCCATTGATGCCTGCTCCATTGCTTCCAGTCATTTAACCCATTTTTAATCCCTAAGAGGGCCTGTCCTCTTATTGCTTGACTGCTAAGCTTGCTCAGGAGCCTTTAGCAAAGAACTTTACCAAAAGACTTTTGAATGTCCAAGTAATAATGATAATAATAATAACATTCAATTTATATACCGCCCTTCAGGACAACTTAATGCCCACTCAGAGCGGTTTACAGAGCATGTCATTATTATCCCCACAACAACAATCGCCCTGTGAGGTGGGTGGGGCTGAGAGAGCTCTGAAAGAGCTGTGTCTGATCCAAAGTGGCTTTAAGTGGGGAATCAAACCCGGCTCTCCAGATTAGAGTCCTGCTGCTCTTAACCACTGCACCAAACTGAAAGTGGCCCTTTTCCACTGCCCTGTAAACCTGCTCAAAGAACTCCAGAAGGTCGGTGCGGTATTTTGTTTGTTTGCTTCCTTTTTTGTTTATAGTGTGCTTTTCTTACTGAAACACAAGGTGGGACTTCCCTCCACCCAGGTCACGTAGATTTTTCTCTCAGCGGGCGTTGTTCCTCAATGTGCTTAATAATTTATATTTAATAACAGTTTCTACTAATTTATCTGGAACAGATGTTGAGCTAATTGGATTGTAATTCCCTAGATTCCCTCCGGACTGCTTTTTAAAAAAATCTGTGTGACATTTGCTATTTTCCAGTCCTCTGGCATGGACTGAAGGGTGATTTTAGCGATGACCCATGGGTTAGTAGATCTACAGTTTCACATTTGAGTTTCTTAAGAGCCCTCAGGTGTATGCCAAGTTGACCTGGAGACCTGGAGACTTTTCAGTTTGTCTGTTAGTTCTAAAACTTGGTCTCTCTTCTCCTCAATTGCCCTCAGTCTGGTTTCAGGCCGAAATTGCGAGATCTTTCAGCACCCTTTGACACACACTCATCCATCAGCCGGAATATGGAATTGGTGTTAAAGGTGTAGCTTCGCTATCTTCACCCTCTTCACTGGAGGTGGAGAATGACCTTGTCTTCCCTTTTCCTTTTCCCAGCCTACCCAGAGTTGGAGACGGGCCTTGCATGAAGAGAAGAGCAACCCGCACACTCCCCCACCCCAACTGGGAGCCCACTTCACCTCAACAGGCTCCGGAGTTCCTCCTGCCCGGTCCCCACCCGCCCCTCCCAGAACAGGCAGCACTTTCAGTGGGCAAGAGTCGCTTTATTTCAAATGTGCCATATGCAAAAGCTGCCACATGAGAGAGATGGGAGGGGGCTGTGTGTGTGTGTGTGTGTGTGTGTGTGAGATGGAGTCTTCATTGGCCACTGGGAAACTCCCCCTCTTGCCCCCAAGTCCAGAGAGTCCTTTGCACATTGCAGCAGGACTGTGACCAAGCAGGCTGTCTGCCTCTGCACCAGCAGGTTTTTGTGAAAACAGATGGCTCGGGGTAAGCTGGCAGGTGGCAGAAGAGGCACGGGAGCTGGGGAGTTGGCTCTACCGCAGCCTCCGCCTGGGCAAGTGTCCCTTATCGGCTCACGGCTGGCACCAGTCGCCTGCAGCAGTTGCCGTCGGGTCCCTGGGGCGGGTCCCTGGGGCTGGGGTCCAGCCCTACTCTTCAGGACACTTCAGGACATCATACTTCAGGTAGCCCACCCGGTCCACTTGGAGGCGGGGTGTCATTTGCCAGCAGAAGGGGTCCTGGCAGAAGTAGAACTTGCCTGGTGGATGGAGAGAGGGCAGTTAGCAAGGGGAGCAGCAAAGGAGACCCCCTCCGTTACGAGAGGAGCGTGCTGGGCTCAGCCCAGTGGCTGCATAGGGCATAGGGCCCCGGCTGCCGTGTCACGGGCACCCTCCCCTTCCTCTGCCCAGCCCCCTTACCTTGGTATGAGAAGATAGTCTGAGAGTCAAGAGGGATCCCAGCATAGACATCATCCGTGCGGCGAGGGGAGTCTTTATCCACCCGCTCAGCTTTGATGTCCAGCCTGGAGAAGGAAGCGGAAGGGAGCGAGAGTGGCGGAGCAGAGGGGCTCCTCTTCCCCCTCCTCCCCTCCCCAGTCCCGCACAAGGACATCCTGGTTCTGCTCTGAAGCCACAGAGGTGGCCCACGGGGGTCAAAGGGGGCCACTCTGTGTTTCGTGGGGTTTCCCATGTTCTCATGAGCGCATGGCAGCTGCCTCGTACTGAATCAGACCCACTTTGGTCAATCAAAATAAATCAATATTCTCTACTCAGACTGGCAGTGGCTCTCCGGGGTCTCCCAGAGAGAAGGGTCTTTCACATCAGAAGGTCCTCTAAACGGAGAGGCCAAGCGCTGAACCCGGTACCTTCTGCATGCCAAACAAATGCTCTTCCCCTGAACCACAGCATTTCCCCAGACGCATGGCAGGAGGCTGCAGAGCCATCCCCCTCAACCGGCTTCCCTCTCAGGAGGACTCCTCGGGAGGGTTGCTCATGCCTCTCCTCGAGGCCAGGTGTGGGTGCCATCTCTGGAGGCATCTAGCCAAACCGGGCATGCTCTGACTGGCCGTGGGTCTCCAGGGCATTAACAGAAAAGGGTCGTTCCCAACATCCACTTCCTGAGGTGGCAGGGACTGACCTTCAGACCTTCTGCAGGCAAAGCAGGTGCTGTTGGGGAAGCTGGGTCTGGGTTGGGGAAGGATTCCCCAAGTTGGCTGGCTAGCAGACCCAGGGGAGACTGGCTTGCTCGACTCACAGGCATGCGTGACTTGCTCCACATGCCCCCTGCCCCCTTCCTTCTGCCCTGTGCTAGAGGCATGCTATGGTCTGGGCAATGCTGGCGTAGGGGTAGCACTGGGCAAGGGGCTTGACTAGATGACCCCTCTTAGTACCTCCAGAACTTGTCTCCACTGAAGAGATGGACTTTGCCACGGCCTCGCTGCAGAGCCCCAAAGATTCTCGGCACGTCTCTGCCAATGCCCAGCTTCTCGATGCTCCGTGGGCCCAAAACTCTTGCCCCCTGGTACACCCAGAAGCGCTGGCCTGCAGAACAGAATCAACACTGCATCTTTTGCCCACAGCTGGCTCATGGGCCTTGCAGCCCAGCTTGCTGCCACCCGTCAGGGCCGCTGCGGGCCGTAGGAAGGGCCCCACGGGGCTGTGGCTGGAGGCACTTGGGTCCTGTGAAGCAACTGGCGGTCAGGTGCCAAGGAACTTGGAGTCTGCCAGCTCAGCTGGGGTGGGGTTGCACCAAAGGACCTTGGCCGGCCACTTCCAAGTCACACCTGGAGGGTAGCAGTTTGCAGGTTGCAGAATCATTGCCTTCCCTTCACACCCCCCCCCCCCAGAGAACGTTTTCTGCCCCAGGATCACCACTTTCTTCTGTGACTTCCCTTGACAGGCCAAGGAAGTTTACACCCGACTCAAAGGAGCCATCGACAGCCAGATGCACCCTGACTGGGCCAGAGGCGGGGATGGGGGCCCTGGGGGAAAACCTGTAGGGCTGCCGGTGACCCATCCGTCGGGCTCCGGAATCTGGACTGTGCAGTGTGGGGGAAGCTGAACTGAGGTGAGGGCCCAGCCACACAGGACAAAATGCTCGGATTGTGACTAGATTTGCCACAACTAATATGTGTGCCTGGGAACAAAGTTCCCCAGCATGTTAGGGAACATGGATTAGGCCCATGGGAGGGGGTATGCCTGCCCCCCAGGCACCATTTTCCCAACCTGAAACATCCCCAGTTATCTCACTGGGGGCACCGCTTGTACTGATGGGGGTATACATGGGTTTCTCCAGCAGGCCAAGTAATAGCTCCCCAGGGCTGGTGCTTGTCAGGTCAGAAATAATAATAATAATTTATATACCGCCCTTCAGGACCTCTTAACACCCACTCAGAGCAGTTTACAAAGTGTGTTATTATTATCCCCACAACAACAACCACCCTGTGAGGTGGGTGCAGCTGAGAGAGCTCTGAGAGAGCTGTGAGTGACCCAAGGTCCCCCAGCTGGCTTCAAGCGGAGGAGTGGGGAATCAAACCTGGCTTTCCAGATTAGAGTCCTGCTGCTCTTAACCACTACACCAAACTGGCTGTCATGGTATAGAGGGAAGGCAAAAGTCCCCTCTCTTTGTGTGCAGCAGACCTGATTGGATTCGGGCCCCTGCATTTCAAGGACCCGAGTTCCCAGTGGGAACTCACAAAACACGTCTGGAATGAGGATTTTTCCTCCTCCATTGACCCACAAGGCATGTGTCTAACATAGCTGCTCTGCAGACATTTCTTCCTCCACTAAAGTTTGAAGCCTACAAACAGACTCTGCATGGAGACAGCGCTCTGTTTCTTCCTGAGCCATTCCAAAGTTTGCTTGCTGCATTGGAACGTTGGACAGCCCCCCCTTAAGATAGCAATGCAAAGAATATTAATAGTTCTGTCGTCACAGCCACTGCTTGGCTGCCAAGAGTGAGGGTCTCACCAGACGTAGTGTTTTGTGGCTCCTACGTGGCGGGGCCCTCTGGCTCGGCCGAGGCCTGGGCTGCCCCCAGGGAAGGTGTTCCTGCCCATCTCATTTAGGAGCCCACAGGGCCAAGCCCTCCTGTCTCTGCTGCTGCCCCCTCCCACCAATGAGCAATCCAGCCCCTGCTACCTGCCCCGCAAAGAAGGGGCAGTGGAGGGAGGGAGGGAGGGTCTGAAGGCTGCAGCCCCCCTGAGGCCACCTCATTGCTGGGGGGGGGCAGGTAAGTAAGGAGGAGAGCAGCAGGACCCAGGAGGGGGACGTGCTCAGTGAGGGCAGCCTGGGGGGCTCTTTGCCCTCCCGACTCTTCGCTTATGGTGTGGACGACGCATTCCAGCATGGCGGCAGCCGGTCTGCTTTGAGCCTGACTCAGACATCCTTGGGTCAGATCCCCAGGAGCTGGGGAGAGAGCCCTGCAAGGCCACGCACCGGAGAAGAAGAAGAGCTTCTTGGTCAGCTTGTCCTGGAAGGCCGCATCAATCACATTGGGGAGGGCTGGCCAAGTGTCCCGGATCCGCAGAGGGCCTTGGATCGGCCCAGTTCCTGCTGCGGGCTTCGTCCAGTATTGCCTGGGAAGGGAGGGAGCAACAAAGTGGCTGTGAGTTGGAAGAAGCTCTGCTGGGAGAGGGGGGGATTCCCCTGAGCCTCCTCTGAAACCGCCCCCCCCCACTAGCTGCCACTTCCCAAGCTACGCAAGTATAGAAAAGTACACACACCATTCATCGATTTATAGATTTATTTAGGACATTTAAATATCCCACCGCCTTTCTCCTGACATAGTCTGGACAGACATGCCCCCCCATCTCTCTCACATGCAGCTCTTCCTACCTGCAGCTCCCCACACTCCACCCCCTGCACGCACGCACGCATGCACGCATGCACACACACGCCCTGTCCCTCACCCGTCCTTGAAGAGGTACAGTTCCTTCTTGATCTCAGTCACTGCATCAAAGCCGTGGACTTTGCAGGCATCACTGGTGGGTACCACGGGGGTGAACTCTGTCACAGCACTGTCCTCGCCTGAGGTGGACGTGTCATCAGGCTCCGTGGTGGTTTGGATGGGGACCTCTGGGCTTTGAGTGGGGGGCCTCTGAGTGGGGGGGCTGGGCCCAGTCCTGGAACCTGGTGGTGAGAAGCAAGGGCGGTGGCCAGTCAGGAAAAGGGGCTGGCGTGGTGCAGGAGTCCTGCTGCCAAGGGCGTGGGCTCAGGGAAGGCTCAACAGGGGTGGGAGCAGCTGGTGCGCCACACGAGGCCACGCCACCCATCATAGCAGTGGCTGCTGCATGCCGGGGTGGGGAGGGCCAGGCGCCAGTCCGTGTCTCCAAGGTGGGAAGAGCGCTTCCAGGGAAGGATTCCTCCCCTTCTCTGCACTGTTGAGTGTAGGCATTTGTCAGCCAGGAACTGGTTCATCAGGCAGCTTTCAGTTAAATGAAGAGTCATAACGCAAAATCCCAACTGTGTGTGTGGGGGGGGCAGCGGGGGGGCATGTTTCCACTCACCATAGAGGGACTGGATGCCGGCCACGTCGTCTGAGTGCAGGTGGAAATCCGCCAGGTAGCTGTACATGGGATACATCAGGGCCTCCTGCACACTGGAGTGGTCCAAGCCCAGTGAGTGGCCAAACTCGTGAGCAGCGACCAGGAAGAGGCTGTACCCTGCAAGGCACCCAACAGCTGCAGCAGGGGGGAGGGAGGGAGGGAGGGAGGGGGGAGGGGTCTGCCCTCCCCGCCCCCACAGCAGCTCCACTGAGGCTGCGGTCGCCAATGCCAGGCTCGGACATTCCTGGAGAGCCGGGGTGGAGCCTGCGGAGGGCGGAGTTTGAGAAGGGGCGGGGCCTCAGTGGGGTTCAACGCCGTAGAGGTCACAGAAGCCTCCGCTTTCTCCAGGGGAACGGCTCTCTGTAGCCGGGAGATCGCTTGTAATGCAGGCAGATCTCCAGCCCTCACCTGGAGGTTGTCAACCCAAGTGGGGGCCCTCTCTGAACTGCCAAGCACCCCCCATGAGAGGCTCAGGCCGAAGGCCTGTTGAGCTCCGCGTGGCCGCAGCTGCTGCCCCACCCACGCCCTGGGGTCCCCCGCCCCCCTGGGTCCATGCCCCCCCCCCCGCAAGCGCTCTCCCCAACCAGGGCTGGGGGCTGAGGCTGGGCCACTGCGCTGCGCTGAGTGCGGCAGGCTGCCCCGGCCGGGGGCGCCACGACTGGGCTGCCCGCCGCAGCGAGGAAGGAACGCCCGGTCAAGGGAGGCACCAACCTCTGTCCGGGCAGAAGCCCCACTTGGCGTCGGTGTCGTAGTTGCTGGTGGTGGCGCACCAGAGCTTCCCGTCGGCGCGTCCCTCGGAGGTGCAGGCGCTGTACGACTGGCCCAGGAAGGTGAAGGGGAAGACGCACAGCTCGCCCGGGGAGTTCCCGCCGAGCACGGCGGTGTCTGCGGAGGAGCGGGCAGTGAGCACCGGCCAGCAGAGGTCCCTCCGCCGGGCCCCGCGCGCAGCACGTCAACCCAGGAGGCATGCCGGCCGCGGCAGGGAGCCAGCGGGCCACAAGCTGGCAAGCCCTCGGCAAGCGGCTGTAGGCAACGCCACAGGGTACAGAGGGCAGCCGGGGCCCGGCTCGGGAGGGCATCTGTTTTGCCAGCCCCGTGCCAGGGCTCAGCTGCCCAGCCGCAATGCCAAGGCTCCTCCCCGGCAGAAGGAGGCAGGACGCGCCGCCTCCCTCCACGAGCCCCCCCGCCGGCCAGCGCCCATCTCGGCGGTCCGGAGTCCCGGCGCCTCTCGCGACCCCGTCCGGCCCCTACCTCGGCGGGGGCAGAAGCCGTATTTCTTGTCGCGGTCGAAGTTGTCGGTGGTGGCGCACCAGCGGTAGCCGTCGGAGCGCCCCTCTGTGGTGCAGCCGTCGTACGAGTCACCGTCGAAGACGAAGGGGAAGACGCACTTGTCGCCGCCGCTGTTCCCTCCGTACGTGTAGAGCACTGGGGAGCGAAGGCGGGGGGGGGGGAGCCTGGCTCACGTGGAAGGCAGCGGGCCGCCTTCACGATCCAGAGCCAGGCCGGCCGGGGCTGCACCAGGGCAGTCCGGGCAGTCGAGGACCCTCCGGGCGAGTGGCTGCTCTTTGCCCACGAGGGCCAGCGTGAGGGGGCCGCAAGGCGCTTGTCGTGTGCTGCTGGGCTAGCTTTGCCGACTGCCCAGAGGGCCCCCCCCCACTCGCCTTCCAGTCCCCTGCCCCAGTAGCGAGAGCCTCCCCGCTTGCGCATGGCCCGAGCGAGGTCCCGCAGCCTGCCTCTCCCCGCTCCCCTCCCCTTCTGCCCCCAACCTCGTTCCCGCAGGGAGAGGGGACGCTCCCAGAGAGAGGGCCCGGGCAGGCAGCCCCGCCGAGCAGACCGGGCACCTCCCTGGCCGCGCCGTCCCGCTCCCTCCTCCCCTCCAGCCTCTGCCCCACGAGCGAAGGCGGAGGGCTGCTCAGCCCGGACGCCCCGCAGCGCCACCCCGGCCCCTTCCGTCCCGCCTCACTCCCCGCGGAGGGGAGCGCGCAGCAGGCCGGGGCCGGGGGCTCTCCTGCTGGGACGGAGGACGCCTCCCGCTTCCCCACACCCGCCCCTCCACAGGCCGCTCTTACTCACGTTCACTGGGGCAGAACCCGTAGAGCTTGTCCTGGTCGAAGTTGGCTGTGGTGGCGCACCAGGGCCGGCCGTCGGAGCGCCCCTCTGTGGTGCAGGTGGAGTAGGACTTGCCCTCGAAGACAAAGGGGAAGCGGCAGAGGGCCCCGTCGGCGTTCCCGTAGGAGGTCTTCACCACTGCCCGGCGGGAGACAAGGAGACACGGCGGGTCAGAGCCAGCGGACGGAGGGCGGGCGCTCCCCGGGGAGAGGCTCGGCCAGCCCGCCCGCCCGGCCTGGCTTGGCCCCCCTCCCTCCCTCCCTCCCAGGGGCCGGCCGTGGAGAGCAGCCGAGGGCTGGAGCCCCACTCCTCAAGCGGAGCCCGCCTCACCGATCCCGGTGCCCAGAGTCCAGAACTCGTCGTCGTCGAAGTGGGCGTCTCCGCTGAACCGGTCTTTGCCCGGGGGGAAGGCGTGGGCCAGCAGCCCGTCTTTGCCGTCAAAGGGGTAGCCGTCGCCGTGTTCTGGAGGCAGAAAGAGGCTCAGGCTCCGCGCTCCGGGGGGGGGGGGGGGCTGCCTTTGCGCCTCCCCAGGCGCCTCCTTCCAGGTGCTGCCTCCCCGCCCGCCCACCCCCGCCCGCACACACCAACCTCCAGTCCCGAAGCGGATCTCGATGTCGACCTCCCCGCTCTCCTTGCGCGTGAAGGTGAGGGGGGTCACATCGCTCCACACCTTGAAGGCCCTTTCGAAGGCGTCCTCGATGATGGAGGGGTCCAGATCAGGCGAGTAGTTCAGCACTCTGGGGGAAGGAGACCCACGTCAAGAGCACCGCCGACAGAACGTGGTAGAGCCAGCTTGGGGGCGGGGGGGGGGGCGGGGGCGGGCCAAATGGCCACCTGGTGCAGCAGCCCGGATCGCTCTGTGCAGAGATCCGGATCCGAGCAGCCCCAGGTGTTCCGGAGGTCCGCGCCAGACGCCGGCCTGCAGCGCGGCCCCCACAGTGGTGGCAGCGGGGGGCGGGACTGGCCGTCGCCTGGCTCTGCCCCCCCCCCGGCTTCTGTGCACAGACGCTGAGAAGGGATGGGCCAAGGGCCACGTTCTGTGCAGAAGGGCTCTGGGGCTGAGATGCGCAGGAACCCACTGGTAGGTGATGTCCGTGTGGTCCCACTTGAGGTCCCCCTGGAAAGTCTGGAAGCCGCCAACGTCTGGAACTCCGCAGCGAGGCGCTCGCATGGCATCAATGGTGGGGGGGTCCAGCTGCCCCGTCTCCTTCAGGCCCAGCTGCCGCTGCATCTTCTTGAGGGCAGAGGCCAGAGTCACCTGACTGCCGCCTCCGGCCATCTCCGTCTCTTGGAAATAGCCAAAACGCTGGAGGTAGCGCTGGGGGGGAAGAATGCGGGCATCAAATGAGGTAGGGAGAGAGGGGCAGGCATGCGCGGACAGAAAGCGGGCAGGGGAGGCAGAGAAAACATATCTTTGGAGTGCTGAGGTTGTGAAATGCAAGATGGGCCTGTGGACCTGCGTCCTTCCTCCACACCAGGGAGACACTTCCGTCTCCAAGGGCGCGGCTGCTGCCGACCCTGAAAGTCACCAGTTGCAACATGAAAACGCCAAATGGAAGGTGCACCAAAATGGAATCGCTGAACTAGAATCTATCAGCAAACTCAAACCTATTCAAGTTGGACCTAATTGGCATCCTGGGTTTCCTTCCCACTGCAGGGGTGTAAACCAGAGGCGCGCAGCCAGGAGGCCAGCCCTGCACGAGCGCCTGCTGCTGCGAAGGGGTCTGTTCTCATCCTGCGTCCAGTTGCCCTCCGTGTAGAACCCCTCAGACCCATGCCCATCCCTCACTTTTGAGGGTCTTCTGACCCACTGGGTGCAAAGCATTTTTTCTCTCTGCCTGTTCATGTACATTTTTGATGTCTGAGGCGAACCCCATCTGCAACTCTCCTTTTCAGAGGCTTTTTGTTGTTCGGATAAATAGATTTCCTACTATCGCTATCCCCACTCCTAAAAGGTATCACGTGCAAATATTCAGAGGAGTGAGCCGTGTTAGTCTGTAGTTGCAAAATAGTAAAGAGTCCAGTAGCACCTTTAAGACTAACTACCTTTACTGTAGCATAAGCTTTCGAGAGCCACAGCTCTTTTAGTCAGATGCATCATCAGCTTTCGAGAACCACAGCTTTCTTCGTCAGATGCATCTGACAAAGAGAGCTGTGGTTCTCGAAAGCTTATGCTACAATAAAGTTGGTTAGTCTTAGAGGTGCTACTGGACTCTTTGCTAACGTGCAAATATGCAGCCCACAATTGCATGTGACCTGGTGGTGGTGAAAAGGGCCGCCAAGTTGTAGCTGCCTTATGGCAACCCCTGCTGGGGTTTTCAAGGCAAGAGACTAACCGAGGCGATCTGCCTTTGCCTGCCTCTGCATAGCATCGACCCTGGTGGTCTCTCCTGTCCTGTCCAACTACTAACCGAAGCCAAGAGCTCACAAGCTCTGCTGAGACGGGGCTTGCCTGGGCCATCCAGGTCAGGGTTACCCACTGTAAGGCACAGCATCTCATGCTGGTAGAGAGGGGGGTCCTTGACAGCCTGGCCCGCCTGGCCCCCATCACTCTCTCATCAAACACAAAGGAAACTACTCCAAACCGGGCACACAGAGAGCTTGGATGGGGCTGGATTCCACATTTTAACGCCAGCCAACATTTCCCCTGAGCATCAGCAGCCCTCTTGGCATGTCATCGGCATGTGGATGGAACCCAGCCCAAAGAGCCACTGACAGGTGTTTCGTCAGGAACTAAAGAGGACGCTTGCGCACATCAGGTGTGACTTTGAGGAAGCTGCAGAGAAACCTGCCAACTCTGAACTTGGATTCAGTCAGAGCCCCCCACCCGCCCCCGCCCCCCCTGCAACCATCCTGACTGTTTGATGTCCACAAGACACACACCCTGTCCCACCAGCAGTGGTCCATCGATACACACCTGCACGTGGAAATCCCCCTGGTTCCCCCAGAGATGGAGCCCCATTTCCCCCCCCCTCACACAGAGCCCGCCGGATCCAGTGGGGGCTCCAGCTCTCGCATGCCCCCACTTCAAGCAGAGGGGCCTGGGGCTCTGGGCCCCCCCACCCCGGCACAAGAACTTACGTTTGCCAGCTCCACATCCGTCACCTCACTGACCAGCTCCCCAGGGAAGGAGATGACGACTGGCTCGTGGGTCTGGAGCGGGACAGCCCAAGTGGGGCAGCCCAGGGACAGCAGCCCCAGGAGGAAGGGAGCCAGGCAGGCTAGCCCCATGTCTGCGCGGGCGCTGGCAACAGTGCAGTCCTCTGGGCCTGGAGCGGGTGGGTTTTCGGGAGCCGTCTGCTGCTCCCAGCGATCCTGGGACCATTTATAGTCTTGGGAGGGAACGGGTGAGTCACCCCCCACCCCAGGAGTCACTCACTTCTCTCTGGAAAGAGGAGGAAACGCAGAGCTAAGCTCCTGGGGGTTTGCCACTTCCTGTGGCTGTCTCAATACTTTGTTTACTAACCCACCGGATGTGTGAAACCCAGTGTGGGGTGTGTGTGTGTGTGAGTGTGAGTGTGTGTTTTTGTGTGCCTGGCTCATGCTCGTCTTCAGGAAAAGAGGGGAGAAGTGTCCCTCCTCCTTCACCCCAACCATCCCTTACTGAGACTCTGTTTGGACTCTTGTCATTCCTTCTAATCTCTGCATCTCCTGGCCTTCAAGGAGTCTTCTGCTGCAGTTGTGAGGGCTTTAGATGGCATGCATGACTTCCCTTGCAGCACTTGGCCACAGCACCCGCTGGGTTGGTAGTGACCCTAAGCTTCGTTCTGAGATGGGCTCCAAGCCGGGTGTGAGATCATAGAAACATACAGCTGGAAGGTACCCAGGGGACATCTAGTCCAGCCCCTTGCACAGTGCAGGAAATTCACAGCTACCCTCTCCCACTCCCCCAGTGATCTCTCTTCAATGTCCAGAGGAAGGCAAAAAACCCTCCAGGATCCCTGGCCTATCTGACCTGGAGGAAGATCCCTTCCAGGCCCCAAAGGGGCCACCTGCATTGCCTGGGGTGCATAAGACAGGGCCATGAGAGCTGACTGAGCAGTTGCTCGTCCCTGCGTGCCCCCCCCCCCACGATCTGCCCAAGTTCATTCTGATGTTGTACTGTTTGGAATGGCAACCACAATGCCGTTTACTTCAGCATTCATGTCAACAGAAGGTTGCCCCCGAAGTCCAAAACAATCACGTTTAATTTCGAAAGGGGAAATTGCAAAAAAAGAGGGCACTAATTGGGAGGAAGTTAAAAGTGGGAATTAAGATAGTCAGATATATCCAGGAAACTATTTAAAACTGCACTATTTGGGTTCCAGATACACTTTAAGTCAGGAAATGTACTGCCGTGTCTAAAAGGAAGCCTGTGTTGTGAACAACCCAAGTCAAGAAGCCACAAAGGCTTCTTTTAAAAAGTGCGAGGTTTTCAGAACTGGAGAGGATAGAAAGGAGCACAGGTTGTAAGTTGACAATAAGGTGAGCAAAAATAGGATCTGAGGATCAGATGGCCAAAAACATTCAGACAAACAATAAGCATTCCTTCAAATGTATCTGGAACAGGAAACTGGACAGAGAGCCATTTGGTGTCTTTGGATGACCAAGGAATAAAAATCGTTGCTTAAGGAACGGGGGGGAGAAGGCAGAGTTTACCATGCAGGCATCTTTGTGTCCATTTTCATGTAGGAGAAGTGGGCCACATATCTATGCCAGAACGGGAGTCAGGAAGAAGAACTGAATCAAACGGAAGGGGCAAGAGACGAAGTTCTAAGACGACGACGAGGGAAACTGAACACGCATACATCTCCAGGTCCCCTGGGCATCGCCCTCAAGGTTCTTAAGGAACTCCGATATGAAATTGTTGGTCTACTATCCGGCGTATGTAACTGGTCACTAAGATCAGTCTCCATGCTAGAGGACTGGGCTCCCCAATTTTTAAAAAGGGGTCTATCCCAAGCAAGTTAGTAGAAACTGTCATCAAAGACAGAATTATAAGACACAAAGCCTGCGGAGGGAAAATCAGCCTGGCAAAGGGAAGGCCTGCCCCACCAACCTTTTGGAGTTCTTTGAGCAGCTTAACTAGCATGTGGATAAGGGAGGTCTGGTAGAAGACTTTTGGCAAGATACCTCACCCAAGTTGCCTGAGTAAGCTTAAGAAACATGGGATAAGATGACAGGTCATCCCATGAATTAAAAGTTGGTTAATTGGCAGGAAGCAAAGTTTAGGCAGTTCTTGCCAAAGAGGGAAGTGGGCAGTGGAGCCCCTCAAGGGTCGGGATTGGACAGGTGCCATTTTATTTGTTCATAAATGGTTTGAAATTGGGGGTGAGCACTGCAGGGGCCAAGTTTGCTGATGACACAGAATTATTCAGGATGATGAAAACCAAAATGGATTGTGAAGAGGTACAAGAAGATCTATCAAAATTAGGTGAGTGAGCAGCACTGAGCCAAATGAAGTTCAGTGTTGGTAACTGAAATGTGATACCTGTTGGAACAAAAAATCTTGACTTTAAATATAGGCTGATGGCTTTGGAACTGCCTGAGACAAGATTGAAAGAGATCCTGGGCTTATAGTGGATGAAAATCTCGACTCAGTGTGTGGTAGTGGTGAAAGAGAACGACTCCACATTGGGGAGCATTAGGAAAGGGGCTGAGAATCAAAAGGCCAATGTTATAATGCCCTTGTATAGATCTATGATGCGGCCTCAATGTGTGCAGTTCTGGCTGCTGAATCTCAGAAAGGATATGCCAGAGCTGGAAGCAGTGTGGGGGAGAGTAACCAAGAAGATTAGGGGGAGCCCATTTCCTATGAGAAAGGGCAGGAGATTCTAAGACTTTTTCATCTAGGAAAAGGGTGGTTGGGGACAGGGGGGGCATAATAAAAAGTTTATAAAATTATGCATTGGAGGGAGAAAGTAAATAGAAGGAGATTTTCTCCCTTTCCCACCATACTAGATTTTGCAGACACCAATAAAGTTTGTAAGGCCGACAAATAGAAATACTTCTTTAGTTAACAAGTAATTAAAGTACAAGATTCACTGCTGGGTGATGTAGCGATGGCCACAGGCACCGATGGCTTTAAAAGGATGGTAGACAGATGCATGGAGGATGGGTCCATTGGTGGCTGTTATTCATGGTGAGTAAAGGGAGCCTCCATATTCAGAGGCAGTCACCCTCTGAGACTGAGCGCTAGGAGGCGGCAGCAGGGGAAGACCCTCGCCTCCGTGCCTACAGGGCAGCTACTTAGTCACGGTGTGGAACAGGTTGCTGGACCAGACGGACCACTGGTGTGACCTGGCAGGGTCATCTTACGCCAGAGCGGCCTGGCTGGGTCAAGCTGGGGGTCGATCCAGTCCTGCATCTTGTCTTGCACACTGGCCAGCCGCCTGTCCTGGAGGGCCACCCCACAAGGCACAGAGGCCAGCTCCCTCTGATCTCATCTCCTAGCCAGGGGAGTCACCATCTCTAGCAGTCACTGACGGACCTCTTTTCCGTGAATGTGTCCAATCACTCACTTCTCTCTAAAGAGGAGGAAACGCAGAGCCAAGCTCTTGAGGGTTTGCCACTTCCTGTGGCTGTCTCAGCGTTTTGTTCACCAACTCATAGGAAGTGTGAAACTCAGCTAGGACAAGCAAGTGTGTCGGGGGGGGGGCGCTTCCTGGATCATGTGGGAAACAGGGAGGGGGTCTCCACTCCCTCGTCCTTCACCCCAACTCACCTCTTGGCGAGAGGCTGTGGCATCTCTTGCCTCATCGGCTCCTGCTCGGCAATGCCTGAAGCCTTTTTCTCGCCTTGGGAGCCTTCCACGGGCGGCAGACCCCCTCGGCGGAAGAAAGGCCTCCGAGTTTGCTGGGCGGAGTGTCGCACTTCCGTATCCCAAAATCTTTGGATGGGTAATTATACGTGAGAAGCCAAACATTACATTGTTCATTGTGATCCAACAATACTTCACCACCAGATACAGAAGCCACAACAGGTTTCCTAGAACCACCGAATCGTCGAGCTGGAAGGGGCCTTACAGGCCATCCACCTGTGGGGTTTTGCAGGGAGCTGTCCGGTTCCCCTTACTATTTAATCTCTGTGTAATGACCTTAGGAGAAATAATTCATTGCTTTGGAATTGGGTGTCTTCAGAACACTCAAGACATTCAGCTCTACGTCTCTCTGTCCAAATTTCCTGGCGGTGAAGCGGAGGTCTTCAGCCACCACCTGCCTACTGTGGTCAAATGGCTCAGAGTGAACAAACGGAAACCAAATTCTGAGAAGTAAAGCTGGCCGGGACTGCTGAGGTCTTGAAGGACGTTGTGCTTCCCACGTTGAAGTGACAGTGGCAGAGAAATCATGGTGTCAGCAAGGTCACAACCAACTCAGTTGTAGAAGGAATTTCATCACCTGCTGACTCAGGACCTGATGCTTAGTTGCGACACTCCTGCAAAGGTTTTTTGCCAATAAAATCTCTGAACATGTTCTGGAGGCTGGTTATAACATCGTTCACTACACTGCCCGGTCCATTTTGACTCATTTACCTTGATAGATGTTGACAGGATCTTTGAATCAGTGAAAGCCACCATGTGTGTTTGGGATCCTTGTCCATCCTGGTCACTGAAATCTTGTAAGGATAACATCAAAGGGCCCCTGAAATACATCCTAAATCAGTCACTGACGCTTGGCACCTTTCCTCACTCACAGAGGAGGTCGTTATGCAGCCACCATTTTTTTAAAAAATTGCTAGAGAAGAACTTTGTGGCCAATTAATAACAACAACAACATTTGATTTATATACCACCCTTCAGAACAACTTAATGCCCGCTCAGAGCAGTTTACAAAGTATGTCATTATTATCCCCACAACAATCCCCCTGTGAGGTGGATGGGGTTGAGACAGCTCTGGAGATCTGAGACTGACTCAAGGTCACCGAGCAGCCTTCAGACGGAGGAGTGGGGAATCAAACCCGGCTCTCCAGATTAGAGGCCCACGCTCTTAACAACTACATCAAATTGTCATCCCATCTCCAATTTGCCCTTTCTGGGCAAGGTAAGAGAAAAAGTTGCAAAACGCCTCCAGGTATTCCTGGATGGCTAATCTCTAGAACTCTTTCAGCCATGCTTCAAGCCAAGCCAAAGGATGGAGACAGCACTGGAGGTTTTACTCGATTATCTCCATTTGAAGTTAGACAATTTTCCTGGACATTTTTACTGCCCCTTAGGTGCTATTGGACTCTTATTTTGTCTGCTGCCCCAGGTGAATAGAGCTCCCTTCTTGAAACACACAGTTCCACGTAAAGCACAAGAGGGAAGAGGCTGGAAATCTGGACAAGAGGCCAGCCGGAAGCCGTCCTGCCTGAGAGGGGGTCAGGACGTATTCATGGCCCTCGTTGCT
Source organism: Eublepharis macularius (assembly GCF_028583425.1). Classification (NCBI taxonomy): domain Eukaryota; kingdom Metazoa; phylum Chordata; class Lepidosauria; order Squamata; family Eublepharidae; genus Eublepharis; species Eublepharis macularius. The sequence goes on along the minus strand of NC_072794.1, from coordinate 174,443,405 downwards.
CTACGCATCCTTATGCAGCTTCATCACCCCTGTAAGTTACAACAACCAGTTCAGAAAAGTACAGGCCTGCCTCTCAGCCTGGCAGCTTGTTAATGTAGCTGAAGAAATAGCAGATTTTATTGAAAAGGTTAATTTTAGCCTTATAAACTTGCTTTGAGAATTTCATGAGGGTTATCAGGATGCTATAGAACACCTGTTAATTATCTTCATAATCTCTTTAGGGACCAATTGTTTTATTTAAAAGAAAATCACAGATTAAAGTTATAGATCCAGCGGAGTTAGCCATGTTAGTTTGTAGTGGCAAAATAGTAAAGAGTCCAATAGCACCTTTCAGACTTACCAACTTTATTGTAGCATAAGTTTTTGAGAACCACTGCTCTCTTCATCAGATGCATCTGATGGAGAGAGCTGTGGCTCTCGAAAGCTTATGCTACAATAAAGCTGGTTAGTCTTAAAGGTGCTACTGGACTCTTTACTATTTTAGGTTAAAGTTAGAAAGATTGACTTCTGTTCCTAACTATCACCTTCTTTAAAAAGTGTCATGTAAGGGTCTAATCAGGACTTCTGCTGGTGCAGCCTGTTAATGAAGGCTTTATATGGGAGGAGCAGTATTTTCGAAATTTTACATCGCATTCTGCCGATCAGCTTAAAACCCATTTTGCCTGAAATCTTATGTGTTTAGTTAAACCTGAGAGATGTTAGACCTGATTTTTATCCATGTATTTTTCTGTATTTGTATAATTAATTAGCACCTGTTTACACCTATAAATGTCCTACCTAATAAAAGAGTTATGCTTTATTCTAAATAAAATCATTAACTCATAGAGATTCTCTTGGCGTTTTGCTAGCAGAAGATCTGGCCCTGGACACATAATATTTCACAGTGCTGCAAGACAGAAGCCTCTCTAAGAGAGCTTTTTCGGTATGGACCTGATAAGTGGTTTGGCAACCATGTTCTGCTAACAAGGCTAACTTTCCCAGAGCTGAGCTTTGTGCCGATCCCCAGATTAGAAGTGGTTTCGGTTATTTGCCACAAGAGCACACCCCACCGCTATTTCCCATGGAGGGGGCAGGCTGTTGACCTTCAGGGCAGGCCTTCCGGTATCCCTTCTGGGCAGCGCCTTCCCATCTGCCCCCCAGCACAGGCACTCTGTAGCTCCCACTGGCCACCTTCACCCCTAGCAGCCAACCTGCCCTCCGAGCGGTGCCAAGCGTGTCAGCAGGACACCTCTGCCCTGGCACGGCCGGACTTGGCCCACCAAGGGCTTTCTGGGGCAATAAACTGACCGTGCCTAGTCTCTTTCTTTGTGTATTCAAACGCTGGTTCAGGCTCTCCAGCCTAGTTACAAGCGAAGAAAGCCTTTTCCCCTGAGGAAGTGCAGTCAGGACGACAGGGCACGTTCCCAGACAGATAAGAGGGGGGTGGGACTAGCCACAGGCACAGGCCACAGAACGTCCAGGACAGAACAGAGAAGGGAGTTCCGCACTCAGCATTCCACCCCTTTAACGCATGGCACTCCGGGGGTGGGGTGGTTTGCTCCCACATGTGTGGAGATGCCGGCTGTGGGGGCACGGCATCGCAAGGTGGGGGGGCACTAGCTGATTGGTCAGGCAGGTCAGGCCACACTGTGGGCAGGTGGCCTTGAAGATTCTGCCCTCGTTCTAGTTACGTCTTTGCTCCTGGTCACATCCTTCCTGGAGGTCACATCCTTGCTACGGGTCGTGTCCTTACTGGAGGTGGTTGCTGGTCGATGCCTGCAGCCGGTTCACCTTTCTTGCGCCAGTCTGGACTCCTGGGCTTTGGATTTTGAAGCTGAGCCGGGATCGTTGTGCTCCTGCTGAAAGGCAGCATCTGATTGAGGACTGGAAGCCCTTACACTATTCTTAGGATAGTTGTTTAGCTTGTTATTATTTTCTTCTCTTGTTTCACACTCTTCTATAATTGTACTTTTAAACAAAGTTTATTCATCATATTTTTGGGGAGTTATTTGGGTTTCTGTGCTTCAGTCTGAGTCTGACACCGAGATCTACTTGCCACAGCTACCTAAGTAATGGTTTTGTAGACCTCAGTCTGCAAAGTGTCCTACCTTGCAGGGCTGACTTTCTTTTGCAGAACATCCGGCCAGACTCGGGGCTTGACTTGTGATCTCAAACTGAGGGTTAGTCAAAGAGGCCGGTGGTGGCCTGAGGAGCAGCTGCTTCAGCAGTGGGGGCTGCTGCTTGCAGACTCGGGCAGGTTGTGGGCCCAAGGGCTGAGCTCAGGGCCAAGAACCATCCTCTGTGTGTGTGGTGTGTGTGTGTGCATACAGGGGGAAGTTCTGAGAAATCGCTCCTCTTGCTTCACTTTGCAGAGGCCCGGGGACACTCTGTGCGGGGAGGGCGGGGAGGTAAGAGAAGTGAAGAAAGAGGTTTCTCAGCAAGCCACTGGCTTGGTGCCACATGTGCCAAGACCAGAGGGGACCGTGGCATTGCCCCAGCTGACCCAGGGAAAATGGGGCCAGACCTGCTCTTGTGGCTTTAACAGCAACCGTATCAGGGAGCTTTCCAGGCTGAGAAAGGCTGTCCTGTGATGGTGGGAAGCGGGAGTCATGAATGGACGTGAATCAGTTCTGCCTCTTAATCTTGTGATGCCTGAAGGACTCACAGGGAGGTTGTGGCAGGAGCTTTTGTGATGGGCTGCAGCAGCAGCCAGTGGGTCAGAGGCCCTCCTGTGCAGCCAGGACTTTTAGCTCCCTCTTGGGGCAAACCCCAGTGAATTCCCCGGGGGGGGGCCGGGTTGAGTGCAGGTGAACTGTTAGCAGCAGCCCCAATAGCCCATCTCAGATGGATCCCTTCAGAGCTGGGAAGCTAAGCAAGCTTGATCCTGGTGGAACACGAGGGTCGCAGCGCAGGGGAAGGCGAGGGCGATGTGCCGCTGCTCACCTTGCATGTCCTGTGGGGGGGGGGGGTTGCAATGAGTGCGTTGCAACTTGACACCACATTATTCCTTGAATAGTTACCATCAGAAGCATCACGATCGAACCTTTATGAGGAATCCTTTCTGGCCTGGGAAACGGCTTCCCTAAGATCTCCCTGGCCCTTTTAAGCACCTGCTGTGCTCAGTCATACAGAGGATCAGGTGCTCTTTAGGTCCCCAATGGGAGTCTGGGGTGTGCAGAGCCATCTGGCTCATGGGGTGAACTGAGGAGGCTGCCCAGAGACTTGCCTTGACCTGCAGATTGCAGCAAGGGTGCTTTGGAGGTCATCAAGGTGCTGGACCCCAAAGAGCAGCATGCACTTCTCAGGGCTGGCTGAGCATGAAAGCATGTGCATGCATGCACACGTTGGCCTTCAGCCCGTGAGGGTGAGATTCAGGCATCTGTCCCAGCACCTTCCATCTCTGCAGCCAGCAGTGACAAGCGCGCGGGGGTGGGGGGGACTTCCCCCTGGCTTCAGCCCAGACAGAGGGGGTGGGAATCCTGTGTGTCACCGCTTGTTTCCAGAGGTGTCACAGGGAAATCCCAAGGGGGAGGGAGGGAGGTGGGGGCGTGGGAGCAGCAGCCTGGGGCCAGCGGCTGAGATAATGGCACCAGTTAATCTTTGAGAATTGCCACCATGCTGGACTTCAGCTGGGGGGCGGGGGGCAGAGCTCAGCAGAGAGCCCCTTCTCGTCCAGTGTACGTGTGCAAGCAGCCACCCTCAGCCTGGGCCCAGAGGCCATCTTTCCAGCTGCCCTCAGAGGGAGCCTGGCCAGAAAGGGCACACCAGCTGCTCCCAGAAAAGCAGCTGGACTTCTTGAAGGGCTGGCGTGGCAAGGGGCCTTCCTACAGGTGGAAAGAGCCCCCCACTCCCAGCACACACAACAGTGTTTTGTTGCAAACAGTTGGGTTTTTTTCCCTTTTCTTTGCACATATTACAGTTCCCGGAGAATTGAAATGGACCTGCACATTTACATATTTGGGCCATTCTTGTTTGTTTGTTTGATTAAATTTACATTCTGCTCCCCCTGCAAGGGGGCTCAGAGCAGATCACAGTAATATAATAAATACAATAAAAACAAGGTAGCATAAATTATAGCATCAGTCAGTAACACTCCATTAAAAACAGCTGGGCGCATATTGCACAATTCATCAGATAACAGCAAAGCCACGGGGCAGGCTGGCCGGCTACCAGAAGAATTCACATATTTCAGCCCGACCTCGTCATTCCTAACATGAGAGGGACCCTTTTTCATTGCTGAGTGGGCAGTTTCGGGGCACACCGAGATCCCTTTCCTCCCCAGCGAAGGTTTGCCTCCCTTGACTCTCCCTTGCTTCCGGCTGTGGCGTTCTGCTCCTGCCGGGCTCTGGGCTGAGCTCTGTCTTGAGTATCCCGGCCCCTCAAGGTCCTCATGGCAGGATGAATGAGCCCCGCCTTGTTTTTGAGCATCTCCTCCAGTTCTGTGACCCAAACCATTCTCCACCCCCCCCCCGTGATGCCTCCCCCCAGATCCCATCACAGCCTGGCAGATCCTGCTGTGCATTTGCTCTCCTGGAGGCACACCCAGCTCAGGGATTTGGGGTGCCATCAGCCAGGGCGCCCAAGTGTCCCCAACCCACACTGTGGGAAATGGCACCCTTTCTCCCCTCTCCCACAAACAGGCTGCAGCAAGAAGCTACTGCCTGCCCTCCTCTTCCCGCTGGCAGTGGGGTGAGGCCTGGAAGAGGGGCACGGTGGGGCTCCCCCATGGCAGAAAGCCAGTGCCCTGCTCCTTGCCCCCCCCCCCAGGCAGGGAAGGTGCAGCTAAGAAGAAGAGGTCCAGGCCAGGCCCCCCACCCTCGAAGGGAGGGAGGGAGGGAAGGTGCAGGCTCTTCTCTGGGCCCAGGTGTGCTTTCCCGGTCACACCTGGATGCTGCAGCTGGGGGAGGGGACCTTCTGCATGCGAGCCAGATGTTCTACCACTGAGCCACGAAGTTCCGTCCCTGGCATCTCTGAGGACCATGGAAAAGGTGGAGAGAAAGACCTTTCTGTGCCTGACCCCCCCCAGAGACCCACGGCCGGCTTCAGGAGACACGACTGAGCTTGTGGAGCCAGCGGTGTTGCTTAGCAGAAGGCAACTGCATTAAAGGTTCAGAAGCAGAGCCCCACTTCGCGTGCAGAAGGTCTCAAGTCCCGCCCCCCCCCCCTCGCACCTCCTGCTAAAAGAGAGTTTCTGCCGGCCAGAGCAGGCACCACCAGGGCAGGGGAGTGTGGATCAATGGGCTAATTTGGTATAAGATATCTGCATACACAAATCCAGGGGAGTCATCCGTGTTAGTCTGTAGCAGCAAAATAGAAAAGAGTCCAGTAGCACCTTTAAGACTAACCCACTTTACTGTGGCATAAGCTTTCGAGAACCACAGCTCTCCTCGTCAGATGCATTGACAGTAGAAAAGCAGGACAGCCAGAGTCAAAGTGGAGAGGCCAAAGGAGGCGTCGTAGCAAAATAGAAAAGAGTCCAGTAGCACCTTTGAGACTTACCAACTTTATCATCAGATGCCTCTGACGAAGAGAGCTGTGGTTCTCAAAAGCTTATGCTACAGTAAAGTTGGTTAGTCTTAAGGGTGCTACTGGACTCTTTTCTATTTTGCATACATAAGGAAGAGTCTTAATACTAAGTCAGCGGTCTGGGTATAGTTGCCAACTCCAGGTTGTGGAATTCCTGGAGATTTTGTGGTGGAGCCTGGAGAGGGCAAGGTTTGAGGAGGGGGAGAAGCTCAGTGGGGTATATTACCCCAGAGTCCACCCTCCAAAGCAGCCATTTTTTCCCCGGAGGAACTGATCTTTGCTGTCAGGAGATCTCCAAGTACCACCTGGAAGTTGGCAACCCTGGGTCTATCTGTCCCAGCCATGTCTAATCTGAAGCTGCAAGATTCTTCCTTCGTCTGGGGATTTGGCAGCCTTGGGCCCATACGCTGGACCGCTGAGTCCTGCAAGGGGGTGGAGGGGTGGACAGGCCTGCCAGGGCTCTTTGATCACGGGCAGCTGATTCATTCCCCAAACTTACAAGATGAGGCTAAAGTTGGTTCCCAGTTCCTTATTCGCCTTTCCTATTCACAAACCAATATACAAATTGGGGATATTGAAAAGATCTGCACTGCAACCCAAAATACAGTTTGGACCACCACAAGGAAAAGCATGTGGGAAACAGCACCCGTCCCCTTGGAGGGCAGACGCCCCTGAATGTAGGGCATGCCAGAGTCCACACTTCATTGTGGAGCGCAAGGGGCACGTAGCTGTTCTAGTTATTTATTCTAATCTCCTCCCAAATGGGAGGTTCTTGGAGGCCACCAAGTAGCAGCTCTTTGTGCCGGAACCAGTGTTTGAACTGGGCGCATGTGTGTGCCTGATTGTCGGGGGCAGCCTCCAGACTGTGGGGCTGTATAATGTGGGGTGGTCTAAGGGTTGTTTGGGAGTCCCCCCACCCAAGTTTCTGCGTGTGCTTTTTTCCTGGGGGCACCCCATGTTGGAGCTGCTAGCAAGAGAACTGGGCTTTGGACCAGGAAGCGGCATCAGTCCACTTGGAGGACAGACTCCCTGAACGTGCTCCAAACTTGAGCCTGAGCTTGAAGGACCCGCGGGAGCTTCAGACACGGACCTGGCCTGTCCAGCTAGCAAGGCACCAAGTGGCCGATCTTTTAAATTATCCTCAGTATCTGAGGCTGAGTTCACGAATGGGAAATGCAAACAAGGAACTGGGAAGAGGGAACCAACTTCAGCCTCCTCCAGACACGCTCCCCAAGCGCGGCTCTGAGTGTCCCGGTTCCCAGAGGCCAAAAGGGGAAGGGGGGGGCAGGGCCACTCTGAGTCAGCCACTCGCTCCCGGCCTGGCTGACGCATCCAGCCCCCCCCCCCGGGAAAGCCCCCTTCCAGGAAGGCTCCTCTGCACAGGAGAGCACAAGGGCCCGCCAAGAAAGAGGCCCCCGGCCCAGCAATTCAGGCTTGCAAGGAGGCCCAGGAGCTGGAACCCGGGCCGGGGAGAAGGCGCCTGGGCTTGGCCACAGGCTGCCTTCGGGGCTGCCCCACCCTTTCCGCTCGGGCCTTTGCCACAGCTTAAAAGGCCTCTTCAGGTGACTCTTGCGGGGAAATACACAGAGCCAGAGGGAGAAACCAGGTGTGCGCAGGGAATTTGGTTTCTGGAGGCCCCGGACGTGTTGGAAATCCCCTTCTCAGGCACGCCGTCGTCTGCACTCCGAGAGCCGGAGCTTGAAGTTCCCAGCATAGGGAACAAAGGGAGAGGGCTGGCCTTTGCCAGCCTGTTCCTGGGGTTATGGGTGTGGGGCTGCTGGGGGTGGATTTGGGTCTGTGAGGGGCTAATGTGGGGATTTGGGTCTGTGTGTGGCAGCTGGGGGGGAATTGGGTTTGTGTGGGGCTGTAAGGGGTGGACTTTGGGGGCTGAGAGCACCTACTTGGGGAGGCCATGAAATGCCCCCCCAAGTGGGAGCAGGCTGAGCCTTGGAGGGGGGTGGGAGGAAAGGTGGGAGAAGGGCCCCTGAGGGTAGGGGGGCATTTTGCATGCAAAATGCCACCCCTGGCAAGACAAGCCTCCCCCAGCTGTAGTAGAGAAAAGAGCACCTACTTGGGGAGGCCATGAAATGCCCCCCCAAGTGGGAGCAGTCAGAGCCTTGGTGGGGGGTGGGAGGAAAGGTGGGAGAAGGGCCCCTGAGGATAGGGGGGCATTTTGCATGCAAAATGCCACCCCTGGCAAAGGAAGCCTGCCTCTTCATTTTTTCCCCATAGGAAAAAATGAATGAAGATGAGCAGCAGCAACCTAAAGCTATGGCTTTTTTAAGGAGAGGATAGGGGGACCTGGTTTGGGGGGCCATAACATGGCCCCCCAAAGTCCAATCGGTCTGAAACTTGGGGGGTTGTTAGAGGGGAGTTAGAGGAAGGCCCCCACCAAATTTGGGGTGATTCAGTGGGAAAATGCCTCCCCCAGGCTTCAGAGAAGCCTGGGGAGGCTTTTTCCCATTAAAAAAACCCGAATCAACCCGAATCAATCCGAATCGGTAAACCCGAATCGGCTGGGCGATTCGGGTTTCTGCTAAACCCGAATCGGCCTCTCGATTCGGGTTTAGCAGATTCGGAAAACACGAATCAGGGTGCCTTTGCACACCCCTACACAGCACTGCCCTGGCCGGACTCAGTCAAAGGGCAGCTTCAGGTGTTAGTGTGGCTTTGTTTACTTGTTGACTTGATTGATAGCCTGCCCGCCTTCCTCACTGACCCTCAAGGCACTCACAGGTTGTGAAGCAATGCAATTAAATAGCACCTAATAAGCAATGCGACAGGACTAGGATTACGAAATTTAGAGACGACACAAAATATCATACAAGGAGGCAGAAAATGGAATTACAAAAGTGGGAAACAATGCAGGGAAAGCAGAACATTTTAAACAGATAATAAACGCCATTTGCCGTGACATGCACCGTGCTCTGGGCAGAAGTTCCTTCCGGGGCCATTCTGGAATCTTATACCTCATTCAGTTTATAAAAGACGCCCCCCCCCAGACAATTCTGATTTACTCAATCTGAAGGAGGACAGGAATGCGGGAGCCTTCTGGACTTCACAAGCAACCCGTCCAGGAGGGGAGGGCTGTTGCGACAAGGGGGACAGCACCCCAAGAGGCCCCCTGGCTCCACGGAAGACACACTCAGGTGGGGATCAAGAGGCAGAGCCACCAAATCCTCTTGCGACAGGCGGAGAGGAGAGATGCCCCCCCTCCGTTTGCGGAGACAAGGGGGGAGGAGAGGGGTAACTTTCGCCCGCCTGCCCAGGACAGGCAAGGAAGATCACTTCTAATATCCTGAGTTGGGAGGGGGGGCATACAGAACAGCGCCTCTCCCAGCTGGGGGGGGGGAAGAGTTCAAAGGTTGGGCTCGCTTCATCCAAGGCAAATGGAGAGGAACGCAATGAAGCCCCCATGAGCCAGTTTTTCTTAAACCAGCCGCGTGTGGAACTTAACTAGTCTCCGTTTGAATACCGTCCCTAGTTCTTCTCTGCGGCACCTGTTCTGATGTCTCTTCCTGATGCTTTTGTGCCGCTTGTTAACAGAGATGTATGTTAGTCGAATAAAGGTCTTTCCCCTTTTTAAAGATCTCCAACTGTGACCGAAGCCCTTACCCAGGTGCCCGGCCGTGGCAATCCTGCCCAGACCAGGCTCCTGGCCCGGCTAGAGGGGCGGCAGGCAGGGGCGAGAGGAGGGAGAAACCCCCTGTGGGCACACCCAGGCAGCCCACTCGCATGACTCAAACCGCCAAGGGGAGGGCTGAAGGGCAGAGAAGTTTGCTCCCCCCGCCCCCAGCAAGCCCCGGGAAGGCAGGCAGCAGCCCCACTCAGGTCTTCCAGAAACGGGGTGCCTGGGGTGGGGGAGGAGGGAAGCGTTCCAGCAGACCTTATTTGCCCCCCTTTCTCTGCAAAGAGCTTCTGGGGCTGAACAGGGAAGCCCTTGAGAGCACAGCCAGGGGGCCCACAGCAATGCCCAAGGGCTCAGGACCTGTGGGCAGGAGGCCCTTTCCTGGCATGCTGTGGGACCTGCCCAGGGCAGCCTGATTTCTAGGCAGGACTGGACCAGTGCCAAAGCCCAGAGGAGGTCTGCCTCTCTCTCCCGTGATACCAGCTCAGGAACTGCAGGCCTCTGCACACCACATCGGAGCCCACCTGAGCGGGGGGGGGGCAGATGCCAGCTCTGAGGAGAGGGCGGGACAGGGGCCCAAAGCACCCAGCTCATTGCCGCCAAGCTCCTTCCTCCAGCACTCCAAACCCACCGCCTCCTCCTGGCCTCTGAAGTTCTGTGCTCATCCTGTACTCAATACTAGCTGGAAGAGGGCAGGGAAGGGCACCCATCAGACCTCTGCCCTGAATATGGTAAGTCAGTGAATTTATGGCCTGCTGAATGCCTGTGGTCACAGTGAACCTCGTGCCATGGGAGAGGAACTCAGCATCAGCGGCAGCTGTGCTTGGCTTTGAGCTGCGGTAGTCTGGGAACTCGGCTTTCCAAAGGTGAGTTTTCCTCTGACGCCTGAGGGGGTTTGTGGCAAAAATATGCAGTGGCTTAATGGCTAAGGGGCGAAATACAAAACAAGACAGACCACAGAGGGGCATCATCCCTAATTCCGTGACCAGGCATGGCCCAGAAGATACATGTGCACTGGGCACGTCCCCGTGGGAGTGCAGTCCAGGTTCCAGTCAGGAACAGCGCCAGAGGGCAAGGAGGCAGCCGTCCTTCCGGCACCTCAGCCGCTCACTCCCCAGAAGTCTTGGGCTTAAAAGCGCCCTGAAATTCTAGGCAGTGACACACAATAGGGAAGGAATCTTCGGAGTTCTGCTACAAGCTGAGAAAGAACGCCAAGATCCAGACTGGGTGAAACAGCAAACAGATCTGGGCTGGCAAATCAGAAAACCCTTGACGCTGGCTTCACCCTGTGCCAGCTGTGGAGGAGGGGCACAGACATGGGAGGGCCCGGCCTCACATCCCCAGACCAGGCATGGCGTGGCTGGCAAGAAGGAACACGGGCACGGCAGCAGCCAACTTTGTCCAGAGGCAGTTGTCCTTTTGTAGATTAGAAGCCATCTAATCCATATCAATGGGTATATGAGGTGCTGAGGTCCAGCGGCAGAGAGTATCTGAGGATGGCAGGAATGTCCAGGTTCTCAGAAGTTCAAAGATGAGGTGCATTGGTTGAGGGCCAACAGACATGCATATGTATGAGAAATGCACTATTTTTAAATAGAATTGGCTACGATGAAATGCAGCAAGAATGAATTAAGAGTTGGACAGCCCAGTCTAAATGGCCGGCTCTGTGCCTGCGCCCGCACTCTCGCATAGCAGCGACGCTGCTCATTGGCTCCTTAACAACTCCGGCAGGAGAGAGAAGCCGATGGCCGAATCCGGCAAGGCCCAGCTAAGCTGCCGCTGAGAGTGCCCACAGCTCCATTCCTGCACAGCCCATGGGTAGGCCACAATCTCCGCTGCCTGGCAACACTGCCCCCCTTGCCATGGAGTGGGCTTCCGGGGGTCACAAACCCCTGTGGCCGCAGCACCAACATGGGGGTGCCCAGTGGGGGGAGGGCAGCCGGTTGAGCGGCAGGTGGGGTGCGCCCCCCAGGGGACAGAGTGGGAGCTGCAGCCCACCAGGGGCAGGGCTGGCAAGGCACGGCCAGGAGATAATGCCCCCCAGTTGCCCCAGCAATGCCAGCAGAATCTGCCAGTTGGAGAACAGCTGCGGTTGCGAGTGGCAGGGGAAGCCACAGCCAATCCATGGGCTGGGCCACATCCCCCCTCGCCAATTGCCAGGGCTACTCCCCCGCCCTGCAGAGGTGGGTGAACAGGGCAGGGCGATCCCCGCGGTCGGGCATGCTGCGCCCCAACAGTGTGTGTGTGTGGGGGGGTGACACCGACAATGCAGACAGGGGGCCCTCCCCCCTGCTTGCCCAGCTCCCAACAAGGGCCAGGATGGTGGCTGGAGCGCTGCTTATTTGCAGACCCCTCCCTCCCTGCCAGCGCTGCTGCCCCAAGAAACCTGCCCCCCTTCCTCAATCAGTAAGGGCAGAAAGGTGGCGGGACCCAGCAAGGCCCACCGGGTGTGACGGAAGTAACAACGGCACATCGACTAGCAGCAGCTCCTTCGAAACACTCCGCTGCGCCCAACAGAGAATCTGCGAAGAGGAGGCAGCGGACACCTGGTGGACCTCGAGAGTCACAGTCCAGAGCCCGGACCGTGGCCCCTGGAGTGGAATGACGGCCTCATACCAAAGAAACTGCTTGGGGGCCAGTAGCCCATCTCCGGCCCCAGACACCCAAAGTCCACCCCTGCTTCTGCGAAAAGCAAAAGGGAGCCTGGTCTGGCCTCATAGAGCAGGAGCCCCAGAGATCCCAGGATTCGCTCCCCACGCACCCCCCCCCCCAGCAGCAACCCTGCCTCCTGCGCGCAGCAGTCCTCTGGCCGGCTTATCAAATGCTAGCAGCACTTACGGAGAATGAGAGTCCTGTGTGGTGCCCCCCCCTCTGCCAGACACCCACAGGCAGCGCTCCACGTTCCACCCTGCTGCCTGCAGTGAAGTCAAGAGGGGGGAAGAGGGGAGGGAAGCTGGACTGGGTATGAGCCTCCGAGGTGCCACTGGACACCTGCTTCTCTTGGCAGCAGAGCCACGCACAGGCAGCCGCTTGGGGCCACCCTGTCCATACCGGCCCAGGGCCCGAGGCCGTTCGCTGGAATGTGTGTAACAGCAGGACCAACAGGGAAGTGGAGGGACAGCTACTGTTGTGCACAGGTAAGAAAGCAGACAGGGAGGGAGTTATTCAACACCGACTTTATTGAGCAGCCAAAAGAGCGTGCCTCACGGCCCCTGCCCAGGTCGGGAGCTCTGCCTGGTGGAGTGAAAGTCACAGCCAGGAGAGCCGCCCCTCATGCTGCCTTCTACAGAGTGGGGGCAAGTCCCGGGCTGCCTGGGGGTGGGGGTGGGATAGCTCCGTAGGCTGGGATCATATGGTGACTGGGATGGATCTCCAGGGGCTGCTACGGCCATGCCCCTTGGCCCCTTGATGGCTCACCAGCTGCCTGGAAGGGAAACAGACGTGCACGTAGTGAGGGGCAGGGCCTTGCACAAGCTGTGGTGGCCGAGTCTGCCACATCCTGGGAATCTGTCCCTTGTCAGGGGGGGCGGCAGTGGCACCTCCGTCATCACTGGCCCTGCCGGCAAGCAGGTGCTGGATGCCCCTCCAGCAAGGAAGTACACCTTGTCTGCATCAGGGTGTCCCACTGCTGCGTAGCTGCTCGGAGCTCTGATCCTGTGAGGGAGACACACAGAATTGTGCACCCACCATCGCAGGGAAGTTACGAGAGCAAGCACCCAGTGACCACAACCTGCAGCCGCACACTCTCCTCTGCCTGAATGGAGCCTCCAAATCAACTGCTGGGAGCCCCCTCCCCGGAATGGCTGAGTCGAGCACAGCTCCCTGGGCGACAGCCTCCGTGGCAGGCATGGGCCGTGCTGGCTCACAGGCAAGGGCTGCGCCCCTCCCCGCTGGCGAGCTTCACGCACAGAGGCTGCTGTTTGGGGGGCACAGGGGAAGGGAGGGGGTCAGCTGGTGCAAACAAGCAAGCAGGGGCGGCCGCCTCCCCAGCTCCTCGTGACCTGTCAGTGCGCCCCGGCCCCTTCCCAGGGTCATCCAGAACAAGCTCAGCCCCAAGCTTTGTGTCCTTCCAGGGCAGGTCCAAGCATTAGAGGAAGGACAGCCGCTGCCTCCTCCTCCTCCTCCCTGCATGGTTAAGAAGTGTGTGGCTGCCCTTGCATGCCCGGAGTGGGTGGGAGTGGTTGGCCAAGAGGGGAATGGAACAGCCCAAACGCCTCACGATGCATCTCCCAGCCTTCCTCCTTCTACAGGACACATTTCGTTCATTTCACTGTCTTGGTTCACCCACTACTGGTTCAGAGGTGCAGAACTGTTGCTGCCTCCCCCCCCCCCCACACACACAATGACATCCTCGGGGTTGCTTGCCATGAAGACACAGCTCAGTGAAACGGAGTCTGGGTTGCGGCTCTGTCCCTAGACCACAGGCACGGGGCTTCCTTCTAGCCTGTCAAAACAGCAGGAGGGCTGGAATCTCTATTCCGATCCCCAAGGGAGAGGGGTAGGCTTGGCCCCTATTAGATCAAGAGTGCAGGCCGCTGCATTGTTCCAAAGGGGGGAAACCAGATCCAAAGCCAGGTAGTACCTTTATTAGAACCAACTCACCCCCCACCCCCCCAAAAAACAAAAGTGTGCAATGTTTTGAGCTCTCCAGAGCTCTTCATGCAGGCTGGAGACTTTGAAGAAGCAGAGATGGTTCCAGCCCTACTCTTCAGGTCTCTCGCCCTTACCAAGTGTCGCCAGCCAGCCAGCGCTGAATACCTTAGGTGGGGGGCCGACAGTAGTTGTTCTTCTGGCATCCTCAGTGGAAGGAGGGCATCCTCTTAAGTGCAAATAGAAAACCTCATTTTTTATTTGCAGGTTACACTGCTTATAAAGCAGAAGGGCGGCAATACCTGGCCACTGCCCCTCGCACTGCCTGACACCCTCCCACCAGCATGTTCCAGCCCTGAAGCTTTTTCTCTTGGCAGACTGAACTCCTGGACAGCTGGAATGGGCCAGCTGAACCGCCCTGAAGGTGAAGCACAACGCCCTTCAAGCCCTCCACCTTCCCACCCAGCAGGGCCTCTCTCTTTCCAGGGCTCAGTTTCTATTTTAGCCACTTAACCACGGCAGAGGGGCAGCAGTTCAGGACCTCTACTGCAGCACCAGGAGACCTGGATGAAGATAAGTAATGTTGAGTATCATCAGCGTATTGTGGACAGCCAACCGAAACTCTGAATGATTTGTCCTAGTGGCTTGACGTAGTGACTGAAAAGCATGGGGGGCTGCACCCTGTGGAACTCCACAGAACAAGTCCCATGCGGGCGACAGCTGGTCTTCGGCGGTCGTGCTGTGAATCTGGTCCAGGGGGAATTATTCGAACCAGCCCAAAGCAGGTCCGCTGACGCCTACTTCTGTCTCCAAGTGCCCCTGGCAGAGGCAGCCCTGGCAGTGTCTTGCAGCAGGTGGGCAGCTCTGCCCACAGTAGGGATCACTCGGTTCACTCTGCCAGGGCAGCAGCATCCTTGGTGCCCCTTCGTTAGTTCAGGATAGCTGGGAAGTGGCGGCATCGCAAGCCTGCATCAGAGGCTTCTCCAAGCCATTTCCGTCCCAGCATCACTGCCTCCTTACAGCCACAGCAGCTACGGCCTGGCTCAGTGAGCGCCTCTGTGGCAGGCCCAGAAAGGTCGGGGTGAACCGCAGGCCAGAGCGGTCCCTGGGCAGGTTCCTGTCTTGGACCCCCGTGACCCAGCGGCCTCAGCCACCCTGTCGCCAGGCAGCCCTTGTTGTTCATTCCTGCTTTCCCACCAGTGTGCTGATGTCTCCCCTTTGTAAAGGAATCCGAGCCATGAATCAGCAAGTCCAGGGTGGGCTGCCAGCCAGCAACCTCAAGGCTGAACAGGCAGAATCAGGAGGCTCCAGGGAACAGGGCAAGGCCCAGGTCAGGCTGCAGCTCCTGGGCCTGGGCAAGGGGAAGAGGCGCGGTCCTGGGGCCTCTGGAGGCAGGAGCGGTCCGGCAACCTGAGGAGGGGGCAACGGAACTAGCCACCCTCCTTCCCTGCTGTTATCGCTGCCTCTGCCCAGGAGTGGAAGGAGAGAGCCCTCTCCCCACCTCTCTTGCCAAGCGACGTGGGCAAACCAGGCACGCACTTCCTCTAAGGAGGCTGCAAACATCACCTTGGTTGTCCCAGCAACGGGCCAGAGATTAGAGAAGGAGAAGGAGCTTTGAAAGGAGAGAACCGGCCATGGCAGCTGGCCCTGCCTCTTCTGGCTCCCTGGCGGGGACGGAGGCAGCCGGCTGGACAAGGGGGGGCAGGCAGGGCAGGAGGATGCCCCCTTCCAAGAATCACAGCTTCAGTCAGGGGCTGCCCCAGGCCCAGCCCCCGGGAAGGAGAATGCCCTGCCCACGTCACTTGAGGCAGCACCAGACAGACGGAAGGAGGGGGCCTGGGGGAGGAAGCCCAGGCCGGGATCTGGGGGCCACCTGCAAACTGCACAACTCGTAACTGTTTTGACTGGGGGGGGTGGCGGCAATTGGCCTCTCCTTCTCTGCACTCTGAGGAGACTTACTGGCTTCTATTGCACTGTCCCAAAATATTCAAAACATCTGAGGAGCCCAACAAAATTAAGATCGCCAAAACCCATCGAAACACCTGAAACCTGGGATACCTGAGCAATGAAGGAATGTTGCCTGCAGCCATAAATAACCCTCGAAAGCACAGCCCTTTGAGGTCGCAACGGCCCTTTGAGGTCCCGTAGCCAGCTTCATGGCAAAGTGGGGATTCGAACCCAGGTCTCTCCACCCCAGGCCATCCTGCCAGTCATGACCCTCCACTGGTTTCCAGCGTCGCCTGCCCAGAATCCCCCAACTGGGACGTCAAGCAGTTCAGAGACAGACACAGCCCCTCCGCGTGCCTGTCCCAACATCCCCATTCGGTAGTAGAGGGGCCAAGGCGGCTGGGGAGCTCTAACTTGGGTTTCGTGCTCCTAGTGCTTACTCCAAGTCACTGCCCCACCCAGGGAGCCTGCAGGGGGCGCCATCCGGGCCTCCCACAGCCTCTCTGGAGCAGCTCCGCCACGGAGCAGAAGGGCAGCAGCTCTGGTGAGGTTGGTGGCTTGTGGGCAGTGCTTGGCAGTCTTCCAGCGGTCAGGGGACTGAGACTGGAGCCTTGTGAGGGGGCAGGGGAAGGGGAGAGCAGAGGCTCAAAGAGGCCGATGCAGGATCGGTCTGCCTTTCTCCGCTTCCCAGTACTGCAGCTGCCCCTGATCTCTGGCCAGGAGAAACGGGCACACCAGCTCAACACCGTCTTCACCGAGTCGCATCCCGAGAGCTGAGGAGGCAGCCCAGGGCTGAACAGAATCTGGGACGGCCAGGCAGCGAGGGAGCCCGGACGGATGCCCTGATTCAAGCCATTCGCAGAGAGGAAGAGGCCAGGCAAAATGTGAAGCAACCGGAATGAAGTAAAGCCCATTTCTGGCAGCAGCGGCAGCAGCAGCGCCTTTCTCAACCTCCGTTCAGACTGCCGATGGCGCAACGACTCAGGTGGAAGTGGACGAGGCCTGTTTGCAGAGCAGCCGGGCGTGCGCCCCGCAGCTCCTAATAAGGGCCTTGCCGGCGTCTCCAGGAAGAACCCTCCCCAGCGCCCGGGGGAGGGGCAAGGACAAGAGGAGCCGGGCCAGGGCAGGCAGCCGGCCGGGGGACCGGGGCGACTGCCGCTTTCACAGCCAGGACCTCCCTGGTCTCAAAGCACTGGAGGAAATGGGCAGACAGCTGCAGGGGGCGGGGGCTCGTGCCCGTCTCCCCCCACCCCCCACCCCCGCTCAAAAAAGGCCCTTCTGGGCAGCCCCAGCATCCATAGGAGAGCTCAGGAAGAGCGGGGGGGGGCAGATCCTATGAAATGCCAAGGGGGCGAACCACTGGGAGCTTCGGGGCTCAGCAGAAGCCAAGTTAAAATTGGGGAGAGGCTGCAGGGGGAATTTGCCTCCTCCCGAGAGGGCAGACCCTTGCAGCATCCTCGACATCGCTTAGGAAGCAGGAAGCTGAGAGAGAAAGCAAAATATTTTCATTTGCTGTGTGGGATTAATACTGTTTTGAATCTTTGCACATTTGTATTTATAGACCCCATTGCATTGTTTATTGACAAGTATGCAAAACGGACTGTGGCTCTCCATGAGAAAGGCAAACGATAAATATAAAAATAATGACCATTTTTTAAAAAAACACAGGGAACTCACTGCCATAAGATAAAACTGCAGCGGGTCCAAAATGCAGCTGCTGCGACCTGACAGGAATTTCTTTCAGGGCACATGTGACTCCAACTCTGCAGCAGCTGCACTGGCTCCCCGTGGAATTCCGGATCAGGTTCAAGGTTCTGGTTCTGACCTATAAAGCCCTAAACGGACTGGGACCAGCATACCAGAGGGACCGCGTCTCCCCATATGTACCTGGAGAGCTCTTAGATTGGCAAGTAAACACCTACTGGTGGTCCCTGGCCCCGGGGAGGCTCGGCTGGCCTCGACCAGGGCCAGGGCCTTTTCGGTCCAGGCCCAAACCTGGTGGAACTCTCTGTCAGAAGACACTCAGGCCCGCCAAGATCTTGTCTCTTTTTGGCGGGCCTATAAGACAGAGATGTTCCGCCAGGCATACGGTTGAGGCCAGCACTGGATCCACCTAATTAGCCTCCCTGCCGGTCTCCTGCCAGTGAAGGGGGGGGGGAGCATATGGTCCATCTGCCCCCCCCCCCATGCCTGAGGAGTTAGAGGATCACCAACCCACACCTCCGCCCTTTTCTTCCCTTGTGTATGGTGGGCAGGGAAAGGGGGAAGGGTGTCCCATTTGGAATGCGAATATCCATGAGATGTTATTTTATTGGTTTTACTTCTTGTATCTTATTTATGATTGTGACCCACCCTGAGCCTGCTTGTGGGGAGGGCGTGCTAAAAATCCAATAAATAAATAAATAAATATAAAATTCTGTGATGGCCACTACTGTAAATATCTGTAAAAGATGAGATAAATACACGAATGCAGAGGAGTTAGCCGTGTTAGTCTGTAGTAGCAAAATCAAAAAGAGTCCAGTAGCACCTTTAAGACTAACCAATTTTATTGTAGCATAAGCTTTCGAGAATCAAGTTCTCGTATCAGGCATCTGACGAAGAGAACTTGATTCTCGAAAGCTTATGCTACAATAAAATTGGTTAGTCTTAAAGGTGCTACTGGACTCTTTTTGATTTTGATAAATACACGAAGGCAGCCTTTCAGTGACTACGAACCCCAGCAGACAAAAGCCTCCTTGCCCTGTTTCTGGTATGGCTGTGGGTGCAACAGGCCAAGGCTGGCTGCCAGTGTCACCTGCCCCACCTGACAGCCTGGAGGCCCCTGGCTGAGGGGGGGACAACGACACACTACAGGCTGGGTGGCCGACTCATCTCAGCTGCGAGACCCTCAAGGATGGTATTCTCTTTGTGGGGAGGTGGTGCTCTGTTGTCTTGGTGCTGGAAGGAAGGCAGTGGGAGGGCTTCTGGTGTCCTGGCCTCACTGACAGTCCTTTAGATGGCACTGGATTTCTAGCCACTGTGTGTGACAGCAACATTCTGTTGGACTGGATGGGCCACTGGCCTGATCCAACATGGCTTTGCTTATGTTCTTATGCTTATGCTTATGTTCTTAAGGGTGTTTTTCACACGAGGAGGCAGTTAGAGGTGCTTTCCCTCTAACTGTCGAGGCGGTTGATAAAGTATAGCTGCAACGGGGCTTCCACAGCGCAGGTTTCCCGGCCCCAGTCACCCAGCAGCGGCACCCCGTCCCCATGGGCCATTTTCTTTTTTTAAAAATCAGTAACTGAAAACTGTTACAACCGTACAGGCAACAGGTTCTCTGAATTCCTAGCTTTCATTTTTTAAAGAAAAGTAAGTCACTAGCCCCATCAGTTGTAGAGATATGCCTTTCCCCTTATATCTCTGCAATGAAAGGGGCTAAAGGCTTTTTAAAAAAATGAAAGCTGGAATTCATGGAATCCCTTACACTTATTGTTATGGTGTTATATTGATATGATAGTCAACTTCTGATTTGTTTTAAAAAACACCCTTAAGACCCCCCCCCCCCGACAATGGGAAGAAAGGGCCGCCAGTGAATGGCAGGACAAACTACAGCCACGTCTGTGAGTAAAATCCACCTTTCCCCACCTACTTGTCAACCATCCAGGCTCTACTGCCATCATTCCCCCGATTTCAAAGCAAAGCCGGTCTGAGAAAGACGGCAGAACCGCTGCGGAAGCCCCGCGTGTCGCACGGCGCGGGGGGAAGCGAAGCGGGCTCTTCCGGCAGCGGTTCAGGCGCGGCGTCCCCGGCCCAGCAGCCGGCGCTCGGCCGCACGGACAGCAGCAGCAGCGCCTCGACGGCCGCGACGCCGCCCCCGGCCCGGCCCGGCCCGCGAGCGCGTCGCCTTCGCCACGCCGACAGGCGCAGCTCCGAGCCCCGACGGCTCAACGGACGCGCCCGGCTCGGAGGCCCTCGCACCTCTGCTCGGGAGGCCCCTCGCCGGCGCCCGCAGTCCGACGAGCCCCCTCCGGCAAGCGAGCCGGGGGGCGCCGAGACAGGCCGCGGCGGCGCTTCCGCGGTCCCAGGCGCAGCCAGGCGCTTCGGCCGGAGCGTCCCGCGGGCTCGGCGCCTCGGCCGCGCCCCTCCAGGCCGGCAGGGGCGGCGGCAGCCCGGCCCGCCCTCTCGCCTCGGTTCCGCTTCCCGGGCGGAGACCACGGAGGCGCCCTGGTGCCTTCCGCGGCTGCCGGCCAAGGGCGCCGCGGTGCTCGGGACTGCTCTGCGGGAGGGCCGGGCCGGGGGCGTCTCGGCGGCCCCGCGGCCAGAGGGCTGCGAGAGCGGGAAGGGCGCCGCTCTTTAGCGCAGGCGAAGCCGCCCTCCGCGGCGCGGCGCGGCGCGGCGCGCTTCAGGACCAGGCGGGGCGGCTCGGGAGTTCCGCGGAGCACAGCGGGACCGAGACGGCTCCTTGGGGCGGCTTGCTGAAGGGCAGAGGGCGCCTGGCCTGCCTCCCAGCGCCGAGGCAGCCGGCAGCAGTTGCGGGGAAGAGCCTAAACCCGCCGCGCAGCGAACGTGCCCCAGGCCCCGAGTTGGCTTCCCGGCCGGCCAGCGAGAGACGCCGGGCGGGCTCATGGCGCGCCTTGGCTCCGGGCTGCCCCTCAGTGACTGCGAGGGGTTCAGGGTGCGGGCTGCGACTTCACGGCCTCGCCACCCGTGTCCCACCACAGCGACTTGGGTCATCTGAGCAGGGCCTGCTGCAGCGGCTACCCTGCAAAGGGACAACACCCGCAACTGCCTGCGCTGCTGCTTGCCATGGAGTGGCCCCGACCGTGCGGGATGGCCGCGTCCTGAGGTCAGGAAGGCTCCCTCGCTTCTGGCATCTTGAAAACCGGGCAGAAGAGATTGTCCAGCAGGGGTTTTTTTGGTCCAGCAAATAGGGCTACATGACAACAGCCTGGCCCAGGAAAGTGCACCGTGTTTCTAGTGATGAAATACCATATGCTACAGAGTTTGTCATGTCATGTTTATTACTTTATTTGGACAATAGCTCTGTTTCAAATTTCTGAATTCCTAGTCTTATTACATTGCTTATGAGATGTATTACCCCATTGACTGCCTTGATTTACATTGTGTGATCCACCTGGAGTCTCAGTGAGAAAGGCTGACTATAAATAATGTAAATAAATATAATCAGGCCCAACTTGAGCCTGAATTTATTTCTTTACATTAAGCCTATTTATAGAATCACGGGGAGGGGGGAGATCACTGTGAATTTCCTGCATTGCGCAGGGGGCTGGACTAGATGACCCTTGGGGGACCTTCCAGCTCTGTTTCTAATCATAGATTTGGAAGGGGCCTTACAGACCATCTAGGGCAACCCCCTGCCCGATGCAGAAACAGCCTAAAGTATCCCCAACAAGCATTTATCCACTGAAGACGGCCAATGAGGGGGAGCCCACCACATCCCAAGGCAGCCGATTCCATGGCTGGATTGCTCTTAATGTGAAGAATTTTCCCCTAATGTCCATCTGGGACCTTCCCTCCTGTAGTTTAAACCCATTGTTTCGAGACCTACCCTCTGCTGGCAACAGGAACAGCTCCCTTCTGCCCCCTAAGTGACAGCCTTTTAAATACTTGAAGAGACAAAGTCCCAGGTCCCTCCGTCTTTCCTGGTCTCCAGGCCCCTGATCACCCTGGTTGCTTTCCTCTGCACCTGTTCCAATTTGTCCACATCCTTTTCGAAGCGAGGCTTCCATTTGGGGCGTGTAAGGCCAAAGCCAATTTCCTAGGGCCCCCAAATAGGCTGGAAGCCAGGGCACTTGGCAAGCCACTGGGCTTCGATCCGATGGACCCTGGCCACTGTCTTTTGCAGCAGCTGGTGTTTCCAGAGCCTTCATGGGTGAGAGCCAGCCTGGCACAGCATCCGACGAGGCTCTGGGAGACCTGGGTTCAGCTCCCCTCTCTGCAACAGACTTTTGCTGGGTCACCTTGGGATAGTCACGCTCTCTCGGTAACCAAGGGGGTGGTGGTGGTGGTTCTAAGCCACTTTGGGACCCCACTGGAGACAAGTGGTGGTGGTGATATAAATGAAGTAAACAGACTCTCTTTTAATTTCCCATGCACTATATAAGCCCAACATGGAGGTTTATTGAAACACGTTAGCTCCATCCCAGCCTGCTTCCTGCAGGAACGGCTACAGCTACTGAACTACTGAAGCCACAAGCACTCCCGGCCACTTCCTCAGCCAGTTTCTCCAAAGACGGTGACGGGGCCAGAAGCATCCCCCGTCTGCAAGGTTGTTCTTTCAAGAGGAACACAACCCTATCCAGACTCGGTTCTATTCCCCATCCAGAGCACTTCCCTCTCCTCTTAAGGGCCAGGTCATCCTACCCGGCCCTCATACTGATTCCAGGAACTGGGTCAGATGGAAAGGAGTGTAGAGCTGGGCATCATCATCAGTACACTAATGGCATTTCCCTCTTGCAGAAGTTTAATACATTTGATAAACAGCACTGGGGACAAGATGGCATTCCGTGGCATCCTCTGTGCCGATGGCTGTGGGGCTAAACAGCAGTCTCCCCGATCTATCCTCCAGGACAGGTCGGAGCCATCGTAAGATGCATCCTCCCAGATCCACCCCCCAGCTAGACGGTCCAGGGTACCACAGTCCGTAGTATTAGAAGAGTTCGAACCAGCAGGAACACGCCCCCCCCCCCCACAGTCAGTAGTGGATCAGTGCACACCATGTATCTGGTTGGCCAAGGCAGCTTCTGTCCACACCCAGGCCACAAACCAGACGGAACAGGAGATGCATCCACCTTTACTTCATTTACCATCCCATCTTCTGCACTGAGACCCAATTTAATAAAGACCAGCAAATAAACAACGATGTAATACAACTGGATGAAAATTAGACAACGGAGAAATAAAGCAAAATATATCCAATAAATTAAATCATGGGATTAGAGAACAATGAAACACCATCTCTATTTCATTGTTCTTTTAATCATGTAATCTAGTTTATGCATCCAGTTAATGATGTAAATTGGGAGGGGGGGAGGGATGCCTCCAGTTTTCAAAGTCAATTAAAACTACCACCTTATTCCCTTTATAAAAAATGTCCTCCTGCACAGTTTTGTTCTACCATGCCACTATACAAAGGACATCCCGAGTTATTCTATTTTACGCGTTCTGTGGAATGACAGGCGTGCGGGAACCTTCCTGACTTCCTCAGGCAAGCCATTCCATCAGGTGGGAGCCACAACGGACAATGCGCCTATACTGGCAGCTCTTGATTTTACCCACCTGCAGGGTGCCACACGCAGGATGCTTTTTGTTCAGATAAGTGAAGCTGTCTCTGCCCAGCCTATTGAGAAAGATAGTCCGGTGGATAAATGGGTCCAAGGCTATGAAAGGCTTTGGATCTGTGAAGGCCACCACGTGCATTATGGATTTTGTTTCGAACGGCAGGTACATGCAAGCGCCACATTAGTGAGTCCTTGTCGTCCACCGTTATCAGTCGCTGACTCAGGGTACCTTTCCTTGGGCACTCAGAGGCAGTCACTCATCCATGTACAAGACGACAAAGAGAGCAGTTGCAGAACACCTCTAGGTCTTCCTGGGAGATTCATCTGCTCTGGACCCTTTTTAGTCTGGTTTCAGGCTGGCAGCTTTAGTTAATTGCCTGAATGTTGACTCTTACTGGATTTATCAGCACAACCTTCTGAAAGTGCCACGCTGCAACGGGCAAGATCCGCAACTCTGTAGTGTCTCCCACCTTGCGGAATGGCCTGCCTGAGAAGACCAGGAAGGCTCCCATTCTTCCAGCATTCTGCAATGATGTAGAACAGAATTGTTCAGGAGGGCATTTTCCAAAAGGGAATCAGGCTGCAAGATAAAGGAATAGTTCAGGAGCATGCTTCTTTATAAAAGAAACGGAACTGTAGTCTATTCCAGTGTTTTATCTGGCGCTTACTGCATTGCCATATTTTTGTAATTCTGGTTCCTGCATTGTTTATGATGTGTATGTGCCATCCTCGCTTCCAACTTACGTCGACCCTATGAATGAAAGACCTCCAAAACGTCCTCTCATTAACGGCCTTGTTTAGGTCTTGGAACCGGGAAGTCTTGGCTTCCTTTATTGAGTCGAGCCATCACATTTGGGGGCCTTCCTCTCTTCCTACTGCCTTCCATGTTTCCTAGCATGTTTATGGTACATGATGCCTTTTCCTTTTTGCATTCTTTTTCTAACTTCTGCTTGTCCTAGTCCTTTTGTATTGTTTACTGTCTTATGCTGTCTGATTACATTGTTCTTATTGTGTGATACACCTTGAGTCTCAATGAGCAAAGCTGGCTACACACAGCTAGCTAAATAAATGTGTAGGTAAGAACTAGCGCCTTGAACTGAACTTGGCAACTAATTAGTAACCAATTGAACAACAGTGAAAAGATGTAATGTCCATATTCTGCCTACCTCCTGATAGTAAATGAGCGGCAGTGTTTTGTGCCAGCTGGAGTTTCAGATTCGCCTTCCAAGTCAGATCAATGCAGAGCGCACTGCACTAGTCTAGTTTTGAGGAAACACCTGGAGTTGGGAATTCACCACTCTTCCAAGTACTTTTCCTAGGACTGGTTAAATCTTATGCATTGCAAGATGTCTTTTCAGTAGAGTTGCCAGATCTCCAGTTGGTCACTGGAGATCTCCCAGAATTACAACTTATCTTCAGGCCTCAGACATTAGTTCCCCTAGAGAAAATGGCTGTTTTGGAGGGTGAACTGTGTGGCATGATATCCCACCATATCCAGGCTCTGCCCGCCCCCCCCAAATCTCCAGAAATTTACCAACCTGGAGCTGGCACCCCTGCTTTTCAGTAATGTCCCAAACTAGTCCCTTTCAAGTCTTAAGCAGTTTTAAGAAGGCACCAATAAAATGCACCAATCATTGGCCAGCAGATTCGGGCAGCCAGCACAGGCAATGGCCGGGGGGGGGGGGGCAGGCGTCACACCCCTGAACATTCAGTCCACGTCCCCCGGTCCTGCTGCCTGAAAGCTTCCTAGGCGGGCAAGCAGAGCCCTCAGCCACGGTAGCCGGACTGTGAGGAATACCAACCCCAAGGCAAACGGGGCTGAGTCGATGCACAAAGCGCTTTGCCAGGACCGGCCTTCCCCTCTCGGGCAGGGGCGCAAAAAGCCTCCTGCCCGGGGCGGTCCCGAGCCGCTGCAACAGCGGCAGCGTTGGGGTAGCCAGCTCCAGGGCGGGAAATTCCGGGAGGTTCGGGGGATGGAGACCGGGGTTGCGGGAGGGGCCGCTGAGAGGCGCAAGGCCCTGCAGTCCCGCCGAGCGGGAGAGGGACCCGCCACGGCGCGTGCGCACGCACTGATCACGTGGCTCGGACTCCGTACCTCTACGCAACTCGCTACGTTCAAGGCCTCCGCGGGGTGCTCGATAAAATAGTCCCACGGGTTCCTAGCTGCTCGCGGAGGCCCTCAGCACCTCGGAAGGCCGCAGAGGCCGCGCTTTCCGTGCCGTAACGGCGGGGCGGGGCTTCCGCAGCCGCCCTCCGCCTCAAAGCGGGACGCCCTCGGCAAAAGTAGGCCCGGGAGAAGGGCTGACGCGAGGGCCGCGGGGTCCCACCAGAGGAATCCCTCCGCCGAAGAGGGAAGCGGCGATGGCGGCTTCGCGGGTGCCGGACCGGGGGGAGCGCCGAGCCGGGGAGCGAGAGGCCGCCGCCGGGGAGGCGGTTTACGGTGAGGAGGGTGCGGAGGGGCAGCGTGGAGCGCCGCCGTCTCCGTCCTGCTCGGCGGCGGCGCTCCGCCGGCTGGCCCGCAGTGCGTGGACCCTTCGCAAGATGGCGGCCGCGGCCGAGCGGGGGCTCAGGCAGCGCCAAGGGCAGCCCGCCTCGGCCAGGGCCCCGCGGGAGGGGGCGAAGGAGGGGGAGGCGCGCGCAGGGCCCGGCTGGGCCAATGAGAAGGGGCGGCGAGGGAGGGGGGCTGCCGTGGTGCATGGTGGGAGAATCCCCGCATCCCTGCCGGGCGCAGCAGCCGCATGGCGGTGCGCCCACCGGGCAGTGCCAGGGTTGCCAGCCTCCAGGCGCGGCCTAGAGATCTCCCGGAATTGCAGCTGATCTCCTAGCCACAGAGATCAGCTCCCCTGCAAGAAACGGCCGCCTTGGGGGGGGGGCACATCCCCTGGCATTCTGCTTCCCCCAAGCTCCACCTGCGAAACCTCCAGTAATTTCCCAACCCGGAGTTGGCAGCCCCAGCAGTGCCACCTTTCTTAGTTATCGGTAAAGATGCCCACAATGGCGCCTTGAGTGGTAAAACAGCCCCGCTCTTATGAAGCTGTGGTCCACCCGTTCGGACTGCGTCAAGCTCCCTGTCGTCCTTTCCGGCTAGTAGCTGCCCCTTGAGTTCTTGCCCAGCGCCTGCTCTCTGATAGTCCTGCTCGTGGAGGCACCGGGCACTGGACTTCCGTGTGCAAAGCAGGTTCTGTATCGCTGGCCTGCAGCAGGCAGAGCCCAGCTGAAATCCCTCACAAACACCGGAGGGTGAGCTGCCTCGCCCTTGGAGTATGTGCCTCTGTGCCACACTTCATTTATTCAACCATTCACTATTCTTTTGCGCTCTCTTTCCCTCCAAAAGCTCAGGGTGATGCTTGTGGCTCTGTCCAAACAGCCCCAGGGGTAAATTAGGCTGACCGTAGTTGGTTGGTGGGCGTTAGGTTGCCCAGTGAGTTCTGTGGCTGAGTGGGAGCTTGATCTGGGTCTTCTCAGTCATCCAGCACTCCCACCACTTCACACTGTAGTCGAGTTTTCCCCTCCTTGGAGAACTGTTCCTATGCACTCCTGCCCAGGGCACAAACCTCGTAAGAACTTTATTCCAGATAGTTTCAGGTAGGTAGCCATGTTGGTCTGCAGTAGAACAGCAGAATTTGAGCCCTCCTGTATCTGAAGAAGGGAGCTTTGACTCTTGCAAGCGTATACCGTGTTGGTCTCTAAGGTGCCACAGGACTCAAATCCTGTTATTCCAAATACATGTCCCAAGATGACAGGTTGTGTCATACAGGTTCAGTCACAACTCACCCACTCTGAAGGGAGCAGATCCAGTAAGCAAGCAAATCTGGACAGCATATAGGACATGATTACACACCTATCTAGCAACGGGAGCAACTTCCTCTGCAGCCTCTGCCAGGCGTTCGTAGCCGTGACAGAAAGCATTCTCAGTAGTATAACTGCAGTGACTCGTGCTTTGCCCAGGCCTGCTCTAGGGACACCAGACTTTGCAAGCTGACATTATTTTTTAAAATAAGTCTGTGTAAGATGTTCCTTGGGACTGTTTTGCAATTCAGTCTACACTTACCTTCCTAATTTAGGGTATGCTAGTGCAGAGACAGTGTCTGAAGTTTGGACATGACTGTTGTTAAAATTCAGATCAAAATTGCTTCTTGGATCATACAAGACAGCTCTCTGTCAGAATATACATGAAGCATGTAAGTAAATTATTTGTCAGACACAGGCAACATTCTAAAAATGAGAGGGAGTGGTGCCTGTGAATCTCAATTATTTTTATAGGATAACGAAGTGCCAGCCTTCAGCGGGTGGGTAAAGTGAATAGATGACAGGTTAAAGCTTGTATTGTCGAAGGCTTTCACGGCCGGAGAACGATGATTGTTGTGGGTTTTCCGGGCTGTATTGCAGACCACGGCAATACAGCCCGGAAAACCCCCAACAACCAGGTTAAAGCTTTCTTGCTGCATGGCCCAGTGAGATGTATTGTTTGGTTTCCTGTCTGAACTAAGAGGCTGGAGATTGGTATGTTCTTATCTGTATTTGGTGGGATTTGACCAATCACACAACATTATCTTTGGGAGCTTACTGTTTCTTCCCCACTCTCTCCTCATTTTTGGCTAGTATGAAAACTCCTGAATGCTGGTCATTTTCTGGCCTCCCTCAGACACAAGAGCAGCAATTGCACCTTACTGTTACTGAAGCTTGGATGTCATTGTTCAGGTGTGTTGCAGATGACAAACTCCATGCCGAAATGGGGAAAGACAATTCCCCACATGTAGTTTCCAGGGTTGTTTTGTGCCTGGTAGAGCACAAAGATGGTGCTGTTGCACACACAACAAGCACACCATATTGCCATAAATTCTGTGGAATTCAGTCCCTTAATTCTTGTGAAAATGTGGCTCACCAGTTTCTAATCCAACAGCAGGTGGAAATGTATTGATTGATTTAGTTGTGTTACACAAAGCAACCTAACTATCCATTAAGCAGTTGTTTTACTTTAATATTATTTTTTTTAATCACATTTCTAGACCACCCTCCCCGTCAGACGGGCTCGGGGTGGTTTGACAACAGTTTAAAACAGTTAAAACATTATAAAAACATTATATCAAAACAATTAAAATTGGCGGGTATAAAATATTAAAATGCAGATTGTCCTGCATGGGTGGTGGAAGGTCTTCAGTGGTATGGCCGGCGAGAGGACAGCCTAGCCCCCACCAAATGCCTGGCGGAACATCTCCGTCTTGCAGGCCCGGCAGAAAGGTAACAAATCCCGCTGGGCCCTAGTTTCCTCAGACAGAGAGTTCTACCAGGTTGGAGCCAGGACCAAAAAGGCCCTGGCTCTGGTAGAGGCCAGGCGGACCTCCCTGGGGCCAGGGATCATCAGCAAGTGCTTCGTGGCTGACCGAAGCGACCTCCGGGGAACATATGGGGAGAGGCGGTCCCAAAGGTATGCTGGGCCCAGTCCGCATAGGGCTTTATAGGTCAACACCAAAACCTTGAACTGGGCCCAGTACTCAACCGGTAACCAGTGCAGCTGACAGAGGATAGGTGTTATATGAGCCATGATTGGTGCTCTGGCAACCACCCATGCAGCTGCATTCTGAACCAGCTACAATTTCCGGATCAAGCCCAAAGGAAGCCCTGCATAGAGTGAGTTGCAGTAGTCTAATCTGGAGTAGTCTATTAGTGAAGTGAACTATTCCGTGCAATCACCAGAACTGTTCAATAGCCCTGAACTGGTCCGGTTAGTTAATTCTTTCGGGGCAAGGGAAGTTGACACAGGTAGTGGCTGCTCCGTGGTCTTTGGGATCCATAACAGTGCAATTCTAAACAGAATTATACCCTTCTAGGTCAATAGAAGCCAGTGGGCTTAGAAGGGTGTGGCTGTGTTTAGGATTCCATAGAAAATCTTCTGAAGACCCTCTAGCTAATAAATGTGCTTGTATCACCGTCCCGCGCACCTCTCAGCTGTTGCCCAGGATTAGATGCCATCCACCTGCATAAAGTGCGCATGAGGCTGTTCCTCTGAGGAGGAGAATTGCCAGGTGCTTCGTGGCAGGACAGCTGAGTCCTCTTCCCTGTGTGTGAATCCCCATTCTGGGCTCTTTGGCCAAGTGAAGGCAGGAGTGTTGCCCTCACCTCTGGCCTCCGACTGACAGGAGCCAAATGGATCCTCTCTACACTAATGCTGTAAAATGGACCTCACTGTCCTTCTGCTTCCTTTGCTTTTTGTTTCTTTTCATTCTGTCCCGGGAAGTGTTCTGACGCAGGGCTGTGGGATTGGACTGACGCCTCAGTAACATTCCGGGGGTTTGGGCTGAGCAGTATTCTGCTGGGAGAAGGGGGGGACTATGGAGGTCCCGCCCAGCCGTAGAATGAGACAGCAACTGCCTGCTCCATGTGTAGCAAGCTGGGGAGGGCCCCTCTTCTATGGGCAGCAGAATCTCCCTCTCTGTAGTTGGGGGGTTGCTATCTGTGATTCTCCCTTTGTCGGGGGTGGGGGGGGTTGATCTGAGCCATGTCCCAGTAGAGAAGAGTGCAGGTTGTTTCCTTCCTTCCCCAGATTTGGTCATGGAAGCTGAGAATGAAGTGGAGAGCAGCAGCGATGCAGCCCCTCGACTGGAGCGGCCAGAGGAACCTTCCGAGAGCGGCCTTGGTATGGAGATGTCGGAGGCTGTGTCCGCAGACAGTAGCGATGCTGCCCAGGTGCCCGTCACGCCCTCCGAAGCAGATGAATCAGGAGTTGGCCAGAGTTCTGACAGCAGAGGAGTCTCTTTGGTACGGGCCAAGGGGCTTCTGGGCCAGTTTTAGGTGGGAGCAGCGGCTGCCTCCAATTTTGGGGGGAGGCGACTGGGCCCCTGTGGGGTGTGCCTGGGGTTGAGATGGAAGTCGGACAGAAGTGCCAGAAGCCAGCCCCAAGGCATCTCCTGCCTGTCCTCCCCCCCCCCCCGCACCCTTTTGCGCCAAGGAACTCCCTTCCCTGAGCAGAAATGCAGTTTTGTGCTCTCTGCTTGGCAGGCCGAGGTGTCAGAGAGCCATTCCAGCAGAGATGGTCTGCCCAGGGCCTACTTGCCCGACTCCTCCTCTGTTGCACCGTCGACTCTGATCTCCAGCCTCTCCGCTGCGAGCCAGTCCCTCCTGGGCTCCCAGTCCCCCCAGGGCCTCGTCCACTCCAGCGTGCTGGCCGAAGGGGCTGCTGTGGTGTCGGATTCCACAGCCTCCACCTCCTCTGACCTGGGCTCCACCATCGACAAGATCATCGAGTCCACCATTGGGCCGGACATCATCCAGAGTAAGCGGCAACAGGGTCAGGCGATGGGGAGGGGCAGCAGCCGTCGGGCGAGGGGCTTGGCACAGTGCCTGCCTGAGGAGGCTGGTTTGGCTTGCCTGCAGCTCTGAGCAGGCTGTGCCCCCTGCCTTGGGGAGAGCAGCTGATTCCTCCGTGTGTGTGTGTGTGTTCCTTGTGCAGGGTGCATTGCTGTGACCAGTGAAGAGGACGGTGGGGCACAAACCACCCAGTACCTCATCCTGCAGGGGCCAGATGACGGTACGCAGGGGATCCCGGGCCACCTCCTCCTCCCTCTGGACTTGCTGTCCTGTTGCTTCCAGAGGTTTTGCAGTTGCAGCCAGGGAGGCCTTCAAGCCTCCTTTTCAGCCAGCCCGTGGGCGCTCATCGTGGGGCTCTTGGCTGCTGCTCAGCAGGACGCTGGAGCCTCCCTTCTTTCTTGGCAGGTGCCCACTTGGCCACCTCCACCTTGGCTCCTGGCATAGCCGTGGAGTCTCTGGCGGATGGCCCCACCTCCACGTGTGTGGAGCCCCCGGCCCCCTTGGAGCAGCCGGCCCAGCTGGCCCAGTCCGGGGAGCCTGACTTGGAGAGCCTGGAGGAGCTGATGGAGGTGGTTGTGGTGCAGCAGTTCAAGTGCAAGATGTGCCACTACAAGAGCAGTGCCAAGCAGACCCTCATCCGGCACATGCGGGAACTGCACTTCCAGCCAGGCGAGTGGATGGGCAGGCACGGGGTGCGAATGGCGCGCTTCGTGTGCAGGAGGTAGAGGGAGGCTCTTGGTGCAATGGGACGCTTTGCTGCAGGAGCCTGCCCGTTTCTGTGCCAAGAGGACTTGCTTTCTGCCGCCCGAGAACATCGGGACACTTAGACCACCTTTTCAGCAGATGGTCAGTTGGCAGCGGGGGGGGGGGGGCCTGTTGGCTGGCAGAGCAGTGCCCCTCGTGCCCCTTCTCCTGGAAGGCTGTTCAGGTCCTCTCCGTTCTGGGTCCGGAGGCTTCCCAGGGCAGCCCCCACGGCCCTCTGCCCACAGAGGCGCACGTTGGCAAGCGAGCGTTTGTCTAAGCAGCCAGAGGAGATGGGTTGGGGCGCTGCGTTCCTTGCTATGTGGTGATTTCAGTACTCACACAACGCAGCTGTGGACCTGCAAAAGAAATGAGTGTCCCTGCAAGGAACCCAAGAGGAGGCAGGGCACTGCTGTGCCCCGCATGTTGGCCAGGCCAGGTCAGGGTGCTGAACGGCCCATCGTGTGTGTGTGTGTGTTTGGGGGGGGGGGTGCCGTTTCTGGGATCGGGTGTGGGGGTTCTTCCTGCTGGGCAACAGTCTGTAATTGTTTTATCCTTTTAATTACTCCAGCCTCAGCCCTTGGCTTGAAAAAGGGGCGCCCACGTAAGGGGGTTCCTATGCCAAAGTCCCCTGAGAGGGCAAAGCCCGAAGTTGACGAGGAAGAGGAGGAGGACGACATTGTGGATGCGGGCGCTCTCGATGACCCGGAAGGTACTGTGCAGCAGCCCCTGGGGTTGCGTCAGGCTACGGAGGACAGCAGACAGCCGACAGGTCTCTGGACCATTTGCAGCAAGACACCAGTTCTTGGTCAAATGGCTTTTATTCAGAAATCAGATCATTTCCATATACAGGTCCATAGGACTACTTAGAAGTAAGGCAGACACCTAAGCAGCAAGAGCAAAAGTTGACAGGAATGACATCATGTGAGAGAAACTTCTCTTTTACCATTCTAGTTTACTCCTTTCTCCCCCCTCCCAATTGTAAACAATACTTTGGCGCTCTCTTGGTGTGAGAACGTTTCACATATTTGTGATATCACGTTGAGTTACTAGGAAGCAAGACACAGCACTGTCTCGGAATGAGCACGAGGTCATAAACACTGGAAGCCGTTACAGTCCAACAGATAAACACCTGTGAAAGCCTGAGAAAAGAATAGTTATGACACTAGCAAAGTGATATTGAGCTACAGCCAGATACACTGTGTTCAGCGGAACAGAATCAAAATTGGCATGGACGGGGCTCAGACGTGACAGGTTGTGCCTGGCCTGCCGCCGCCTCTGGGCACTGCCCGGGGTCCGTGCAGCTGATTTTGCCCCTCCTGCTGCAGGTGACAGCGACTACAACCCAGCCGAGGACGAGCCTCCTCGTGGGCGAGTGCCCAAGCTCAGCCGCCCTCTGCCCTCCTCCAGCGAAGAAGAGCGGCGGCGGCGGCGCCCAGGAAGGCCCCGCAAGCTCCCACGCCTGGAAGTTGTGCCTCAGGTGGAAGGTACGGGGGGGAGGGGGGAGATGGCACAGGAGAAAAAGCAGGAGCAGCTGCGCTTGAACAGCCTCCGCCAGGAGCATTTTGTTTTTAGCAGAGACCAGGAGAAGCTGTACTTGCCTATTTAAAAGAGTCAAGTCAGCTTACAAAATAAAAAATGAAAATGCTGATTTCAAAAAGGACAGAAGGATCTGCACGTGCCAGTTTTAAAACAAAGGTATAAGTAACGTCAGCATTAGAAAAGCAAGAGGCAGCAAAGCCGGTGCCTGGCTTCATGCTGGAGCCTTTGCTGGGGACACAGAAGGTCCCATGTTCAACCCCCAGCTTTTGTAGTTGAAAACTTCAAGCGGTAAGGGATGCGATGTTAGGGAATAAAACTGGAGCAAAGATAATTTTAGAAACAAAGACCTGTAGGTTGTTGTGGATTTTCCGGGCTGTATAGCCGTGGTCTTGGCATTGTAGTTCCTGACGTTTTGCCAGCAGCTGTGGCTGGCATCTTCAGAGGTGTAGCACCAAAAGACAGAGATCTCTCAGTGTCACAGTGTGGAGAAGATGTTGGCAGGTAATTTATATCTACTCAGGAAGGTGGGTTTGGGCTGAGTCATCCTGTAAGAGTTTCCCAGGGTGTGGAATGCTAATGGGGGGAAGCTTCACTGTATCCTGAGGAGGTTCTTTTGCATATGGATTGGTGCTTGATATGCTAATCTTCTCTGCAGGGCTATTGGAAGATGTAGAGTGTTTTGTTAGCCCGGTGTCTTTCAGGACTGGAAACCATGCTCTATTTATTCTTAAAGTCTCTTCTTTCCTGTTGAAATTGAGCTTATGCTTATGAATTTCAATGGCTTCCCTGTGCAAACTGACGAAGTAGTTGGAAGTGTTGTCCAGTATTTTAGTGTCCTGGAATAGGATACTGTTTGAGTTAGGCTATGTTCAGCCACTGCTGATTTTTCCGGATGACCAAGTCTGCAGTGTCTTTCATGTTCTTTTATTCTTGTCTGGATGCTACGCTGTGTGGTCCCTATGTAAACTTGTCCACAGCTGCAGGGTATACGGTATACTCCTGCAGAGGTGAGGGGGTCTCTACTGTCTTTTGCTGATCATAGCATCTGTTGTAATTTTCTGGTGGGTCTGAATACTGTTTGTAGGCTGTGCTTTTTCATAAGCTTTCCCATCTGATCAGTGATTCCTTTGATATATGGCAAAAACACTTTTCCTGTGGGAGACTGTTTTTCCTTAGTTGTTTGATTTGTCCTTGGTTTATTCGCTCTTCTGATTTCATTTCTGGAGTAGCCATTTGCTTGAAGTGCGTGGTTTAGATGATTAATTTCCTCGTTGAGAAAGTGTGGTTCACATATCCGTCTTGCATGGTCTACTAATGTTTTTATTATGCGTCTTTTCTGTCAAGGGTGGTGATTGGAGTTTTTGTGTAAGTTGGTGAGTTGGTTTCCTGTAGACCTTGTGACCTAACTGAAAGTTTGCTTTGCGGATGACCAAGGTATCCAGAAATGGGAGTTTCCCCTCGATTTCTTTCTCCATTGTGAGTTGTATGTTCAGGTGGATGTTGTTGAGATGATTTAAAAACCCCATCAATTCTTCCTCCCCATGGCTCCAAATGATAAATGTATCATCCACAAACCGGAACCATACACTAGGTTTGTGGGGTGCTGATTCTAGAGCTGTTTTTTCAAAATGTTCCATGTAGAAGTTTGCTATAACTGGGCTGAGAGGGCTTCCCATGGCCATCCCATCCATCTGTTTATAGAATTCGTTATCCCATTGGAAGTAACTGGTTGTCAGACAATGGTGGAATAAGGCTGTTAAATCCTCTGGAAAAATCTGGTAAGTGCAATTGTGTCTTTTACCAGAACCTTGATAAACAGGGATACATCAAAACTGACGAGTATGTCCTGTGGATTGAGTTTCAGAGAACTGATTTTGTTGATGAAATGTGTTGAATCTGAAAGACCTGTAGATCAAGATGCATAGCTGTGTTAGTCTGTCTGTAGCAGTGGGAAAGAGGAAGAGTCCAGTAGCACCTAGAAGACTGACAACCTTTGTGGTAGGTATCTGAAGAAGTGAGCTGTGGCTCATGAAAGCTCCTACCCTGTCACTAATTTTGTTAGTCTTATAGGTGCTACTGGACTCTTTCTCTTTTCCATTGCTAGACTTGTAGGTTTATTTGTTTAGTAAACCGTACCCCGTTGTGAAGGTGGGCTCCTGAGCCAAGTTCTAACAAAGTTTTTACAGATAGCAGCAAACACCTGTGTGTGAGAGAATACAAGGGAATCGTTTTAGCTCATACTGAAGCTTCTGTAACTAGACTGAAAATGAAAGCCACTGTCCGCTGATGCACAGTGAGGCAAAGATGCGGACGCTGCTCTCAGATAAGTGAAATAGTCTACGGGACTATTTCACTTAAGCCTTATGACAGACATGGCTCCCAGAATTCTTTTCAGTGAAAGACCTCCACCCGAGACCCTGGAGAGCCGCGGGCAGTCTGGGTAGACAATTCTGACCTGGATGGACCAGCGATTTGATTCAGCGGAAGGCAGTTTTAGGTGTTCATAGATTCCAAGAATCATAGGGTTGGAAGGTGCCTCCAGGGTCATCTAGTCCAACCCCCTGCACAATGCAGGAAATTCACAACTACCTCCCCTTCCCCCCCCATACACCCAGTGACCCTTGCTCCATGCCCAGTAAAAGTTTGTTCCATTTTTCAGACTCTTCCCTTATTTAGTTATTTCAGTATTTTAATCCCCCTCTTCTCCCTAGTGGGAACCCAAAGTAGCTTACAAAAGAAGAGAAAACAGCTTTAAAAGATACAACACCAAGAAATAAATTCAGAAGGAAACCCTGTCACAGACAGACTCAGGCAGGGAGCTGCGGGCCAAGAACCCTCTGGCCATGCTCAGGAGATCTCTCTTCTTGGGGGACATCCCTGCAGCCTCTGCCAGCCACCATGGAAGTCTCGTCCATTGTGACAGACAGCCAAGGGAGGGGCGTGTGTGGGGGTGGAGGAGCTCTCTTCCATCCAGCAGCTGATGGGCAGCCCAAGACTGGCTCTTTGCACAGGCCAGGCTCTTGCAGCTGGTGGCCTCAGGAAGCCTGTTTTCCAAGTACAATGCGGTTTTGTACTGAGTTAGATCGTTGGTCCAACCAGGCCAACATTGTCTGCTCTCTGAGGTCTCGGCTGAAGGCCTTTGCCCTGGAGCCCGAGACCCTCTGCATGTAGAACAGGAGCTCTGCCCCTGAGTTACAGCCATTCTTGATCCAGTATTGCTCCCAACATTGAAACACGGATGCGTAGGGGACGAATAGTGACCTGCACAACCTGTGTCCTTCCAGGCCTCCAGGCAAGCCCCCCAGCCTCCGCATCTCCTCATTCGCACTTTTCGGCTGCTTTCCCCGCCCGGCACCAACGCGGTCCCGGCCGTTTCAGCCTCGATCCGGGCCCAAAATGCCCCTTGTCGGCCATTTTGGGCCGTTTCAGCCTGGATCGGGTCCGAAACGGCCTGGATCCGGTTGGTGCCAGGCAGGGGAAGCAGCCGAAAAGTGTCCAAAACAGCCATTTGGGGCCCATTTGAGCCTGAATTGGGGCCTAAAAGGCTGGGACTGGGTCGGTGCTTGGTGGGGGAAGCTTCCCCCGCCCGCCACCAACGCGGTCCCAGCCGTTTCGACCCCAGTCTGGACCAAAACAGGCCCCAAACGGCCATTATCTGCCATCGGTGCCCAGCACAGACCCAGTCCCGGCTTTTTAGGCCCCGATTCGGGCTCAAATGGGCCCCAAATGGCTGTTATCAGCACTTTTGGGTCCGGATCTGGGCCGAAACAGCCTGGACTGGGTCACTGCTGGGCAGGGGAGGGTTTCCCTGCTCGGCTCTGACCAGATCCAGTCCTTTTCAGCCCCGGTCCTGGCCCCAAAGGCCCCAAATGGCCACTTTCGGCCACTTGGGCCATTTTCTGCTGGGATCGGGGCCGGAACTTCCAGGATCTGGTCAGTGCCAGGTGGGGGACCCCTCCCCTGCCCAGCACAGGTCTGGTCCAGGCTGTTTTGGCCGTGATCCGGGCCCAAACAGGGCCCAAATGGCCATTTTGGGCCATTTGGAACCCTTTTCGGCTGGGATCAGGACCAAAACTGCCAGGATAGGGTTGGTGCCTGGTGGGGGACCCCTCCCCTCTCTGGCACTGACCCAATCCACGCCATTTTGAGCCATTTTGGGCCTGGATTGGGGGCAAAATGGCCCTGATCGGGCCACTGCCAGGTGGGGGGACACTCCCCCGTCTGACAGTCCCCCGAATCCTGGCCATTTTGGCCCAATCAAGGGGTGTGGCATATGCTAATGAGTTATGCTAATGAGTTCCTGCAGTCCTTTTTCTACGAAATGAGCCCTGTCCTGAAGGACAAATCCCAACCAGGCCAGGCGAGGCCCCCTTGTCAATTACTCTCTGGGCTCCCAGGCCGAGAAGGGGGACTCCTGTCCTTTTCAGACTGATTAACGGACTGATTGAAGGACGAGCTTTTGCAGGCGAGTCCACTTTGTCCAATCTGTTAGCAAAAATCAGGCAATCTTTCAAGTAAGCCAAAATTTTGTATTTGGCCAACAGATCCCAGTTATTTTTTCTTTGAAGATCTGTAATGTGCGCCAGGGCATTTCTTATGAAGTGCCAGCTCAGCTTTGTGGAGGCAGCCTCTCCTACCCAGTTGCTTTACTGAGCATGTGAATCAGACCCAAGCTATTCCGTATGCCGTGTCTGTGCAGCTGAGGGAGGTCTTCTTAGGCAGTAAACAAGCTGTCCGCTAGCAGGGGTTTCCCTGTGTGGTACTGATGAAACTGGGATTTCGGGGGTTCCAGTGCCTGCTGCAGTGCTGCCCTCTTACAAGTGTGTTTGAGGGTAAGGGAAAGGCCCCGACTCCCATTTCACAATGGGGAACTCAGGCTGCGGAGCCTTGGGGTCCAGAATCGTGGCTACTTCCGTAGTAGCCAGGCCAGGCCGCTCTGTGGAGGCCTCCTGCTTATTGCTTGCTTCATCCCCTTTTTAAAAAGGACGCTTGTGTGTTGTTGGTATCCAGAGAGCTCTCCCTGCCTCCCGACTTCCCCTGGTGGTCCCCTGCCCTTCCCAAACTGAGCAGCCTGTTTCCCTCGGGCAGGTGACGACATGGATCCTGTGGTCTCATCACAGTGCGCCTCTCGAGGAGACCCGCAGGGCGCTGAGGCCGCCAGCTCCTCAGACCCGCCGCCCCTCGCTGGAGAGCACTTTGCAGAGCCCCCCGTCAGCCAGTCTGACTCGGAGAACAAGGACCCTTCCCCTCGCGAGGAACCGGAACAGGTGACCCGTCGGCGAGGCCGGCCCTCCCACCGCTTCCTGGGCAAGAAATTCTGCAAGTACATGGGCCGCAGGTGAGAGCCTGGGCGCTGCTCCTGCGAGCGGGGCTGGCAGGCCTGATCTGGGCCGGCGAGTCCTGAGCGCCTCTGGGATCTGCTGCAGGTACTGCTACAAGTCCACCAAGCCCCTGATGCGCCCCTTCCTCTGCCGGATCTGCGGTTCCCGTTTTCTCACACACGATGACCTGCGCTTTCATGTCAACTCGCACGAGGCCGGCGATCCCCAGCTTTTCCGCTGCCTGCAGTGCAGCTACCGTTCCCGGCGCTGGTCGTCTCTGAAGGTGGGCTCCCGGCAGCAATCCGAGGCCTGCAGATAGCCCCTCGGCTCCTGGCCCTCAAGCCTCCTCTCCGCTCTTTGCAGGAACACATGTTCAATCACGTGGGCAGCAAACCGTACAAATGCGAGGAGTGCGACTACACCAGTGTCTACAAGAAAGACGTCATCCGACACTCCGCTGTGCACAACCGGGACAAGTGAGTGTCTGTCCTGTGGCGGCTCAAGGCTTTCCTTTCCTCCAAGGCAGCAGCTGCATGCAGAGGGACTCCGTTGTGTGGTGTGCCCCAGGCGCTTCCATGCATGCTGTGCGGAGGCTTTTAAAAAATTTATAACTTGTTTTTCTCCTTAATTGGGACCACATCATTCTCCCCTCCTTGAAACAGCCCCTACCTGGTGAGGTGGGTTTGGCTGTGAGACTAGGTGGGCATAATAGTAAAGAGTCCAGTAGCACCTTTAAGACTAACAAACTTTATTGTAGCATAAGCTTTCGAGAGCCACAGCTCTCTTCATCAGATGCATCGTCAGCTTTCAAGAACCACAACTCTCTTTGTCAGATGCATCATCACCTTTTGAGAACCACAGCTCTCTTCGTCAGATGCATTGTCAGATGCATCTGACAAAGAGAGCTGTGGTTCTCGAAAGCTTATGCTACAATAAAATTGGTTAGTCTTAAAGGTGCTACTGGACTCTTTACTATTTCGCCACTACAGACTAACACGGCCGACTCCTCTGGGTCTAGATGGGCACAGGGTCCGCCGCTGAGCTTATGCAGCAGAGGAGAAATGTAAACCATTTTCCCAGGCCCTCATCTGAGCCACGCCGGCTCTCAGTGGCAGGAGCGTGGCAGGATGTGGCCCTCCGTTCCTTAGCCTGCTCATTTTCCAACAACCTGATGGACTTCCTTCTCTCTCTTTCAGGAAGAAGCGAGCTGACCCGGTGAGTGGCTCCCGCCCTCAGCCCACACCTCCATCCCCAAGACACCTTTGCCCTCGCAGCAGCCCCCTAAGTTGACCCGGGGGCCAGGGAACAGGAGGCAGGCTGCAGGAAGAACGGAGACCCCGCCCTGGGGGGGCTTTTCCAGGGGGAGCCCAGCCGCCCCGCTTACGTGTGGCCTCTCTCATTGCAGCCCCCCAAGCAGAGCACCTTCCCTTGCCCTGTCTGCAGCCGCGTCTATCCAATGCAGAAGCGGCTTACGCAGCACATGAAGACGCACAGCGCCGACAAGCCCCACATGTGTGACAAGGTGCGCGTGGAAGGGAAGGGTCCCCCGCCGTGGCAGTGGGGGAGTCCGCCTGGCGGCTGTGCCTGACCGGGACGGGTCCCTTCTCTTCTCTTGCAGTGTGGGAAGTCCTTCAAGAAGCGCTACACCTTCAAGATGCACCTGCTGACCCACATTCAGGCCGTTGCAACCCGCCGGTAGCGCACAATGTTGCCTGGGGGGGAGGGGCGTGGCAGGGGCGTGGCACAGGGGCCCGTTCTGACTGCTGCCTCCTCCTGGGCAGGTTCAAGTGTGAGTTCTGTGATCACATCTGTGAAGACAAGAAGCTGCTCCTCAACCACCAACTCCTGCATATCAACGACAAGCCCTTCCGCTGCAGCCTCTGCTCCTATGCCACGGTGCGCGAGGACTTCCTGCTCTCCCACATGGCAGTCAAGCACACCGGTGAGCGAGGCCCGTGCACACATGTGGGGGCCTTGAGACTGGCAGGGGGCACCGGTTGGAGGCGGCTGGGAGGGCTGGCTGGCTGGCTGGCTGGCTCCTCCTCACCAGGGCTGGCCCCGGGAAGGGGGCTGGGGCAGGGGGAGGGGGACAGAGGCGGGAGCCAGCCCTGAACGCCTCGGCCCGCCTGCCTGCAGGGGGCAAGCCCTTCGCCTGCGAGTTCTGCCACTTCACCACCAAGCACAAGAAGAACTTGCGGCTCCACGTCCAGTGTCGCCACGTGGAGAACTTCGAGGAGTGGGGGCAGCGGCACCCGGAGGAGCCTCCTTGCCGCCGCCGCCCCTTCTTCACTCTCCAGCAGATTGAGGAGCTGAAGCAGCAGCACAGACAGGGCCAGGCGGCCACGGAGACAGCCCTGCCCGGCCCACCGGTAAGCCCCCCGGAGCCCCCCTTGCACCCTCCCCCTCCTCTCCCCACCCCTACCCCACCAAATTGCTCTCAGCTCTTTATCATCTCCAGCAGGCCACCTCCCAACCTGAGCCAGCACCCCCTCTGCCAGAGCCCCCCATCCTCACTCCGGAGCCACTGGAGGGGGCCACCGTCATCTACGAGGCAGGTGGGTGCTCACGCCGGAGAGGGAAGAGAAAGCAGACCGGATGGATGCTGGGGCGTGCTGAGCTACCCAAGGCCAGCCCAGTCCCCACGTAACTGGTTATTGACTGTTACTGCGGACCCTTCTACCCCTCCGGCTAAGTCGGCTCATCAGCCACCTCAGGGGCCTGAAAAGGCAGGTCGATCACAGTAAGATCAGAAGCCACAAAACTCCACCGGCTTGGAGGCACAACAGAAAGCATGCCACGAAAAGCCTGGGCAAACCTAACAGGTGCTGAAAGGTCAGCCACGTGGATTCCTGGCTGGTGGGCTTGAGAGGCCTTCCCCTCTCCTAGTGCCATGGCCAGAGTGGTCCCAGCTGTGGCATCCCACACATCTCCCAAGTTGAGCCTCGTGGGTGATCGCAAAAGTGGGCACAGCCCTGTGCCTGTGCCTGCCCTCACAATGTCCTCGGCCGTGGAGGCCTCTGAGCCCCTGAAGGCCTTTGGAGCAGCGCTGGGGCTTTGGTCTTCCTGCCTGAGTGGAGGGCTTTTGGGGACCAGGGAGCGATTACCCCTCTGGGTCATCGGGTTGCCACAGCCCCGGAAACATTCCTTTGGGGTGGTCAGGTGGATCTGGGCTTCCTTCAGGTTGCTGGTCAGATGGATCTCAAGAGCCTTCCTTCAGGCCGATGAGCCTGGCCCCAGGCGTCCCTCTGCATGCCCCGTTTCCCCACGTCCCTGGCTCTCGGCTCATGCTCTGCTCTCCTCGGGATTGTTGGGAGCGGGGCTGGGGCTGGATGCCCCCCCCTTGGGCCCCCCTGAGTTTTGGGAGGGGGCAGGCCGCTGGGGACTGCGTGCAGAGCTGCACATGCCCAGGAGCAATCCTTCCTGCCTCCTGGTTGCTTCATAGGGGCCAAGGGGGAGGGAACGCAGGCAGGTGACCAGCTCTCTTCCCCCCATGCCAGGCGTAGAAGGTTCAGCCGAGCTGGCCACCCAGACGGCGCTGGATCTCTTGTTGAACATGAGTAGCCAGCGAGAACTGCCTGGCAGCGCTGCCCTAGAGGTGAGACTGGCCAGTCGGCTGTCTTGGCTCAGCCCTTGGCATGGCCGTGCTTTGGGGGACGGGCGGTCATTAAAGTTGCCAGGAAAAACCCCAGTGGGCCGCTGCCCTGCGGGGCAGCCTCTCCCTGAGCACCCCTCCCTCCTTCCCTTTGAGGGTGCTTGCAAGAGCCCATCTGTGGGTGACGCTGCCCCTGCTGCAGCTGGCCCTCACCGCTGGGATCAGCAGCAGCAGCAGCAGCCCTCTCTCTGGCTGGCCCGTCACGGCCTGGCCCCAGCAGGCCCTGGTGGCTTCAGCCACACTCTGCTGCCCGGGGAGGATGAGCCGAGACAGCGAGAACTGCACCGCCGGGGCGGCCAAAGCAGGAACCACAGGGCTTCACAGCACTGCTTTTTCCTGCCTGGGTCCGTCGGGGCATGGCGGGGGCGGGGGCGGGGGCGGGGGGTGTGCAGCTGCCTGGTTCCAGAGTACAGTGCAGAGCCCCTCCCGGCAGAGCTCATGCCACAAGACCTCCCTGCATTAAAATAGCCGGGGAGCTGGCTGGAGGCCCCCCACCCTGGGCCATTCAGGCCAGAGAGGCACCAGGTCCCCCAAGCAGTTGTGGGGGCGAAGGGTTGCTGGGGACAAGGGGACGCTGGGGTGGAAGCCCTTGGGCCGGGCACCTCCAAGGCAGCAGCCCCCTTCCCCTCCAGTCGGCTCTTTGCCTGCAGGTGCCGGGGGGGGGGGGGCTTGGTCTCCCCGGGTGCTCAGGAGCACCTCCTCCCTCGTCTCTCAGCAGCCCTCTGTGGGGTGGGGAGGGGCACTCTGCTACCCTGGCCAGAGCCCCCTCGGCTTCCCCGCCCACCCCTGGGGGGCTCTATAGGTGCCATCGTTCCTGATGCCAGGGGAACGGTCTCCCAGCAGGTGGCCGTGGTGAAGGCAGACGGCTTTTCGAAGGCCTCCGAACCCCAGGCACCGCCAGAAGGGGAGGAACCCCATACCAAGGTGCTGACCTTGCATGTCACAGAGCACAGCGAGGCCTTGGTGCAGGAGGCGTACGAGGAGACGGTGCTGGGCGGCTCTGAGCTCCAGCAGGTCACCATCCCCTTCAGCGGCACAACTGAATACAGCATCATCACCCCAAGTGGGGACGCCAGCAGTACTCTGTACGGGTGAGAACTGAGAGGCGGGTTGCAGCCTGTGATTTATGGGCATCCCCCCAGGCTTGGTAGGGTCTGCACGACAGCTAGGCCAGAGAGAGAGAGCCAGCCCCGTCTTTTTCCTTGGGCTCTCTTTCCTCAGCAAAGCCCAACGAACTTGCCCTGCCTTCTTCAGGCAGCGGTGGGGATGGGGGGCGGGGGGGTACCAACATTGCCAGGATGCGTCCGTATTCCTTTGGAATCTTGGGATCGAGAAACTTAACTCTCGAAATTAGGCTCTGGTTGCCAGACGGTCTGATCACAGCCACATAAGCGAATGCTGCACAGGCGCTGGGCTAGCTATGACTGCAGCTGCACTTTCCTTTGTAGATTTGCACTCAATTCCCCCCCGCCGGCCCCCTGGCCGGGGGCAAAAACCCTTCCCCCGGGACAGCACAAGCCATCTCCAGAGCTGAGCCAGGTCTGCCCCTCGGGCTTCTGTGCGCACCCCCCGCCTGGCCCCGCTGCCCCCCTGGAGCACCCACCGCCTTGCTGCACTGAGAGCAGAGAGCCTGCCTAGATGCCCCTTTTCAACTTGCCCCCAGGACTGGACAAATAGGAGGGGGGGGAGGGGGTAGGAAGAGCCCTTCCCATGCCTCTTTCATTGGCCTCTTTTTTAAAAAAAAATACTTTATTTAGAAATGGTTGTAACAGATTTTTTTAACATATATCAAAGAACATCAGTAGTTGAACAACAGTAACTGGTGTTGACTTACCAAACAACTTTTGGCATTAAAATAATATCGTTTAAAGATAGAAAAAAGGAGGGGGGAATTGAGTGCAAAAGGGAGAAGAAAAACATAACTATAAATAATTTTGAGATAAACTTTGAGATAAGGTTGTACCTCACCCTGAGCCCGCTTGCGGGGAGGGTAGGCTAAAAATATAATAAATAAATAAATAAACTATTTCACATTTATTTATTTATTTGTTTATATTTTTGTATATCATTTATAGTCTGCCTTTCTCACTGAGACTCAAGGCGGATTCAGTAGTGTGAGATTAGTACAGTCAGTATCAAGGACATTTCCATAAACAATGTCAATATACAAAGACATTGTATTAGCAAGGATCCAATACAGCGTTGAAGAAATGCTGAAACAACATAATTCTAGGACTGACATTAGACAACATGAAGCACAGGTAGTAGGTAGGAGCACATATGCAAAGCAGCAAATAACAGGCAAGGCGACAGAGTGATGAAGTCCAAGGTCCCTAACTCATTAGCGCAGGATCTGAGGCCCCCTCCCTACAATAATTCCCTCCTATCTGAGTAGAAAGCCTCTTTGAATAATTTGGTTTTGTATCATTTCTGGAAAGCCAGGAGATTGGGGGCTCTCCTGACCTCCTCAGGCAGGCTGTTCCACAGGGCAGGGGCCACCACAGAGAGAGCCCGTGTGTGGGCTGCTGTTGATTTCGCCCATGTGCAGGCTGGCACCTGCAAGAGACCCTGTTCAGTTGAGTGCAGCTGCCGTGGAGGGACCTTATCATTTACAGTGAGGTAATCTACCACTGGAAGCCATTATTCCACCAAAAAAAAGATTTGTAATCAGGGCGTTCTATCTGTGCCAACTGATCCGAGAGTTTCTCCCCTGCAAAACAATCTCATACCCGAGTGAGCCAGTGAGAGATCTGAGGAGCGTTTTTTTCTTTCCATAAGGAAGCTATAGCCGATTTGGCCACTGATAATAATGTAGTTATCAAATTTATGCGAGAGGCTGGGATTGTTTTG
Organism: Eublepharis macularius; assembly: GCF_028583425.1. Lineage (NCBI taxonomy): Eukaryota > Metazoa > Chordata > Lepidosauria > Squamata > Eublepharidae > Eublepharis > Eublepharis macularius. The sequence continues at coordinate 174,399,038 of NC_072794.1, read as the reverse complement.
CCGTGCCAAGTGTTTCAACGGAACAGTGTAGTTTATCATTTACCTAATTTTTTGGTTACTTCAGTCCAAAATGTTTGAACTTCTTCACACTCGCACCAGTAAATCGGCTACTTTCTTGGCAGGGAGGATGAGTCTCCCCGTGAAGCTGTTCGAGCCGTGATAAGAGACAGCCTGAAGGACCTCATGGCCCCCGGCAGCATCCCCGGGAGCCAGCAGCATCCTGCAGAGGTGAGTGGAGAGGGCTGGCCGGGTGGGGAGACGAGGCGGGGCTCAGGGAGTCCCTTGACGCTGGTCTGGTCCCAAACAGGTGAGCGGGGAGCAGCTTGAGGCTCCCTCCAGCGTCCGGTGGCCCCTGGTGCAGTGCATGACATGGACCGCCTCGAAGGCTCTTGCGGTGGCCCCAGAGGCCCAGGAAGCGTCCCCCCAGCAGGCCGGCATGCCCAAGAAGCCCCTTGCCTCCCCTAAGAAGCTGCCCAGCCAGGGCTCCTCAGCCAAGAAGTTCTCGTGCAAGATTTGTACTGCAGCCTTCGCGGGCCGGGCCGAGATGGAGAGCCACAAGCGGGCACACGTCGGACCCAGCACCTTCAAGTGTCCGGACTGCCCTTTCACAGCTGCTGCATGGCCAGATGTCCGGGTTGGTGCTGGAGCGTGGGGGGGGGGGCGGGGGGAGCAGGCATGTCAAATGTGCCCCCAGGGAGGGTGTGGTGGTGGAGGAGGAGTGGGGGTGTCTCTGGCCCCCTCCCAACCCTCTGGTCCGGCCCAGGAGCAGTGAGCAGGGCTTGGATGCTGAGGCACTGCCCTTCCTCCCACTTCCCTCCAGAGACACATGGAGCAGCACGCCAGCCTCCGGCCCCACAAGTGCCAGCACTGCAGCTTTGCCTCCAAGAACAAGAAGGACCTGCGGCGGCACACCCTGACGCACACCAACGAGAAGCCCTTCTCTTGCCACGTCTGTGGGCAGAGGTGGGCGAGAGGCCGGAGGGGGGAGGGAGGCCAGCACCTTGCTCTGATCCAGCTGCCAGCCAGAGGTGCTTTTTCAGCTGGCTCCGTGGCCACAGTGTGCCTTCGCCATTTCCTCTGCAGGTTCAACCGTAACGGGCACCTCAAATTCCACATGCAACGGCTGCACAGCTCAGAAGGGAAGCCGCCGCCATCAGCCGAGCCAGCTCCCAGCACCCCTCAGACCATCATCCTGAACAGCGACGAGGAGACACTGGCCACCCTGCAGAGTGAGCGGGGGCAAGGGAGGAACCCCCCCCCCCCAGTCCCCACTGGGCAAGCAGCAGGGCTGAGCCCGGGCTCCTCTTCTGGGCAAGCCCCAGGGACAGAGGCGAAGTGGGCCCGTGTGCTTTCCGAGCACCACAGGGCAGCTGCCCCAGCACCTGGCATCCAGGGGAGGGGGGGTGGGGTTTGTGTCACCGAGAGCCCAGCAGCCTCTCTCTCCCCTTCCCACAGCAGCTCTGCAGTCCAGCCAAGCCCTCCTGGCTCCAGAGAGGCTCCATCAGGCTCTGGGGCAGGAGCACATCATCATGACCCAAGAGCAGAGCGTCCCCAACCAGGTGAGCCGCAGGAGCAGTGCCCGGACACACACACACACACACACCCCCCCCGCAGAAGAGCTTGGCGCACCAGAGCTGTCACACTGGGCAGGCCAGCCCTTTCGTTACGGCAGCTGCTCCCTTCCACATGTATCCTTAGACACACGTGGACACTCTGACCTGGGTCTGGGACACTCAGCCAGAACCAAAACCAATTTGGGGGAGTTAAGCTCAATGTGGGGGGAAACCTCTTCCCGCTTCCACAGCCTGCCTGGCCTGGAAAACTGACACTTGCCAGTTAGGAGGAGCAGAACATGCGATTTATGGCTCTTTCACCTGGACACGGGCAAGCGGGCTCAAAGCGCCTCTGGCAGTAACCACAAAACGTCCAGTTCTTTTCTAAAGCAAGGTTTAGCACGTATTGAAATGGTAAAGGTACTCAAGCACACAAACCGTGCAATTGTTGTGTTCAGGGGGACGAGCATATGTGTGTGTGTGGGGGGGGGGCTACATGGGAGAACAAGGTAGAAGAAAACCAAACCTCTGGCTGAGTGGAAGTTCTGCCCCTGGGGTTGGCCACAAGAAGGGGGGGGTATGTAAAGAAGGGGAAAGGAGGGTTTTGAGAGGAAGGGGGTGAACAGACGTGTTTACTGATCCAGAGCCTGCTGAGCTGTGCAGAGTACAACGTCTGCTTTGGGGGCCCAAAGACTGAGGTGGAGGGCCTCAGGCGGGGCTTCTGAAGGGCCGGGGGAAAGGAGGGCCTGGTTCCAGAGCAGAGGGCTGTGGGCAGCCTCGGAGCCAGCAGAAGGAGTTAGACTGCCTGCTTTTCACTGGTAGAGCAGCAATAGTTGTAGGAGCCGGCACAAAAGAACACTGAAGCAGTAACTGTGATGTCCAGGAATCCAGCGTGAGGACGTGTGGGTTTTCTGACTTCGAGTGAGTTAGGAAGGGGGCTTCCCCAAAGGGTAGTAAGTGACTGCATGAGGGAAGCTGGCAGGCTTCACTCACGCTTGTGCCAGGTTGGTAGGAGACAGTAAAAGGAACCAAGCCCACCTGGCTGCTTGATGGTCATTAGATTTTGTGCTCAGGAAGACTTGTCCTTAGCAATGAGATGATGTTGATAGACCTAGAGGTGCCTCATCTCTGCTCTTGCCTTCTGCTAATGCCATTCATTGCTAGTCTCTATTACAGCATCCTGCAGCCGGGAGTCCCACTGGTATTCTGCTTTGCAGAATTACGACTTGTTTCCTCCCTCTGTCCGCAGGCCCCTGCATTTCAAGAGGGGCTGGCAGTTGTTTGCCCTGTGCTACTTTTGGCTTTAGCAACTCCCTCCTTATAATGCGTGAATACACCAGGAATTACCATTGCTACTCGTGTCCTGGCAACGGGAGGAGGATTGGGGCCAGCCAGGGCAGAGTCTTGAGGCTTGGCGTTCCTTTACAGGAGGAGGCTGCCTATATCCAGGAGATCATGACGACGACGGCTGATGGGCAGATGGTGCAGCACCTGGTGGCCGCAGAGAACCAGGTGGGCATCCGGCAGGGCACTGGGACCACAGGAGCTGGTTGGGGGAGGGCAGGGAAGCAGGAGCCACGGGCAGAACACCCATGCCTTCCCCCTTCCCCAGGTCCAGTACATCATCACCCAGGATGGCGTCCAGCACCTGCTGCCCCACGAGTATGTCGTTCTGCCTGAGGGGCATCACATCCAGGTGAGGTGGGGGCTCCCGGGCCGCTGGCTTCTGCGCTCGCTCCCCCCCCCCCCCGCGTCTCACGGCCCCTCTTGCCTTCCCAGGTTCAGGATGGGCAGATCACTCACATCCAGTACGAGCATGGCAGCCAGTTTGTGCAGGAGCCCCAGGTAGGAAGGGGCAGGGGGGCGGGAGATGGCTCTCCCCTCTTGGAGCCGGATGGGGGAAGGGGGGTAGAACGTGGCAGAACTCCCTGCTGGGGGGGGGGGGCGGGTTCCATCAAGGCTGCCCCTCCCCTCTTGCTGTCCCTCCAGGTCCAGTATGTCCCAGTGTCACCCGGGCAGCAGCTTCTCACCCAGGCTCAGCTGGAGGCGGCGGCCCACTCCGCAGTGACAGGTGCGTGTTTGTGCCCCTGTGGGGAGGAGGGGGCGACCCCTGCCAGTTGGGGTCCGAAGGGCCACTCTTCCGCTCTCAGGAGGCAGCAGGTGATGGGCTGGTCTCTGCTCCCAGGCTGCCTCTGCAGGGGAGCGGTGGCCAAGGGGCCCGATCCCTCCTCCCCTGCAGTTCTTCGCCCTGATCCCCTCCTGGCACGTTAAGTGGCACACCGAGACAGAGCCAAGGGCTCCAGCTGCCACGTGCTGGCCACGATGCCCGGGCATCCTGGAGGCACGACTCCGCCCACCCCTTGGCAGGTCTTTGTCCTCGGCCAGGGGAGCGGGGCCTCCGCTTGGCGGGGCGGTTCACAGCACAGGGCCACGCGCCTTTCCTCCGCAGGGGCCCTCCCAGCATGGCTCAGCGGGCTCTCCTTTCTCTTTGCAGCGGTGGCCGAGGCCGCGATGGGCACGGACAGCGCTACGGAGCAGCTCCACCAGCTGCAGGCCGGTGTCCATTACGACATCATCACCCTGGCAGAGTAGCGGGGCAGCGCCTCCTTCCCGAAGGCTCACCTGCTTCTGCAGAGCAAGAGGCGCCCGCCCGTGGGTGACGGGACCACTGATGCACCCGGATTGTACCTTCTGTAGTGCCCGGGCCTTGGCTGGCGGTTTGCCTCTTGGAAACAACTGCCGCCTGTGCTGGGGCGGCGCCAGCCTAGCCTGTCTGGGGCTGGCCGGCAAGGGCCCGCGGAGATGTTAGACTCTAAATGGGAGAGGAGACGGTGAAAGGAAAGGTGCTCCCCTCCTGGGCAGCAGAGCCCCTGCGAAGGGCTGGGTGTGCACGGACTGGGTGTTGAACATGCTTCCAATAAAAGACACGGGACTGTCTGTGCGCCTGGTCTCCCCACCCCCGCCCCCTTTCCCCCACTGGCTCTGGTGACCTTGACTGGCGGAGGGACGAGCGGCGCCCCTCCTGTACTGCTGGCGTTAATCTGCTGGTGAACAGGCCAAATTCCATGTAACGCTCCCTCAAGTACAGCCGCTGCTTCCCTGAGCCGATTGCTTGGCAGTGTTTACATGGAATTATAGCAGCTAAGCAGGGAGTTTAGCCAGGGCCCTTTGCTTTACACTGATTATCTTCAAGGGGACAAAGAGCCTCACCCGCCCAATCCTCCTCCCTGCAGCTGTGTGGCCTGGGGGGGGGCGGAGAGGGCTGGGCAGGCCGGGGACTTCTGGAGGCGGGGGGGGGGCGGGGGGCGGGCTGGTTCTGCCTGGGCGGCTGGAGGCAAAGGCTGGCAGGGCTCCCCCACCCCACCCCCGGGCCAGCCCTGCTCAGGGGCCGACCTGCGCCAGCTGTGCTCCAGCCTGCATCGGGCCGGCCCAAGCTGTGGAGGGCAAAGATTAACGGCCATTACCTAATGAAGCGGAAGCAGCGGCGCTCGGGCTGGGTAGGGACAAGGTTACGCCAGCCCCGTGGAGGGCGCCGGGGCAGCGCCCAGCGGGCAGAGCGGCCCCGAGGGGGAGCGAGTCGCCCGGCGGCGGGGCTGGCAGCGGGACGCCCGCGGGAGCCTCGGCGCGCTCGGAGCCCCGGGGCGGGGGGAGCCTGGCCGCCCCACGAGCGGCGGCGGGGGGGGGGGGGGGCGGGCGGGGCTCCTTCGTGCGCTTCGCCTGCTCCGCTACGGAGTTTTGGGAAAGAGCGCGGCAAAGCGGGGGCGGCGGCGGCGAGGGAGGAAGTGCGGGTTTTCCTGCCCCCAAGCTGGGTTGGCCCCGGTTAGGGCAAACCGCCTCCGAAGGCCTCTCGCCTTGAAAAACCACCCCGAGCGTCCCCTAGTTCGGCCTCGGGCTCCTTTCGCTACCCCCCCCCCGCGCCCCTTTGGCTATGACAGTATAACAATTTCTTTTAATTCAAACGTCGTCACGCTCCACGCAGCTTGATTACAAACCTTGCAACAAGTTTTTGAAATAGGCGGTATCAGAACAAGTAAACCAAAGGAACGCTCCAGCCAGACACAGGAAGGGGCGGGCGGGGGGGGCAGTGTGGGACCCGAATGAAACAGCACAACCGCCTGTTGGTGGAAGACCAAAACTCTCCCTGGGGAGGGAATTCCATAATTTTGGTGCCACAACTGAGAAGGCCCTTTCAGGGGTTGCCACCCATCTAGCCTCGGTGAGGGCACCCAAAGAAGAAACAACCGTTTGTGTATCCGTTACTTTGAAATCTCAGCTTTCGCTTCCAATGAGTAAGTCTGTAGCCGCTTCTGTTGCAGAAAGATAAGAAAAATGTACCTCTGCAATGAAAGAGGCCCCGGGTGGCCATTAAGATGTCCTGAAGGGAGGTAAACAAATCAAATATTATTATTGGAGGGACCTTAGCATGACCTTGGCTGGGCCCTTGTGATCCTCTGGCCTGAGCGGCTAGTCAAGGGAACCGTTTGCAAATATAAGCTATTCTTTGGGCCCACTTCCTACAGCTGTGCACGTGAACTCGCTTGGCAGACTGCTTGTTAAGGGGGCCTTCGACTTGCCCTTTATGCTGCTTTGTGGGCATAATTTTTGGAGGAGGCATGAACGTAACCCTAAACCAGGCCTGCCTCCTGATCTGCTCCATCTCAGACTTTGCGTAGCTGTCTCCTCTGCTGGGGCCGAGTCTGCCTGCGCTGCTGTCTCAATGACAGTCATTTTGAAAAGAGTCCAGTAGCACCTTTAAGACTAACCAATTTTATTATAGCATAAGCTTTCGAGAATCAAGTTCTCTTCTCGAAAGCTTATGCTATAATAAAATTGGTTAGTCTTAAAGGTGCTACTGGACTCTTTTTGATTTTGCTACTACAGACTAACACGGCTAACTCCTCAGGATCTTGAAAAGAGGAAGTGGAATTAAACTTGTGCCACGATGCCTAACTTTGAACGAGGGGCGTATGTAGCGAGACAATTGGTTTCCACAAGTAGCTACAGAAGCCTAAAATGCTGCCTAAAGGTCTTTCTTTTTGAAGGATTTTAAGTGCCCCCCTTACCCCCCCTCCACGATACTGCACCCGGTGGCAGTGAATGCTGCCTGCTGCATATTCTCTGAGTGAAGAAGTGCTTCCCTTTGTCTGTCCTGAATCCATTGCCTATTAACTTCATTGGCTGCCCTTGCGTTTAAAGAAGACCTGTGCTGGTGTGGGAATGAAGCCCCTCTTCTGTCAAGGCTACAGGTATTACTGCAGTACAAGAAATGATTTTGAAAATGCAAAATTAAAATTTCAAAGGAAAAAAAGGACTTAAAATAATAAACAGCTGCAATAACTGGCAGTTAAACATGGAAAAGGCGGGTCTGTGGAGTTTGCTGTCCAAGGCTTTGGATGACCACGGCTGGAGGCCTGCAGGAGTAGGAGGCTGTTGGCAGGCAAATGTTGAGAAGGGGCTTCCCCAGACATGACACTCCCCCCCCCCCGCAGCCCCAGGCCTAACAGATGGCCAGGGTCACCCTGGAGGTGGTGAGCTGTCAGCTGCACCCCTCCACTAAGCCCAGGGGACCGAGAGCATTTCCCAAAGAAGAACTGGTGGCAATACAGAATGTTTAAAATGCGCGCAACCGAAAGGCCGGTGGCATAATGCTGCTGTTGCATCCTCTCTCGGGGGCTGTCTTTAAGAGGATGTGGGGACTGCAGGTGGTCTGGGCTGTGGCTGCCAAACTGCCAGGAGGTGCCAGCTGCCCAGAGCAACTGTTCCCTCTGGTTGCTAGTGAGTTCGGGGCCCAGGGAGCCCTCGCGGCCCTCGCAGGAACCTGTTTTCCAGGGAAGGGGGAGCTGCTCATTCGGCCAGATCTCTGTCCAGACTGCCTGTCCCCCTTCTCTGCACCCATAAATCCTTTTGAGTCGGTTTGGGCCTGGGAACTTCTGCCTCATGGACCAGCCTAGACACTGAGATCATCACCAGCCATTCTTCTGACCGAGCGTGGGCAGTCACAGGAGGACGGGTCACCAGTGGGACAATGCTGGTAGGGGATCCTCTGAGCCCCCCCCTGTGAAGACCCCCTCCCCAATGCTCTCCCCACAGGCCAGATCGGCCATGGCAAAGAAAACAGTTTGCTCTGCGGGGTTAGAACTTTTGCCAGAAGTGCGGGGGCAGGAGGAGGGCCTGGGAGCAGAGCACCCGGTGGGTGGATGTGCATGCGCAGGGCTGGAGGGGTGACCTCTTGGCAGGGGACTGCTGCAGAAGCGGAGCTCTGCTGTGGAATCTGGCACAGCCCCTTTAAAGGAAGCGGTGCTCGGCTAATGCCCCCTAAGCAGCTGTCAATCAGCCCCTGACTGGCCCTATAAAGCTCCCCTGGACCCCCCTGTCAGCCACCTCTGCAGCATGGCCTCAGGACCTCCGTGGTGGGGGCTGTCTACCGGCCAGGGGGGCCTGGAGGATTTTTGGCGGGCTTGGGGGAACCAATTCCCACCCCTGCCCCACTTCCGCTGCGTCTACCCTGCCCTCCCTTGCTGTGGCCTGCTGCCCTCGCCCCACCTCAGCCTCCTTGCCCAGCCGGTAAGTCAGCCCAGTGGCAGGTGAGGGCCGGGAGAGTTCTTTTCGGGGGGGGGGGGGGTCCCAGCCAGAGCCCCGATGAGCTCTGCATTCTGGGGCCTGGCGTGGAAGCAGGGCTGGGAGACGCGCGGCGTGCTGGCCGCCCTGAAATGCCCACAGAGCGCGTCTCCGAGGTCTGCTCATTGCCAGGGGCTCCCAGAGGGCAGCTGCATCCAGACTGAGGCTTTGCGGTCCTTTTCGAGCCCGCTGTGCCCGCATCACTGGGCATGGCTCGGTCAGTCATTCCCAGCCGGGTTATCTTTTGAGTGGAGAACCTGGGCTCGTGAGCGTCGCTTGCAACATCTGGGAGCGCAACAACTGCCACCAGCCTCCAGCGGCAGTGCGTCCGTCGCGGGCCAGAGTTGTCCTTTCGGTTGTTTTTCCGGGGTGGTTGAAAGCACAGCTCCGCTGGCTGCCCCTGGAGATCTGCCGCCCTGTTTGACCCGGAGGAGGAGGCTGCCCGCCTCCGCTGCCAGCTTCAGCGAAGCATCCGACAAGCCCCGGCGGGCTCGGGTCCTCCTCTTCTGGCAGCGCGGCCGCGGCAGGACGGAGCCAGCGAAGGGCAGCCAGGCGCTGCGGGTGCACAGGTGGGGGGGGGGGGCGGCCCCAGCGGAGCTCCGGCTGGGAACTGCGGGGGGCCGGGCGGGGGCGGCAGGGCAAGCGCCAGGCACAGCCCCGAACTTGGGGCCGGGATCCCGCGAGGGAGCGCCCTGGAAGCCGGCAGAAGCCTCGGGGGGGGGGCGGCCCTTTTCCTTGCGCAGGCGAGAGCGGAAAGGCGGCGCCCGGCCCGGCCCGCGCTGACGGCCGCTCTTTGTGCCCCGCAGGTCTCGGCGCCCGGCCCGCCGCTGCGCCCCTTGGCCCGGCCCGGCGGCCCCGAGGACGACCCGTGGCGGGCCAGGGCGGCGGCCCCGCGGGAGAGCGCGGCGGCGCTGAAGGCCTGGCTGGGCCGCCACCGGACGAACCCCTACCCGAGCAAGGGCGAGAAGCTGCTGCTGGGCCTGGCCAGCGGCATGAGCCCGGCCCAGGTCTCCACCTGGTTCGCCAACGCCCGACGCCGCCTCAAGAAGGAGCCCCGCGCCGGCCCCGCCGCGCCCCAGGCCCGGGCCCAGCCCCAGGCCCCGCCCCAGGCCCCGCCGACGGCCCGCGAGGCCGAGATCTGGCGCCCGGCTGAGCTGCCCGCCGGCGCCCGGGAGCAGGGCGGCACGGCGCTCCCGCCCTAGGCGCCCGCAGGAGCCCCGGGAGCCTGGCAGGCCTTCCTCGGGCCGGAGGGAGCGGCCACGCCGGGCGCCCTTGCCTGCCTGCCTGCCGCCGAGCAGCCGGAGCCGGGGCTGCCCCCGCCGCCTCCGTGGCCGCCCTCTCCGGGCTGGAGCCCGCGCCCTTTCAGCTCTGCCAAGCGACGGGCAGGCCGGCAGTGGCAGCCCCAGAGGAGGGTCTGGCAGCCCCCCACCCTCGGCCTCAGCTGCCCCCAGACTGGAAAGGGCTGTTGAGCTCCTCTCCACTACAGCTGCAAGGCCAGGATGCCTCCATTTCCCATCAAAACTTGAGGGAGGCTGACAAGTGTCCAACCTGGGTCAGGCGTCACTTGCAGCGTAGCTGTTAGATAGGAGAACCCCCCTCCCCCCCCCCACACACACCTGGGACGCTCTTGGAGCACGCGGCCCCCTGCGGAAATGGTGCCCCTCAGGCCCTCCGCCACAGAGACCCCCCCCCCCATCTTGGCACAGACCACGGAGTTGCTTGTCTCCCATCCCCTCAGCTCAGCAGGCCCCTCCAAGCCAGAGACACCCAAGCCAGGCTGGGCTCCTAGGATGGGCTCCGGAGGGGCAGCCCAGGGCAGGCTCCCTGCCACTCATGCCAGGAGCAGCCAAGAGCCTGAATCCGTGGCAGCCACTGATGGCTGTGCTGGTGGCGACCCCTCAGTGTTTGGGGAGGCCACTGGAAGAGAGGAAATGTCCGCTCTCATGTTCTTGTTCTGTCCTCTGGGGGTTATTTGGGATTTTTGCTGACAAACACGAGGTGGGAATCCCAACCCCCCAATCTGCAAACTGTTTTGCCTGCGGCAGCTGCTGGTGGCTCTTTCTCTGTGGCCGGAGCCCAGCTGCTGCGCTCTTGGTAGACTCCTTCCCCTTGGGATCGTCTCCTGCCAATTCCTCCTCCTTCCGTTAAGGAAGAGCACAGATTGTGTGCCATCCGTGCCACCCGGCCTCACCAAGCCAGATCCTCTGCACATCAGGTGCCCCCCCCCCGCACACGCCAGAGGGGTTACATGTGCCATGAACCTCCCTGTGTCCCAGCTGAGGAATGGAGACTTAGAAAAGGGGCATCGGGTGGCATTCGGGCCTTGAACCTGCGGGACAAAGGCATTCCTTGTGCCGAGGCCTGAGGAGGTCAGGAAGGTCCCTGCACGTCTGTCATTCCACAGAGCATGTAAAACGGCGGTTCAGGAGGGCATTTCTATGAAGGCCATATTATAAGAGATGATTTTAAGAACTGGACCAGTGCGGACAGTATTCTACTGTTCTCATGGCATTGTTTCTACCGATGTAGTATCCTTCTCTGTATTGTTTAGCATGCCAGATTGCTGTAATCCTAGTCCTATTTGGGTCTCATCCTATGGATTGCAGTGATCTACCCAGAGGACTGGAAATAAAGCTAGTAGACAATTCCTTCCCCTGTTAACTGGTGTTTGTGGGGTAGTTGTGGCTTCCTGGTGGAAAATAAAAGGTATTTGGTGCTCACTCAGACACCGTTCGCTCCTTGTTACCATATGCCATGCCTTGGCACTGAAACCCACTCTGGGGCTGAGCTCTACCACTGTGGGGTACCTATGCAAAGAGCTCAGGGCTTCCCCGCCCCCACCCTGGGCTGGCATTGTTGAAATCAGCCACTCTCGATATTTATCCTGACCAGGGTAGCCTAGGCAAGTCTGTCCAGATCTCAGAAGCTAAGCAGGGTCAGCCGTAGTTACTAATTGGATGGAAGATTTCCAGAGAAGACCAGGGTTGCAGAGGCAGGCGACGGCAAACCACCTCTGTTAGTTTCTTGCCCTGAAAGCCCCAGCAGGAGTCGCCATAAGTCGGCTATGACTTGACGGCACTTTCCACCTCCCCTACTCAAAACTTGGTTGCATTGTGAAGTTTCTGGAGACCACGTTGGGAGAGATCGGACTGGGTAAGATTCAACGGCATGATTAACAGGCAGAGAGAGATTGGTGACCCTTGGAATGGCTGGTTTTAATAATAATATTTGATTTATACACCACCCTTCAGGACAACTTAACGTGCACTCAGAGCAGTTTACAAGCGAGTTATTATTACCTCCACAACAATCACCCTGTGAAGTGGGTGGAGCTGAGAGAGCTCTGAGAGAGCTGTGACTGACCCAAGGTCACCCAGATGGCTTCAGGTGGAGGAGCGGGGAGTCAAACCCGGCTCTCCAGATTAGAGTCCTGCTGCTCTGGATTTTGTTTGTCATTTATAGTCCGCCTTTCTCACTGAGACTCGAGGTGGAGTACACAGTGTGAGATTAGTACAATTTCAAAGACATTTCCATAACCACTACACCAACTGGCTCTCAGTTTTATTTATTTACTTCATTTATACCCCACCTTTCACCCCCACAGGGGACCCAAGGTGGCTTCCATGGTTCTCCTCCATTTTATCCTCACAACCACCCCGTGAGGTAGTTTAGGTTGAGTGCGTGTGAGAGCCCAAGGTCACCAACTGAGCTTCTCTGGCAGAGCAGGGACCAGAGCCTTGTTCTCCCAGAGCCTAGCCTGACACTTTGCCCAGTACGCCACATGGGTTCATTGATGCGGTCCATGGGAGCCGATGCCAAGCCCAGTTTCTGTCAGGCCCGTTGTTTTGCTGGGACAATTTTTGGGATGCCACAAGTCCCCTACTTGTTCCGACAGCTGCAGTCAAACGCGACAACCCCTTGAGAATTAGATGTATTTTTATTTATTTATTTTTTAATTGTATTTTATTCAACATTTTCAATAATTTTTTTATAACAGCAAGAACCAGTTAACAACATAGTATATGACATACAACAATCAGAAAAGGACACCTCCTGTTACATGGTTCAGTACTTAATATTCAGTTATTTTTTATGATGTACTCCAAGAGATGGTGTATGTGGAGAGTCTAACTAGTTTATTGTTCATTTTGAATTGGGCCCCATGTGTTCTTTCTGCTGGTTAAACTGGAAGGAAAGGCACCTTTTAGATGACTGAACCCGCTGTGCTGGGGCTCTGGGTCCTGCGTGGAAAAAAGCCACGCGTGGGGAGGGGCTTCACCGAAGAGGAGCATCTGGGAAGCTTGAGCAAAAAATCTGGTGTGAGCTGATCCTTCACATTTAAGGGGCACAGCCTCCGTTTTGATTATTTTTGTTAACTCTGCATCCATATTCTACAGATGGGTAGCCGCCATGTTAGTCTGCCGGTAGCAGTGGAAAAGAGCAAGCGTCCAGTGGCACCTATAAGGCTCACAAAATGAGCGGTAGGGCAGGCGCTTTCGTGAGCCACAGCTGAAGAAGGGAGCTGTGGCTCACGACAGCTCCTACCCTACTGCTAATTTTGTGCGTCTTATAGGTGCTACTGGACTCTCAGTATTTTCCATGCATTGTTTACTCTAGCCCCTGGCCTCACGCAGCTGAGGGAGAGGAGGGTCAGAATGCCTTACACTGAGCATCTTGTGAGTGGGTGCTCGGAAGACCTCTCCGTAAGAAATCCAGCTCCTCCTGCACTCCTGTGTGCCTGTCCCATGTCCTCTCCAGCCATGGCAGCCAAGGGAGGAGGCGGGGCTTGCTTCCTGGGGGCGGTTGCTGGGCTTGAACTTGCCGTATACAAGACCCACCACCCCCTTGCCTGCTGGGCTGCTCCACCACAGTCGTTCAGCAGGCACGAGTGCCCTTTGCCTTGGCTGTTGTGTTCTAGGGCCTTGTGCACACACAAGGGGGACAGGCTGAGAATCCCTGGCACGCACCAGCAGCATCGTGAAGCAGGGAAGCTGCTCTCCACCCACCCCACCCCTCCCCACAGGACACAGCAACACCAGAGGGCACCACGAGGCAGGTTTTTATGTCACCCAAAAAGACAAGGTTGCAAACAACAATAGCATTTTTGGTTTTTGAATGAAAATAAAGGAGACAAACGGACCCACAAAAATACAGCTCCAAGCAAGTCCAGAGCCTGGCCCCCTGCCCGTGGGCTACCCTGTGTGCCAAGGGTTGTCCCTGGCCTCTGCTTATTGCTGAACTAGGCTGCACAGAACATGCTGGAGGGATCCAGTTTCTGGCGTTGGAGGTGTAGAGGTGAGAGTGCCCCCCACCCACCAACTGCCTCTGCCCCAACGTGCTTGTAGGGAACCTGCCTAGAAACACTGGCTGTAGAGCGTGTGCCTCCAGGCAGAAGGGGAGGTGAGAGGCAGGGAAGAGGCCCGGCAGGATTGTGGCCCATGAGGCAAAACCGGCCCTGGGGCTGTGTCATGGCCACTGCGGTCCTGAGCTGATCCCTTCCCCTGCTGCGTCTGTCATGTATGCGAGTTCCTGAGGCCTCCTGGCACCCCCGGGCAGCAGCCACCACAGCAGAGCTCTGCCCCTTGCCCTGGCTGCATCCCCAGGCCCCGCCCTGTCCCCTGCTTGCCCTCACGCCCGTTTCACCCCCTCCATGTCCTTCTCTGCCTCCAACTTTACCCTGAATGCAAACAGGGCCGGTTCAGCGCATGCGGTTCCCCCAAGCCCATGCCTGGCCTGTGCCAAAGCAGAGAAGAAAAACGATGGTGCAGCGGGGAAAATACAGTATGCTATTCCGCACAAAGATCCCTAGACATTTCACACGCTGCTTACTTAAAATATACATTACAAAGAGATGTATTAAAAAAAAATTAAATTACAATAAATGAAGTCTAAAGCCAGTGCATAGCCATTTCAGTGTGAAATGAGCCTGTAAAAAGTATTTTCCAGGAACTATATAATGTTCTGACCCATAGTAGAGGCTTTTCCACACAACAGGCCCAGATACAGACGAAACTGTTTACAACATATTTAATAACTTTCCAAATGACATGGGAAGTTCCCTAAAGAATACAGAATGTGACCGACCTTTAAAGAAACGTCCTCTAAAGATGTTTCCACCATAATGATAAATCCAGAGGAGTTAGCAGTGTTAGTCTGTAGTTGCGAAATAGTAAAGAGTCCAGTAGCACCTTTAAGTTGGTTAGTCTTAAAGGTACTACTAGACTCTTTACTATTTTTCCGCCAGGAGCTTGTGAAACAATCGGCCAGTGTGCAGCGCGACATCTAATCGCGTACACACACATGTGCTGTCAGTTGGAATGAACTTATGGCAACCTCAGCGAGGGGCTTCCAAGGCAAGTAAGAAGCAGCGATGATTTGCCCGTGCCCTCCTCTGCAGAGTGCTCCAACCCACCTGAATCCAAGTGAGAAAGGTGGGGTAGAAATAACAAAAACACACAAACACCCTGCCTGGCGTCTATCTGACAGGACTGGGCTATGCTGGGCCACCTTTGCTCCCATTTATAATCCCACAGTTGCAAAAAAAGTGTTGGCTCTCGTTTAACCTCCACGGGGCTGTTCCACTTCCTTCTTCAGTAATAGCTCAACGTGATGACGCTGCACGTTCTAAATGCGGGGGGTCAGTGGGGGCATGGCTGTTTTCAAGGAAGCGTTGACCCCCAAGCAGCACCTGTTTCCTTAGGGAACTATGGCTTTTGTGTTCAGCAATGCGTGAGTTAAGATTTCTGGACGTTTTCCCTGCATGCAGCAAAATCTTTTGAGTACGTGTGGTTTCCCATTCCAGACCAACGGGTGTTTATTCCTTAACAATACCTGTGAACTTGGAGATGGGAGACTTGGAAAGGCAGTCAATGAAGACTGTAGAATAGTGTTGCTGGTAACCAAGATCAAGATAATTCACACCACGGTATCCCCCATTACTATGTATGGATGTGAAAGTTGGACAATGAAGATCAAGAGCTGGGGAAGCTGACAAGAAGAAAACTGATTCATTTGAAACATGGTTTTGGAGGAGACTTTTATGCATACCATGGGTGGCCAAAGAAGATAAATTAAGTGGGTTCTAGATCAAATTAAGCCCAAATTCTCCCTAGAAGCTAAAATGACGAAATGTACTTAGATCACATAATAAGGAAACAAACTCACTGGAAAAGGCAATGCTAGGAAAAGTGGAAGGAATGCCTCAAACGCAACTTTCCCCAGGCCGGTTCCTCTAGGGATCCCGATGGTGTTTTGCCACCTTCTGGGCATGGGGCAGGGGTCACTGGGAGTGTGAGGGGGAGGTAGTTGTGAAGTCAGATAAACCTGGAAGTCCCTCCCAACCCCATTGGTTCTATGAAATGAGACGGCTGGACTCAATAAAGAAGGCCGCCGCAGTCTCCAGTCTGCAAGACTGGAGCAGGGCTGTCAATGACAGGACAGTCTGGAGGCCGGTCATTCATGCGGCCACCTTAAGCAAGAAGCAACGCAAGGGCACCTCACAGACACACATCTGAACCTGCGGTATGTGCAGTTCCTACACGGAGGCGGTCCCTTAGTTAAACCAGTTCCTGGTAAAACCGTTTGGACTGATGGCAAATCTGCAGTTTCAGGTAAGGCTTTAGAATACGCTGGCTGTGATATGGATGTAGGACAGGCTCCAGCAGTCAGATTTCATTCCAAAACTGGGGCCTCTTTTTGAGTGTTTTGTATTATAGGGCAATTCCTCCTTATTTTAAGGAATGGGTAAAATTTTAAGAGCACATTCCTGGGGGGAGGGGCGAAAGCACCCTGGAACCAACTAGGAGTTACGCTGGCATATCCCGGACTCATGCCGGCTTAACCTCACCATACAACAGCCCAGCGCTGCTCTGCCCGGGACCCCCATCGGCACCTAGCCAAGGAGGCTCGGCATGGGCATAACCGGGGCAGAAGTCCCCAGGGGGCAGGGCACAAGTCATTCCAGGCACGGAAATGGCCCCGGCAGCAGTGGAAAGTTACACCAAGAAAAATGGTGTAGCCCACAGGTGCTCATTGCACAGGAAAAGTCAGCGTCTCCCCTGAACTCAGGCCCACCCACGTGGCTCGGTGGAGCACAGGATGCCCACTCCCACAGGGACCAATTCGCTCGCACCCCTGCAGCAGCCAAGCCCCCTCGACTGCACCCGATCAGCTCCCCGAACACCCTTCATAACCTCCAGCCAGGCTCCCATGACCACAGGTAAGGGCGGAGGCAGCTGGAGGCTCTTCCCGACAGCCCCCTGCCATGGGGACGTAGAGTGTGAGGCAGGAGAGGGTGCTTGCAGTAGTGGGGCAAGAGCACACAGGGAGAACTTAGCAAAACTTGGAGTGCACCTTGCATTCACGTGTGGGAGGAATGCCACGTCCAGAATCCCTGACAGCTACCATCTGAGTTCCCTTGCAGGTTACCTGTCTCCTGACTCCTGACTCCAGGAGGGGTGAGGGCACACTGACAGGTAAGAGAGACCTTGGCTGCCCTGGCTTGCCCATTCACACCAGTCTCCCCTCTCCCCTCTCCTGTGCCCCCCCCCAATGCTGGCCTCTGTGATTGAGGCTTGCTAGCAAGGGGGGGGGGAGACAACCCATGCCTGCCAAAGTTGCCCAGGGAGCTGTAATTGATACTGCTGTTTGGCGGCAGGGGGGCCTCCAAAGTCCATGCCAGGGCTCCACTCAGTCCTGCTTGGCCAGACTCCTCCCCCCCCACACCCTTCAGGCAGAGAAGAGGGCACAGCCACAGAGTAGCTGGGTACTTGCTCTGGCAACACCCCCACAACAGCAGGCGCACAACCCCTTGACTGTCTCCCTCACACGATCAGAGCTACAAGCAGCCATGGGAATGGAACAGCCAGACACAGACGACGAGTGCCTTCCTGGTGGAACAGCATTCCTCATCTGGTTGCCGGCAGAACCTGGTTGCCGATGACACCACCGCTGCTGCACCCGGCCACGGCCACCCTCCTAGTATATGTGGCAGACCTGGCCGTGGCTTGTGCGAGGGCCAACCTCTCGCCACATGTCTGTGTTTCCCTTTCAGGTAGATTACGACCCATCAGGGAGGCCAAGAAGCATGGCTGATCCAGCCCGTGATCCTTCCACCATCTGAGCCCAGCCCATGGAGCCGTTCCCCAGGCAGCCCACAGCTCAACAACTCAACCCCACTCCTGAGAAGACACCATCAGGAATGGCTCCCACGGCACCGACTGCAGCGCAAAGAGGCGCAGCTCCCATCCTGGCCCAAGGGAGTTGGCAACACGTAGCCAGACATCCTCTTCGCTTTCGGCAGTTCAATAAGGTCTGTGTCTAACGACTACTCTCTCCTCGCCTGTTTGTTTGCCCATGGCCAACAGTAGCTCCCCTCCATGGGCAGCCCCACAGCACATCTCCAGGGATAGTCTCCAGCCCTGGGCCACCAGGGAAGTGGTGGCCCCAGAGATTCAGAAAGCACCTCTGCCCCATGGGGTGGCTTGGCCCCAGAACAGAGCAGGAGTCCATCGTTCCAGTAGGGGACGCCGCCTGCCACCATCATCCTGCCTGACACTCCTCACGTGGCAGCACAGCAAATGGGGCGGGACATGAAGACTTGCCGTGTGCAGGGAAGACCTGTCAACCCCCTCCACACCGCTGAGGCTCTAGCAAGGCAGATGGCCTTTGCGCCCGGGATTTGCAAGGGGGTGTGGTGGTGCAAGCACGCACCAGCTCCTGCGTGGTACTTGCTGGGTCGCCCAAGCCGGATGAGCCTCCCCCCTCGCCCCGCCGTCTCTCTCCACTCACCATCTCCGGAGGGTCCTTTCAGTTGTGGTGAGTGGCCCTTTCGCGCTGGCATGGGGAGGAAACCAGCCAGCAGCAGTGGCGGCACCCGCCAGAGCAGGACTGCTGTGAGCTCCTCTCCAGCAGGGCATGACTGAGAGGTTCTCACCAGCACAGCCCCCTCATCTGCACAGGGAGATCCTTTGCAGCGGCAGAGAGTTGGGAGCAGGGGGCAGACCACCCCCTCTCACCTACATGTGCACGGCTGGCTGGGGAAGGACACCTTTGTCCAGTGGGCTGTACGATGTCAGCATGGGAGGGAGTTGCAGGACTGCAGGCGCCGCCATGGCACAGCCCCCTGCACGACCAGCTACCTGGGCCACGTGGGGCAGGTAGGTGCCGCCAGCAGAGGAGCTGCAGATCCGTGACTTGCCTGGACAGTTGCAGGGTCTGCTACCCCAGAACCGGGACTTGTTCATGATGGCTTCTCTCCAACCATTCGCCTCCACGTGGGTGCTGTGTCCATGGGGGCACGTGGTTCCCACCTGCCTGCTGCTCTCTGGCAGGGAGGGGGAGGTGTCGAAGGGCAGCAGGGATCGTGGCCCACGCATCAGCTGTACCTTTGCTTGCCATTCACGTGCCCGTCTTCGGGGCGGCGTGGCCACTGGGAGTGGGGAAGCTGGTGAGGTCAGGGAATGTCAGGGCATGTGCTCCCACCTGCGGCCCAACTGGGCCTTGCTGGGCTCGGCCACCAGCGTAGCTCTCCTGGGACAGTCCTCAGGGAACACACAAGCAGTGCCACAGGTATGCAGATGCAGGTGCACCAGCGCCACGGCGGACCGCAGGAGCGCACTGCCCATCTCCCTGTACAGTAGCCAAATGTTTTACACCTTATAATAGCGGGAACATCCTTAGACAAGGTTGTTTTAAAGGTTGGTCACGTTCTTTATTCCTTACACTTTGGAAATTTCATGTTTATTTGAAAGCTACGAAGTGCGCGTAAAGAGCCTGGTCTCTGTGAGGAAGAGCTTCTACCGTGGGTCAGATTACGTCTTTCTCGAAAATCCTTTTTAGAAGCTGAGATTCCATCGAAATCACACTGCAGTCTTTCTTTTCGTATTCTTTGCAATTTTAACGTAACTTCAATGTATATTTTGATCGGATAAACCAGCGTGCAAACGCACTGGGATGTTCCTGCGGAATGTAAATCCCCCCCCACCCCCACGTACCCCACCCGTTTTCTTCTCCGTACTGACTCTGCATTAGTGTGGCCCCCCCTCCTTGCCTGTCCCATCAGCAGCCCGACCACTTCCGGTTCTGCGGGTGGCAGGGCGTCAGCTGTGCCCGAGAATCATCGGCTCCTACTTGTGTGATGTGCAAAGAACACACACCCTTCAGAGCCACCATTCTGGATCTGAGCAAAGCGCCCCCCCCCCCCCGTTTCCAGGAGAGGTAGGTGGGCACTAGCAAGAAGCCCACAGGCGTGGCACCGAGGCGAGGGGCCTTCCTTTGGCCTGGCTTCAGAAGCACACTGCCAACGTTATTTGGTGCTGCTGCTGCTGCTGAGCACTGACCCTGCACAACCTGCCAAACGAGGTTTGGGCGACCCTGTCAAAGAATACTCAAGCATTTTTGTCTTTGCCCATGTGGACTAAAGGGCGGCTGGGGGGGGGGCTTATTGTGGAGAGGAGAGTGTGGCAAACGGAACCAGGAGCTCTCAGAGGAAAGGCAACGTACATTCAGACAGTAGCAAGCCTCCACGCTACCAGACCTCAAGACTGGGTGGCTGCAGCATTACGGGGCTAGGAATCTCTTCTTCCCAGATGATGGCACAGCCCCAATTTCCCGCTGGGAGCGCAGGCCCTCCTCTGTGGCTGAAGGTGCCCCGCGGGTCAGTTGCATCCAGGTCCAAGCAGCCACTGCCGGGAGCACTGGAGGAGTGTGAAGCTGGGCCAGCCACGGGAGCAGGCAAGAGTGCCCCTGGACCAGCCCCGCAGGAGGCGCTGGGCCTTGGAGTCCTGCAGAGCCCCAGCCCGTGTCAGGCAGGCCAGGCGGTTCAAGAGGGGAAGTCAAGGATTTCATGGCGCAAGCACTGGCAGAGGCTGTAGAAGATGCAGAGGATGAGTGTGGAGGGCACGAGGCTCACGAGAACGATGCCCAGGCTGAGGCGTTCCACGAGGAGGAGATAGATGCCCAAGGGCAGGGAGCTGAAATACACCAGGCAAAGCACGCCCACGAGGAAGCGGGGGACGGTGTGGCGGGCGCTGCACGCCTGGCACTTGGCCAGGGGGCCGTGGCAAGGTAGCGAGGCCAAGCTGGGGGGGCGATAGAGCCGCATCACATCCAGGAGCCCCACCCCCTCGGGGGCTGCCAAGTCCTCGGGCATCTCCAGGAGGGTAATGACCAGGCAGTCAGAGGAGCCGTGCCTGCCCTCCCCAAAGGGCTCCAGGACGCCAGGGCACAGGAGCACCTCCGGAGGGGAGAGGGCCGGGTGGCCCTGTTTGCGGGCCCGCTCTCGGCAGCTCAGCAGGGCCAGCGCTCGCCCGTCATCCGGGAGCTGGCCCACGTCCTGGTCAGGCAAGAGGGTCTCCTGGCGGCAGAAGGGGCAGCTGAGGCACCCGGGAGAGTCGCCTACGTCGGCCATCTTGCGCAGGCACCTGGCACACATCCCATGCTGGCAGGGCAGCAGCTTGGGCCGGCGGGCGTGGCCGTCGAAGGCCTCGTAGCAGATCTTGCACTCCATCTCCGGCGCGGCGAAGACCAGCGGCGGGGAGCCCCCCGGCTTGCCCCGGCTGAGGGACATGGCGGCCCAGGCGGGAGGGGGAGGTCTGGCAGGGGGACGAGGAGGAGGAGGAGGAGGAGGAGGAGAGAGAGGTCAGCCGCCAGCCGACGGCTCAGCCACAGCCCGGCTGCCCAGCACGGCTCCTCGGCCCCCCGCCCCGGGCAGGCACCTGCTGCACGCTCGGAGCCGGGCACCCGCCCGCGCCCCCGATAGGCAGCCAAGCGCCCCCGCGACAGCACGGCCAGCGCGCCCCCGGCAGGGACCAGGGACCCCCCGCGCCCCTCTCACCTGGGCTGCGAGGTCCGGCCCGGCTCCCGGCTCAGCCCAGGGCGCGCGGATCGGGGCCTCGCAGGCGCAGCCGCTGGGCGCTGGCTGGGGGCGCCGCCGGCCCCGAGGGAAGCCCCGGCGGCGGGGAGGGCGGCCGCCCGCCCGCAGGAGCCCCGAGTCGGCTGGACTGCGCGGCCCGGCCCGCGCGCCCTCCCCAGCGGCTCCGCAGCAGTTCGGCCCGCCAGGCACGCGCAGGCCGCGGGCACCCGCCCCGCCGTTGCCGCGGCAACCCTGGCCGAGCCGGAGGAAGCGCCGCCGCCGCCCGCCCGCCGGGGCTGGAGCGCCAAGGGGCCGGCGGAGCGGACGCGGCTCCTGCGCCCTTGCCCGCGAAGCTCCTGCTGCCGCCTGGCGCCGGGATTGAGAGACGGGAAGGCCCCGCGGAGAGCGGAGCGCAGCCAGCGGGGCAGAGAGCGGGGCAGGCGAGACCCCCCGCGCAAGAGCCCTCCCCCTCTGGGCGGGTCCGGCTCACTGGAGCCCGCCTCCCCCCGCGCGCCCCTTTTGCACATTCTGCAGAACGCCGCCCCCCCCCCCGCCCCGGTGGCCCCCAGACCAGAGCCCGGGCCCGGAGGGCCTTGCGGATCTTGCCCACTCGCAGGGCAGCGCCTTCCGAAGGCTTGGCTGTTCCAGCGCGGGCAACAGGAGGGGCAGGCGGCCTGGCAGAGGGGGCCAAGCGTGGCTGCTGACCAGAACCGCAAATTGCCAAGGGCAGGATTGCGTCTTCGCACTGCAGAGCCAGAAACTGTCGCTGTGGTCCAAACAGGCTACACGTTCCCGTCTCCAACGCAGTATATTCCTTTTGCAACGTCTGAATGTGATCCTACTTGAGGCACTGTGGCTCTGCCAGTCCACTTCCTGCCCCTCAAAATATTATTCTTTCCCCTCCGCCATTTGATGAGACTGCAACAGGTACTGCTCTGGCACTCCTCGTTACAGCCAAAGGACAATGAAAAGGGAGGGCAAACACTCTCCGGAAGTGGATTTCGGTCTAGAGAGCCAGTGTGCACTAGTCTTTAAAAGGCTGGACTAGGATCTGGCAGACACCAGGTATGAATTCCTGCTCTGCAAAGAAGGGTGGGCAACGGGGCACTCGTATACCCTCAGCCTGGCCTCCATCAGAGTGTCCTTGCGAGAATAAAGTTTAAGCAGAAGAAAAGCAAGGTTTAAATGAAGGAAACAGACAGCGGCCACAGCCTGAATTTCTGCAGTGCTCCTACAGGACTGCCGGGCATCAGCTACATTCCTGTACCGGAACACCCTATTGTGGCTGACGGCTGCATCCGGCTGCCGTCACTTTCTTGCAACCATTCACTCATCAGGAGACTGCCCCCTGTGGCTTTGCTATCCCCTGTAAAGCCCCCAGTGTATTTTAGAGGGGTTGGGGGAGAAGGCAGCTCCAAAACCTCTTGCGCATCTCAGTGGTAATGGGCTTAGAGACGGACGGACGGGCGGAGCGGAGGGTGTCCCAAAGTCTGGGCTGTGACTTATCTGTGGTGCTACTGGGGTGCAAGTCCAGGCAGCAGTCAGCAACGCCACAGTCAGGCCCATGGGAAGGAGAAAAGCACAGAGGAGGGGAAGCCAAGCAGGTTAAGGTTTCTCGGAGCAGCATTCCAAACAGATCTGCCCCGTTCAAGGAACAGGAATAAACCCCTCCTCTCTCCCGCCCCACACAAGTCAGATTCACACAGGAGGGTCTATTTCATTCACGGCAGCAACTCTTGGCCCCCTGCAAGAGATTGTCCCGGTAGGGATTTCCGTTCTGAAACTGAGGCCCGACCCAACACAGACCAAAGCTGAGGATTAAATGCACCCAGGCCAGGGAGGCAATGTAATGCTGGTTTTTAATGTTCCTAAGAACTAGGAAGTGAAATCAAAAATAGACTTTCCTTTGCACTTTTGATAGAAGTAATAAAATGGTTAGTGCTGTTAAATTAAATCCTTAAAAAAAACAAAACCCAAGGGCCTCCAAGACAGGCTGGGGCTTCAGGTAGAAATCATGACAACTACAAAATGGCGGCCAAGACTTCTGCAGACACACACTTGAACGCCTTTGCTCTGGTTTACAGTAAACGGCATCAGTGAGAACACGCAACTGGAACGCTTGGGCAAGAAACAAGAGAAAGGCAACAAGATGGCCTGTGCGGAGCTGAGTTATCACACTGACACATATTTACATTATAAACACAGCTGGGCTGGGCCAGAGCCACCACAGTGCGCAGCACAGCCCTACTCCCCCCCCCTCTCCCAGGCAAAAGTAGTCCCAGTTCCTGCTGCAGTGCTGAGAGCCAGGGCTTTGCCCCCAACCCCCTCAGGCCTCATTCTGGTTGCCTGGCCCACTTAGGCTGCTGTCTGTACCCTCTGCCACAGCTCTTGTGCGCTCCTTCAGGGAGGGAGCAGCAGGCGCCTGCTCTGGGTCCTGTGGTGTGGCTCCAAGGCTCGATGTTCTCCACCAAGGGCTTGCAGCAGTGGAGAAGCAGGTGCATGCTGCTCCGCCAGGCTTCATCTCCAGCGGGGCACTCTCCCCCCCCCCCCAGTCTGTCAGCCCAGCCAGCTGGCTGTTAATTGGGGGTGGTCTCGCGACTGGTGCTCTGCTCCCGAACTGCATCTCGATCATTGTCTGGAGCAGAGGAGGAGGAAGAGGAGGAAGATGGGGCGGCAAGGGTCCGCCCTGAGTGTTTATAGGCCGTTAGGAGCTCCTGCAGCCGCTCAGAGGTGGGCTCCCACTTGGCAAACCCAGGGTTGTTTTGCAAGAAGAGGATGGCCGTGTTGTGGACCGCTTTGTAGTACATTTCCTCCCTGCAACAGAAGACAATAGCTCAAGATCCACCCTGAGCCTTAACCCTCCTCTTCCCCCCACTGCCCCAGGAGCCACCAGGCAAGAACAGCCAGAAAGTGCACACGTGGCAGCTCGGTCCCTGAAATCTCCGAATTGGGGGAGGGGGGGGAATCAGGGAGCATGGCTGGAGATCATAATGGGATTGCTGTAGGGACCAGTGCAGAAGGGGAAGAATTTGGACCAGCCAAGAACCTGGGCAGGAGAGTGGCTCTGGCACTGGGACCCATCACAATATGCCCAACAATGTCCACAGGACAATTACACAAAGCCCCAAGTTCAGCATCCTGCCCACCCTGGACTAACCGGCCTTTGATTTTTGTCAGATGACCCCCCCCCCCCCCCAAGCCAGGGTGTTTGTGGAGAATGAGGAGACGGCAGAGGCCTGGGGGGGGGGGCGGCTTCCAGGGTGCTGCTTCTCTCAGCAGGGCACAAGAGGGAGATTTTCACAAGGAGCCCAAAGGAGCCAGTCAAAAGAAAGGCCCGCTGAGGAACGCTCAGGAGGGAGAGGGCAGGCGGCCTTTCCCTTCCGAGATGCAGGCATCCTGGCAGGAGGGCGGGGGCACCTCTTGGCTTACTTTTTGCACACGTGCTGGGAACCACTGCGGTACTCGTGGTCGAAGGCGGGCAGGATGAGCTGCTGCCGCTTGAACTTGCTCTGCTCCATGCGTGTCAGTGCCGGGGTGGGGGGGTCCCGCCACTCGGGGATGAAGACGATGAAGGACAGCGGCTCACTCGAGGTTTCCAGCAGTTTCTAAGACGTGGGGAGAAGGAACCACCTCGTCCACAACCAGCCACTGGGCGTCACAGTGTGGGGCAGCAAAACCCCTCCCAAGCCACTGTGGTCCCAAAGCAAAGCAACGCTGGGGGGGGGGGCATACCTCGAAGTGAGAGACCATGGCATCCATCAGCTCCTCACAGAACGGAGGGTTGGCCTCAAATGAGCCGCTGATGGGGAAGAAATCCAGGCAGGGACTGAAGGGAAGAAGAAGAGGCAGCCAAGGCCGGTGAGGGGGAGGGGCCACCCCCCAAAGGCCCCCAACTCCCCTCCCCCAGCCCCTCGTTTCCCAAGCTGCTCAGCAACAGAAAAGCCATGCACAGCTAGCAAGGACCCAGGCATGCCCCCCCCCATCCGTAACCATCCCCCACTGAGCAGGAAGTCACCCTCCCTCCCGTCTCACCCCCCCGGCCCCACAGGACCAAAGCTGCACACGGGCGCACACACATCCCCCTCCCTCCGTCCCTCCCCCGCCCTGGCACTCACCCTCGTGATCCAAAATACCCATCCGTGTCCACGAAAGCAGAGCAGTACTGCTTGAAGTAGCAGTTCAGGGGGGAGGCAAAGCACTCAAAGCTGACCCCAAAGAGTTTGTGGAGGGCTTCGAAGACGTGCACTGGGAGCGCCCGCTGCAGGCCCGTCCCTTCATAGAGCCCGACACCAAACATCATCTGTCGAGAGAGACCAACCAGCTCTCAGGGCCCCGACCAAAGCAGGTTGCTGAGCTCACAAGCGGCACCGGAGGAGACCGTGAAAGGAAGGCCACGCCTGGCGCAGCAGCCCGGCCTAGCGCCTTCTGGATTTATGCCTCATTTCCCCGGTTCCCAATGCCTAGGCCGCAGCAGCTCAAGGCCAGAATAACAGCCCCAACCTACCTGGTATCTGCGGAGAAGGCACCAAACCCTCGGCAAGAACCGCTCAAAGCTGGAATCGTCAATGCAGCTATATCGATATAGTAGCCACTGCAAGAAAAAGGAATTTGCTGCAGACTCACAGCCAAGACAGGCCTGCCCCACCCTTCCCCCAGGGCACGGCTTGCCATTTATTGACCGAAGGCGCCCCCCCCCCTCTTCGAAGCAGGAAAAACAGCACAAGAAAGGGCCCTTGCTTCACCCTCCCCTCCCCGCCCAACATACCAGCTTGCTGAAGTAGTTGCGGCTGACTTTCACCATCTCGCCCTTATAGCGCACACAAACCACGTTCTCCACGTGCATCTCCACGTTCGGCAGTGCTGGGGAGGGGACGGCCAACCTCACCGGGAAGCAGTAGACAAGCCGCTCCTGCACATCTGGAGGCTCCACCTCCGCTGTGTATCAGGTGTGGCATGTCAGTCCCTTTATATTCAATACCACCCTTCCACAGCACACAAGCCAGAATGGACCGAGCAAAGGCCAGTCTGCATACATGGACTGAGGCTCACAGCGCTGCAACAGCTGCGGCCCCACACGTGCCCTAAGGGAACCCGGCTGCTTGAGTCCAAGGAGCGCCACGACTGTTCCAGCCGGTGCCCCTCCCCCTTCGTACCTACCAGGTATGCTGTGCTCCTTGAGGATGGCCAGGTGTTTCTCACGAATGCGCTTGACGTACTCCAGCGAGATGTGGTAGATCTTGCTGCAGATGCCCTCCACAGAGTCCTTGGCTGCAGCAGACACATGCGGGCCACACTGCTTGCGCAGGTGCTCCAGACGGTCCTGTAGGCATGAACAGAAAAGCCCTCAGACTCCCAGTGGCCCCAGAGCCAACAGCGCCCGTAGGCTTGCAACCATCATAGAGCGAGGCTGGGGATTCACTGACCATGTAGTCTTCCTTGGAGGCCGAGTGGTCCCGCCGCAGCCAACTGAAGGTGTCCTCCACGTTCCACTTGACCACCTTCCTGCTGTCTGGAGAGGCACTCCTGCACCCAGAGCCAAGCAAGACTTTACTCCGAGGAATGCATCAAGAAGTTGGTTTTGGCTTAGAAAAGCATGGCGGGGGCAGGTGGGGGACAGGAGAATCTCAAGGAAAAACTTTTAAGAGTTTTTTCATTTTTTTCTCTGAGGACTCCCCCTCCCCCCCATTTTCCAATGGGAAAAAAGGAACATTTTGGAGACTACAGCAAAAGAAGAAGAAAATACACACTCCTATGAAATATCTTACTCTTTTTGAGCGAGAAAAACCTTGTTTCATCTTACAAAGCATTTCATTAATTTCAAATGTATAGCAAGAAAATGTCTGAGAACTTGCTCAATTTTCCCAATGGAAACATTAGGAAAGTTGGGAGAGTGCTGGAAAAAACATACTGTAGACATATTCTGAATTTCATGGGTATTTTTTTGTTGTGTTTGAACATAAAGCATTTCGGCTAAAATTAACATGATAATGCACTTACTGACAATACCTTTTCAACATTATAAAATTTAGCTTAATATCTAAACATGACGGTAGTTCAACCTGTTGTGAGTCGATGAAAGAGTTTCTGTCCAAATAATAAATTCTTTTGTTTACTACAGAACCTGTTTTCTAGTTTCAACTTTTATTTTTTCCCTACCTCTCAGATAGTAGTAGTTAAGTTTATGTGGTATGAGCAAAGGGTAGAGCACTTTGCAACTCTTTCTCAAGTTGGACTAGATGACCCGAGAGGTCCCTTCCAACCCTATGATTCTATGATTCTAAGTACTGGGTATACTTCCCATTTTTTCTTACAAAAAACAAAGATATTTATACTTTTACAGCCTATAAATATGCCCAATAGTACTTTGTACATTAATTAACTTATAAAACACATTTTTATATTGTTAAATAACTAACAGAAGTTTCAGTTCGATAGTAAAGAATGGATTGCATATAAAGGCTCCAACCTGGATTCAATGAGCCTCTTTGCAGCCTCAGCGTATTTGAAGAGCAGCCTCTTGGCTTCTTCTCGGAACTTAATGCGGGACAACCTGCAAGACACGCGAACGTTCAACTATACAGAGAAGCATCAACAGGCCTAACTAAAGCTCATCACAAAGGGTCTCCAACCCTCCTGTGACTAATATTTAAATAGCAGCAAATCAGTCAACAGAGTATATATAATTATATATAAATTTTTAATATACACTAGCGCAAAAGTGAATCAAGTAAAGTGCTAACGTGCAATAAATAAGCATATTCCTTAAAACAGTTCTCCCATCAATATCCTGTGCCTCAGGATCACAGCAAGAAATACGACACGCAAAAGTGGTAAAGGGCTGCGGCCTAGGCTTGCTGCCCCCACGGACCTAGAGACTTTGTGACTCCCCATCCTCTGACAGTACCTGATCGGAATGTCATTCATGATTTCTCTGAACATGGAAGGAGACACCACAGGCTCACAGTCACTTGGCAACAGAGGGTCTGTCCCTTTGTCCACCACCTTCCGCTCCAGCATCCAACGGTTGAAGGACTCCCGCGGAGGCTCAATCCCTGGAGCAGAAGTAAGGAGCTGTCACTTCCAGGGCTAGGCTTAAAGAGCGTCGCAATGACTGGAAGGAAGGTGGGAAAGAGTGAGCAAGCAGCTACCTTCGCGCTGCTGGCAAAGCTCTCGGTAATGCTGGCGCAGCTTCAGCATCAGCTGGGATCGAAGGAGTTCCACTTCCGGGTGAGGAGGAAGCACCTCGGAGGGGGCTCTCTGCTTAATAACAGCATTTGTCTGGATGTCCAGGTCCCAGTACACCCTGCAGGAGAAGGGAGAGTCATTGCCAGGCATGGAGGAGCCAGGACCAGAGGAGGACTTGGGCCCCGACCTGACAGAGCAGGCACTCACACAGCCCCCCGCAACTGTGACTCACTCGGTTGGTCGCAAAAGAGCAATCTGTTGCTTGTCTTCAGGAGAAACCCCCCACATCTTCAAAAGAGGAGTCCCAGGCGTACTGAAGGAGTTGGAGACGGGCTGAGTGGGAGGGTTCCCTGATACGTCAACCTGAAAGAGACCACACTAGAAGAAGCGGCCAAAGCAAGATCCGCTTGGGCGGCGGGGGGGGGGGGGCAGTTCCATCCCATGCTGTGAGGAGAGGGGCCCTGACTCAGCAAGGTGCCTGCTGGCCATACAGACAGAAGACAGCTTCTTGAGTATTTGCACTCTCTAAGGCCCTGGCAAAATGCAACCAGGTTACCACAGAAAGCCAATGAGCTCAGCCGGAGTGCAAGGCTGCTGGAAAGATGTGTCTGAGATGGCCAATTCTCCTCAACTCTTCACCCCACGAGCAGGCTTTCCTTTAAAAAATGAAATCCCATCTGACCCACCAAGAAACCCACCCCCGGCTTGTTCCGAGGGCTCCTCCACTGGGCTTCTAGCTCTCTGTGCGGCAGAGCTGCCTCGTTTGGCCATCGCTCTGAACCGCCCTGCAGAGGGCTTCTGACTGTCTGGGCATTCTGGAGGACCCAGCGGGGGCCAAGGCCTACCTTGGGCTTCTTCACACTGTTGCCACTGGGCTGAGCTTCCTCCGACAGCCTCTGTTTCTGCACCTTGCCTTCAGCGGCCACGTCACCAACTCCCCCTTCCGCAGGCACGGGAGCTGCATTCAGACCGAGAGGATCTGACTGGGGAGCCCAAGGAAAGAGCTGTTAGGGGGCCGGTGGCCCACAGCGCGTGCCCCAGAACACACAGCCAGAAGCACCACAAGCTGGGAGTCAGTCCTGCGTCCCAGGAACTCACAATGACATCATGCTGACCCAGGAGCGGCATCTCCCAGAGCGACTGGTTGGTGAAGCGGTTGAAGTAGTAAGGGCGGTTCTCCCGCTTGCTCCAGCACTTCTCCCAGCCAGCCTGCACGAGCTCATCTGAGGAGGGGAGAGGAGAGGGAGTTAGGGACCAGAAAGGCTCAGCTAAGGGGGAGGCAGGGACTTCCTCACCCACAGGCACGCAGCCCCCCCCCCGCCCCCGCTCACAGCCAGCCAGTGATTACCTGGCAAATCCTGCACCAGCCGAACGGGCTTAGGAGAGCTTGGCTGGTTCTGATGGGATGTGCCAGGAGAGTGGCTCATCAGAGCAGCGTCCTCCCTAGAACTGCCGTGGTTCTCGTTGGCCATCGCTCAGCAATTGCACTGGGGTGGGGGGTGGGGAATCAGGAAGAAATAACACGTCAGCAGGTCCTTTCTCCAGGCCAGAGGAACAGCGGCACCAAGATCCCAGCATGCAGCCCCTGCTACACTGCAGGCTCTGAATTCAAGAGGGGATGTGCCAATCCCACCCTCATCCCGACACCCCAAAGGCAGGAAAGCATAAACTAGGGCAGGATACACCTGCATCTTTGTGGTACCACAAATGCAAAGCGGGACACTCTTGGGGCCTACTGCAGCAGCAGCTGTGATGAGTGCCCTTCCCCTTCGCCAGGCTTTGGGGCCTTAGAGAAGTATTTGCACTGTCCAATGTGTCAGCTGTTCTACCTTCAAACGTGGAACACTGTCACGTTTTGCTTGTGTGAAAAAGCGCACATGTAAGTTTCAAAGCACTCTGGAATTCAGGTGCCTCCTCCCTTCAGTATCGGAAGAAGTGAGCTGTGACTCACAAACGCTCACACGCTACCACAAATCAAAAAGAGTCCAGTAGCACCTTTAAGACTAACCAATTTTATTATAGCATAAGCTTTCGAGAATCAAGTTCTCTTCGTCAGATGCCTGATCAAAACTGACGAAGAGAACTTGATTCTCGAAAGCTTATGCTATAATAAAATTGGTTAGTCTTAAAGGTGCTACTGGACTCTTTTTGATTTTGCTACTACAGACTAACACGGCTAACTCCTCTGGATCTGCTACCACAAATGTTAGCCTTACAGGCGCTGCTAGGCTCTTGCTCTTTTTTACTGCTATCTTGTGGCCTCCTCCAGGCACTCAGATTGGCTGCACTGTACACAGCCCCCAACTCTGCTCCCTGCCATTTACAGTAGCCCTGTACAAAGAACAACTCCACCTGTTCACTGAGCACATGGGAGAGGAGAAGGCGTGTGAGTGCACAGGCCCTGCCCCTGAGCAATGCTTGGTTGTCTGCAGGGTGCACCCGGGAAGTAGCCACGTGTGCATCCTGTTCCCCATGATCAGCAGGGCTCTCCAAATGCCACAGTTCATGGGGAGGGAGGGTTTGTGTCTTTGCTTCCTCCATGCAGTTGCCCCACAAGTGACTGTGCAGAGGGAGGGGGCTGCACACTTGTGCCTGCTCTCCCTCCCCACGCCTCCAAGGAATGCACAGCACTGTCTGTACCAGGCAGGCTAGTGCTCCGAAGGCATGGGCCCTGCTATCTCTTCCCAGCCTCTGAAAAGCCAAAGAGTTTAAGGGGACAGACTGGCAGATACAGGGAGATCCCGCCCCTCAGTGGATCCTAGCCATGGCGACTAAAAGGGGCCTCTGTGGTTACAGGCAGCAGCCCCGGGAGGAGGCCCTGGCCCAGTGCCCCGCTCTCCGGGGCAACTGCAATGCAAGGGGGCTGGCCTGGGCTGCCCCAGCAGGGCTCTTCTGCCCTTGAAACTGACTAATCTCACACTGTGTAATCCGCCCTGAGTCTCAGGGAGAAAGGCGGGCTATACGTGACAGAAACAAATGAAAGGAAAGACAGGACTAAGCACGCCCCGGGC
This sequence comes from Eublepharis macularius, assembly GCF_028583425.1. Taxonomy (NCBI): domain Eukaryota; kingdom Metazoa; phylum Chordata; class Lepidosauria; order Squamata; family Eublepharidae; genus Eublepharis; species Eublepharis macularius. Next base: position 174,367,818 of record NC_072794.1, on the reverse strand, counting down.
AGCTCCGGCTCCAGCCCCGGCGCAAGGCTGGCTTGCCTGGGGCGGCCGCCCTGCCTGCCTGCCTGCCTGCCTGCCTCTGCCCGCCTTCCCCCGGCCAGCCAGGCAGCTCCGGCCCTCCCTCCCTCCCTCCGGGGCGGGCACGGCGAGGCGCTTCACCCGCGCGGGCGCGCCCCACGGCTCCAGCCCGCGCCCGGCAGCTCAGCTCGGCGCGGCGCAGCGGGCGGTACCCACGGGGGGGGCGGCGGCTCCAGCGGCGACGTCTGCGGCTGCGGGGCGGCCTGGCCGGGCTAGTGGCGGGCGCGGCGGGCGGGCGCCTCATCGCGGCTCGGGGCTCCGCGGGCGGGAGGGGCGGCCTGCGGGAGAGGAGAGGAGACGAGAGGGGAGCGGCGGCGGGGGGGGGGAGCGGCGCGGGCGCGGGGAAGGGCGCGCGGCGGGCGCGCGCCCCAAGATGGCGGCGGCGGCGGCGGCGGCCCCCTCCCGCCGCCCCCTCCCCCGGCGGCCGCCCGCCCGCCCCGCCTGGCCCGCGGAGGAAGGTCTCCGGGCACCGCGCCGCGCCCGCCCGCTCACCTGAGCGCGGGGCCGGGGCGAGGGGGCTCTGGGGGCCGCTCCGCTTCCCGCCGCCATCCCGGGGCCGCCTCACCCTGGCAGCCACCGCCGCCATCTTGTATGCTGGACCCGCGCCCGGCAGTGCGCAGGCGCCGGACACGCCCCGTCGCGCTCTGCGCACGCGCCGCTCTCCTGACGCGGCGCATGCGCAGACGATGAGTGAAGGCGCGCCGCTCTCCGTCCGCCGCGCCCGCGAGTTCGCTTGCCGGTGATCGGGGTCGGCGGCGGCGCTCGGCTCTCCCCTTCCCAAGGGGCGGGAAGCCCCGCCAGGGCCCGAAAGAGGGCCTGGGGCGCCGCTGCGCCTGCAAAAAACGCGTCGCTGGGTCCGGATTGGTGCGACCGGCACCTGTGCAGCCCCGTTCAGACGAGACACAGTGCGCGTGTCAAGCGGCCCTCGCCTGTCCGCCCCTCGATCTAGCCCGTCTTTGACTGCCGGGCTCATGGCGCTGCACACGCCGCCTCCCCCTCCCGAGCGGCTGGAGGGGGCCCTGGGCCGAAGAGGCGAACTGGTGGGCAGCCCCCGTGCTGCCCGGGACACGCGTGCTGCCTTCACACGTGCAGCGCCGAGTTATACGGACCAAGCGTCTCGCGCTCTTCCCGGCCTTTTCCAGGCGCGGCCCTCTGCCTGGGCGAGTCTCGGCGGGGTCTCCTCGTGCGTAAAAGCGCACTCTTGGAAAGGGTCGCTTCCTGCGCAAACACAGCCCCCCCCCCCCCGCTAAGCAGGCGGCGGCTGGAAAGAACTCCCCCCCCAACTCCCGCCGCGAGGGGGCGGGGCGGCTGCTGCTGGGCGGGGCGGCTCCCGCGGAGGGGTGTCCCTCCCTCCCTTCCAGCCGCCGCCTGCCTAACCGGGAGGGCCGGGCCGGTCCCCCTGCCGCGCGTCTCCACCAGCTCTGTGGGAGTGACTCGGCTGCTGTCCTCTCGATTGTGCGACGCGAGGGGCTCTTTTGCAGAATGTACTGTTTGGAACCGGAGGGAGTTCCATCTTTTCCAGCTTGCAGATGTGCCAGCAGGCATCTGCCCAAGGCTTGGACGCTGTCTCGGGCACCTGGGGCACAGCTGTGCCCTGGCAAGTAGCCCGTCCAACTCACCGGCTGCTTTCATGCTTCTTGGGCAGAACAGTAGCCTCCGGGCAACCGCTCCGGAAGAAGCCCTCTCTAGATCCTCATGATTTTTCTGGATGTCAGCCTTTGGAAGACCGGGCCTTCTAGCAAGCAAAGAGCAGCGCCCGCCAATTATGATTAGTGGCTGGCAGTGCTGATTCCTGCACCAGCCTGTCTGAGTCCAGTGCAGAAGGCAGGCCTGAGAAGAGCCCTGCCGGATCAGACTGGAGGGCCACCCAGGGCAGCAGCCCAAGCCGTGCCCTAGTGCTGCCTCTTAGCTCTGCTGTGCGGAGGCTCCCTGCCCCTGAACGCCGGAGGTTGCCTGGGGGGATGCCTTCCTCTGAAAAACTGCTAATAGAAGCACAGGGGGCTCAAGATAGGATCAGGCCTCATATACAGAAGACCGTGTGGGATGAGCCATGCTATGCTGCTCCCGGGGAGCTCCCAGCCGCTTGCCAGCCCAGGCCGGCCACTCACAGGCCAGCCTGCCTGTTTGCAGCGCTACAACTTCCACCAACTTGCCCGGTGGCTTGGGGGCAGGCTTGGGCGAGTGGCCGGCTCCTGCCCCGCCGCCTCCATGCACAGCCGCCACATGTGCCTGACTGGCTCATGGGAGTGGGCGGGTGCCAGGCTCACCTGCCTGTGTTGGGGCATGGAGAGGGCTCCTCCACATGGCAGTCGGCAACAGTTCCTCCCCTCTTTGAAATGGCAGGACCACGTAAGTGAGCTGCTGAGGTCTGTTGAAAACTGCTAACTTGAGGCACCTTCCCTGGCTCCCGGCCACTCAAGCAGGCGATTATCCGTCTGCTAATTAAAAAACATCCCTAGACAATGACATGGCCAATTAGTGCCCCGTCTCCAATCTGCCTTTTCTGGACAAAGTGATAGAGCAGAAGCTGAGTAACTCCAGATCTTGGATAACTCTAGTGCTCTGGACCCTTTTCAGTCTGGATTCAGACCATGTCACAGGACAGAGATGGCTTTACTAGCGTTAGTGGATGATCTCCGTCTGAATACAGACAGAGGCCATGCATTGTTGTTGCTCCTGGTTCTGTCTGCAGCCTTTGACACAGATCCAGAGGAGTTAGCCATGTTAGTCTGTAGTAGCAAAATCAAAAAGAGTCCAGCTTATGCTACAATAAAATTGGTTAGTCTTAAAGGTGCTACTGGACTCTTTTTGATTTAGCCTTTGACACAGTACACCATGCCATCCTGCGGAGGTGTTTAGAGACAGAAGCGGGCATCAAGGGATGTGCCTTGGACTAGTTTAAATAATTTCTCATGGAACAGATTCAAAGGGTTGCTGTCGGAGATCAGCTATGTCCAGAACGGGAGTTATCTTGTGGGGTTCCACAGGGCGCAATCTTATCTCCCATGTTTTTCAACCACTACGTTAAGCCTTTAGGAGAACTCATTCGCAGCTATGGAGTGGGATGTCATCAATATGCGGATGACACCCAACTCTGTATCTCGCTGTCCAGGTCCCCAAGGGATGCAGTGGAAATCTTAGACTGCTGCCTGACAGCTGTGGTCAAGTGGCTGAAAAGGAACAAATTGAAATTGAACCCGGACAAGATGGAAGCGATGCCCGTTGGGAAGGCAGAGATCTTGAAGGCCATTGCACTCCCCACTTTCGATAGAGTTTGTCTGACCCTTGGAGACTTGGTTAAGAGCCTAGGCATTATACTGGATCCAGTGCTACTACTAGAAAAGCAAGTTAAGGCAGCTGCAAAAATGCTTTCTACAACCTCGCTGTAGCCTGGGAGATGGCTTCCTACCTCGACGGCCAATCTGGTAACATCAAGACTTGACTATTGTAATGCACTGACAAGGCTATTGCAATCCTGTCTAAGTTAACTAGGAGGCTCCAGTTGGTGCAAAATGCTGCAGCTCGGCTGTTACCAGGAGCGAGCAGGAGCTTGAACGTCTCTCCCGTCCTGCAGTCACTCCATTGGCTACCCATCAGTCACCGTGCTCAGTTCAAGGTATTGGTTATCGCATACGAAGCTCTCTGTGGCCTCGGCCTGACGTACCTACAGGACCGCCTATGCTCCTCCATGGCAGCTTTGCACATTTGAACAGGGTCTCCTGCAGGTACCACCCAGCACATGGGTGCCCGTGCACGTACATTCTCCATGGTGGCTCCCGCCCTGTGGAACAGCTGCCTGAGGAGGGCAGGAGAGCCCCCACTCTCCTGGCTTTCTGCAAACGATGCAAAACTGAGTTCCTCAAAAGGGCTTTTTACACAGACAGGAGGGCTGTATTGTGGGGAGGGGGTCTCAAAGAGAGGCTTCGCTGGCGAGTTGGGGGCCAGAGACTTCACCTCTATGTCGCCTTGCATATTCTCTGTTGCTTTGAATATGTGCTCCTGTATACTGCCTGTTGCTCTAAGTATGACCCTGCTGGGTAGTTTTCTGTTGTCTAATGTCGTTCTTGGAATGGCTTATGTTCTGTTTCAGCATTCCTTCAACTCGATTGGATTTTTGCTAATATTATGTCTTTGTGAATTTGCATTTATCTACCCTATGGCGTTGTTTATTGAAATGTCCTTTACTGACTATACTCATCTCATATTCTGTAATCCACCTTGTGTCTCAGTAGGAGAAACGGACTATAAATCTCATAAATAAAATAATTTGGGGGGGTGGGCAGTGACGGGTGTGTTGTGATAGAAATGGGGGGGGAGGGGGACAGCTCCTTCGCTCTGCCCCCCCCCTCACTTTTCAGGTGGTGCAGTTGGCCCCTCCGTGGGGCTCTGGCCGGCCCCAGCGGTGCGTGCCTCGCTTCTGGCATCCCCCAGATCCTCCAAGAAGGGCCCAACTAGACAAACTTCAGAGGTGCTTGTTTTTTGGAAAAAAATTATTCTGATGGAGCTGGGTGGGGGTGCCTTTGAATTTGATCAAGGCTGTGGGGAGGGAAGCAGGTTGGTTCCTGTTTCCCTAAGGTCTGTATGCAAAAAGCATTTGAACTGCTTTTCTCCCTGCACGTGAAAAGAGACGGTGCTCTTCTTCCATGGGTGGGAAGTGGTGTGAGAAGGGAAGTTTGGATTGGAGAAGCAGCAGTGGCGTGATCATCTCTGAGTCCCCCCCCCCCTCCCCAGTACATTAAAGTAACAACCCACTCGTCTCCGGGAAGGGAATGGCAGGGCTATTCTTTCCATGTGTGTCTCCTGCATCCGGGCTGGCCCAGAGCTGCCCGTGGTGGTTGCAGGGAGGCCCAGCCTGTCCTGCCCTGAAGGGGAGAGAGAAAACCCCAAGTGAGTCACTCCAGCCAGCTATTTTGGGTCGGGAGGCCTTTCATCTCTCCAACCAGAGCCTCTCCCTGCCCAGCTGTGGTCCTTCCACCCAGCTGGCCGCTTTGCTGTGGGCTCTCCTCTGCCATGGCACTCGAGCTGAGTTAGCGCTTTTCCCGGAGGCAGAAAGGTACCTCTAAGTGATTTGGCCTGGGCCACCCCACAGATACCAAGGCTGGTCAGCAGTTTTTAGGGTAGCGACCTGATGGTCTGAGCCTGGTCCAGACCATGTCTGAGTGGCTAAGAGGTGAAGACAAATGGAAAAGTGAGTTCTGTTTGGTGGCAACAGCCCTGGGGCCTTCTGGTATCATTCACTTTTTTTTTCTTACAAATGTACAATGCGGGCAAGTACTTAAGGGGTAGAATTTATATATACTTTTATGCAAACTTGCTCGTAGGACTTCAAAAAGTTGGTGAGGCAGAACTGCCCTTTGGAGAAGCCATGCTGATTTTTGCTTCTCAGGCTTTGTTCCTCAATGCGCTTAATAATGCTTTCTTTGATAACATTTCTAATTAACTTGGAACAGACATTAGGCTAACTGTGGGCAGAGGATCCCAGTAGGTTCTAGAGAACTTAGAAGCCTTGGATACCTTCATCCATCAGGTTCTTCATCAAGATCCCCACACTTTAGTGCAGTGGTTAAGAGCGGCAGGACTCTAATCTGGAGAGCCGGGTTTGATTCCCCACTCCTCTGCATGAAGCCAGCTGGGTGACCTTGGGTCACTCACAGCTCTTTCAGAGCTCTCTCAGCCCCACCCACCTCACAGGGTGATTGTTGTTGTGGGGATAATAATACACTTTGTAAACCGCTCTGAGTGGGCGTTAAGTTGTCCTGAAGGGCGGTATATAAAACGAATGTTATAATATTATTACACGAGGAAGGTCCACTTTACTGTGGCCTTGAGGTCCAGAGGGGCCTGGCCCAGCCTGCAGTCCTCATGACCATGAGAAACAAAGTTGAGGATAAACTAGATCATGCCTGAGGACATTTATAGAAATGTATTTCCTTGTATCTATGTATCCATTGTCCTGATCTTGTGAGAGTTGCTAGAGCAGTATTAGACCAGCAGTTTCATGCACCATGCTGCACTGCTGGGCCTCCTGGGTCTATCCTAGGAAGAACTCCCAGTCCCAGAGTCCCTTTTGCTCAGGAGGGAGGGAGCGACGCCTGCGGGGAAGGGCAAAGCCAAACACCAAAGCCAGAGACTCTGGGAGCAAGGGGGAGGGTCAGCAGGCCCCAAATATATGCGAGTGGCAGTGCAGTCCTGAGGCAGGCTGTGCCGCCGCTTGTACACTCCATAAGGACATGCATGAGAGCTACGCCGGTGGCCAAAGCTGGTGAAGTGTGGTGAGGCCGCTGCCGAAAGTACATGCCCCACCATTCCCCTGACAACCCCACCAGCATCCTGTGACGGCCGCACCACCTCCATGACAGGCACATGAGCGGGACGCAAAGGCACAGCCAGTGCAGAGGCCACGATCTCCGCTGTCCATCTACACCCCTGCCAGAGAGCAGGCAACGGGGCCACCTGCACCCACGGGCATGGCACCCACATGGAGACAAGTGGATTCCCAATCGAGCAGGTCATGGGCTTGCAGCCCCCCCCCCCACAGCCTGGGTAGCTGGATCCTCATTGTGGAGGGGGGCATGCCCCAGCCACAGCACCTACAGCCTTGGGACAACCTTCTTCTTTTATGCCGGCATCATGCAGCCCGCTGGACAGGGCTGGTCTCCCTCACGCGGCTGCGTCTATGTGGGTGCGAGGAGGGCAGCCTGCTCCCCAGCCCCGACCCTGCAGCTGCTGCGAAGGATCTCCATATACGGGGGGGGGGGGCGCGTTCTGGCGATAATCGCTCTCAGTCATCCCCTCCCAGGGAGGTGCCCGGTGGGATAGTGCTCTAGCAGTTGCCACAGCCGCCCCTGTTTCCCCCACAGCTGCCGGCTAGCTTCCCCGAGCTGGGGCAAGAGAGCCACTCGCCGTGGCTGAAAGGACCCTCCGGAGATGCTGGGCTGGGAGAACGGCTCATTCAGCTGGGGCATCCCTCGGGCCGCCTGAGCCAGACTGATGGGGAGTGAGTACCCCAGGAGAGCTGGTGTGTGCCTGCACCTCCACATGGGTGTTCCCGCCTCCCTGGGCTGGTATCCCACGTGGAAGCGCTGATCTGGGGAGAGCGGTGGCCTTCCTGCCACCCTTTTCTTTGGTATCCCCTGGTTTAACAGTCCCAGTCAGAATGGGGATGATGGGCAGACCCCTGCCCAGTCGGCCACTTTGACTGGTGAAGAGGAAAACATGCACACACCCCACCCCCTAGGGCGAGGAGCTCCCTCTCTGTGGGCTTCTGCACGCAGCGTGTGGACTGGCTGCCTCCCCTTGCACGGATCACCCTCAACCCACGGGCTGCCACAGCTATCTGCCTGGCGCCTCAGAACCCAGTGGCGCTGTGGGGGCCAATGCCCCCCCTCACACACAGGCAAGACCCTGCATCTCACCCCATTTGCCTCATCGGCATGTGAGGGGGGGGCAGGCGGGATGGAGGCAGCACGCGGCGGCAGCCCCCACAGGATCAACACCTCCCCACTCCATTCAAGGGCTGAGCCACCCAACAAGGCAGAGGAGCCGGGTGGATCCTTGGGGCCCAGGACCAGGGACCACCCCCGGGGATGTGCCGTGGGGCTGCCCCAGGAGGGCGTGGGGGAGCTGCTGTCAGGCACAGGCGAGCAAAGAGGCAGGGAGGAACTCGTCGTTTGACACAGACTTTATTAAACTGCTGACAGCGAAGAGGATTTCTGGCCACGTGTTGCCACCTTTCCTTGGCCGGAACGGAGCTGTGCCTGTTAATGCGGCAGTCAGAGCCCCAAGAGCCATTCATTCCTCACGCTGCCTTCTCAGGAGTGGGATTGAGTTGCAAGCTGCCCAGGGAACGAGAGCCACTCGTGGGCTGGGCTCAGATGACAGCTGGGAAGGCTCTCTGGGGGCTGGAAGAGCCACGCCTCCCTGATGGGCTGCAACCGGCCTCAAAGGGAAACAGACCTGCGTGTGTGTGGGCGGGGGGGGGGGGGGCGACAGTGGCTCCATTGTTGCATGTGCTGCTGGCAACCAGACAACAGACGCCCCTCCAGTGGGGAGGTGCTCCTTTGGTGGTTCTGCTCCCTTGTCTGCTTGGAGTTCTGATCCCGAGCGGAAGACCCTCATGGGGCTGTGCACCCACCGTCACGGGAGTTGCGGGGATGAAGACCCAGTCTGCCCACCCCACGGCCAGACTTCCTCCTCTGCCCGAGGGGGGAGCCTGACCAAGGGAGTCTGAACGGAGCCCTGACATGGGCTGCTGGAAGCCCCCCTCCCAGAAACAGCGGTGTTGAGCACGGCTCTTTGGCAACTGCCTCTGTGGCACGCATGGGCCACACTGGCTCACAGGCAGGGGACGCGCACGCCTCCCAGCAAGCCTCATCCACAGGCAGCCGCCTCCCCAGCTCCTCCTTACCTGTCAGCAGTGCCCCCACACCCCTCCATGAGCCAGGACTCAGGAGACAGGCAACCTGCAAGGGAACTGGGGTGGTAGTTGTCAGACGTTCTGGGCATGGCTCTCCCCCATATGTGAGGGCAAGGCACACCTCGAATTTCACGGTTTCCCCTGTGCACTCCTGCGCTGTCACTATGAGCGCCCTCTCCCAACCCGCGCTCTAATTCCCGCAGCAGGCGGCTCTCAGGTAGAGCCTCCAGCTGCCTCCCTACTTACCTGGGGTCACGAGCACCCCGGCTGGAGGTTATATAGGATGCCCAAGTCGCTGATTGGATGCGGGGAAGGGGGCTCGGCTGGTGCATGGGTGTGAGCAGATTGGTCCCCATGGTAGTTGGCATCTTATTTTCCAATGGGCGGCTTGGGAGGGGCCATGCACGGGGGGGGGGGGGGTGTTGCTCAACTTAGGCGTCCATACAATAGGCGCCTAAGAGCTGCGCTGTCATTTTTCGTGGCATAAATTTCCTCTGCTGCTGAGGGTGTTCCCATTCCCAGAACAGCTTAGAAAGCCGACTAACTCATGCCCACCCCTTGGGCTGCCAGCCCAGGGGCTGCCAGCCCAGTTATACCTGCAGCCACCGTGGCCAGATGCCAGTGGAGGACCTGAATGGAGCCATGCTGGGCCACTGTGCCATCGTAGCGGGGGAGGGCTGTTGCACTGACGCAAGTCTGGGATGCGCTGGCATAACTCCTAGTTGGCTTCCAGGGCACTCCCCACAGGACTGTGCAACCAAACAACACACCATGGGTACCGGCTGTTGGGAAAGGCCCAGGCCAGACTAGACAAGCCGGTGTCTCCCTCCAGTCAGACCCAGAGCAGTTGCAGCAAGGAGTCCCTGCTGAAGCCTAGAGGGATATGGGTACAAGCTCTGTGCTTTGCCTGGAGCTGCAGCTGGTTTCTCAGAAGGGTGAGTCCAAGTTGACCCCCTTGTTGGAGGGGGACTTAAAGACTTAAAAAAAGAAAGGGGGCTGAGGCGATGCACTCACGCCTGCCTCACAAGGGCACTTCTTTCAGGGGAAAGGCCCCGGTTCCAGCTGGCACAAAAGAGGAAGCTAAGCCATGCAAGCCGCTCACAGCTGGGATGGAATTCCAGACCTCCCCACATTCCAGAGGGACTCAAGGAGCAAATTCCAGGGCTGGTTTGGTGGTCTGGACTGCTGGAAGCTGGCTGGGCTCTTGGAGGAAGAACAACGCGTGAGGGCCCTTCCTGCAAAGCAACCGGGGAGCCCTGGGCTCCAGTGGCTGCTCTGCAACGAAGAGCCACTCTTCTTCCGCCAGTGCAGACCAGTGGCCCAGTTACACGAGCAGCCTGTTTGCAGTGGTAGCCATGGAGGGGGACGCCTTTGGGTTTTAGTCCCCCTTTCTCTTGCGTCCCCTTGTCCTCCTATTCATCCGCTTAGAGGGGAATCCATGCCTCTCTCATCCTGCTCTGCCTGCCACTGGCTCTTCCAGGCAAGGGCGATGGCGTTCTCTTCGCAGGAAGGAGGACGTGCTGGCCTCTGAACACCAGTGCAGGGGGGTGGGCTTTGATCGGGGAGACCCGGGTTCGAGTCTGGTAGGCAAGTCACTCAGCAACTTGGGGTTGCTCACGCCTGATTGCCCCCCCCCTGCTCCACAGTGTTCTTCATTTCATTTTCATTTCATTTATTTGATTTTTTTTCTCTGCTCTCTCCATGGCGGGCTCAGAGCGGAGTAACGGCCAGGTTAAAACACATTAAAACATACGTAAAACACATAAAATCATACGGTAAAAATTCATACAATAAAACTCAAGATGGTCCCCCCCCCCCAAATAGAATGACAGCTTCTGGCTGGGGCTGGGGCTGGCGCGATGGCTCGCCCTCATCCCAGGATGGCTCTCTGTGGTCCTCTCTTGAGTTTCGTGACCTCAAAGGATCTCACTGGTGCTGAGACATGTGACATTTTGTGCAGTGAGAGCAACACTCCTCAACCCCCTGCTGGTTTTCTAAGTTTAAACAAACAGACTTTAAAAGCTTGTCATAAATAACCAAAATGTTTAAGTTTCCTGTAGTAGCAGGAAGAGACTTTACCACCCCGGCCTCTTTTCTCTGTTCCCGAATGTGCCCAGATGGAAGCGACGAGCCCCGTTTGCTCTACTGCTTTGCTAAAGGTCGTCCGCCTTTCCAATGCAAAGCAATGCTCCAGCTTTGCCTGTTTGGTTCCTCGCCTAGGCGTAGGGTTCATTGCAGCTGATCAGGCTTCACTGCCACTGCAGAGCAGAGACGCTGTCAATCCTTTTGGAATAAGGTCATCACCAGGACTCCGTTCTTGGCATGCTGCACTGCTGGTTTGCCCGTCACTCAGGCCTGGTTCACACAGGCGGGGGAACAAGAGAGCAGAGATCTGAGGCAGTGGCGTGGATCCCACTGCTTCCAGCTGAAGGCAAAGGATCACACATTCCTTGGATGATTCCTTCCTTACTTTCTTTTAGGAGCCAGGCGAAACCAGCTACTTTTCCCCCTGGCTTTTAATTAGAGATGTTTATTTTTTTCAGCTATTTGATGGCCTGCTTCAGGATGGGAAGTTAAATAAGAGCAGTCAGTGTGATGCAGCAGCAAAAAAGGCAAACACAGTCATGGGGTATATTAACAAAGGCATAACATCCAAATCACAGGATGTCATTATCCCTTTATATATCTTTTAGGTCAGGCCCCACCTGGAGTATTGTGTGCAGTTCTGGAGGCCTCACTTCAAAAAGGTTGTGGACAAATTGGAACAGGTGCAGAAGAGAGCAACCAGGATGCTCACGGGCCTGGAGACCGAGCCCCCAAAGGAAAGACTGAGGGGCCTGGGAACGCAGAAAAGAGCAAGAGTCCAGTAGCACCTAGAAGAAAGAAAAATTATGGAAGCATATTAGCTTTCATGAGTCACAGCTCACTTCTTCAGATATGGTATCTGAATAAGTGCATCTTCCCTTCCACAAATTTTCCTACTCTTATAGGTGCTACTGGACTCTTGCTCTTTTCTCCTGCTACAGACAGGCTCACACGGCTTCCCATCTTGGGCCTGAGAATGTTCCGTTTGGAGAAGAGGACGCTGAGAGGAGACTTTGATCGCTCTCTTCAAGAACTGAAACGGCTGTCACTTAGGGGAGGGAAGGGAGCTGTTCCTGTTGGCAACAGAGGATAGAACTCAAAACAACGGGCTTAAACTACAGGGGGGAAGGGACAGTCTGGACATTAGGAAGAACTTCACGTTAAGTGCAATCCAGCAGTGGAATCGGCTGCCCAGGGATGTGGCGGGTTCCCCCACATTGGCAGTCTTCAAAGAGCGGCTGGATGAATCCTTGTTGGGGATGCTTTAGGCTGTTGCTGCGTTGGGCAGGGGACTGGATGGTCTATAAGGCCCCTTCCCCCTCTGTGGTTCTATGAGGTCTTTTATGGATTCTCTGGTACTGTTTTTGTGTCCTTGGCTTGTATTGAATGGCTCGTCTTGTTTTCTTATATCATAAAAATCATAAAAATCATGATTTTTATGGTGTTTTTATGCTGTTTTTAATTGCAAGCCATCTTGAGCAGAAGTCTGGCGAGGAGTCATCACATTTCCTACACGAATAAATGCCGTCTCCTTTTTCTGCATGTGTGAGCTGCTTCTTGTCTAGCCCAGTGAATTTGGTCTCTGCCCCAAAGAGATGCATATAACTCTGCCAAGGAGTTTTGCCAGGACTGGGGTGCAGAGACTCTGTGGCAAAGGGGAGGCGATCGGGAGCACATCAGAGCCCCTGGGTATGCACCTCCCAGAATGATGCTGCGGTCTCTCTGGAACGCCACAGCATATGGGGAGCCAGCTGACCCCTTTGCTGGCTACAGAAGAGGCCCAAGGAATGTGTGTCCATGGGCAGAACTCCATTCAACTCCCAGATGCAGCCTGGCTGGTCTCTTAGGATGAGCCTGAGGCAGCCCTCTTGGGAGTGAGTGGACCTGGTTGAAAACTAGCAGCCTCCACGTTTTATGTTCTTGACCTTACAGGGTGACACAGGAGACTGCAGGGTGCCTCCTTGTCTAGCTCTCTTGCTGAGAGTTCATTGCCTCTGCTGGTTCGGGATTTTGTAACCTCTTTGGTCATCATGGTTGCCCTGGGCCTGGCGCCTGAGAGAGGGCTTATCTTAGACTTCTTGCACTGAGCCTTGGTTTGGTGTAGTGGTTAAGAGTGGCAGGACTCTCAGCTGAAGAACCAGGGTTGATTCCCCACTCCTCCTTCTCTTGAAGCCAGCTGGGAGACTCTAGGCCAGTCACAGCTCTCTCAGAGCTCTCTCAGCCCCACCCACCTCACAGGGTGATTGTCGTGAGGATAATAACACACTTCGTAAACTGCTCTGAGTGGGCCTTAAGTTGTCCTGAAGGGTGGAATATAAATCGAATGTTATTATTATTTGGGGCTTGGGGGGTCAGCCAGCACCAGGGTCTGATCGCTGTCTCTTCCAGGCACAGGCAAATGTGGCCCCAACACTCCTTGGAGGTGGGTTGGTGGGGGGTTAAAATGTTCCACATAGAGAGACTTATGGATCCTGCTGGGTTCTGGAATGGTCACCTACAAAGCCCTTCACGGGCTTGGACCCACCTGTCTGCGGGACCGTCTCTCTTGCCATGCCCCCCCCAAATCTGGGCAGAGCCCTCAGAAGGTGCCTCCCTGAATGTGGGAAAATTGACAGTTGCCTGTACACGGAGCTTCTCAGTGGTGGCCCCTCCTTGTGGAATGGCCTGCCTAAGGAGGTTGGGAAGGCTGCCTCACTTCTGCCAGTCGACAAAATGTGCAAAACAGAATGGCTCAGGAGGGCATTTGTATAAAGGCAATAGAGCGACAGGATAAAGGAATCATTCAGGACGATCCAGAGGAGTTAGCCGTGTTAGTCTGTAGTTGCAAAATAGTAAAAAGTCCAGTAGCACCTTTAAGACTAACCTACTTTACCGTAGCATAAGCTTTCGAGAACCACAGCTCTCTTCTTCTGACGATGCATCTGACAAAGAGAACTGTGGTTCTCGAAAGCTTATGCCTCAATAAAGCTGGGAAGTCTTAAAGGTGCTACTGGACTTTTTACTATTCAGGAAGATGCTTCTTTATAACAGGAACAAGATTGTAGTCTGTTCTAACATATGTCTTATCTGGTTACTGCGTTGTCTTCTAGTGTTAAGAGTTCCATTTTCTGCACCGTTTATGATTTGTATTGCCTGACACCTTTTTCTTTTTTGGTATTGTTCTTCTAACTTTTGTAATCCTAGTCCTACTACACTGTTTATTGGATGTCCTATAGGCTGTCTGATTGCATTGTTTTATAGTGTGAGACCCACCTTGAGTTTCAGTGAGAAAGGAGGGCAATAAATAAAATACATAGACAAACAAACAAACAAACAAACAAACAGTGTGTCCCTAGCTGAATTTTTCAGCACTGTCTGCTCTGAGGTCCCCATCCGTAACCGGAGGTGCTGCTGGGGGCTGCGTTGTGGGTCCTCTGCCCGTGCGCCTCTCCCTCTCTCTGTGTGTCACTAGAGCCCCTCAATTGTAACTTAAAGAAAAAGTTCCCTTCAAAACGTTCCACTTCTTTTGTTGTGACAGAGGTTCAGCTTCACGGGGCCAGGCACAGAGTGTCCAAGGTAAAACTCCTCTGAAAAGAAAGATGTGAGAATTTTTCCTCTGGATGTCCGTGCCTGCAGAATGGTCCTGTGTAACTCAGAAGCTCACCCTTTGGCACTCCCAGAGCTTCAGCCCGGCCGACAGAGGCATGGCTCGCTTGCCTTGCGTCCTAAGCCAAACCAGGTCTAAAGCCCCCGGGCTCTGCCGCTTCCATTGTTTTTCACACATGAAGCCAGCTAGAGAGATGCTGGCGGCGGGCCCAAAGCAGGCTTCTCTGGGGAGGTCGTGAGTTGGGGGTCTCCAGAGTTGCTTCCCAGGGAGGACGTGCCGAACATCGCATCAGAGGCAGGAGGGGAGCCCGGAAACAGAAGCTCCTGGAGGAAGCCGCTTTGATAAGGGGCTCCGAGGACGCGGCCTCCCACGGAGAAGAAAGCCACCTGCTCTGTAAACACATGCCGGAGGAGCGCTCCGGCCCAGGCCACCACGTGGGAGTCCTCAAAGCAGGCAAGCACGGGGGGGGGGGGCAGACAGCTCTAGACGGGGGGGGGGGGGGGTTGCCAGGTTCTCTCTGCCTGTCTCCTGTGGTCTTGGGAGCTCTGACTGGCCAGCAGGAAAGGCGGAGGGGGCGGCGGCCGCTGGAACACAGAGAGGTGTCTAACCCCCCCCCCTTGCCTTCTCCCACCCAGGTGCAAGCCAAGCACCCCCCCCAAGCCGTGCGACTGTTGCGGAGGGTCCCTTCCTCCGTGGTGCTGCTGCCTTGCAGTGAAGGCCTGTCCGGATGGCCTCTCCTGGATGTCGGGTCTCTGCGGGGGTGGGGGGGACCTGCTCCCCAGGGCCCGGCCACACGGAAGTGAGCTGCAGAGGCCGGACCCCTCACCAGACCCTGGCAGAAAGACCGAGCCCCGCTGCTGTCTGACTGCAGCGGTTGCGCAACGCTTCGGCAGGGTTCAGGCCTTGACAAGTTCCGCTCTGCTTCTTGATGAATTTGAATGCAGCCATTTAATGGTGACGTCTCCCTCTGAGATTGCTTTGAGGATCAATGGCTCTCAGGTCAGCCTGCGGAGGATCCCCGAGACAGAAGTTGTCTCCTCCTGGCTTCTGAACGTTGCCATTTTTAAGGGCAAATTTGGATCCATTTATTCTTCGGCACGCAGCCTGACATGTTTGCTTGTTGACTGTCTATACCACGCATGATATCATCATGCGCCATCGTGCGCTAACAATGCTTTCCTACTTTCTCATTAGCTCAAATGGGTCAACTTCTACACAAAAGGAAAAGGGTCCAAATGGCAACATCTGAAAAACCAAACACACGCCGTCCGTGTCACACCTTCTGTCAGGAGCAGCCCAATGAAGCATAGCAATGTGCAGGTTCTCAAGTCCCCCAGAACATCAGGCCAGATGCTACAAAACAAAAGCGGGGGGGGGGAATGCTGGTTTTAAGCATACTTCTGAGATCCTGATGTGGAGACCCCCTCTTGCCAGTGCATCTGCCCAGACACTCCATCGCTGGCCCGAGAACAGCAGTCCTCAGAGAAAATGCAAAGGACATTTACAATTTGAAACTGCTGAAACTGCGCTTATTTGAAAATGTCAAACAATGGACCCTCCAGGGCTGAATGGGACAGACGGTTTTTCCTCACGGTACAAAAGCTAATTTTCTGCATTTCGCACCCCTGCTCTACCAAGTGAATTGCAAGGTGTGTTTTAGCTCCCTTCCGGACACTCTAACTTACAATACCCCTCCCACACACTGCCTGGATTATAAGGACTCCTTCTGACAGACCCCTGGACTCCCCAAGACTCACACTCTGGTCTTGAAGATGCTGCTATTCAAGCATGTGTTGCTGTAGGTTAGGGCCCATAAAAACAAGAGGCAACAAAGCAACGCATTTTCGTAGCAACAGTTCCTTTCTATTTCCCCCTTATTCATTTTTGGAAGAGAGGGTGATAGAAATCCCTTAAATCGTTGAATTCAAGAGATAAACTTTGGATGTTGCGAGATGTCTAACTAGTCAGTTAAAACCAAACTAGGTGATGTGCTTCCACATTTATACATTGGTGGATTCCTTCGCTTTCCAGATATTTCACACCTCTCCTGATTGGCTGGACTTAGGTATCATACCAGTAGGCAGGTGAGCTACAGTTGCGTTGGTCCAAATGCAAAACCGAAAATACCATCTGCATAATACCTTCTATTAGGATTGAACTTTGAAGGGAAGTGGGAACAGTTGCTATGGAGTTTAATAGGTTAAGTGTATCTTGCTTCCCCCCCCTCGCCCTCAGCCTACAGCAACTCAACACTCTAATCTTGGTTGCCTGCCAGAATCCTCACCCCATGCACTGGCAGGGGGAGTCTTTCCAAGATCTCAAAAATGTGCTTTAAACCAGGTTTTTTTTTCTTTCTCTTATTTTGTAACCTCTGGCCTGTAGAAGAGTTCTGGGGAATTGGGAAGCTTGCACAGTGTTGTGTGTCATTGGGTTGTGGCAGAAGTTTGGCCCACTCAGGGAGGGGGAGCATTACTTAAAACAGGCACTCAGCGCTGCACGTCTCGCTGACTGTTCTAAGGCAACGCGTTAACTACCAAAACACGAACCAGTCTCTGCAACGGCCACTCAGTACAGGTACCAGTCCTCCTGCTGAAGAGAGGTCAGTTTGTTTATGCCAGCATGAAACACCTGCTTCCCAGCCCCGAATTACTCAATGCAAATAACCTGTCTAGTTGTAACATTCAGAAGGCAGTTGGAGAACCTTTCAGGCTGCCAGGACACCCTGTGGTTGACCTGAGAGTCACCCATTTCCGACAAATACAAAAAGAAATCTGGTAATGCCTCAAAGGTAGCAGACTCATTGTATCACCAACCGTTCTGCGGTACAGAGTCCAATCTCAGTCTTTGGTCCCTTCTCAAATTTCTGGTTGGTTCCACATTTCTGCAATCCAAATCCTATTGCATTGGACATCCCATCTGTTGAATGTGTTGACTTACTCTATGTAATCCGCCTTGAGTCCCAGTGAGAAAGGTGCACTATAAATAACCTAGATAAATAACTATCAAGCATCTGCCGAGATGGGAGCAAGTTCATGGCAGCTGAGGCCGGAACAGAATTGTTAAAGGTGCTGCCAGAGTCCCAGTTTTTCCCAAAAAGCCACATTTAAGCAGCTGTTGGCTCTTCACAGAGCACCCCCTGCCCGAGGGAGAGCTGGAAGGGAGGGTCAGTGTTCGGCCGGACTGCGAAGTTTGACCGCAGAAGGCTTTAAGGTTTACCGTCTCCATAGATTTGGAATAACCAGAGCCAGCAGGCGGACTCAGTTCAATGCCCCACAAGCCACAAAACGTTCTGTTTAGGAAAGTAATTAGCTATTTGGGACTGTGAGATTATCCAGGAACAAACACGAGCAGAGCAATCCAAGATTCAAGTCTGAACACGACTCTGCCGAGCTCCGAGCCCCGAATGCAGGCGAGACTTGCCCAGGGGAGGGGGGCTCGATATGCCAGGCGTGGCAATCTGTCACCTTTTAGGGGGCACTCTTGGACTGGCTGCTTGCTGGCAGGACCCAGACATCTCCCCCCTCCCCCCCCCGATTTCTTTGAACAGACAGATGGGAAATGCAGCCTTTCTGGCCTCCCTCCCTCCCTCCCCCAATCCTTGTGCAAACTTCTTCCGGGCCTTAAGTCTTCCTAGCCCGCAAGAAGAGACAAGTCTTTCCTAGAACAACAAAGGGCCAAGATGCCATCCGCAGGACCCGCTTTGCTTTGCCCACAGCCCAAAAGGCAGCATAGAGATGCAGGAAGCAGCCGCTACCCTGGACTGCAGCGCCCCCCCCCCCCAGGCGGGCCACTCTCTGCCTGGGTGCCAGCAGCACATGCGCGGAAGGACTGGCTGGACGGCTGGGGCCACATCCAGGAGGGTGAGTTCCCCAGAGAGGTCAGGGGCTCCATGCTGAAGTCGCCGCTGCCTGTCCTTGAAGCCTCCTGGCTGGTTGAAGGCTGGAAGGGCTCAGCACCGGGGCTGCGGAATGCAGAACAGGCCCCCGTGAGGCGGTCAGCGTCCAGGCCCCCCTCCTCTGGGGATCAGGCCAGCTGCTCCAGAGCAAAGCGGCTT
The DNA here is from genome assembly GCF_028583425.1 of Eublepharis macularius. Taxonomy (NCBI): domain Eukaryota; kingdom Metazoa; phylum Chordata; class Lepidosauria; order Squamata; family Eublepharidae; genus Eublepharis; species Eublepharis macularius. The sequence goes on along the minus strand of NC_072794.1, from coordinate 174,349,602 downwards.
GCCTGGTCAGACAGCTTCCACGATGCTGCCTGCTGTAGGCATTTTATTCCTTGTGTCTGTCTTTCTCAGCGGGACACAAGGTGGATTGCACCATTTAAAAGCGATAAAATGGAAGCCGCGTGAGACATGCAAAGGATGCATTAAAACTAGATTACAAAATCCAAGAACATGACAACAGCATCATGTCTACAGAAACGGTGTAATAAAAACAGACTACATAAAATTAACAGTACTGAGGAAATGGTCTGACATTGTCACAGCAATTGAAATGACAGCCTTGTTCCCTTGATATAAAATACCCTTCTGAACAGTTCAGTTTTACACATTTCGTGGAATGGTAGGAATGTGGGGGTCTTTCTAACTTCCCCAGGCCGGACATCCCCCCCCCCAGTGGGGGCCATGACAAAGAACGCTCCTGTACTGGCCGTTGCCCATCTTACCCATTTGCGAGGTGGCACTGCGCCTTCAGGAGGGTTTGCCACAGCTGAGCATATCAGAAAGGCAGTCCAGCACATGTGCAGACTAACTGGTGGTTCGAATTGTATCTGGAAATGAATTGGTAACCACTGGAGTGACTACAGGCCAGGCCAAGTGTAAAGTGCTCGCAATAAACAGTTTGGCAAGATATTCCACAAAGCACAACGACACTTTCTCAATGAATATGTGGCCGTCAATAGAAGTTACATGTGTTCAGAGAATTGGAAATCTCCGGGATGGAGTTCACTTTAGGATCATTTATTTGCCCTTGATAAAGTCATTGTGCGAAAGGAGCTATCTCAGCTGGCAGCTCATTGGGCGGGGCTTCTAGTGTTGGACATGCCCCAAGTCTTTGATCATGGTCCTACCTGTGAAGCAGTACCCAAGAGAAATTGATTAACTTGGATTTGTCAGAGATGCTTTAGGCTGATCCTGCACTGGGCAGGGGGTTGGACTAGATGGCCCTTCCAGCTCTGTGATTCTATGATTTGGAACTCCAGCCACATAGCTTAGACTCACCTTCAGGAATGTCAGTCTTGGGAAGAGACCTCCACTTCGGTGTACTTGCAACATAGAAAAGAAACTGAACAGTATCACAATAGTAAAAAGTCCAGTAGCACCTTTAGGACTAACCAACTTTATTGAAGCATAAGCTTTTGAGAACCACAGCTCTCTTCATCAGATGCATCGTCAAACAATGCATCTGATGAAGAGAGCTGTGGTTCTCGAAAGCTTATGCTACAATAAAGTTGGTTAGTCCTAAAGGTGCTACTGAACTTTTTACTATTTTGCAACTACAGAATAACACAGTTAAATCCTCTGGATCTATGAACAGTATCATATACCCTTTTGCAGCCATCATATTTATATTTATTGTATTTAAGTATTTATTAGAGTGACAGTATTTATATATTTATTGAAAATTTGTTGTATTTGGTGGAATATCTTGTCAAACTATTTATTGTGAGCACTTTTGCACTTTATTACTCTCCATTAGACTATATAATATTACAGTATAAAAATTCATTCACTTTAGTTTAGTTTGGTTTCTTGTGATTTGGGATTAGCTGCTTGTGATTGGGCTTGTGCACTGGAATGTTTAACCCCCTCGCCTCTTTTTTGGATTTCGTTTGGATTTGGAATTGGCATTTCTTTCTGCCTCACTTGATCTTCGATTTTAAGACAGTCTTCTAAGGCGCAACTGCCCCACCCGGCTGTGTGTCACCCGCACATTTGAGCAGGGTCCCCTTCAGCCCCGATGGAAGCAAAGCCGAGGCCTCCCCGAGCCCCCCCCCCCGACAGAGCCCCGGGGCGCCAGCCGCCCTTCTGCCCGTGTCCACTTTCCATGGGAGCGGGGGGGGGGGGCGCCAGTGGCTCGCCTCGCCTCGGGGCCACTCGAGGGGAAAGGAAGGGCTGCCGAGGTGGCTCCGGATTAAGAGCTTCGGGCCGGAGAAGGCGCCCCCCCCGCTCGGCTCGGCTCGGCTCGGCTCGCCGGCCGGCCTGTCTCCTCCTCTGGCGGGCGCGGCGTCCGCGAGGGGGGCCTATAAAGGCGGCGGAGGGAGGCGGAGGAGCAGCACTGGCGGGCCAGACCGAGGGGCCGGCACGGGGTGAGTGGCGGGCGGGCGGGCGCGTCGCGGCTGCCAGCCGCCTCCGGGAAGGCTCCGCGAAGGGGCGTCCCTGCCCTCGGCTGCAGCCGCCCGGGGCGTCGGGGGAGGGCGCGGGGCGAGCCGAGGGCGGGAGGGGGCCAGCGAAGGCGCCACGTCGGGACCCCGGCCAGGCCCCGAGGGCCGCGCGCAGAAGGGCCAGCCGCTGGGAGGGCAGCCCGGCGGCCGGAGGGGGAAGCCCCTTCCTCGCCCCCCCCCCGGCGCTCCGCCTGTGGCCGGGCAGCGCCTGCACGTCCAACGCGCCAAGCCCCCCGGCCCCTTCCCGGGAGGCAGCGAGGCTGCGGGCGCGGATCCCGCGCACGGCCGGAGGGAGCGGAGGCGGCTGCGAGCGCCCTGGCGAGCGAGGCCCGAGGGGCGGGTGGGCCACCGGCCTGACTCGCTGGAAGGGCTGGGAAGCCCCGGGGCCAGGGCTCGCAGCAGCCCGCTCGGACGCCCCGGGAGCCGCCCCTGCCGCGCAGCCTGCAGCAGGGCGCGCTCAAGGCACCGCTGCCGGCGGACCGCTCCGAAGGGGCGGCCGGTGGCCGCGTCCTAAAGGGCGGGGGGCGAGGAAGGACTGCGGCGCCAGGCGCTTCCCCGCGAAAACCAGCGCGGAGGGAGGCCGGCCGGCCGGCCCGCGGACCCGTCGAGCCGCGCGGGAACTCGGAGCTGCCCGTGGCCTCGCTGGCGTCTGGAAAGGCCGGGACGGGCCCCTTTCCCCAAGTCCACGGCCCAGGCCCGCCAGAGCGCCCGGAGAGGAGCTTCGGCTCGTAGTAGATCCGCCGCAACGCCGGGCCGGCCCTTGCGGGTCCCGCGAGAAGCCCCCAAGGGAGCAGCAGCTGCCGCCGCCGCCGGGGGACCGGCCCACCTCCGCGCGCGACTGCTGGGGCTCGGGCGAGGGCAGAGGCGCCGCAGAGGCCGGCGAGATTCGCGGCCGTGCCCGAAGAAGGGGGCTCTGAGGCTCGGACGCGCAGCCCCCGGGGACCCTGGGGGCCTCCGAGGGCCGCTAGACTCGAGCCCGATCCGGCTGCTCGCCTGGACTGCGGGGCACCGAGCCGCACCTCAGGCAGCCTCAGACAAGCGCCCGTCGGGGCCTTTGGGGCAGCAGGAGCGCACGGGCGGGGCGGGGGGGGGGCAAAGCGGCGAAGCCGCAAATGACGCCGAAGGTGGGTCGGGGGGGAGGGGGGGTAAGAGGCGGCGGCGGCGAAGGGCGCCGATACCGGCAGCGGGCATCGCGGCAGGGGCCTGTTCCGCTGGGCTGCCTAAAGCAACGCCCTCGAGTTTTTGAAAGCGCGGCGCTAGAGGGCGGCTCTGCCGGAGGGGCGGCTTCGCTGACGCCTCCGCGCCTTTTGTTCCGGGCGAAGATGGAAGCGAAAGCGAAGTCTCGGCGACTCGTTCCCCAAAGGCCCGGCGACCGAGTCGGCCGGCCTCGGGGCAGCCTGTCGTTCCGGCCAGTGGCCGCGAGAGGGAGCCGCTTCGCTGCTGCCAGATGTGCCGCGGGGGGGGGGAGGGAGGGAGGGGGGAGCAGCCCACTGAAGCCCGAAGGGACGCGGAAAGGGGGGAGCTGCAGCCTGCTGGACACCAACTCTGCCTGCCTGCTCTCTTCTCCCCTCCCGTCCCCCTCCCCGACAGGGTGGCTTCCAGCATGGCCCTGTACAACTTCCTCCTCCTGCCACTGTGCCTGAGCACAGCAGCCAGCACAGCAACGCCGGGATGCAGGATCCGAGTCACTGCCAAGGGGCTGGAGCTGGGTAAGGGGCTGGGGGGGGGCAGGCCCCTGCAGACGGGTTCTGTTCCGCCATGCCCGGCCTAGCCTGCTCAGAACCCCGGGCCCACCCAGCATGGGGGGAAGGTGGTGCCAGCCTTCCGTTCGTTCTGCCAGGGGCAGAGGGGTTGATGCCCTCTGCCGGGTGCAGCCTGCTGGGTGGCGGTGTCTGATCCACCGAAAGGGGGGCTGGGGGGGGGCTGGCAGCTGCCCCGCGGAGCTCCCTCCTGGTTTGCTGAGGGCTCCCCACAGGAAGGGCTGGGCAGTGGGGATGATGCCGCCGCCGTGGGGCTTTTGCAGTGAAGCAGGAGGGGCTGCGCTTCGTGGAGCAGGAGCTGGAGAACATCAGCATGGGAGACCTGCATGGCAAGGAGGGCCAGTTCCACTACAACATCAGCAAGTGAGTCTGCCCGGCTGCACCGCGTGGGGTGGGGCTGGGGCTGGGGGGGTGGCGGGCTCCATGCCCGGACCACGTGCTGCTTTGCTGAGTGCTGCCCTTCCAGGGAAGATCCGCCTGCAGCAGCTCCAGGCAGCTTAGGAGCTGGTTTGGCGGCTTCACAGCCTGGGATGCCTGCCATGAGGCAGGGGCGTTGGTCCTTGTGGGCAGCCGGGTGCCAGGCAAAACAGCAGGGCTTTCTAGAGAGGTCTGGAAGACTGCCGGCCAAGCCCTTGTTCTGCAGAACTTGCCCCGGTTCAGCAACATCGGCATATCCTAGGAAGGAGCCGGCCCTTTGGCGTGATGGAGCTACCCCTGAGCCCAGTCCCACAGAAGCGCTTGCAGGGAGGGGGGGCACAGTCCTTAGGGAGGGAGGACGAGAGCAAGCTTTCCTTGGTTCAGGGGCAATGCAGGAGAAGCAGAGAGTTGGGGGGGGAATGGGCTCTCATGCAAAAGGGGCCTTGAGAGGCATAAGAGGGGGGGGGTGGGAGCTGAGCAGCAGGCACATGAGCACGTGGGCAGCCGGTGCATTCTGGTGTCTCCCCTGCAGCATACGAGTGACCCACCTCCAGCTCACCCACTCGGACCTGCGCTTCCAGCCCCAGCAGCACCTGGTCTTCGACATCAGCAACGCCTCCATCAGCCTGCGCTTCCGGCGCCAGCTCCTCTACTGGTTCTTGTAAGTGTCCTCTGTGCCCCCAGCCATGGGGGGGGGGGGGCTGAGCAACGAGAGAGCAAGTGAGCCTCAGGCAGCCCCCTCCCATGGCATGCCCTCGGTGTTCAGGCCATGTCTGCCTTAGCTGACACCCCCCCCCCCACCCGCCCGGGACCTTCAGGCATTCTTTCCAAGCCCATGAAATCTCTGGCACTAGGAGGGGGGGGGAAATCCCCCTGCCTCACTGACCTTAACCCATTGCTCCCCAGCTATGACGTTGGCTCCATAAACACTTCCGCAGAGGGTGTGAACATTCACACAGCACTGGAACTATCGAAGGACAATGCTGGACGCCTGAAGATTTCCAACATCAGCTGCAATGCCTCCATTGCTCGCATGCACGCGGGATTCAGTGGCACGCTCAGGTACTCTCTCTCCCCCCACCCCCATTGCTTGGCCTTGCTCTCTGGCAGTGCTCTGGTTGTCTGCAGTTTGGCCTCCTGCTCAAGGGGCCTGGATCCCTTTTCTTTCCCATGCCGCAAAATCTCCCCTGCCCCATTTCCAAAGGTGTCTGTATGTCTCTGTGCACACTTTTAAAAACAGTGGTTGATTTTGCACAGCCAGCATCTTTGTTGTTTCAAAGAGAGAGACGGGCGTCTAGCTGGAGCAGCTTAGGAGCTGGTTTGGGTCTTTGCTTCCCTTTCCATTGGGACGTAATGCTTGCAGATGGGTCTCTCCCCCAAGGCCCTCCCCCCACCCCCGATTTCTGACACAGAGAACCAGGCATCCTTCGGTCCCATTTGGAAGACTCACTGTGAGGGGGGGGGGGACAGCCACAGGGGAACAAAAACGCCTCCTGGGCTGAATTAGAGTAACACACAAATTACTAGCGCATGCTGGTGAGTGAATTCTTCCTCTGGGCCCAGGAGCCTGACTTTAAGGGGAAACCAGAAGTTTCTTTGTGTGTTCCATGTTCAGTGTGTATTAAAGATAAACAAACCACACTGGCCTGTCTATCATGAGTAGATCCAAATGCAGGATGTGAATCGGAATCCAGCCTCTTACCAAAGCATCAGCAGGCTGACTCCAGCCCCGAGAGGCTCGTATCTCACGTGGTGCTGAGAGCTTATATAGTGTTTGTGAAAAAGGACACTCCCACTGAATGGCCTATTTCTCAACCCACTAAAGGATGCAGTCAGTGTAACATACAAATGATACTATAGCAAGACTGTGACAGCTACGGGTTAGTTACCCAGTACAGAAGCAGGGTTCTTTTTCCTGTAATTTATAACGGGAGGCAAACAGCCATTCATGGGAGGTTAGTTCAGCGGTCAGAAGAGCTGGTTTGTGCCAACTGAAGAACTTTCCCAAGAATGCCAGTTGTGAGAAAGAAAATGTCTGACAAGCAGATTCAATAAGACATCAAACAAACGGATGCTAAGTAATGAAACGAAACCTAAGCGAATACAGACATTCTACACTCTGACTCCAAAGGTCACGTCCTGGAAATCTAGTCGGTCTTTAAGATGCTACTGGACCCAAGTCTTGCACTACATGTGACTTATTTAAGATGCCACCTAAGAGGCTCTAAGCAGTTGGAAGTCTCGCTTGCAGATGGGTACCAGGCGGCATCTTGCAGGTCAAGCAAATAGCAAGATTGGCCCAGTCGGTTCTTGGGCCGGGGGGAGCCATTGAGGCGGTGACAGCAGGAATTGAGTCCATCTCTGTACCCAACATGCAGAGAAGAGGACTGGGAGAGAGTGACCCCCCCTCCCCCAATCCAGCCAGACAACCTTTGGGACTACGAGTCATTCCACACAAGCAATGGCACCTCCAGGCACAAGGCGGTCTTTTCACGTGGGAAGGGGGAGAACGACCCTGGACGGAGGCCAGGCACAGGCTTTCTGCTCCCAGGACTGCTTTGCAGCTGGGTCTAGGCCAGGCGCCCTGCCAGCTGTTCCTGGGGAAAAGGAGCCACAGAAGCGGAAGGGGAATTCCTGCTGGGCGCACATCTGGCCTTGATGTGCCCACTTTTATGCTCTCTCCAGAAAGGTGTATGAATTCCTGGCCACCTTCATTACCACCGGCATGCGCTACCTCCTCAACCAGCAGGTAAGAAGCCAGCCTGGGAGGCGGTGGGCTGAGAACAGGCACCACCCCCTCTCAGGGGCTCCTCGCTCTCTGCGGCTGAACAGGACCCACGTGGCCTATTCCAAAACCAGGCTCCCATTATTTAAACAGGAACCATCATGTACGCCTTTGAGCATGAACAGAGAGCTTTTCCAGCCCGTACACATCTGAAAGTTGGGGGTGGCCTTTATAGGTGGGGCTACTAAGGAAGAAAAAGCGCCCCTCCCTGCACCTCTCATTTTGGACACAAAGCTCTTGTGGCAGGTAGTACCCTTCCAGGGGGGGCTTTTCTTTCCTCCCCCTTTTCTCTTTTTGCTTTCAGATCTGCCCTGTGCTAAACCATGCAGGGCTCGTACTGCTTAACTCTGTCCTGGACACCGTGCCTGGTGAGTGTGCGGGAGACGGGTGGGGAGCTCAGGCTGAGCACTTGGGAGAGGGGGACGAGAAGTTGGTCATCCACTGCAAGGCACACACAGTGGGGGAATGGGCACAGGCGTGGCCTGGTGTGTGTGTGTGTGTGTGACAGAGAGAGGGGAGGGGGCTTCTTCTGTGCAGTGATGTGTGCAGGCTGAAGGGGGGGGCAAAGGGGGTGTTGGAGGCCAGGCCAGAATATAATCTCTTCCTCTCCTCCTCCTTCGTAGTGCGCAACTCAGTAGACGAACATATTGGGATAGACTACTCCCTCCTGAGTGATCCCGTCATCACTTCTGACACCATGGACTTGGATTTTAAGGTACTCGTATATACCCTAGAGAGTGCTTAGATCAGCGGGAAAACATCTACTGGTGGTCCCTGGCCCCAGGGAGGCTTGGCTGGCTTCAGCCAGGGCCGGGGCCTTCTCAGTCCTGGCCCTACCTGGTAGAACTCTGTCGGAGGACTCCCAGGCCTGCCAAGACCTAACATCTTTTCGGCGGGCCTGCAAGACGGAGATGTTCCACCAGGCGTTTGGTTGAGGCCAGTCTTAGTTGTTTTAGAAAAGCCTCCCAACTGGTCTACTGTTAAGAGGGGGCTACATGACATCTGCCTCCCTGTATGCGAAGTCACAGCATGACACCAGCTCGTGCTCCCTCCTCCCTTATTTATTTATACTGGCTGGGATGATGCGGAGGGAGCCGCTGTCTTGGGATTTTATGTGACTCTGATTTTTAATGTATTTAAATGGTTTATCTGTTTTATGATATGGTTGTGACCATATCTAGAAATTGAATAAATTATTGTTACTATTGCTGTTACTACTACCTGCCACAAAGGCTAAGCCTAGACAGGGACCAGCCCGTGTGGCGCCATGGTTAGCATGTCAGGAAAGCATCTGCGAGGCCAAGGCTGCCAGCCCTCCCCCTCTCCATGGAGACCTGCTGGGCGGCCTTGAGCCAGTGCACTCTCCCAGCCTTGGCTGCCTGTCAGGCTTGTGAAGATGAAATGGCCCTATGGGGGGGGCTGTGGGGGGAAAACTCGAAGCAAGGGCAAAAGGGTTGGAGGGAAATGTGGTTGAGAGGTTGCAGAGATGGGGCCTGAGGAAGCAGGAGGGAGGGGCAGAGGAAAAGCAGAGCCCTTGTTGTAAGAGAGTCAGAGAGGGCAAGGCCAGAGGAGGCAGACGCCCCAGGGGACCAAGCTGGCAATTTAGGGAACACGAGAGCAAGAGCTGGGCCCAGAGGCACCTTAAAGACCCACTAGATTTCCAGCATAGGAGCTTTCGAGAGTCAAGGTGACTCATTGGCCCAACTTTGCAGGATGCATCTTCCCCGAGCAATGTTCAGGCGTTGGAAGCATCATGGCTCCGGTTAAAGGCTTTCCATCATGCCTCCCCCAAAGGCAGGGCCTGGGTCTTCAGCTGGTGGACAGGGTGCCAACTTACTCCTGGCCTGCCGAGTGAGGCAAGAGCTGTGGGGCTTAGGCAATAACCGAGGCCCTGTGCCCAAGGAAGAAGGCTGCCACCAGTCCTGGAAGGAAGCCATTCAGTGCCCATCAAAGGGGATTGGTTCCCTGTGTGGCAGCACAGGCACTGGCTCTCAGTCCAGGCAACTGAGCCGCCGTCAATGGCCTGCTAGCCCCGCTATCCGCCTCCCACCGTCCCTGGTGGGTGTGGCTCACACTCTTCGTTGCTGCCACCACTCTCTGATTTGTACACCGCCTGACTGAGGGGCAGTGAGACCCCTCTGGCTGAATTTCCCTACTGGGAAGTGAATTCCCCAATCTTTGGGTGGGCCCTGGAGAATTGGCAACCCACCAAGGTCTGGCCTGATCAGTTTCTCCTGGGCTCCCCCCCCCTCCCTGTAGCGTGCCAAGTGGGGGAGCTTACGTAGTCAGAGCACCACAAGGTCCTTTATATTCCAAAAAAGTGTAATTTAATAACTATACACAGAGCACTATATACAAAGCAGGTGAAGGCACCACACGTAGGGGTCGACCCCCCCGTTCAGAACTCCTAAGGCAGAAAATCACACTGAAGTGAACCGCCGTCTGCTTTCCCTACCCCACTGTTCCCTGCTCTACCTTAAGGGGGTGGGTGGGGGGTCTCAGGGAAGAAGGTTCCCCCTTTCTTTCCTCTCTGCTGCCTCCCAGGCCCTCCACATTTAGGGCCCAGGCACCCGGGTCTCACCCCGCAGCAGGAGCCTCTCCTTCCTCAACCAAGAAGGGTGACTCCCTTTATTCCCTTTCTGCTCCCTCCCAGGCCCTCCACACTTAGGGCCCAGGCACCCGGGTCTCACCCAGCAGCAGGAGCCTCCCCTCCTTCAACCAAGAAGGGTGACTCCCTTTTATTCCCTTTCTGCTGCCTCCCAGGCCCTCCACATTTAGGGCCCAGGCACCCGGGTCTCCCCCAGCAGCAGGAGCCTCTCCTTCCTCAACCAAGAAGGGTGACTCCCTTTATTCCCTTTCTGCTGCCTCCCAGGCCCTCCACACTTAGGGCCCAGGCACCCGGGTCTCACCCCGCAGCAGGAGCCTCTCCTCCTTCAACCCAGAAGGGTGACTCCCTTTTATTCCCTTTCTGCTGCCTCCCAGGCCCTCCACACTTAGGGCCCAGGCACCCGGGTCTCCCCCAGCAGCAGGAGCCTCTCCTTCCTCAACCAAGAAGGGTGACTCCCTTTATTCCCTTTCTGCTGCCTCCCAGGCCCTCCACACTTAGGGCCCAGGCACCCGGGTCTCACCCCGCAGCAGGAGCCTCTCCTCCTTCAACCCAGAAGGGTGACTCCCTTTTATTCCCTTTCTGCTGCCTCCCAGGCCCTCCACATTTAGGGCCCAGGCACCCGGGTCTCACCCCGCGGCAGGAGCCTCCCCTCCTTCAACCAAGAAGGGTGACTCCCTTTTATTCCCTTTCTGCTGCCTCCCAGGCCCCCCACATTTAGGGCCCAGGCACCCGGGTCTCACCCCGCGGCAGGAGCCTCCCCTCCTTCAACCAAGAAGGGTGACTCTCTTTATTCCCTTTCTGCTGCCTCCCAGGCCCTCCACATTTAGGGCCCAGGCACCCGGGTCTCACCCCGCGGCAGGAGCCTCCCCTCCTTCAACCAAGAAGGGTGACTCCCTTTATTCCCTTTCTGCTGCCTCCCAGGCCCTCCACATTTAGGGCCCAGGCACCCGGGTCTCACCCCGCAGCAGGAGCCTCTCCCTCTTCAACCAAGAAGGGTGACTCACTTTATTCCCTTTCTGCTGCCTCCCAGGCCCTCCACACTTAGGGCCCAGGCACCCGGGTCTCACCCCGCAGCAGGAGCCTCCCCTCCTTCAACCAAGAAGGGTGACTCCCTTTATTCCCTTTCTGCTCCCTCCCAGGCCCTCCACACTTAGGGCCCAGGCACCCGGGTCTCACCCAGCAGCAGGAGCCTCCCCTCCTTCAACCAAGAAGGGTGACTCCCTTTATTCCCTTTCTGCTGCCTCCCAGGCCCTCCACATTTAGGGCCCAGGCACCCGGGTCTCCCCCAGCAGCAGGAGCCTCTCCTTCCTCAACCAAGAAGGGTGACTCCCTTTATTCCCTTTCTGCTGCCTCCCAGGCCCTCCACACTTAGGGCCCAGGCACCCGGGTCTCACCCCGCAGCAGGAGCCTCTCCTCCTTCAACCCAGAAGGGTGACTCCCTTTTATTCCCTTTCTGCTGCCTCCCAGGCCCTCCACACTTAGGGCCCAGGCACCCGGGTCTCCCCCAGCAGCAGGAGCCTCTCCTTCCTCAACCAAGAAGGGTGACTCCCTTTATTCCCTTTCTGCTGCCTCCCAGGCCCTCCACACTTAGGGCCCAGGCACCCGGGTCTCCCCCAGCAGCAGGAGCCTCTCCTTCCTCAACCAAGAAGGGTGACTCCCTTTATTCCCTTTCTGCTGCCTCCCAGGCCCTCCACACTTAGGGCCCAGGCACCCGGGTCTCACCCAGCAGCAGGAGCCTCCCCTCCTTCACCCAAGAAGGGTGACTCCCTTTATTCCCTTTCTGCTGCCTCCCAGGCCCTCCACACTTAGGGCCCAGGCACCCGGGTCTCACCCAGCAGCAGGAGCCTCCCCTCCTTCACCCAAGAAGGGTGACTCCCTTTATTCCCTTTCTGCTGCCTCCCAGGCCCTCCACACTTAGGGCCCAGGCACCCGGGTCTCACCCCGCAGCAGGAGCCTCTCCTTCCTCAACCAAGAAGGGTGACTCCCTTTATTCCCTTTCTGCTGCCTCCCAGGCCCTCCACACTTAGGGCCCAGGCACCCGGGTCTCACCCCGCAGCAGGAGCCTCTCCTCCTTCAACCCAGAAGGGTGACTCCCTTTTATTCCCTTTCTGCTGCCTCCCAGGCCCTCCACATTTAGGGCCTAGGCACCCGGGTCTCACCCAGCAGCAGGAGCCTCCCCTCCTTCAACCCAGAAGGGTGACTCCCTTTATTCCCTTTCTGCTGCCTCCCAGGCCCTCCACATTTAGGGCCCAGGCACCCGGGTCTCACCCCGCAGCAGGAGCCTCCCCTCCTTCAACCAAGAAGGGTGACTCGCTTTATTCCCTTTCTGCTGCCTCCCAGGCCCTCCACATTTAGGGCCCAGGCACCCGGGTCTCACCCAGCAGCAGGAGCCTCCCCTCCTTCAACCCAGAAGGGTGACTCCCTTTATTCCCTTTCTGCTGCCTCCCAGGCCCTCCACATTTAGGGCCCAGGCACCCGGGTCTCACCCCGCAGCAGGAGCCTCTCCCTCTTCAACCCAGAAGGGTGACTCCCTTTATTCCCTTTCTGCTGCCTCCCAGGCCCTCCACATTTAGGGCCCAGGCACCCGGGTCTCACCCAGCAGCAGGAGCCTCCCCTCCTTCACCCAAGATGGGTGACTCTCTTTATTCCCTTTCTGCTGCCTCCCAGGCCCTCCGCATTTAGGGCCCAGGCACCCGGGTCTCACCCAGCAGCAGGAGCCTCCCCTCCTTCAACCCAGAAGGGTGACTCCCTTTATTCCCTTTCTGCTGCCTCCCAGGCCCTCCACATTTAGGGCCCAGGCACCCGGGTCTCACCCCGCAGCAGGAGCCTCTCCCTCTTCAACCAAGAAGGAGCCTAACTGACGTTTTTTCCCCTCAGGATCGGCTGAGTGTCTCCATTCCGGCTCCACCCCTTATTTTTCCTTCCCTTTCTTGGCCCGGGGCAGCTGGGAGTTGTAGTCCAGGAAGAAGGGCGTCCCACACCAAGACTCCTGCAGGCCCCTCCCTGGCCCCACAGCCCATCAACCCTCAGGGGGAACATTTCCCCCCCCCCTCTAAAGCAGATTGACTGCAACCAGCACTCATTTCACCCTTGGCAACCATTTCGTTACACCCTGTGAGAAGAGCTTGCTGTTCTTGGGCAACATGATGGAAACCGGAGCGCATGGGGAGACAGCGGGACAGGCAGGCCCCTGGCAGTGCTGGGGACGTAAAGGGGATCTGCAGGGTGCAGCAGTTTGAATGCCTAGGGGTCAAATGGCCACGCCCAGGGTAATCTGGGTCAGTCAGCAGGGCAAGTGCGCGTGTGTGCACATGTGCAGGAGGTTGGCCCTGACTGAACTCTCCCCTTCCCAGGGCACGTTCTACCCCTTGGGAGATGAAAACCAGACCCTCCCCAACTTAGCCACAGAGCCTCTCGTCAAGGCGACAGAACGCATGGTGTACCTGGCCCTCTCCGAGTACTTCTTCGACTCCGCCCTGTTTGCTTACTACCAGGCCGGTGTTCTGAACATGGAGTTTGCTGGTGAAGAGGTCTGTGGGGCAAAGGGCCCCGGTTGTGGGTTCCCTGGGCAGGTGGTGGGGCTAGCAAAGCATGTGCTGAGCCTCTGCTCTTGCCCCAGGTGCCCAAAGACCTGGAAGTCTTGCTGAGAGCCACATTCTTTGGGAGCATCATGCTGATGGTAAGTGGAGCAACCGAGAGGAGCCTCTTGACCTCCCACACCAGGGGAAAGGTGGGGGCAAGCTGACCGGCCCAGCAGAGCCCCGCCTTGCCCGTGCACTCCAAGGCCTTCTGCCCAGGATAACCAGCACACCGGAGCCACCCAAAGCCTGCAGATGAACCCAGCATCCCTGTGCCACTGAGGCAGAGTCCTGTGTTCTGCAGCCGGAACCGCCTGAAGTCAGACAGGCCTGTGGGCTCCAGGTAGGAGCAGGGACTGGACTCTGACACAGCAACAGGTAGGCTTAGCAGACCCCCCTCAAAGTATTGTTTTTGGGCACAGCTGAGCGAGGTGATAGGAACGGTGCCGGTAATTTGCACTGCCCGGGTGCCCTCAGCCAGCACCCGGCCCACTGCCAGAGCTGCCACAAGCAGAGGAGCCGAGCCACTGCTGCCGTCTCCCGGCCCAGGAGCCAGGTCCCCCTCTTGCCTGGTGCGGGGAGGGGGGCCGGCCGTGGTGTCTGTTTCCATCACACAGCTTTTGCATACAACACTCCTGGAAGCAGAAAGAAGCCAGGCCCCCAAAGGAAGAGAGGCTCCTGCTGCTAGCCCCCCCCCCTCTGGTGTCTGCTCTTACAGCAGGCTGTGACAGACACAAGAGGCACCTGCTGAACCAGGCCACAGTGGGACCATCGGGCGCTGCCTCCCGTTTCCAGACAGCTACTGAGGGAAGGGAGCCCACAAGCACAGCATGCAGGCCACAACTGCCCCCCAAGCAGAGGTAGACTGCCTCTGGCCATGGAGGTCTTGCAGCCAGAGGTGCGCCTCTTCGACCACTGACTCACCGTGGTCTGTATTGGGCTGGAGCAGCCCACACCCCTCCTCTGGGCTGATCCACTCTCATCTCCCCCCAGAACCCTTCAGTGGTTGATGCTCCTCTGATGCTGCAGCTGCAGGTGACGGGGCCCCCCGTCTGCACCATCAAGCCCTCCGGCACCACCGTGTCTGTCTCCGCCACCCTCAGCATCTTCTTGGTGCCCCCCGAGCAAGCCCTGGTCCAGCTTTCCAGTTTAGTCATGGTGAGCTCAGTGGGGCGGGCATTCTCCCCCCACCAGCGCCCCACAGATCCTGCAGGCCCTTCTGCATACAGGACACCCAGCGCCACTCTTCGGGGAGGGGATTGCAGGCTGGGGGCTACTCAGGGCCACCTCTCTGCCAGAGGAGGGGGTGGGGAAGCAGCCCCCTGCTCCTGTTGGCAGGTCACGGCTGAGACACTCCCTTCTCCGGAACTGGGCTCGTGACCTTGCCCTGGCCTTTGCCTTGCCTGTACAGGAAGCTCGGCTGAACGCCAAGGTGGCCCTGCGCAAGAAGGCCCTGCAAGCGCACCTGGACCTGAGAAGGTACAGCAGGGCTGCACCATAGGAGGGGCTGTGGGGGCAACTGGGGAGGCCTCTGCTCATGCCCCCCCCTTGCTACTCTTAGGTTCCGGATCTACTCCAACCAGTCAGCCCTGGAGTCCCTGGCGGTAAGTGCCGGTGGCCAAGGAGGGGACACCCTTGACCTGCTGAGAGGAGACTCATGCGAGGTCTCCTCCCCCCCGGCCGGATGCCCCCCCCGCTCACCCCCCCCGCTCTCCTCCTCCCCCATCTCCTCCAGCTGATTCCACTCCAAGGCCCGCTGAAGACCCTCCTGCAGTTGACCATCGTGCCCCTAATTAATGGTAAGAGCCGATTTTGCAAGGGCGGGTGCGGGTGGAGGGCCCAGGCAGGGGCACTTCTGCTTGACGCTGGGATCCCCCCACTTCGTGTTCCTGCAGAAAGGACCAAGAAGGGTGTCCAGATTCCACTGCCAGAAGGCATGGACTTCACCAAGGAAGTGGTCACCAACCACATGGTAGGTTGGGGCTTATCCTGCAGCCAGAGCGAGACCCTCTGTTCAGCTTGCGTTGGGTGTGGGTGGCTCGGTGGAGACGAAGCATGTTCTGGCAGCCGCTCACCCCCCTTTCTCCCCCCAGGGCTACCTGACTGTGGGTGCAGATCTTCATTTCTCCAAAGGCCTGAGAGAAGTCATTGAGAAGTACCGGGCTGCCTCTGGCCCCTCACCAACCTCTGAGGCTACCTGAGAACTCCTCCCCCCCCAACACTTCCCCCTGCCTCTCCCCTTATGGAAGGGCAGCACCTCAGTCCTGCCTGGCCCTGCAGCACCTGGGCAGCTCCCCTCCGTCCCCACCCCGGGCAGGCTGGGAAGTGGAGCCAATAAAACAGGCTTTGCACTTACTGGCTCTGGCACTCTGTGGCGATGGCAGCCCACCTGCCCCCCCCCCCCAGCTGAGAAAGGTGACGTTGCCCTGGGTGGGACCGTGTCATGGAATGACTGGCTAACGGGAGCCCCCCCCCCCCCCCGCTCACTGTGGGGACTGCACTTCCAAGGCTGCCTGTGGCCAGAGCTTGACGCATACAGCGGAGCCACTTTCACGCTACTGCAAAGGCTGTGCTCCGTGTGCAGTGGCTACCCCACCAAATGGGCAGGCTCCAAACTGCAGCGGGCAGGTCCAGAGTTTGCTCTGAGTGGTGAAAGTGGAGGGGAGAGAGCAGCCCCAACTCCTGGACCCTTCCTCAAGAGGCTGGATCAGCCCCTCCAGCTTCAGGGAACCTACAAGCTTGCTTTCAATGTGCCCAGCCCCCTAGAAGAGGAAGCCCCAGCTGTATGTGAAAACTCTGCTCTAGAGCAGCGCCCCCCCCCCCCGTCTCCTGGGGGCAGGGGAGAGGCAGCCTCCCCTTTTGGGGTGGGGGTGGGGGGTGTCAGCTGGCCCTCGCCTCTGCAGTTGTTCACCAGCAGCAAATTCTACACTTTTGCTGCTCACGGGCACTCTCTCCCTGTTTCTTGGAATGGCATCACTGCTGGAGGCATGATGAACCGTGGCAGGACGCTGGTTCTGCTCCCCCCTCCCCACTGTGGCCACCCTCTGCCACAGCAGACAGGGACTCTTCAGGCTTTCCCCTTAGAGAAAGGGGCGCACGTTGCCGCTCTCTCCACTTGGGGCCCTGCTTACAGCCCTCTTTGACCACAAAAGGACTTCCTTGTGAGTAAATGTGCAGCATTTCACTTGCAAGCTGAAGAATTCTGACGTAAATAGTACACACACACACACACAGCGCAGCTGCACCTTAGGCAGCCTATGAGGCAGGAGCAGAAATGGGGTGGTATAATTCCAATAAAGGTTAACAGAAGTGTCGATGTGCGGCTCCCCTCAATCCTTTGCGATGCCCTCTGAGGAAGGGGCTCAGCTGAAGGAGGGCAATGCCAGAGGGGGCTCATGACCCTGACCCCCCAGGCAGAGAAGAAAGGGGGACTCCAGGAGGAAACAGCCCCCTCCCCTCAAACAGGATCTGAAACCCAGGCAAGTTCCTCTCCTGCATAGCTGAGTGGAAAGGAGAACACAGCAGCTTCCTCTTGGGCCGATCTGCCCGGCTGCTCCTTGGCCCACCTCCCAGCACAGCAAAAAGGGGAAGCAGCAGTCTCAGGGGAAGGGGACCTCTGGTGCTTTGGGGTGGGGGTACAGAGGTAAAAGACACAAACCTGTTACTCCTTTCGAAAAACTATTTAATAGCATGCCCTGCACCCCACTTGAGTTGCAGAGAGGGGGGCTCCAGCCAAGCCCTGGCCCAGCCAGGCTGCCCTTCGCCCTCCCATTCAGACTCCTTCATCGTGATGAGTGGTTGAGAACTCAGGCGGAGAAGGGGGCCCTTCGGAGGCCCCTTCGCCCTTCCCAAAGGCAGTGCAAAAGAGGAGGAAACAGGAGGGGAGAGCCCTGCGACAGACACCCCAACACCACAGACCACCGCGGGGGCCCAGGACGCCTACAGGGCAGAGGGAGGAACGTCAGTGGTGAGAGCGGCCCCTGCAGCAGCCCGGGCTGGGGGCCAGGAGTGCAGGATTTGGTCTTTGCAATCACAACACTACAGGCGCAGCAGCAGCAGCCCCACTGCGGGAGGGGTGGAGGCAGAGCACCCCTGGAGGGGGAGGCACAGCAGCCCCAGCGCTAGAAGGGCTTCCGGTTGATGAAGCGCTCAAACATGTTGAAGGCGGCTCGCGGCTGGTCAGTGGGCACCATATGGCCTGCTCCCTGTGGGAAGGGGACACCAAGAGTTGAATTACTGCTGCCCCCCCTGGCCACCACCCACCCAAGCTTGCCAAGTGGGAGGGGGCCCTCTCAGCCGTAACCTGGCTGTGCTGACATCTCTCCTGCTAGGATTCAGCAGCAGGCTGACTGCAGAATTTGGCCTCCGTGATCAGATGGGAATAGGTGAGAAAGCAGGCCCCGAGCCCAGACTGCTGCTGCTCAGAGGTAGGCTGCTTCCGGCAGTGGAGGCTCCATTTACTGGCCGCCACCACTAGCTAGCCAGTGTGAGGTTGATCTTTATTTATTATGTCTAGAAGCCATTCAGACAAGAACTATTGCCATATCTTGCGGCAGGGAGTTCCATCACTGTACAGCCCTCAGCCTGCGGTCTGTCAAGAGTATTTTATTAAGAGACCCCTGCAGGAGAGAGGACCCTCAACCCTTCATCACACCAGGGCGGAAGCGGGTGGGGGCTGGCGGAAGCAGCAGCTCAGGTTAAAGATCCACCCAGCAGGGAGAGCAGCACTTCCGCTCTGTGGCACAACTAACTTCCCCCAGACACACTGGGGGGGGGGGAGGCTCCAGCCACAGAGAATTCCTCTCCCCCACGAAAGCCCCCCCAGCCCCCCCACACACAATTACCTTGACAGTGAGGAAGGAAATGTTAGTGAATTCCTTCACAAAGCCCCCGATCTGATCCTGCCCCTTCTCATCTGTGTAGATCCAGGGCCGCCGACTGACTTCCACCTGGGGGCAAAGACCAAGCCCCCCCCCAATTTTGTTAGCCCAGCTGTGACTTTGCCTGGCCACCTGCGCAGATGCCTGTAAGTCGAGGAACTCGCTATGCAGTCCTTGCAACAGACCCAGAAAGCAAGCTGAGTCAGCCAGGCCTCCGGCAAAGGGCAGGGTGGTGGGGAGAGGAGCATGCGGAGGGCCTCCCCCGTGCCTCCAACGAGATTTGCAAAGGGCTCAGCCAGCCCGGTTCTTCCTGCTGCTCCAGCAATACCCAGAACTGCTAGATTCTACAAGGGGTGCCGCTTCATGGTCCAGATGGGATCCATTCTGCAAGTCAGGGTGGAGGAGCTGGAAACGGGGGCCTTAACAGCACTCTCCCCCCCCCCAGAATTAACTTGGTATCAAGAGTATTCCACTGGGGCAGAGTATTTGGGGCCAGGGGCACTCATCTGCCAGAGCAGAGCTTTGTGCCGGGTTCAGAAGCAGCAGAGGGGCCAGGAGAGGGGGGAAGGATGCTGCCCCACCCCACAGGAAGCCCTGCAGCCTCCACGAGGACTGGAGTGCTTCAGTAGCGCCAGCTGCAATACGGACGTGGACTTGCTTAAGAGACGCGGCTGCTGCCCCTTCTCCCCGCCCCCCAGCTGCTCAGCCCACCTTCTGTTTTAAGGAGTTCACGAACCACTCGTCCCCCAGGAAGTTGCAGGCCATGTCCACGTCCCCGTTGTACAACAAGATGCGGTATTTCTGCGGGGAGAACCGCCCCGTTAATGGCGCCCCAAGCAAATCCACCCCCCCCAGGAGTGGAGAGGGCAAGGGCCCGCCGGGACACGCTGGCCGGGCCCCACCCTCACCATGGTGCTCAGCAGCTTCAAGTAGTGCTCATTCATCTTGGTGAAGAGGCGCTTGTAGCCCCGGCTCACCGCAAAGCTGCAAAGACGAAGGAGGTGGCAGAGTCAGGCCCCGGCCTTGTGCTCCAGCCCCCGTCGCCCCCCAGGCCCCGCCTCTCACCTGCACATCTCCCACTCAGGGCCATCGTCAACAATGTGCAGGGCCTTGCGCACCTGTGGGTCGTTCATGTAGGTGGAGGGGGCGGTGGTGTTGGTGCAGGGAGGGTCGAGCCGCACACCCTTCTTGCCTGCAGGCAACGCCAGCAGATTCTGGGGAACAAGTTGGCGGGGGGGGGGGGGGCAACAATGACTTTAATTTTCAAAGCTACCTTCTGTCACCCCTTCCTGCCTTGCCCAAGATTAGGAATAAAGCCAGAGATGTTCCAATGGAAAAACCAGAGAGCGAACTTGGCCTCTGTTCGACTGTGCCCACAAGCACCCGAAGCTTGCCTGAAAGGCGTGACCCCACTCCTCTTTGAGCTTTGGCTGCCAATGGGTGGGAGCTCTGAAGTTGGAGCAGCCAACAGGGATGGCCAAAGGGGGCTGCTCCATCATCAGAGGCCAATTCTCAGAAACAGCGATGCTCCCAGAGAACGGAGTTCTGCAGCAGGACCCAGGCCAAAGCCCTTATAATTCCTCACGTGTCTTTCAATGCCCCCACCCCCCCAAATTCCAATACCTGTGAATTCAGGAGGGGGTTCCCGCTCCCTGGAAGATGGGACAGTCTCACCCCACAGGCAGAGCAGCTCTTACCTGCCTCCAAGAGTAACGAACCGGCTGCAGCATGAAGTTATTCCCCAGATCGTGAGTGACGAGCTTTCCGTCGTCGTACCTGGAAGCCAAGCCAAGCCTCTCCTGAGCTCCTGCCTGACACCCGGGGCTCTGCTCTTCAGAGCCACTCACTCAGACCACAGCCCTGGGAAATCACTTGGCAGGCGGCCAGGCTTACCTGTAGCTTCCGGGCACTCCCCCAGCACACGGCGCATAGAGGTTATAGATGTTGAGACCCGACTCGTCCACTATGCGGATCACCTCCACCATCTACACAGAGTCACAAAAGAATGTTGGGAACCAGTCCAAGCAGGCAGCAGGTACAGACACCCCACCCCACCCCACCCCACCCCACACTACAGGCTCACAGCCCAGCCCTACAAGCAGGGTCTCCTGGACGCAGGAGGTTGGCCTAGACCTAGGGCAGCAGCACGCTGGGAGGACTCCGAAGACCAACAGCCCACGCTCACCGCAAGAGTGCAGTTCAAGCTCGAACTGTCGTGAAAGTTGCATTTCCCCTTTGAACAGCAGAAATTCTGCAAGTCTGTCCACAGCCTACAAGAGAAAAGACACGGCCTTGGGAGGCTGCCTGCTTCTTCTGCCCACCACAGGAGAAGGGGGGCCTCAGTGACATGCCAGCCCCTCCCCTCCGGACTGCGGCACCAGCAGCCTCCCCCCCCCCAGCATGTGCTCTCACCTGGTGCCGAGGAGGCCATGGTAGTAGGCAAAATACACCAGGGAGTTGTCGTTGGTTTCATAGCAGGACAGCCCGTTGCCCACTGCAACACCCTGGTACCCACAAGACAGCAACGTCAGCAGGGGACCCTCAACCCACGCCCCTTAACAGCACCACGTGGTGCTTCCATGTTGTTGCATGTGCAACGGTTTTAATCATAAAAATTAGTAACGTTTGATTTATATACCACCCTTTAGGATGACTTAACATCCACTCAGAGCGGTTTACAAAGTATATTATTATTATCCCCACAACAAAATACCCTGTGAGGTGGGTGGGGCTGAGAGAGCTGTGACTGGCCCAAGGTCACCCAGCTGGCTTCAAGCGGAGGAGGGGGGAATCAAACCCGGCTCTCCAGATTAGAGTCCTGAGGTCTTAACCACTACACCAAACTGGCTCTCAGTTTCATATTAATCACGTTACATGTACTTTTAATAGGGTTCAGCAGCTGGTAAGGAAAAAACACAAGACTGTCATGACGCCTGGCTGCTCATTTGTGAAGTTAACAAAGCAGAAGATTTATTGCAAACCAGCGCCAAGCTTAGCCTCACAACGTTGCTTTGATAAATTAATAATAGAATAGTTGTATTCTAACAGCATGGGTTCATTCATCCTTATATCGTTATCATCACTTTGTAGTGCGGTGGCTAGAGCGACCAACTAGGGTCTGGGTGGCCCAGGTTCGATTCCCTGCTCTGCCAGTGTGCCAGGTGACCTGAGGCCAGTCTCACACTCTCAGCCTGACGTGCCTCACAGGGTTGCTGTGAGGGGAGCGGGAAATGGAAAGGAGAACACTGTGAGCTGCTTTGGTCCCCCACTGGGGTACAAGAGTAGTAAGATAAGAAACTGTTTTATCTAGAAGACAGTCACATGTTCAAGTCGGAACGGTTTTTCTCTCTGTATCTGTCACCTTCCCTAAAAAGATGCCGTGTGAAAACTACCCTGGCTTCTGCTGGAGAAAGAGTCCAGTAGCACCTATAAGACTAACAACATCTGGGGGGGATTTTAGCTGAGGTGTGTCTTGGAGCGAGGAGTCTTTAAAACTTTGCATAGCATTCTGCCAGGCAGCTAAAACTCAATTTACCTTAAACTCCGTATATTTAAATACGACTGAGAAATGTCAGGAGTAGCACCTGTACGTTTTTGCCTGATAGAAGAAGTTACACGTTATCTTCAACAAAGAATTTAACAGAAGTTCCCTGCTTGTTCTGCTGCAATAGATCAAACGACTAGACCTCTCATATTACAATGCAAAACTGAATTATTCAAAAAGGCCTTTTTTCTCACCTAAAAGGGTGGTATTGTAGGAAAGGGATCCCAGATGTTTCGCTAATGAGTTAGAAACCATAGCTTTCACCATTATGTTGCCTTACATATTATCTGTTGCTTTAAGTATGTACTCCTATATCCTACCTGTGCTTCATGTTGTTCACTGTAAGTCCTAGAATTGATTATGTTCTGTTTCAGCAATTCCTCAACCCCATACTGGAGCCTTGCTAATACTATATCTTTGTAAACTTAATATTCTTTTACCCCATGACATTGTTTATGGAAATGTTCTTGGCACGGTATGGAAATGCCTGCCCTTGTCCTTGCCACTAATTGTACTAATCTCACGCTATGTAATGCGCCTTGAGTCTCAGTGAGAAAGGCGGAATATAAAAAACATAAATAAAATAAATACAGAAGGTAAGTCTCTCTGACCGTTTTATCATATAGATTCGATAAGGTTTCTACCATGGTTCAACTAATGGGAAAAATTCTCACAAGGCTGAATGGTGCAGACCACTGAATTGGATACGAATTAAATCATTCGTCACATTACGCACTTGCAGCTGCTCTGCCCTCCAAAGGAGACCTGGCAGACCACAGGTCTTCTCTACAGGCCCACTGCCTCTGTGGCCCATTCCCCCACCCCGGAAAGGGCTGCTGGGCCCCTGCGTGAGTCACATTTAGAAACCAGGCCAAGTCTTTATTCTTGAGGGCATTTGGTTGACGTGTTAAGGTAGAGCTCATAAACAAGTCAGTTGGGGATGGGCCTGTTTTACCAGGATTCCAGAATGGATAAGTAGTTATCCAAAGCAGCTAACATTACGACCTTTATATCCTTCTTTATTAAGTAAAATTCAAAAAGAGACCCCACACCAGTACCCGCAGAGGAGCTGGGAAGAAAGACCCACGAAGAATGTAATGTTGGCTTGGACATCTGCATTTGAGATGTATCAATTGATGAGCAATGTGAGAAGAAATGTACCTGGCTTTCCTTGCACTGAGAAACACTGTTTCCCACCTGTTGCACATTTTTGTTTCTGTAGGTATTTTTGTTGGTGGTGTATTTCTCTTCCAAGTTTGAGTTTTTAAGCAGCGAGCAGCGGATTTTTTGAGTGATTATACTCAGTGGCGTAGCGTAGCTGCAGGGCACCCGGTGTAGGGATCTTCCCCCAGCCTACATGATGACGTCACTTCCGGTGACATTATCGCGCAAGACCTGGCCGCAGCGAGCTCAGCTGGCTGAGCGCCCAGCAAGCCGGCTGCGCACGGGCAGCATGGCCACCCTCCCGAAGGGTGCAGCGCAGTCACCCGCACGCTCATGAGGCTGCCGGCTTGCTGGGCACCAAGTTGGCTGCTCTTGTATGGACAACTGTGCTACCTGTGCATTGCCAGTTTGCTGGGTACCAAGCCAGCAGAGCTCCCTGTGGTGGCGGTGGTGGCGCGGGGGGCAGACACATCTTGCGCCCCTCCAAATTCTGCACCAGGGGCGGCTGCCCCCCCTGCCCCCATCATGCTATGCCATTGATTATACTCTGATCTTAGGCTATCTGTGGCTGTCTATGGTTTTAAAGGTTTCAAAGCCACAGAGTGCTGAGTTTCAGGTGAAAAACAGTGTATAAATACTCTTTAAAAGTAAATAAATCTATGGCTCGGTCAGATGGAAGTTGGTCCTCCATGGCTCTATAATCAATAACAAGCAGCTCTTAAGTCATGGTTCATAACATAATAACAACATTCAATTTATATACTGCCCTTCCGGACAACTTAATGCCCACTCAGAGCAACTTACAAAGTGTGTTGTTATTATCCACACAACAATCACCCGGTGAGGTGGGTGGGGCTGAGAGAGCTCCGAGAAGCTGGCCCAAGGTCCCCCAGCTGGCTTCAAGTGGACGAGTGGGGAAGCAAGCCCGGCTCCCCAGATTAGAGTCCTGCCGCTCTTAACCACTGCCCTAAACTGGTTAGCAGACCCACAAAAATTAACCCCACAGGCCACAAGAGACAGCAGGCAGAGCAGATGGTGGGCCTGGATTCTGTGCACTTTTATCCAACCTCAGTGTGATCAGCCAATGCACTTGACGCCCTGGGGGCGATAACCCTTGGGACAGAGAAAAATTCGACCACGTCTTCTAACCCCATTCACCATGCTGGTCCGAAAGCAGCTATAAAGGTCTGTTGGAAGTTGACGGAGGAGGCCCCCCAGTTACAGATCCCTGCTGAGCTTCAGGGGGTTGCATCACAAGACAACCTAGACTGACAGCACCACCCTTTGGAGCCAGGCAGGCACTCTGCCAGAAACCTGAAGTTGGCAGCACTCAGGATCTGCTTACGCAGTTTGGCAGAAGCCTCAGCCTGGCAGACAAGATTGTGTGGCACCCCTGCCCCACCCAAAGCTCTTCCCAAGGATATTACTACTGCTGGGCGAATAAGCAGTATTATTACTGCTTATCAGCACCCTTTCTATCTAAGCTACTCCCTTACCTTCAAGTTGAGGCCGGGGTCCTCCATGACCAAGACTGCCAGGGTGGGGAGGTAGATGCCACCGTAGCTCTCGCCAGTGAGGTACAGGTCCTTGCCACCGTATTCTGGGAAGAGGCGGAGGAACTCCTTCAGGGCCAGGTAGTTCACACGGGCCACCTGGTAGGCGACAAAGGAAGAGGGAATGTTCGGCCAGCCAGCAGCAGGAAGGGGAAAGACAAGCGGCCCAGCCACGAACCGGCACTCACCTCAGTATCGTTTGTCCGGTAGTCTTTGCCGTCTGAATAGGAGTAGCCAACGCCGACGGGGGACTCCAGGTACAGCACGTGGGCCAGCTGCAGAGGAAGCGGCAGGTCACTCCCAGGCCAACAGCACTGAGAGCCGGGGAGGTGCTCAGCCGCTCTGCTGCCATCTCCAGGGCTGGATGGAGCAGGGAATACCCTACCTTGTTCCAGGCGTAGTCGTTGTACTCCAGGGTGGCTCCGTCATCCTGAATCTACAAGAGGAGACGCAGCAGCCGGGTCACTTCCCTGCCAGAGCTGAGGAAGAGCGGCTGCCCCGGGGGGCGAAGCGCCCAGCCGCCAGCTCAGCCTCTCGTGACCAGCCAGCCCGAGGGCAACACACGCAGGCCGGGCAGAGTCCAGCTGGCCGGGCCGGGCCGGGCCGCCTGGGGACACCGCGTGTGCCGCCTCCGGTCCCGGCGGAGTCAGCTGGTCGGCAGCCACAAGCGCGCCGCAGGTGCCGAGGACCGCCGGGGGCTCCCCAGGCCCGCCGGCCACGCAGGGAGCTGCCAGCGACGCCGCCCGCCCGCCCGACTGACCGTGAAGGGCCCGTGCTCGGTCAGGAGGCCGGTGACGGAGCTGCAGCCGGGCCCGCCGTTCAGCCACAGCACCAGGGGCTTCTTCTCCGCCGCGCCGTCGCCCTGCGCCTCCACGAACCTGCGAGGGAGCGGCCGGTGAGCGCCCGGCTCAGCCCCAGCCCCGGCCCCGGCCCGGCCCCTCCGCCCGCCGCCCTACCAGTAGTGCAGGTGCTTGTCCTGGTCCACGTCCAGGTAGCCCGAGAACTGGCGGAAGCCCGGCTGCTTGGCCAGCCCCGGCAGGAAGGCCACCTCGTGCCCCGGCGGCGCCGCCCCGACCCCGACCCCGGCCCCGGCCGCCAGGCCCAGCAGCAGCAGCCAAGCGAGCGGCGCGGCTCCGGCAGGACGCATCTGCGGGCGGGGGGGAGGGAGGGAGGGAGGGAGGGAGAGAGAGAGAGAGAGAGAGAGAGAGAGAGAGAGAGAGAGAGAAGAACCACCGTGAGAGGGGCCGCTTCTCCGAGGGGGAGCCGGGCGGAGGGGGCCCCGCGGGCCCCGCTGCTCGGCCTGGCGCGCGCCTGCCCGTCCCGGCCCGGCCCGTCCCGTCCCAGCGCACCTTCTCGCCTGCAGCGGCTCCTGCCTCCCGAGCGGCGAATGGGGCCGGGCGCACGTGACCGCCTCTCATATGACCCGCCTCGGCCACCTGACAGGGGCAGGGCCGTCGCGCCCGGCCAATCGGATCAGCGCGCTGCTGCCGTAACGCCGGGTGTGGGCGCGCTTTACCGTATTCCTCCGAGCAAACCGGCACGCTCCTGGCGCAGAGCCCCGCATATTCATCCATTCATTCGTGCATTTATTCCTGCTTGCATTTATTCCTTCTCTTCTCCCGCACCGCCTTCTGCCTCATGCCTAAAACCGAACTCGCAATCTAGAAACCATGAATAAGGCAGCAGCCCGCGGGACTCGCCCAGCCAGATTTTCCAGGAGGGCGTGGACTGCCCCCCCCCCGGAAAAGGCCCCGGGAAAAGCACAGCTGGCGGGTCCTTCTGGCAGGTCGTTTCACAGAACAGGGGCCACCACCCAAAAGGCTCAGCCCCCTCACCCGCCCCAGCGTGGTTCCCTGCGAGGAAAGGAGGTCGGCCTTAAGAACGGGCGCTTTGAATAGAGCCGTTTCCTGATTCCAGACAACGGATTCAGGGCCGGTCGAAGAAAGACTCGCTGCCGCGCAGCACAGTGGTGGCTTAAACGACTTGAAAAGGGATTAGTCATGATGGCTGAAAGGAAACCTCCATGTTCAGGGGCAGTGCGTATGTGAAGACCGATTGCTGAGCGGGGGGGACGGACACGCGCGCGCGGTCGCTTGGCACTGACGATGGCATGTACAGCTAGAGGCCCACTGCTGATTTCACTGGCCGGAAGTCTGCAAGTCAAAGCCCAGATTGGATCTCAGCCCGCCCCCCCCCCGGTGCACCTGCAGCCCGCGATGTTTGCCATTTTCAGGAGGGGGTCAACATCAGATCCTCTCTTCTGCCTGTCATGATTTGGGTCCAGAAATGTCACACTACTTTTTGGCCACCCAGAACGACTGGCGAAGACCTTGCTGGGAAAACGCCTTAACACTCATCCTGTGAGTCTGTAGCAGCCCCCAACAGAAAGCACAGCCCCGGCATCATCACGACCAGCGGGCACGTCTTCTGGGGCTGCCGCCCGTTTCACCCAAGGCAGTGAGAGTGGCAGAGTACAGCTGCTTTCTGCACCCCCCTCCTTTTGCCACACACACAAACACACCCAGCGACCCCCTGCTCCATGCCCAGAGGAAGACAAAAAACCTCCAGGACCCCCAGCCAATCTGGCCTAGAGGCAAGTTCCTTCTGGACTCCAAGGTCTTGACTGGCATTACCCTGGGCACATCAGAAAGGGCTCGGCCCTGGCTCATCCTTTCCTGCCCTTCCGATCTGCTTAAAGTCATACTGAGTCATAGAATTAGCATAACTGACAGATGGCCATCAAGCCTCTGCTTAAAAACCTCAGGAGGAGGAATGCCCACCACCTAGCGAGGAAACCTGTTCCTCTAACATTAGGAAGTTCTTCCTAATGTTTACTCCCAAAGTCTTTTGCTTTAATTTCAACCTGCTGGGGCAACAGAAAACAAATCCACTCCATCCTCTATGTGACAGCCCTTCTGATACTTGCAGAGGGCTGTCATATCACCTCTCAGTTGCCTCCTCTCCAGGCTAAACATACTGAGTTCCTTCATCCTTTCCTCCTAAGACTTGGTCTCCAGACCCCTCCCCATCATTGTTGCCCTCCTTTGGACACATTCCAGCTTGTCAACATCCTTCTTAAACTGTGGTGTCCAAAACTGTACACAGTAACTCTAAATGAGGTCTAACCAGAGCACAGTAAAGCGATACCATCACTTGTGTGTGATCTGGATACTATATTTCTCTTGATACAGCCTAAAATTGCGTTCGTCTTTTTAGCTACTGCATCACACTGCTGCATCACACACTTAGTAGATCATTGTATGATCTACTAAGGCCCTTAGATCCTTTTCACATGTACTACTGCCAAGACAGGTCTCCCCCATCCTATAAGTGTGCCTTTGATTTTTTCCTACCTAAACGCAGAACTTTACGTTTACCTCTTTTTAAATTCATTTTGTGAGTTTTAACCCCGTTTTCCAGCCTGCCAAGATCACCTAGAATCTTGCTTTTGTCTTCTACCATGTTTGCTACCCCTCCCAATTTAGTATCATCTGCAAATTTTATGAGCATCCCCTCCATTCCTTCATCCAAGTCATTTATAAAAATGTTGAACAGAACAGGTCCCAGGACAGATCCCTGAAGCACTCACTTTACTTGTCACTCCTCTCCAAGAGGATGAGGGATCCACTTACAAGCACTCTTTGGGTGTGATCTGTCAACCAGTTACAGTAATAGGATCCAAACCACATCTTGCCAACTTGTTAACAAGAATGTTATGTGGAAGCTTATCAAAAGTCTTACTGAAATCAAGATAAACTATGCCCACAGTATTCACCTGACCCAGCAAGTAGTAACTCTTTCAAAAGAGATGGTTAGTCTGACATGACGAGTTCTTGAGGAACCCGTGATGACTCTTAGTAATCACAGCTGTGTTTTCTAAATGCTCAAGGACTGATGATTGATTGATGATTTGTTCTAAAACCTTTCCAGGTATGGACATCAAGCTGACGTGTTGGCAGTTACCTGGATCCTCCTTTTTCCTCTTCTTGAAGATGGGCACAACAATTCTCAAAAACGATAGAAAGAGGCTCCGCAATTCCATCAGTAAGTTCTTTTGGTAACCTAGGATGCAATTCATCTGGCCCTGATGACCTGATTCCATTTAAAGAAGCTGGGGGGGTTACGTACCACCCTTATGCCTGTCCTAGGCTGAAATTCCCTCCCTTCAGGTGGCATTGAGCCGCCATAGTTGAGCTCACCAGAGTGTGCTGGCTCCGAGGCTGCTGCTGGTGTCTGTGCCCCCAGTCCCCTTGGGGGTATAGGGCCCAGCTGTTGTTCTCCTCTGGCTGTGTGTGAGCAGTGACTATGTGACACCCGGGGCTGGGGCCGCACTAGCAGGCAGGATTTGGCAGCACCCATGTGTGCTGCTCACGGGGGCACTGTCAGCACACCGCTCTGCAGTCACTGCGCTGTAGTGGGGCAGCTGTGCATTCCAGGGGGGGGGCACTCCTGTCACTCCCCTTCTGCAGAAGAGCTACAAAGTTCTGACCGGTGGTGCCCACTACCGCCGTGGCCTTAGGATGGAAGTGCAGGTGGTCTTTTCAGTGGCTGCGCTCTCCAGCCTCTGCCCCTGCTTTCCACCTCTTCTCTGTCGTGAGGGAGGAGCAAAGAGAAAACACAGCAGCTGAGCCCCGCCAAAGGATACACCCCTCCATGCAAAGCGGAGGGTGAACTTAACGCGGGAGTCCAGGGTGACAGTCGATCCTGCTGGCAGCATTGGCTGTGCCTAAAGCCCTGCTGATCCTGCTCAGGAATCTTCGCAAGCCCATTGTGGACCAGGCAAGCCCAAGGCCCGGAATCTGCCTGCCGAGGCCGTATTCAGAACCCCTGTGCTGCCCGCTGCAGGGCCACCCTGGTGCGCCTTGGGTCGACTGAGGCCGGTGCACCGATTAAGGCCCTCTCTGGACTAGCTCGGCCCAGCCCCAGTTATGCCGGGTTGGCAGCTTCAGGATGTAACACACTCAGACTAGTTCAAAGTGTGGCTGCCACAGTCGGCCCTCTGATCCTATGACTCCAATGTGAATCCAGTTTTGCAGGTTGCCCGTTTGTTTCCGGGCACAACGCAGAGTGCTGCTTTTACCCTTGCCAGTGGTTTGGGACCAGGAGACATGAACTGCCTTCTCCCAGCAGAGCCTGCCTGGTGGCATATGACCGGCTCTTTCTGGCGGTGGCACGAAGATTCTTTAGCTCCTCCAGTTAAGCACGCTTTCCACCTCCTCTTTTGGCTTTCAGGAAGGCAGACAAAACACACCGTTTTCAGCAGGCTCTCTGACGTTTAATTACTGGGGAGGGTGTGTTGTTTTTAGGGGCCATATTTTAATATTGGTTTTCTGCTCTGCATTTAAGTATTTTTACTGAGAGCTGAAATGCAGAACTTCTGACTAAAGAAGCGGAGACTGCGAGATGCAGGGCAGGGCCCTTTTGCAGTGCTCAAGCAAGTCCTCTTGACAGGGGAGCCACAGGGCATTAGGACCGGGCCAGTTCCAGCAGCCTGTCCTCCCCCTCTCTGGAGACCTCAAGTGGGCAGCAGCTGCCTGACTCAGAGCCCACTTAAAAATAGCCTCAGCCCTGCCTTTGGGAGGCATCGAGATGGCGGCCACCAGCTACCCTTCTAGCAGGTTCCACCAGGTCCACGGGGCCAACGTCCGCCTCGATCCCTCCCGCACCCAGGCCACCCGAGTGGAGAGCTTTGCCAACGGCCTGTGCTTCAGCCAGGAGCCGCTGGCCCCGGGGGAGATCTTCCTGGTGGAGATTGAGGAGAAGGAGCTGGGGTGGTGTGGCCACCTCCGGGTGGGGCTGATGGCCTGTGATCCCTGCAGCCTGGAGGCAGTGCCGGAATACTCACTGCCAGACCTGGTCAACAGGGGAGACAGCTGGGTGTTCGCAATTACCCGCAATCACAACCGAATCACTCCAGACGCCGCTGCGGAGCAAGTGTCGGGCAGAGTGCGTGGCTTCCTCTCTGACCCCTATTTGCTCATTGAACAAGTCAGGATCCCCCGAGACAAACTGGTGGGGCGCAGCAGACCTGGCCGATACAGCCACATCCTGGACGACCTGTACAAGACGAATGTGCTCCCTGCCACAGCCAGGAGGAGCCGGATTGGGGTGCTCTACACCCTACAGCCCGACGGGACGGCCGACATGCACATGGTCATCAATGGGGAAGACATGGGGCCCAGCGCCAGGGGCCTCCCCGCTTCACGCCCCCTCTACGCCGTGGTTGATGTGTTCGCTTCCACCAAGAGTGTCCGACTCATCCAGGTGGAATACGGCTGTAGGTATTGTGTGCCCCCCCTCCTGCCCCAGCTTAGCTCTGTACTAACTGCATGATTGAGTAGAATGAGAAAGTCTCCCTCTATGCTCAGCTCCCAAGTGAGCGTCTAAAAACAAAAACCAACATGGCAAGCTGCCTGGGAGGGGCCGTGGCTTCCTTGGTACGCAGAAGGATCCTTGGTCAGTCACCGGCATGGAAGTTCAGGAGGCAGGTGAGGGGCAAGCCCTCGGTCTGCCTG
Source organism: Eublepharis macularius (assembly GCF_028583425.1). Lineage (NCBI taxonomy): Eukaryota > Metazoa > Chordata > Lepidosauria > Squamata > Eublepharidae > Eublepharis > Eublepharis macularius. Next base: position 174,318,639 of record NC_072794.1, on the reverse strand, counting down.
GGACCCTGGAGAAGGGTGGTCCAGCAAAGGGCAGAACAGTGTGGAGACGCAGCAAAAGAGAAGATAGCTGGACAGCTCGATAGATAGATGGACGGACAGACGGACGTATGCGCTAGCCTGGTTAGGGAGGAGAGCGCTCAAAGGCAGTGCCAGGTGGATTGCTGGTGGAACTCGTTAGGAAAGTCTGGTGATGTGTTTTGCGCTAGACAGAGAGAGAACCTCGCCACACAAGGACTCAGTCTACGTAAGACAAGGGAAGGGCCGTGCCAAGGACGCGCAGAGAGGCTGCAAATGGAGGCTGCAATGGACACACTTGAATCGTCTGGAAGGGACTAAGAGCAGGTCTGTGATTCTGTATAGGTCAGTGGCTTAGAGATGAATAGGGTTGCCAACCTCAAGGTAGGGCCTGGAGTTCTCTTGGAATTACAAATGGTCTTCAGACTAGATCAGTTAGTTCTGCAGAAAATGGCTGCTTTGGGCTGTATGGCATTATACCCTGTCAAGTTCCCTCCCCAGCCTCCACACCACAAAGCTCCAGGAATTTCTCAACCCAGAACTGGCAACCTTAGCTCAGATGAACCTTAGAGGCTAGTGTTCTCCGTGGGGATATTTCCCCCCCAAACTTCTGCTGTTCCCCTCTTCCAGGAGGCTTAGGACAGAGCACAAAGGTCTTCCCCTTCTCCATTTTGTAGGCTGGGCTCCGAATCTGCCCTGGGATTGTCCAGTGAGCTTCATGGCTCAAAGGGGTTTGAATTTGGCTTTCCCAAATCCTAGTCCCCCCCCCCCGCCCCACTGGCTCAGCCCATAACTCACTTTGTCCGCCTTAGTTCAATTGTCAGCCTCTCAACCTCCCCCCTCCCCCACCGCCAACTGCAGTGCATGCGTAACAATACTAGCCTACCTTACAGAGTTGTCATCAGGATCACAAGAAGATAATGTTTGGACTCTTAAAGTGATATATAAATTTGGAGTAGATAATTGGGAGCCAAGTTCACAGGGAAACACAGGGAGTCAACAGCAGAAGTGGGAGCTCAGAGTTGGGCCGTGAGGGGTGGGAAGGCAGCGGCTCCAAGCCTTCCCAGGAGCCCTGGCTTCGAGCGAGCAGGCTCCTGGGTCGTCTTCTCGTTTGGAGGCAGCTTGAGGCTTTCGACCTGCTGAGGGCAGCCTCCAGGCTCCATAGAGAAATGGCCCATGGACAGGACCTCCCATTGGCTAGGATTCTGCAGCTTTGCAGAGAGGGCTGCAGGCGGGGCCTCCACAGGGGCTGGTTTCCCAGCTGCTGGGATAAGCTAAGAAACATCAGGGTGGGGGCAGTCCTGTGTGTGTGTGTTATGTGCCATCAAGTCGCCTCCGACCTATGGCGACCCTATGAATGAAATACCTCCAAAATGTCCCATCATTAACAGACTTGCTCAGATCCTGCAACTGGAGGGCGTGGCTTCTTGGATTGAGTCAAGCCATCTCATTTTAGGTCTTCCTCTTTTCCGACTGCCTTCCACTTTTCCTAGCATTATTGACTTTTCCAGAGAATCTTGTCTTTTCATGACGCGACCAAAGTATGATCCTATTATATAAAAGGCTAAGTGTATTCAAGACAACTCACTTCCTACCCTGGTGCGCCTCCAGAGGGTGCTGCCGTGAAGGGAAGCCCAGATGAAGCAGCCAGACCTCCAGAGAATGCGCCACGGCAGGAAGCCCAGGCCAGGATCAAGCGCGGAGCAGGCAGCAGTGCCTGCCCCCTGCCTTCAACCAGCTGGGATCAGGAACAGAGCAGGTGGCCATGCCTGCCCCCCTGCCTTCATCTGGTTGGGATCAGTGACAGAGGAGGGGGGAATGCCAGCCCATCTGCCCTCCCCTTTCTAGAGCCCATTGCATTTTCCCCCACAACGGGCTTTGTTGCTAGTAGCCTCAGTTTTGTCATTTTAGCTTGTAAGGATAATTCAGGCTTGATTTGATCTAGTACCCACTTATTTGTCTTTTTGGCTGTCCATGGTATCCGCAAAACTCTCCTCCAGCACCACATTTCAAATGAATCAATTTTCTTCCTGTCAGCTTTCTTCACTGTCTAACTTTAACATCCATACATCGTAATGGGCAATACCATTGTTTGAATAATCTTGATCTTGGTTCCCAGAGACACATCCTTAAGGGTCTTCTCTAGCTCCCTCACAGCTGCTCTTCCAAGTCTCAATCTTCTGATTTCGTCATTGCAGTCTCCTTTTTGTTGATGATTGAGCCAAGGAATAGAAAATCTTGAACAACTTCAATTTCCTCATTGTCAGCTTTAAAATTGCATAGTTCCTCGGTAGTCATTACTTTTGTCTTCTTGATGTTCAGCTTTAATCCTGCTTGGGCGCTTTCTCCTTTGACCTTCATCAGTAGTCGTTTCAAGTCTTCACTATTTTCTGCCAGTAATGTGGTGTCATCTGCATATCTAAAATTGTTAATGTTCCTCCCACCAATTTTCACTCCACCTTCTTCTAGATCTAATCCAGCTTTCCTTAAGATATACTCTGCATAGAAGTTGAACAGGTAGGGAGATAATATGCATCCTTGTCTGACACCTTTGCCAAATGGAAACCATTCTTCATATTCTGATCTGACAGTAGCCTCTTGTCCAGAGTACAGGTTGCGCATCAAAACAATCAGATGCTGTGGAACCCCCATTTCTTTGAAGACTCTCCATAGCTTATCATGATCCACACAGTCTAAAGCTTTGCTGTAATGTATAAAACACAGGCCAATTTTTTTCTGAAATTTGCTGGCATGTTCTATTAGCCATCATAAATTTGCAATGTGATCTCTGGTGCCTCTTCCTTTTCTGAACACAACTTGAACATCTGGCATTCCTCATTCCATATATGGTAAAAGTCTTTGCTGTAGAATTTTGAGTATCACTTTGAGTATCATGGGAAATTAACATGATAGTCTGATAGTTGCTGAGCTCTTTGGCATCCCCCCTTTTTTGAAATTGGAATGTAGACTGAGTGTTTCCAGTCTGTGGGCCATTGTTTTGTTAAGCATACTCCAGCTATGGGGTAGCAGCGCTTTCACTTTTGACCCATGGTTTCCCTCCTATGGCTTGCTTCCAGACCCATTTTCTGCTGCCTCTTGCCTTACCTTTGTGGCCCAGTTGATGGAGAAGCAGGGAAATAGACTTCCAAGGTGGTGATTTTGGGGGGCAGGAAGCCCTTTGGTCCCTCAAGGCCTTCTCTATCCCTTGGTGAAAGAAATTACAGCTGTCCCTTCCATGCAACAGCCACCCAAATTGGGAAGAGACGAGTCCTGCATCTATGAGCAGTGGGCCTTGCAGATAGCCACTCTCCGGCTCTTATGTGGTTACTATGCCAGCAGACAATATGCAGGGTCTGGCAGGGACAAAGCTCATGCTCTGTTGTAAAGAGCTCTGCAGCCATGTTCACTATATGAGGCAGACTCCAAGCTCCAAGGGCTCTGCCTTCCTTAAGGCCTGAAGCTATTCAATCCTCTACTAATGCTACTACGAAACCTACATAGGCCAAGATGCTCATTTGCATACAAATGCCTGACTTCCCATTTTTCATTTATGAGAATAGTTTATACCCTGCCTTTCCCTTGTGGACCAGGGCAGCTTACAACTGTAAAATAAAACCCTATAACCTCTAGGAAAACACCTGCAGCTCAAATTGTATTAAAAGCCCTAGCATACACAGCCTCTCAGCACTTCCTTAACCTCCCCCGGGAGCCTACTCCTCAAGGTGGTGGCCACTGTTGAAATGCACCAGATGTGGGTAAATGCCAAACATCTAGCCTTAACCTAGGCAACAACCAATTGGCATGATATGGGGAGCCCCGGACCTTTAGATGTGAGGACCAGGGTGGAAGGGATCTAAAGGTTATAACAAGCACCTTGAACTGAATTTGGAACATACTGGCAGCCAACATAGTGGCTAACATAGGCGAGATATGTTCCTGTTGGTTGGTCCCTGACAATAACTGGGTTGCTGTCTGCTGAACCAATTGCAGTTTCTGGATTGCAAAAGCATGTATTCTACAGCATGGCCATGTTGACAAGAGTAGGAACAGATGGGACAGTGCAATCCTGAGGGTGGCAGAGGTGGGCAGCTGCTGATGCAAAATGGGCACCACTTGTCCATTCCTTAAGGGCATTCTGCAGGAGGAAATAACATGCCTTCCACAAGGCATAGATGGCTTAGCAAGCACGCTGGAGCCCATAGCAACCCCAGCAGCACCCACCAATCAGTAAACAGCAGCTGATGATGCCCCAGTGAGTGGCGCGCAATCATTGCCTGGCGATCAGACAGGAAGGCAAGGCCTAGCAGCAGTGCAACCCCCAACGGAAGCACCCCCCCAGCCCAGAAGGGATGGGCATCCATGAGGCAGACAGGATGCCCACCTTCCCTGGCAAGGGCCTGACAAGCAACGGAAGTGCCGCACACACGCAGCCATCTCTGCTCTGCTCTGAGCTGCGCACACAAACCCATCCCCAGAAAAACGTAAAGACAGACAACAAAAGACGTTGCCAAGGCATGAACCCACAGCCCCGCACCTGAGACAAGCATCCCAACCACTGGGCCAAGCAAACAGGTTCAAAGGAGGCGTGCCAGCAGGCATTAGGCCCTCTGCTGCAGTTCTGACACCAGCACCAACCACACAGGGCCAGGCAGAGATCACTGCACAGGCAGGCATTTGGCTCAGTGGAAAGGCACTAGGACAGCATGGTCCGGGCTCCTGGTTTGTTCCCCACATGGGGAGAAGCAAGAGGCAAGCAAAAGCCTCAGAGCCTGCAAACCATGAGAGGGAGGATAGCCCAGCCAATGAGCCACCCTGGAGATCCCCCGCCTTGCCAAGCTGCATGGCTTATTGGAGCCCCATAGTTGCCAACTTCTTCCATCCAGGATGGCACCTGTGCCTTTGCAAGCTGTTCTCAGGGCCATGGGGAGACAAGGTGAACCATCGCTAGCACAGCATGCAGCTGAGTGGAGTCCCAGGGTCAGAGGGCTGTCTCAGGCCAAAAGCCGAAGGAGCCTGGCTGGAACCAGTGACTGAGCAGTGTGGCAGGAACTGCACTGGTCATGCTCCCAGGTCTCCCGGTTGGATCACCACCTGCACAGATACTAAACAGAAGTATGTGCAGTGATGGCAAACAGCACAGATGCCACGCCAGTCACAGCCATGCTATGGGGCCCTGGCAGAGTCTGCAGCTCCACCCCACAGGGTTCTTCATTTGCCAAAGGCAGAACTCAAGATGTGAGACGGGGGTGGGGGTGGGGGAGACAAGCAGAGTGTCCTTGGGATGCAGGTGGAACTGATTCAGTGAGGTTACGGGAGAGAAAAGTGAGGAACCAAGAACGGGCATTCAGAAGGCCAGGGACTATAAGGGAGCACCAAGTCTGTCCCCCAACCCGTTTGAGAACAAGCCACCTGAGAGCCGCTCAGCCCTTCCAAGCAGGACCTCTGCTGGGAGGCACTTTGTCAGTCTGTAGTACTGAGGTATGCGAGTGACTCAAGATGGAGGAGAGAGGCAGAAGTGGTATGAAAGTGGAGGTGGTACGAAAGCAGCACACTGATTCCCGCAGTCGTCTCTGCTAAACAGGTTTCACGGGTCTTTGCTGCACATCCAAAACCGGGTAACAAGAGAGCATCACGGAAAAAGCTGAGTAAGGTAGAGAATCTGTGAAAGCTACCTAATCTTTCAATAAAGTTTCCAGTGCATTGTATTGTAAGGATGAATAAATAGAATATTAAATACATTCAATACATAACTTATTCCATCCAAAAAGTGCTTAACATGCAATAATGTAAAGATATCAGTACATAAATATTCATAATTTATACAATTCCACTATGAAAACTCATTTGCATATAAATAATCAAACCTTTACAGTCTTCTAAATACACATTAGGCATGGGGGTCATAGGAACTGATTCTCTAAAGTGCTGGTGCTTCAAAACCAAAGATTCATTACAAATCTTCAAAAATTATGCAAATTCCGAAGTTAATACTTTGTTGAGTCTCTTCCAAGGTTAAGTTGTATATTCTACAAGTTCCAGGCACGACTACTAACTTATGTATTGAATGGATTTACCATTCTATATATTCATCCTTATGATACAATACATTGGAAACTTTGTATGTAAAAAAAGTTGGGGGCTTTATTGAAAGATTAGCTTTCACGGATTCTTGACACATCCCAAACCTGGCAGGCCTGTTGGCCAGAGGTGATAGCCGGACAACACAACCAAGCGTGCCTGCCACAAGCGAACAACGTTGTTCTCATTCTGTGCTCTAGAGGAGGGCTGGCTCCTCTCTGTGGGGAAATGCAGGACAGGGCAGCGAAACGGGGTGCTTATTTTCAAAATTTTCTGCTACTGCACCCGATGGTACCTGTTTCACTACATGTCCTAACTGTGCTCACTGTAGTTCTTGCTCGGTGAATGTCCTTACCTGTTGACTGTATTTCACTTGAATGCATAATCCACCTTAGATCCCGGTGAGAAAAGTGGATAGTAAATAAAATAAATATACTTAGAGGAGGGCATGTTGTTCAGAAAGAACCTCTTCCTTAGCGCCCGCCTGCCTGATACACGAGAGGAGGGAGAGCCGGAATACGAGGCCCAGAACGCCAACTCAATGGCCTCCTGCTAATGGGCTGCTCTGAGAGTCTTTTGGCGCTTGCTGAGAGGCACGGAGATGGCAGCGTGCACAGCCCCCCGGCACAGTGCCTGCTCCACAGCACACCATGACTCTGGCCTGGAACAAAGCAGGGAAGAGAGCCACATTCCTAGCCTGCAGATACTAAAGGGGGAAAAAACCACCCTCGAAAGATGCGAGTGGCAATACAGTTCCTGCCCTAGAGCAAGGCAGAGGAGCCCAGAACAGCAGCTCACGGCCCACGGTCTAGTCCTGCCATCCTTAATTCCTGTTTCTGCAAAATTACTTCAGTTTTCCAGAAACAAGTTTGCAGAAGAAAAAAGGGAAGTGCCTGTCAAGAGGAAGCTCTGGCCCACGAAGGGAAGGGTCTGAGGCTTGTCTCTGCAGAGAATCCTGCACAGTTCCCAGCCAGTCCTGCTCGTGACAGGCTCAGAGAATCTCCTCCAAGACCAGTTAATTAACCACCAAATAGAAGGGAGCTTTGTGACTGTTATGAATGAGAGCCTGAGGCCCCCCTTCAGATCGGAAAAATACAGCTGCATTGAGGCACCTCCAGCCAGAGGCAGCGAGAGGGTTCATCCAGGATAGAAGGGGCTGCATCAACACGCATATGCCCGTCTCCTCTTGAGGGAGCCCCAATGATGGTCAGGTATTTCTGTCCTAGGGTTAGATTAGGAAGCTCTCCATTTCCCCCATGATTTTCTTAGACTCTGTACCTCGGCTTTGCAGCCTGCAGTATTATGCCCAAAGTGTGTTCAGCTATTGTTGTGAATAACATTTTAAGGAACTAAAACGGCATTAGGGTGGTTAGCCAACACCAGACTACTCTCTACATTCCCAACGTCTCCTTTTTTGGTGTTCTCCCAGTGCCAAATATGTGTTTGAGGAGAGCAAATGGCTGAGAGAGATGCATTGGTGACTGTACTATACCACTGTGTATTGTCTGTTGCTGTGAATAAGCTCCCACTGGATAGTTCTGTGCTGATTTATGTTTTGAAAGAAAGAAGCAAGCAAGCAGGCATGGTGGTGGCAAAGCTCAAGGCACATCCCAGCATTCTTAACAGGTCTTGAGGGTGGCAGTGAAGGAATCCCATAGGACAGGTAGTTTTCCTCCCCCTCCCACAGTCCCTTGACCCACTTGCTCTCTTGGCTGCTAGCTGGCTGTGCAGGAGCAGGGGGTGGGGATGAACTCAGAGGGGCTGGGAGGGAATTATGACAATGACATCTTGCAAGAGCTCAGCAGACAGTTTATTTATTTATTTATATTTCAATTTATATACCGTCCATCCCCAGGGGCTCTGGGCGGTGAACAGTTTAAAATCAATAAAAACAAGAAAACAACAATACTAACATCAATATACAAAACAATAATGAAATAAATTAACCAAGTGCAATGGTGGGGAGAAACCGCCCTCCCCCAAAGGTGGGAGGCCAACATGGCACCGCCCCCTTCAACCACCGAACGCCTGGCGGAACAGCTCTGTCTTACAGGCCCGGCGGAACAATATGTCCCGCTGGGCCCGGGTCTCCATTGACAGAGCGTTCCACCAGGCTGGGGCCAGGACTGAAAAGGCCCTGGCCCTGGTTGAAGCGAGGCGGTTTCCTTAGGGCTGGGGACCACCAGTAAACATTTATCCGCTGATCGAAGCGGTCTCCGGGGAACGTGCAGGGAGAGGTGGTCCCGAAGATATGCCGGTCCCAACCCGCTCAGGACAGTTGACAGCACAGCTGGAAAGCTTGTCTCCTTGTAGTCAGCAGATCTTCTCAAAGCATGCCAGAGACAATAAACTTGGGAGTTTTCCTGCTGTGTCTGAACAGCTGTGCCTGACTGCACAAAGGCCTATGGCCTCAAGCAAAAAGATGGGTGGAAACTCTGTCATGGACTAACACTCTCTCCGCAGTTAAACAAATCCTCCCATTCCCAGGCTTGGCATTTTAGGCAGGGGACGTGAGAGATAGCTGGATCCCAGCAGTGATCCATCCTGTCTCACACAGCGTCCTGTCTCACACAGTGGCCAACTAGTTGCCCTGGAAGGCCCAAGGAGGAAATCACAGGGACTGAGACCTTCCCCTGCTGCTGCCTCCTGGCACCGGGATTCAGAGGTCTGGTATGCCTCTAGGCATGGAGGCTCACCTTAAGTCACCATGGCTGGGAGCCACTCGTGGCCTCTCCTCCATGAATCCGTCTAATCCCTTTTAAAGCTATTAGTCACCACTCCACTGGCAGTGAATTGCACAGTTTAAGCGCTCATTGAGTAAAGAATTTCCTTTTGTCTGTTTTGAACCCGTCTGCCAGCCTACTTCATGGGGTGCCCCAAGTATGAGGGGAGCGGGAGAAAAAGCTTCCCAGATCCATTTTCTCCACCCCCTGCATAACTTTACAAGCCTCGACCGCGTCCCCCCTGAGCAGCCTCTTTTCTAACCTGGGAAGTCCCAGAGTCTCCAAACTTTCCTGGGGGGGCGGGGGGGGAGGAGGAGCACCAAGACCTGGCGTCCGTGCTGGGGGCTTTTCAGAGGAGCCACATAGAACAGCCAGAGGGGACAGGCTCATTAAGGCGTGCTGTCAGGCTGAACTAACCCATTCCGATCAGACTGAAACTTGCCTCTGACTGGGGCCTCCAGAGAAGCACGTCTGCAGTTCACGCCTCGAGCGCTGGCTCAGACGGGCACCTTCTCCATGTAAGAAAGGCGGAGCCTGACCAGCCTGCATCACTGCAAACCTCAACGCCCCCTTTTTTCCTTTCCAGTTCGTTCCCTGCAGACCCTCTGCCGGCTGGCCATCCAGAAACACATTGTGCATCGGCTGGCCATTGATGGGCTCGACCTCCCACCTCTACTGAAGAACTTCTGCAAATATGAATGAAATGATCCAGTCTGCTGTGTGCGCACTGCACCCTTCGTTCACCCCCAGGATTTATGGGACCGGACCAATTTAGACAATCCACGAAATGCTCCACGGACAGAATACGCTCCTGGGTCCTGCATCCAGTGGGAGAAATGGAGCTGTCCTCTGTGGTGTGTGCTGCCACTTCCAGAGGCCACAACAATGACCCTGAGAGGGCAGGAGAAGTCCAGTCCTAGGCAGCGAAGATGGATTTTGTCAAGAGATTGGAACAGGAAGTATTGGTTAAAGGAAGCGTTTGTACACTTCCTTTGAGGGCATGAACAAAGTGGCACACGCCGTCTGTAAGCAGATGGGATGTGCAGACAGCCACACCTTTGGAGGGGGAAGGGGCAGCACGAGGAAGGCTGGGTTTTCTCATCAATATGACAGATGAATTAAAAATTGCCTCAGAGCAAAACAAGTCAACGCGGCGGAAGTGCAAACCCAACTGGGCTCCTGATGAAGGGCGGTTCAGGGCACGCAGCTCCTCAGAGAAAATGGCTCTACCTACTGGGAGCTGCGCAAACCCTGCACCTTGGGCAGAGGGGCCTGGCAGTGGCTGCACAGTGGCTCTGTGTGACGTAAGGGCCGAGTCCTGTGACTCCGGTTCTAGAATGGAGGGAGTTCAGGGCCGGTGCAGCACTGAAGTGGCAGCACTTGCCAGGTGCCCCCAGTGCCATGGCCGATCACGGGGTGGGGAAAGCTTCCTCTGGCTTCTTCCCACCTCTCAGTCAAGGTAAAGCCTCTTCTCTCCTCGCCCAGGTATTCTGCGCAGAACAAAGGCCCAGCGAGTGGTGTCTGCTCTCAAACCTGCCCATGTGCAGCCACCTGCTGCTTCAAGAATCCGGGTCAGCCAAAAGTGAGGAACCCAGGCCATGCCAGGAGGGGGGGGGGACCAAGCCCCATTCTCGCACTCAGGGCTTGTTTTCTGGGGAAAGAGGTGGTGGAACTCAGTGGGTTGCCCTTGGAGAAAATGGTCACATGGCCGGTGGCCCCGCCCCCTGATCTCCAGACAGAGGGGAGTTTAGATTGCCCTCCGCGCCACTCCAGCGGTGCGGAGGGCAATCTCAACTCCCCTCTGTCCGGAGATCAGGGGGCGGGGCCACCAGCCATGTGACCATTTTCAAGAGGTTCTGGAACTCCGTTCCGCCACGTTCCAGCTGAAAAAAGCCCTGCTAGCACTACAAGCTCAAGGGCCTACTCAGAGCTCCAGTGACGAGAGAGGCCGAGGAACTCTTACTCACCCCCAGACCGAGCTGAGAAAAATAATCCCCACCTTCTTCTAAGGAACTCAGGGCGGTGTCCATGGTTCTTCCCTCCCCATTTTATTCTCACAAGCCAGTGAGGGAGGTCGGTCAAGTTGAGAGCGGCCCTAGTAAGCCCAGGACTAGCCAGGCTTATTTTTAAAATACTGCTCAACTGTGAAGCAACCTGGGTGTGACCTTGGACCACTCACTTTCTCAGCCCAGCCCACCTCACAGGGTTGTTGTGAGCATAAAACGAGGGAGGGAGCCACATAAAACTGTCCCAAAGCCCCTTGAAGGAAGAGCAGGATATAAGTGAATAGGGAACAGACAAATGTAACAGAGAATGTAGACTAGTCCAAAGTCACCCCGGCAACAGTTATTGCTTTATTCACCCTGCCCCTGCTCCACCTGAAAAGGAGGCTCCATGTGACCCATAAAATACTTAAAGCCACAAAAAAACCCCTATAAAATACTTAAAAGCCACCAAAAGCCGATACAGTCATAAAACAAAAAAATAAAACCCACAGCCACCAGAAAACCTGTATTAGGAGGTCGCTAAAAGCGCTCTGAAATAAAACCCTCTCTGGTTGCCAGGAAAGAGAAGTTTCTGATTTCTAGTGGAAGGCCCAAAAGAGCAGGGAGGCAACCAAAGCCACGTTTGAGAAAAGAGGTGGTTGCGAGGGTCGCCACGGCCACGTGGGAGCGATGGCCTCCAGCACCCTTGCCCACTCTGCCACACTGGTGCCTGCCTCTCAGCTAGTGGTTCCGCCCCGCCCCCGGCACCCCAGGAACCGCGTCGCTGGCCAGGAGCATCCTTAGGATCACCCGGCCAAGCCCCAAGGGCAGAGCCTGCAGCCCCCTCCTGGTTCTGGGCACGCAGCGTCTCCTAGTCTCCATCCCTCACAATGCTTCAAGACGATTTTGGGCTTCAAAGGTCAATGGCACCTCATTAGCTGGCACCTGCTAATCCTTGCCTGGGATTCCACATGCAACCTCTCCTACGCTTTCCACAAGCTCCCGGGGCGGGGTGAGAAACTATAAGCAGATGGAATGCAAATTATAGCTTGCCTCTCACACTGCTTGAGAAAAGAGGTTTACTCAGTGTGAAGATGTGTGGGCAAGGAATAGCGATACCAGGAGCCTTGTACGCTTTGCTCCTCAAAGAATGTGGGCCCCCGTTGAGTACCTTGCCCATCTCCACTGCCCCCACAGGCAAATGCTTTCCCCCAACACTCCAGCTGACTCTTTCTTCTTGCCCCCTCCCAGTTTTAGGAGAGGCCCACAGCACAGCTCTCAAACTGGCACCAACCAACCTGCCAAGTTCACACGCCACTTCAGCTGCGGTCTCTGCTCAAGGGCCATTAAGGAGGAAACTGCCAGCTGCGAGGGGGCCTCCCTCCCAGGCCAGCACTGCCCAGCTGCTTTCCGAACCAGACCTCAAGCACCCTTGCAGGGGACTCTGCCTGTCACGCTGCACCCCCAGCCAGGAGGCCACACCAAGGTCCTCCAGGAGGGTCCCTGGCCCAAGCCTGGCACAGGAGTACCCCGCTGAACAGACAGGAAACAGGCGGCTGTGCCTCCCCTCAGTGGCGCCGTGCCCTCTCAGCCAGCAGCCAAAGGACTCAGTCAGCTCTAGGGGGGACTTGCCCCTGGCCCCGTGGGGCTTCTTGCCAAGTGGCTTTGTCTGGATGGCAGCACAGCTTGACCCAGAGGGAGGGGTCCAACCTGCGCCGCATTTCCCCCCCAACATCTGCATCCTGACCCTGGCCATGATGATTGCCGGCATCCCCACCGTTCCCGTGCCGGGAGTTCGTGAGGAGGACATGATCCAGGCCGCTCAGGACTTCATGGCAGGGAACCAGGAGCCTGGCGGAGTGGAAGGGGAGGCAGCACCGCAGTGGAAGTGGGCTGCAGCTCCACACCTGGGACTTTCCTGCAAGAGAGACAAGCAGCGGAAGAGGGCAGCCAGCAGACGCCTCCTCCCCTTCTTTCTAGCCCAGCTGGAGAAGTGATGGGGGGGGGGGCTCTGCTTCCAAAGGTCAGGTGACATAAAGGCCTTTCAAACATGCCCTTTTCTGTGACCAGCTTATTGACCGCATGTCCACGCAACGCCCTCCCCCACCCGAGCGAACCCAGGCCACCCCTGCTTGCCCCTTCCAATCAGACCAGCCCAGGCACTGGGTAGGTCACAGTCCAGTCTTTGGGACCCAAGAGCAGGCATGTTTCCCCTTCCCACCCGATGTCCCCCCTTCTAGCCCAGGCTGTTTGCTGTAGCCACAAAGGACCCTCTCAAGTGTGTCCTCAGAGGGGTTTTGTATTGGGATGGCCTTCCCACCACCACCGCTCCTGTATAACACATCAACTAGTTGCTTCCGGTGGCCCAGAAATTGGCTAGCTGCCTGGCCGAGGGTGGCTCAGAACTTGCCAAACTGCTCCTCTGCAAGGCTACAGTGGGCGCCGCCCACTTCCATAATTAGCATCTGGATGATAATTAACAGAGAAGAGGTCGAGAATTGACAGGGAAGATCCATTTATTAACAAACCTGAATCTGAGCAGAGGCGGTCCTGCTCCTGTGGATATATCCATCCATACTAATTGAGGGGTGGGGTGAGAATAACGAGGCAGGAGAGCACCAGGCCACATCTGCCCAAGAACCACCCTGGAACAATCATCCCAGTTCCGTTGGTGCAATTGCCCCTGGGGATTCTGAGGGGGGGGATTTGATATGGCCTGAATACGCTGTTTGTAACCCCCACCAGGCACCCCTCAGCTCTCTCCCCCACTCTGAAAGAGCCCATGTTTATGTGCATGCCTTCTCAGCCCCTCACATAACAAGGAAGAGCCCCTCACAAATAAGTCACTGGTGCCCAGAGTTTCTAGGGAGAGTCACATCTGGGGAGTGGTCCCTAGACAGCAACGGTTAGTGCCAGGAACCCAGAACCAGATCACAACTTCACCTGCACGTAAGGCCCAATCCAACTGTCAGCAAGCTCTCGAAGGGTGCTGTACCTGCGGTTAAACTCTTCACTGCCACAACGGCTCAGCAGCCGGCTGAGTTCCTCTGTTAGAAAGGATATGGCCAGATACTTATCCAAAGAGGCATCCCACGAACTTCTCAGGACTTCCAAGAGGTCACTGGTGCTTCTCTGCCCTGGCTGGGAGCTGCTGTGCCCCTTGTGCCACTGCTCAGGGACTCTTTCCGGCTCCAACTCCTTCCCCTCAGAGTTCAGCACAGCCACAATGTGCCTGCAGGGAAGCTGGAATGTCTGGCTGAAGTGGCAAGTGCAGCTGCGGAGAGCCTTGTGGCTCACAGCATGGGCATCCTCCAGGATCTGGATACTGACCGTGTCTGCACTGGTCCCCATCAAACACACAGAACTCTGGACCACTGCAAGTTCATTCAAGCACAGCCTGGCCGCTGACTCTGTGCAGATGTCACTCAGCGACTGCCGGATGCACTCAAAGGCTTCTTGGTCAGGGATCACAGCTTCCGGTTCGCGTCCTGCCTCTTCAGCAGCAGCCTCCTGCTTTGCCCCCAGGGAACTCTGGGGGGCCGCTGTAGGGGGATCCCGAGGAAGTAGAGGCCTCTGAGATTTTAAAGGCGATGAACTGAAGACCACGAGGTTCTGCAGGGAGGAGACGTTTTGGCTGAGCAGGGGGGCCGGATGTGGCACAGCCTCCCAGGAGCCCTTCAGAACACTCTTCTGGTAATAATTCTTTGCGGTGCTAGTGATGCAGGTTTCCAGGGCGGGTCCCACACAGACGACCTGGCTTAAATTGCGTGTGAGCATCTCCAAGTCTCTGAAATACTGGCTGCATTCCTCCCAGCTCCGCCAACGGTGCATGGACCAGATCTTTTCGTTGAGCAGCCAGTTTGCATGAAGCTGAGGCAACAGATTTGGTTTCACAAAGTCACTCAAGATGGTGTGCATCTTCCGCAGGTTGCTTTCACTAGGGGCACACATCGCAATCTTCAAGACACTCAACAGCAACCTCTTTGTGTGGAATTCCAGGTTAACATGAAGGATCTTTTGCTGCAAATGTTTGCAGATATGAAAGACGGACAACTGGACATCTGCAGAGGGGAAAGCTTCTGAAAGTGCTGGCAGCAGCCGGAAGCGTGGATCAACAAGGAATGTCTTGATCTGCTTCCACTCGGGGTTGAAGGCCTTGAAGGTGCGGTACATGTGAGCCAGGCCTTCTGCTGATTCCTTGGCTGGGACAGCAAAGTGGATCACTTTGGTCATTTCTCCCTCAAGCTTCAGGAAAGGCTTATCCACCATGAACGTGTAGAGAGCCTTGCCCCACGGGTTGTGGGTCCGATGAATAAGCACCACCTCTGGGTGATTCAAGAAGACATCCCTCATCAGGACGGTCTGGAAGCTGATGGAGTCCAGTTGAGAGTTTTTGTCCAGCTGATAAGCTACCAATGAGCCACAGTCAAAGCTCAGTAGCTCCTTTACAGCGTCCAGAGCCATGGCGCACCAGGACTCTTTGCTCTTGTGTCTTGAACAACCACTTTGGAAAGCTTCTTCCAGGGATACCAGCTGGCAAAAGACCTTGTGTGTTTTTGCTGCTACACTTACACCATTGCCAACGCCAGTTATTTCAGAGTGAAGGGCCTAGAGGGGCATAAACAATGACTTGGTCAGCATGTTTGTGTTGGTGTGAAAAAGACAGACACCCCCTCCCCGCAGCCAAGGGACGACAGAGCTGTACTGTACTTTAGCACAGCAGTTAAGTGGTCTGTCTGCAAATCAGCATTCTACTGGTTTGAATCCCACTCCTGCCATGAGCTCAGTAGGTGGCCTTGGGTAAGCCACTCCTTTCAGCCCTAGCTCCTCAGCTGCATTGTGGGGATAATAACAACATTAACTTGTTCACCGCTCTAGGTGGGGCACTAATTTGTCTAGAAGAGCAACATATAAGTGCAGTTATTATTACAACAACATTCAATTTGTATACCACCCTTCGGGACAACTTAATACCCACTCAGAGCAGTTCACAAAGTATGTCATTATTGTCGAAGGCTTCCATGGCCGGAGAATGATGGTTGTTGTGGATTTTCCGGGCTGTATAGCCGTGGTCATGCCAAGGCCATGGCTATACAGCCCGGAAAATCCACAACAACCATATGTCATTATTATCCCCACAACAACATACACCCTGTGAGGTGGATGGGGCTGAGAGAGCTCCAGAGAACTGTGACTAGCCCAAGGTCACCCAGCTGGCTTCAAGTGGAGGAGTGGGGAATCAAACCTGGTTCTCCAGATTAGAGTTCCATGCTCTTAACCACTACACCAAACTGGCTATCATCATCATCATCATCATCATTATAAGTCTGGCTATTTACACAAAAAAGTTTATAACCTGCCTTGCCCCCCCCCGCCCCCTAAGAACATAGCTTGGAGAGGTTGCTGTCACTTGTAGCTGATGCCTGGATGTGTGTTGTAAAATGAACTAAGAACACAAGAACAGCTTGCTGGACCAGACCAAGGGTCTGTCTCATCCAGCATACTGTTTGCCCATTTATTTTACTGGGTGCCCTGGAGATCTGGTATTATGGGAGAGGGAGACAATGCTCTCTATGCACTTTCTCTACCCCAAAAATCATTTTATAAACCTCTACTGCCCAGAAGCGAACTCTCCAGCCTTTCTGAATGGGAAAGGTGCTTCAACCCATAATCATTTGGGTTGTCCTCTTATGAACTTTTCCCAACTCTGCATCTGCATAGCATTATATGATTCTACAATAATTGTATTTTATTTATTTATGTCATTTACAGTCCACCTTTCTCACTGAGACTCAAAGCAGATTACACAGTATGAGATTAGTACAATCAGTAACAAGGACATTTCAATACAGTATCAAGGACATTTCCATAAACAATACCATAGGGTAAATAGATACAAGATAAAAGACACAGCATTAGCAAGAAACCAATACAGAACAGAAAAAATACTGAAACAGAACATAATCAATTCTAGGACTAACATTAGACAATATGGAGCACAGGCGGTACATAGTACTTGTTTAAAGCAACAGATAATATGCAAGGTGATATAGTGATGAAGCAACAGATAATATGTAAGGCAATACAGTGATAAAGTCTACGGTCCCTAACTCCGTAGCAAAGCATCTGAGACTCCATCCCTACAATACAGCCCTCCCATTTGAGTAAAAAGCCTTTCTGAATAATTTGGTTTTGCATTGTTTGTGGAAAGCCAGGAGAGCAGGGGCTCAGTCCTGACCTCAGGCAGGCCGGTCTACAGGGTAGGGGCCACCCCAGAGACAGCCCCCACTCTCCTGGGGTGTTTCCATTATGAAGGGTTTGTTTCTTGATAAATAAGGTATAGGTAGAAATATGTTGTTTCAGCATTTCTTCAACTCTGTATTGAATTCCTGCTAATGCTGTTTTTGTAAACTTGTATTTATTCATCCAGTAGCATTATTTATGGAAATGTCCTCCATACCGACTGTACTAATCTCACACTATGGAATCTGCCTGGAGTCTCAATGAGAAAGGCAGACTATAAATGACATACATAAATAATTGTTCAGGCTGACAATTCGTAACTGGTATTAGCAACAGCGCCGAAAGGCAACTGGTGGCAAACTGATGGCGTTCAAAGGCTGCAACGCAGCGCCAGCCCCCAAGAACGCTCCGACGGTTTGAGCTGCAGCGCGTACAGCGGCAATTCTACCGCAGGCTCCCGCGCCACCAAGCACACTGCGACGGTGACGGCGGGATGCAAACGGCCCCCCGCGAAGCATCCCCGCCTGAGGAAAACCCTCGTTGCGCGCATCTGTCCGTGCAAACAGCAGAGCCCGCACTGCGAGGGCCGCGCAGTCCGCGACGGCTGAAGCGCCAACGGAAGCGGCGCCATTAAACCGGGCGAAGCGCAAGGGCGCAGGCGGCGAGTGGCGCCGAGTTCCTGCCAGGCCTGCGGGTGGGCGCTGGGGGCGGCGGGCCAGGCGAGGAGAGGCCCTCGAGGGCGGCGGGCCCGCCGTGTTCGCGCGCCCTCCCCGTAGCCCGCCCGCCTCCCCGGGGCTCAAGGCGGGTGGCCCGGCCCGGCCCGGCGCCCTCGCCCCCTCTCCCCGCACAGGGCTCCGGGCAGGAGCACGCGAGGCGGCGGCCGGGCGCCAGCGGAGGGTGGGCCTGCTCGCGGGGGACCCTCCGCCCCCAGGCCCACCTGAGAGACCTCGACCGCCGACACGTGCACGCCCGTCCCCCACGTTCCAGGCGGGCACTCGCGCCGCTCACGACAGCCCTGGGCAGGGCAGGCCGGCCCCTCTCGCCAGCCGTCCAAGCCGCCATTTTGTCTCCTCCGCCGAGGGCTCCCCTCCCCCCTGTGAACGACAGGTGTTGCCACCCATCACGGGAAGCGGGGCGGGAGCGCCAACCAATCACGAAACGGGGGCCGCCCCGCTTAACCTATCCGATCTTAGGAAGCGCCGCGGGAACGGGAAGAAGGCGGGCCGAAGCTCAGTCTCCCAGGCAACGCACTAGACGAGGGGCATCCAGCGGCAGTTTTCTTCCGCGTGCGTCTGCCGAGAGCGACTAGAGCGGCCCGCCCGCCCGATCTCGGGGCGCGCGCGCACCAAGCCCATGGGGCCCTGCACAGCGGCCTTGCGAGGTGGGCCAGCCCGAGAAGCTGCAGGGGCCTTGAGCTCGCCCCACACGGCGCTCCCCTCGTTCTCTGCGCAGGGGCCTCTAGGGATAGTGGCCGCAGCCTCTGGCTGGGGCAGGAGCTGCACTGGGCTCACAGCGGGTCTCCGGACTACCACGATCGGTTCCCCCGGAGGACAGGGAAGTTCCGGAGGGAAGACGCCGCAGGTACGCAGGAGATCATAGGCGGACCCCCCCTCGAATCTCCCGGAACTTCCTAGGTTGGTGTTGGCAACCCCGACCCCTGAAGCTGCACCGCCCAGAAGGGCTCCTCCTCGGGCGGGTGCGAAAGCCCGCTAGGGACCAGAGGGCCGCCCCGCTGCAGGGCCAGACGCCTCCTTCGCCGCCAGCTCCTCTCCAGACGGTGCCGCTGGTGACAAAGCGACAAGAGCTCCGGCACAGCAAGAAGGACGGACGGACGTTGGCCGCTCTCCTTTATCCCCCTTCTACTGCACTCCTCTCCTCTCTTCCGTGCAAGAATCCTCACCTTTCCAAGGGAGGCGAGCCAGTGTCCTTTGGGCAAGGAAACTGTCCGAAGTGGGAGACGGTGCAAAATACCCTTCACACAGGCTCACAACTGTGCACAAGGACCCCCCCTCCCTTTGGTAACTAGATCCGACCCTGGCCACACAGAATCATAGGGTGGGGGAAGGGACCTCCAGGGTCATCTAGGCCAACCTGCTGTCCAGTGCAGGAAATTCACAACTACCCCCCCCCCCCAGCAACTCCTGCTCCATGCCCAGAAGATGGCAAAGATATTTTTTACCTCAGGAGAAGAGAGGTGAGACAGAACATTTCCCATATACAAAACTTGTATTGTCACCATTTCTAAAGAGTCACTGTTTCATAAAGCAAACAGCAATGGATGGATGCCATCGCCAGTACATTAGATGAGCTGGGCAGTTTCAGAGCTCCAACTTGCCTTGGTCGGGTGATTGTCCCCAGGAACGGAGGGAGGGAGTGGCTGTGTTTTGTTGATTTGTAAACAGGAGAGGGGGGGGGGTCGGGGGGATAAAACCACAAATGTACAAAACGATCTCTATTAAAATTCAAGTTATGAATTCACCAAGTTGACCTGCACAGCTAAACAAAAGCTAAAATTGTTACGTCTCCTCTCATGTGGTGGAAAGGGTAGTGTGACTCCCGTTCTGATACGCATCCAACAAGTCATGCGACTACGCTGTGGAATGAAGGTGAAACCAAGGTGGTCCTCTGCAGAAGGCAGTCCAATTCTGCTGAATTACATGCATAGACAGCCACAGCCACGGCATTGCATGGACTGTATTTTGGGAATCATAAAATTATGTTAGGATTTTTCCACGCCTGTTTTTTCCTTAAAATTATGGAAGGGGAGTACATGTTATACTGCATTTTAATTTTACAGTTATTTTAATGAAAATAAATTCCACAAATCTTTGTTTAACATTTAAACTACTATGAGTAAAGAGAACATAATCATATGACTATTTTAAATAAATTTGAAAAACAGGAAAAAAGTTCAAGTACTTAATCAAATACTTCAACTATTTGTCATCGTTGGGATGTAGTTAACATGAAGTACTTAAAAACTGTTTTATAAATATAAATCAAAATAAACATGTTGAACCAATTCCATTTTTCAGGAAAACTTATATCAATCCTCGGGAGAATTATGGTGTGCATGTGGAAAGAGAGCCGTTCCCATTTTAGACCCGCCAAGATTTTTGTCCAACACCCTCCCAAGAACAAAGAGAACTCCCTCGCAACCCATAAAGGCCTCACCCCTCCTGCCTATCTGGTGCCACAGACTCATCTATGCCTTTGGAGGAGCATGGAAATGCGTGTTCAACGGAGCTGAGGTCCAGGGAGTGCTGGGGAAGGGCTGTAAGAGAACAGCGTTTCCATACATCTGCTCAGCCTTCCCCGTGGCCTCACAGCCTCAGCATGGACAGTGTCTCACTTCTAGCATTTCAGGTTCTGACGGAAGGACACACAGCCTGGAGGCGAAAAGCCCTGCAGGTTTTACATCTATCAAAATCAAAAAGTGTCTCCAGTAGCATCTTTAAGACTAACCAATTTTATTGTAGCATAGCAAAAAAAAAATAAAATTGGTTAGTCTTAAAGGTGCTACTGGACTCTTTTTGATTTTGCTACTACAGACTAGCACGGCTAACTCCTCTGGATCTACATCTATCAAAGTCACCCACCCCCAATCTGTATCATTTAGCTTTATCATGTAACTAGCACAAGAATCAAGACTTTGGCACTGTTATAAAGAGGGCACCCTATAGATGCTCCATCGAACAGCTAATCGCGCTACAGCCATCTTCTGCTTCTGAGCATGTACTGAGTGGCAAGGAGTTGTTCCTCTTCCCCATCTTGTCTCCAAAGGCTTTCAAGTATTTAAGACTATCTTAAATATTAAATATTCTCTAAGCTGCCTTCACTGACTGGGGTGTCCAGCACTGAGTTCCAACCATGGCTTTACCACACAAAGTAGAGAAGATTATTTCTTCCCAGTCATCTATTAATGCACTGTAAACAAACATTAGTACAACTTAGTTGCATTGTACAGCGTGTACCACAAATCTCTTGACATCTCATCTTGGGGACACGGCAGCATCAGAGGGGCAACAGGGAATTGAAGAAAGGCTGGGGAGGGGCCTCTTTCCTCCTCCACATTTATTCACTCCAAACTGACCCGCTCTGCCACCTTCCCCCTCGCACACAATCACAGTGGGCAATCACAGGCAGAGGTGCTGCGAATTAGGAAATGACTAAGCCCCTTCCCTCGTGACCTCGCATCACCCCCTTCTAATATGGCTTCCTAGCAAAGGAAAGCCCTTTGGCTTGTGTGCAGGGCTACTTCTACCCTTGAGAGGACATCTGGGAACAACTAAAAACCCTTGTGGGTGTTCCCTTGGGCCCCTGTGCCAACTAACTTGTGAAAAGCAAGTGTTTGTGTGTAGAATATAGGGATGTCCCTATAGTAGTATGGTTTGGGCTGCTGCAAGGGATTCTGAACTTTCTTGGCAAAAGTGAAGAGAGAAAGATTTGCTCACAGGGCAAAACAGACAATCAGTTCAGCACCAAAGAAACACATCTGTATTTTCAACAATTAATTTGGTCTACATACATAGCAGCAAAACTAGCCACTGCTAGCAGAGGCTTCAGAAACGAGAAAAAAGCTCCAAGGCAACAATTCCCACCTCTGGTCTTGTTTTCTATGGGGAAGTGAGGGCCCAGCCTCTGCCCTAGGAGCATCATGGCAAAGAGCAAGTGGAACAAGATCTGAAGACAGCACTGCTGGCATGCCTTGTGCCCAGAGACCCTCACCACCACCCTAAGCCCCAGGACACAAGTGTTCCGGGCTCTGTTTCCATGACCGAGTTACAGGAGAGCAGCCGGGAAGTATTTGTTTCCGTGAAGAACAGACACGTTTGGCAAGAAACACACTGAAATCCCAGAACAGATGGTCCTGTGGCTCAAGCCCTCCCGTATACAGCAGAGCCTTCCTGATTGTCAAGCCAGCAGCTGTACACGGCATGTTTAGAGGATCTCAGACCCTGGCCAAGTGACTGGCCTGCCTGGAGACTCTGGAGAAAGGAAGAGAATCAGCCATGCAGGCCTCTACTAGTATACTGGACAGAATGAATTCTTGACTGATTGGAAGTATTCCCAACAGGGATATAGGAAGGATAAGTTATATTGCAGAGAAGCTCACAGTTACCCTGAGTTTCTTTTTGGAGGAAGAACCATTGTGGGCATGAAAGGTGGCCACAGCTATCGTTTGCCCCATCAGCTGTTGTGGTGCCAAACGCGGCTAGACTGCTTGTGGAGGAGGCAGAGGGGCCTGGGTGTCTTCTACAGACACACCGTGAGTTACTGCAGCAGCCTCCACTTCCATCTCTTCCTTCTTCACCCAGAGGAAAGGAAGGTCCCCCACATTCCGAATGGTAAGGTGCTTTCCCTCCGCCTCCTCTTCCTCCTCTTCCCGCAGCTCACAGGACTTGGCCCAAATATCCACAATCATCTTCAGCGTGGAGGTACGCTCCTCTAGTTCCTCCCCCTCGCTCTGCAGCAGAAGGTTGCCAAGTTCCTTGCTGAGGGACTGGATTTTGTCCCATCGTTCCTCAGGCACTGCTGCTGCTGCTGCCGCCCCTGGGGTGCCTTTAGAAGGCCCCAGGTACTTGGGCAAGTTCTCCCCCCAAACAGAAAGATGCTGGTATTTCTTCTGCCAGCGCTTGCAAACCATAGCTTCCTCTACCACCTGCCGATTAGCATGAAGCACAGACAAGATGTGCCGGCACGGCAACTGGTAGCGACAGTGGAAGTAGCAGCTGCACTTCCGGCAGTCTTTGCTCACCTGGTGTGTTTCCTCCAGCAGTTGAACCTTCGTCTTGTTCTTGGCGGAGTTCATGAGCTGGGTGGACTTCTGCACTACATCCCATTCGTTCAGACACAGCTGGTAAGCAAGGTCAGTGCAAGTCTCTCGTAGAGCTCCCAGCATGGTGGACACAGGCCTGGCTGGAGGACATTTAGTCACTTGCTTGGGAGACTCAGTTGGGTTTCTGACTGGGGCTTGCTGAGAGGCGGCACCGGAACTGCGCCTCACAGAGGCACGGGACGGCGGCGTCTTGATCTCCTCCATGAGGCCACTGCGGCTGACCTCCTCCGAGTGGGAGAGGCCCTGGTTCAAGTGCTCCAGGCCTTTGGTGTTGAAGCAGTCTGCGTGTTCCACAAAGTGACGGATGCTGGCCTCCAGGGGGAGCTGTGCGCTGAAAAGAGTAGCCAGTTTCTGAGTGATGAGGTCTAGGCTGTCTATGTAGGTGCTGCAGGAATGGAGGCCCTTCTTGGCATGCATGTACCACAGCATCTCGCAGGAGAACCAGTTGGCCTGAAGATACTCGTACAGCTCTTGGTCTACCAGGCGCTTGACCTGCTGAGACAGGGCGCCCAGGTTACTGCTGGAGGTGGAGAAGACCGCTTCCCTCAAGGCCAGCTTCAGGTTATGCTTGAAGGAAAAGGAGGCGTGGGACTCCTTCAGCTTCTTCTCCAGGAGTCGCACAGTATGGTACACAGAGAGCAGCACCTGCACGGACGGGAAGAGCTCCTGCAGAATGGGCCGGTGGAGGAAGGACCTGTCCACAAAGACCACTTTGATTTTCTGCCACTCTGGGTTGAACTCCTTGAAAACAGAGAGCATTTTCCTGGCGTTCTCTGGAGTGTCTTCCTGCAGGATGGCGAAGTGAACCAGCTTCCCCACACGGTCCTTGCTCTCCACCAGGAAAGCGTACAGCAGGCGACCCCGCTCGCTCTGCACCTGGTGCAGCAGGAGGCTCTCCGGGAACTTCACAAACAAGCTCTTCATCTTGCTTGTCTGGAAGTTCAGCCTGTCCAAGGCCTGGTCACTGCCCACGCTGATGGAGGCCAAAGAACCCATGTCCACCCGCAGGAAGTTTTTCATCACTTCCCCAATTCGAACCAACGCAGAATTTGAAAGGCTTTCCTTCCCTGCTGCAGTGACTTCTGAACCTGGGTGCGGTGGTGGAGGCAGCGGCTCCGCCGAATCCAGTTCCACCTTCACCCTGGCATGGCTGTCCTCTTTGGCCTTCGTACTCACCCCCTTGCCCAAGTTGCTGCCTTCTACCTCTGCAGGCTGCTGCCTACGAAGCTTTGTGGGAGGGCTGCCCTGGGCTTTACGGCCAGACATTCGGACAGCCATTCTGGTCACAGGGGGTGGATCGCAGCACGCGGAGGAAGCTTTTGACTCGGCATGGATGTGGTTGCTGTTCAGGTCACTGATCACCAGTCGGTCCAGCTCCTCGTTATACTGCAGGACAAAATATGCCGGGCATAAGTGAGGATGCTGCTTCCTTTTCTTGCTGCATTCCTTTGGCCGAACACAGACAAACCTCACCTGCATGAACCTGGTGGATTGGGAGAGAAGGGCACACTGAGTGAGATGGGGCACTCATCCCAAGCCTGCTTTGACAACAGGGTCTCAGAACAAACACCTGCTGAGCCATAAACTGGCTTGGCCGGCCTGCCTTATGCTTTGGTGGGTATCAGGAGACTGCAAGCCAACCAACAGTCCCCCACTCCCAGCATCATCAACACTGCTGCTGTTGGAGGAGACAAATGCTGGGCTGCAGGGACTGCTGGCTGGAATCCTCCCTAACTTGGAAATGAATCCCATCCATGGCTACGCTGCCCCCCACCCAAGGCCTACAGCTCTCCCTAATGGTCTGAGAAGCCGCTAGACTGTCATTTGTACTACCAGACCAAACCTTGACCCTTTCTGTGTCTTCCCCCTCTTGGCCAGTTCTGTTGCCTTTACTGTGTTGGCTCCCTGACCCTAGGAAGATGAAGAACAGCTCAGCCATTCAATAGGGTAAGGATAGCAGAAATTCTAAGACAAGGACACATCCAATACAGTGCTGAAAAACAATGCTGAAACAAAACATAAGCAGGTCTGTTAAATAGTGCAGAACAATCCAGTAGGCACATACATACAGCAACAATGCACAATATAGTCTATAGTACCTATCCCTGTACCAACCATCTTTGAATCATTTCTTTACAGTGCAACCCTATTGCCTGTTAAAGAAGCCCCCCCCAGAATAATTCAGTTTTGCTCAGTTTGTGGAAAGATAGAAGGCAGGCTTCCCCCCCTGCCCCCACACCCAAAAGGGGAGAGACACAACACAGAATATGCATGTACAGGCAGCTTTTGATTTTGCCACGTGCAGGCTAGTACCTGCAGAAGGCCCTGTTCAGATGCAGGAAGCTATTGTGGCAGAGCACAGGGAAAGAGGGGACTAAAGCTATGAAGGGATTTTGTGTGTGAAAGCCAAAACCTTGAACTGAGCCCTGTAATAAATAAATGCAAAACTGGAGTAATATGTATGCTCTCTACTTGGCTCCTCTGCACCAACTGGAGCCTCCAAGTTGACTTCAAGGGGAGGTCTACTTGGAGTGCATTGTATTGCAGCAGTCAAGTTTTGATGTTACCATGCCAGGGATGTGATTGCAACGAAAGGAACCTTGCCTGAGTTTTCGGGCAGCTACTATGTATTTGGTTTTTTACACCAGTCAAATCAACGCTTATTTTCATTACCAATAACTCTCTTCCCCAATTCCACACCACGTGCACAGAATTTACAAACGATGGTACCTTCCACTGGACCTTTGTAGGAAGTTTGAGGATGCCTGCAATAATAGTCCAGAGGAAAGGGGATGGGGCTCTCCTATCCATTCTGAAGGAGACGAGGAGAACTCACTCCCCTGCCTGTAGGGCTCTTACTGGAAGTGTAAAGGGTGCACCAGATGGGGAAGGGCGCAGCTGCAGAAGCCCAGGGGGAGCTGCCAAACGAGCAGGAATGCAGGCCGGGTGGAGGGAATCTCGGGGCCGGCGGGGCTGCCCTGCGCCCCTCCTGTGACCCGCATTGGCGAACCTAGCAGCGCGGGAGGTCCCGGGCCACGAAGGAAGGGGCCAAGCCCCGGAGAAGCCCGGGAAGAGGCAGGGGCCGCCGAGGCAAGGGGGGCAGCGGGGCGAGCAGCCGGCCGGGCCAACTTACGTGACGTCCTCGCGGATGCGGGTGCCGTTCTTGCGGTTGTAGAAGCGGACCGGGACGAAGCTCTTGAGGTCGAAGTGCAGCCGGTTCTCCCTCTTGTAGGCGCGGAAGCTCTCGCAGAAGTCCGCGTAGTTCTTGAAGCAGGCGCCCACCTCCATGGCCGGCGGCCGCCCCTCAGCGCCGCATCCCCGCCGGCAGCCTCCGCTCTTCACGCCCGCGGGCCGCTCCCCTCAGCCCTCAGCGAAGAGCGTCGAGGCCGCAGCCCAGCTTCGTCCTCCAGGCGGGGAGGCCGCCCCCTCCCCCGCTGAAGGGACCAATCGGGGCACACGTCGAAGAAGCGGCAGGCGTTCAACCAATGGGAAAGAAAGGCTGGCCCCCATGTGACTGCGGATCGACCAACCGCTGGACATACGGCTTGAAGGCAGCAACGTCCTGTTTCTGCGAACGGCGGCAGGAAGCGCTGCACCTGCCCGACCCCGCAGGGAACAGACACTTCCGGGTGCGCCCTAACGTCCTTCCGTTCTAGTTCCCTGTCACGTGACCGTGCAAGATGGCGGCCCGTTCAGACGCCCGCAGCCTCCGGGCTCTCCCCGAGGAAGGGGCCGGAGCGCCGAGCGACGCGGAGGCGACCGGGCCCGGCGGGGACCTGCGCAGCGTCCTGGTGACCAGCGTCCTGAACCTGGAGCCGCTGGACCTGGATCTCTTCCGGTCAGTGGCCCCCGGGGAGGGCTGGGCTGGGCTGGGCGCCGGTGGGGTCGCCGCGGTCTAACGCCCGCCCTCTCCGTCCGTCTGCCCGCGCAGGGGGAGGCACTACTGGGTTCCGGTGTCGCAGCGGCTCTTCGGCGGGCAGATCGTGGGCCAGGCGTTGGTGGCGGCCGCCAAGGCGGTGGGCGAGGAGCTCCACGTCCACTCGCTCCACTGCTACTTCGTCCGAGCAGGTAGCCCGCCGCCCCTCGCAAGGGCGCTGGGAGTCCCATCCCCCGGGCCCCGCCTCGGGGCGCGAGCGGATGCGGGCGGTGGGGAGGAGAGCGGGAGCGGGAGCGAGCTCTGCCCAAGGCTGCGCAGGGCGGGCAGGGGAGGCAGGCAGCGCTTGCTGACTGTCCCAGCGCACCAGGGCTTGAGGGAATTGGGTCGCAGGAGCTTGACGACGGATCGAAGGCCCGGCTGCTTCCTGCCTCGACGGCTGATGTGCGCAACTCATTGCCCTGACCTTCAGTGGTGACCTCCGGCTTCAGCGGGTTAATGGTCTGCTGCTGGCTGTTAGTCCTCTTAGCCAAATGAGACCCCCTGGTCCAGAGGCGGGGTGCCTTTGCTAGTCAGATGTTGAAAGGGTTGTTGCCTGTGGGTGGGCCTGTGAGTTGTCTTGTGGTATCTAATTGGCCACTATCAGAGCTATAATCTTTGTTTTGAGCTGGCAGGGCTGTTCTGGGATTCTAATAGCAGTAATAGTAATGGTATTTGATTTTTATCC
The DNA here is from genome assembly GCF_028583425.1 of Eublepharis macularius. Lineage (NCBI taxonomy): Eukaryota > Metazoa > Chordata > Lepidosauria > Squamata > Eublepharidae > Eublepharis > Eublepharis macularius. The sequence continues at coordinate 174,291,155 of NC_072794.1, read as the reverse complement.
TGCCCTTCAGGACAACTTAGTGCCCACTCGGAGCGGTTTACAAAGTGTGTTATTATCCTCATGACAATCACCCTGTGAGGTGGGTGGTGCCGAGAGCTGTGACTGGCCCAAGGTCACCCAGTTGGCTTCAAGCGGAGGAGCAGGGAATCAAACCCGGCTCTCCAGATTACAGTCCTGCCACTCTTAACCATTACACCAAAGCTGGGGCTGCTGTAGCCACTGTTCTGCTTAGCTGGAATGCCCCATTGAGCTGACAGTAGGGATCTTCTGCTTTTAGGGGACCCATCAGTGCCTGTTCTCTATCAGGTTGAGCGCACCCGCACAGGCCGGAGCTTCTCCGTGCGGTCAGTCAAGGCCATCCAGCATGGGAAGCCCATCCTCATCTGCCAGGCCTCCTTCCAGGAGATTCAACCCAGCCCTGTGCAGCACCAATTCCATATGCCTGATGTGCCACTCCCAGAGGAGCTGCTGACCCAGGAGGAGCTCATCCAGAAATACCTTCAGTGAGTAGCAGTGTGTGTGTGAGGTGCTTGGCATGTGCAAGATCCAGTGAGGACACCAGGCTCTTCCAGTGCAGGTGGCTCCAGTGCTGCCGGTTGGCCCATGGGCATCACTTAAGCAGAAAATGCCATATAATGGTGTGTGTGTGTGTGTGGGGGGGGTTTCTCCAATGTTCTGTATCTTTCTTAGGACAACTGGACTGGGCTTTGTTTTGCAGTCTGCTCTCTGCTTTACTTGGGTCAGGATCCTTGCTGTCCTGCAGTTACAAGATGCTTTTAGCCACTGTTGAGACACCCCGTACCGCCATGCAGAATTAGTAATCTTTAACCCATAGAAGCTTCTGCCAGGCCCAGCTCTTGTATTTGGTCGAGACAGGGAAACAACACTGGCAGCTCTGGAGGTCCAGCCAGCGCCCGCCCCCCAGTAGTGACCGGGTTCTCCTCACACGTCTTCCCAGCAGCCTCACCTTTGCATCTTCCTTTTCAAAGGGACCCAAACCTCATGGAAAAGTACAGACGGGGACTCAACAAGATACTGGCACAAGAAATTCCCATTGAGATGAAGCCAGTGAACCCGCCTGACATCTTCCACCGTAACCCTCAGGAGCCCAGGCAGCTCTTTTGGGTGCGGGCCCGAGGGCACATTGGTAAGACACCCAAAGTTTTTGCATCTGATCCTCAGTCTGGGGCCCCTGGAAATCCACATTACTGTAAACTGGCTTCTGTTTGAACTTCCTTGTTGATGGCTGAAGGGACACACACAAGAGTACATCCCTGGAACTAAGAATTTTTGTACAAGGCAAATCAAGATGGGCAGCCATGTTAGTCTGTTTGTAGCAGTAGAAAAGAGCAAGATTCCAGTTGCACCTATAAGGCTAACAAAATTTGTGGCAAGGTGTGAGCTTTCTGAGTCACAGCTCACTTCTTCAGAGGATTTGAGTCCAGTGGCACCCTAGAGACCAACAATATTTTCAGAGTATAAGCTTTTAAGAGTCAAAGCTCCCTTCATATATGAGCTTTGACTCCAGAGTTTATCCCCTGAAAATCTTGTTGGTCTCTTAAGATGCCACTGGACGTAAATCTTGCTGTTCTACTGCAGACTAACATGGTTACCCACCTGCGTAGACTAGACTTCACTAACTCTGAACTGGTTTTTGTTGCAAAAGACTAGTATAGCTGTCCAAGTGGTTTCAGCTGTTCCTCCACAACTATGAGGATGAGAAACTTGCTTTACAAGTCATTTGCACCTTTCAGCCTCAAGTATTGAATTGTGCAGGGAAGACAGCTGCTGCCTCAGGCACGGTGGAAAGTTGTTTCACAGATCAACCGAAGCTACCAACATGCTTCCTCTCTATGTGCCAGGTCTTTTCAGAAAAAATGGGGCAGGACTATTAGCAAAGAACCTTTGTGTTGCAGGTGACTGTGACATGAAGCTACACTGCTGTGTGGCTGCCTATATCTCTGACTACGCATTCCTGGGCACAGCCCTGCTACCTCACCAATGCCAGCATGTCCAATTCATGGTCTCGCTGGATCACTCCATGTGGTTCCATGCCCCCTTCCGAGCCGACCACTGGATGCTGTATGAATGTGAGAGCCCCTGGGCTGGTAGGTGCTGGCAGTGGGTGGGGCTGGGGATAGACAGTCGTTGTCTATGGATGCTGCAGTCACCACCACCCCTGCTCTCTCTCTCTCTCTCTCTCTCTCTCTCATGCAGGTGGGAGCCGAGGGCTGGTGCATGGACGGTTGTGGCGTAGAGATGGTGTGCTTGCAGCTAGCTGTGCCCAAGAAGGAGTCATCAGAGTGCGGGAACCTCCCCTCAAGAGCAAACTGTAGCAAACGCCTCCCTTCTCCCAGCATCTACTAGGGCCTTCGGGACTTACGGATTAGCTCCAGAGGCTGGTGGAGGAGATCGGGGAGGGCAGAAATGGGCAGGTGCAATGAGAGTCACACACTAGTGTTTGTAGCACTTATTTTATTGGGCTTGTTAATTGAAGTTGGGCTTTCAACTTTTCCTATGGCTAATAAAGTGGCTGAGGCTTCCCCTGAGGCTCTGGTATCTTGCGGCAGTGACAGGGAGAGGCCAGGCCTCCATCCTTTCCCTGCTGCACCATTACTGGGAGTGGGAGTGCGGCTCTATTAGCAGCAGAGACAAATTTCCCCCTCTTCTCCTTGGGGCTCAGGAGGCCAGGGGCAAGGTCCAGCGCAGCACCCCTCCACATTTCCCTTTGTCTTTTCACTGGTGGCAGCAGCAGCTGCTCAATAGCTCTTCCCTCCAAAATCAGCAGCAGGTCCCTACCTGGCCAATGTGGTCTTCCTGCCTGTGCTGGACAGTGGTTAGTGTCATCCAGTGAGACGGACATGGCTGTCCTCTCAAGCATTCAAGTAGCATTAAAAATCCCTAGCAGAAGCAGCTAATTCCTGGAATAAATAACCAAGTACCAGGTCAAATCCCAGGCAGCCCCTTCCTCCCCCAGCAGAGATGGCTGCCCGGAGGATGGCAACAAGCAAAGCTAGGGGAGCTACCCTACTCCTGTTCCTGATACCATCACTCTGCCAAGGTGACAGCAGCTGGGCGGTCCTCTCCAGGGGCTCAGGGCAGTGGATGTTTGATGAGGAGCTCCTTCAGGGTGGGGGGCTGCAGCCCAGTCAGTCCAGCATCCCGCAGGCCTTGCAGCCGGGCTTCAGCCTGCCGCTTGTCCTTGCCCAGCATCCAGGACAGGTGGACGTGGGTCTGCAAGAAGGGGGCCAGCAGCGGGTGGCTGTCCTGGGTCTCCAGAAGCTGCAGAGCCTTCTCACTGCAGGCATGGGCTTCGTCCAACTGGTCTAGCTCCTGATGGCAGACAGCCAGCCCAGCCAGGGTCAGCAGGAAGTGGCCGGAGCGGCAGGCACCCAGTTTGTCCTGGAGCCGGTGGGCATTGGCCCATGTTGCCAGGGCCTCACAGTACATGCCCGTGCACATCGAGCGCTGCGCCCCCTGCAGGTCCTTCAAGAAAAAGAACTCCAAGAACTCTGCTGACCGACGGATTTCTGGCAAGGAGTGCAGGTGAGAGAGGAACTGCTCAAATGCCCGGCTGCGCTTGGCAATAGTCTCGGCTGCAAAGTTGCGCCGCAGCCGTTTCCGCGGAAAGGAGACGCCTGCCATGTCACTGCCAAAATGGTGGCGCAAATGCCGGTTCAGTCGCTCGAAGTCCGAGTAGCGCCGTGCGATGCTGGCAGGGGCCTTGTCGAACTGCCCTGCGCGGATCAAGTAGATGGTGTAGAGCTGTAGGCAGGACAAGAGAAATGAGGGGGGAGGGGCCCAGAAGATTCCCAATCCCTCTGACAAGACAACCATCCCCCCCCGCCCCGCCCGTTGTACACACACATGTTCCCGAGGTAGATGAAGTGGCCACAGCCACTGGTACAAGAGTTACCTGAGGCTCTTCTGAGCCAGCCGTGCCCCAACCGCAGCAGAAGGGAAGGAAGACAAGAGTCAGGGTCAGAACCTCCCAAGCTGCCCCCCCATAAGGCAAGCGGCCCCAGAGAGACGCTAGAGCCTGGAATGACGGAGAAGGCAGCAGGGGTGCAGCAAGCAAGGACTCGGTCCTGGTGGACCCTTCTGCTCTCCGAGCCACAGCCTTCAGCCGACTCCAAGATTCCTGCCCCGAACAGCAGGCCAGCTGGGCCGGTGGACCCAAACCATAATTCCTTCCCCTTCAACCCGTTGGCTCCCCTCCCCCCCCCCCCGGTCAGTTTTGCCTCTCCCCAGCCTGGGGCCTCCCTCCTCCCTCCCTCACTCACCACGTACTTGGAGTTGCGCTCGTTGACTACATCGGCACTGGTCACCTCAAAGAGGAGGCGCTGGGGAACAAGGCTGCCCCGCGATTTTCGCCAGAGCTCCTGCAGTTGTCGCGTGAGCATGTTGCTGCCCTGGCGCTCTGCCAAGGGGGGGGCGTGCTCTGCATCGAAAAGAGGGGAGATGAGAGAGTGAGCTGTCAGCAGGAGCCACAAGGACGTCATAGTGCCTGTCCTGAAAGAAGATGCTGTGGGTTGAACGTCCTCCCGCCTCCATGGATGCCCACCGCCTCAGAAGCCACCAGATACTGTGAATTCCATGCTTCTGCAATTGGGGCATGCAAGTGGGCCACCCTGACCAGCTTCTGACTGTTAGCAGAGATCCAGCTATGCTGACGGGGCTCTGGCCCACTTCCTGCTCCAGGCACCCACCTCCATCTTCTGAAGCCTCACCGAGCAGTTCTGGGCCCAGGTCTTCTCCCAGACTCTGCCTGGTCCCATGAGGGGCTGCAGCTTCTTCAGTCACTTCATCCTCATCGTTGCTGGTGAAGCTCAGTGTCCCGCTGAGCCGTGTGGAGAGGCCCTCCGTATCGTCATCCTCCAGCTCCGAGCTTTCTGGAAACTCCTCAGCTTCTGAGCCACAGTCGGGCAGACCCTCCCTTTCGCCTTCTCCGGCCAGCGCGTGCCTCAGACGGTGCAGGATGCGCGAGGCCATCACGCCGCAGCAGGGGGCGCCCTGTAAGGGAAAGGCGGCTCACAAGGGACCTTCGGCTGGGCTAGCGTGGCCCAGGAGCCAGCCACGGGCCTCTCGAGTGTCTCCCGTGGTTGAGCTGCTGCCTGGAATTCTTGCCTGGTCCTCCAGTGATTTATCGATTGACTTCATATATACCCTGCATTTCTCCCTAATGGGGGCCCAAGGAGGCTTACAGAATTCTCTTTTTAACCTCACACCAACCCTGTGAGGTGGATTAGAGCCACGAGTGGGCCAGGATCACTCAGCCGGCTTCTGTGGCAGGGTGCAAATTTGCGCCTGGGCCTCCCGGAGCCTAGTCAGACACTCTAACCATTATACCATGCTGCCATATGTGAAACGGGTATTGTGGCTGCTGGAGGAAGGCGTGGGGCCCTCCGCACTATGCCTGGAATGCTGGAAGAAATCCCCTGGTGGAGGCCGAGGCCGAGTCCAGGGCTTGCAGGGCAGGAGGGCTCGGGCAGTTCATTTCAGGGAGGGGCCGCTGGCTGCCGAAAGGGCCCTGCGGAGGCCGGCGCAGCAAGAGGCACCCCCGGCGGAGCCGCCAAAGGGCAGCCCTCCCGGCCCCGGGATGCGGGGGGTCGAGGCACGAGGCGGGCGGCCCCTGCCCAGCCACTCGGGCCTGCCGTCCAGCTCTCCCGCCCACGGACGGACTCGGGCCGGCCCTGCTCGGCTTCCAAGATGTGGCGCTCCCCCCCCCGGACCGCCCTTTGGGCGCCGCGGCGAAGAGCCACGGACGGGCCTCCCTCCCTGAAGCGGAGCGCCGTTCCGGCCACGGCCCCTGCCTGGCCTCCCTCTGCGGGCGCCCCCGGGTGGCGGCGCTTGGGGACGGGGGCAACGAGGCCCGGCCGGCCCCGCGCACGACGCCCCTCCCGAACGGCGCCGCCCGCGCCCGCCCGCGCCAGCACGGCCTCGCCGCTGGCTGCCCGGGCGGCGGGGCTCCCCTTGGGCGGCCTCCAGCGCTCGGCAGCGGGATTCCGGCCAGGAGGGCGGCCGGGCGCGGCGGCTCTGACGCAGCGCAGCACAGCCCCGGGCGGGTCGCCGGCCTTCCCGGCGCAGCTTTGGCGTGCTGGGGAGGCCGCAGGCGCCGCCGGGGTCGGGGGCGGCAGGCAGGCGCAGGGCCGCGGCAAGGAGGGCGCGGCGGGGTGCCGGGGCTCGGGGGCGGCCGCAGCGCGGTCCGGGCGGGCTACGCCAGGCTGGCCGTCGGCCGCGGGCACCGAAGCGGGGGGGGGAGGGGCTGGGTGTCCGAGGGCTTCGGGAGCCCGGCCCGCCGCACGCGCTCCGCGGGCCGCTCCGACCGTGGCTGGAGGGAGGCTCAGCCCCGAGCCGCCCCCACTGGAAGCCGGCTGGCTCACCGGGCAGGCGCCACCGCTCCTCTCCTTCCTCGGCTGCTGGCCGGACAGCGATGGCCGCTCCGGCAGCCGTGGCTCCTCCCCCGCTGCAACGCGCCGCCCCGCCGGACCTCGACCTACCCGGCGCCAATCCGGAGTCGCTGCGGATCGTCTGTGGCGCAGCCGCGAGAGGGAAACTGAGGTTCGCCCTCCGCTTCTGCCGCCGGCCAAGCCCCGCGCCGGAAGGGAAGCCTCCTTCCCAGGGGACTTGCCGGCTGTGGCCTGCCTGCGGTCGGCCGTAAAACCCGGGAGAGGCCCAGGCCCCTTGCGGTGGCCCCCCGCCCGCCCCGCCCGCCGGTGCCTCCCTTGGCGCACGCCCTTCTGGCCTCCGACCCGCCGGCGCATTCCGCACCTCGGTCTTGTGGCGGGCGGGCGCGGCGCTACTTCTGTGCAGAGCCGCGCCCGCCTCGGGTGCTGTGCGGCTGTCGGTTCCCCAGGCCCAGAGTCCAGCTTGGATCGGACAGGACTCTGGTGGCTTCCTCTCTTAATCGGGCAGGATGCCGCGCCACAAGAGCCGGCCTTATGCCAAGGGGCTTTTGCTCGCTTTCCTCTGGTCGTCCACAGCCTTACGCAAAAGTGGGCAAAGTTGCGCTTACGACGCTTTTTGCAAGGGCAAGAAACCTCTTGGAGAAGGAGCCGCGCCCTGCCGCGCCTCTCGGTGGCCTTTGCAAGCAACAAGCGCTCCTGCACCTCAGCTGTCCCAGGGGTAGGCAAAGACTGGCTTGGAAGCAGAGGGAGATGGAAGCAGATGCACATTTTGTTTGCTTAAAACATTACTCTGCTGCCTTACTGCCTTGGATGCAAGGTAGTTAAGGATGCATTTGGGTCTGGTTGTGGGGGCTTCTGCATTCCCTCACCCAGGCAGGAGAAACTGCCTGGCCCTCCCACACAAGCTGCCCTCTTCCATGAAGGCCCGGCTGAATTTGAACTCTAAGCCGAGTGCCACCTTCGTGCTGGCCCCTGTCCTGCAAGGGCTGCGCTTGGTGTTGACAGTCACAGCACTGAAGTAAGGAGGGGCTGCCCTGCCTTGGGCCCCACAGGCTTTCCCCTTTGGACTACCCTCTTGATGTGGGGATGTGGGAGGTGTCTGTATTTGGACAGAGTCATCAGCTAGAGCCGGCAGAGCCCTCTTCAACCCACAGCCAGGCCCGAAAGCCGTCCCAAGCGCAGGAGCTGCCTAAGAAGACTTGGAGCTGGTCCTGCTTTAGCTTTTTCAATACTTTGCCTAGCAAAGGCAGAGAAGAGACTGCAGCATAATTGGCCCCAGCCTTTTTGTCTGGGGATGGTGTTTTGAGCAATGGGTGGATAACCACCTCTTTGAGTGGCCAAGGGAAGCACATGTGGAGGTGTTTGGGCAGCCCTAAACAGACTTTGAGAATATAAAATGAGCTGAGAGCAGCCAAGTACCCCCTTTAATTGTGAACATACAATCATTGCTGAAGTCTAATTACTTTTGAATGGGCTGATCTGATCTATCTAAAGTCACTGTGCCCCCCCCCCGCCCCCAAGAAAAAAAAGAACTCACACTTTCTGTTATCCAGGCTTAAACTAAGACTTGAGATTCCTTACTCATTATAGTTTCTAATAACCCAACAAGACCTACTTTTTAGAAGCTGGGAATAGACTGTGGCATACCGTAACCCTTTACTAATGTCAGCTAATTCTCTCGAACTTCAGACCGCTTTCCCTTTAACTAGCTGTTATTTATCCTTCGTGGTTCCACTTTTGTTTATCTTCACCTTATGAGAGAGAAGCTAGAGCCTCTGACCAAGACTCAAGTGTTATGTGCAGCAGCCTAACCTGGTTCAAGGCTGGGACCTGCATACCTGTGGGGCCGGCTCCCTCATTATGTCCCCTGCAGGGTCTTGTGCTCTGCGGATAAGCAACTCTGGGTGGCCCCCAGCTCAAGGGACATCCGTCTGGCCTTGACCAGGGACGGGGCCTTTTTTGCCCTGGCTCTGGCCCGGTGGAAGACACTCCCATTGGAGATCCAGGCCCTGTAGTGCCCGTTGCAGTTCTGCAGGGCGTGCAGATCAGAGATGTTCCGCCAGGCCTTTGGCTGAGACCCAGCCAATTGTCCTCTTCCCTGACCCCCCCACCCCATCTGTGGCCGCCAGGGGCCTTGTATTATGGCTGTGCAGCCGTGGTCTTTATGGTAGTTTTATAGTAGCCGCGCACTGTTGGAGACGACTGGATTTGGTTTGTTAAATTAGTTCTATATTTTTGATAGTTTAGTGTGTATTTTATGTTGTAAGCCACCCTGAGGCTGTTCAGGGGAAAGCAGGGTATAAATCAAATAAAATAAGTCCCTGACGCAGAGAATCACACCTGATTTATGACACCAGACCTCTCCCTGCCCCTCCCTTTCTGCCCCCTTCCCTGTAACTTTCCCGAGAAATACGAAATTATTTTCTTTTAATTACACCTGAGGAAGTGAACTCTGACTCATGAAAGTTCATGGTGGAATAAATGTTGTTAGTCTTTCAGATGCCACTGGACGTTTGTTTTATTCTGGTCTGATGTATTCAGCCGGAGATAGGGGCAGGGGGGGCTGATTTGCTGTACAAAATCTTTTTTAGACTCTAGATAGCATCTTTCCAGTAGCAATATTATTTTTTTCTCTTGCAAGAAGCTTCTCTCTGTGGCTGTGAGTTCACCAAAGGTTCTGTAGTTCTCCCTGTAAACCCAAGGAAACATTCTAATAGGTCTCTGCTGCTGTAGCACAGTGGTTAAGTGGTTTGGCTGCAAATCAGCCCTCTACTGGTTAAATTCCACTCCTGCCCTGAGCTCAGCAGGAAGCCTTGAGCAAGCCCCTCCTCTCAGCCCCAGCTCCCCAGCTGCATTGTGGGGATAATAATAACACTCCTTCACTGCTCTGGGTGAGGCACTCATCTGTCTAGAAGAGCGGTATGTAAGCGCAGTTATAATTATTCTGTCCGTAGCTAGAAATCCGCGACCTGATTTGGAAAGCTGCTGTTTATTTTCAGCAAATCTTCCACCAGGAGAAATGTACAGTTGAGGTTACGCGGACTTAGGCAGAACTTACGACTGAACGAACCTCTTTACAACTGGGTGGTTAGAATTTCATAGCGTTTTAAAACCCTGTTCAATTTGTAAGTTTCAGCAGGAAATTAGCTTAGGCAGTTAATGTTGGATTGTTAAATAATTGATTGGTATTGGCAACTCCAAAAGCATCTTGGACAGGGTGGGGTGAGGAGGGGTGGGGGTGGGGGTGGTTTTGCTTGCACACACAAAGTGCTTTTGAGCCTGTGTCACACAATTATCTGTATCCTTGCTGCCTGCTTGCAGCGAAGAAGTTGACGTGTCGCTTGGAAGCACTGGACTCTTGTTTTTCTGAGGATAAGCACCTTGTTGCAGGTATCATCCAAACTGCCATCTTTGAAAGTTGTTCTTCCTAGTCATCCAAGTCAGTTTACACTGGCATTCATATTCGTTGTCTTTGTGTTTTCCTAATAAAATATAAAGTTTGCTTGAATCTTCCGATATTTTGTTGGCAGCATGTAGATACAGTGTTAACTAGGCCTTAAACAAAATAACTGTCAAATATCTCGCATCATCTGCTATTAGGGGGCTTTACAGAAGATGATGGAGGGTCTGCCTGACCCTTGCCCAGATAGCCCAGGTGAGCCTGATCTTGTCAGATCTCCTAAGCTAAGCAGGGTCAGCCTGGATGGAGACCTCCGAGGCAGACTAGGGTGGTTATGCAGAAGCAGGCAATGGCAAACCACCTCTTGCCTTGAAGACCCCAGCAGCTGATTTATGATTTACCATAAATCAGCTGTGTCCTGAAGGCACTTTCCACCACCACCACCAGGGCCTGCCGGAGATCCTTACACAAGCGTAATTCCTGCTTCTCATACATTTGGGCTGTGCACTGGAAACGGGGCTGAGGGTGGCACACCCCTCAGGGTTGGGGATAGTTTTACTCTTGGCTTATCTATTCCTGTTATTTGTACACAATCTGTAACCGCTGAGAGAGTGGTTTTTGGTGAGGGTGGATCATGCCAGTTTACCTGCAAGGGCGGGGGGGGGGGCGGGTTGGAACCCTGTGCTCTGCAGGTGTGTGTAAAATGGCCAACTGGTTGTTCGGAGGGGGCCTCAGAGAGAAGAGAGCCGTGCACGAGCTAGAACACTCTCGCAGGACCTGATGCAACATGAGCAGGTGAGTGGCCTGCTTGCAGGAGTGCCTGGTAGGCAAAGCTGCCCTCTACGGAGTCGCCTCACTGGGCTCTCCGGGCCAGTGCTGTGGACACAGAGGGGTGGAGTTTCCCCCGGGGTGTTGGGTGGGAGGCCTTTCACATCACCTGTGGCCTGCTTCTGGGGATTGATTCCTGCTCCACAGGGGCTCTGCCACTGAGCCACAGCCCCTCTCCTCCAGTTGAATGGCTGCCCGAGTGAGCGAGCACCACGTATGAGGCCATCGTCCATAGTGGTGCCTGCAGGGCCATAGCAGTGTAGCAGGGGAAGCCACACTGGTGTTGCATCTGTAGGGTGGAGAGGTAGGAAATCTGAGAACCGGAGCCTGTCCTCTCTCAAGACAAAAACCTTTCCCCAGAGGCTTGATGATGCCTCCGCTGCTTTGTGGGGCTGAAGTGTTCCCACCTCAAACAGCAGAGAGACAGTTCAGTTGTCTGCATCTCTGAGCCAGGCCTGGCGCCTCGAAGTCCTGCAGCTCCCACAGAGAAAGAGCGTGGAAGGTTCCCCGGCTCCTCATGGCCAGTCCATTCACTTAATTGGGGTTGCCTCCAGTCACAATGGGGATATTCCCAGGGGCTTCCAAAGAAGTCACTGTTCAAGGTTTTAGGCCCAGTATAGCGTCCAGAGCACGAGAAGTGATGGTATCGCTCTACTCTGGTTAGACCTCACCTAGAGTATTATGGTCAGTTTTGGGCACCACAATTTAAGGAGGATATAGAAAAGCTGGAATATGCCCAGAGGAGAGCAGCGAAGATGGTGAGGGGCCTGGAGACCTAGGAGGAAAGGCTGAAGGAGCTGGGAATGTTTAGCCTGGAGAGGAGATGACCAAGAGGTGATACGGCAACCATCTTCAAGTACTTGAAGGGCTACAATACAGAGGATGGCGCAGAGCTGTTTTCTGCTACCCCAGAAGGTCAGACCGGAACCAGTGGGTTGAAATTAAATCAAGAGTTTTCAGCTAAACATTAGGAAGAACTTCCTGACCCTTAGAGCAGTCCCTCAGTGGAACAGGCTTCCTCGGGAGGTGGTGGGCGCTCCTTCTTTGGAGGTTTTTAAGCAGAGGCTAGATGGCCATCTGACAGCAATGCTGATTCTGTGAACCTGCTGGGCAGATCGTGGGAGGGAGGGCAGGAAGGGTTACATCAAAGCTTAGTTCTCGTGGCCCCTTCTTACATGCCCAAGGTAATGCCAATCGCCACTTGGGGTCAGATAGCAATTTTCTCCAGGCCCGTTTGGCCAGGGATCCTGACAGTGTTTTGCCATCTTCTGGGCATGGAGCAGGGGTCACTGGGTGTGTGTGGAGGAGGTAGCTGTGAATTTCCTGCATTGTGCAGGGGGGTGGACTAGATGACCCTGGAGATCCCTTCCAACCCTATGAGTCTATGAAGATTTTAGCCTTTCTGGCACTCTTCCCCCCCTGGGTTCAAGTGCCCACCCCCCACCTGTCGCTCCCACAGCTCTGAGGTCCACAGAAGGCCAGACCGCCTGCCGCAGCGAGCCCCACGGCTACTCAGAGGGCCACCTTACCACGATTCATTTATTTACATCATGGATACTCCGCCTTCCTCCCCAGTGGGCACTCCAAGCAGCTCACATCATTCTTCTCTCCTCCATTTTATCCTTACAACAACTTTGTGAGGTAGGTTAGGCTTAGACGGTGCGGCTGGCCCAGTGAGCTTCCTTGGCAGAAAAAGGATTCGAACCCGGGTCTCCCAGATCCTAGTCTGACACACTCACCACCACACCACACGGCCAAGGAGGAAAGCATGTGGTGTGTCAATGAGGGAATACCGACGGTGGGGAATCGGGGGCCCAGTCCGTTCTTTTTTATTCACACGCAGCACCAAAGAGTGGATTATTCTCCGAAAGAGGTTTTGAGTGCTAGGAGTTGGCTCTTGAACATAAGGTCAGCATTGGAGAAGAGTGCTTGAGCATGTGCAGAGTGCATTTCCCTCACCTTCGCTCTTCCTTGGTGGTGACTTCTTTGCAAGTGGGATGCCTGCCCATCATGTCCCATCCTCCCCAACCCCAGGACAGGCTTTGGTCCTAAACACCTGCATGTTGGGACACTTCAAAGACTTCTAGCTCTTTAGATCCTAGAAGGTTCAAGTACAAACCCACTTGGGGTGAGACTCAGCCTACCTCACATGGTTGTTGTGAGGATAACATGGAGATGGGGAGAATAATATTGTAAGCTGCTTTGAGTAGAGAAAAGTGGGGTATAAATATCTAAATAAATAACAACTGTGAAGGGCCTGTCCTGAGGTCATGGTGGGGGGGGGCCCTCTATAAGTGTTGACCCCTTTAACCACAACTCCAGGACACAAGCAAATCCCCTTGCCTTTGTACGCCCCCTTTTCTAAGGGTGCTCCTCCACCCCTTTCTCCCGCCCGGAGGCAGCCACTTCTCTGCCTTATTTAGAGATGCCCCGCTGGCCTTCTCAGCACTCTCCTTGGGAATGCCTATTAATAGGAGGAAAGGGATGGGGGGGGGCACCTGCTGCCGTCAGTCAAGGCCCTCCCCTGTCCTCCCACCTGCGGTTTGAGGAGGGATTCCTAGCAGATGCAAAGGGCCCCTTGCTGCTTTTCATGCCAGCAGAGTGGCTAAGCCATTGTGTGTGTGTGTGTGTGTGGATGCTCCTTCCCCAAGACCGCTGCTTCCCCCTCTAACCACCTCCCCAGTTCCTTCTTGCTTGCTTTGCTCCCACTGCTGGCCGGAGTGTCTCCATTGGGGCAGAGGAAATGCCTCCCCATGAGCCAAACTCGACCCAGAGGGAATTGAATCCTGCCGTCAACGAGTGAGCACAGGATGAGCTTCACAAGGAAGGGGGTCAGCAGGGGAGGCGGTGGGATGTGTGGGAAAGGGGGCCTGCTCACCGAGGCACGGGCATTCCTTACCTTGAAGCCCCCCTCCCCCCCTGGGGCCAAGCTGGCAGCAGAGATGGGCCTTGGCAGCCCCTGTTCCGGGCTCAACGTGGGGAGAAGGGTCTGTGCGCAACACGCACTCGGGAGAGAGCCGCTTTGTCTTCCCTCTATTTTTAACTCTTCCCACTGGCTCCTGACAGGTGCTCCAGGGATGGGCCCCTGCCTCCCTTAGTGGGATGCCTGCCCTCACTCCCTGGCCATCCGCTCCAGAGGGCTTGGGTTTCTCTCTCCGACTCTCTACGCAACCCCCCCCCGCCCCCAATCTTTGCTGCTGTGGAACACAGCCAGGAGTGGCTCGGCTAAATTTGGTAAAGCACCCCCTTGACCAATGAAGAGTCAAGGAGGAAGGGGATTGGCCAGGAGGAGAGTGCCCCCCCCCCGGGCTCCAATAAGGTCTGCGGCAGGGGGCACCTGCAGAGCAGCCCAAGTACAAATTGGGGAGCCTGCCTCAGAGGAGCAGCTTTTGCCATCCCTGTGGACTGGGCTGGAGCGCGTGGCGCTGGTTCTGTCTCTGTGGGCTGCTGTGGGGCGTTACTCGCCAACATGGTAAGCATGATCAGGTCATGGGCCGGGATGCTGAGGATCTTGCGATGCTCTGAAAAGGCTTCCTGGGATGGCGGGTGCCGGGCGTCTGCCTGAGATGCCAAACTGGGCCGTGGAACGTGCGCGGAGGGACAGATGGCCCTGGAGTCGGAGTGGCGAGGCAATGGAGAGAGCAGACGGGTTGGTCTGGCAGAGAGGCCCCGCTTGAGGCTGCAGGGCGAGCGTGCTCTTCGCCTGAGACTGCTGGTTCAGTTGGTAGCCTGGAAGAGAACAAGGCAGAGGGAGACGGCCGGGCTAAAAAAGTCCCTGCCTGGGCTGCAGAATTCTGCTACGGAGAAGCTGGGCTTCAGGAATGATTTCTCCTCCGTGCCTGGATGAGGACGAGTTTGGGAACGTCCCAGGGAATTCCAGAGGGGGCTTGGGGGACTGCAGGGGGCCGTGCAGCGTTTTCCGGGAGCCTTGACAGCCGGCTCCTGTTGCAGAGGGGGCAGCTCTTTCTCGACCTTTTGGAAAGTGGGTGTCAGCAGGGGCCGTGGAGGGAGCCTGGCCAAGGACACGCAGGAGCCGGCTGGGCAGAAAACTGAGCTGTGGGACACACGATCTGCCAGCAGCCATTCAGGCCTCGCCCTACGAGACCCACTTGAGGAGTAACTCGATCTGATTGCAACAGGTGCTGGGACAGCGCAGCTGGCTGCCAGCCACTGCACACCCAAGGAGGAGGAGGAGGAGGAGGAGGAGGATGGCATGGCTAAGAATAGATCAGGGGCCCCAGAACACTCTGTCACTGGGGAACCAAAAACCAGGGTGAGCCATGGCCTCCAATGAGAGAGAAATGCCCTCCTCCCAATACTGGGCTACGGGGACGAGACGGACCATGGGACCAGGGATCAGTCGCTGAAGCATCACTGTGCCCCCCCTCCCCGCACCTGCTTGCTGAGCTCCAGGCAGGGAGATTTCTGTTCCTGGGAAAGGCCTTCTTCCCATCTAGCACAGCCACTGGGAGGCTCCGGGTTTCTTGCCCTTTCCTGTCTGGAGGAGATGCTCAGCCAGAAACTCAGGGGTAGGGAGAGGCTTATGGCCAGGCCTGCCACAGGAAACGTGGGAAGGGGTTCAGTTCCTCATGCAGCCCCAATGACTCTTGCGCATGTAGAGCACCCATTCTGAATTGCCATTCCTGCCTCCTTGAGCCCCCACCGTCGGGGTTGCCAGCTCTGGGTTGGGAAACTCTTGGAGATTTAGGGGTGGAGCCTAGAGTGGGGGGATGTATGATGCCAGCGTCCCCCCCCCAAAGCAACCGTTTTCTCCAGGAGGTCTTAACTCTGTAGTTTGGAGGTCAGTTGTAATCCTGGGAGATTTCCAGGCCCTGCTGGGAAGCTGACCACCTTACTGAGAGCAATAACCTGTATGGGGAGGGAGGTGGAGAATGGAAACCCATGACCCACTGCAGCCCTTGGAGTACTAGGAGCTCTGCAGTGCTAGAGCAAAGGAGACCCAGGCCCCGGGAGAGGGAAAGGTCTTGGTAGCAACCTTGCAGAGCAGCTGTCCCCTGGGGTGGGGGTGGGCTGGAGGGGTCTGGAGCTAGAACCTGCGTGCAAGATGAAACTGTGAACGGGGTGACGCATTCAGCTCCCCGCTCGCCCCCAGTGTTCTGGGATAGCAGTCCTGGCCAGTGAGGCTGGAGAGGGAGAAAGGAGCCACAAGGCAAAGCTTGGCCAGATGCCCCCCACAGCCCCCACCCCCGTGGTGACTCCCTTTGCTTGCATTGCAGACGGACCAGCAGGCGGAAGCCCGCTCCTTCCTCACTGAGGAAATGATTGCAGGTGAGTTGAGGAGGGCAATGTGTGTGAGAGACTGGGGCCCCCAATCTGAGCGAAAGGCAGAGCCATAGAGCCATGCCAGCTCCCCGGCCTCAGCCTTGCCAGGGGCTGAACTTGGTACCCGACAGACTGCATCCAACTGCCCCCTTCCTCTGGGCGGATCTCAAAATTGCAGCCCAGCCCCAAAGGGCCTCTGGGAACACTGCAGGCCCCCAGGAAAGGCCTGCCACTCCCTGCCCCGGCTACTGGACCCTTTGGATCCTAGCGACCCTCGATCCCATTCGGAATGTGCATCCCGGGACACTTGGCGAGCGATCCCTCCCTTTGGCCACCCCGACTGGTTCTTCGTGCCAGTCCACTGGCCAGAGCCAAGGGCTGCTGTCAGCTTAACTCCCCCTCTTCCCAGGTAACCCTGTGCTTCCCACCCCGCTTCGCTTGCAGAGTTCAAAGCTGCCTTCGACATGTTTGACGCTGATGGCGGTGGTGACATCAGCACCAAGGAGCTGGGCACCGTCATGAGGATGCTGGGCCAGACGCCCACCAAAGAGGAGTTGGACGCCATCATAGAGGAGGTGGATGAGGACGGTGAGAAGTGGGGCGGGGGGGGGGTACGTGTAGAGGGAGGAGAAAGTCCCAGGGAGGGGGGGGAGAGTGCAGCGCCTGACCCGTGGCCCTCCCTGCAGGCAGCGGCACCATCGACTTTGAGGAGTTCTTGGTCATGATGGTGCGCCAGATGAAAGAGGACGCCAAGGGCAAGACGGAGGAGGAGCTGGCCGAGTGCTTCCGCATCTTCGACAGGTGAGGCGTGGGGGAGGGGCTCTCCCCGTCTGGGAACAGGATTCTTGGCTGGGATTTAAGCACGATATTTACAGCACCCCCCCTCCCTCCCCCCATCAAGAAGCAGGAGACATTCCTTTGCAGGCAGCTGGATGTTCTGGGATGCAATTCTAGCCTCAGTCTGGCCATGCAGAAAGGCTGGCCCAGATCCAGGGAAGGCCTTTGTCCCTTCTTCCACCAGCCTTTCTATAGCTTCTGTTCCACTTCTGGATCTCCCTCCTCTAACCTCCAACTCCTAAAGGCTCTTCCCTATCAGACCCCTGCTCCCTTCTGGGAGCCAAGATGGAGCCCCCCCCCCCCGCAATGTGGCATTTCCCCCCTCTCTGCCCTTCCTGGCATCCCTTTGCTGGGCAAGCCACAGTAGAGGTGGCCACAGCAGCTGCCTCCCCCCCCCCCCACTTTGCTGGAGGGAGCAGACCTCTGCTCCTCTTTGGCCCTGCATGGCT
Source organism: Eublepharis macularius (assembly GCF_028583425.1). Lineage (NCBI taxonomy): Eukaryota > Metazoa > Chordata > Lepidosauria > Squamata > Eublepharidae > Eublepharis > Eublepharis macularius. Next base: position 174,273,951 of record NC_072794.1, on the reverse strand, counting down.
GAGGCAGCAAAGGAATGAGTGGGTACAAATCTAAGCTGAGAACGCACAGTACTTGACACCCGCCCCCCCCCCCCCCCGTCCCAGGCCTTTCCAGCATGCACCTTCCAGAGGCCAGGCTTCAAGTCTGCCACTGGTCAATGCACCATTGTGAGTCATGTGCAGAGAGCCACAGTACATAGCGGGGGGGGGGGGGAAGCCCGCCCAGGGGGGCGCTGCTCCGACTTCTGCATGGAGACCAGACTGGGCCAGAGCAGAGGTAAAAATGCCCAGGGCAAGCCAGCCCTGCCGCTGCAAGGGTGAGGCTTGGCAGAGCTCGGGGGCCCCTCCTCACATTGCGCCACTGCCCCCTCCAGGAACGCAGATGGCTACCTGGACGCCGAGGAGCTGGTGGAGATCTTCCAGGCGTCTGGCGAGTCCGTCACCGAGGAGGAGATCCAGGAACTCATGAGGGACGGGGACAAAAACAACGATGGCCGGATTGACTTTGACGGTGGGTGAGAGACAGAAAGCTGAGGAGCCACCTTCTGGCCTTTGGCCCGGCCACATGGGACGCGTTCTAGAGTGCAAATCAAACCCAGGCCAGCACGCTTCCTTTGGCCGCAGGGGCTGGTGACTTTGGCTTTGTGGAGGCTCACAGCCCAGAACCCCCAGGGGCACTGGGAGCACCAAGCTGCAGGGCTCACAATGTCACACGGGCTGCGATGGGCCCAAACAGCGAGTGCAAGAGGGGGAGGGGCTCTGGAGCCCCGCCCCGCCCCTAACTGGGCTGCCTTCCCTCTCTCCCCAGAGTTCCTGAAGATGATGGAGGGGGTGCAGTAAAGCCCCTGGACATTCCTGCAGGAGGCAGGCTGGGCCTCTCTTGCCACCTTGCTTCGCTGACAAGATTCCCTGCTTCGTTTCCAGTTTGCTCCGGACTGGAGGCTCCATTTCAGCTCTTACAAGGACTCCCTCTGCCTCAAATCTATTTATAAACACCGATACTTCAATAAAGAGCAATGGACTGGAAATGACGGGGAGTGGGGTGGCCTCTGAGTGGTGGGGAAAGTGGCGGCTCCTGGAGGGTGAAGGCGGCAGGCAGGCAGGCTCGGCTTGTAGCGTGGGCACCGGCCCTTTAGGCTCTCTTCAAGGACTTCTCTGCCTCAGTAGCAGCCAGTTAAACAGAGCCCTTCCAGGGGGGCGAGCTGGGCATTTGGGTGGGAGGGAAGACGAAGAAGCCGGCCTGGCAGGGCACCAGAGCCCCTTGCTCTGCAAACATCTCCACAGGCCCAAAGGGAAAGCTGAGGGGCCGCACCCTTGCCATTCCCCGCGCTCGGCTGCAGTGCCCCCCTCCCAGCCAGAAGCACCTGCACGCGTTCCTGGCTGGGACTTGTACAAAGGGCTGCTCCAGGCAAAGGGCCTGCACCACCAGTTCTTGCGGTCTTTCCCTTGTGACGGACGGGCTGGCAAAGAGCAGCCAGCCAATGGAGCAGAGCTTGCTGCTTTGATGACCAATGTAATGCGAGATGGAACGAGCCACCGCTACCTTGTGCGAGCAGAGGACCGGCTGTCTCACAGACCCTCTGTGCTTCCGGGCTCTGAGAAGGCCACAGGCCCATGTCCATAGCCATTGGCACCTGCAGAAATCTGGCAAGGGAACGGAGAAGGCCGCCGGCAGGTGGGTGCTCCTACCTTTCTGGGTTTAAGTGCAGGCAAGACTGGGTGCAGAAGGCGGACAGGCCTCACATTAGAAAACACCACAAACATTTATTTATACATTAAATGGCGGGTCTGAACGCCAAATAAATTTAAAAGCAACCTATAATACAAAGTGGCATTCATAGTCAGAACGTACAAGGAGAGGAGGAGGAAACAGCCACCACCAGGGTGGAGACGGGTCAGGGCTCCTGGCTCTTCGCATGTTTTGCATAGGATTCATGGAGACGTTTCTTGTAGGCTGTAGGAAGAATCGGGACGCACGACTCAGAGACCCGGCAGAAAGGGGCCCCTCCTGCAGCGAGCGCACCCGCCTGCCACTCCCCAGCCCCTGCACGCGGGAGAGCAGCAAGCGCCTTGCACGAGGCACAGGCCTCCACCCCAAAGCTGCCGCTAGAGTTTCTAGGCCTTAAGAACGGTGAGGAGTTTGTGATTCGGCAGGGGGCATCAAAGAGCTCGGACAGAAAGGGGGCCAAGGCCTCCCAGCCCCCGACTCCCCTGTCTCGTGCTGCAACTCATTGGCCCGATGCCTGTTCTTCATATATGTCTGAGGCCCTTGACTGCCCAGGAGCCCGATCCCTCCCTCCCCCCCCCCCAGACCCAGCAGCAAGAACACTCACCTGCTTGGTTCTTCCACAGCTCTGCTGCGTCTGTGTTCAGGGGACTCTCAATGTTGGGTTCTGAGGGTTGGAGAAAGAAGCCACGTCAGAGCAGGCAGCCGGCTTGGCCCTCCCGGACCCCCCACCCCCAGGAAACACCATGAGGGTCCAAGCCAGAGACCAACAGCGGCTCACAGCATCCCCAGCAGTCCCCCCCCCCCCGAGGCCCCTGCACTGCTTCAGGGGGGAAGTACTGCAGGGTTTCCTCCCACCCCACCTATGTAACATGAGGGAATACGGGGTAGAGAAGACGGGGGGGGGGCCCACAGGTTGATTTCAGGACTACTCAGCGAAGCAGGGATGGAGAGTATAAAGCGAGGGGGGAAAAAACCCTCAGGAGCCAGAAAGTTGAGCAAGAAGAAAATAAAATAAAAATAGAACTATTTATTGCACAGTGGACAGATTCAGAAGATTAAAATTATATGGTGTTTTTAACCTTATGAACCTTCTGGCTCCGAACATGAAGCAAGACCTGGCGTGGTGTGTGTGTGTGTGTGTGCCAGCCAGCACAAAAAACAAGAATGTGGCTGGCTGCAGATTCCATGCCTATGAATGGAAAGCAGCCATGGTGGAAAGAGGCTTTTCTTGGGGTACGGAGGGCAAAACGAAACGGGCAAAAGAGGCTCGGTGGCCCTCAGTGTGCAGGGCAGGGAGCAAAATAAACAGCCCTTCATGAGGGGTTAAATTAGCACAGGTTTTAAACTGGGGTCTGGATTAGAGATGGGCACGGACCACATAAAAACCGAACCATGAGGTGCGTGGTTCTTCACGATCCAGGAACCACGAACTGGGGCAAGTTCACGCCGTGGTGGCTGTTTTAGGGGCGGGAAGGCCATTTTCAGCCTCCTTCGCCACCATGCACGCAGTTTGTGCGTTTTTTGGGTTGTAATTCGATTCGTGCCCATTTCTAGTCTGGATCTCTAGGTGGCCCCTAGAAGAGGTCATCCCAGGGCCAAGGAGCTTCCCACTCACCCCCTAGCAGGCTCTGGATGGACAGCAGGATGGTCCGGACATCGTAGAGCGCTGACCACTGGTCCTTCAAGATATCCAGGCAGATATTCCCTTGCAGATCCACGTTGGGATGGTAGCAGGGGGTGAGGAACTTGACGGTGGGAGCATTGTAGGGGTACCCGCTGGGGAACTCCAAAGAGAGTTTGTAGCGCAGGTCTTCATACACCTGGAGGGGAGGAGAGGCACAGGCATCAGTCAGACACGGGGGAAGCCTCCATCTGTACACCCCTAGAACTAATATAACTGAAAGGAAAATACCACCCACTTAAACCTATAGTATGATCCACCCACTAAAAAATGGGTTGGCAAGACCCGGCAAGGGGTCAAACTTCAACTGAAGTGTGAAAGTGTTAAGAGATTGCAGGGAATAAGCAACCACTGATGAAATCAAACACAAGATGAGGCATAAAGATATCCAGAAAGATGCTGGCAGAAAACTTTTCCTGAACCTGATTATGTACTACGGAGACCACTAGAAGACGTATGAAGCAGCAGAGATAGCGGCGAATATTATTTCTCTGCAACTGTTGCATCAGCTGGCTCACTTCCATCCCAAGATTTATGGTATCTTGACATCTTCTGACTCCTAAATTTGAACATTTACTGGCACAAGAACAGACAATGAGCTGTGGCACGTTTGCAGGTTTTTTGATGGCAAAATAGCTTGAATATGCTCTGATCTGGATACTGTAATACAAAGAGTGCTTAAAGAACATTTGAAAGAGCTTGCAGACCCTTCGTTGACCATCTTTTAGACCTCTTCGAGGGCAGGCGATGTGCCATAAGACTGGAGGAGGGCAAATGTCACCCCAACGCTTAAGAAAAAGGATGATCCTGGACCGCACAGGCCAGTCAGCCTGTTCTCTATCCCAGGGAAGATATTAAAGGCATCACTCTGCAAGCATCCCATGGACAACATGGTGAGACGGGGAAGTCAGCATGGATTTGTGCCAAACAGGTTCTGCAAGACCAACCTCCTCCGATGATTGAGTGACAGGCTTACTGGGTCACGGGAATGCTGCTGACGGAGTTTATCTGGATTTCAGTGAACCTTTTGACAAGGTTCCTCATGCTGTTCTGATGAGTAAACCGGAGGACTGTGGACTGGACTCGAGGATGGTTAGATGGACAGGGAACTGGCTGGATAACCACACCCAAAGAGTAGTTGTCAATGGCCGCACGGCTGATAGGAGGGGGGTGTCCAGGGGAGTGCCACAGGGCTCGGTTCTGGGCCCAGAGCTTTTCAATATTTTTATAAATGATCTGGATGAGGGGGTGAAGGGATTACTCGTTTGCAGACGACACCAAACCAGAAGGAACAGCAAGTACCCTTGAAGCCAGAAACAGAATTCAGCGAGATCAGAACACACCAGACAAGGGGGCAGATTTGAAGAAGATGCGATTTAACACGGATAAGAGCCAGTTCGCCATCAAAAGGGCCAGTTCTTTGTATCAAAAATACGAAGTATACATACTGGATGGGGGGATACACTTATGGGCAGAAATGTAAGGAAGGAAAAATTGATTGTATTTAGTCATCGGCCATCGCAAATTTACAGTGCCTGCTGGCTGGCTGGCTTCGCGCTGCCCCCTGCCGCCGAACACAGCGTTGAATGGAGCCCGGAGAGGAGCGCGGGGCGCGCGGCTGGGGCGGGGAGTCGGGCAAGGCGGCAGCTGCAGCAGGGGGCGCCCCACCGCGGAGCCCCGCCCGTGCCTCCCGCCCGCCGCCCAGGACCGGGAACAGCCCCGCCAGGACGGCCAAGCCGCTGCCCGCCCGCCCCGTCGGCTCGAGCCTTTCGGGCGTCCCGGGATGCGCTGCGCGCGCGCGCCCGCGCTCCGCTGCCTTTGCAGACCCGCCGCGTCCGAAGGGAAGAGACCCCCCTCCCCAAGACCCCCGCCGGCCGCTTCGGCCCCGGCAACCCCCGCTCACCGTCCCGGGGGCCCCGTCGACGGTCCCGATCCACTTGAAGAGGTTGTCCGATTCGGGGAAGGCCGAGATGCCGCGGTCGCCGGAGACCTGGGCGGGGGAGAGGAGAGGGGGTCGGCGGCGCCGGAGGGAGGCCGGGGGGAGAGGGAGGGCGGCGGGCTGGACGGGGCGGCGGCTCCCCTCGCTCCCTCCCTCCGGAGGGCCCCGGACCCAGCGGCGGACTCACCATCAGCGTCATGAGCTCCTTCTGCAGCCTGCGGGCAAAAGAGACGGCGCGTTAGGCCCGGCCCGGCCAGCCAGCCTCCCTCCGTCCCTCCCTCCCTGCCTCACCTGCTGCGGACGGACCCGCGGGCGGCGCCTGCTCCGGGCTCGGCGGCCTTGCGCGGGGGGCCGCGGGCGGCGGCGGGGTCGGCGTTCTGCGAGGCCATGGCCGCCTCCTCCTGCCTGCCTGCGCGCCGCGCCCGGTTTGAATGTCGCCCGCCTCCCGCGCCGCGGCCAATCGGCGCCCGCCTCGCCGCCCCGGCCCAATGGCAGCGCGCGGGGCGGGGCCACTCGCCAAACGGACCGGCCGCGCCGCCCCCGGCTCTGCCCGCCTTCACACGTGACGCGCGCCGGCTTCGCTCGCCAAGCACGACCCGGGAAGGCCGCCGCCCCGCCTGCCTGCCCGGCCCGCTCCTCCGCGGGGAGCCCCAAGCCGCAGCCCACGAGACGCCCCGAGGGGGAGCCTTCCCGAGGCAGCGCGCCCGTCTTCGCCCTGGAAAGCTTGTGGGATGCCCGGCCCCCAATCCTGCTGTTCCGCTGCAGACCCACAGCCCCCGCCCCCCCCGACATCGGAGACCTCCAGCCCCGGCCCCGAGGGTTCCTGCTAGTCCGCTCAGCTTCACTCCAGTTGGGGGGCCGCTGCTGGAGCCCTGCAGAGCAAAGCCCCAGGGAGGGAAGGGGGCTGCAGGGTGCGGATCCCTCCCCCGTCCCCCACTCCTTCCAAAGACAAAGAGGCACAAAGTCAAGTAGAGGCGTTTATTCAGAGCCTGCTTCTGACAGCAACACCAAGCCCTGCCCGCCCCCCCCCCCGCACGCCAGGGTTGACAGTCCAGCAGAGCTCCTGCCTAGGGGTCCTGTGGCCCCTCTGGTGGTGCCGGGGGCGCCTGCTCCCCTTCGCTACGCAGCATCTCCATGTACTTCCGCATCTTGACCGTCATCCAGGGGGGTGGGACGAAAGGTTTCAGCTCCTCCAGTTTCAAGTCAAGGGACCCCCTAGAGCAAGAAGCAGGGAGCAGTGAAGGAATTGGGGGGGGGGGGAACAAACTCTAGATGGGACAGAACCACATTTCAGCCTCTGGGGTGGCTCTCCCACAGCCTCCCTTGTGCCTGCCCTGCCTGGATCCACACCCACCAAGGCCCTGCTCACCCCTCACCTGTACTCGTCACTGGCAACCAGATCCTGAACATCCTCTTCCAGCAGTAGGTAAGCCTAGGGCAAGGGCACAGGCACAGGAGTCGGGGTGCGAGAGAGCTGTTCTGCTCTCCCACCCACCCAAAAGCGAATTGCTGGCTGCTGCACGCCAGGCATCTGCAGGACTCTGCAGGGAGAGCGCGGAGGGCCTGCGTGGAGGCAGCCCCAGTAGCCCCCCCCCGCCCAGTCCCACCCAGCAAGTCACACTCACCATCTTGCCTCCCGTGGCCCTCATGTGCTGCTGTTCAGCCAGCCAGTGCTTGTCTTGAGGATCGGCAGCGTACTGCACAGAGCGGGCAACGGTCAGAGCTTCTGCTGCCTACCGGGGGCCCCCAGCAGCCTGGCCATGGGTGCTGCCCCAAGGCCAAGGGAAGGCGCCCTCTGTCCGCAATCCTCCCTCCTCCCCGAGCCAGGGAGGGCATACGGGGTCTGATCAAGGTGGTCGCAAGGAACAGGCAAGCAGGCAACAAAGCCTCTGAGAAAAGCTTGCAAGATCAGCCCCCCCCCCCACCCCAGTTCCATATTGCGGGGCAGAAAACAGTACTCGACAGGCAGAAGACAACATGGCGGTAACTGAGGAAAACGCAGCCAGCCCCAGCTTGTCACCCTTTGGCAAGTGTGGTTCCTGCAGCCGCCTCTGCTCTGGGCCCACCTGGACCCCGGGAGGCCCCGCCACTGACCTTAAACAAGTGCGGGTGCTTGATGTACAGCCTGCCTCTGGTTCCGCCCATCCCAAGGGCCCTGCATCGGGAGCACCAACACAGACCCCGTGTTTGCAGCTGGACAGATCCACACCTCCCTTTGCCTCCCCCAATATCTGTGCAGCTGGCAGCTCCAGGCAGCTCTCCCCCCGCCCCCACCCCCCTTGCACTCATCCAGCAGTGACTCACTTGTTGGCTCTCGAACCCAGCACAAAGGTGGTGCCTTCTGTGATCCGCAAGGGATTCCACTGCAAGCAAATGGGAAGGAAAATACTTCAGGCAGCTTTACACACACACACACACACACGCACATCCCTGCCAGGTTGCTGCCCCAGGGCAGCCCTACCTGGCTGGCTCTGAAGAACAGATGCTGTGGGTGTGCAGGATTAGACTCAAAGTCCGTCCAGTCCAGCCTGCCATTGCCAACAGTGGCCAGCGTTCCACTTCTGGGAAGCTCCACCCGGGCAGGGCCAGCCCCCTTCTCTCTTTGCCAGTGGCAGGAGCAGGCATCAGGCCCCCCAGTCTGCTCCCTGCAGCCACCTGCTCTGCTCCTGTAAGGCTCCCCTTAGCAGGGAGGGGGCACAATGTCAGCCGCACCCTACCTTGGGTCCATCCCTTGTCAGTGGCTCACAGGACTTGGTTTTCCACCTGGGAGGAGAGGAGAGGAGGCACCAGGCTAAGAGGCTTTCAGAGCGAAAGGTGGGAAACCCCAGCCACTGGGCTCAGTGCCAGGGCTTGTGGCCTGGCATCTCCTTTTCAGGCCCCAGCCCCAGCACAGCCTCTTCGGTCTGTGCAGTTTTCAAGAGAGACCCCCCCCCACCCCTTGGGGCCTCCTCTCTGCTCAGCCCTTCTAGGGTCAGCTCCATGCTGCCACGTCTGTAGCTAAAACTTCCCTCCAGCAAAAATGGCCCCCACCTTTTCCTTTGCTGGGGCTCCCCCCCAGAAGCACTCAAGAGACACAGGGAGGTGCAAATGCCCCCCCCCCCGCCCCCTGCACTGGACTTACATGCTCGCCCCTGAAGTCCCTCGGTCGTTCAGCTGGCTCTGTCCGGGAGGCCGCCCCTTCCGCTGAAAGGGCGAATCCTTTTGTTAGTGCCTCCCTGTCAATGTCCCACCCTCCCAGCAGAGCCCCAATGGCCGCAAACCTTCCCCAGATGAGGATGCGTCACCTGTGCCCTGCTGAGGGCCTTCCTCGAGGGACAAAAGGCAGGTTGGGCAGCAAACGCACACCCAGGGGCTGGTCCGAGGGCTCCCCAAGGCCGCTCACCTTTTTGGGAACGGGGCTGCCTTGTTGGCTGAGTTCTTCTTCCACTGGGCGGGTGCGCTGGTCCGGGAAAAGGAGAAAGGGAGTCAGGACACAAGTGCCACTCATCCAGTCTCAAGGCGCATGGCCTTCTGGGCTTCAGCATGGCTTGGTAGCTCCCCAGCTGCAGGGACCTGGTAGAGAGGCCCCTTCCGGCCAAGAAGGGCTCCTCAGCAGCTGACCCTGGCAAGTATACAAGCCCCAGCCAGAGAGGGGCTGGTGCCTACCTTCAGCACTGGCACTTCGTGGGGCAGCCTCGCAACAGGCTTCTTGCCATCACAGAAGAGGAGTTTGGCCTGCAGGGAGAGGAGTGGAAACAGTCAGAAGCAGGCCACGGGCAGGGCCCTCTGTGCTGGCCTAGGTGGCAGCCCAGCCCCTGGAGAGCCCGGGAATTGACTCCCAGCAGTTACCTCCTGCAAGGCTGTTCAGGATTAGGGGAGGGGGGCAGCAAATGCTTTAACTGGCACAGACGAGACAGGTATTGTGGGTGGCGTCTGAATTGCTTAATGTTACCTGAAGCGGCTTAAGAGTGCCGTTTTTTGTATTTTGATATGGTTGTAATTTTTTACAAGCTATCTTGGATCCTTACTGAGAGAAAAGTGAGCCAAAAGTTGGTTGTTGGGGGTTTTCCGGGCTGTATTGCCGTGGTCTTGGCATTGTAGTTCCTGACGTTTCGGCAGCAGCTGTGGCTGGCATCTTCAGAGGTGTAGCACCAAAAGACAGAGATCTCTCACCTCTGTCTTTTGGTGCTACACCTCTGAAGATGCCAGCCACAGCTGCTGGCGAAACGTCAGGAACTACAATGCCAAGACCACGGCAATACAGCCCGGAAAACCCCCAACAACCATCGTTCTCCGGCCGTGAAAGCCTTTGACAATACATTGAGCCAAAAGTTCTTCAGTCAATAAAGGACGGGGGGGGGGGGATGCTGAGCAAGGCTGCTTCTTCCACAAGATGCTGCCAGTCCTACTGCCCTCTGTTGGCAGATACTGTTTCTCAGAGATCCCACCGATGGGGAGAGAGTTTGTGAGAAGGGGGCAAAGCGTGTGAAGGCCCAGGGCCAAGAGAAAGAAAGAGCTCAGCGGAGGCCCCACCTAGGGGGTCTCAAGAGGCCTGGGTGCCGCTCTCTGTTCTGCCGCCACTCCGGGGCTCCTGACACAGACTGCAGCAGGGGACACCCACCTGCTCCAGGCAGCTCCGACATGTCTCTTGGACGAGCTGCTCCGTGTCCACATCTTCTCCAACATTTTCTCGCACATTCCCTGCAGCCTTTTGGAAGAACTTGGAAACAGAAACGGTATTCTTGGAGTTGGAACGATACAAGCTGACAGAGCTTCAAAATGGCCTATTTCCTTTGGCCTCTCCCTCTCCTCATGCACTGCCCAGCTGCACGCAGGAAGGACCAGCAGGGAATGTTCAGGGCTGCAAATTCACCTGCCCCGCTGCACACACCTGTCTTCAGTTCTTTTTTTTTTTTTTAATTAAGCTTTATAACATACAACAAATAGAAATCAACGATGAACAGCAACTGTAACACAACAACTAATGAATAATAGTTCACAAGTTTTGAAGAATATGAACATTACAATAACTTAAACAAAGCATACATAATATTACCAAATATCAGAAAACTGAGTCAACGTCTGAGCAATTCTTATTTTGGGATGTAAATCGTGCATGTCTATAAATTCAAGAAAAGGGAACCATTTGTCATAGAAATTAGACCTGGCAGGAAAGCGTTCAGCATTGAGAATATTATCATTAATTTTATCCAGGATGAAACGGTCCCATGTCTTAGAGAGCCACATCTCTTTAGTTGGCACTTTCTTCAGTTTCCAGACTGAAGCTGTCGCTGATTTCGCTGCAACTAACAAAATTGCTATAAGATTCCTGATAGCTTTTGGGATCTGCGGAATATTCCATTGGTCTAGAAATATAATTGAAGGCGATAATGGAATATCGTAACTCGTAATCTGTTTTATTACTTCCAATATTTCTTTCCAAAATGTGGCTATCAATGGACAACCCCACCAACAATGAGAGAAGGATCCTACCTCATTGCAACTCTTCCAACACAGGGGAGAGCAAGAGGATGATATTGTAGACAATCTTTTAGGCGTCAAGTGCCACCTGTGAATAATTTTAAACGTTTGGAGTCTTATAGAAATTACTTTTGATGTAAATATTGAAGATGACCAGATTTCCTCCCATTTTTCCTGTGTTTTTTCAGTATTGCAATCCTGATGCCATTTGGATTGGCAAGGTAAATCAGTACTTTTTAAACAAGAGAGCAGAATAGCATATATTTTAGATACCATCCCCTTTTTCTCCCTCTGTGTATAGTTTAAAATTTGTTCAAAATCAGTCAAAGGGGTACTCATAATTTTAGATTTATACTCTGTCATGTTTTTAATCTGCATGTAAACATACCAATGAATTTTCTTTTGCGTTTTATTTTCCAGTTCTTGTTTTGACATAATATCTTTCCCAGAAGCTATGTCTATAAGCCTATTGAGTTGCATGTCTTTGAGGACCAAGTTATAATTACTGTTTTTTTCCTGGTGGAAACCATGTTTGATTGTGAAAAGAGGAGAATCTTGAAATCTTAGGAATTATTTTATCTCTTATTAAATCCCATTCTGATAGTATTGCTGACAGAAATATGTTATTATGTAATGGAGGGCGATCCTTTCTTTGATTCCAAATCAAGTCACCAAGTGAGAATGATTTTGGGAGTGAACACAATGGTATATTCCAACTAGAGAGTTCAGGCGCTGATAAGAGTTGTAGAATGTTAAACAGACTAACTGCTTTTTGGTAAATTGCCAAGTCAGGAAAGTTTAAACCTCCTTTTGAATGTTTCAACGAGAGGATATTAAAAGAGACCCGTGGAGGTTTGTCTTGCCACAAAAATCTATTCAGAATTGATTGCCATTTTTTCAATTGGGTTGTTGATATTTTCACCGGAATAGATCTAAACAGGAATAGAAATTTTGGTACATAGAAGGATTTAATTATGTGGAATCTATCCCACCAAGAAAGGTTCAGTTTTTTCTTATTTTGCATATCTGATTTTATGTCTGAAATTATTTTATCATGATTAACTTTAATAAGATCATTAACATCCACTGATATTTTAATACCTAGATAAGTTAACTGTTTATTAGTCCACTGGAAGTTGTATGAGTTTTTTTATCTGAGTTATGCTGTGACTAGGCAAATTCACTGACAAAATTTGGGATTTTCCTTGATTTACTATCAGTCCTGAAATTCTACCAAAGATTTCTAAAAGGTGATGTAAATGCTTTAAAGACTGATTGGGGTTTTTCAGATAGAGCAACATATCGTCAGCGAATAAGCTGATTTTATACTTGGATGTCCCTATATCTATACCATTTATGGAGTCATTTTCTCTAATCGCTATCGCTAGTGGCTCAAGGGTGATGGCAAACAGTATAGGTGACAACGGGCATCCCTGCCTAGTACCACGTCCAATGTTGATTGACTTTGATAACTGCCCATTTACCTTGATATTTGCTTTTGGTTGATTATAGATAGAAAGTTATTGCCAAAGTTCATCATTTGCATAGTTTTAATTAGGTATTTGATTTCAACCGAATCAAAGGCCTTTTCCACATCTAAGGACAGAAAGGCCGCTTCTATTTTATTGAGTTTACAATGAGCCAGGAGATTTAAAGTTCTATGAATGTTATTAGTTATGTCACGTTTTGGGATGAAGCCTGCTTGATCTGAGTGGATATATTTGTCTATAAAAGTATTAAGACGTTTTGTCATTATTGCAGTAAGGAGTTTGTAGTCGTGATTAAGTATTGAGATAGGCCTGTAAGAAGCTGGATTTAATGGATCTTTACCGTGCTTTAGAATTATTATTATCGTAGCCATTTCCCAAGTAGGTGGTGTTTTCCCTGATGTTACTATGGCGTTGCATGTCTTTGTTAGATGAATGGCTAGTAACTTTGCATATTTTTTATAAAATTCCACAGGGAACCCATCTGGACCTGTCGTTTTATTATTTTTGGCATTTTTTATAGCTTCTAAAATTTCTTGTTGGGCAATTGGTCTTTCTAGAAATTCTCTATCTGCCATAGTCAATTTAGTAAAATTTCTAATCTTTCCTAGAAAGTTGGTAATTCTAACCTCATCCGGGGCCTTTGAGGAGTATAAATTAGAATAGAAATCAGTGAAGATGTTTAAGATTTCCTTAGTAGTAGTTTGCACATTTCCTTTTTTAGCCTTAAGACTATTAATCATGGTAGACCCTCTTTTCTTTTTTATTCTGTTAGAAAGCATACGAAGGGCCTTAGGCGAGTTGAACCAGTATTTCTGTTTAAGATATAACAAGTTTTTGTGAATATCCCTTGTTTCTAATGTTTCCAAAACCTGCAGCCTTTTGGAAGAACTTGGAAACAGAAACGGTATTCTTGGAGTTGGAACGATACAAGCTGACAGAGCTTCAAAATGGCCTATTTCCTTTGGCCTCTCCCTCTCCTCATGCACTGCCCAGCTGCACACAGGAAGGACCAGCAGGGAATGTGCAGGGCTGCAAATTCACCTGCCCCGCTGCACACACCTGTCTTCAGTTCTCACCTTCATGTATTTATTGAAGACAGCCTGGATTTCCTCATTGATAGTGGGCTGCAGCACAGCTCGCAAGAGGTCCATGGAAACCACGGGGTCTGTGAAACTGGACCCGTAAGAGCAATGAATAACAAGCAGATTTGCGCCTGCAAACACAAACCCCGCTGGAGCTAACGCTAGGCCTGGCAGCCTCTCCAGCTTAAATACCAGCCCTCCAGTCCTAACCTTAGACCACGTGCTCTTCCTACCCAGTTTCTGCCCAGTTACCCGCTCTCTGGGCATTGCTCCTCTTTGTGGGGATCATTGGGGCAGAGCCCAAACATTCCAGAAACATAACAGCTCCACACTGTGACTAATAGCTCTGGCCCCATCTGCAGCAAGAGAGCTGGCCTTTGAAGACACGGAGCTTTAGTTGGAGGAAGAAGCCAGCAAGAGACACAAGTCAAGTCATGGCAGATGCTAGGCAGAGCTCCTGCTTCAGAATGAAAAAGTTGGCAAGACAAGAGGCAAGCAGGCAGTGGCCAGCCCCTTGCTTTTTCTTTTGGGGGGCAACAGGGATTGTGCTCTGGAGAGACGATGCTTCAGAGGCACACAGCAGAATTACAGGCTGGCCGTTCTTAACTTCTAATGTTCTGTTAACAGAGCCAGTTTGGTATAATAGTTAAGAGTGCGGGACTCTAATCTGGAGAAGCAGGTTTGATTCCCCACTGCTCCACTTGAAGCCAGCGACCTTGGGTCAGTCACAGCTCTCTCAGCCCCACCCACCTCACAAGGTGTTTTGTTGTGGGGATAACAACCGCTCTAAGTGTGTGTTAAGTCATCCTGAAGGGCGCTATATAAATTGAATGTTATTATTATTATTATTATTATAAACTGGGATCAAAGGAAATACAGTAGGCTTGGCCACTGCATGAAACAGGATGCTCGAACCTAAGAACCACCCTGCTGGACGAGGCCAGTGAGGGTCCACCTAGGCCAGCATCCTGTCTCACACAATAGCCAACTAGTTGGCCTGGAAAACTGCTGGGGGTGGAGGTGGAAGTAATACTAAGCTGGGTGGCGGTGCCAAAGGGAGCAGCGGGGCACAAGATCCATGGGATGTTCGTGTATTGGTTTTGAATGCTCAGGGCACTTCTCCCTTACTAGAAACACAGCACAGAGCATTTAACAGGCAGCATTTTCACCCAGTACAAAAGCGGTTGGAACTCCAAGGGCTCTGGAGAAGTCTGCCGGTGGCACCAAGCTGTAAAACTGACGACAACTTTGTGACCCGCTTTGGGCTCCAGAGGTCGGGCTGTGCTGCCAGGACTGCGGACTGGTGCGGCTGCTGCCCCCCCCCCCGTGGAATGCCAGGGCAGAGCCCCCCCCCCGCTGCCCCTTGGGAGCGAAAGGGGCGGGGCGGGGGGCGCCTTGTGGCAAGCGCTGCCCGGGCGCCCTCGTTCCCCGGAGGCCCCCGCGGCGGCTGCCCGTCGTCTCTCTCTCCGGCTGCTGGAACTGGCGCTGCGCCCCCCGCCTCAGTTCCCCAGCGAGGGAGGGGGCCTTTCCCGCCGCCCTCGGGCCGGGCTCACCTGCTCATCATCTGCGAGCGCCGCCCGCGCCGCTGGACCAGCCGGTGCTTGATCATGAGGTTCCAGGGGGGGCTCTGCGGGAGGACGGGCGGGAAGGAGGCGCGTCACCGGGGGCCGCCGCTCGCTCGCCCGCGTCGCCCCGCTCTCCCTCCCTCCCTCTCCGCCGCCCTCCCTACCGGCGCGCCCGGCCCGCCATCGCCGCCACCGCCGCCCCGCTCGGCCGCCTCCTCCCCGCCCTCCGGCGGCGGCGGCTCGACCTCCCGGGCGGCCCCCATCCGTCCGTCCGTCCGTCTTTCCTTCCTTCCTGCCTCGCCGCTGCCGTCGCCCTCTGAGTGCGTCATCGCCGCGCGCCCGGAAGCCCCGCCGGACGCCCGTTGCCGTAGCAACGGCGGGCGGTCGCTTCTCCTGCGCAGGCGCAGCTGGAGCGCGGCGGGGAAGGGCCGCCCTTGACGTCCTCCTGGCAACGACAGCCCTGCGAGGCAGGCCCGGGCGGAGGGGAATGTCGCCCCAGAGACTCCCAAAGCCGCCGTTTCCCCTCGCCCGGCGCTCTCTCTCTCCGGGGAAGGCCTGAGGAGAGCTGCGGGCCCGGGCGTTGCCAGCTCCAGGTTGGGAAATTCCTGGAGGTTTTGGGGGTGGAGCCTGGAGAGGGCGGGGTTTGGGCAGATGAGGGACCTCCCTTCAAAGCAGCCGCTCCCTCCCGGCCTGGAGGCAATGCCGAGCCGAGCCCCCTGGGTCTGCGGCGGGGCTCCCCCCTCCGCCTTCTCGGCGCGGCTCCTCGTGGCCTCGCAGGGGACGGAGCTGCGGCGGGTCTCCCTCGACCCCCCCCCCCACCCCGAGCAGCGCCGAGGGCCGGGCGAAGGCCCGCCCCGGATCCCGCCCCTGCCGCCTTTCTGCGGCGAAGCGGCTGCGGTCGCGGATCTGGCTTCGTGCGAGTCCGGGGGTCGCCTTTCCCCCGCTTGGCTTGCTGAGGGTTTGCTTCGCTTTCCTGAGGGGGCAGCTTTGCCGCTCTGGCGAATAGATAAAATCCTGGAAGGCGATGCCCAGCGGGGTTTATTCCCCCTCCCTGTGCTGAATCTGTGAACCTGGGCGGGTCGTGAGAGGGAGGGCAGGAAGGCTTGCATCAGTGCTCGGTTCTCGGGGGCCCTTCCTCCATGCCTACGGTAAGGCCAAATGTCACCGTGGGGTCAGGAAGCAGTCTTCCCCAGGCCAGTTTGGCTGGGGATCCATCTTCTTCGTATGGACCAGGGGGTCCCTGGGGTGTGTGTGGGGAGGGGAGGTAGTTGTGAATTTCCTGCATTGTCTAGATGACCCTAGAGCTCCCTTCCAACTCTACGGTTCTAAAATACGTGGCACCCTGACTCCCTTTTGGCTTGCACCCCCTGAAAAAAAGCCCCAGGTAGTCCAGAGTGAATTTAAGCGTTCAAAGTGTAAAAAAGATTTTGCCAGACTCTGCCCAGACAAAGAAGCCAAGCTGAGCTTGACAGTAAGATTTTTCCCCTCTCTTCTCCCGCTTTCAGTTGCTGACCATGGCTCAGAAGCAAGTCATTGTTCCAGAGCTGACTGAAAAGAGCTACTCTGCCTGGCTTCAAGCTCATTTGAAGGAAGAGGGAGCAGCAGCCCCCCTTGAAACTGACCCTCCAGAAACAGGAGAGGATGAAATCGCATGTTGGAACGACCAAAACAATAAAGCGAAGAATGTTATTGTTCGGTGTTTATCTGATAAGCAGCTTGTGTATGTTAAGGTGCAAAAGACAGCAAAGGGAATGTTGAGGGCACTTCAGAAGGCATACGGTCGGCATGAGGATCACAGCCAGGTCGCTTTGTTCATGGAGCTTTTTTCAACCAGGCTTCAGGAGAATGGGAATGCGGATGCTCATATAGAAACCATGCTAAACCTAATTGACATTCTGGCTGCTGGTGGTCGCATACTGGATGAAATTTTAAAAATAGGATTATTTCTGAGTTCGCTGCCCAAGTCCTATTCATTTATTTCACCTAGTTATGGAAGAGAGACTAATCTACAGGATATTTGGGGGCAAATAAGAGCTGAGTACCGCAGACGAAAAGGCTACTGTCATCAGAACAAACACAATACTGACTCAAATTACCTGCTCAGAGAGGCTGGACCCAGAAGGGCAGTCACTAAGCCCATCGACTGGAGAAAGCCCAATCCAGGAGGCAGAAGAACGGCCCCTCGCTGCTTCAAACGCAACAAGCCAGGTCATCTTCAGAGGCAATGCTTAAACAGCTAAGGCCCGGAATGGCACGTTGACTTACTCAGGGCTTCAGATAAGCCAAGGCCGATCCCCGTCTTTACAGTAGATCTGAAGATGGAAGGTGGACATTTATCCTGATTTATGTTGATGATCTGAATATTTGCCATGAAAATCCAATTGACAGTGCTGAAATTATATCTCATCTAAGCAAAGAAGTAGAAGCCACACACCTAGGAATTTAGATTGAACTTTTGTTTGGGAATTTAGATTGAACAAGAACCAGATAGAAGTTATCTTCTTAATGAAAAATAGAAGATACTGGAAAGCCTCGGCCCAGAAGGTGTTATTCCAATGCTCACACCAATGGCATTAGGTTTCTACAAAGAAAAGATACCCAGACAACAACTGATACACAGGTGTCATAGGCAAGCTTGTATACTTAGCAATGACAACAAGACTGGATATTGCCAGGGGCTGTAATGTCTTACTTAAATAATTTAGCTTACTCACCACAAAGACTGCATTTAAAAGGGTGATAAGATACTTGAAGCGATTGCCAAGAGACAAGTGCCAAGGACCGTGAGGCAAGCTGGACCTTGTGATGGCTTACAGAGTGTTGGAATAGAGGCATGCCTGGACACTGGGGGGGTGCTGCGTTTCTCTTTTAGAACTAGATTGTGTGAATGGGTTATCGTCCTAATGGACAGGATGGTTCTCTTTGTCGAAGCTGGGAGCTTCTCTCTGGCTCCTTTGATTCCTGTGCCCTGTGTGTTCTTTCTTCTCTTCTTGGTCTTGCAAGAGGTCTCTCCCTGTGGAACCATGCCAAAGGCCATGCCCAAGCATGCACGCACTTCCAAGTGCATGCAGCTGAATTAGCTGGCCATTCATGATGCCAAAAATATTCTTTAGACGAGGCTTCTTCCTCTTTTCAACTACAAAGTGGATGTGATCATCACACCCTGAAGGCCACACACGGGCCCAGCCGACCAGTGGGGAGTGATGCAGCCACGGGCACTGAGCCCAGGCAGTTGTGAGTCTTATGGGGAATATGCTGAGGGAAGGACCGAAGGGGAAGGACTGCTCACCCACCCCCCTGGAACGAGCCCTGCAGATGTAGGTTCAGGTTCAGGTTCCTGCTTACTGGCCAAGCAGCAGGCAAAAAGGAGGAAGAGGCCAGACTAGAACTCCTGCTGAAGAGCAGCACTTGAGCCACTCACTAGCCTGGGCACCCAGGAAGGACACACAGCAGGTGGCGTTAGGCACCCCAGCCTTCCACACCAACCCTCCGGAGCAGGGCAGCGAAGCCAAAGGGTTAGCATACCCGGGGGGCCTTGGTTCAAATCCCAAAAGAGGAGAGCCCCGAGCCCCTGCAGCTGCACTCTCAAGCACAGCTGAGATTTTACCCCATCGAATATCATCTATCACTGCCCTCGGGGGAGGGGGGGCTCATTACCACTGTCTGCTCCTGGCAGTCTCAACCATGTTTACGCTCCATCCATCCCTGCCTGTCCCCCTTTCTGGACGCTGCATGGCTGATCATGCACCAGCAGTGAGGTGTGGGAGTGTGCAGCCTGGATACCTCCCCATCCCTTTTGCAACAGCACATCTGTGCCCCTTTTGGACACCTTCCCCCCCCCCACCAGCATGGGCTGCGTGCTGAACACAGCTGAGCTTAGGGACAAGCAGGAGGAGGGAACCTGGCCCCTCTGCTAAAGCCCGTTTGAAGAGAGACGCAGGCCCCGTGCTCACTGGACAGCTTTCTAAGAGCTGGAACCAAAGTGAACGGGGGTTGCCAGTGCCCTCATCCTAGGGAGGCCGTGCTCTAGCAAGCGGCAATGATGGGCCACAGACTTGTGGGCAGAGGTGTCCCAATCACCGCCCGCCCGTGCATGAGCAGGGCAACCATGTGCGCCTGGCAGCTGTCTGAGCGGCCAGCGATGCTGCAGGAGCAGGGCTGGGATGAGAGACTTGGCAACCTTCATAGCAGAACTGTGAAATCCACACTGGTCACTGCAGCTGTCAGTCATGCTATGGGTTTGGCAGGTGGTTGGCGTTGTATTGGGTCTGTAGTCCTTCCTGGGCCCTGCCCTTTTGGCTGGCTGGCTGCCACCATGGAGTCCAAAAAGGCCCAAGGATGGTTCCACTTAGACAGAAGAGAACGAGGGTGCCCTGGGAGTCTGCACGTGGCACTCTGTCGGGTCCATCATGGAGGGGGGGGTCCCTACTTACGAGGAGGTGTAGTGGAGCCAGCACGCGACTGTCTGCTGGGGCTGCTCCAGGGGATTTGACCTGCAAGGTGATGCGCCTCTGAAGTGTTTGGTCAGCCGTAGCACAGATTGGAGCGGAGGGACTGGTTGTGCCCCCCCCCCCAAGCGTGGCTCCGGAGTGCCAGCCCAACTTACTGCTAGCGATTGTCTTGGAAGTCAGAAGTGTTTGTTTTTTAGTTTTGTTTTCACGTTACTTACAGTCCTCCTTTCTCGTGATGTTCAGTGTGGGTCACACACTGTAAAGTCAATACAGTCAACTGCAGGGAGGTGCAGCAGACGACGGAGCAGGATTTGCAAATGTCAATTTGCAGAGATTTGCCAAACAAGCAGGCGTCCCACGTGGAGCTGACGTGTTAACATAGAAACTATCCAATAGGATCAGACTTTGAGCAACAGACAGTGCCTAGTAGCACCGACCTCGCCTTTGCTGTCTGTGTCTCGGGATGGAGGACCTGAAAGGCAGGACTCGCCAACCTTGTCTTTAACAAAAATGAAAAATATCCTGAGTGCGCCTCCCTCCCCCACCACATTACCAGTTTTCTTCTGCCCTAGAAATGAAGCATAGATTGGGACTGGGGCCTCAGAAATGAAGCCATTAGTTAAGCAGCGCAGAGAAGAATCCTATGAAATAAACACTTTTTATTTTATCATAGAGCAAACCTGTTTGCAGCCTTTTCCTGGATTTTTTCAGGGATGCTCAGGAGCTCCTCTTCCGCAGGAGGTACGCTGCCTGTTGGGGGCCCCTGTTGTAAGGCATCTCATTAGAGCAATGCTAAGCAAATGCAGCAAGAGTGCCTGTTTTGTGGGGTTCCCAATGTGATGTGTCCATCCTGGCACCCGATATCCTCTGCCAAAGTCCCCAGTTTGCGCTCTGTGACGTGAAGCCAGAGAGATGCACCCCCAAGCTGCGCGCCTGCTCCTCTGGCCTTCATGTCGTGCTTGGAGGGCTGGGATTGGCTGCAGGCACAGCACCCTAAACCGCTCCAGGAGTGGGGCGGGAGGGGTGTGTGTGTGTGTCGGGGGGGGGGGTTCTGCTTGTGTGGGCCTCTCGGTGTTTTTGAGCTGTGCTTGGTGTTGGATTCAGACTAGACTTCCCATCAGCACCGGAACACTTCAGGCTGCCATACTGAATCAGGCCGTCAGCCCACCCAGGTCAGTACAGTTCACTCAGGCTGGCGACGGCTCTCCAGAATCTCAGGCGAGGTCTTTCTCGCCCCCTGCTGGCTGGCCGTTGAACTGGAGATTCTGAAGTTCGGACCTGCAGTGTTCTGCGTGCCAAGCAGATGCCGCTGCCCCTGAGCCCCGGAATGAAACTCGCCTGCCTCCTTCCCCCTGACCCAGAAGAACGACGTTGGGGCGGGGGAGGTGTCTGGGCACCAGGAAGGGGCAATCTGTGGAAACTGCCAGCTGAGTCTGGGTTTTGGGGGGCAGTATTGCTGGGATCCAGGCCAAGCAAGGGAGGCTTAGCGTGGTGACCAAGTCCCGTTCTGCCAGCAGCGTGCCCCTGAGGCTGCCCAGTTCTGGGCTGGCATAGTTGTTGCACCACTGTGGTGCTGGTGTGATGTTAGTGCGTGGTGCTGGTATCCCTCCAAGGCACTCTAGCACAGGGCTTAGCCACCATCCTGTGCCTGCTCCAGCTGGGCACGAGGAGGAGGTTTGTGCCTGGAGGGCGCATCTGGGTGCTTGATTTGACGGGTGCCAGTCCTCTCCCTTCAGTCTCTGGAAGGTAAAGGCCAGAAGTGGGAACATGACATCACGTGCCAACGCGTGCCCTGAAGCGCTGCAGTTGCTGTTCTAGGACAAGCAGTATCGGAGAAGGTCTTTCTAGCACCTGCATTTGTGCAAACAATATGCAAAGTATGTCATCTGTAGGTCACTCCAATGTGTACATTGCTGCTGGGCTTGTGGGGGTGGGGTGGGGGGTCATGACTGGGGCGGGGGGGGGGGATGTTGAGCTTCGCCCCCGCCTGCCTGCCTGCTGCTGCTGCTGCTTACGCCCTGATGGGCTTCCAGCTAGACATCCGTGAGGTTCGTTGCATGCCTGGGTTGAGTATGCAGTGGGAGAATGTGGCATGTTGTTCCAGCCTCGGGCAGGGGATAGATCTTGGCTCGTGCCCCTGATTGTGAACGATTGCTTGTGGGCGTGAATAGGTGTTACTAGTTTGTAAATGCCTCCATTTTCAGATTTTGGAGGGGAGGGGTTCTTGCTCTAAAAGGAAGAGTGTGGATCGCTGGCTCCCTGGATTCCTCGGTCTCATGAATGCCCAGGAGCGTCATCCGGAAGGGGTCACTTCCTGCATCCGGAGCCAGGAAGAACATCTCCCCACCACCAGGCCGTTGCTGGAACAGAAGCCCAGGTGCGGCAACTGCTGGGTGTGGTGTGGAGGGGGTGCCCCTGGCCGCACCCAAGCAGCACCCGCAATTACCCTAATGGGGCTTCAGGGTTAGTTACTCGCAGGTGTGTCCCAGGAGAGAAGCCAGGAGGCACGTGAGGGTGGGGGTGGGGGGGGAGCTGGGTATTGCAGCCTCCTTGTGGAGAAACAGAAGGCTCTCCTTGGCCACTTGCTCCACTGCTTGGCCCCGTGGCAGCACAGTTACCCCCAACAATCAGCTGTCAGTGGCTTCCCAAATGAGCCACAGCCAGGTCGGGAGGGGGCGTACCTTTCCGCCTCTCCAAAGTTTCCCCCTGCCAGTTGAGGCCACCCCCTGGGCAGTGGCGATGGCCTTTCTGCCCCGCTGGCTTCCTTGTTTCCCTCTTGGATCCCCACCCAGGCAGCTGCTCGAGGGTGACAGACTCAGCTCCCTTTCCCCCACCCCCTTTTTGCTTCCCCCCCAACCATGCTTCAGAAACAAGGACTCCTGACTTTCATACCCGAGGAAACCCACGTCTCCTCTTCCTGCCCCGAAACAGGCAAAATCCGTTCATTTGCCAGGCACGTGGGGGGGGGGGGGCTGGCTGCCAAGGGAGCTCGGTGCTCCTCGCTGAAGGCGATCTCAGGCTGCGGAGCTTTGTGGGAGGAAGAAGAGCCTCCTGTTCCTCTTACAGGCTCCTCGAACCTCCCCCAGAGTTTCTCAATAACGCCACAACTCCCCTAGGGCGACGTGGCACGTAGGTGGGTAGAAAGGCCCTGGGAGTGCCAGTCACTTTGAAACTGGTGTCCCTTGACCG
Organism: Eublepharis macularius; assembly: GCF_028583425.1. NCBI lineage: Eukaryota > Metazoa > Chordata > Lepidosauria > Squamata > Eublepharidae > Eublepharis > Eublepharis macularius. Next base: position 174,251,386 of record NC_072794.1, on the reverse strand, counting down.
TCTTCATGGCGCCCGTGGCCGACAGTGTTCCCTGGACTGTCACCTAGAAACCAGTGCACTGGTCCAGGATGTCCCTGGCCCGGATGGGGCTTTGGCAAAAATGGGCCCAAGCCACAACGTATGAGGAAGCTGCTGATGGGAAGCTCTAGAAGCCCCTGTCATTCGTCCCTGGCTTCTTGCCACTTCCTCCTCCTTGGAGGAGCCTGGCAGTTGCATCTTGCCAAAGCCATCAGGAGGCCTGTCGAGGTGGCAAGGCCTGCCATTGTTCTCTGCCTGGTATGGCTGTTCAAGGCTGCTGCATGTACAGTACAATCTGGAACAGAGCCACACCCTTCTAAGCCTGCTTAGATGGTGCTGTGAATGGCTGCGCTTATGGCTCTGTCTTCGCCCTGGCCATAAGCAATATGCTGGCTCTAGGGTGGGAACGAGTGAGATTGCAGACTCGTACTGGTTGTGGCTTTAGGCAGGCAAGCCATGAGCTGGCTCCTCTTGCTGCTGGACGGCGTTGTCCTGGCCCTCCCTCGCTTGCTGCATCTGCGAATTCTCAAGAAGATTCAGTCCAAATTTATCCGTGCCGTCCTACAGGTACCCCCAGGAGTGCCAAATGCCCTCCTACAGCTAGAAACAGGCCGAATAAGAATTGAAGCCAGAATATTGCTATCTTCTGTTTATCAGTGGCTCAAGATATATGACAATCAAAAAGGCCTCCTCCCTCTAATAAACCAAGATCCTTACCAGCCTAGGTGGATGCGGATGGTTAAGAGCAACCTAGAAAGACTGGGACTCTCGCCTTCTGACCTACTGACTCAGGGCAGTGACCAGGCAAAAAGTATTGTTAAACAGGGGGGAAAGGGTGGGGGCTGATACAATTTAGATAAGACGGCGAATTTGTGTATTGAATAACATTGTATGTACTCACCAATAATTTTTTTTTTAAAGTATTGTTAAACAAAGGGTGAGAGACATAGAGCGCCAACGAGATTTAGCTCAATCTCCTCATTTTATGGCCCCTAGGGAATCTAGATATGTTATGGGTATGGCCAGATATCTCACTCACTTGGATGTCCCATCTTATAGAAGAGCTTTCACCCTGGCCCGATGTGAAGTTATCCCTTCAGTGGTCATTGGGGGGAAATGTAGAAAGATCCCATATGAGGATAGACGCTGCCGTTGCTCCATTGGTGAAGTGGAATCACTTATTCATACGTTCTTTCGTTGTCCTTTCCATCAAGTCTCTAGGGACAAGTTTATTTCCCCACTCTTAGACACACCAATTGCAGAGGCAAATAAGGCCTGCCTGGAGAAACTCCTAATTGATGAAAATCCAACTATCTCCAGGCAAATAGCCAAATTCTGTCTCTATTTGGTTAAATTCCATAGTAAAAAGAATAGCCATACATAGTCTCCTGCTCTTTTTACGATTTTAACTATTTTAATGTCAGTGTTTTAAATATTAGAATTCCTGCGGTTCCCAGAGAACTATATACATTTTAAGATAAGATTTTAAATGTTAAATGTACTTTTTAAATGTCCTTTACATTTTTACGCTGGATTTAATTATTTATTGATTGATAAGGATAAGGGGCTGGTTCCAAATGTGCAGGGAGGTCCACGAAACGGCTGGGCCGTTAATAGCGAGGAGGGTCTCTTCTCAGCCCAGGAGTGGCTTGGCAGGGAGGACAGCTTCCCCAGGAAAGCCCTTCATGCTCATATAATTAGCACGTCACTGAAATGAGGAAGGAGAGTGAGGCGTTAGCTGCAGAGGCACGGGGAGTTTCCCATTTAGTGGCCAAGAAACAGGCTTCTGAGGGGGTGGGGTGAGGTTGGTAAGGAGCACAAACTAGAAGTGGCCACTGGAGATGACCAGACTTGAAACTTTAGCCTAACGAAACTGGCCATAGTAAGTTCCATTGTATTTGTTTATTCACCACATGAAACAATTCCAATTAAACTGGAAAGGATTTAAAACATTTAAAAATAAAGCAACAATAAAGCATATTTGCTGTTAAATAGCAAATAGGGTAAAAATGGCTTGGCTTTGCTCAAAACAAGACTGACAAAGGGAAGGGACGGCCTGTTTAGAAAAAGCTGTGCTCCTTGGAGCACAAATCACACCTCCTGGGAAGATGGTCCTCCAAGCAGAACCTTCTTGGGCGGGGCGGGGTGGTGGTGGTGGTGGTGGTGGTGGTGGTGCGCTACGGGAGAGAGGCCTTCCCTGAGATGGTAAGAGTCCCCAGCGTGTAGAGCTTGCAAGGTCCAACTTGCAACGGGGCTCAGAATTCATTTGGCAGCCAACGGCAACGTTTCCGAACTGGGGTCGTCCCATCTCACCGGCTCACTTCTTCACCTCTGTCATACGGCTGCAATCAGCTGTGATTGGCTGCAGCTTCTTGCGGGCTCTATACTTGCGAAATCTAGGCTTGCCTCTTTGTAGTGTGTGAAATTCTAGTGTTGCTTGGAACAGACTACAATCTGCGTTATGCTTTAATGATGTGAATGAGAACTCCCGTGTTTGAACACTGAATGAACGAATGAAAGACACACAGCTAGCCACCAACTCCTAGGACCTGCCATATTCATTCACTTGGCACCTGGTTCAGCATCCTAGTCTTCGATGCCCAGATGCGATCGTTTTCTCATTTCCTTCATGATTCCATTTTCAGGCAAGGAAGTAATGGCTGGATGGGGGTCATTGTGGCAGTATCCTGAACTAGTTCTGAGATAGTTCTCAAAACCAGCCCCGTGCAGGGCACATGCCAGGTGTCCACTATGGAAGCCCCCCCCCCCCGGCATGAATGATGAGTGCCAAGGGTCTGTCTTCCAGCAATGGACACACTGGCGAATCGACCTGACCTTGTACCAAGGCACTGCAGAACTCAGCCACCGTCTGAGAATCAAGCAGCAACGCCAAGTCCAAGAACAGCACCAAGTAAGGAGTTTGCTCCTTATGGAAGAGGGAGGGAGATGCCATCATTTCATTGTTCGTCGAGTTCTCACCATCCTCATCCTCTCGCTTGGCACCTCTTCCAGCCCCAATTCTGATTCGAGATACTCATTCAGAGGAGTGACTGCCACATCCCCATCTGATAAAATGGAGAAACTCAGCTGGGTGTCACCGGCATGTTGACGGCCTCATGCACCACACTTTTGGACAGACTTTCCCAACAGTTTCATGTTGAGGTTAAGAACCATGGGAGACAAATCCGAACTCTCTGGAAGGAGCTACACTGGAAAATTCCCACAAGGTGGAAAGCCAGTCTGCCAGTTTCCCCTTCTGGGACAAGCCCTCCAGAAAGGAGAGGAACCCCTGCAAAATGACGCCCCCTCCCAACCCAGGAGGACAGCAGGCGTGAGGGCACGGGAAGCCACTGAGAGGGCCAGGAGAACCGGCTGAAGGGAGACGCTCCCTTGTCTCTGGAGCAGGGCTGCCTCTTGCCAGGACCAGGCCGGAAACGAGGCGGCAGCAGGGCTCTTGACACTCTGCTGCCCCTCAACCACCAGTGGCCACTTTCTTCTTTTGTTCCTTTCTGAGATCTGTAAGAGCCAGAGTCATGTTTAAGAAGGGGGGAAAAATAAGACAAGATGTAGCAGCAGCAAAAAGGGCTGTAACGCTAAATGGACAAGAGCAACAAATGTCAGGAAATGCCAATGAAAATATCCAAACCCACTGAAACAGAGGTCACTACGGGGATGGAGCCAGGAGGATCTCTTTGGTGTGTGTGTGTGTGGGGGGGGGGGTGTCCCAGAGCTTCACAGACCCAGTCCTAGAGGGGATGCAAAATGTCTCCACTGCCAGCACCAGCTCTGTGGAAGAGACCTTTGCATGGGCTCCATATTGTGCTTCATTGGATCCAACCACAGTTTTCCTCAGCCTGCCCCCTAGATGCATGATGGGGGGGGGCATGCATAGTCCAGGGAGGCTGACTTTTTGGGGACTGGAATCCAGCTGCCCAAGAGGAGGTCCTTCCCTGACAGCCAGCGTGGAGCTCATTTCCTCCACTCCCAGACTGGCTCCTCCCAATCTAGGGTTTATATCTTGGTGTGGCGCAGTCCCTCCTGGCCACTTGGACTCTTGGAGCTGACTCCCGGCACCACCACCATGAAGCCCAGGGGCCTCTTGCTCATCCTGGTCTCCTTTGCCCTCTGGGCTGAGCTCCCAGCTGCGCCAACCAAAGGTGAGGAGAGACTGGAGCTGGGGTGGACATGGGTGGACTGGGAAGCAAGGCACATTCATAAGCTCTGTGAGGGAAGAAGGGTGTTTGTCATGAGCTGCAGGGTGCCGATGTAGCATCCTGAGGAGGAGGTGATGAGATGGACAGCTCTTGACACTCCCATGCGAAGGCAGGTTCCGGAGCAGGAGCAGGGGGTGGGGGGGGGAAAGAGCAGCAGGAACGGATTGCAGCAGAGCTCCTGAGAAAGGCGAGCTGTCCGTCCAGCTCAGCTGCTATCACAAGAAGAGTATCAGACTGGGTTGCTCGTTCCCCCACATATTAACATGGCAGGCAGAAGTTCAACAGGAAACACATTTCTTGATGTGCCATTTCAAAGAGGCTTCACCTGTAAAATTTCTGCACAGAATCCAGCTGTTAAAGGCGCAGGCGCCTTGGCCCTGGAAAAGGTGGCCATCCCTTGATGCTGTGGGTACGAGCCTCCTTAGGGAGAGAAGATGTAGTTTGCTAAGCACAGAAGCCAGGGATTGCCTGGGAAGCTAAACTGGGAATGAATTCACGTGAGAAACTTTACTCTCAAGCCAGGAAGTGAAGCAAGGGCTTCTGTTTCCAGGGAACTGCAGGCTCTCCATCCGTCACAATCTCAAAAGCAAACGATACTGGGATGGGGCTGGTTGGCTACTGAGGCCATAGCCAGGCACTGTGAGCCAAAGCAGCTTTTGATTGGAGCACATAATCTACTTTTTCTAAAAAAAATCATACTTCTATCCTGCATTAAAAAAAAATTCTTAAGTGTCTAGCAACAGATCATCGAACAATAGAGTACATTGTCATCTCGACAAGCCTTATCATAAAAATCTTTCCTGCTTAAACTACACAACAATTGTTTAAGAAGATAGGCAGAGGACGGAAAGGTGGACACTTGAGCCATTTCTACGTGGGTTTTGTGTCCCAGATTCAATGCTGTTTGAAAGTGGGGTCCCCCCCCCTGCTTCTCCACATTGCTGTGGTGGGTTTGTGCCCCTCCTGGGCTTTCTCTAATCATTCCCAAGCCTGCTTTGCTCCAATGTTTTGAGAAAGGTTGCGGTGAAGCCTGTGTGGCTGCTGTGTGGGTGGGAAGATGGAAAAACCTCGAAGGCTTTTCCTAAACAGATCTTTGCAGTCCAGCAGAGCAGTGCTGCTGAGCTGCGCTGAGGGAGGGCCTGTCCTTGGCCGGAGCCTTCCACAGCTGTAGCACGACCACTGTCTTTTACGGCACCTGTGATGGTGGGGGAAGCAGCAGCAAGGCCCCAGGTGCTGACCAGAGAGGTCTGGCGGGTTCACGTGGCAGGAGGAGGTCACCTGGCCCTTTGAACGGGCCTGGAAGTGAGCGGGCAGAGTTGGCTGCACGCCCCATCCGGCAAGCTCCAGCTGAAGTTGGCCACTGCATTTCGGACCTAGTAAAGCATGGGGAGGCACTTCAAAGGCCCGGTCTGGTTGGGCCCAGGGCCCAGGGAATTCTTGAGCGGTCAGGTGTCTCCAGTTGAGGGGTCATCTGGCACTGCTGGCACTGCCACTGTCCGCTCAGATTCACCCACCCGCACGCTTGAATCTCACGGTGGAAGGGAGCCCTGCCTCAGAGAGGTTGTGTCCCACCTCCACGCCAGCTGAACCACCCCCTACACTTTCTGTCTACTTTGGATTGACCTTTGGCAAACGCAACATCCCTGCTAGATCCAGCCTAGGGTGTGCTGAGTCCAGCATCCTGCCCGCCACAGTGGCAAGCCCACAGAGGAGGCATGAGAATAAGCTCCCTTCTCAGCAAATCTCACTCTAGCACAATTCCTCTGAACAGGCAGGTTCTGCTTAGCCACTTTGGTGGTGGGAGCTTTGCTAGGAATCGGTGTCCTATTTCCCTAGAGGAGAGAGGAGGGCACCCATGCAATAAAGGAGCACATCTGCGTGAGGTTTTTCAGTTTATTGTGAAAAGCACTCTTGCTTCCAAGGATCCAACTGAAATCCTGCCAGGGGCTGGGTTGGGGGAGCTCCATTTGTGCCATGGCTCAGGCCGGACTTCTGCTTCCTCTGCCAAGGCTCAACCATGAGCATATTAAGTAAAACAGGATGACAGGTTCTCGGGTGACTGGGGGTAGGCTAAGCGGGGGGAGAGAGATGGGCCCAAGACCATCCAACGGTCTACGTGGCCGAGTGGGGTCTCGAATGGAGGTCTCCTCAGTACTCGGCAGCTGCCACACGCAGGCGGATCCACAGGCAAAGCTCGGAGGAGCTCGGCGCAGCCCATCGACTTCTCCCTCCGTTTACTTTTGCAATGACCCCGTAGGCAGGTCAGCCTGTGCGATGCCGGAGGTGGCAGAGTGGCACTTTGGTCTTCCAGCCCTAGTTGGGCCTGCGGATCATTCCACCACACCTCATTTTTTCTCTCTGTTTTTTAAAGAGTATTTCAATCCATGCTGTCAGCTAAAAGGCTCCTGAGGCAGGCGACAACCACCAGCATTAGAACAAGAAAACAATTTATCCCTGTCCGGGAACGAGCCTCCCCTCCCTCTCAGCGGGCACCCCGCACCCCCTCAGGGGGGGCCCTACATACTAAGAGGCCGGGAGGAGCCTGCAGCCAAACGGAGATGGACGGCGGAAGAACGCCGCCAGGGACGCCTCACCCTGCACCGTGGCGGCCGCAGCGGCGGGGCAGAGCCGGAGAACCGAAGCTGGGGATGCCTGTCGAGGCGGCGGAGGAGGACGCTGCGACCTTGGAGCGGCCCCCTGGGGAGGAACAGCAATGGTGCAGCAGCCACTGGACCTCGGCTTGCCGCCAGGCCGGGCCCAACGGGCCGCTACCCACCCAGCCACAAAGGGGGCAGGGACTGACAGGGATGGCGGCACCCGATAGGCCCGCGAGCCCGCCGGCTAAGCCACCCGTGGGGCCGGGCCAACCAGGGGGTGAGGGGGAGGGCTTGGTAAGGGAGGCCAGGTGTCAGGACGCCACTGGGATTTGCCCAGGGCGTCGGTGGGGCCAGGTGATAGGGCCGGCTTTGGCCCAGGTAATTGGCCTCACCTGGGGAGCTGGCAATTGGGGAGTGGGGTGGAGTTACCCCTAGAGGGTGGGTATAAAAGGGGCTCGAGGCTTCCCAGCCGAGGAGGAAGGAGAACAGGGACCCTGACCCTGACCGAAGGGCAGCTCCCCTGGCAGAGCGCTGTGAATCTGGACCCTTCAACTGCCCAAACAGCCTCTGGCCATCTGAGGCCTATCAAAGGAAGCCAGGAGCCCTTGCTAGCCCATGGGCCGTGAGCGCGGTCTTGGAGGGACCCCCACACCCCGGACCTGCCGACCGTCGCTCCCTCCACTGCCAGGGTCAAGACGGACCCCCAAGGCACTCGCCCAGACAGCGGGCACCATCACAATCCCTAAAAATAACAGATAAAAGAATAAGCCACGAGCGAGGGGGGGCGTCTGGTTCTGCCGCGACTGGGGCTGCCGGGGGGGGGGGGTCGGGCAAGGGGGTGCGCCAGCTTGGCCAAGCCATCCCAAGAAGGTGGCGGGGCGAGGCCGGGAGCGGGAAAGCCCCGTCTGCCCTGCGCGCTCCTCCTTGCCCGTGGGAAGCAGGCCCGGGAGACCCCCGCGCCCCAGGCAGGTCTTCTGCTCCCGCAAGCCAGGGCGCGACGGCGAGCGCGCCGGGCCCCGGGCCCGGGAAGAGCTGCTGCTTTGGCGCCCGCCTCCGCCACCCTCCCCGAGGCCGGCCCGCTCTCAAGCGTCGTGGGCCGGGGCTGGGCCCCTGAGTCGGCTCCATTTCCCCTGTGGCGGCTGATTCGCAGGGCGCTGTGGGGCGCGCTCGCTGCGCCCGCTTTGCGCCCCCGGGGAAAGCTGAAGGAACGCGGCGTGGCGTGCAGCGCGCCTGCCCTCCAAGCCGGGGTTACGGGCCAGCCTGCGACGAGGGCGGCCCCTGGGTTGATGCTGGCAGTTAATCCTCTCTGCTGGGCCAGACCCAGGTAGCTCCTTCTGCCCCATTCCCTGTGGACCAGGGTGGGTTTCAGTCCCGGCGTTAGTATTTGTGTTGTTGTTATTTATTGCCATTACCGCGATCCTTTTGAGCTTCCATACGAGCTTCAGGAGAGTAATAGGGCTATCCTAGACGTGGCTACTGAGACTCCCACTGACGCCTCTTGAATGGGGCTTACTCCCAAGTAATCCATCAACCAGCCAATGGAGGAAAACTTCACGGTGTCCCTGTAGAGAAACGGAACTCGCTCGGCGGTCCCCAGGGAGCCACAGTCACAATTGTGTGTGCATGGTGCCCTCAAGTCACAGCCGACGCATGGTGGGGAACCCCCCCACACACACACAACATGGGGTTTTCGAGGCCAGAGACTAGCAGAGGTGGTTGGCCATTGCCTGCCTCTGCCTAGCGACCCCGGTCTTCCTTGCGGGTCTCCCATCCAAAGGCTGATCCTGCTCAGGTCCTGAGATCTGACGGGAGCAGGCTGGACAAGGGCCTGGCGCAAGGTCTGCTGCTCAGGGAGGCCCTCAGCGTGCCCATTTCCCTAGCAGGCGCTGTTTCCAAGCTGCCTGCCACCCTCCGGCCTGCTATCCAAGGGCCTTGCCCGCTCTCTGGAAGCAGAGGGCACGTGCCCGCCACCTCGGGGAATATTTATTTATGTTATTTATCATTCGCCCTTTCCCCTGAGACTCAGAGCAGATGACCTGGTGCGCAGAAGAGCCACTGAGTGAGCATTACTGATGTGGAGGAAACTGAAGAACCAGTTTCCAATCCGGTCTCAGGAGCTCTTCCCTCTTCGTGCCCCTTTTCTTTCCTGAAATCTCACGAAGCACATAACTTTCATCATAAGTCTTTAGGGAGGTGGAACCCCGCCCCCCCAGAAAGTAACAAACAAAGAGAAAGGCCGGGGCTGGAGGCAGGGCTCAGGGCCTGTATTTGCCCAGGGAGATGTGATGGTCTCTGGGGTGGGCACAGAGATCTCAGAGCCTTGGCATGGCTCCCCGAACAGGAAGAGACCTCCAGGGATCGGGGTCAGGCTACGAGAGGGATGACGACAGAGCACAGAGCACGTCTGGTATTGGCCGTGTGGGCAGAACTGTACATCAATGCCCCTGTAGGGCTAGGAAGACGGAGAGAAGTCCACGCCCTCAAAGTGGGGACATCTCACAGGAAGCCCCAAAGCCACTGACTCACAGGCCAGGAGGGCTCCCCAGTTGCTCAACCATTATTTGTCAGCGGGATTTGGGTTGCCACAGACCAAGTTGCACCACCAGGTGAAGGGAGATGCCCCCACTTTTGTCCCTGGCAAAACCCACATCTGACACCACATAGCCTTGTGTTTCCCTCAGAGCTGCCTCCAGATGAGCCAAGAAGCAGAAGGGTCTCTGGGGCAGGGGTTACTGAGTGCGCGCGCGTGTGTGTGGAGGGGGGGGGAGGTAGTTGTGAATTTCCTGCATTGTTCAGGGGGTTGGACTAGATGACCCTGGAGATCCCTTCCAACCCTATAATTCTATGATTCTAGGGAACTGAATGCTGTCCTTGAAGGGGTGACAGAAAGAGAGAGAGAGAGAAATCTGAGATCTGTTCTCATTCCCCTGAACCGACCTGAGCAAAGGTCAGCTCCCCTGTGGGTATGTCATGGTGGGAGAGGTAATGTTCTCTGCCACTCCATCAAGGCTAGGAAGCCCAGACACACAAGGGGCCGCATGAAATAGGTGGCAACAGGCGGAGAAGAGGGTGCCCACCTCTGCCTTATGTGTAACCTGCTCCTCTTCCCTAGGCACAGACTCTGCGGGACCCTCACCTCTTCCCCAGGTTGGTGACACAGGCACAGACCAGCGGAGGGAGCTCCCGTTGAAGGACGAAGGCGCCACATTTCCCTGGGTACCGAACAAAAAGAACAACCCCGGGCCTCAGGAACAGCCAGGGAGCGAGGAAGTCGAAACCGCCCTGTCCAGGGGAGAAGGGCTTGCCAGCGCAGACACCCTGCTTCCTTCCGGGGGGACAGAACCTGACCATAAGAAAAAAATCCTGCTGGACAGGAGACCTGAGAAGAAAACGGAAAGTGCATCTGCGGCACAACCCCAACCCGCCAAGAAGACCCAAGTGGGAAGTCTTTCCCTTGCAAAGAAGCCTGGCCCAGGGGTGGGAATTGGCTCTGGTGGGGTGGGACTTTTGTCTTCTGCGGGCAGCCTGAGTCCTGCTGCAGAGAAGCCACCGCCCGATACCAGACGCATAGCCCGTGCAGAGTCCGTGCCCGACAGGACGCCCGTCTGTGGAGGGGAGCCCAGAAGTGGAGAGAAGCCAGCGTCTCCTACTGAACTCGGCAGTCCCACCACGCCTGGTGTGGAGCCACAACCCCACAGAGGACTGACTGAGAATCTGGAGGAGGGCGATTCCTACGACAACTATGACGACTACAATGATGATGATAAAGATGATTACGATGACAGCTATGATGATTACTACGATGATGATGATGATGACGACGACGACGATGACGACGACGACGATGACGACGACGACGATGACGGCGGTGGGGATGGCAATTAGGAGCCTCCAGCAGGGAATGGCGACAGCGGCCTGTCCCTCAAATGGTGCCAAGGATTGTGTCTGGTGGGGGCTGTGCGGAGGGGGAACAGCAGGCGGGGTCATGGTGGTGATGGCAGGGTCGAGTGCGAGCCCCACTTGGGCGTGCTGGAAGCTCTGGTCTGAGCCGTTGCCCAGGACCTCTCTTGCTGAAAGAGGCCTCCTTTGGGATCATGCAAGGCAGGGGGATTAGGAGCAGCTAAAGGTGAGCGCGTGCGCTTTGAGATCCCGGGGAGACCTCATTCAAGCCTCTGGGAGAGGCGCAAGAGGAGCTCCTGGGGGATTGGCCCCCAAATATTCCCAGAGCCTCCCTGGCATTCTCACTCCCGCAGCCTGGGACCGGCATGGCTCTTTGCCTGGTGCCTCCTGCAGTGATGGAGAAGAGCCTGCTGGATAAAGTGGGCGGAAGAGTCCCTGTGTTCCTTTCCTGCCTCAGCTGTGCTCTTGCTTGGGGGGTGGGAGGTTTCTAGGGGGCAACAGAGGAGACAACTGAGCTGGAGTTCCCTCTGCCTCTGCCTCTTTCGTCTGCGATCCCTTTTGATATACTCTATTTACAGTAGGCTTGTGGGAGGATTTTAGTTGCTTTTCACACTGGACAGTCACTGTTAGTCAAATGCAATCTCTGTCTATCCTATTCTGTAACTGCTGTTGTCTGCTTGCATCCTGATAATATAATGCCGTGTGCTACTGCAGTGGAGATCAGTGTTGGCGATGATCTGTTTAGCCAGGGAGTTGCAGTTCTAAAGCATTTCTCAAGCAGCTGTCTACCAGCCTCAGCATCAAAGGGGGCGAGAGGACCCGTCTGCAGCTGCTCGGGTTGCCCCCTCTGGGTTGGGAAATTCCTGGAGATTTGGGGGCAGAGCCTGGGGAGGGCAGGGACCCCAGTGGGGTATAATGCCATGGATTCCATTCTTCAAAGCAGCCATTCTCTCTAGGTCCAGAGGAGTTAGCCGTGTTAGTTTGTAGTTGCAAAATAGTAGAGTCCAGTAGCACCTTTAAGACTAACCAACTTTATTGTAGCATAGGCTTTCGAGAACCACAGCTCTCTTCATCAGATGCAACCTTATTGTAGCATAAGCTTTTGAGACCTACAGCTCTCTTCGTCAGATGCATCTGATGAAGAGAGCTGTGGTTCTTGAAGGCTTATGCTACAATAAGGTTGGCTAGTCTTAAAGGTGCGACTGGACTCTTTACTATTCCCTGTAGGGGAACTGGAGATCCCCAGGTTCCACCTGTAGGCTGAAAACCCTAGCAGCTGCCATAAACAGAGCCTCAAAGAGACGAGAGGTCTGTTCCCCTGCCTCCAACTTCTGACCTTGAAACGTGGCAGCCGTGAGACTGGGTGCTGGTGCCCATCCCCACAACAACCTGCAGTACAGGGAAATACGGAAGACGGCATCTGTCTCGAACAGGTTGCTGGAGAGGCAGCATATACGTTTTCAGAGCCCTGACCTGGGTGGCTCAGGCTAGCCTGATCTTGTCAGATCTCTGAAGCTAAGCAGGGTCAGCCCTGGTCAGTATTTGGACGGGAGACCACCCAGGGAGGCCAAGGTTGCAACACAGAAGCCGATAATGGCAAACCACCTCTGAACATCTCTTGCCTTGAAAACACTATTGGGTCACCATAAGTCGGCTGCGACTTGGCAGCACAAAAAAGAAAGAAATACAATACATTGTAGTGTTCTTGCATTTCCCTGAGATACTCCGCCACGTGGGGATGTGAGCCGTGCGCTCGTTTCATCAGATGACGTCGCCGTGTTGTCAGCTCTAGCTCTCCCGTCCAGCCACCTGGGGTTCATAACGCTGGCAGACATGGCAGGGTGGCTGCATGCCCCTCTCTGCCTGCCTGAGGTTTCTGCCCTCCACTCCTAGGGGCTCAAGTGCCTTCTCTCTCCCTTTCTCCCAGCTGTAATATTGGAATAACAATATAAGTGTACTCTCCCCCCCCCAGTGGTGTGCTCTGGGCTCCCGCAGGCTCCTGACAGTGAAGGGCCCTGGGCAAGTGCCCCCTTTGATAAAGCAGGCTTCATCCTGTGACTAGGGATGCCAACCTCCAGACGGGGCCTGGAAATCTCCCAGCATTACAACTGATCTCCAAACGACAGCAATCAGCTCTCCTGGCCAAAATGTCTGCTTTGGAGGGTGGACGCTACGGTATTCTACCATGCGGAGGCCCCTGCTTTTCCAGCCCCTGCTCTCCCTGGCTTCACCCCCAAGTCTCCAGGACTGTGATATTCTCATAAGCACTACAATTCTAGTAATAAATCAAGATGGGTAGTCATGTTAGTCTGTAGAAAAGAGCAAGAGTTCAGTAACACCTATAAGATTCGCATCATTTGTGGTAGGGAATGAGCTTTCATGAGTAGGGATGTGCGTTTCGGCATTCTGAATGCCGAAAGAATGCCGAAACAAAAGTGTTTCGGCATTCTTCAAGAATCCCGAAACGTTTCGGGGAATGCCGAAACGTTTCGGGATTGCCGAAAGAAAAACCCGAAACGTTTCGGGATTCTTTCGGCATTCTTTCGGCATTCGAGAATCGCCATTTTGATTTTGCTAGCCGTTTGCCTTAGCAAGCGGCTAGCAAAATCCTGCTGGAAGCAAAGGCTTCCTGCAGGCTCTTAGAAGAGGGGAGGGGGGGAGAAGGAGTGAATCACTCACTCCTTCTGTCACCCCCCACCCCTCTTGCAAAGGAGGATAGGGAATCCTGCTTTGCCTTGCAAATGCAAGGTGCAAGCATTGCATTGCACTTTGCATTTGCAAAGCAGCAGAGATTCCCGCCAAAACTAACAGGTAGGGGAGGGGGAGCAGGAGGAGGGTGGCTCTTGGAGTGTGGGTGGGGAAAGGCAGGGGACTGGGGACTTTAGGAGTCACCAATCCCACTGCTGCATTCTCATGCCAGCCAATAGATTTAAATCTTTGGCTGAGGCTGCAGCAGGGGATTTAAATTTGGAGCAAGACTGTCTGGAACACTTCTGTTGCTGCTGCTGCTGAGCTGTGACCGAGAGAGGAGAAGAAGAGAGACTGCACCTGGAGCCTGGAGGACATCTGCCTGGAGGATCAACTGTGCTGGACATCCTGAGAGGACACCTGGTAGGCCTTTTTAAAATTTTTGTAAATTTTTTTGATGCTGGGCAATGTGCTGCTGTGGCCTGCCTCTGCAAAAAGGTGTTGCAGTTTATTCTTGGCATGGCCTGGGGGACAGGTTGGGCAGACAATGTTTAATGGTGGGGTGGGGGTTTCAGCATTGGTTGTTGTGCTTGCCTTCTTTAAGCTTGATCCACTGTTTTAAGATTAAAACAAGAGTGTGCCAGCTTTGGGCCTACACAGGCCAGAAGCCTTTCTTCTGGCTGGCTCTCACAGTTGTGCTCCACAATCTGGAATGGTGTGGCTTGCTTTTCTGTGTCTGGTCCCCTGCTTGCAAGGATTCCCAACAGGCTCCGTCCTGATCAACTGTGCCAGCCTGTGGGCCACACACAGGTATGGCCTGGGGGACAGGTTGGGCAGACAATGTTTGATGGTGGGGGGGTTTCAGCATTGGTTGTTGTGCTTGCCTTCTTTAAGCTTGATCCACTGTTTTAAGATTAAAACAAGAGTGTGCCAGCTTTGGGCCTACACAGGCCAGAAGCCTTTCTTCTGGCTGGCTCTCACAGTTGTGCTTCACAATCTGGAATGGTGTGGCTTGCCTTTCTGTGTCTGGTCCCCTGCTTGCAAGGATTCCCAACAGGCTCCGTCCTGATCAACTGTGCCAGCCTGTGGGCCACACACAGGTATGGCCTGGGGGACAGGTTGGGCAGACAATGTTTGATGGTGGGGGGGGGTTCAGCATTGGTTGTTGTGCTTGCCTTCTTTAAGCTTGATCCACTGTTTTAAGATTAAAACAAGAGTGTGCCAGCTTTGGGCCTACACAGGCCAGAAGCCTTTCTTCTGGCTGGCTCTCACAGTTGTGCTTCACAATCTGGAATGGTGTGGCTTGCCTTTCTGTGTCTGGTCCCCTGCTTGCAAGGATTCCCAACAGGCTCCGTCCTGATCAACTGTGCCAGCCTGTGGGCCACACACAGGTATGGCCTGGGGGACAGGTTGGGCAGACAATCTTTGATGGTGGGGGGGGGGGGTTTCAGCATTGGTTGCTGTGCTTGCCTTCTTTAAGCTTGATCCACTGTTTTAAGATTAAAACCAGAGTGTGCCAGCTTCGGGCCTACACAGGCCAGAAGCCTTTCTTCTGGCTGGCTCTCACAGTTGTGCTTCACAATCTGGAATGGTGTGGCTTGCCTTTCTGTGTCTGGTCCCCTGCTAGCAAGGATTCCCAACAGGCTCCGTCCTGATCAACTGTGCCAGCCTGTGGGCCACACACAGGTATGGCCTGGGGGACAGGTTGGGCAGACAATCTTTGATGGTGGGGGGGGGGGGGTTTCAGCATTGGTTGCTGTGCTTGCCTTCTTTAAGCTTGATCCACTGTTTGAAGATTAAAACCAGAGTGTGCCAGCTTCGGGCCTACACAGGCCAGAAGCCTTTCTTCTGGCTGGCTCTCACAGTTGTGCTTCACAATCTGGAATGGTGTGGCTTGCCTTTCTGTGTCTGGTCCCCTGCTTGCAAGGATTCCCAACAGGCTCCGTCCTGATCAACTGTGCCAGCCTGTGGGCCACACACAGGTATGGCCTGGGGGACAGGTTGGGCAGACAATGTTTGATGGTGGGGGGGGGGGGGGTTTCAGCATTGGTTGTTGTGCTTGCCTTCTTTAAGCTTGATCCACTGTTTGAAGATTAAAACCAGAGTGTGCCAGCTTCGGGCCTACACAGGCCAGAAGCCTTTCTTCTGGCTGGCTCTCACAGTTGTGCTTCACAATCTGGAATGGTGTGGCTTGCCTTTCTGTGTCTGGTCCCCTGCTAGCAAGGATTCCCAACAGGCTCCGTCCTGATCAACTGTGCCAGCCTGTGGGCCACACACAGGTATGGCCTGGGGGACAGGTTGGGCAGACAATGTTTGATGGTGGGGGGGGGGGGTTCAGCATTGGTTGTTGTGCTTGCCTTCTTTAAGCTTGATCCACTGTTTGAAGATTAAAACCAGAGTGTGCCAGCTTCGGGCCTACACAGGCCAGAAGCCTTTCTTCTGGCTGGCTCTCACAGTTGTGCTTCACAATCTGGAATGGTGTGGCTTGCTGTTCTGTGTCTGGTCCCCTGCTAGCAAGGATTCCCAACAGGCTCCGTCCTGATCAACTGTGCCAGCCTGTGGGCCACACACAGGTATGGCCTGGGGGACAGGTTGGGCAGACAATGTTTGATGGTGGGGGGGGGGGTTTCAGCATTGGTTGTTGTGCTTGCCTTCTTTAAGCTTGATCCACTGTTTGAAGATTAAAACCAGAGTGTGCCAGCTTCGGGCCTACACAGGCCAGAAGCCTGTCTTCTGGCTGGCTCTCACAGTTGTGCTTCACAATCTGGAATGGTGTGGCTTGCCTTTCTGTGTCTGGTCCCCTGCTAGCAAGGATTCCCAACAGGCTCCGTCCTGATCAACTGTGCCAGCCTGTGGGCCACACACAGGTATGGCCTGGGGGACAGGTTGGGCAGACAATGTTTGATGGTGGGGGGGGGGGGTTCAGCATTGGTTGTTGTGCTTGCCTTCTTTAAGCTTGATCCACTGTTTGAAGATTAAAACCAGAGTGTGCCAGCTTCGGGCCTACACAGGCCAGAAGCCTTTCTTCTGGCTGGCTCTCACAGTTGTGCTTCACAATCTGGAATGGTGTGGCTTGCTGTTCTGTGTCTGGTCCCCTGCTAGCAAGGATTCCCAACAGGCTCCGTCCTGATCAACTGTGCCAGCCTGTGGGCCACACACAGGTATGCTGCTTTGGCCAAGGTAACCCTTTTTGGTTGCTGGCCTGGCACTCACAGTTGTGCTCCACAATCTGGAATGGTGTGGCTTGCGTTTCTGTGTCTGGTCCCCTGCTTGCAAGGATTCCCAACAGGCTCCGTCCTGATCAACTGTGCCAGCCTTCGGCCCACACACAGGCCTGCTGCTCCGGCTTTGGTAACCCTTCCCGTTTGCTGGCCTGGCACTCACTGTTTTGCTTCACATTCAGGTTGTTTATCGTTGGTGGACCTCTTCTGGACTGGACTGCACTTGGTGGACATCGGCCTGCAGATCTCTGCGTGGAGGATCAACATTGCTGGACATCTGCACTGGTGGACTGGTAGGGTTGTTGTTAAATTTGGTTTTTGAGCTTATGTCTGCTGCTGTGCCTACCTGCGAGCATATGCTTTGGCTCTGTCTTTATGGCTTGGGCCGGGGGGGGGGGGGGCATTTTCTGGTTGGGCAAGAGGATATTGTTTGGGGGTTAGGGGGGCCAGCATTGATCGCAGTGCCTGCTTTCTTTCATGTTTCATTTTTCAAGTTTGAGTGTGGGGTGGGCATGAACTGCTGTTTCACAGGACTAAAAAATGAGTGTGCCAGCTTCTGGCCTGCACAGGCCAGAAGCTCTGCTGGGTGGATGTGTTTTGTTTTGCTGCTGGTTGGCCCTAGCCTTTAAGGGGGGGGGGCTGACTTGGCTTGTGCAACGGGGCCTTGAATTTTGGGGTTGCGTGTGCGGCGTGTGGTGTTGACTCTGCTAACATTTCCAATTTTCTTGACAGCATCGTGGAGGAGAGGAGGACCAGCTGCAAGACCGCCTGAACATCGCTGGACTGCAGGACTGGTGTTAGTGTGAGCGAGTCCGGGTTGACATTTGGGTGGCCTTGGGGGTGGGTTCTTGCTAGCTTGGGAGGGGGGAGGCTCATCTTCAAAACACCACATCCACACCCCACACCGACATACCACAGATACATCGGTCCCGCTAAATAGTGTCTCTTAGGTAGGTAGGCCAGTTGGTAGGTGATCAGTGGATAATTGCCCTCAACATAATTATTAGGGAAACCGAGCCTAGTTTTTTTTAAAAAACTAAATAGGGACTCAGCAGGGAAAGCATTAGTGAGTGAGTGTTAGGTTTGAATTCTATATATATATATATATATATATAAAAATTTGTAATAGCTGTCAATAGGCTTCCCATTAGTGCCCCCATAACTAGGGTTCCACTGCCCATCTCTGGCACACGTGGTGGTGCCAGGCCGGCCCGGGCATACTAGTGTGTGAGTGTTTAAGGCTTCGTCACCTGTTATTGGGGTTTAGGGCCAGCTCAATTCCAGAGGAATTCAGCTGATTGGCAGGCTCAGGTTCCCTGACATAAATAGGGTTGCTTAAAAAGGCACTTGATTGTTCATCTCCAAGTCACAGAGCCACTAGAAACACAGATTTATAGCAGGTTAGTTAGGTCTTGAAAACAAAGTTGACCTTTGTTTTCTAAATCTTTTCTGATTAGTTAGGGTTGAATTTGGGAGGGGAAAGTATGTCAGAGAGGAAAGCAGAGAGGGGACCCGGGGGAAAGGCTAGGGAGAAATCTAGAGGGGAGGAGGGGAGGGGGAGGGGGACTGCTGCGGCAGCCCCTCCATCTGAGCGGAGGAGGCCCTCCCCTGCGCTGCTGCCGTTCACCAGCCTGGCTTCTGGTGACAGGAAGAGGGTTCGCAAGACTCTCTTTCCTGAGGCAGCTGCTGGAGGGCCACCCCCAACCCGGGTGCGTGAGGCAGGGGCTGGCACTGGGCAGGGGCCTGCTGCTGAGGCTCCTCCTCCTCCAGTGGTTGCGAGCCAGCTGCTGGAGGAGGGGCAGCATGTGGTGTCTCCTGGGATGGGCGCGGAGCACATGACTTTCCCTGCGCTCCCGCTCACCCCAGGAACCCGGAGGATGTTGGAGGAACTGCCCGTGAGACCCCCCCTGGGGCGGTCCACCCCAGTTTCCTCTGAGGCCAGCAGCAGGCCTCTCGCGGCTGTGCAGGAGGAGAGGACGCGGGAGGAAGAGGCAGAGACTGTGGTGGAAGAGCCCACATCTCTGCCCCTTCAGCCTCGTCCATCCCCACCTGCCCGGCCGAGAGTGGGACACGGTGTGTCCGGCCAGAGCACCTCACAGGAGGTGCCGCAGGGTGGTCCCGAACGCGCTTCTCCTGGGAAGCGTGGGATGCCCTTTTCCTCCGAAATCTGGAAGCACTTCCAGACAACGGAGGATCCCCGAGCAGCCCTGTGCCTGCATTGTAGGCAGCGCGTCAGCCGTGGCAAAGATGTGTGGCATCTCTCCACGTCTGGGATGAGGTACCATATGAAGAGGCACCACCAGGCGGTGCTTCTTCGGGAGGAGGGTTCGAGTGGCGCCGCACGGCCGCCAGCTAGCCAGAAGGAGGCAGGCTCCTCTGGTGCTCTCCCCCCAAGGGTACCTGCAGGAAAGGGACGCCAAGCCTCTCTCCCGGAGATGCTTGGTATGCAGGGCGCTAGTGGGCCCAGAGAGGGGATCCGGAGGGCGAGCAGGCGCATCACGCGCCACATCGTCAACATGATAGCAGTGGATGGGCAACCGTATTCCGTAGTTGAAGACTTCGGCTTCTCAGGGCTGCTCCAAGATTGCTTTCCCTGGTACGCCGTCCCTGCTCGCACGTCGTTGAGCAGATCGGTGGTGCCCTCGTTTTACAGGGCTGCCAGGGATCATGTGAAGGCACAGCTGTCCCGGGTTGCCGGGAGAACTGTGCACTTCACATCGGACATCTGGACCTGCCCAAGTGTGCAGCAAGCGTACCTCTCGCTTACTGCTCACTGGTGGGAACCCGAGTCGGTTCTGGGTGGGGGCCGGGGGGAGGTGCCTAGCACAGCTAGACAGGGAAGGATGCGAGACCGCCAGGCCGGCTACTGCAAGGCCTTGCTTCACGCCGAGGTGCTCGACGTGTCCCACACGGCGGAGAACATCGCTGCCACCTTAAGGAGACAGTTGGACGAGTGGATAGGCCAGGGACCCGCCACCGTGGGATGCATGGTGACGGACGGTGGCAAGAACATGAGGGCAGCGGCGCATCTAGTGAGCCGAGAGAGCGTCTACTGTGCCGCTCACAAGCTTCACCTAGTGGTGAGAGATGCGCTGGGGTTGGGCTCCTCGAAGGAACCCGTGGATACCCGGACCCGTGAACTCCAGTTACTTGTCCAGAAATGTCGGAGGCTCACGGGTCACTTCTCGCGCAGCGTGAAGGCCACGCACGAACTGCGCCAGACACAGGTCAGGACAGGTGTGCCAGAGCACGCTCTGATCACTGACGTCAGCACTCGCTGGAACTCCACCTGCGCCATGCTTGAGCGCTTGGTGGAGCAGCAGGCCGCACTCCACGCGTGGCTCTCCGAGCACCGCGGTGCGAGTCAGGTGGGTGAGTTCAACCGGGAGGATTGGCTCACCATCACCCAGACAGTGGAGGTCCTGAAGCCCTTCAAGGACTTCACTGTGGCGGTCTCGTCAGACACGGCGACCCTCGGTCTGGTCATTCCCCTGGTGCACACGCTCCAGAGGAATCTGGCCACCCTTGCAGACCGGGTCGCGCCCCGTGCTGACCTTGTTCCAGCGGTGCGCGCATTAGTGAGAAGGCTGCAGCAGGGCATAGCTGCCAGGCTAACTCCTCTCACTAAGGAAGAGTCATACATGTTGGCGACCATGTGTGACCCGCGCATAAAGGGCACTTTCGCCGAGCGGGACGGGAACCTCACCCAAGCCAGAGACGGGCTCTGCTCTTGGGTGAGGCGCAGGCAGGCCAAGAGGGGACGCCTGTCGACAGGGGGGACGCAAGAGGGGCCCTGCCGTGCGGGTCCCTCTGACGCCCCCTCTGCGCAGGCCCCCCCCGAGGCCACCACCGGAGTGCCGATGGAGATGGAGATGCTCCGGTGGGCCCTCGTCCCCTCTGGGGTCGTGAGGACCGTGAGAGAGGATCCGGCGGAGGCGATGGTCAGGGACTACCTCGCGGAGCCCTGCGAGTCGCTCTCCACCGATCCGCTCAGCTACTGGGCCAGGAAGGAGTCGGTCTGGCCGGACCTCTCCCTCGAGGCGCAGCGGCTGCTCTCATGCCCTCCGACGAGCGTGGAGAGCGAGCGCGTCTTTTCACATGCGGGCGACATTGTCGGCCCACATCGCACTCGCCTTCTCCCATGGAGAGTCGAGCAGTTGACCTTCCTGAAGGTCAACTCTCGCCTCTTCGATTTCTCAGGACTGGACTTCCAGAGTGACTGAGGTGAGCCCAACTTGTGGCCTGCATCCTCTATGAGTCCAATCCTTTGGAATCGCGCTCTCCCCTGTATAAAACCCTGTATATACAGTTAAAACCGGCCAGTAGAGGGAGGGTGGTTAGGAACCAGTGGCAAAGGGAAAACACCCAGCAATTTGAAAGCCCCCCCCCCAGGGTATTCAAAACATCTCCCATCACTGAGACATACCCTGTGGGACCAAATTTATTATGAAAAATAATGCCCCAGAAACATGGATTGCTACTGGAGGGAGAAACAGGTTAGATAGGGATTGCTTAGGTGTTTTTATCAGATGAAATCATTGTAAAAAAAATTGTAGAAGAATTGTTGTACTGTTTTTTGAAAGTTGATGTTCTGTTCATGTAAAAAAAAGGAAAAAAAACCAAAAAAAAATGTTGTGATTATGTTTTTTAAAAGTTGATGTTCTGTTCATGTAAAAAAAAGGAAAAAAAACCCAAAAAAATGTTGTGATTATGTTTTTTAAAAGTTGATGTTCTGTTCATGTAAAAAAAAGGAAAAAAAACCAAAAAAAAATGTTGTGCTTATGTTTTTTAAAAGTTGATGTTCTGTTCATGTAAAAAAAAGGAAAAAAAACCCAAAAAAATGTTGTGATTATGTTTTTTAAAAGTTGATGTTCTGTTCATGTAAAAAAAAGGAAAAAAACCCAAAAAAAAATGTTGTGCTTATGTTTTTTAAAAGTTGATGTTCAGTTCATGTTTAAAAAAAAAAATTTGATGTTAATGTTGGGTTTGCATGGTTGGGGGATGCGGGAAGAGTGGTGGATGGGCACCGGCCAATGATGATCTCTCACAGATGTTCCCAGGTAAATTCTGAGGCTGGTGTGGGGGTGGGGGGAGACCTCTGCAGAACTGCTCCAGAAATACCATTGTCCAGTGCCTTGGAAGTGCCCAGTTCAGCTTTGTGTGTCTGAACTGAAAGCACAGCCACAGGAAATGACATAGGTTCTGCTGGACCCTGTTGCAGTGGTTCCCCCCCATTAAGTCGTTTTATGGAGGGAGAGTTGTATTAGGCTGGTAGTTATTATGATCATCTTCTGTTTCCATGCCCTGTTGTGCCCGCTCACTATGTAACCTGTTGTAATGTTCAAAACTTTACTGTTTGTCCATTTCAAAAAAAAAATTGTGTTTAAGATTCTCTGATGTGTAGTTAATTGTGTTGTGTTGTGCTATGAGGGACAATAAGTGTAATATGTTGTGATTTGTTGACCACTTGTAATTTGAAAATGAGAAAATAAAGGTTTTTTAAACTTAATGATTGTGTGTCTGTGTTCCCTTCTTTGATGGGAGGTTGGTTCCCAGCATAGGGAACAATGGGGCAGGCTGGCCAGCCTGTTCCTGGGGTACTCGGTGTGGGGCAGCTGAGGGTGGTTTTGGTTCTGAGAGGGGCTGAGTGGAGGATTTGGGTCTGTGTGTGGCAGCTGGGGTGGGGGAACTGGGTTTGTGTGGGGCTGAAAGGAGTGGACTATGGGGGATGAGAGCACTGGTCGTCCCTTTTGCCCAAGTAGGCCCCTGCTACTGTCCTGGTGTGGGCTTCCATGCCTCTATCAGTTGCTGGCCCTCCTTTGCCATCTTTTTCAGAAATTTTCCTAGGGCTGCCAAACTCCTGGTTGGGCTTGAGTTCAGGTTAGAGAGAGTAGTTCCCTACAGATAAACTGGCTGCTTCCAAGGGCAATCTCTTTAGAGGGCAAATGCGGACCATGGATTCTGGGGGAGATCCCTACTCAGATTTTCCTTTGCACAAGTCCCACCCCCAAATTGCCAGTAACTTCCAAGGCCAGAGTTTGCCACCCCAGAGAGATCCCGTTCCCACCCTCTTAGCCTTGGCATGAAAGTTGTAGCCACCATGGAACGCTTCCAGGTTCCTGATTCCAAGCCCAATGACACCAATGTAAGACAATCCAGACCTCCATCAAAAATGGATTTTAAGTAGCAGTGGGATTGGGCTGCATTTCAGTCATTCACATATCTGGTTGTGTTCCCAAACATTTAGCTTATGGTTTTTTAAATCGGCGTATGGCACTTAAGGACACTTTTAAATGGTTCTAAAAACATATTTTTATTATGAAGTATTTAATGTGGCATTGATCAAGGGCAGGCCTTTTGGCCAAATGAGCAGTATCAGTACAGTAAAATTTAGACAAAGCTCATAGGAGGAAAAAGCATTCACACTGTGAAGTGGGAAGAAAGTTTCAATTTACATGTACCATGGACTCCGAAAAAGACATGTCCAGACCAAATCAGGCCTGCTTTCTCCCTTGAAGATATCAATTGATGATAGTGCTTATGTCACATCATGAGAAGACAAGGTTCACCAGAAAAGACAATAATGCTAAGAAAAATTGAAGGCAGTAGGGAAAAGAAGAATACCCTAGATGTGGTAGATTGACTTCGGTTTGCAATACATGGACAAGGTTTTTGGGATACTGTGGAGCTCAATATAATTCTAAAGTACACCACAAGTGATTTGAATGCATAAAACATACAGACACATACACATAAAATGTATATACCCCCTCCCCACCAAATTAAAGGTTTATCTTATGCCCCGGTTTTCTCCCCCATGGGAACCTAGAGTGGTTTACACATTGCTGTTCTCCCTTGATTTGTTTCACCCTCATCACAACCAGGCTAACAATAGACAGCTGCTCCATGCCTCACATTGGAGTGACTCCACCGATGGCCT
Source organism: Eublepharis macularius (assembly GCF_028583425.1). Taxonomy (NCBI): domain Eukaryota; kingdom Metazoa; phylum Chordata; class Lepidosauria; order Squamata; family Eublepharidae; genus Eublepharis; species Eublepharis macularius. The sequence goes on along the minus strand of NC_072794.1, from coordinate 174,227,808 downwards.
TCTTAGTTGTATGAGGGGGTGGAGGGGGGGGGAGGAAGGAAACAACGCACTCCTGCCCACTCTATCTGGGGCCTAGGTTGCCAAATTGCTTGGCCTTGGCAAGGAGCCAGTGGTGGGGCGGCACTGGTTCTGGGGCCCCGTCAAGAACATTTGTCCAGGGCCCCAAAATCACCTAGACTGCCTCTGGAAAACACAACACAATTGTTTACTTAGGCTGAGCCAAGAACATCCATCAAGCCTACAAGGCACAGAATCAGAGTCTGCCAGATTCTAGACCAACTCTCTAGCCATTGCACTACAGTGGATATCTAAAAATTGTTCATACCCCCACCAGCAACTTGAACATTTTTCTCCAAAAGGCACACAACTTGGCTGGGTCTCAAAAAGGACTATGATGCATGGGCCTGTCAATGCATACTGGTACTAAGGCTCTGGCCGGGGGGAGGGGGGCATTGTGCCAATGCCACCCTGGCTTTGGAAGGGGACAGTAAAATAGAAGAAATAATCTAGCTTCAGTGCCTCCCCCCCTTCTCTCTCTCTCTCTCTCTCTCTATAATGTGAGTGAAAACATTACTATGCCATCACTGAAGCCTACAGGATACATAGGGTCTGTTCACACACGCATGATCATTTAATGGCAATGCTCTGGCATGATGATGTCTGTTCTAGGAAGTGATGTGATCATCACACAAGGCTGGGGAGCACGCACAATTCACAGCAGGCAGATTTGGGCCACAAGGGATCCTGCTTTGGCCTGCAGGGCCCAAATCAGCCCACTGCAAAGCACAGGCATACTCTCAGGGCAGCCAGATGACATCAGTGACATCACGGCAGCAGCCCCTGGAGCGTACCTTGAAGGCTCATTCACTGACTTTCCCCCTTCGGGGTGATAGGTGAGAGTGGGGGATCCCCCACCAAGGGGAAACGGATCCCTAATTGTGTCTGAGGTTGTGGAAATCAAATGGGTCATATTGCTTCTGTCTTTGAGGGACTTACATGCACATTATATTTAACTCCAGATTTCTTGATTGTCAAGGAATGCATGTGGTGGGGGGTGGGGGGAAGGGTGGGAGAAGGGCCCCTGAGGGTGAGGGTGGCATTTGGCATGCAAAATGCCACCCCTGGCAAGACAAGCCTCTCCCAGCTGTCAGTGGTAGAGATGAGAGCAGAGCACCTACTTGGGGAGGCCATGAAATGGCCCCCCCAAGTGGGAGCAGGCTGAGCCTTGGTGGGGGGATGGGAGGAAGGGTGGGAGAAGGGCCCCAGAGGGTTGGGGGGGGGATTTTGTTGCAGTGGTTCCCCCCCATTAAGTCGTTTTATGGAGGGAGAGTTGTATTAGGCTGGTAGTTATTATGATCATCTTCTGTTTCCATGCCCTGTTGTGCCCGCTCACTATGTGACCTGTTGTAATGTTCAAAACTTTACTGTTTGTCCATTTCAAAAAAAAAAATGTGTTTAAGATTCTCTGATGTGTAGTTAATTGTGTTGTGTTGTGCTATGAGGGACAATAAGTGTAATATGTTGTGATTTGTTGACCACTTGTAATTTGAAAATGAGAAAATAAAGGTTTTTTAAACTTAATGATTGTGTGTCTGTGTTCCCTTCTTTGATGGGAGGTTGGTTCCCAGCATAGGGAACAATGGGGCAGGCTGGCCAGCCTTCTCTGCGGGTGGTGGGGGGGTCAGGGGGGTGGTTGTCTGTGTGCCAGGGCAGGTGCTCTTTCCCAGGGACGATTTGGCACTGCCACCATTGTGGCACCCCTTGTCTGTGCAGAACTGCCCTGGGAAAGAGAGTTTAGGGGTTCCCAAAAGGGGAGGGCAGGCCAGCCTGTTCCTGGGGTTATGGTGGGTGTGGGGCAGGTGGGGGTTGATTTGGGTCTGTGAGGGGCTACTGGGGGGATTTGGGTCTGTGTGTGGCAGCTGGGGGGGAATTGGGTTTGTGTGGGGCTGTGAAGGGTGGACTTTAGGGGCTGAGAGCACCTACTTGGGGAGGCCATGAAATGGCCCCCCCAAGTGGGAGCAGGCTGAGCCTTGGTGGGGGGTGGGAGGAGGGGTGGGAGAAGGGCCCCAGAGGGTTGGGGGGCATTTTGCATGCAAAATGCCACCCCTGGCAACACAAGCCTCCCCCAGCTGTCAGTGGTAGAGATTAGAGCACCTACTTGGGGAGGCCATGAAATGGCCCCCCCAAGTGGGAGCAGGCTGAGCCTCGGTGGGGGGTGGGAGGAGGGGTGGGAGAAGGGCCCCTGAGGGCTGGGGGGCATTTTGCATGCAAAATGCCACCCCTGGCAAAGGAAGCCTGCTTCTTCATTTTTTCCCCATAGGAAATAATGAAGAAGATGCTCCTTTATGGGAGGATGGGGGGACCTGCTTTGGGGGGCCATAACATGGCCCCCCAAAGTCCAATCTGTCTGAAACTTGGGTGGGTGTTAGAGAAGGGTTAGAGGAAGGTCCCCACCAATTTTGGGCTTATTTGGTGGGAAAATGCCTCCTCCAGGCGTCCTGAAAGACGGAGGCATTTTCCCAGCAAAATAACCCGAAAGAATCCCGAAAGAATGCCGAAATAATGCCGAATCCCGAATCCCGAAAGAGATTCTTGTTTCGGCATTCGGCTAATGCCGGTAGAGAATCTTGTTTCGGGTAATCCCGAAACAAGAAAGCCGAAAGTTTTTTCCTTGCACACCCCTATTCATGAGCCACAGCTCACGTCTACAGATATCTGAAGCAGTGAACTGTGGCTCATGAAAGCTCATACCCTATCACAAATTTTGTGAGTCTTATAGGGGCTGAAGTGAGCTGTGGCTGACAAAAGCTCAATTTTATTAGTCTTACAGGTGCTACCAGATGCTTGCTCTTTTCTAATTCTAGTTATATTCCCAATCAGATTTAGGCACACCCAACAATTAATTAATTCTTAATTAAGATTTCTTTAATCCCCAGTGAATGGTTCCTTCCAGGGACAGTGCTTTAGGGCTCCATTGCCTTGAAGGTGAGATGCTACCCCATGACCCTCAGCCTACAGTTATGCCCTGCAATGCACACGTGTTTGTTCCGGTTCCATAGATGAAGGAAGAATTTGTGTAATGCATTCTTAAAATCACCACATTCCGCCCTCCAAGGGGCTGGGCATCATTTCTCTTTGCCTTGCTTCTGGCCATGAGCAAAAGAAAGCAGCAGCAGCCAGAACTTCTGGAGTGCCGAGGAGAAGGGAGTGTATCAGGGCACACCCCTCAGCCAGCTTGCCTCCCTCCACCTTTCTTCGTTGAATTGTAAATTGTTTCTGTTATTGGGCACTGTCAGGGCTTTTTTTCAGCGGGAACGCGGTGGAACGGAGTTCTGGCACCTCTTAAAAATGGTCACATGGCCGGTGGCCCTGCCCCCTGATCTCCAGACAGAGGGGAGTTTAGATTGCCCTCTGCGCCACCGAGTGGCACGGAGGGCAATCTAAACTCCCCTCTGTCTGGAGATCAGGGGGCGGGGCCACCGGCCATGTGACCATTTTCACCGAGGGCAATTTAAACTTGAAAAAACGTCGCCCTTGTTCCAGCTGACCCAAAGTTCCATCATTGTGCAGTCTTGAGTTCCACCACCTCTTTCCCCAAAGCCCTGGGCACTGTTATTGAGCACTGGTAGAAACGGAATGAGTCATAGGAACTGCTCCTGTTCTTTTCTGCCTGGCTTTACCCATGATGGCTCGGGTGCTCAATAATTTGACCAGTACCCAGGTAGCCCAGGCACAGCAGGCTTCTGTTGTAAAGTGGAGATGGTAGATTTGTGAAAGAGCTCATGGGGGGAAGCACGGGGAAGCGTATTGCAGGAAAAAAGTGGCAGAATTACCACTGCATCCTCCTCCAGTAGCCCCAGCGAAGGAAGCCCCTGCTTATGAAACGTTGTCAATGGACCAGCAGAAAATGAAGGGAAGTGGTCCTAAGAACTCAAAAAAGGAAATCAACAGGCAAGACGTCCAATGGACCTACCTACAAAGAAAAGGCCAAGAATTCTTCACGTCTAACAGACTTGTTCAAAGCCATGAAACACGCTATTCACAAAATTTCAGCAAGTAAAAGTGTGTATTATATTCAACAACGTCATACAATTTCTACAGTACACACAATTGGTAATGCACGGGAAAGGAATATAACGACACGGTGTGTTACATGTGGCAGTAATATATCCATGCTATACAACCTAGCAATGAGCACAATTCCACAGTGTTCAGAAAATGTACAATGAGGATAAGACGAGCTCATGGGTAGAACTCATTTTAATATCTTCTTCAGTACTTCTCATCAAATATAAAACTCCCCCCCCCCAAGTGCTTGAAATAAGGACACAGGCTATACTGTGCCTTGTATAATACGCTCCCTGTCCAACGGCACCTTAAAGACCAACTGCAGTGCCTTGTAGTAATTCTGTGCTGAAGAGAATTCAATCAGAACCATATACTGTTGCTAACACGTGCAACTCCAAGAGCTGCCAACCTCTGGGTGGTGGCTGGAGATCTGGAATGGCAACAGATGTCCAGGCCACCAAGTCCGTTCCCCTGGAGAAGACGGCTACTTTGGAGGGTGGACTCCATGGCATCGATCCCCCACTGAGATCCCTCCCCAAACTCCACCCTCTTCAGGCTCCACTCCCCAAATCTCCAGGAATTTCCCAACCTCTGGTTGGCAACGCTGGCCACTCCTCTGTTAATGGTAATAGCAAACCTGCAGAGATAAATCTTCCCCCCAAAACTGACTTTCAAACACTGCAGTGGCTATATTACTGTAAGAACCCCCCAGTGACTGAATGAGAAGTAAGACACTGCCTGGATTTCTGTCCCCCTTAATTAAACCACATTTGTGTGACGAAGATACTTGCCTCTGTGAGCTCCCTTGACCTTGCCGATCCCTTAAAGTACCCCTGCCGTAGACAGAGCAGCCCCTGGCAGGACAGAATGTCAGAGACCCAAATCTCCCCTCTGCCCTGGAAGTTTGCCGGGTGACTTTAGGCCAGGCTCACGCTCCTCCCTGCCATTCCTTGTGAGGACAGAAGGGGGGACGGCAGCACAACGTGAGCAGCTGTGGAGAGTACGGTGGGTATAAATGAAGAAAAGAAATACATTTATTAAATAAACAAGCAGGGGGGCTGCCTCTGATCACTGAAAAAGTGTACACACAATTCAAGATCGGGACACAGTCCGCAGTCACGTTTCCCTTTCAAATTCTCAAACTCGGTTCCGCTTTAAACCAAGTTCCACCCCATCAAACTTTCCTTCCCTGTTGCTTGTATTGCCCCGCGGCTTTGCTGCTTTCCGATTTCATCATCTTTTTAAATGTGGTTGTATTTTTCCTTTTCCCCTTGAATTTTCCATTCTGGGGTATTTTTGCAAGTTCCCCTATTGGGACAATTCTGTCTAGGAACTCCAGAGGAAGAAAAGATAGCTGTGCAAACTGTCTCGCTGCAAGGCAGAGGCAGGGAGCAATCCTTGGCAGGTGTTTTCGGAAGGCAGCCCCGTTTTATTCCTGCAGGTGTACGCCCATGCAAGTGTCTTTAGGGACACGGCCTCAGAGGGCTTGGCGTAGCTTTCAACAAGGCAGGCTGGAGGCGTATTGGGGACAACTCAGGCCTGGATGACCTCTGCCAATGACTTTATATAGATGTTGAAAAGCATGGGGGACAAGATGGAACCAGTGGAACCCCACAGGCCAGAGGCCAAGGGGCAGAACCGCAGCCCCCAGCAGCACTCACGAGTATCTTCGAGGCTGGACCCAAACCACCCCCAAACAGCCTCCCAGCCCCAGCCCCAAAATGCAGTCCCAAAGGATCCCATGATCAATCGTATCCAAAGCAGCTGAGAGGTGATCCAGGAGCATCAACTGAGCTGCACTCCCCTGTCCACCTCCCGGCACAGGTCGTCCTGAGAGTGACCATTTCAGTCCCAGGACCAGGCCTGGCACCGGACTGAAAGGGATCCAAGCAACCTGCTTTGTTCAAGAATCCCTGAAGCTGCTTTTCCTTCTACCCACCCACTGTGCATTTGATCTGTCAGATCTGGTTGATTTATAGAACACAATCAGAACCTCTGGGGAGGCAAACAGATGCCCCTGCAGGAAGTAGATCTGCTCCCCTACATGGGACCCCCTGAAAGAGATCCCCCCCCACAAGTGCTTCACCTTCAGCCAGCACACACATACCTCCCCGTCCCTTTTTGTCTCCAAATTCAGGTCTACTTATTGCTCTAAAGCTGTCCTGACATCTTCATCAAAGGAGGGGCAAAAAGGGGGTGGGGCTTTCCATGTTCACATTTGACAAGCTACAAACTTCAGACCAGGAAGAGCTAAATAACATAAAACAGTGAAGGAATTGCCCACCTATATGCTCAGGAACAAACCTTTGCAGATTCATCCCAGGAACCTTGGCTGGGCCCCTTCAATCTGTTTCTAGCATCAGCACAGCTCTATAGGGCTGCCTGGTTATATGGACTCCACCCTCAGGCCCTCTGCCATTGACCCCTCTAGCTGCTGGTGAGAACGCACTGACTTTCTGAAGAAACACAGTTTGTCAACAGAGGGTACCCCTGTGGATGTCAAGTCTCTCTATCCCAACATCCCCCACCTCTCTAGTACTTGAGATCCACCGATGACGGTTCCATTACCTGGACGCGTGGAAAGGAAGCGCTCAGGACAGCCCCCCCCCCCAGACTTCAGCTCCATTTTCCTTCTTGGTGCCACGCCAATCACACCACCTAGTCCATTGTTTACAACTGTGCATTATGTATTTGTGCAAATCTCTTCGACGAGACTCACATCTGAAGGATCTATAACAGACTTTCTTAAGAACACTGTTTACTCATTGAGGGAAGAATCAGACTGGAACAAGACAGACCCAGAAGAAACGGCAACACAACCTCGTTGCCTCCAGCTCCACGCTCAGATCAGTCCAACAGAGTGTTGGGGAACTGCAGCCCTCCCCGGATAATGAGAATTCCCTCTCACAGGCCGTCCAAGATGCCAACTTTTCCCCATTTACACTCTGGCAATACAACCACAGGAGGACCTAATAATAACATCAGCGGCACCATCTCAGCCTCATCCATTTGCATACCATGCAATGTAATATATGCCATCGTGTGTTCCTGCTCTGTATGCAAAAGAATAAACAGACCCAACCTTAATACTCAGCATTCAGAGATCATTTTGGTCTCCTTGGACACCCTGGCACTGACAGAAAGTCCCAGTTCCTCAACGGAGGCCTCCTGCATGACAGCGCTGCACATGCCCTTTTTTAAGGCAATGTTTTGCCTCTGTGTACAGATTTAAGCTTGTTTTCAAATTTCTACATTGTATTTGTTCATTGAATGCCCTAGCTTTGGTCATACTAACTTGCACTGTGTGATCTGCTTTGGGTCTCAGTGAGAAAGGAGGACTGGAAATATAAAATAAAACAAAACAAAACATGTTGGGATTTATTCAAAGGCTTCACACCACCTCCCCCTGCAGGCTGAGGCAGTGTTCTTCTCTCACTGTAACTGTGACTATCGTAGGCCAACCTGGGATGCCCCACCCCAGGCAGGTGTTCACGCACTTAGCATAACTAGCAAATGGCCTCTGTGTTTCTTCCTTATTAGACATAATTGTACATAATTATGTTTCACTTTGTACTTCCTGCATTCCACAGTCCCTTGACAGTTCATCTCTTTTTTCTCAAACCACCTACACACAAAAAATACAAAGTGAGTCTTGGTTTCTGTAGAAGTCAGCGCCAGACCATGAAAAGTAACACTGGAATAAAATAGTGTTTGTCTGTATGGTGCCACAAGACTCCTGTTGATTTCTGCTGACTGCTCTTCCTCACCCACGACCTGCTAAGTTCTGGCCTGAGATCTCAGCCCTACCTGCAAATTGGCCATTCAAGGGACCTCCCTAGCCCTGAAGGGACCTGCTCGCTGTTTCCCGGGCTTTAATGGAATGACACCCAGGAGCAAAAGCACATGAGACACGTCCACAGCAATCCAGTAACACCTGTCAATCACTGCCCTTCAGGACAACTTAATGCCCACTCAGAGCGGTTTACAAAGCATGTTAGCATTATCCCCTCAACAGTACAGCTGGGGAGGTGGGCTGAGGGGAGTGACTTCCCCAAGGTCACTTGCTGAGCTCATGGCAGGAGTGGGAGTCGAACCAGCAGAGAGCTGCAGTGAAGCCCAACTACTTAACCATTACATTACACCAGCTTGCACACCATCTGTGTGATATGCGCCCCCCATCTCCCCCCCTCAACTCTTTGAGCAAAAAAGGGGAAGGGGGAGGGCCTGTCCCGAGGCCTCGCTCACAGCAGATGATGCTGGAAAGGCCCCTGGTGCAGCATTTCTGCCCACCCACCTTTCCTGGAGTAGCAGGGAGGCAGGTGGTGTTTCCCTTTCGGAGCAACATGGTTTGAAAGGCTGTTTCCCATGCAAATAAGCACCGGGCGAAAAGCTGGAAGTGCTCGGGGTAAACTGCAGGCTCAGGGTCAGCAGGTGCCAAGCAGTTAATGCTGCTGAGTGCCCACAAGAGGTGAAGGATGCTCGCAGTATGCACATCTGTGCGCCAGTCTGCCAGATGGTGAGCATTGGTGGAAATTTCTGCTGGCCCACCTCGGCTCCACTGAGCAGCCACCCAGCACTGGATTGGCTGCGCACGTGAAGCTACCGAGAAGCGCACCTTGTCTGAGACTGGTGGGGCCCCCGTGGCTGAGCTTGGAGGACTCCTATAAATGATTCAGTGCATGCCTGTCGGATGAAACTGTGCCCAGCAGATGCAGCTCTCTGACACAGGATGTGGTTGAAGCCAGGAATGTGCCTGGATCCAAAAGACAGATGTGACATTTCCAAGGGTGGCATGTCAGATGTGGAGGAGGGGAAGGGAGTGGGACCAAGCAGGCCTGGCAACCCGGACCTGCCTTGGAGCAGATTACCCAACACAGGCCCAGGCAAGGTTTCTGTTAAGCACTGAGCTGTAAAGACGTGCCAGTGACTGGTGCAAAATCCCTGCCTGCGGAGGCGTAGGTGGACCTTCTTTCCACTTAGGACCTCATCAGCCCTTCCTCGTGAGCAGGAGACACTCAAGCAGGATGCAGGTGCCTTAAAGGAACGAGATGAACTGCCAGGATCCAGGAGGGGTTGCATCCCATGGCACTGAGTTCTTCTGCCCCCAGGCGCTTCTGGGGCTGTGCTCTTCCTCTTGGCTCCTGCCACGATTTCATTTTTTGGGGCTGTTTCTGAGCTCCTCTTCCTGCTCGCTCTGGCTGTGTAGGTGGCACCATGTGGCCGATTAGGGACTGGAATTCAGCTGCTCAGAGGGAGGTCCTTGTCAGTCACTTTGCAAGCTATTTTCTCCACACCCACAATGGCTCTACCCAGGCAAGGCTTTATATCCTGGTTTGGATGGCTCAGTCTCTCCTGGCTGCTTGGAGCTGGCTCCCAGCACCACTACCATGGAGCCCAGGGGCCTCTTGCTCATCCTGTTGTCCTTTGCTCTCTGGACTGAGCTCCTGGCTGCTCCAGTCAAAGGTGAGGAGAGACCAGAGCTGGGCTGGACCTGGGTGGGCTGAGAAGCAGGGCCAGGCATCCAGGCACTTGCAGCAGTCCTGGGAGGGAGGGAGGGAGGGAGGGAGGGAGGATGTCTGCCCATGAATACACCTCTGAAATGGTAGTTTGCAAGCGAGCACTGCGTACAGGAGAAGTACCGTGGGTGGCATTGCAACAGATGCTGTAGTCCGTAGTGTGTGCATGCCTGAGTCTGGTCATGGATACTTCCCTGGTGTGTAGAGGGACTGCTTAAGTTGGTGGTGCACCAGAAAAGGAATGTGATTGTAATTAGAGATGAGCATGAACCGAAATACGAACCAAAGTTTGTCACAAATTGGGCCGTTTTTTTGGTTCGCAAACCGGTGGTTTGTCGGAGGGCATTTCAAAAGGCTCCTCCTCGCCAGAGGCAGAGCAGAAGCACCTGGGCTGAGGCAAGAGCACATGGTGGAGAGCTGCTGCTAGAAGGTAAGGGGTTGTTGTCTTTCTGCCTTTTGCCCTTTGCCTTTCCTAGCTACTGTGTGAGAAGCTGAGGGTGAGTGGGTTCTGTGTAGCTTGCTAGAGAGTGGTTCTGGTTAAGTTCTGTGTGGGGCTGTTGGGGGCTGAGTGAATTGCTGTTGTTTGCAGCTGGTTGCTGTTGCTCGTGGTTACAAGCCCCACCCCCTAGTGTCCTGGGGCCCTGCTGGGCTAGGCAGGAAGTGACCTTTTGAAACAAAAGGCTCCTCCTTGCCAGAGGCAGAGCAGAAGCACCTGGGCTGAGGCAAGAGCACATGGTGGAGAGCTGCTGCTAGAAGGTAAGGGGTTGTTGTCTTTCTGCCTTTTGCCCTTTGCCTTTCCTAGCTACTATGTGAGAAGCTGAGGGTGAGTGGGCTCTGGGTAGCTTGCTAGAGAGTGGTTCTGGTTAAGTTCTGTGTGGGGCTGTTGGGGGCTGAGTGAATTGCTGTTGTTTGCTGCTGGTTGCTGTTGCTCTTGGTTACAAGCCCCGCCCCCTAGTGTCCTGGGGCCCTGCTGGGCTAGGCAGGGAGTGACCTTTTGAAACAAAGGCACGAGCCTTTGGCGCGAGCCGAAGGGCGAGAGCTAAAGGGCTCTTGGCCTGAGGATCAGCCTGGGGGACCTGAAACTCTGCTTGTATACTGGTTCTGCTGGTACTCTAGGTATATGTTTGGAAGGCAATCATGTCTACTGAAGCCCCCTTCGCAGTCACCTGCATGGAGTGTGCCGTGTTTGTTTTCCTCCCAGAAGAGAAGACAGAGTTCACTTGCCAGAAGTGTAAGCTGGTCAGAGTTTTGGAAGAAAAGGTTCAGAGCCTGGAGGAGAGGATCACCACCCTTCAGGAGATCAAGGAGGGAGAGGATTTTATCGACAACAGCCTGGGAGCTCTGCACAGCCAAGAAGAGGAAAGTCAAGGAGGAGAAGAAAGAGTCGATCTCTCTTCTGAGCCTCCTCTCAGATCTACGGTACAAACTCGAAGACGTCAACGTAGAAGATGATCTGGTCCACTTGAGCTCAAAAATCGTTTTGAAGTGCTAGAGGTGGTGACAGAGGTGACAGTGGAAGGAGCAACGCAAAAATCTGGAAGAGGGAGTGCAGAGGACATGGGGCCACATGGAAGTGGAAAAAAACGGAAGGTGGTAGTCGTTGGGGACTCCTTGCTCAGGGGTATGGAACTCCATGTCTCTGGGCCAGATCCCCTATTCTCAGAGATGTGTTGCTTGCCGGAGGCCAGAATTCAGGATATTACCGACCGGCTGCCGAAATTCGTCAAGCCCGCTGATAAGTACCCGTTTGTGCTGATTCATGTGGGAACGAACGACATGGCTGCGAATACTGTTGCAATAATTAAAGAGGATTATGAAGCTCTTGGAAGGCAGTTGAAGACATTGGGGGCTCAGGTGGTATTCTCTTCTATCCTTCCAGTCACAGGAAGAGGAGCACGCAGGGAGCGGACCATACTTGAGGTGAATTGCTGGCTGAGATGGTGGTGCTGGCAGGAGCGCTTTGGGTTCTGGGACCATGGGATAGGTTTACTTAGAGAAGGCCTTCTAGCACATGATGGGCTTCACCTCTCAAGGGCAGGGAAGAAAACGTTTGGAACGAACCTGGAGAACTTCTTCAGGAGAGCTTTAAACTGATGCCGCAAGGGGAAGGGGACGATCGACATGGCGACTTCAATGACAAAGTGAAAGCAGTGGGGACCCACCTGGGTAGGAAAGGTCAAACAAAGGTACAAGGCTACAAGTGTCTATATAGCAATGCCCAAAGTATGGACAACAAGAAAGAAGAGCTTGAGCTTCTATTGCAAACAGAGGGCTACGATATAGTAGGAATTACTGAGACTTGGTGGGATGATTCCCATGACTGGAATGTGCTAGTGGATGGGTACGAATTGTTTAAGAAAAACCGGAAGGGTAGAAGAGGAGGTGGAGTGGCGTTGTATGTGAGGAGAGGGCTTGATTGTCAAGAAGTTATGGAGAATGGGGCGGACAGCCCGGTGGAAAGCATATGAGTAGAAATAAGGCGAGGAAGGACAAAGGGTATTATTGTTGGAGACTGCTACAGACCACCTGACCAGCGAGAAGAAACGGATGCTGCCCTCTTTGAACAGATTGGTAGAGTATCCAGACATCAGAACCTTGTAATTATGGGTGACTTCAACTTCCCTGATGTATGCTGGGAGACAGGCTCAGCAAAGCATCATGAATCAGGCAATTTCCTGACCTGCCTGGCCGATAACTTCCTTTTTCAAAAGGTGGAGGAAGTTACAAGGGGCTCGGCCATACTAGACTTGATATTAACCAACAGGGAAGAATTGGTAGATGAGATGAAGGTGGTGGGGACCTTAGGGGGAAGTGACCATGTCCTCCTTGAATTCCAGCTGCTGTGGGGAGCCAAGGAAGTTCATAGCCAGACTCGTAGGTTAGATTTTCGTAGGGCCAACTTCAATGAACTCAGAGGCTTGATGAGAGTCATTCCGTGGGGGTGTGCTGGAAGGGAAAGGAGCGAGTGAAGGGTGGGCCCTTCTCAAACACGAGCTTTTGCAAGCTCAAGCCTTCACTATCCCAGCAAGACGGAAACATGGTAAGGGCTCCAAGAAACCGATGTGGATGCACAGAGAGCTCCAGAATAAGCTAAGGGAGAAAAAGGAAATGTTCAGGAAATGGAGAGAAGGACAGACCTCTAAAGAGGAGTATATGAGGGTTACTAGGTACTGCAGATCAGCCATCAGAGAGGCCAAAGCTCAGTACGAGCTGGGTCTGGCCAGGAGGGCTCGCTACAATAAGAAAAACTTCTACAGATATGTGAGAAGCAAACATAAGGTAAAAGAGGCAATTGGACCACTGTTGAGTAGATGGAGAAACTCTGATGCAGGACAGAGAAAAAGCAGACAGGCTTAATGACTTTTTTGCCTCTGTTTTCTCCCTGAAGAACTCAGGCACATCTAGAGATAGTAGAAAATGTGGCAGGACACCTGAGTGGCTAATTGACATTGACAGAGGTTGTGGAGAGGCATCTGGCTGCACTGGATGAATACAAATCCCCTGGGCTAGATGGGGTGCACCCAAGAGTGCTGAAGGAACTTTCTATAGAACTTGCAGAACTGCTGTCCATCATCTTCAAGGTCTCCTGGAGGACTGGGGATGTGCCACAAGATTGGAGAAGAACATATGTTATCCCAATCTTTAAGAAAGGGAAGAAGGATGACCCGGGAAACTACAGGCCAGTCAGTCTGACTTCTGTTGCTGGGAAGATATTAGAACAGATTTTAAAGGGATCGATCTGTAAGCATCTGTAGAACCGCTTAGTGATCCGGGGAAGTCAGCATGATTTTGTTCCTAACAGATCTTGCCAGACCAATCTGGTTCCCTTCTTTTTTAATTTTTTTTTATTGGATTAGACACATATAATATTTATTACAAACACATTCCCTTAGATTTTCCAATTCTAACCCCCTCCCTTTCCCCCCCTTTGGTTGACTTCCAACAGTTTTCCAACCCCTTATCTATTCTCCCTCTACTCGTTTCGAACTTATTTTGCTTGTTGTAATATACTTTCAAACTCTTCTAAGCTTATCTGTAGTATCATAGTGCTATCTCTAATTCCCTTCCCAAATAAGTAAAAGTAAAACACTCTTAACTTATCTTCTTCAATACTAATAATAATAATCATTTTGATAACCTGTACTCTATCTTACTCTTTCTAATTACTTCAAAATGGGACAAACAATTTGTCCCTCCTTGTACTTCTATAAACATTGCATACATTTATTACAAATCAATCAATTTGGCTTATACTCTATATGTTACTCTTTGCTTTCTTTTACATATCTCATCCATTTTAATTGACTAGTTTCTCCATTATAAAACTATCTAACAAAAATAGACAATTCATGCACGTTTAGCATAAGTCTATCAATTAGACCCACATTCTGTATGCTAATGTATATTCATTCTCCATTGTACAGTTATCTACCAGCAAAAAAGATTAGTTAAATTCTATCCTTATAATCCTTATAATAATAATGCTATTAATACCCAACTATACATACTAATCAAATAAAGTAATTGCTTAGAATTTTTCCCTTAACTCTCCCCCCCCCGGTATAGTCACTCCCCTCTCCTTTTGTTATATTTCAGTAGTTTTCGAACTGCCACAGTCCTCCCACCTCCCATTTTTTCACCAGATATTGTTTCAGCTTTTCCCAGTCCGTGTTAAACTGTCCTGGATCAAGGTCTCTCAGTTTTCTTGTCATTTTATCCATCTCCGCCATGTACAGCAATTTATAAATCCAATCCTCAATAGTTGGCACTTCTTGTACTTTCCATTTCTGCACATACAAAAGTCTAGCTGCTGCTGTCATGTAGAATAACAATGTCCTGTATTGTGCTGGAATGTCCTCTATTCCCAAGTTCAGTAGCAGGAGTTCTGGGTTCTTATTGACTTGGAATTGTAAAATCTCACTCATTACTCTTATTATTTCCCCCCAGTACTGCCTAGCTACCTCACAAGTCCACCACATGTGATACAAAGATCCCTCATGCTTTTTACATTTCCAGCATTTATTAGACGTATTCAAATTCCCTAGCGCAATTTTCTTTGGTGTCAAATACCAACGGTAAATCATTTTGTAGAGATTCTCTTTGATATTGGTGCATGTCGTAATCTTCAATGTATTTTTCCACAAGTATTCCCACGCCTCCATTGTTATTTCTTTATTAAAGTTTATAGCCCACTTCACCATTTGCACTTTAACTACTTCATCTTCCGTATACCATTTTAACAACACTTTGTAAATCTTAGAGATTTCCTTTTTATCTTCTTGTAAAATTACTTTCTCTAAGTCTGAATTCTCCATTCTTATCCCTCCCTTCGCACAGTCCGAGTAGTAAAGATCTCTGACTTGTCTATATTGAAACCAGTCGTAGTTTGGAGACAACTCTTTTTTTTTTTTTGTAAAATTTTTATTGGGTTAGAACATTAATATTTTTACATTACATTGCATTCAATTATCCCCTAATTTTTCGTTTCTAACCCCCTCCCTTTCCCCCCCTTTTGTTGACTTCCAACAGCTTTCCCACCCTCTGTCCCTTTTCCCTTACTTCTATTAATTTCCTCTATCTAAAACAAATATATATTCTCCATTATATTAAGCAGTACATCTTTACCTCTTTTACTTACTATACATCCAAACTATACTTCTTTAGATAAACAATTTATCCCATTTTCCAGTTTTGAATATTTCTGTATATCATAAACCATAAAAATTTCCCACATTTAAATCAAACAATTTGATTTGTTCTCTCTATATTAATCATTTCTTCTTTTTATAGTATTTCTATATAACTCATCACATAGTCAGTCATTTTAACTCTTCTATACATTCAGTTTGGTGCATATAAGTCTTATCAAGTAAAAAAAAATATTGTTAATTACTCAATCCTCATGTTTAAACCGTTAATTATTCTCTATCAATATTCTATCAATTAACCTTTACATATCTATATATATCTCAATCAATTAATTAATCTAACTGCTTATAAATTCACATTTCTCTTCCTCCCCCGGTAAAGTCACCCCTCTCTTTTATACTTTTATTGTACTTCAGTAGTTCTCAAACTGCCACAGTTTTCCTCCCACCTCCCACTTCTTCTCCAGATATTGTTTCAGCTTCTCCCAGTCTGTGTTAAACTGCCCTGAGTCCAGATCTCTCAGTTTTCTTGTCATCTTGTCCATTTCAGCCATATACAGCAATTTGTAGATCCAATCTTCAATAGTTGGCACTTCTTGTACTTTCCATTTCTGCGCATACAAAAGTCTAGCTGCTGCAGTCATATAAAATATCAACGTCCTATGGTGGGCTGGGATTCCCTCCATTCCCAAGTTTAGCAGCAGGAGTTCTGGGTTCTTATTTATTTGAAACTGTAAAATTTCACTCATTTCTCTTATTATTTCCCCCCAGAACTGCCTAGCTACCTCACACGACCACCACATATGATAGAGGGAGCCCTCATGCTTTCTACATTTCCAGCATTTATTAGAAGTGTTCAAGTTTCCTAGCGCAATCTTCTTTGGTGTCATGTACCAACGATAAATCATTTTGAAAATGTTCTCTTTAATATTAATACATGTCGTTGTCTTCATTGTAGTTTTCCACAAGTATTCCCATGCCTCCATTGTTATTTCTTTATTAAAATTTATAGCCCATTTCACCATTTGTGTTTTAACTGTCTCATCCTCGGTATACCATTTCAACAGTACTTGGTATACCTTGTATATTCTTTTCTTGTCCTCTTTAAAAAGGGTCTGCTCTAGTTCCGAATTCTCTGTTCGTATACCTCCCTTTACAGAGTCCGAGTTATACAAATCTCTGATCTGTCTATACTGGAACCAATCGTAGTTCGGTGATAGTTCCTCTTGCGTCTTTATTCTAAGTTTAAACACTTCAGTTTTAGTTATTTCTTTGTACGTTAAACATTGTTGTTCATTATCAACAGCTCTCGGATCTATCACCTCATATGGAACCACCCACAAAGGGGTTCCTTCTTGTAGGTAAATTCTGTACTTCTTCCAGATTGTATATAAACTTCTCCTTACAAAATGATGCAGGAACATCGAGTTGACCTTTACTTTGTCATGCCATAGGTATGCGTGACATCCAAAAATTTTTTTATATCCCTCTAGGGCTAATAGTTTCTTATTCTTTAATGTCATCCACTCTTTTAACCAAACTAGGCAGATTGCATCGTGGTAAAGTCTCAGGTTGGGCAGTTGCATTCCGCCTCTTTCCTTTGCCTCTTGTAGAACTTTTACTTTCACTCGAGGCTTCTTGCCTGCCCAAACAAAATCTGATATTTTCCTCTGCCATTTTTCAAATTGTTTAGAGTCTCTGATGATTGGTATTGTCTGTAGCAAAAACATTACTCTTGGTAACACATTCATCTTAACTGCTGCAATCCTGCCCAACCATGACAAATTCAGTCTATTCCATTTGATCAAGTCTCTCTCTATCTGAGTCCATAATTTTTCATAATTATTCTTGAACAAATCTATATTTTTTGCAGTCAGCTCAACTCCCAAATATTTCACCTTACTAGTTACTTCACAGTCCGTTGTTTCCATTAACAATTGTTGTTTCTGCTTAGTCATGTTTTTACATAATATCTTTGACTTCTTTTTGTTAATGAAGAAACCTGCCAAGTCACCAAACTCCTTGATCTTGTCTATCACTTTTGGCATGTTCTCCAATGGATCTTCTACAATTAACATTATGTCATCTGCAAATGCTCTAACCTTGTATGAATAGTCCTTTATTTTTATTCCTCGTATTTCCTCGTCTTGTCGTATTTGTATCATCAGAATCTCCAATACTAAAATGAACAACAATGGAGATAACGGGCAACCTTGTCTTGTTCCTTTACTAATCGTCAATTTCTTGGTCAGTTCATCATTCACTACAATTGCTGCAGTCTGGTCTCTATAAATTTCTTTAATTGCTCTGATGAATCTTTCTCCCAATTGTAGCTTTTCCATAGTGGCAAACAAAAAATCCCAGTTTAAATTGTCAAACGCTTTTTCAGCGTCTACAAAGAAGAAACCAACCTCTTTGTCACAACGCTTGTCATAATATTCAATAGCATTGATCACTGTCCTTAAATTGTCTCTTATTTGTCTGTCTGGCAAAAAGCCTGCTTGTTCCTCCTCTATGACTTCCGAGAGCCACCCCTTCAGTCTCTCCGCCAATATCTTCGTAAAAATTTTATAATCATTGTTAAGTAGTGATATAGGTCTGTAATTTTTCACGTTAGTCAGATCTTGGCCCTCTTTTGGGATCAATGATATATTCGCTTCGCTCCAAGTGTCTGGAATTCTTTGATCCCTAAAAACTCCGTTCATCACCTCTTTTAGGAATGGTGCCAGTTCGTTGGCCATTGTCTTATAAAATTTAGCCGTAAGTCCATCTGGCCCTGGCGCCTTTCCTAGATTTGCGGATTGTATTGCCTTACTTATTTCCTCATCAGTTACTTCACTATTCAACTTATTTCTCCAAGCTTCCGAGATCTCTGGAAGTTTGGTTTTCTCCAAATATGATGCTATTGATTCTTTGGTTACTTCTTTTTTATTATACAGCTTAGCATAAAATTTATAAAAGGCTCTACTAATGGTAGTCTGCTCCAGGTACGTTTTATTTTCTTCACAGATTTTATTTATTATTTTCTTTTCCCTTTTCTTCTTCAATTGCCATGCCAAATATTTCCCAGGTTTATTAGCACCCTCAAAAGCTTTTTGATTCAGTCTTTTAAGGTTCCACTCCAATTCTTTATTACTCATTGCTGTTAACTGTTCTTGAAGAATTTTAATTTCCTGATGTATTTTCTTTTTCCCTGGTCTCTTTTTTAACTGTATTTCTTTGGCCTTTATTTTCTCCTCAATCTCTTGTCTTTTCTCCTCTTTCTTTTTCCTTGCTCTGCCATTTAAGTCCATTAGTATGCCCCTTACAACCGCCTTGTACGCGTCCCAAACTTTACTGGTTGGTACTTCTTTATTCACGTTATATTGTATAAAAAACTTTGTCTCTCTTCTCAATATTTCCATATTTTCACTTTCCTGTAGCAAGTCTTCATTTATTCTCCAGGCTTTCCTTTTTCTCCTTTTTCCAAATTTCCACATAATTGGATTGTGATCTGAGCCTATCATCGGCATTATTTCTACCTCCTTAGTCCATAACGCTAAGTCCTTTGAGGCCCAGATCATATCAATTCTTGATAATGTAAGATGCCTTGCAGAATAAAAAGTAAACTGTTTGGTTTTAGGATATTCTCTCCTCCATACATCTTCGAGAGTCTCTTGTTGAATCAACTCAAAAAAAAGCTTTGGCAATAGTCCTCTTTTCTTTTGTGCTGTTGTAGTCTTTTTATCTAGTTCCAAATCTGTCACTCCATTAAAATCTCCAGCAAGAATTATCTGGTCATATACAAGATCGTCTAAATGCTTCCTTAAATCCTCAAAGAAGCTTTCCTTTGCACCGTTAGGTGCATAAAGTCCGACTACCAACACTCTCTTTAAATTCCAATTACATTCCACCGCTACAAATCTAGCTTCCACATCTCTCATAACAAATTTTGGCTGCAGCTCCTCTTTTATATACAACACCACTCCTCTTTTTTTCTTGTTAGAGGCCGCTACAAATTCTTTGCCCAATTTTCCAGATTTTAAATATTTTACATCCTGTTTTCTAATATGGGTCTCCTGCAAACAAACAATATCACATTTTTGTTTTAGTAGCCAATGAAAAATATTTTTCCTCTTATTCGGTGAGTTTAGTCCATTTACATTCCAAGATAATACATTACACTCCATATTCATGGTTTTGTTGGTAAGTCTTTTTCATTGTCCTTGATAAATCTCTCCATCTCCCGCTCAGATCTGATGCGTTTTTTTGCCCCTCCAAACTCAAAGGACACTCCTTCCGGTAACTCCCATCTGTATCTGATATTCATGTCCTTCAAAGTTTGAATTAGCACTCTATATTTTTTCCTGTCCAGTAACACTGATCTGGGCAGTTCCTTCATTATGATAATCGTCTTGCCATCAATCTCCAATGGATCTTGAAATTGTTTTGTCACAATCCTCTCTTTCATGTTTCTAGTTGTAAACTGCACAATCACATCCCTTGGTAGTTTCCTCTGGGTTGCAATTCTCGAGTTCACACGGTACGCCACATCTAGGATAGCCACAATTTCCTCCTCCTCCTTCCCCAGGTAATCAGCCAACACCTCAGTCATCTGTTCTTGCGCTGACTTCCCTTCCACTTCTGGCAGACCACGAAAACGAAGCTGCTTCTCCATGTGTTTAGTTTCTGCAACTGACATCCTCCCCTTCACCGGTCTCATCTCTGTTTGTTGCGTTTCTATTAAATTCTCCATCGCGTCTTCTACTGTTTTAACTCTCTGCTGCGTTGTTTGGAGACAACTCTTGTTGCGTCTTTATTCTTATTTTAGAAGATTCTATTCGCGTTATCTCCTTATACGTTAAGCACTGTTGTTCATTATCAACCGTTCTCGGATCTATTACTTCATATGGAACCACCCAGGAGGGAATTCCTTCTTGTAGGTAGTCTTTGTACTTCTTCCAAATTGTGAAGAGGCTTCTCCGAATGTAGTGGTGCAAAAACATAGAGTCTGCTTTTACTTTGTCATACCATAGATATGCATGCCATCCAAATAATTTTTTATATCCCTCTAAGGCCAGCAATTTGCGATTTTTCAGCGTCATCCAATCTTTCATCCATACCAAACAGATTGCATCATAATAAAGTTTCAGGTTGGGCAGTTGCATTCCACCTCTTTCTTTTGCGTCCTGTAATACTTTCATTTTCACTCGAGGCTTCCTGCCTGCCCACAAAAACTCCGATATTTTCCTCTGCCATTTGTCAAACTGCTTAGAGTCCCTAATAATTGGTATTGTCTGTAACAGAAACATCACTCTTGGCAACACATTCATCTTAACTACTGCAATTCTTCCCAACCATGACAAGTTCAATCTATTCCATTTGATCAGATCTTGCTCTATTTGAGTCCATAGTTTCTCATAATTATTCTTGAATAGATCTATATTTTTTGCAGTCAGTTCAATTCCCAAATATTTCACCTTATTTGTTACTTCACAGTCTGTTACTTCCATCAATTGCTGCTGTTTTAACTTAGTCATATTTTTACATAGTATCTTTGATTTCTTTTTGTTTACATAGAAACCTGCCAAATCTCCAAATTCTTTAATTTTTTCTATTACCTTAGGCATATTTTCATTTGGATCTTCCACAATTAACATTATATCATCTGCAAATGCTCTGACCTTGTAGGAAAAATCTTTTATCTTTATTCCACGGATTGCATTGTCTTCTCGAATCTGTATCATTAGGATTTCCAAGACCAAGATAAACAACAGTGGAGACAACGGGCAACCTTGTCTGGTACCTTTGCCAATAGTCAATTTTTTGGTCAACTCGTCATTCACCACAATTGCTGCACTCTGGTCTCTGTAAATTTCTTTCACTGCTCTTATGAATCTTTCTCCCATTTGTAGCTGTTCCATAGTGGCAAACATAAAGTCCCAGTTCAAATTATCAAATGCTTTTTCAGCATCTACAAAGAAGAAGCCAACCTCCTTATCACAACACCTATCATAATATTCAATAGCATTTATAACTGTCCTTAGATTGTCTCTAATTTGTCTGTTTGGTAAAAAGCCCGCTTGTTCTTCCCCAATAACTTCGGATAACCATCCCTTTAGTCTCTCTGCCAAGATCTTCGCAAAGATCTTGTAGTCATTGTTAAGTAAGGAAATAGGTCTATAGTTTTTAACATTAGTCAAGTCCTGTCCTTCTTTAGGGATCAATGATATATTAGCTTCACTCCAAGTGTCTGGAATTCTTTGATCTCTCAAAACACCATTGATCACTTCTTTTAAAAATGATGCCAGCTCATTAACCATTACCTTATAAAATTTAGCTGTAAGTCCATCAGGTCCCGGCGCTTTCCCCAAATTTGTTGACTGTATTGCTTTCCTTATCTCTTCCTCTGTTACTTCACTGTTCAATTTAGCTCTCCAATCGTCCAAGATTACTGGAAGCTTAGTTTTCCCCAGATACGTCGCTATTGAATCTTTATTCACTTCTTTTTTATCATACAGTTTAGCATAAAATTTGTAAAAAGCTCTACTAATAGCAGTCTGTTCCAGATGCACTTTGTTGTCCTCACATATTTTGTTAATTGTCTTTTTCTCCTTTCTCTTCTTCGGTTGCCATGCCAAATATTTCCCAGGTTTATTTGCACCTTCAAACGACTTTTGATTCATTCTCTTAAGATTCCATTCCAATTCTTTATTATTCATTGCCGTCAACTGTTCTTGAAGGATTTTAATATCTTGATAGATTTTCTTTTTCCCTGGTCTTTTCTTTAATTGTATTTCTTTTGCTTTTATTTTTTCCATAATCTCCTGTCTCTTCTCTCTTTTCTTTTGAGCTCTTCCATTTAAGTCCATTAGTATGCCTCTGATTACTGCTTCGTATGTATCCCATACCTTATTGGTTGGTACTTCTCGATTCATATTGTACTGTATGAAGAACTTAGTTTCCCTTCTCAACATCTCCATATTTTCTCCCTCTTGTAACAAGTCCTCATTTATTCTCCATCCTTTCCTCTTAGTTCTTCCACATCATTGGATTGTGATCTGAGCCTACCATAGGCATTATTTCTACCTCCTTAGTCCAAAGCACTAAGTCCTTTGAGGCCCAGATCATGTCAATTCGTGATAGAGTAGAATGCCTTGCGGAGAAAAATGTATATTGTCGACCTGTGGGATTCTGCATTCTCCACACATCTTCCAAAGTTTCCTGTTGCATTAATACGAAGAAAGTCTTTGGTAATAGTCCTCTTTTCTTTTGTGCAGTTACTGATTTTTTATCTTGTTATAAATTTGTAACTCCATTGAAGTCTCCTGCAAGGATTATCTGATCATAGGAAAGTTCATCTAATTGCTTCCTTAAATCCTCAAAGAAGCTCTCTTTTGCTCCGTTTGGCGCATAAATTCCAGTCACCAACACTTTCTTTAAATTCCTTTTTTTTTTTTTTTTTAGAAAAATTTTTTATTGGGTTAGAACATTATTATTTTTACATTACAATCAATTTTCCCCTAATTTTTCATTTCTAACCCCCTCCCTTTCCCCCCCTTTTGTTGACTTCCAACAGCTTTCCCACCCTCTGTCCCTTTTCCCTTACTTCTATTAAATTCCTCTGTCTAAAACAGATATACATTCTCCATTATATTAAGCAGTACGTCTTTAACTCCTTTACTTATTATACACCCAAACTGTACGTCTTTAGATAAACAATTTATCCCATTTTCCAGTTTTGAATATTTCTGTATATCATAAACCTATATATCATAAACCATAAAAATTTCCCACATTTAAATCAAACAATTTGATTTGTTCTCTATATATTACTCATTTCATCTTTTTATGGTAATTCTATATAACTCATCACATAATCACTCAATTTAACTCTTCTGTACATTCAGTTTGGTGCATATAAATCTTATCAAAGAAAGAAAATATTGTTAATTACTCAATCCTTATGTTTAAACCTTATCATTAATTATTCTCTATCAATGTTCTATCAGTTAACCTATACATATCTATATATATCTCAATCAATTAATCTAACTGCTTATAAATTCACATTTCTCTTCCTCCCCCGGTAAAGTCACCCCTCTCTTTTATACTTTTATTATACTTCAGTAGTTCTCAAACTGCCACAGTTTTCCTCCCACCTCCCATTTCTTCTCCAGATATTGTTTCAGCTTCTCCCAGTCTGTGTTAAACTGCCCTGAGTCCAGATCTCTCAGTTTTCTTGTCATCTTATCCATTTCAGCCATATACAGCAATTTGTAGATCCAATCTTCAATAGTTGGCACTTCTTGTACTTTCCATTTCTGCGCATACAAAAGTCTAGCTGCTGCAGTCATATAAAATATCAACGTCCTATGATGAGCTGGAATTCCCTCCATTCCCAAGTTTAGCAGCAGGAGTTCTGGGTTCTTATTTATTTGAAACTGTAAAATTTCACTCATTTCTCTTATTATTTCCCCCCAGAACTGCCTAGCTATCTCACACGACCACCACATATGATAGAGGGAGCCCTCATGTTTCTTACATTTCCAGCATTTATTAGAAGTATTCAAGTTCCCTAGCGCAATCTTCTTTGGTGTCATGTACCAACGATAAATCATTTTGTAAATGTTCTCTTTAATATTAGTACATGTCGTTATCTTCATTGTAGTTTTCCACAAGTATTCCCATGCCTCCATTGTTATTTCTTTATTGAAATTTATAGCCCATTTCACCATCTGTGTTTTAACTATCTCATCCTCAGTATACCATTTCAACAGTACTTGGTATACCTTGGATATTCTTTTCTTGTCTTCTTTAAAAAGTGTCTGCTCTAGTTCCGAGTTCTCTGTTCGTATGCCCCCTTTTGCAGAGTCCGAGTTGTATAAGTCTCTAATCTGTCTATACTGGAACCAATCATAGTTAGGTGATAGTTCCTCTTGCGTCTTTATTCTAAGTTTAGATACTTCAATTTTAGTTATTTCTTTGTACGTTAAACATTGTTGTTTATTGTCAACAGCTCTCGGGTCTATCACCTCATATGGAACCACCCACAAGGGGGTTCCTTCTTGTAGGTAAATTCTATACTTCTTCCAGATTGTATATAAACTTCTCCTTACAAAATGATGCAGGAACATCGAGTTGACCTTTACTTTGTCATGCCATAGGTATGCGTGCCATCCAAAAATTTTTTTATATCCCTCTAGGGCTAATAGTTTCTTATTCTTTAGTGTCATCCACTCTTTTAACCAAACTAGGCAGATTGCATCATGATAAAGTCTCAGGTTGGGCAGTTGCATTCCGCCTCTTTCCTTTGCATCTTGTAAAACTTTTACTTTCACTCGAGGCTTCTTGCCTGCCCAAACAAAATCTGATATTTTCCTCTGCCATTTTTCAAATTGTTTAGAGTCTCTGATGATTGGTATTGTCTGTAGCAAAAACATTACTCTTGGTAACACATTCATCTTAACTGCTGCAATCCTGCCCAACCATGACAAGTTCAATCTATTCCATTTGCTCAAGTCTCTCTCTATCTGAGTCCATAATTTTTCATAATTATTCTTGAACAAATCTATATTTTTTGCAGTCAGCTCAATTCCCAAGTATTTCACCTTACTAGTTACTTCACAATCCGTTGTTTCCATTAACAATTGTTGTTTCTGCTTAGTCATGTTTTTGCATAATATCTTTGACTTCCTTTTGTTAATGAAGAAACCTGCCAAGTCTCCAAACTCCTTGATCTTGTCTATCACTTTTGGCATGTTCTCCAGTGAGTCTTCTACAATTAACATTATGTCATCTGCAAATGCTCTGACCTTATATGAATAGTCCTTTATTTTTATTCCTCGTATTTCCTCATCTTGTCGTATTTGTATCATCAGAATCTCCAATACTAAAATGAACAACAATGGAGATAACGGGCAACCTTGTCTTGTTCCTTTACTAATCGTCAATTTCTTGGTCAGTTCATCATTCACTACAATTGCTGCAGTCTGGTCTCTATAAATTTCCTTAATTGCTCTGATGAATCTTTCTCCCAATTGTAGCTTTTCCATAGTGGCAAACATAAAGTCCCAGTTTAAATTGTCAAACGCTTTTTCAGCGTCTACAAAGAAGAAACCAACCTCTTTGTCACAACGCTTGTCATAGTATTCAATAGCATTGATGAGTGTCCTTAAATTGTCTCTTATTTGTCTGTCTGGCAAAAAGCCTGCTTGTTCCTCCTCTATGACTTCCGAGAGCCACCCCTTCAGTCTCTCCGCCAATATCTTCGCAAAAATTTTATAATCGTTGTTGAGTAATGATATAGGTCTGTAATTTTTCACGTTAGTCAGGTCTTGGCCCTCTTTTGGGATCAATGATATATTCGCTTCACTCCAAGTGTCTGGAATCCTTTGATCCCTAAAAACTCCATTCATCACCTCTTTTAGGAATGGTGCCAGTTCATTGGCCATTGTCTTATAAAATTTAGCCGTAAGTCCATCTGGCCCTGGCGCCTTTCCTAGATTTGCGGATTGTATTGCCTTACTTATTTCCTCATCAGTTACTTCACTGTTCAACTTATTTCTCCAAGCTTCCGAGATTTCTGGAAGTTTGGTTTTCTCCAGATATGATGCTATTGATTCTTTGTTTACTTCTTTTTTATTATACAGCTTAGCATAGAATTTATAAAAGGCTCTACTAATGGTAGTCTGCTCCAAGTACGTTTTATTTTCTTCACAAATTTTATTTATTATTTTCTTTTCCCTTTTCTTCTTCAATTGCCATGCCAAATATTTCCCAGGTTTATTAGCGCCCTCAAACGCTTTTTGGTTCAGTCTTTTAAGGTTCCACTCCAATTCTTTATTACTCATTGCTGTTAGCTGTTCTTGAAGAATTTTGATTTCTTGGTATATTTTCTTTTTTCCTGGTCTCTTTTTTAACTGTGCTTCTTTGGCTTTTATTTTCTCCTCAATCTCTTGTCTTTTCTCCTCTTTCTTTTTCCTTGCTCTGCCATTTAAGTCCATTAGTATGCCCCTTACAACCGCCTTGTACGCATCCCAAACTTTGTTGGTTGGTACTTCTTTATTCACGTTGTATTGTATGAAAAACTTTGTCTCTCTTCTCAATATTTCCATATTCTCTTTTTCCTGTAACAAGTCCTCATTTATTCTCCAGGCTTTCCTTTTTCTCCTTTTTCCAAATTTCCACATAATTGGGTTGTGATCTGAGCCTACCATCGGCATTATTTCTACCTCCTTAGTCCATAACGCTAAGTCTTTTGAGGCCCAGATCATATCAATTCTTGATAATGTAAGATGCCTTGCAGAATAAAAAGTAAACTGTCTGGTTTTAGGGTATTCTCTCCTCCATACATCTTCGAGAGTCTCTTGTTGAATCAACTCAAAAAAAAGCTTTGGCAATAGTCCTCTTTTCTTTTGTGCTGTTGTAGTCTTTTTGTCTAGTTCCAAATCTGTCACTCCATTGAAGTCTCCAGCAAGAATTATCTGGTCATATGCAAGATCGTCTAAATGCTTCCTTAAATCCTCAAAGAAGCTTTCCTTTGCACCGTTAGGTGCATAAAGTCCGACTACCAACACTCTCTTTAAATTCCAATTACATTCCACTGCTACAAATCTAGCTTCCACATCTCTCATAACAAATTTTGGCTGCAGCTCCTCTTTTATATACAACACCACTCCTCTTTTTTTCTTGTTGGAGGCCGCTACAAATTCTTTGCCCAATTTTCCAGATTTTAAGTATTTTACATCCTGTTTTCTAATATGGGTCTCCTGCAAACAAACAATATCACATTTTTGTTTTAGTAGCCAATGAAAAATATTTTTCCTCTTATTCGGCGAGTTTAGTCCATTTACATTCCAAGATAATACTTTACACTCCATATTCATGGTTTTGTTGGTAAGTCTTTTTCATTGTCCTTAATAAATCTCTCCATCTCCCGCTCAGATCTGATGCGTTTTTTTGCCCCTCCAAACTCAAAGGACACTCCTTCCGGTAACTCCCATCTGTACCTGATATTCATGTCCTTCAAAGTCTGAATTAGCACTTTATATTTTTTCCGGTCCAATAACACTGATCTGGGCAGTTCCTTCATTATGATAATCGTCTTGCCATCAATCTCCAATGGATCTTGAAATTGTTTTGCCACAATCCTCTCTTTCATGTTTCTAGTTGTAAACTGCACAATCACATCCCTTGGTAATTTCCTCTGGGTTGCAATTCTCGAGTTCACACGGTACGCCACATCTAGGATAGCCACAATTTCCTCCTCCTCCTTCCCCAGGTATTCAGCCAACACCTCAGTCATCTGTTCTTGCGCTGACTTCCCTTCCACTTCTGGCAGACCACGAAAACGAAGCTGCTTCTCCATGTGTTTAGTTTCTGCAACTGACATCCTCCCCTTCACCAGTCTCATCTCTGTTTGTTGCGTGTCTATTAAATTCTCCATCGCGTCTTCTACTGTTTTAACTCTCTGCTGCGTTCCTTGTAATTCACTACTAATCGTTTCCACGCCTTTTTTCACTTCTGACAGCTCCGACTTTACTGTCTGTGTAACCTCTTTAACCTCCTTAATAAGCTCCAATTTCGTGTCCTTAAGTTCTTTCATCATGTCTACAAGTTTTTTGTCCAGATTTTCTATTGCCGATTGCCACTCTTTTTTCGACATCGTGGGGCTTGCTTTAGCTCGCTCCCACGAATCTGCTCTCTTCCTTAACTCCGTGGCGTATAATTAAACGTTTTCTTTTTTTCAAATGTCCCAATCTTTGCCAAAATTAAATTTTTAAGTATCCAAAATGTCGGGCGTCTTTTCTCTATGGTTTCTCTATGTTGTTGTAATCCAAAATGGCCTACTTCCTCTTCCGCTGAAGCCGCGACCCTTCCCCTTTCAAAAATGGCGATTCCCTACTTCCTGTCCTTCGGCAAGGGCCGCTTCTCTCCAGCCACTCTATTGTTGTTACGCACTTCCTGTCTCCCGTCTTCCCACAGCAGGTCTCGCGATGGTGTCTTTTTCCCACAGCTCCAAAACCACAGGTATTCAAAACAATAGTCCGATTTTTGTAATAACTTCTTTAAACTTAGTCTCTTTTAAAATACAACTCCTGCCGAGTCTTCACCTCCTTTTCACTAGTCTGTTGCAGTTTAAAAATCTACTTTCTTTCCTCTCTGTTTTTGTCAATCTGTCCCGATTCAAGAGATAGCGATCTTTACCTTCTCTTCACCTTTCTCGGGTTGTAATCGCTGTTTCGATCTTGAATTCTCCTCTCAACTTCCCTCCCCGATTGAAGCTTGGGTATGTAGGTCTTATGCCAGCCGAATTGGCCCCGAAACTGCCGCAGAGATTATAGCCGACCCGTCGCAAGGTGGGACCTCAAGGATCGGGGGGGAGACTCATTGAGTAGAGCCCCCCCTCATCCGAGATCTAGCTCACCCTAGGGTCTTGAGCGTTCTTTGCCTGCTCCCCGCCTGAGAGCAGTCGGCCGCGGGCTATTTTCACCCCTCCGGCTGGTTAAAACGGCAGTCCGGTCAGCTCCGCAAATGGAGCTGCGTTAGACCTCCATGAATCCCAAACCGGAAGTCACTTTCTTTAAATTCCATGTACATTCCACTGCTATAAATCTGGCTTCCACATCTTTAATCATTAGCTTTGGCTGTAGCTCCTCTCTTATATATAATACCACTCCCCTTTTTTTCTTTTTTGAGGCTGCTACAAACTCGTTGCCCAACTTGCCCAATTTAAGATATTTTACATCCTGATTTCTAATATGGGTCTCTTGCAAACACACGATGTCACATTTTTGTTTTAATAGCCAGTGGAAAATACTTTTTCTCTTATTGGGTGAATTAAGTCCGTTTACATTCCAAGATAGTACTTTACACTCCATGTTCATAGCCCTGTTGTTGGTAAGTCTTTTTCATTGTCCCTCATAAACTTTTCCATCTCAAATTCAGATCTGATGCGCTTTTTCACGCCTCCAAATTCAAAGGATATCCCTTCCGGTAATTCCCATCTGTATCTTACTTTCATGTCCTTCAAATTCTGGACTAAAACTTTGTATTTTTTCCGATCAAGCAGCACCGATCTGGGTAACTCTTTCATGATGATAATCGTCTTGCCATCAACTACCAATGGATCTTGAAACTGCTTACTCACTATCATTTCTCTTGAATTCCTTGTCGTAAATTGCACAATCACATCCCTTGGCAATTTCCTCTGGGTCGCAAATCTGGAATTTATTCGATACACCACATCAAGAATAGCCACAATCTCCTCCTCCTCCTTTCCCAGGCATTCAGCTAACACCACTATAACCTGTTCTTGTGCTGTCTTTCCATCTACCTCCGGCAAACCTCGAAACCTCAGCTGCTTCTCCATATATTTACTCTCCGCAACTGCCATCCTTCCCCTCATCACTCTCATATCCGTTCGTTGCGTCTCTGTGAGGTTCTCCACCGCTTTCTCAACAACATTGACTTTTTGCTGCGCTGCCTGCAAGTCATTTTGTATTGTTTCCATTCCCTTCTTTACTTCTGCTAATTCATTTTTTACTGTCTCTTTAACATCTTTAACTTTCCTCACCAACTCCTGTTTTGTCTCCTTCAGTTCCTTTAACATTTCAAAATTTTTTTTATCCAGGTTCTCTATAGCCGTTTGCCACTCTTTTTTTGACATCGTGGGGCTTGATTTACCTCGCTCCCACGAGTCTGCACATTTCCTTAACTCCGTGGCGTTTGAATTAGTGTCCCTTTAAGTTAATTTAAGTGTCCCGATTCTTAAAAAAAAATAAAAGATGTTTAAAGAGTGCAAAATGTCGGGCGTCTTTTCTCTATGGTTTTTCTATAGTCTTTTTGTAATCCAAAATGTCCTACTTCCGCTCCTGTTGAAGTCAAAGTCCTTCCCTTTTCAAAAATGGCGATTCCCTTCTTCCTGTCCTCCGAAAAGGGCCGTCTCTCTCCAGCAGCTCTATCACTATGACGCACTTCCTGTTTCCCGACTCTCCACTGCAGCTCTCACGATGATAGAAATTTTCTCGATTGGTTCCAGTATAGACAGATCAGAGATTTATATAACTCGGACTCTGTAAAGGGAGGTATACGAACAGAGAATTCGGAACTAGAGCAGACTCTTCTTAAAGAGGACAAGAAAAGAATATCCAAGGTATACCAAGTACTGTTGAAATGGTATACTGAGGATGAAATAGTTAAAGTACAAATGGTGAAATGGGCCATAAACTTCAACAAAGAAATAACAATGGAGGCATGGGAATACTTGTGGAAGATTACAATGAAGACAACGACATGCACCAACATTAAAGAGAACATTTACAAAATGATTTATCGTTGGTACATGACACCAAAGAAGATTGCGCTAGGGAATTTGAACACTTCTAATAAATGCTGGAAATGCAGGAAGCAGGAGGGCTCCCTCTACCATATGTGGTGGACGTGTGAGGTAGCCAGGCAGTACTGGGGGGAAATAATAAGAGAAATGAGTGAGATTTTACAATTTCAAGTAAATAAGAACCCAGAACTCCTGCTACTAAACTTGGGAATGGAGGGAATTCCAGCCCATCATAGGACGTTGATATTTTACATGACGGCAGCAGCTAGACTTTTGTACGCGCAAAAATGGAAAGTACAAGAAGTGCCAACTATCGAAGATTGGATTTACAAATGGCTGTATATGGCAGAAATGGATAAAATGACAAGAAAACTGAGAGATCTGGACTCAGGACAGTTTAACACAGACTGGGAGAAGCTGAAACAATATTTGGAGAAGAAATGGGAGGTGGGAGGAGAACTGTGGCAGTTTGAGAACTATTGAAGTACATTAAAACGCAGAGGGGGGTGGAGAAGAGGTATAAGTAAATCTCTAAGCGGTTATGTTACTAGATTGATATATATAGAATAATAAATAGAATATTGAGAGAAAACAACTAATCATAAGGGTTAAATATAGGGATTGATTAACTAATAACATTTTCTTTCTGATTTTGTACAATGTACCAAACTGAATATGTTTATCTGAAGGTATATATGAGTCAAATTGATTGATATCATATATAGATTTATGATTGAAGGGAATAGAAATATTAACGTAAACAAATATAACTAAAACAAAGAAGAAGATAGAATGAATAATATATAGAGTATAAGTTAAGCTGGTTGATTTATATGAATGTATGATTTACATAGTTTACGTTATACAGAAATATTTGAAAATGGAATTATGGGATAAATTGTTTATCCATTATGGAAAAAGGGACTCATAGTTAGGGTACAGAGTATTAAAAATAGTTAAAGAAGTATTGCTTAGAATAAAGGGAGAATATATATTTGTTAGATAGAGGAATAAATAAAGAGTAAGGGAAAAGGGACAAAGGGTTGGAAAACTGTTGGAAGTCAACAAAAAAGGGGGGGAAAGGGAGGGGGTTAGAAATTGAGAAATGGGAAAATTGACTGTAAGGTGTAAATATATGATCCTAACCCAATAAAAAATTTTTCAAAAAAAAAAAAGAAATTTTCTCACAGCCTGCTATCGCTTTCTAACCACAGGTATGAAAAACAATTGTCCAATTCCTTTAATAACTTCTTTTAACTTAGTCATTTTTCTAAACTATTTCTTGCCGAGTCTTCCCCTCGTTATAATCCGTCTGTTGCAGTTTAAAAGCTCACTTTAAAAGTTCGTTACTTTAAGCAATCCATCCCGATTCGAGAGATAGTGATCTTTACCTTTTCAAGCGTCTTTCTGGGTTGTAATCACTGTTTCGATCTCGAATTCTTTTCCTCCTTCTTTTCCCCTGTTGAAGCTTGGGCAGGTAGGTCTTATGCCAGCTGCACTGGCCCCGGTTCTGCCGCAGAGATTTTAGCCAACCTGTCTTAGGGTGGGACCTCAAGGGACGAGAGAGAGTCGTTAGCGCAGAACCCCCCCTCGCCCGAGATCAACGCGCCCTGAGGTTCTTGAGCGTTCTTTGCCTGTTCTCCGCCTGAGAGCAGGTGGCCGCGGGCTAGTTTTGGCCCAGCCGGCCGCTAAAACGGCAGTCCGGTCAGCTCTGCACTTAGAGCTGCGTTAGACCTCCATGGATCCCAAACCGGAAGTCCCAATCTGGTTCCCTTCTTTGATCGAGTGACCAGCTTACTGGATCAGGGGAACTCTGTTGATGTGATTTATCTGGATTTCAGTAAAGCTTTTGATAAGGTTCCCCATGACATTCTGATGGGCAAACTGGAAGAATGTGGAGTGGACTATAGGACAGTTCGGTGGATAGGGAACTGGTTAGAGGACCGCACTCAAAGAGTGGTGGTCAACGGCATTTCATCAGATTGGAGGGAGGTGTCCAGTGGGGTGCCACAGGGCTCAGTTTTGGGCCCGGTACTTTTCAATATTTTTATCAATGATCTGGATGAAGGAGTGGAAGGGCTGCTCATTAAATTTGCTGATGATACCAAATTGGGAGGAGTAGCAAACACCCAAGAAGATAGAATTAAAATTCAACAAGACCTGAATACTCTGGAGAAGTGGGCAGCTGTGAATAGGATGCAATTCAACAAAGACAAGTGGACAGTATTACATCTGGGCCACAAAAATGGGAAGCACAAATACTGGATGGGGGATACACTTCTGGGCAGTAGTATATGTGAAAGGGATCTTGGGGTAAGAGTGGACTGTAAACTAAATATGAGCAGTCAGTGTGATGCGGTGGCAAAAAAGGCTAATTCAATCCTGGGTTGTATCAAAGGGGCCATAGCATCGAAATCGCAGGAGGTCATAGCCCCTCTCTATACTGCCTTGGTCAGGCCACACCTGGAGTACTGTGTGCAGTTCTGGAGGCCTCACTTCAAAAAGGATGTGGACAAAATCGAGAGTGACGAGGATAATCAGGGGTCGGGAGACTGAGCCCTACGAGGAAAGGCCGAGGGCCTTGGGAATGTTTAGTTTGGAGAAGAGGAGGTTGAGGGGGTACATGTTTGCTCTCTTTAAATATTTGAAAGGCTGTCATTTGGAGGAGAGCAGGGAGCTGTTCCAGTTGGCAGCAGAGGGTAGGACGCGAAGCAATGGGCTAAAACTACATGCACAAAGGTACCGACTGGATATTAGGAAAAACTTTTTCACCATCAGAGTAGTTCAAAAGTGGAATCAGCTGCCTAGGGAGGTGGTGAGCTCCCCTTCACTGGCAAGTTTTCAAGAAGAGGCTGGATGAATACTTGTCAGAGCTGCTTTAGGCTGATCCTGCACTAGGCAGGGGGTTGGACTAGATGGTCTCTGTATGGACCCTTCCAACTCTATGGTTCTATTGAAATGGTTCAGAAAGGTACTTTGGAAAAGAGATAGGGACTGCAGCCTATACTACTGCGTACTAACTGTTGCTGTAACCTGTTGCATTGTTTATGGGATGTTCCAGTCATAGTTCAAGTTGATTTACACTTCGTAATCCACCTTGAATCTCACTGAGAAAGGCAGACTATAAGTAAATAAATAAATCAAAAGTAGGCCATTCTACCATACATAAGGTTTCCAAAGTTTCAGGAGTTACATTTTCCCCTGACTTTATCCAATTCCCATTAACCTCCTGGAAATGTTTCAGTACCAACTCCAGTGGAGTTGGCTTGGAAGATGAACCACCCATAATACACAGAGACAAGACGAGACAATCTAGGGAGAGTAAACAGCGAGAAGGCAGTAAGGGGTCTGCTTCTCAGGAATCCCTACGCACGTGCTTCACACACCGATCGCCCTGCGGCGTTCCATTCACATCACACACACGATGAGTTTCCAACCCAGTCCTACAGCACCAGCGGGTTCGGATGAGTCCCTCTGACTCTCCTACTTGGGCTGTGCTAGGGGGTGATCAGGCCCCTCTTCGTCCCTAAAAGAGGAACAGTCCCTCAGTTATTATACTCACCAGTCCCGGGACTCCCTCAGGGCAATCGTTCCTGCCTTGTTAACCGGGTCGTTGATGCCGCAAGGGGTGCCACCGGCAGCAGAGAGAGATGGTATCCGATCCTGAAAACAGTCAGGTGGCGCCCACGGAGTCCCTCTCTCTCCAGAGCCGGCCTGCACTGACCTGAGGGTCAAGGGGGACCCCAAAAGCCCCCTCAAATCCCGGACGAGCCCCCAAAATGTAGCAGCTTCAAGAGTTGTGCAGGAATGAGACCAACAAGGATTCACGAAGGAGAGCGTGCTTTATTAGCCGGCTAAGGCTCAGCGTGACGTCTGCCACTCAAACCAAACTGAGCCCCCTAACACAGACAGCAACTTGCCTAAATACATTCTTGTCAGGCAGAATACATAACTGAACCACATGCCATAGTTACAGACTTATTATTGGCTAACTAACATCATGCTACATAACTTGGATACATGTATGAGCTTACAGCTCAGCTAACTTCAAACTGGCTCCCTCTGGTAATTTTCCACTCACTTTAGGCTATGGCCTGCTTCATCCACACTTCTGAAGGCCAGATCTATTTGCCATGACCGCTTGGCCTCTGCATCTCTCAAGGCCACGTCTACTTGCCATGGCTTTGTAACATGAGTTGACCTGGCCTCTGGACCCATACAGCTCAGGTCTATCTGCCATAGACTTGCAGGGCCAGGCCATTTGGGGTGGAGGAATCAGGGGAATGCCACTCCTTGGGCACACTATCTGATGGTGCAGCATGCTCCTATGCACCACAGTAGGGCAATTTCAGCCCAAAGCAGTCCCAATTCGACCCACTGTGGAGTGCAGGAGCCCTTTCTGCCCCCCTCCCAGGTAGAACTCCCAGGTTCCACAGCCACCCAATTCAGCTCGAATTGGGGCTCAATAAGCTGGCTGCAGGGTGCAGGAGTGCTCCTGGGCCCTTTCTAACCCCCCCGGAAGCACTCCTGGTCTCTGCAGCGGCCCAATTTGGGGCTAAACTGGGTGGCTGCAGGGTGCAGGAGCACTCCAGGGCCCTTCCCCACCCCCCAGCAGCTCTCCTGGCTCTGCAGTGCCCAAATCAGGCCTGGGATTGGCTGGTGGAGGGAAGGGTCCACCTACCAAACCCTCTGCAGCCCGACTGGGGTGAGGAGGTGGCAGGATGGACAGGCCCACCTCCCAGCCCTTGGAGCACTGCCAGGCCCAGCCACCCTGTCCTCCCCCCACCCAGATCGGGGTGCGGCAGAGGGGGCAATGCCATGCTCGGCTGCCCTGCTCTCCCCTTGACCAGATCATTGGAGGCAGCAATGCCTGGCCTGCCTGCCCTTTCTAGAGCCTGATGTATTCCCCCCCCACCACAACGGGCTTTGTTGCTAGTGATTTATAAATATGTTGAACAGAAAAGGTCTCAGGACTGATCCCTGAGGAACTCCACTTGTCACTCTTCTCCAAGAGGATGAGGAACCATTAACTAGCACTCTTTGGGTGCAATCTGTCAACCAGTTCCAGATCCACCTAACTGCAATAGGATCCAAACCACATTTTACTAACTTGTCAACAAGGATATTATGTGGAACCTTATCAAAAACCTTACTGAAATCGAGATAAACTATGTCTACAGCATTCCCCTGATCCAGCAAGGTAGTAACTTTCTAAAAAAAAAGAGGAGGTTAGTCTGACATGACTTGTTCTTGAGAAACCCGTGCTGGCTCTTAGTAATCACAGCCATCCTTTCTAAAGGCTCCAGGACTTTTGTTCTAACACTTTTCCAGGTATAGCCATCAAGCTGATGGGTTGGTGGTTACCTGGATCCTCCTTTCCCCGCTTCTTGAAGACGGGGACAACATTTGCCCACCTCCAATCTTCTGGCACCTCACCTGATCTCCAAGAATTCTCAAAAATAATGGACACAGCCTCAGAAATTACATCCGCAAGTTCTTTTAGTACCCTTGGATGCAATTCATCTGGCCCTGAGGACTTAGTTTCATTTAAAGAAACTAGGTGTTTATGTACTATCTCTATGTCGATCCTAGGCTGTAACTCCCTTCCCCCATCATGTGTTCTGTTATTGCCATGTTGAGCACCATCTCCCTCGCTGGAGAAGGCTGAGGAAAAGCAGGACTTGAGCAGTTCTGCCTTCTCTTCATCACCTGCTACAATTTCACTTCCCTGTCCCTGCAATGGGCCTACCATGTCCTTGCTCGTTTTCTTACTTTGAAGATAAGCAAAGAACACTTCTTTGTTAGCATCTCTTGCTAGCCTAAGCTCATAATGAACTTTAGCTTTTCTAATACTCTCTCGACAAGCATTGGTTATTTGTTTATATTCATCCTTGATTATGAGGCCCTCCTTCCATTTCCTTAAATAAGTCTTTTTTTATTTCTCAACTCTTTACAAAGCTGTTTATGGAGCCACTGTAGTTTCTTTAGGCTTCTCCTCTTTTTCCTTCTCATAGGAATCGTTTGTGATTGTGCTTTCAATATTTCTCCTTTAAGAAACTCCCACCCCTCTTGAACTCCCTTCTCCTTAAGTATTTCTGACCATGGGGTTCTACCCAGCATAACTTTGTTTGTTAAAATTTGCTTTCCTGAAGTCCAACCTATATGCCTGACTACATACAGCATTTTCCTTCCCCAAGACTGTAAATTCTAAAATTACCCAGGGTGCCCACCTTGTCAACCAGTTCTTCCCTGTTGGTGAGAATCAAGTCCAAGTCAGCAGAACCTCTTGTTTCCCTCTCCGCTTTTTGAAAATGAAGTCATCAGCAAGACAAGGCAGGAATTTATTTGACCTTTCATTTTTAGCAGAGTTAAACTTCCAACAGATATCCGGGTAATTGAAATCTCCCATGACCACTGTGTCCCGTCTCTTTGTGAACTTTGTAATTTGTTCTAGGAGTTTCTCATCCAAGTCCTCTGCCTGGCTTGGTGGTCTATAGCAGACCCTGAACATAATAGTTTTACCCAGAGACTCTTTGTCAGGTCTTGCAAGGTATCCCAAAGTTTATCCCAAAGTACTTCACTGCATCACCCACGGTGTATGAGTCAAAGTTACTTTATTGATGAGCATACCATTATCAAGTTAGCTGTACAAAGTCATTGGCTGGAATGAGGCTAGTAACCAAAGCTAAGGGAATTATAGATCAAAACCCCACCCCCAATAGTGTAGGAAAGTCTGTCAGAGTTTGAGCGCGCAAAGTGTGAGAACACAGGGAGGAAAGCATAAACACATTCTTTAAGTCTTTCAGACACTTGCTGCAGTCTCAGCTAGACTTCAAGGT
This sequence comes from Eublepharis macularius, assembly GCF_028583425.1. NCBI lineage: Eukaryota > Metazoa > Chordata > Lepidosauria > Squamata > Eublepharidae > Eublepharis > Eublepharis macularius. Next base: position 174,190,418 of record NC_072794.1, on the reverse strand, counting down.
CACTCTACCCGACTGCCCGGGGACTGTTACTCAAACATTTGCAAGACAAATAATTAAGCATTCTCTCCCAGCTCAGAGAGAGAACCTTTGTATACTCTCAGAGGATCAGATAATACATTATACAGAAAGACAATCATGGCAGATATGCTGGGGTATATCTGACATACTGCCCCCCAAAGATGCCTCCCCCTCAAAAAGGCCCTGGTTTTTCTAGGTAGGCTTGATGAAACCTGCACACCAGTTTTGGGGCATTAATATCAGAAGCTTTTACTCATTCCACATTGCTTTTATCAAAATGAACCCATTCATGCTCAGATATGTGTATTTCCTCACAAGTATGTACATCCTTTACATATAATGCTACTCCTCCCCCTTCCTTACTTGTCTGTCCCTTTTGAACAAGTTGTATCCCTCAATCCTAGTATTCCAGTTATGGATGTCATTCCACCAAGTTTCAGTAATGCCTATTGTGTCATAGTCCCCTTCCTGTATTAGGACTTCAATTTCTTCCTGCTTGTTTCCCATACTCTGCGTATTAGTGTAGAGACATTGGAAGCCATGAGTTATGTTTTTGTTTCTGTGCTTACTTGTGAGTTAATTTTTCCTAGCATATGTGCCACTCCTCACAAATCTTTAGTATTCTCATCTCTGCTAGACAAGCCACCAGCAGGGAAGCTGAGCATTTCCCCAGAAGCATCCGTTCCCCTCAGAATGACTCTGTAGCAAAAGAGGCAGGTTGCTTCTTAGAAAATATCCTGCAGTCACGTCCATGTTGGGGGTATCTTTACGGGGACCGATGAAAAATGGCCACAGGGCAGCCAAGGCATTCCTTTCTCATAACATTGGGACTAAATTGGGAGCAGTAACTCTGCACAAGAGAGAGGCTTCAGACAGCTCACCTGTGCTGTACATTATCTGAGCTACATATTATCACCTGTGCTATATATTATCACCTGTGCTATATATTATCACCTGTGCTATATATTATCACCTGTGCTACATATTATCTTCCCTACATACAGATTCTGCAGGATCCTCACCTCTTTCCCAGGTTGCTGGTACAGAGATGAAGCCAGTCTCTGGTGGGGAACTCAAACCTGGAGAAAAGCCAGCTTCTAATATTGTGCAGTGTAAATATCCAGTGTCTAGTGAGACGCCAGGGCCGAGTGCTGGACGGACAACCCCGAGGAAACCCTTCTCCAGTGAAAAGCGCACTTCTGCCGGGAAGCCAGCTTCTTGCGTGACTCACATGGCTCATGCCTCACCCACATCCGATGAAAAGCCAACTTCTGGGGAAAAGCCAACCCCTAGCGACAAACCAGCACTTGGAGGAAAGCCACCATCTGGAAAGAAACCTGAACCAGGGCAAAAGCCTCCTGGCCCTGAGCATGTCACTCCTGGAAAACCTGGGCCTGTTGAGAAGCCAGCCCCTCAGGAGAAGCCAGAGCACAGTGAGAAGCCTGCAGCTGAGAAGCCTGCAGCCGAGGAGGAACCGGAGAAGGATGCTGATGGTGGCAGCGACACTGCTGAAGAGGGGGAGAGTGACGATGATGGTGATGATGGTGAGGAGGAGGAGGGCAGACAGGATGATTCCTTTTCCAGCAACAGCAACAACGACGGAAAGGAAGAAACCTTTGACAGCGAACTGGATTACGGGCTGCATCAGTCCCCCTTCAACAGCAATGAGTACCATGACTGGTGGGGTGGGGGGGACAGCGAAGAGCTGGCTGCCATATCGGAGGGGGAAGAGGGCAGGCTTAGTGAAGAAGGGGGTGCCGATGCTGAGGGGGCACCTGGATTCGATGTGTGGGGAGACCTTGTGGGGCAAGATCCCAGGTCTGAGCCATGGTCCAGCACACCGCTGGCGGAAGCAACTTCTGAGGAGGCAGAATGAGAGCTCTGAAGGGGAGGGGGCTGCCAAAGCCCCCCCCCCAACACAGAGACCTCCTCTGCCTAGCTGTCTTGACTCCAGTCTTTCCCTATTTATTTATTTATTTATTTATTCAATTTATAGCCCTCCCTCCCTGCGAACGGGCTCAGGGTGGGTTACAGTAAAATGCTCAAAAGCATTAAAAACATATACATACAATTAAAAACCAAAGAACACCATAAATAACATGTCAAAGCATTTTGGATGGTGGGCCCCCTCCAGTTTCCCTAATCATAATATAAACAAGGCAGAACAGAAGGGGTGGGGTGGAGCCCTAGTTCTCAGCCTGGCCCATTCAAGGAGATTTTTTGGAACGTGGAGGCAACTCAGCCAAGGCACTAGGTCTCTGGGGGCTTTGCTGGGTGGAGAATTTGGCCACTCTCTTTTGCCTTGCGTGTGTCTGTGGTTCCTGAGACCTTTCAAATTTGGACTTCAGTGTTTGTGACTTCATGGGGGTGTGAGGCTGACGTTCCTGGCAGTGCAGGCGCCCCCTCCATTGCCATGCCTTTGCGGCCGCCTGACCATTTCTCAGGGAGGGAGCAGAGAGCCAGGTCAGACCTCAGCATCAATAACAGCGAAGAGGGCTCGCGTTTGGATACGTCCCCAGGCCCCCACGGGTTCTGGAGGAACCGCAGGAGCTTTAGAAATCGTCTTAAGAAGACTTCCTTCTCTGCAGAAGCTGTTCAGTGTGAGCCATTAAGAACAACCAAGGCGCGATGCGCTGGGAAGACTCCCCTTCCTGCAGGGATTTTGCCAGAGGACCTCGTGGCGCTCTGCAGGGAGGAGCTGTGCTCGGTAGCGGAGCATCTGCTTTGCACGCCGAAGGCCCCAGCTCAGCTCCTGGCAGCATTTCCAGTTGGAAGGGACAGGTAGGAAACATCAGACTGAGAACCTGGAGAGACGCTGCCAGCCTGAGCAGACAAGGGCCTGCCTCAGTAGAAGTCGGCCTCACGCAGGGGGCTCAGGCTGGGCATGCAGAAGGACCCAGGTTCAACTCCCAGTGGCATCTCTGGGGGAAGGAGCGAAGAGAAAGACCCTCTTCCGCCCTGAGTCTCTGGAGAGCTTCTGCCAGCCGCAGTACACAGGACTGAACTTGCCAGCAGAAGGCAGCCTTGCTCTGAAAGCACCCTGGTGTTGGTGCTCCCGCAGCCCCGGAGGTTGGCATGGCTCCTTGCCTGGTGCCTCCTGCCAGGGCCGGATCTACATATTTTTTGAGGGGGGAGAAGTGAAAAATGGCACCCCCTTATATTTTTTCTTTATATATACATATATGATCAATGTTTTAATATAGATATATAATAACTCTTAAACCACAGAATAAATTGTGTTGACTTCTATGAATTGTTAATAATAACAACTTTACATTATCTTATCCATCATTAGCTAAGCATTCCTCCTAGAATTCCTTTTGTTGTAGGGAGCCAAGGGAGTTCATAGGCAGACATGCATGTTAGATATTAGGAAAACAGAGTTTAAGGAACTCAGAGGCCTGATGAGAGACGAAGCTAAAGTTGGTTCCCAGTTCCCAGTTCCTTATTTGCAGTTCCTTATTCCTTATTCGTTATTCGGTTGGTTTGATCCTCTCCCTCTGTGCTGATCTCTGAGCAAATACAGCAAATAGAATGGTGCCTGCCAGCTGGTGGGGTGATGGAGGAGCCCCCCCTCCCCCTCCATGCGCACCTTTTGGCACGGTGGCACTTCAAGCTCTTCTCACCTCGGGCAGCAGCGCGCACATGCAGAGACAGGAAAAAAGCGAGTGAGCCAGGAGGCACAAGCGCCTATTTGCTGGGAAGAGAGGCGAATGCAGATCCCCCTCCTTGCCGGTGCACAGGCCGCTCTCTCTTTGATGGAGCAAATGGAGGCGCCTGCCGGCTGCCGGGGCCTGGGGGGGGGGGGCGGCAGTGGAGCCCTTCCCCTTCCCCTCCCCCTTCGCACACACATGCCTTCTGCTGGCTGTCCCACCGTTTGGTGTGCTTTGCTCTTGAGAGTTGAGGCAGAAAAAAAAAACAAGAGGGAGAGCTGGGCACGAGCGGCTGTTTGCTGGGGAGGAGAACTCGGATTCTTCTCTTTGCCCATTTGCCGCCCCCTCTTTGATGATGCCCGGGGCAGGCAACCTCCCCTGCCCCGCCCCCCCAAGATCCGGCCTTGCCTCCTGCAGTGACAGCGAACAGCCACATGTGGGGTGAAGGCGCAGGAGGACTCCCAGCTTTCCTTTCCTGCTCCGGCTCTCAAGTCTTTGGGTGAGCTGCTACTGGTCATTTCAGTAAATGACCACCTGAGGGCAGCCTTCTCAAACCTTTTTTCAAAACCTGAAGTTCAGTGATTCTAAGTGGCCTTCCTTGTCTTCGGGGCGTTCTCTCTGGAATCACAAAGCCTACGTGTGTTTTCAGTAGGGGGGGGGGGTCCTACATCATCCTGTCTCCCTTCCATGGACCTAATTGAGTCACTCACTTATTAAAAACATTTAGGGTAGCCAACTCCAGGTTGGGAAGTTCCTTGAGATTTGGGGGTGGAGCCTGGAGAAGGTGGGGTTTGGGGAGGGGAGGGATCTCTGCAGGGTATAAAGCCATAGAGTCCACCCTCCAAACCAGTCATTTTCTTCAGGTGATCTGATCTCCGTGGCCTGGGGATCAGTTGTAATCCCCGGAGATCTCCCGACTCCACCTGAAGGCTGGCAACCCTAACAGATGCGGCGCATCTTCTTCGTCTCCCAGGCTAGTCGACTGCAGCGGCTCTGCGGCATCCTCAACCCAAAGAGAGCGCGACGGCTTTGCCGCAATGACCAACGAGGCCGCCGCAGATCCTCACCCGTTGTCTGTCTGCCTAGAGACTCTGTGGCTGCCTTTGGAACTGCTTTGTGGGATCTCTTCCCTTCGTCTCTTGCTGGGATCAGTGGATTAAAATGTATTTGGTTCTATGGGATAAAGCCCTCAAAGGGACAACTGGTACAAGGGTGCCATATAAAACAAAATAACATTTAAACAATATCGCTATCATCTCTGATACTAGAATATATTGTGTCTGTTTCATCACCCTTTGTTACCTGGAGGGCTCCTTGCTAGTGGGGGGAATTAGCGACAAGGAGGAAGGCTAAACAAGAGGGGTAACTGCAGGATAACTCCACCAATTTTTACGGGGTCTCCTCCACAAGGTAGCAGATGAGGCTGGTGATCTTGAGCAAAAGGAGTATTTTTATCAACAGAAGAAAATACACACACACACACACACACACACACACAAGAAGCAATGCACAAGCACACAGGCTCTTAAGGAAAGCAGTGATGAAAGTGGAATAGAGTTGAGGGATTTCAGGGCAATAATTACCTATCCAAGGCAAGGGAGTGAGGCAGTCCACAGGGGAAGGAGGCTCCAAATGTCTAGAGTTCTTGACCAGGAGAGAGAGGGAGGGGCTCAGGGAAGTGACCCTAAGGGAGGAGAGCTTGGGTCCTGGAAATGTGCACAGTTTAAATGAGGCCAGAGCCCTGATTCTTATAGGGCAAACCGTGTCCTGAGGCTAGGCACATTCCCAGGGCTTTTTTTCTGGGAAAAGAGGTGGCCGAACTCAGCGGGTTGCCAGCAAAGGGGGCAACTCTTGGCGGGATGTGATGCCCCTGGTACCACATGTGTGTACGCAAAGTGTGTGCACGCTCCCAGGACCTCACAATGATCACTTTGGGTCATCTGGAACAAGGGGCGAGTTTTAAAAAGTTTAAATCACCCTAGGCGAAAATGGTCACATGGCCGGTGGCCCCGCCCCCTGATCTCCAGACAGAGGGGAGTTTAGATTGCCCTCTGCGCCACCGAGTGGTCACCAGCCATGTGACCATTTTCGCCTAGGGTGATTTAAACTTTAAAAACCTCCCCCCTTGTTCCAGCTGACCCAAAGTGACGTCATTGTGCGGTCCTGAGTTCCGCCACTGAGTTCCACCACCTCTTTTCCCAGAAAAAAAGCCCTGTCTGAAACTAAAAACAAACAAACATGAAATTTACCAAGGAGAAATGCAAGGAAATGCATGGATGTAGGATGGGGGGGGGTACCTGGCTTGGCAGTGGTCCAGGTGGAAAGGAGCTCGGGTCTGCAGGTGCTCAGAAGCAGAATACGCGTCTGCAGTGTGATGCAGCTGCAAAAAGGGGGACGTGATTTTAAGCTGCGTGAACAGGTGCCTATTCTCCAAGTCACGAGAAGTCCTAGTCCCCATCTGTTCTGCACAAGACACCTGACAGATGCTCCTTGCGTCTGAGGAAGTGAGCTTTGGCCATGAAAGCTTCTGCCCCAAGAAATCTGTGGGTTGCTAAGGCGCCCCAGGATGTTCGATTGCTTTGCTGCCACAAACTCACACCGGTTTTTGGATAGAATTGGCGTTGTATTGAAGGCTGAAGCCAGTCCTTGGAGAGATCCCTGCCCAGGGCTCAGGCTGCAAAGAGAATCCCCTCGGCTCCTCTTGAAAGAGCCTGCAGGAGCAGCTGACTGGGAAAGCAAGCAGAGACGTGCCCACCACCCTTTTCCTGTGGAGCATCAGGGTGAGCTTTTCTCATTCAGGGCGTTGTGATGCTAGGAAGATCCTGGAGAAGTGGAAAGGAAGATCCCGTCAGGATCCAGCACCCCTGGCTGATGCAGCCCCCAAGCACTGGATGTTGTGTGCATGTAGGGGGGTATGCTTGTTGTCCACACAGGCGCGTGTGCACACACAAACCAATTTGCCCCTTCTCACGTGTGTCTTGCACCCCCCCCCCCATATCCTCATGCAGGTGGGAAGGGAGAAGCCCTGCAGACCAGTGGGCTCTGCATCTAGACACCGAGGAGCCCTCTAGGAGGCACATCCTTTTCTGCCAACGGGTTTTGCCAACTCCCTTTCACCACTGCTGGGTCACCCACTGCCTGGCGGTGTCTCTTCCTCTGGGGATGTTTGGCAGGTGCTGGAGAAGCCATCAGCTGCAGTCAGTGGCAACCGCAGAGCTGGCCTTGGGAGTGCCCTTGACAGCTGAACAGAGACCAGAATTGCAAGGAGCCGGGGCTTGCCTTCTGGGCCTCGGCTACATGAGGAACAGAGAAGCCCTGCCTGCGCCTTTCCGCACAGCTCTGAAAGACACAGGGCCCCTGGCTGGGGGCCTGCAGATGCTGCCCAGGAGGAAGATGTGCCAAGGGCTCAGAGTGCCAGCAGCAGGGTGGCTTTGACTCACTTGGCGGGGGTGGGGGTAGGGGTGTTTCCCTGCTGAACTTGGGTGGTCATGGACTGTAAGCTGGGGCTTTGTAGCTGAGTGTGCACAAAACTTAAGGTCTGCTGGGCTCAAGCCCTGCTTCCATGGAGGGGGTCTAAACCTAGGCTCCCAGAGCTTAGTCTGAAGCTCTAACCATTACACCATGCAGTCTGGGGAGGAGACCATTGGGACGGAGTTCAGTGCCCCCCCTTCCTTTTCATGGAGGGGAAACTGACCTGAGAGTGTATAAGTAAGAGGACCTCTCAGTCTCACCGGTCTGGACCCCTCAGTGGCCGGAGTCCATCAGAAGAACCCTGAAGGAGCTTTCCAGGCGGCCAGTCCAGGGACCCCCAGCACAGGAATGGGAGGGGGTGGTTCAGGGCTGGAGGCTGGCAAAGGGGCCAGAGGCCGCTGGGGGGCTGGGACGAGAAGCAGCTCAGGATTTTTGTCCTGGGCCGTTTTGCCCCAAGGCTGCCTCGCAGTTTCTTTGCCCTGAGTGAAATGTGATGTTGGCTGGTGCAGAAGCGCCCCGCCTGCTGCCCCCGCCCCCCCGTGGAGGTTTGCCCTGGCACAGCCTCTTGTTCAAGCTGAGCCACCTGCCCTGGAGTAGCTTCGCATGGGGAGAAATGCACTTTCTTCACGGCAAATGCCAAGGCCCACAGGCAGGGAGTGACTTTGCACCAGCCAGCGCAACACTTCGCTCAGACCTCGTTTGCACGCCTTCATTTATTTAAAGGAACACACACTTGAAATGTCCTGGGCAGGTGCCAACTAGGACTGAGGCACAGTTACAAAGAAACGAAGCAGAAGTGGGGAAGGTCTGGGTCGCCTAGAGGGAATGTGAGTGTTTCCCGGGAAACAGAAGCCCCCCCCCAGAGATGACCTCCCTTCTCCCACAGGCCCCCACCTGCCGGCTCACACCCTTACCTTGCTGGGCACACCTGCTCTGACATGCCTTGTGTGTCCTGAAGTTATTCTTGTTCCCTGCACAGCCACCATAGGTGAATTTCTGGCACTTCTTCGCATGCCAGTCGTAGAACCAGCGCAGGACCACATTGTCACAGGGGCCAGTCTCAGCAGGCAGCAGGCACAAGTCTGGGGGTTGCAAAGGGGAGAACGAGAGCGGGGCAGGCGAGCTTCCCCCCAAAACTGCTTTCAAGTCTCTTCCCCCTCCCTGGCTTGCTCTGCCTCGCATGAATACTTCTGGGAGGCTTTTTTGATATTTTGGGTTGTTGGTTGCATCCCTTCCTTAAGATGCATTCAGAGCAACCAAATTTGAGCACACAGCCTACTGAGGAAGCGCATACAATGCATTGTGTTTAGACATACTGTTGCCCCTTCGGTTTGTGAGCATCACCCCCTACTGTCTGGTTAGCCAGAATGCCTTTGCCAGATCTGGAATAGCCTTCAAAGTATGACAGAATCTCTCGGCAAAAATGGAGGTGGGCCAGTAAAAGGAAGGGGAGGCTGGGAAGGTGAGGCTGGGCCTCCCGGCACAACTGAATCTGAGCTCCGGAGGCAATGGGTGCCTCACCGAGGAAGGAGCTACGGTACGCAAGAACTTTTGGGAGAGTTGTGGGAAGAGGACCCAGTCCTGCACAATCAAGGCACCATGGACATCACATGGCATATTGTGTTGTAAAGTAACTGAAGCTCTTGTCTAGGCAGCAGCTGCCCTAATTCTCTTCATGGGAGTCATTTATTGAGGTTAAAGTACCCGAATGCTAAGGTGCTGAACTATTAGAACCATTTATATATTATTCATCATAACAATCATAATACAGTTGTCATAATACAAAACCTTCAATTATAAATCACATGGCACCCCCCCGTATATATTTGCTACACAACAAATCCAAGAGTGTCAGAAGAAAACACCCAACAGGTGAGTCCTCCCCTAATGTAGAATCTTGTAGAAATGTTCTTAATGGATGTTTCTCTTGTTTATTTTCACAGGTATTCCAGTTGACAATGACAGAATATATTCTTGGGATGTTCTGTCATCATCCGCTGGATGGAATACCTGATTTGCCACACGAAGGATAAAGAGGCCTGTGGGGGACGCCGAGGAATCTCCATGGCCATGTCTGGTCATGGCACCATTGGACTGTAGCCCTGGAAGGCCAGGAGGCGTGAGAGCCCCGGCCTTCCTCTGTAGGAGGCCCACACCTTCCATCTCCCTCAGGGCCCCTCTCACCAAGACACACACACACACACACACACACACACACACACAAACAGACCCTTGCTCTGGTGGGCCCTCCCTCCTGCCCAGTTTTATCCTCACCTTTAATGGGGCCAGAGCAGCGCAGGGAACAGCCGTAGGAGCAGCACTTCTGGGGCCCAGGACAGTTTCCATCATGAACACAAGCTGTTGAACACTCTACGAAGAGGCCTTTGGGGCTCGGGAGGCAAAACCCTGGTTTTTCTGCAACACAAAGCAACCCTCCGGGATAGGGGTGGCAGCCACCAGGTGGGAGGTGCCACAACATCCCCTACACTGAGTCTGGGGGCCTCCCTCAGGCTGGCAGTATGTGGGCAGAGCCAGGACCCTGGACAGGGCTGACTAGGAACCAGGAAGCTGCAAGGACCGGAGTCCCCCCGTGTGGAAGGACTGGGCCCCCCTGGTGCAGAATGACCAGTGAGGGATGTGCTGGATCCGGCCACAAGGAACGGGTCCTCCTTTGCCCAGAAAGGCACAATCCAGGAATGACGTCTGCGATGACTTGTGGGGTCTTTGGGGAGACTCACCACCAGTTGCCCCTCTCGGCTTTTTGGGAGCTTTGCCTACCACTTGGCACTAATTCTGTTCTTTCCTTGATCTCCTTCCCTTGCTTTTTATTGGAGGGCTGGGCAAGGGGTGGGAGGGCATGTGAGGGCTACGGGGGCCCATTTGTGCATGGGATGTGGGCAAAGAAAAAAGAGAATGTGTGTTGATGCATGTGTTTGAGCACAACACACTGCCAATAAAAAGAAGAGCCCCTTGTGATTTCTGCAGTCTGAATCCTGTGGGAGAGGGGGAGGCTTTTCCCTCTTGGGTCCCACCCACACCCCGACCCTCAACCCACTCACCAATCTTCCCACAGCTGCGCTGACATTCCTCCAGAGTGATAAACCTGTTTAGGTTCCCCAGGCACCCGCCATAACGGAACGTCTCACACTTCTGGGAGGTCGCGTTATAGAAGAGGCGGCGCTCAACGCCTCTGCATGGCCCAGAGTCCCAGGGGTAGGAGCAGAAGTCTCTAACTGGGGGGAGGAGGGGGGGAGGAAGAAGAGACGGGATGGCATAGTGGTTAGCGTGCTGGACTGGGAGTGTGGGGACCCAGGGTTCCCCAGCTCTATGCCCAGTTATTCCAAGTGCACAATATGTATGGGTTTCAATGCATAACTACTCAGAAGTCAACTTTTTGCAGGATTTTAAAAATACTTATTTTTACTTATGCTACTTGTCATCTGCCTTTCTCACTGAGACTCAAGGTGGATCATGTGGTATAAATCAATATGATCAATGGCTGGAACATTCAATGAACAATGCAACACGGTTTGGATAGCATAAAATTTAAAAACAAGCAGAAATCTGATACAGAGCTAAACCAACGCTGAAGCAATGAATAAGCAATTAAACATGTCATGTCACACAATGCAGAAATTACCTAGGAGGAGCACACGGCAACAGACAGTAGAATGTCGTATAGTCTACAATCTCTATCCCTTTACCAAACATCTCTGAACCATTTCCTTACAGTACTGCCCTCCTGGCTGTGTAAAAAAGCCCTCCTGAATAATTCAGTTTTGCACAGTTTGCAGAAGGCCAGGGCCGAATCCACACGGCTTAATGTTCACACCATTTTCCCGCTACTGCAGCTCTATCTCCTCACCATTGCACTTTATTGTATTTGGTTAATTTATTTTAATTTATTAATTTATTTTATTATTGTTTATTGTATGTTGATTTTAGAATTATTGTTTTCTTGTTTTTATTGATTTTAAGTGTTGTTCTTCCACAGGTACAGAAGGATGTAGCTCTCTAAAGGTGGTCACCTCCTGAATGAATGTGTATTCTAGTCGTAAGGGGGACCCCACTGTGCAGTTTCAACATGGGAGTACCCCCCAAAGAGTCCCAAATTCCCGACAGGATGCTAGCTATTTTCCTGTTTTGTCACCACTTTCTCTTGGGAAAATTTTCATATTTCATTCTCAGCTCGCCAAATTTGCAACCGCATCTGTTTCTTTCGGTCAAAAGCTGGTCACAATGAGTTACGATGAGATGTGAAAAATATTTATGAATTTGTACTTACCTGCTTATTTCCTGTTAAGATGAAGGGGTGAAATGCATTTTTGTACTTGCACTTACTTGTTTGCACTTGCACTTTAGTAGAATCATTAACATTTGTTAAGAGAAAGTTGTATTGTCGAAGGCTTTCACGGCCGGAGAACGATGGTTGTTGTGGGTTTTCCGGGCTGTATTGCCGTGGTCTTGGCATTGTAGTTCCTGTAGTTTCAGGAACTACAGTGCCAAGACCATGGCAATACAGCCCGGAAAACCCACAACAACCATAAGAGAAAGTTAATGTGCATTGTGTTAAATACGGGGATTAAGATCTTTGTTGGCTGCTGTCAGCCCGTAATTGCCCTGTTTGCTGGTCACGATGCTCATGCTGGGCAGGTGGGCTGCCCTTGGACAGAACCTCCTGCAGCCTGAGGGTGGGCTTTGCATTTTGAGGGCTGCAATAAAAAGCTCCATTGGAAGCCCGTGAGTTTGGCAAGAGCGCGATGCTTGTCCCTCTCTCCTTCCATCTTCTACACAAGGAACTTACAGAGGCAGGAAACCAATTCCACAGTCACCTAACACCCAAAGAGGGAGCAGAAAGACCAGCTGATGCCCGAGGCTGACTGGCACAAACCATACCGTAGAGAAGAGGAAGCCATCAGAAGCCAGGATTGCTACGGCACGCCCGTAAATGCTGATGGGGACAGTGGTAGGTTTTGTGCTGTGGGAGGCAGAAGCCCAGAGATCTAGCAAAGCTCTGTAGTTCCGTGCCTGGGCTACAGAGGGGAGACCCTTCAAAACGAGAGCAGGCTTAGCTGTGACAGGTGAGTTGTAAGAACGCCACCCTTCCCCGAGGCACGCTCTCTGCACAAGACGATGCCATGGACCAGGCATAATCCCAGCCCACCCTTGACTGCCCCAGCAAACACAACTCACACTCACGATGGGTGGAAGAAGAGGACGGCAGCTCAGCCCAGAGGAGAGAGACCCCTAGGAGGAAGACGATGAGCCTGGACTGCATAGTTCTCCTGGGAGATGGGCCCAAAGGTTCTGGGCTGTGATATACCCCCTCTACACACACACACACACACACACTGCATTCCTCTCCTGGGGCTGGGCTGGGAGGGAAGTGAAATAGACGAAGGCGATGCGCTGGTCAGCCCCTGGTCCAGCTGGTTTTGTGTGATAAACAAGGGATCAGTCTCACCCCGGGGAAGCAGGAAATGATCCTTGGCTCGAAAACCTTCTCAAAGATCAAAGACTGCCCGGAGCATGCAAAGACTATCCCTGACTGCAGGGCCGGGAGACTCCCCCAGAGGGGTGAAATGGGCAGGTATCCGGGGGCAGTGCTCAAGGGCCAGGCTGAAATCCCTTCCTTATGGGCTGCTACGTCTGCTTCCAGGAAAGCTTCTTTGAAAAATCAATGCAGAAGTGTGCCACCAACCAGTGACACATTCCAGTGCCAAGCAGAGACTAGCCCATGAATTAAAACAGAAGGCCAGGGGTACTGCGAAGACTAACGGCATTTATTCTAGCGGTGTTGTTAGGGCCAAATTACATGTTTAGGTTTTTAACAAGCTGAGTCTGGGCAACTTGAGTTCCCTGCAACTAAACAGCAGCTCTGCATGTGTGTATGGTGTGCACATGAGTACATTTGAGAAGACGTTTGCTAAATGAATGACCACTTCACCAAACTCTTCATCACAGGTGAGGAGATTTGGGGAGGCTGACAGAAGAGAACCGGCCTCCCTGGGGCCCCACTGCAAAGCCCCCTCTTTAATTAGCATCCTTGAGCCAGGCAGAAAGAAAGGCAGATTAGAAAGGAAGTCAATAAAGAGGGGCTTCATTTATATGTTCATAGATCCAGAGGAGTTAGCCATGTTAGCCAGTAGTTGCAAAATAGTAAAGAGTCCAGTAGCACCTTTAAGACTAACCAACTTTATTATAGCACTAGCAACACAGCCCGTTGTGGGGGAAAAATACAACGGGCTCTAGAAAGGGCAGGCGGGCCAGGCATTGCTGCCTTCACTACAACATGATCTGGTCAATGGGAGGGCAGGGCAGCCGAGCATGGCATTGCCCCCTCTGCCGCACCCCGATCTGGGCGGGGGGAGGACAGGGTGGCTGGGCCTGGCAGTGCTCCAAGGGCTGGGAGGCGGGCCCGTCCATCCTGCCACCTCCTCACCCCAGTTGGTCTGCAGAGGGTTTGGCAGGTGGACCCTTCCCTCCGCCAGCCAATCCCAGGCCTGATTTGGGCACTGCAGAGCCGGGAGAGCTGCTGGGGGGCGGGAGAAGGGCCCTGGAGTGCTCCTGCACCCTGCAGCCACCCAGTTTAGCCCCAAATTGGGCCGCTGCAGAGACCAGGAGTGCTGCCGGGGGGGGGTTAGAAAGGGCCCAGGAGCACTCCTGCACCCTGCAGCCGGCTTATTCACCCCCGATTCGAGCTGAATTGGGTGGCTGTGGAACCTGGGAGTTCTACCTGGGAGGGGGGCAGAAAGGGCCCTGGAGTGTTCCTGCACTGCACATTGGGTCAAACTGGGACTGCTTTGGGCTGAAATGGCCCTACTGTGGTGCATAGGAGCATGCTGCACCATCAGATAGTGTGCCCAAGGAGTGGCATTCCCCTGCTTCCCCTGGCCCAAATGGCCTGGCCCTGCAAATCTATGGCAGATAGACCTGAGCTGTATGGGTCCAGAGGCCAGGTCAACTCATGTTACAAAGCCATGGCAAGTAGACGTGGCCTTGAGACGTGCAGAGGCCAAATGGCCATGGCAAATAGATCTGGCATTCAGATGTGCGGAGATCAGGTCTACTTACTTTGCAGAGCCATGGCAAATAGACCTGGGCTTCAGACATGCAGAAGCCAGGTCTACTCCCCCCCGTTCGATGCCATAGCAAGTAGACCTGGCCTTCAGATGGGTGGTCAAGTCTACTCTCCAAACAATGCCTTGGCAAGTAGACCTGGCCTTCAGACATGCGCGTTGGCCAGGTCTACCCACCTTACAAAACGTGACAGGTCGATTCGGCCATTGTGTCCTGGCGGCCAGGTCCACTCACTGTGCACTCTCATGGCAAGTAGACCTGGGCTCTGCAGATCCGGCATGCAAGCCACATTATACGCAGCCCGCTCCTCCTCCCCCGTGGCAAGGGGGATCCTTGTGAGGTGGAGCACAAGCAAGCCTTGCCTGCCCCATGACGGCTTGCCCTGATTGGGACTGGGGAATACGGAGCCGACCGCTTTGCCAAGCCACAATGAGTAGACCTGGCCTTCAGACTTGCGAAGGCCAGGTCTACTCGCCCAGGCCCTTCTGAGGCCCAGCGGCTCACCGGGACTGCGCCTGCGCCAGTGAGTCGTCGGATAGACGCTAAGGGAATTATGTTATAGGATAAGCTTTTGAGAACCACAGGTCTCTTCATGAGATGCATCATCAAACAAAGAGAGCTTGGGTTCTCGAAAGCTTATGCTACAATAAAGTTGATTAGTCGTAAAGGTGCTACTGGACTCTTCATTTACGTGTGTGTGGGCAAGAGTTACACATACAAATGTGATCATTACGTGCATAGATGCACATTTACAAAAAACCTCCTAAAATTCAAACAGAAATACAGCACAGTTCTCCATTGCGTCAGTTCCATCTCTGGTTCAGATGCTAACTGTTGGCCAAGAATTTGTGGAGCTGCCTCCTCATCTCCCTCCTTTAGGCTCTCCCAAAGAGAACAGCCTTTCTGCCATCTGAACGAAGCTCCAGGCCCCTTCTGGGTGCTCAGGAATCAAGCCCCACAGCCACCTCGGCTGATTTTACCAGACAGAAGCAGAACCTGCTCATCAGAGGAGAAGCCTTAAAAAGTTGGACCTCTGGCTGCCCTTCTTAGGATACAGCTGTAGACAGGGAGACAAGGTCTCCCAGCATCCTTCTAATAACATTTGAATAATAACATTCGATTTATAGACCACCCTTCAGGACAACTTAATGCCCACTCAGAGCAGTTTACAAAGTATGTTATTATCCCCACAACAAAACACCCTGTGAGGTGGGTGGGGCTGAGAGAGCTCTGAGAGAGCTGTGATTGACCCAAGCCCACCCAGCTGGCTTCAAGTGGAGGAGTGGGGTATCAAACCCGGCTCTCCAGATTAGAGTCCCGCACTCTTAACCACTACACCAAACTGGCTGTTGCCTACAGACTGGCTGAGGGCTGGAGGGGATTTTTTTTAAAAAAGTAGTGTCATGTCATCACTTCTGAAGAATTCCCAGAAGTGATGACACATTACCAGCATAATGTCAGCAGAATGCTCAAGGATTTGGACAAATTTCTATAGGGTTACCATAGAGTTTTGCCTAAATCCTAGAGCGTCACACCAGCAATGTGAAGTCACTTCTGGGTGCTTGCTGGAAGGGACGTTATGCTTTCTGAGTGATGTCATTCCCCTTCATGCTGGCCTCTTTCCTCATCCTATAACATAATTCCCTTAGCGTCTATCCGACGACTCACTGGCTAAGGCGCAGTGCCGACAAGCCGCTGGGCTTCAGACGGGCCAGGGCGAGTAGACCTGGCCTCGGTGCTTCTGAAGGCCAGGTCTACTCATTGTGGCTTGGCAAAGCGGTCGGCTCCGCCTTCCCCAGCACCGATCGGGGCAGGCTCTCATGGGGCATACCTGTCTTGCCTGCACAAGGCCTCCCAAGGATCCCCCCGAACCCTTGACATGCTGCAGGGGAGGGGGCACGGGCGGAGCGTAACATGGCTTGCATACTTGACCTATAGAGCCCAGGTCTACTTGCTGCGGTATTGCACATCGAGTAGACCTGGCATCCGAACCGACAGAGGCCAGATCGACCTACCCTCCCTTTGCAAGGCCGGTAGACCTAGCCTTTGCACACATCTGAAGGCCAGGTCTACTCACCATAGCATTGCAAAGTGGTCGGCTCCACATTCCCCAGACCCGATTGTGGCAGGATGTCATGGGCAGGCCTTGGCTTGCCTGCGCTCCACCTCCCAAGGTGAGTACACCTGGCATCCGGACCAGCAGAGGCTAGCTCTACCTGCCATCGCTTTGCAAGGCAGGTTGACCTGGCCTTCGCTCACGGCTGAAGGCCAGGTCTTCTCACAAAGGCTCTGGCGGGTAGACCTGACCTCCACCAATCTGAAGGCCCTGTGTACTTGCCATGGCATTGCAAGGGGAGTAGACCTGGCCCCCGCACATCCGAAGGCCAGGTCTACTTCCAGGTCGAATTGCCATCCTCCTTTGGTTGGTTGACCAGACCTCCACTCATCTAAAGGCCAGATTTACTGCCTATTGCATTGACCGGGGGAGTAGACCTGGCTCCTACATGTCTGAAGGCCAGGTCTACTTGCCATGGTTTTGTTGGGTAGACGTGACCGCCACTCATTTGAATGCCAGGTCTACTTGCTATGGCATCGAACGGGGGGAGTAGACCTGGCTTCTGCATGTCTGAAGCCCAGGTCTATTTGCCATGGCTCTGCAAAGTAAGTAGACCTGATCTCCGCACATCTGAATGCCAGATATATTTGCCATGGCCACTTGGCCTCTGCATGTCTCAAGGCCACGTCTACTTGCCATGGCTTTGCAAGGTGACTTGACCTGGCCTCCAGACCCATACAGCTCAGTTCTATCTGCCATAGACTTGCAAGGCCAGGCCATTTGGGACAGAAGAAGCAGGGGAATGCCACTCCCTGGGCACACTCTCTGATGGTGCAGCATGCTCCTATGCACCACTGTAGGGGGATTTCAGCCCAAAGCAGTCCCAATTCGACCCACTGTGCACTGCAGGAGCATGTCAGGGCCCTTTCTCCCCCTCTCCATGTAGAACTCCCAGGTTCCACAGCCACCCGATTCAACTCAAATTGGGGCTCAATAAGACGGCTGCAAGGTGCAGAGGTGCTCCTGGGCCCTTTCTGCCTCCCCCCGGCAGCACTCCTGGTCTCCGCAGCGGCCCAATTTGATGCTAAACTGGGTGGCTGCAGGGTGCAGGAGCACTCCAGGGCCCTTCTCCCACCCCCAGCAGCGCTCCTGGCTCTGCAGTGCCCAAATCAGGCCTGGGATTGGCTGGCGGAGGGAAGGGGCCACCTGCCAAACCCTCTGCAGACCGACTGGGGTGAGGAGGTGGCAGGATGGACGGGCCCGCCTCCCAGCCCTTTCCCAACATGTTCGGCCGGCACTGGGGAGGGAGCAATGCCAGTCCCAGCCACCCTGTCCTCCCCCCCACCCAGATTGTGGTGCGGCAGAGGGGGCAATGCCTGGCCTGCCTGTCCTGCCCTTTCTAGAGCCTGTTGTATTTTCCCCCAACAACGGGCTTTGTTACTAGTCCCCTATAAAGGGGTTGGGATACAGAGCTGATTTCTTTGATTTCATTCAAGAGCCTTCTTGCAGGAAAAGTAGCTACGCACCTTCCCAAGGCACTTAAACAAGCAGCACATCTATTGTGCTGTGAGCTTTTCCAGTGAAAAAGCTATTTCAGATTCTTTGAAACGTTGCATACTTTGCAGGTGCACTCAATCACAGCTCCCACACGGGATCAAAAGGTCTTGCAGTCAAAAGACATCTTGCCACCCTCCACCCTAGGGCTGTCTTCT
Organism: Eublepharis macularius; assembly: GCF_028583425.1. NCBI lineage: Eukaryota > Metazoa > Chordata > Lepidosauria > Squamata > Eublepharidae > Eublepharis > Eublepharis macularius. The sequence continues at coordinate 174,172,428 of NC_072794.1, read as the reverse complement.
GTTCCTTCCGTGAAGATGGGTTTGACTTGTGAAATTCCAAAGAATGCAACATGCCAAGTTTCAGAAAGTGCCTGGAGTCTGAAGGCTGTTGCTTAGTTAGGAAACACTGTTGTGCCTAAAAGGGACAGTGAAACTCACTCAACGTTTGCCCTGCGAAATAAGGGTGCAACTTTGCATGCTGTGGAGCCTGTGGGCGTGATGAAGGTTTGGATTCTGAAGGCGACACTGTCAGTATAAAGTGTGTTGTGTCAGTGTTACTTTTTATGCCAGACTTGGTTTGCTAACAGGCATATGAAAAGAAGAGGGAGGTTCTATCGAAAACAAAATCACTTAAGGGAGACAAGTAGCGGCATGTAGTTTGAAAGTAACTACTCATAATCCAGTCTGAATTGCCCTGTTGATTAAGCTTGGAAGGCGTACCAGTACGGAGGAAATTGTCTCTGAAATTGTTTCTGTTTTTGGCAGCGCATCAAAGTTTGCAGCTGTACTTTGCTTCCCTTTCCTCACATCATCTTTACCTTTCCATTTCCCTGGGACAGTGAGAGTGAAGTGGCTTTGTAGATGTGTCCCACAGTAACATTCTCCAGCCACGAGACTTAGCCCGTGTTCATGCCAAATGAGACTACCCTAATTGTATACAACGAGCATTTGTCCGGATAATTGCACTGACTGAGAGGCCTGGGAGAGTTTTCTTGACAGGGCATATTTGACTGGACTGCTCCCTCTCCTGAGGCTGTGTTTGTGTTAGACTGTTACCGGAACTGGTCTCCTTGCAACAAAATGATTTGTGGGGGAATTAGCAAGCAAGGAAGACGACTATGCGAGAGGCCGGTAACCACAGGGATCTGTCACCAGTGGTTCCCAAAGTAGCAAACGAGGCTGGTTCTTCAGGTCCAACAATAATTTTTATTATGAACTTGAAATGACAAGGTACACTTGCAATTACAGAGTAAAAATACTCTCTCTCTCTCACACACACACACACACACACACACACACACACACACACACACACTATCCTGAAGAGGGGTCCAGTCCGTGGGAGAAGAGAGTAGCATCGAATGGCCAGCGTCCTTGGCCAAGAGAGCAAGAGGCTTGGGTGAACCTCAAGAGGCTTAGGGAAGTGACCCTAAGGGAGCAGCGCTTGGACTTGGGAAGCGTACACAATTTGAATGAGGCCAGGGCCCTACCTTTATAGGTAAAAGGTGTCCTGAGGTGTAAGAGCCCACCTAGCCATTAGAACAAAGGCTCCAACCGTCAGTTCCTGGGTTTGACAAAAGGTTTGAGTAATTCGATTGGTAGCTGCCGGGGTGTGTGAAAGCAAATGCAAAACATGTTCTAGTGCTGTACAAAAGGGATAGCTTGTTAGTGAATTCCACCACAGCTGAATTGATGGGGACTGTACTTTCCCAGGAACAACTGTATATACTTATGAATGTCATTTGATTAGCTCCTCAATCAAGGACAGGAGATCTCATCACGGAAGGAGGGAAAGAAATGTGTTAAGTAGGGATGACTCTGCGAGACCTTTGCTGCACTGGGCACCATTGAGGCTGGAGGGACAGTAAATGCAATCGCCTCTTAATCGCTCTGCATTCCTGTGCACCATTCCATGCATGCCAGGTTCTCCCGGGCGGGACTCAGCAACTGTTAGAGGCTCTCTAGTGGCAATACAGCCATTTTAACTCCAGAGGCCTGAACATCTTTAATATCACAAGCAGCCATATCCAATTCTGGTGGAGGCCGAGCAGACCGCTTACAAGACAGGCAGGTGTGAAGCTTTGCTGGAGGAAACAGAGGCCCACGTCTTCCCTCCAGGCAGCCCACCTGTTCTGCAGACAGGGAGCGATAGAGGCATAAGGCTTTTCCCTCTATAAGCAAATGTGCACACAACATCCCAGCGATGTTCTTACCTCCTTTCTGCCTGCAGCTAGAAGGGCAGGGTGAGGCCAGAAGAGTGAGTGCTTGGATGGGAGCTGAAGGGCGAAAAGCACAGAGGCACAGCATCTCCCTCACGTCCAGAAGGTCCCAAATTCAAGTAGCAGCAGGTGATCCTGACTTTGACGTCAGGAAGCAATTTCCCCCAGGCCAGTTTGGCTAGGGATCCTGGAGGTGTTTTGCCATCTTCTGGGCATGAAGTAGGAGTCATTGGGGGTGTGGTGGTGTGTGTATGTGGGGGGCGGGTAGTGGTGAATTTCCTGCATTGTGCAGGGGGTTGGACTAGATGACCCTGGAGGTCCCTTCCAACCCTATGATTCTATGATTCTATGACGTGGAAGAACTTTGCCTGAGACCATGGAGAGCAGTTGCCAGTCTGACCAAATATGAACGTCCCTGATGGACTGGTGGTCTCATTCTGGCTAAGGCAGTTTCAAGTGTTTGTATGCCATGTGCCCAAATGGCTGTTAGCTCTTGGCTCTTAGCTTGGAGGCCTACAATAGCCAGTTGGTGAAGTTGGACCCGTAGAAGAGATATCCTCCATGTGTGTTTGATTATTTAAATTATTTAATTTGGTCTGGAAATTTTTGTAGACAACTTTGGGGAAAGTGGAATAGCAAACTGTTAGAGGATTTTTAATAGCGATCCCTACCATTTTAGTTTTGTGAGCAAGGAGCTTTGCCTGGCATGTGAAAGTTATGGAAAACACCTAAACAGCACATTCCATGTCTTGTGTTGTGATTGGTGCTATGCTACGGGTCAGTATGACACTACACAACTTGGTAAATACACAACTATAAGCAGTTTTTATCTAGAATAAGGACTCCACATTCAGCCTTGGACATTTCATACCGCAGATTATTTATGTCCCAGCTTTACCACAAGGAGCCAGAAAGGATTCTTATGTGTATTAAGCATTTTGATTGTATCTTGCCACTCAAAGTAATGGTACCATCATTCTCTGCAAGATGAAGCCAAAGTGGACAGTTTGTAAAAACTGTGGAGAAACGCCCTTGTGGTTTGTGGAGTTCCCTTTCTATGGGCTGCAGAGGGGAGGGGCCTGTTCTGGAGTGGAATGTGATTGGCGGGAGAGCGAGTCAGTTGGTGGGGCGGGAGTTGGAAGTGGACAGTTGGTGGCTGGAGAGCGGAGGGAGAGAAGGCTCAAGGGGGAGAGGTGGATCTAGTGTGAGCCCAGGTAGTGAAGGATCGGGCCCGCCCTACACAACATTTCATTAGGGCATGAGGGACAGAGAGTAGGGGTCTCTGTTTAGGTTTTATTAGTCCTTCCGTTCACTGTTTATTTCCCTGTGTATAGTTAGCAGTTCAATAAATGAGTTTTGGACTTGATGACGGAGGAAAGCTCTCCTGTTCCACATAGTCCCCCAACCGCTTGGGCCCACTAGCAGAGAAGGGGGGTTAGGAAGCTGTCTTGCCTAACCAGGACCCCCTACAGGGACAGTGGTGGCAGCGACTACCCGGAGACAGGAAAGGGAGACAGCCCCTTCAGGTGCCTGCCCAGAGGCTGCAGACTTGGTCATCCGGAAAAATCAGCAGTGGCTGAACATGGCCTAACTCAAACAGGACACAGTATCCTATTCCAGGACACTAAAACACTGGACAATACTTCCAACTACTTCGTCAGATTGCACAGGGAAGCCACTGAAATTCATAAGCATAAGCACAATTTCAACATGAAAGAAGAGACTTTAAGAATGAATAGAGCATGGTTTCGAGTCCTGAAAAACACCAGGCTAACAAAACACTCTACATCTTCCAATAGCCCTGCAAAGAAGATTAACACATCAAGCACCAATCCATATACAAAAAAGCCTCCTCAGGATACAGTGAAGCCTCCCGCCATTAGCATTCCACACCCTGGGAAACTCTTACAGGATGACTCAGCCCAAACCCACCTTCCTGAGTAGATATAAATGACCTGCCAACATCTTTTCCACACTGTGACACTGAAAGATCTCTGTCTTTTGGTGCTACACCTCTGAAGATGCCAGCCACAGCTGCTGGTGAAATGTCAGGAACTACAATGCCAAGACCACAGCTATACAGCTTGGAAAATCCACAACAACCATTGGTAGAAGGGAAACTTATAATTGGCAGCACAGTACTATTAAAGAAATTTCTCTATCACAAACAAACAAAATCTGAGATAAAACTAACACGCTGGAGGCTCTGATCTCCTTAATCAAAGATTCAGGAGGACAAGAGACCTCAGATTTCCTAACGTGACTTTACAACAAATAACAACCCCTCACTCCCACCATTCATGAATTTGTTCATTTGCCAACCAAGTGGTGGGGTCTGTTTTTTTCAAAACTGGAACACAAAGATGAGAGGAAGTGAATGCTTCACCCCGTTTCCCTCTCTGGGCTGTGTAGGAAGACTCCCTTCCCAAACATTGCTAAAGGACCAAGACGGGTAGCCATGTTAGTCTGCCTGTAGCAACAGAATAGAGCAAGAGTCCAGTAGCACCTTATAAGACTTGCAAAATCCGTGGTAGGGTAGGGTAGCTTTTGTGAGCTTCTGGACTCTTGCTCTTTTCTATTGCTGAGGGAGGCTCTGTTGGGTGAGGACAGAGTGCGGTCCCTAAGAAGCTCAACCCCAGGGGCTGGGAGAGAGAAAAAACGCACAGTGGGAATCAAAGTCTTGACTGCATCATCTAAGTAATGGTACCAAGGATCATTTTAGGGAAATCTCGGAGCACCTTTGGGAATAATTCTTTGGAGCTTTGGTCCTTTTGTGTATCTCAAACCCCCTCAAGAAATTCCTTGAAAATTCTCTCCAGAATCAGCTCCGATTCTGGAGAGAATTTTCAAGGAACTTCTTGAGGGGGTTTGAGATACACAAAAGGACCAAAGCTCCAAAGAATTATTCCCAAAGGTGCTCCGAGATTTCTTTGGTGGCTGCTTTGATACCACCAAAAGACACATGGGGCTGCTGCATCAGAATGTTGGAGCCTCTCTCTCCAGCTTTGTCTGAGAGCTAGCGGTGGGTCAGAGCCCTGGGTTCGAATCCCCACTCAGCCACGGAGCTCAGCTGGTGCCAGTGGCTGGGGTTGTTGGGTAAGAATATAGGCATAATAACCCCTCTGGACACTATCCTGACCCCCATGTAGAAAATGGGACACATTGCAACTGAAGCCTGGAGGAAACACCACCGGAACCCGAAAGTTTGCTCTGAAATACAGCCCCTGTGCATGACTTCAGCCACCTTGTGCAAGATTTGTGTTGCCTGTTCATTTGCAAAGGGAGGGAGGGTTTGGGGGCATCCCTGGCTAGATGCCACAGAGGCTCTGGATGCCCCTCCCTCAAGCTGGAGAATAAGGGGTTTGCTGAGCCTTCTCTGTCCACTAGGAGTTTACTCATTTCCACCGCTTCCTTTTCCACACTCCCCAAAGCAGGGAAGATTCATCCAGGAAAAAAAAGAGAAGACCCCACCTACATCAGGAGGGGCCAGATGGCTGCAGCGTATGGCGGGGATTCCCTCAAGCACTTTCCTTTCTTCCCTGGACAGGAACCTTTGGGGTGCTGGTCCTGTCACTGTGCCCAGGATCAGGGCCAGCCAGAGAAGCCTCAGCTCTGCAGATAGTGAGGGGCAACCCTGTTTACACAGTGCTACACCAATCCCCCTCCCATTTCTCCACCGCCTGGCAAGTTCAAACTGAAACTGGAATTTTCATATTGGTTTTTTATTGCCCGTTATAATAACACACACAATTGCATCACGTCTGGACGATGAGCCGCCTGCTCTTCTCCTCCCACGGAAGCAGGCAGTGATGCCGTCCTGGGCAGCGGACAAACTCTGGCCAGAACGCGTGTGTGCTGCGGTCACCATGGCTGGCTCAGCCCCTCCCTGAAAAAGAAGAGAAAGCAGCGGTCACTGGGGCCCTGGACCCACCCCCCTGACTGGGCCTGACCCCGGCTGTGAGGGAGGGGTCCAGTTGCCGCAGCTGGCGCCTTTTCTCCTAGATGTCTGACCCCTTTCTTCAGGCTTAGGGGTCCCCTTGAGTGCCTCCGTCTGCCTCACTTCTCTCGCCCCAGCCCCGCCTTGGAGCTCCCGGCTTGTGCTCAGAAGTGCACGTAAAACACTGCAATGTAGACCTGCCCCAAAGGGCCCCCATTGGCCCGATTCCTTCCTTGCTCCCGGGCACTGCCCATGTTGGAGCAAAGGCAGTGGCATCCATTGGTGTCTCTTACCACCAGTGACCTTCATGCAGACGTGGCCACAGCCGTTGCTGCAACATTTCTCTCCTGCACCACACCCGCCACTCTCGGTGCACAGTTCCACACAGAGCCCAGCGCCTTGGGGCTTGGGGCACTCTCCAGAAGCCCTCGGGAGGGGCACTGGAAGGAACACAGAAGGGCTAAGAGGCAGGAGAAGGGTGGCCACCCCAGGCACTGGGCACAGAAGCGAGGGAGGATAATAGCTAATTGAAAAGCTCTGCTGTGCTGAGCATGCTCTGTTTGTTCATCTCAGAAGGGTAACTAGTCTAAATGAAATTTCCTCTGAGTTTCTGGTGCAAAAGGGGGAAGGGCTGGGGAGAGAGTGACTCAGCAGGCATGTGCCTGCTAGGCACGCAGTCCACCCAGAAGTCTTGGCTCATGTTTGCACCACATCGCATCCTCCTGGATTGGTGTTACCGTGTGCAGTGTCCCCCTCAGTCCCATTCTTTGGGGGGATGCCCAGGGCACTGCTTCCTAGAGCCAACTGGGCCTGATGAGACGGGCGCCCTGCTTGAAGGAGATGGCAATGTGCCAGAAGGTGGGCTGCTCCCTGTCTCTCATGTCCCCCCCCGACTTCCTTTCTGTTTTTCCTCCTCTGCTTTCTCACTCCCTTTCCCCGTTTCTCACCCTCTCCTCTTCCTTCCTTCCCTCCTAGGTCCAACCCAGGCTGCTTGACTCGCTCTCAGTTTTATTGGGCCTTTACCGAGAGGGACGTTCTGCTCCCTGAACAATTGCCTTTGTCAGCCAACAAGGGAGGGGTGTGTGCACTTTGGGGGCCCCACCCTCTTCACCTTCTCCCTCCCTGCCGGGGGATCAGGCCCTGTGGTGTTCCCTGTTCCATCTGAATGAAGCCAGGATCTTACCGCCACATGCACGTTGACATTCTTCTAGAGTCTTGAAGTTGTTTGCATTCCCTCCGCAGCCTCCGTAGTCGAATTTTTGACATTCCTTGGCCTTCCAGTTGTAGAACCAGCGGGGAATAAGGGCAAGGCAGGGACCCACTTCGGCAGGGAGCCGGCAGATGTCTGAGAAAAAGAATCAAGAACAAGGAATCGGCTAGAGCAGGGGTGGCAGCCAGGGCAAGCATGTTCCTCACGCCCACGATTCCTGGGCAGACATGACGAGGCTGCAGTGCCAAGGAGGGGCTGGCTGCTTCCGGCACAGCTGCTGCCTCCATGCCTGGGTGCCCTGAGCTGGTGGCCAATTCATGCTCTGAAATAGGGCCAAGCTCCTTGCGGCTCTGGAGTCACTGTGCACCTGCCAGAATTACGCACCACCAGAACGATTCCATGTGGGACAGCAGCATTACGAGACAAATATAACATGGATAAGAAATTCAATATAACATGCAAAGGAAATTCCTCGCTCATTTGGCCTGGCCTGCGGGAAAGACTTCCCAAAGCCATCTTGGGCAAAACAGGCCCGTTTGGGGGCGGGGGTTGGGGGGTGAGGCTTCCAATTTACCTTTTGCTTCAGTTGCGTCTGGCATCCCTGCCCAGATGGCAAGAAGTCCTACGAGGAGGAGAGGGAGGATCGTGGCCTTCATTGTGCTGCTTGCAGAAGAGTCTAAGTGCCACGGAAGATCTTGGGCAGCCAGACTATAAACCCTTCCTTGCCTGGGTGGAGTTTGGAGAATATCCACAGTTGAGCAAGAGGTGGCTGGGAATTTCCAGGGCTTCTTTCCCAATGGAGAATGCCCTTGAAATTGCACCTCTGAACCGGGGGCTGCTCAGTGCTGGCCTATGAAACTTGAAGCCAAACCCGTTTGGGGTTGGAGCCAAGAGTGATGATGCTGTCGGCATCTCTGCCTGCAAGGTGGAGGTGACCCCTGTCTCGACTGCTTCTTCCACGGATCCTTTATGGCATAAGGAACTGGTTTTGCAGTGGCTCTGTTTCCATGGCCGTGGCCTCTACATGTGGCTACAATGGGGTTGCCTCACAGAAGAGTCTAAGGGCCACGGATGAGCCTGGGCAGCCAGACTATAAACCCTTCCTTGCCTGGGTGGAGTTTGGAGTTTGGGCCCGGCAGGACTCGCTATCCTTTCGCTGGGCCTGTAAGAGAGAGCTGTTCCGCCAGGCGCATGGCTGACGCTGGGCAGGGCCCCCCACTGGTTGAAGAGAGGGGGATCGTCCCTCCCTATCCGGAGATAGCTACCCCCCCCGACCCTTTGTGATATGCTTTTAGGGGCGGTTGGATGATGGATTATATGAATTGTTTCTGTGCTTCTGCTTTTTATACTCTGTGTTTTAGATTTTAAATTATATATTATTGTCTGTTGGTTTTAAAGTTGAAAGGTTAATGTTTTTTATAATGTATATGACGTAATCCGCCCTGAGCCCGCTGATGTGGGGAGGGCAGAATATAAATCAAATATAATTAATTAATTTAATTTAATCAACCACTTAATCAATTAACTGACTAATTGATCAATTAATTTAATTAATTAATTTGGCATGTCTTCACTTTGATTCAAACTGCCAGGACGCAGCATAGCCTTCTAAACTAAGCAGCCTAAATGATCAATGAAAGCATTTTGTACGTTTGCAAAAGAAGACCTGTCTAATCATCAGAAGTCTCAGGATGTTTGACATCTATGTCTGGATCAGCCATCTTGTAAAAGTAATGTCAATTATGGGGGCCTCTAATTGGATCAAAACTGGGGAAAGAGGTCCTGGCCCTGCTTTGTGCCATCTTTATGTATATCCTCCCGTTTGGGTCAAAACGAAGCGCAGAAGGGAAAGTACACTGGAGAGTGGTACAGGTAAAATTATTCTTTTCTCCCGCGGTACTATTCTGAGCTTCCAATTACCCAGCCTCCAGACTGGGAGAGATTGGGGCCCAGGAGACACAATGATTGCAAGGAGGCTGATACTCTAGGGCTTTCCCTTCTGGATCTCTATGATACGTCGTAGAGTCAAGAAGAGAAGCCTAGAGCAGAGCCATCCAATTTGAAGCCACGGCATTCGGCCCTGAGTGCAGTGGGCCCACTTACAAGGACAGGAGCCAGAGGGGAGGAGGAGGTAAGACCGATTCCTTCCTCACCCACTCCTGGTCCTCCGCACTAAGGCCCCCAGCCCTTTCCTCTCCCTCTGATGAATTCTCGTTGCTGGCTCAGGAGTGACGACACAAACCTCCCTAAACTCAGCCCTCCGCAGGCACTGCCTCCAACTTTCCAGGAGTTTCCTGAGCCAATGCCGATGCCCCTAGATGTTAGGGTGGCAGGGTATGTGCCCAGGGAGTCATGCCACCTCCTGAAGTCAAGGCATTTAAAAAAAATAAAATCCAGAGCATTCTACTTTTCATATGGAAGGTCAGATCAAAAAATCCTTGAGTTACAACATTTTCAATAGTGTAAGCAGACAAATCTCCAACACCATTGAAATGCATCTGCCCAGAGCCGTCCTGGGGAGCGATTGAGAGTGGCTGAGGGCATTCCCACCTCAGCAGGCAGGATGAACCAGGAGGCCTGAGAGCAGCAGACGGGGGATCCTTCTCATAGCCGAGGGAAGTACACAGTGGGGTGCCTCAAGGATCAGTCCTGGGGACAGTACTATTTAATTTGTGCATAAATGATCCATAACGGAGGGGAGTGATCAGGTTTGCAGATGATGCAAAACAATTCAGGATGGTGAAATCCAAGGTGAATTATGAATTGCTCCAGGAGGATGTGCACCAGCTGGGTGAGTTGGCCACACTGCGGCCAATGAAGTTCAATGTAGGCAAGTGTAGGCGATGCACAGCGGACAAGAAATCCCAGCTTGCAAGCCTACGCTTGTGGTATCTGAACTGGCTGAGTCCCAGAGGGAAAGAGACCTTGGGGTTGTAGTGGACAGCTGCAAGCCTACGCTTGTGGTATCTGAACTGGCTGAGTCCCAGAGGGAAAGAGACCTTGGGGTTGTAGTGGACAGCTCGATGAGAGTGTGAACCTGCTGTGCAGCAGCAGTGAAAGAAGCAAACACTGTGCTGGGGGTTATTAGGAAAAGTAATAAAAACAATAATGCCCTTGCATAGATATATTGGGTGGCCTCATTTGGCATGCTGTATGCAGTTGTGGTCACCGTATCTCAAAAAGGGCGTTGCAGAGCCGGAGAAGTGCAGCAGAGGGCAACCTTTCCTTTTCCACTCCCCAATTTGGGGTGTTACAAGAATTCATTAAAAAAACCCAGGGTCGACTCATCCAGGGAAAAAAGAAAGACAAGGCCACACTTGCTTTCAAAAAGGTATCAGGAGGGGCCAGATGGCTCCAGCGTATGGCGGGGATTCCCTCAAGCACTTTCCTTTCTTCCCTGGACAGGAACCTTTGGGGTGCTGGTCCTGTCACTGTGCCCAGGATCAGGGCCAGCCAGAGAAGCCTCAGCGCTGCAGATAGTGAGGGGCAACCCTGTTTACACAGTGCTACACCAATCCCCCTCCCATTTCTCCACCGCCTGGCAAGTTCAAACTGAAACTGGAATCTCATATTGGTTTTTTATTGCCCGTTATAATAACACACACAATTGCATCACGTCTGGACGATGAGCCGCCTGCTCTTCTCCTCCCACGGAAGCAGGCAAGAGGCTTAGCAGTGAGGCCGTCCTGGGCAGCGGACAAACTCTGGCCAGAACGCATGTGTGCTGCGGTCACCATGGCTGGCTCAGCCCCTCCCTGAAAAAGAAGAGAAAGCAGCGGTCACTGGGGCCCTGGACCCACCCCCCTGACTGGGCCTGACCCCGGCTGTGAGGGAGGGGTCCAGTTGCCGCAGCTGGCACCTTTTCTCCTAGATGTCTGACCCCTTTCTTCAGGCTTAGGGGTCCCCTTGAGTGCCTCCGTCTGCCTCACTTCTCTCGCCCCAGCCCCACCTTGGAGCTCCCGGCTTGTGCTCAGAAGTGCACGTAAAACACTGCAATGTAGACCTGCCCCAAAGGGCCCCCATTGGCCCGATTCCCTCCTTGCTCCCGGGCAGTGCCCATGTTGGAGCAAAGGCAGTGGCATCCATCGGTGTCTCTTACCACCAGTGACCTTCATGCAGACGTGGCCACAGCCGTTGCTGCAACATTTCTCTCCTGCACCACACCCGCCACTCTCGGTGCACAGTTCCACACAGAGCCCAGCGCCTTGGGGCTTGGGGCACTCTCCAGAAGCCCTCGGGAGGGGCACTGGAAGGAACACAGAAAAGCTAAGAGGCAGGAGAAGGGCGGCCACCCCAGGCACTGGGCACAGAAGCGAGGGAGGATAATAGCTAATTGAAAAGCTCTGCTGTGCTGAGCATGCTCTGTTTGTTCATCTCAGAAGGGTAACTAGTCTAAATGAAATTTCCTCTGAGTTTCTGGTCCAAAAGGGGGAAGGGCTGGGGAGAGAGTGACTCGGCGGGCATGTGCCTGCCAGGCATGCAGTCCACCCAGAAGTCTTGGCTCGTGTTTGCCCCACATCGCATCCTCCTGGATTGGTGTTACCGTGTGCAGCGTCCCCCTCAGTCCCATGATTTGGGGGGATGCCCAGGGCACTGCTTCCTAGAGCCAACTGGGCCTGAAGAGAGGGGTGCGTGAATGCCCTGCTTGAAGGAGATGGCAATGTGCCAGAAGGTGGGCTTCAGAGGGGACGAGGCAAAGGTTTTGGCCTAAACCTAATTGTCCCCGTCCAGAAGAAATCCCATCACAGGCCAGCGATTCACAAAGAGAGGGGCCAAGGCTTTGCTTGCTGCCCTGCCATTTGGGCAGGCAGCCGGATCTCCAGAGCCTGGTTCTGCCCTGCTCCATTCGCCTCCCCAGTGAGGCAGCCGACTTGCCTTGCATCCAGAAGTCTTCTGTTTTTTAATAACACACACACCCCATGGCAGGGCAGGGCAGGGCAGGGCAGGGCAGGGCAGGGCAGGGCAGGGCAGGGCAGGGTTTCTCTCTTCATCTAAAAGCATCCCTGGTGTTTGTATGGGGGGGTTATGAAGGTGGGGATCAGAATAACTTTTTACACAAGTGCAAGTGAAGGGAGGAGAAGGTCATCTACCTCCTGTGCCTTCCCCTCCCACCTGCAAAGCATGTCAGTTTCCCCAAGTCCTTTTGCTGCCTCCTCTATGGACAGCAGAGAGAGTAGGTCACATCATCCAAGAGTGGAAGGAACATGCTGAAACCTCACAGAGGGGGCACATTGGCCCAGGTGCAGGGCTGAGCATCCCTCACTACTTCTGCTCGTAAGAGGACCCAGCCAAGCGCCACCTGCGCCAGGATGAGGTCAATGGGAAAGGACGATGGAAAAGCCTTCTCACCCACGTCTCTCCAGGTGGCTGTTCTGCCGCCACAATGCTAATGCTCTGTTCTCCTGCCTGCCTTCCGTCTGGGAGGATCCCTTGGGTGAGGGATAGAAGCCCTGGGAAGTCCATCCCGGTGGGGGAAGGAGGCGGGAGGGAGAGCATTCTTCATTGAAACCATGTGAGATATGATGATGTTTAAGAACTCAAACTTTTTGTAATGCACAAAAATGTGCTAAACCAGAACGAAAGGTGTCTGGTCACACTTTTTAAGCTGGTCTTCTGAGGTGGATGGGGGTGGGACTCTCTGGGCTCAAGGAGAGATACTCTATGGTTCTCCTGCCCCTTCCTGTTTATTGCTGCGCTCAGCAGCCACAACCGTGACCCTCTCCTCTTTCCTTCTGTGGCTGCTCCCTGTCTCTCACGCCCCCCCCCCCGACTTCCTTTCTGTTTTTCCTCCTCTGCTTTCTCACTCCCTTTCCCCGTTTCTCACCCTCTCCTCTCCCTTCCTTCCCTCCTAGGTCCAACCCAGGCTGCTTGACTCGCTCTCCGTTTTATTGGGCCTTTACCGAGAGGGACGTTCTGCTCCCTGAACAATTGCCTTTGTCAGCCAACAAGGGAGGGGTGTGTGCACTGTGGGGGCCCCTCCCTCTTCACCTTCTCCCTCCCTGCCGGGGGATCAGGCCTTGTGGCGTTCCCTGTTCCATCTGAATGACGCCAGGATCTTACCGCCACACACACGTTGACATTCTTCTAGAGTCTTGAAGTTGTTTGCATTCCCTCCGCAGCCTCCATAGTTGAATTTTTGACATTCCTTGGCCTTCCAGTTGTAGAACCAGCGGGGAAAAAGGGCAAGGCAGGGACCCGCTTCGGCAGGGAGTCGGCAGATGTCTGAGAAAAAGGATCAAGAAGAAGGAGCTGTCTAGAGCAGCCAGGGCAAGCATGTTTCTAGAGCCCATCATTCTGGGCAGGTGTCACTAGGCTGCAGGGCCAAGGAGGGTCTTCTCGGTTCTGGCAGAACCGCTGCCTCCATGCCTGGGTGCCCTGAGCTGGTGGCCTTTTAATGCTCTGAAATACAGCCCAGCTTGTTGCAGCTCTGGATTCGCTCGGCTCCTGCCACAATCATGCACTGCCAGAACAATTCCATGCTGGACAGCAGCAGCATTAGAAAAATATGACACGGATAGGAAATCGCTGTGCGGAGTTCCCCTCGTTCATTTGGCCTGGGCTGGGGGTAGGACTTCCCAAAAGTCACCTTGAGCAAAACAGGCCCGTTGAGGGGGTGGGTGGGTTCCAATTTACCTTTCGCTTCTGTTGCATCTGGCATCCCTGCCCAGATGGCAAGAAGACCTATGAGGAGGAGAGGGAGGATCGTGGCCTTCATTGCGCTGCTTGCAGAAGAGTCTAAGTGCCACGGATGATCCTGGACGCTTTGGATATAAACCCTTCCTTGCCTGGGTGGAGTCTGGAGAATGTCCACAGTTGAGCAAGAAGAGGCTGGGATTTTCCAGGGCTTCTTTCCCAATGGGGAGTGCCCTTGAAATTGCACCCCCTAAACTGAGGGCTGTTAGGTGCTGGCCTATGAAACTTGAAGCCAAACCCGTTTGGGGTTGGAGCCAAGAGTGACGATGCTCTCGGCATCTCGGCCTGCAAGGTGGAGGTGACCCCTGTCTCGACAGCTTCTTCCATGGATCCTGTATTGCATAAGGAACTGGTTTCGCAGTGGCTTGATTTCCGTGGCAGTGGCCCCTGGATGGGGCTGTGGCTGCCTGCCTCGCCTGGCTGGCCTGCAGCTGTGTGTTGGTGCTGGCGGCAGCACGGGACAAGTGAGTGGGAGGGCTGGGAGGCTGCCTGCTCAGTTGCCCTGCACTGCTGCCACCAGCACGCACTCCTGGCCAGGCACCTGCGGGCCAGGTGCTGCAGGAGGCCAGGGCGGCACATGGGAGCCCTTCCCAGCCCTCCTATTCAGCCACCAGCACTGCTGCCGCCAGCCCCACGGCACACGCCCCTACCCCCGGTCAGCGCTTGAGGCAGCTGCCAGCACCGCCTCAATGGATGCACCAGCCCTGGTTAGACAGATTCCTGGAGAAATCCATCACATCATGGTGAGAAAAGGGAACCTCCCTAATTAGAGGCAGTCAACCTCAAGATCCAAGAGCTGGGAGAAAACATCAGGGGGAGAAGACCTTGGGTCCTCTGTCCTATTTAGTGGTTCTCAGGGGCAACTGTTTGGCCACTAGTCTTGAAGCACTGCTGATCCGATCCGATCCGATCCACTGGGCCACCTCATATGTCCTTCTGGAAGGGAGCAGTCAGTCCCTGCAGGCTCGGAAGGGGCCACCACTCCTGGACCCACACTTGCAATGCTTGAGGCTCTTTCCGACTTGCGCAACATAAGCCAGGCATTGCAGCAGACATCAATGGGCTTAGAGTGGAGTAACTCTGCTTAGGATCGCACCGTCAGAGTGCTAAGGGGTCCGTCCTGGCTTCCTGGAAGATAGCTGTGAAATCCCCTCCACGCCCACGAGGCCCACCTTGTGCGCTCCTTGTCCCTGTTTGGGCGCTGTGAAGAGCCCCTGAGATGATGAGCCGGGCTGCTCCTGGGATCTCCTTGGCTGCGCTCTGACTGGCCTCCGTTAGTATCTGGTCCTGTGTCTTGTTCTTTTGTGATTTTATATTTTGCTTCTTGATGACATTTTTGTTAGCCAATCTGCAGTCTTCAGTGCAGTCTATAAATATAATATAATAAATAAATATAAAGTGGAAATCAGGACTGTAATTATTTCTTTTGTATGTAAGTGTGCGTGTAATGTACCATCAAGTCACTTCCAACTTACGGCTGCCCTATGAGTGAAAGACCTCCCAAATGTCCTGTCATTATCAGCCTTACTCAGAGCTTGCAAACTGGTGGTCATGGCTTCCTTCACTGAGCCCAGCCATCTCCTTCTGGGTCTTCCTCTCGTCCTTCCGCCTTTCCTAGCTGTGGACAAGTTTACATCAGGACCACAAAGCGTAGCATCCAGACAAGAATAAAAGAACATGAAAGACACTGCAGACTTGGACAACCAGAAAAATCAGCAGTGGCTGAACATAGCCTAACTCAAACAGGGCACAGTATCTTATTCCAGGACACCAAAATACTGGACAACACTTCCAACTACTTTGTCAGACTGCACAGGGAAGCCATTGAAATTCACAAGCATAAGCAAAACTTCAACAGGAAAGAAGAAACCTTAAGAATGAACAGAGCATGGTTTACAGTTCTGAAAAACACCAGGCTAACAAAACACTCTATACTCGACAATAGCCCTGCAGAGAAGATTAGCACATCAAGCACCAATCCATATGCAAAAGAACCTCCTCAGGATACAGTGAAGCCTCCCGCCATTAGCATTCCACACCCTGGGAAACTCTTACAGGATGACTCAGCTCAGCCCCACCCCTCCTGAGTAGATAAAAATGACCTGCCACATCTTTTCCACACTGTGACACTGAGAGATCTCTATCTTTTGGTGCTACACCTCTGAAGATGCCAGCCATAGCTGCTGGCGAAACGTCAGGAACTACAATGCCAAGACCACGGCAATACAGCCCGGAAAACCCACAACAACCAAACAATATGTTATAATTTACTAGGTTATAACGTCATGAACTGGATAAAAATATAAAGGATATTAATAATTTTGAACATTATAGATATGATAGATATATGTAATTGTGCTATCTAAAGATAGCAATGGTATAAAATATATCACTATGACCCATTCTTAGAATGTAGTATATAGCTATTAATATAGGGGACATATTATATTGTAGGTTATTGGATATTATGGATAGATAGTACTAAAGGATATGGAATGTTAGATAATGGTATTTATCATTAGATAGGTATTATTATATTATATATATTTTAGCTTGGTTAAGGTTTTATTTAAGAGGTAATAAAGGGAATGGAAAACTGTCCGAAGTCAACAGAAAAGGGTGGGAAGGGTGTGGGGGGGTATTACAATATGATGGAAAGTTAACTGTGTATGTTTTTATATTTGTATAATGACCCATCCAATAAAATTTAAAAAAAAAAAGGAAATGTCCCAGCAAGTGGAATGGCTGCCCTGTCAGCGGGATCACAGCAGGGTCTGGCTGGGGAGACAGACGGCATCAGCCCACTTGTAGCAAAGCTGAAGCTGTAACGAACAATTGCTGCGAGACGGAAGGAAGAGCGTGCGGGGCACTCCGTGGAAAATCCCCCAACGCTCATCAGACGAGCCCCTCCCCGCTGAAGTGCCCAGAGGAGGAAGCCTGCCTGAATCTGACCTTTCCCCCATTGCAGTATGTCCTTCGCCCTCAGCCAGGCAGGGCCGCCTCCAACCCTCCTTCCTCCTTCCGTGACAGCCTGGAGACAGAGGCAGGGAAGTATGCAGGGCAGGGGTGCTTTTCTGGGAGGGCGTCAAGCAGGAATCTGGTGCTCTCAAGGGGAATCCGTGTCATCATGGGCAAGAATGCAAAACCGGGCAGGGCACTCTGCAGGGGAAATGTTTTGCCTGACCTGCTTCTGGCTTAACCTGTTAGAGGCGAGGTGGCAACTTTGGCGCTTGAAGGCTGTTCTTCAGGAAGAGCCCTTGGCATGGATACCCATGGGCTTCTGGGCAGAGAATGGGAGGGTGCAGCACCCCATAATAAAATACAACAAGGCAATACAGACACAGACACCTTTGGAACTCCCAGCCCAAACCAACCTCAAGCACACAACCACACCGAGAACTGCTCGCCTCCCCTTGGAAACACTCCTTGCATTTTTCTTTTCCACTTAGAAGACCCCTCCGGCAAGATGTCCACATTAAGTTTCATCCAGGGCAGCACTTGGGGCCGAAGCTCACCTATGCCGGGGGTTCCTCCTCACCCAGAGTTCCCAGCATCTGTCAGGTGTGCTTTGCAGTGAGGAGAAGCCGTTGCCCCGTGCAACTTTTCCAGCCTGAAAACGGCAGGGGTTTGATCTTAGTGGGTCTCTTCTTTCCTAAATGTTTTTTGGGGGGCATGCCAAAGCGTTTAAACACAGCAGAGCAGCCAAAAGCAGTTTGAGATCTGGTGCAGTGCCTGAGGCTGCGCAGCAGAGGGAGAGCAGGGGCCAGGAGCTCATACAAAGGGCAGAACTGGTGGGGTGGTGGGGTGGGGTGGGGGGACTCACCGAGGTACCCCAGAACATTCAGGGGACCCGAGGCTGTGTGTGCCCAAGAAAGAAACCCTGTTAACTGTGGTGCCCAGTTCAGGCGTGACCTCTGCCCTACGGACTCCTTCCTTCCCTGAACAAGCTGCAACCTCCCCTGAAGCTCCCAGATCTTGGCTGTCTCCGTGGTTTAAATTATAGCCCTTTTCTTAAATGAGGAATGCTTTCAGACAACACCAGCCGGATCTGGCCAGTTGCCGCAGCAGTTGCTCTCGTGAGTCGTGACCTCTCCCGCTTCCAGCTCCGTCCCGGGTGCATTTATATCCCGGCCTGCTCTGCAGTGCCGGCCAGTCAGCAGCATCTTCCCCAAGGAGCACCCATGAGGTTCGGCATCGCTTTCCTCCTGCTGGGGCTCCTCACCCTCTGGGCCCGCTTCGCCCCTGCCTCTGCCTCTAGCTGTGAGTATGGCAGAGGCGGCCTTGGCCTGAGGACGCAGGGAAGCCTTTGCCGGCATGCCCGGAGGGTTTCTCCCACCTGATGGGCTTCGCTGTTTCTCTTTCCTGCTGGTGCATCCGATTTCTCTCTCTCTCTCCCCTGTTCCCAAGACATCTGCCAGCTCCCCAAGAAGGTGGGGGACTGCCACGGCTCATCTCTCCGCTGGTACTACAATTCAGGCAGAGGGATGTGTCTGAAGTTCTACTACAGTGGCTGCAAAGGGAACAGGAACAACTTCGGATCCCTGAAAGCATGCAGATCCCGTTGTGGCGGCCACGGTAAGAGACTCCGGGGCCTGAGCAGGCAATAAGGCTGGGGTGGGCAGGAAATCCCCTTCCGCTATTCTGGATGGAAGGGACAAAGGAAAGGGAGAGCCTGAGAGAGTGGGCTGGAGTGGCTCCCGGGGGGGGGGGAGCCAGGATAAGTCTCTGCTGTTCAAACCGTTTCCTCAGGCAGGTCTTCCATGCTGACCGCTCCGGCCAGGGTTGCCCACTCCAGCCTAGGAAATTCAGGGAGATTTCAGCTCTGTAGTGCCTGTGGAGAAAGGGTTGCACCTGGAACTTATGGGATACTCTAGGGTCTGAAGTTGCCATTTTCTCCAGGGGAGCTGATCTCTGTAGTCTGGAGATCAGATGTAATGCTGGGAGAACTCCAGGCCCCACCTGGAGGCTGGCAACAGTGGGTCAGACTGAGAGGCAGCCATCTTATAAGGCCAGATGGGAACTTATAGTCTGGGCCTGGGAGCCTCCATATATCCTCTAGCCATCTGCTGTGTTGGCACCCTGGAGCAGCAAAGAACAGGTCATCAGTGCCCTCCATCCACAACCGGTCCCCTGATAGATGCCCCCATCTCTTACTCTTCTAGCTTCCACCCTTGGCTTAAGGACGAATGCAGAGCAGTCATTTCCAGACTTTCTCTCTCCAAGATAGTAAAGAGTCCAGTAGCACCTTTTAAGACTAACCAACTTTACTATAGCATAAGCTTTCGAGAACCACAGCTCTCTTCATCAGATGCATCATCAGCTTTCAAGAACCACAGCTCTCTTCGTCAGATGCAACTTTATTGTAGCATAAGCTTTCCAGAACCACAGCTCTGTTCGTCAGATTCATTGTCAGATGTATCTGACAAAGAGAGCTGTGGTTCTCAAAAGCTTACGCTACAGTAAAGTTGGTTAGTCTTAAAGGTGCTACTGGACTCTTTACTGTTTTGCGACTACAGACTAACACAGCTAACTCCTCTGGATCTACAGCCACACAGTGGAAGCAATTACTTGGGCTGTGTGTGCTCACATGTGTGTGTGTGTGTGTGTGAAGGCACTCCCTTGCTGGAGGTCTTCAGGAAAAGACTTGGCTGCTCTCTATTGGGGCTTCTGTCCCTTTCGATTTCCTGCATGGAGCTGAGCATCAGGCTAGGTGGCCTCTGAGGCCCCTGCTGGCTCTCGGGCTCTCTGATTCAGTGACATCCCCAGCTGTGATGCACGAGCAGGGCTCTGGCCCCTCATCCCTCTGATGCAAGACCCCCGACTGCATTCCCGTCTGGGGAGCAGAATGCCAGCCACGCCAGGGCTGGGTCTCTGCCCTTCCAAGCCACTCCGGCTCTGGAGGCTGGTCTCTGGGCCCTCCCTTCCCCATCCTTCAGCAGGCACTTGGGGGCAGGGTCCCCTTCCCTTCAGCTCCAGGGGTGCTGTCCAGGAGGTGCCGGTAGCAGGGGAACCAGCTCTGAGGGCCTCTTCTTTTTTCTCAGGTTAAGCCAAGGAGTTCCGTCTGGGATGAGCCAGGAAGGAGCCGCTTGGATGTGAAGCCCTGCTGCGCCTTTCCTCTGCTCCTTCTGGGAGGTGGCTGACATGGCCCCAACCGCAGCACTGTCCTAATAAATGGGGTTTCTCCTTCTGGAGATTGAGATCCAGGCTCTTTCCTTGGGAATGTCTGTTGGATTCTGCATGCCTGGGCATGGGGTGCATGCCAGAAAGGGGGAGAAAGCCAGGCTTGGGGACTGATAGGAAGAATGTGGGAGAACTCCCCCTCATGGTGAGGTAGTAGTGACTACAGTCTGGTGCCAGTTTTAGTGGGAATGCTGGCTTGGGCCGAAGGAGGGGCCTGGGAAGAAGCCAGCGGGCGCCTCTCCCTCTGAAGTCTCTGAGATCAAGTGGAGCGCAAGTGAATGGCAAGTGAACAGGGAGGAAGCCACGCACGTCTCTTCACTTGCCGTTCAATTGTAATTGGTCACTTGTAGCTTGGCTCTCTCTTCCTCCCCGTTCACCACCAAGGAGACCAAGCCCTGCTTCTGCTCACCCCCTCCTTTGCATTTTCCTCCCTTGCTGCTCCGTCGCTGCTTTGTGCCCCAACAAACAGATCATGGAATCATAGGGAAGGGAGCTCTGGGGCCACAGAGCCCCACCCCCCTGCTCAGTGCAGGAACTCCACAGCTGCCTCCTCCCGACACCCGCAGCGACCCCCACTCCATGCCCAGAAGGCGGCAGAGCACCTCCGGCATCCCTGGCCAAACTGGCCTGGAGAAAAATTTTTTGCTGACCCCAAAGTGGTGACCAGCATCACCCTGGGCGTGTAAGAAGGGGCCATAAAACCAAGCCCCGACGGAACCCTTCCCGCCCTCCCCCTCGTGATCTGCCCAGCAGGTTCACAGAATCGGCACTGCTGTCCGATGGCCGTCCAGCCTCTGCTTAAAAACCTCCAAAGGAGGAGATCCCGCCACCTCCCGAGGAAGCCTGTTCCACTGAGGGGCCGCTCTTACTGTCAGGAAGTTCTTCCTAATGTTTAGCTGAAAGCTTTTTTGATTTCATTTCAAGCTGCTGGTTCTGGTTCGACCTTCTGGGCCAGCAGAAAACAACTCCACGCCATCCTCCATACTGCAGCCCTTCAAGTACCTGAAGATGGTTCTCCTATCGCCTCTCAGTTGTCTCCTCTCCAGGCTAAACATTTCAAGCTCCTTCAGCCTTTCCTCCTAGGACCCCTCACCATCTGCCATGGCCAAAATCCCTTTGACTAGCTCAACCTGGTGAATTTATCCCCCACCATGTCTTCAACGAAGCAATGGCAAAGATTTTGTCGACGAGAGAAGCACTCTTTTCCAAAGGATGGTAGTGGGGAGATAGACACATGCTGAGCTCACCAGCGCACTGCCTGGATACCCTGCCCCCCCCATCACATTTCTCCCACACCGAGCACATCCGCCAGCCTTGCTCTCTTCGGGCTCCTCACCCTCCACGTGCTTGGCTGTTGCTGTCATTGCCCAAGAGAAGCCACAGTTCCTGGCCTGGGGGGCTTTCTGCGGGGAAGTCACGTGACTCCCTGCTGGCTGAGCATCAACAGTTTTTACGAAACACCTCCCCGTGTTGTCTTCTAAATTAAATCCCTGTGGGACGAGGAGTCTCCTTCCTTTCCAGAAGTTCCACTTTGACTTGCTGTTAACCTATTGCTAGTCTTGGCCCTGCGCCACGCAACCTGCCTGCCTGCACAGGGAAGAGCTCGGGTGGCCTGGCTGCTTGTCACAGCCTTGACTGGAGCATCCAAGGAGCTCCATCTGGCCTTGCTGAATAAGAGGTTGGCTAGATTTACATGGGTGGCAGACAAGAAGGAAGATGGCGCTGGCATTTCAGTCCTCAGGTGCCTCTGGCCTTTTGCAGAGGGAATTTTCAGTCTGCCCTTGGCTTCCGGTGATTTGCAGTCCACCACTCCACCCAGGCTACTTTTCTCCCCGTCACCAAAAGGGGCTTGTGGAGAGAATGCAAACTACATTGGGACCAGGCATCCCCGAGGGGGTTCCTGCTGGGCCATTGCTAGAGAGGGCGGCTGGCGGCAATTGGCAAGCAGGGCTGAGCTCCGGCAGCGTTGCCTGAACGGGCCACGGGCCACTGGAGAGGCTGATTGAATTCTTTTCTCTGTTTTGTAACCTGCCTTGGGTCTCCATGAGAAAGGTGGGCTATCAAGCAAGCAAGCAAGCAAGCAAACCAACCAACAAACAAACACTTGCTTTTTGTCAGCTGAGCTTTTCTGATGCACATGGCAGAGCAAAGTCCTGACCTTCGGGTTGCAAGGTCCCTATTCCCTCCCACCAGGAGGAGGGGGCCCCAGAACTTACCTCCTGCTAGTAGCGAGGTCTTCTTTGTGCACACGAAGTACACATGCGCTCTGGTGCCTACGAGATGATGTCACCCCAGAAGTGATGTCATCACGCCAGCCATGGGAGTGCTCCTCCACTCTGTGAAGGGCCGATTCAGCCCATCTGGGACCCTAATTGACTACAAATGAAGCGCAGGAGTGCTCTCACAGCTGGGGAGATGACATAACTTTCAGGGGTGACATTGTCATGCCCCTTGGGAGCACAGATTGCACATTCCTGGGGTGCCTGCCGGTGGTGGGCAACCTTCGGGAGCTTGCCACCTCCTGCCGACCACTGGTGGGTTGGCAGGCAAGGTGGTGAATCCCCGGGAGTTTGCCCGTCACCAGGGAGCACCTGGGAACCCTACCTGACCTCCTTGGTCTGACAGCATTAAGGCCAAGATGCAGGTTGGATGAAACAGGCCTCTTTCCGATCACAAAGGTGGCTTAGAAGAGAGGCAAGGGCCAGCCTAGAGTAAGTGGAGGGGGGCAAGGGAGGGTTCATCTCACATTTCTTATGCACAACTCTGTGGCATCGATCCTTGCCCAGTCACATGGCATGCAGCACTCCGGACAGCAGCAGGAGGCGGGAAGATCGCAGCATCCTCACAAGACCAGACCAGCCCCCTCTCCTGCTAACACTCTGCTGGTCCTTTGCTTCCTCAGCATCCTGCACGAGTCTCTGCATAGCGGAGTCCTATGGTCTGGCTGCTTGAGGACTCCATTCACACCGAGGCATGTTCCTCAGACAAGAAACAGACGTTGTTTATTGTGCAAAACCTCGCAGTGTCTCAGGCCCTCCGGAGCCCCTCAGGCTTTGCAAGCAATGGCTGTGAAAAGAATCCAGAGCAAGCTTCCTTCCTTCCTTCCTTCCTTCCTTCCTTCCTTCCTTCCTTCCTTCCTTCCTTCCTTCCTTCCTTCCTTCCTTCCTTCCTTCCTTCCTTCCTTCCTTCCTTCCTTCCTTCCTTCCTTCCTTCCTTCCTTCCTTCCTTCCTAGAACGGCCTAGAATGAACAAGAGACTACGGAAAGGAGCCCTGGAAAATTAAACACTGTTACACTGCAGGAGTTCCCAACATGGCGCTAAGTTGGGAAGGGAAATGGGGGGGGGGGGTAGTTTCAGTCAGAAGGAGCATCCCTGCGTCCCCATGGAGGAGGACTTTCTTTCCCCGGGCAGGCTGTGGAAGAAGGGCTTCCTGGGAAATGTAGGCTAGAGGCAGGTCCCCAGGTTGCCCCTGGCAAAGGGCTGGGGTGAGGGCAGGAGGTGGGGAGATCCTTGCAGAGCTGCGCAAAGTACAGACATCACTTGGGTAGTGATACCTCCATGTGGCCACCATGCTGGAACCGCTCTGGTATTTGGGCAAAACTCTATGGTTTTTGCTCATTCCCCCCATTTCTTCCCCAGTGTTTAACTGAGCAGCATCAGCGGGGTGCAGCCTTGGGGGTGAGGGATCTCCTGCCCCTGATGGGTGGCTGGCTGGCAACCCTAGCTAGAGGTATTAGACAAGAAAAATAGCTGTATTGAGGACATGCTTGAAGAACTCTCTGTTTAAGAGCTGGATCTGTGAATTCTCTTTCACAAAATTTTCTTTTCCGAGGCTCTGAACCTCTCGTGCCTCTCTTTTTCAGCCTTACTTTAAAGCCCTGGTTCCAGTCCCAGCTTCTTTTTCTGCCTCAACTATTCCACTGCTGCACCGTGAGAAGGAGAGGATGAGAACTCTGCCTCTGATTGCGGCCAAGTGGACTAGGGCTCCTTGGGATGCCATTCCCCCTCTGGGGTCAGGGGACTCCCTGCTCCCACCCTCCACCTGCCACCTCTACTCACCTGGCTGGCGGGGGAGCAAAGGTGGGGGAATACCACCCTGGCTGCATTCTCAGGCCCAAAACAGCTCCCTGAGAAGCGTGCATGTGCTCCCATGTCTGCATGATGTGGGAGCGTGTGTGCAAGGAGTGCCCCGGAATGCCGAAAATGTAAGCCAGAAGGGTAGGGGAATCTGGCATCCCTAAGTACTACAGAAGGACCACACTAGACCATATGTAGGAAGTGGTGGCAGGCAGGGTTCCTGCCCATGTGCACTCCTGTGCTATGGCACATGAATTGTCACAACTCAGCACACAGCTGAGAAGCCCCAGCACACAGCAGGTGCTGTGTGCTGGAGGAGGAGCTGCAGCAGGCACCCACACAGCCTTTCCCAGGCCCATCACCAGGCTCTGGGGGAAGAGCCATGGCAGGCACCTGCATGGCCTGTGCCAGGCCCATTGGTGGGCTCTGGGAGAAGAGCCGTGGCAGGTGCCCGCATGGCTTTTCCCAGGTCCATCGCCGGGCTCTGGAGGAAGAGCCGTGGCGGGTACCTGCGCAGCCTTTCCCAGGCCCTTGCCGGGGGTGGAAGAAGCACCATGGTGGGCATCCGCACGGCCTTTCGCTGGCCCGCCAAGCATCCTCTCTGACCTGGTGCTGGAGGAGAAGGCAGCAGCGGCAGTGGCAGGCACCCATGCGATTTCTCTCCAGCCCACCGAGCAGCCTCTCTGGCCCAGCGCCGGGTGTTGGAGGAGGAGGAGGAGGAGGAGATGGCGGTGGTGTTTCACACTCCTAGGGTTGCCGGCTCCAGGTAGGGAAATACTCTTTTTGTTTGTGTGTAAATTCATGACTAAGGAAATCTATTTTACATGCACACAAAAAATTGACTCCCTAGTCACAAAGACTTGCATGGCAAGGAAAATTCATGACAGAACTAGGGTCCGAGTCTGGGAATTTTACACGTGCTGGTAAGACAGGCTGTCCTCTAGTTAAATTACTCCATGGGGAGTGGGGAGCTGCGGCCTCAGTTTTACCAGTATTTTTGTACATCAATGGCATTCTGCTTATATCTTCAGGGGAGAATAGATCATTGCAGTACTGTGTCATAAAACAGAATGGCAAGCAAGGAGAAGGCAGGACTTCAATGCTGACTTTATGCTTTATTGTAGGCTGGAGTAGGCATGCCACACAGCCTCCATTAATTGCTCTTTACATTTCTACATTCCTGATCTCCTGGTCAGTTGGCATGCCACACGGGAAGATTCAGGGAGTAGTTTAAATGTGTAACAATAAATCTCTCATCATTCACAGAGCACAATACTCCCATACGCTCTAAGTAACGTTCTCCTATGCTCAGAGGCTCATGATGTACCTTTCTTTCCGTTATACTTCCTAGATAAGACAAAAGTCTGAACACAGCAATATTGTGCTTAGTTGGCTGAGAATGGAATGTGTAACTTGTAACTGTTGTAATAGCCATATTTGGGCATCCAGGAGTTCCTGAATACAAGTGAATAATACTCTCGCCTTCATGTTGGAGGGACAGACTTTGCATCCAGACCCTGTCTCGTGTCATTACTACACTTTATGACTTGATTTCATTTCAAAGATTCCATGACCATAACTCACAAAGAGAAGAGGAAAGAGTTTTAAAGCCATGAAGCCTCCAGGGCGACGAAAGGCCAGTTCTAGGCTGTTCCAATGAGCAGCTCTCTGCTGGAAGCTAAATAGGTGCTCCCCCTGCAACTTAAGCCAGCTTTCTTCTACTTTCTGCAGACCTGGCCACAGAAGACACAGGAAATGCCAATCGACAGAGCAGAGTTAGAGGGAGGGATGACTGCCCATCACATTCTGTTTAGGATTTGCTTGTGGGCAAAGAGGAACCCTTACTGAAACTCATTTGCCTGATGTTGCCCAAAATGCAAAGAAAACTGGCAATACACTGATGCCTGTGGAAAGAAATGTGGTCTGAGCCATTTGCAGGCATGCTTCACAGCACCTTTTTATATAAAACATAGAAGGGAATAGCCAGAGAGTGAGTGCATTGCGGGGCTGGATGAGGCACAATTCTTCTTCTCCGTAGATCCAGAGGAGTTAGCTGTGTTAGTCTGTAGTTGCAAAATAGTAAAGAATCCAGTAGCACCTTTAAGACTAACCCACTTTATTGAAGCATAAGCTTTTGAGAACCACATGCCTAAGTGGGTGTCATCAGCATATTGATGGCACCCAATACCAATGCCTCAGACAACCTAAATCAAAAGTCTTTTAATCAAATGGATTCTGGTTTTTGAAAAGGCGCACTCACAACTTGCAAGTTGCTGCTCACAAATTGGATTTCTGGCTCACAACACTGCACCGCTTAGAGGGAACGCAGGCGATCTGGCTGGCTCCTGCCCTGTTGGGGTCAGAATGGACTGCTGCAGACAGGGAGTACTCCTGGGGGGAGGGGGGTGGTACCAGGCACCCTGGTGGGCTCCTAAACCCAGCAGTAGCAGAGAATCTTCTTTCGGCTTTCTACTTTCGGCTATAGCCGAAAATTTTTGGCTTGCACACCCCTAGTAGCCTGTTTTGGACTCAAGGTAACAGAGGCCAGGTCTACCTAGCCAGCAAAGGACTGGGAGGTAGATCTGGTCTCTGTGAGGAGAGAAGCCAGGTGTACCAGTCCAGCACTGGAATCGGAGGTAGATCTGGCCTCCATGGGTCCAGAGTCCAAGTCTACCAACCTGGCAAGGCTATGGGCAGTAGACTGGGCCTCTAGGAGTATGAAAGCCAGGTCTGCTCTGTCAGCAAATCCATGGCAGGTAGACATGGTCTCCATGGTTCTAGAGGCCAGGTCTACTGAACCAGCCACCATAAAGGAAGTAGATCTGGCCTCTGAGGGATCAGATGCCACGTCTACCTGCTGGCAAAGAGCTGGAAGACCTGGCCTCCATTTGCAGAGGTGTGGGCTGGTTGGGGGAGGAGATCAGGCAGCCGGACATGCTGCTCCGATCGGGGTCACGCAGGGTTGGAGGCGCAGATTGGGGGAGGGGAAGAGAGCCCGGTGCTGCTGTACCTGCCAGCCTGCCCGGCACAGTCCCGTTTGGGGCCACGCCGAGCGGGCTTGGGAGCGCACAAGGGGGGCGGCTCCAGCTCCTCTGCCCAGCAGCTACCTGGATTGGGGCCACTGCCGGCGGGGAGCGCGCAAGGGGGGGCAGCTCTGGTTCCTTCGCCCAGCAGTGACTTGTTCAGGCCCATTGGCGGATGGAGCAACTCCCCTCTTCCCCCTCTAGGGGCAGACCAACACGCCTTCTCTGTGGAATCTCTGAGTCGCCTGAAACCCACTATGTTATCGGATGTAATTTATAGTTGGCCTTTCTCACTGAGACTCAAAGAGGATTATGTGGTTTGAGGTTAATACAGGTAGTATCAAGGAAATTTCAATAAATCCTATAACAGAATGTTCTTAGCGTCTATTCGACGACTTACTGGCGCAGGCACAGTCCTGGCAAGCCGCTGGGCCTCAGAAGGGCCGAGGGAAGTAAACCTGGCCTCCGCATGGCCGAAGGCCAGGTCTACTCACCGTGGATCAGCAAAGCGGTTGGCTCTGCCTTCCACATCCCTGATAGAGGAAGGCCGTCATGGTGTAAGCATGGCTTGCCTGCTCTCCACCTAACAAGGATTCCCCCTGGCGCGGGGGAGAAGGAGCGTGCAGTGGGTAACGTGGCTTGAATGTAGGACCTGCAAAGCCCAGGTCTACTTGCCATGGCACGGCACAGGCAGCAGACCTGGCATCCGAATGAGCAGAGACCAGATCTACCTGCAATTGTTTTGCCAAGTGGTTAGAGCTGGCCTTTGCACACGTTTGAAGGCCAGGTCTACTGGCCATGGCATTGCAGGGACAGTAGACCTGGCCTCCCACATGTCCAAAGGCCAGGTCTACTCACCATGGCATTGCAATGCGGTTGGCTCCACCATCTTCAGCCCCGACTGGCTCAAGCTGGCATGGAGCATGCTTGTCTTACCTGCGCTCCACCTCCAAAGGATCCTGCCCAAGCCCTGACGTGCTACAAGGAAGGAGGCATGGACGGCGTGTAACGTGGCATGCATTCCGTACTTGCAGAACCGAGGTCTATTAGCCGTCATGCTACAGTGAGTAGACCTGGCATCCGGACTGGCAGAAGCCAGATCTATCATGTTGCATGGCGGGTAGACCTGGCCTTCGTGCATGTATGAAGACCAGGTCTATTCGCCATGGCTTTGCTGGGTAGACCTGACCTGAACTCATAGGAAGGCCAGATCTACTTTCCATGGCATTGCAAGGGGAGTAGACCTGGCCATCGCATGTCCGAAGGCCAGGTCTACTTACCATGGCTTGGCAAAGCGGTCAGCTCTTCCTTCATCAGATTCGATTATGTCAATGAGGCCTGGGGCATGCCTGGCTTGACTGCACTCTGCCTCCCAAGGATCCTGCCCTAGCCTTGTCTGCTGCGGGTAAGTGGGCGCAATTGTAGGGATGGTTGCTTGCCTGCTATCTCCCCCCCCCCCCGTTTTCCACCCCCAAGGTTCGATCTGCTGCATGGAGAGGGTGTGCGGGCGTTTGGTAATTGGACTTGCATGCCGGACCCGCAGAACTCAGGTCTACTTGCCATGATATTGCACAGTCAGTAAACCTGGCCCCTGAATCACAGAAGCCAGATCAACTTGCCACAAATGTGCAATGTGGGTAGACCTGGCCAACGCACATGTCTGATGGCCAGGTCTACTCGCCCAAGCTTTCTTTGGTGGGTAGGCCTGATCTCTGCACATCCGAAGGCCATATCTATTTGACATGGCTTCTTGGCCTCTGCATGTCTGAATCAAAAAGAGTCCAGTAGCACCTTTAAGACTAACCAATTTTATTGTAGCGCAAGCTTTTGAGAAGGCCATGTCTACTTGCCATGGCTTTGCAAGGTAAGTTGACCTGGCCTCCAGACCCCCACAGCTCAGGTCTATCTGCCATAGACTTGCAGGGACAGGCCAATTGGCACGGGGGAAACAGGGGAATGCCACTCCCTGGGCCCACTCTCTGATGGTGCAGCATGCTCCTATGCACCACAGTAGGGCGATTTCAGACCAAAGCAGTGCCAATTCGACCTACTGTGGAACACAGGAGCACTCCCGGGCCCTTTCTGCCCCCCCCCAGGTAGAACTCCCAGGTTCCACAGTCACCAGATTCATCTCGAGTCGGGGCTGAATAAGATGGCTGCAAGGTGCAGAGGTGCTCCTGGGCCCTTTCTGCCTCCCCCCGGCAGCACTCCTGGTCTCCGCAGCGTCCCAATTCGGAGCCAACTTGGATGGCTGCAGGGTGCAGGAGCACTCCAGGGCCCTCCCCCCCAGCAGTGCTCCTGGCTCTGCAGTGCCCAAATCAGGCCTGGGATTGGCTGGTGGAGGGAAGGGTCCACCTGCCAAACCCTCTGCAGCCCGATTGGGGTGAGGGGGTGGCAGGATGGACAGGCCCACCTCCCAGCCCTTTCCCAACATGATCGGCTGGCACTGGGGAGGGAGCAATGCCAGGCCCAGCCACCCTGTCCTCCCCCCGCCCAGATTGGGGTGCAACAGAGGGGGCAATGCCAGGCCCAGCTGCCCTGCCCTCCCCTGGACCAGATCATGTTGCGGTGGAGGCAGCAATGCCTGGCCCGCCTGCCCTGCCCTTTCTAGAGCTCATTGTATTTTTTCCCCACAACGGGCTTTGTTGCTAGTAGGGTATATAAATGCAATTTGCAAAGACAACATCAGCAAAAATCCAATACAGAGTTGAAGAAATGCTGAAACAGAGCCTAAGCCATTCTGGGGCTGGCATTCGACAACATAGAACTACCCAGTAGGAGCATACGTAAAGCAACAGGTAGTATGTAGGAGCACATACTTAAAGCAGCAGATAGGACGTAAGACAACATAGTGGTGAAGTCTCTGGTCCCCAACTCATTAGGGAAGCATCTCTTTGAGACCCCCTCCCTACAATACAGCCTTCCTATCTGAGTAGAAAAGGCCTTTTGAATAATTCAGTTTAGCATTGTTTGTGGAAAGCCAGCAGGGGCTCTTCTCCGACCTCTTCAGGCAGGCCGTTCCATAAGGTGGGGGCCACCACAGAGAATGCAGGTCTACAGGCAGCTGTTCATTTTGCCCACCTGCAGGGTGGTATCTGCAGAAGGCCTGTTCAGATGAGCGAAGCTGCCATGGGAGAGCACAGAGGGAGAGATGGCCCTGCAGATATGGGGATCCAGGACCATGAAGGGCTTTGCTTGTGATAGCCAAAACCTTGGATTGAGCCCAGTAACTGATGGGCTACTAACAGAGCAACTGCAGAATGGGAGTGACACGCATGCTCTGCGTAGCTCTTGATAGTATGAGACCTGGAATCATAGAATCACAGAGTTGGAAGGGGGCCTACAGGCCTTGTAGTCCAACCCCCTTCCCAATGCAGGATGAGCCTAAAGCATCCCTGACCAATATTCGTCCAGCCTCTTCTTGAAAACCGCCAGTGAAGGGGAGCTCACCACCTGAGCTTTGGCTTCTCTGATGGCTGATCTGCAGTACCCAGTAACCCTCATATACTCCTCTTTAGAGGTCTGTCCTTCTCTCCATTTCCTGAACATTTCCTTTTCCCCCCTTAGCTTATTCTGGAGCTCTCTGTTCATCCACATTGGTTTCTTGGAGCCCTTGCCATGTTTCCGTCTTGCTGGGATGGTGAGGGCTTGAGCTTGCAAAAGCTCGTGTTTGAGAAGGGCCCACCCTTCACTCGCTCCTTTCCCTTCCAGCACACTCCCCCACGGAATGACTCTTATCAAGCCTCTTGAGTTCATCGAAGTCGGCCCTACGAAAATCTAACCTATGAGTCTGGCTATGAACTTCCTTGGCCCCCCACAACAACTGGAATTCAAGGAGGACATGGTCACTTCCCCCTAAGGTCCTCACCACCTTCATCTCATCTACCAATTCTTTCCTGTTGGTTAATATTAAGTCTACTATGGCCAATCCCCTTGTAGCTTCCTCCACCATTTGAAAAAGGAAGTTATCGGCCAGGCAGGTCAGGAAATTGCATGATTCTTGTCGCTTTTCTGAGCTTGTCTCTCAGCACACATCAGGGAAGTTGAAGTCAACCATAATGATAAGGTTCTGATGTCTGGATACTCTGCCAATCTGTTCAAGGAGGGCAGCATCCATGTCCTCTCCTGGGCCAGGCAGTCTGTAGCAGACTCCAACAACAATACCCTTCCTCCTTCCTCCCCTTATTTCCACCCATATACTTTCCACTGGGCCATCAACCACATTCTCCATAACTTCCTGACAGTCAAGCCCTTTCCTGACATACAACGCCACTCCGCCTCCTCTTCTACCCTTCCGGTTTTTCTTGAACAACTCGTACCCATTCACTACCACATTCCAGTCATGGGAATCATCCCACCAAGTCTCCGTAATTCCTCCTATATTGTTGCCCTCTGTTTGCAAGAGAAGCTCAAGCTCTTCCTTCTTATTACCCATACTTTAGGCATTGGTATATGGGCACTTGTAGCCATGTACCTTTGTTTGATCTGTCCTACCCAGGTGGGCCCCCACTGTTACCACTTCTTCATTGAAATCCCCATGTTGATTGTCCCCTTCCCCTTGCGGCATCAGTTTAAAGCTCTCCTGATGAAGGTTCATTCCAAACATTTTCTTCCCTGCCCTGGAGAGGTGAATCCCATCATGTGCTAGAAGGTCTTCTTTAAGGAAACTTCTCCTGTGGTCCCAGAACCCGAAGAGCTCCTGCCAGCACCACCACCTCAGCCAATGATTCACCTCGAGTGTGGTCTGCTCCCTTCTGCTGCATTTTATACCAGCTGGACTCTCCAAGCTGGTGGTTGTTGTGGATTTTCTGGGCTGTATTGCCGTGGTCTTGGCATTGTAGTTTCTGACGTTTCATCAGCAGCTGTGACTGGCATCTTCAGAGGTGTAGCACCAAAAGACAGAGATCTCTCAGTGTCAAGATGCCACAACAACCATTATTCTACGGCCATGAAAGCCTTCGACAATATATCTCCAAGCTGACTTTGAGGGAAGACTTATGTAGAGTGCATTACAGTAGTCTAGTCTCAGTGTTACTGTGGTTTGAATTCAGGTATTCAAGTCAGCTGTGTCCTCTCTGTGCCTAACAATTCTATCTTCCTACTAATTTATTTTTACTTATCTACATAGAAAAAGAAAGCTGGAAGAGACCCCAAGGGTTATATAGACCAACCCCTGCACAAAATACGAAATTCACAGCTATTCCCCCCACTCCCTCTGTGCCCCTTGTTCTATGCCCAGAGGAAGGCAAAAAACCTCCAGGATTCCCGGGCAATGTATTCTGGAGAAAAATTCCTCTCTGATCCCAAAGTGTTTATCGGCATTAGCCTGGGCATATAAGAAAGGGCCACAAGAGCCTAACGCCGGCTTATCTCTTCATGCCTTCTCTCTCCTCATCTGCGTAATTTTCATATTAAGTCCGAGAATCAGTCGCATCAGTCGCATACTGATACCCGTAGGCTGCTGCTGCCGGGGGAGCTGCTTCCATCGGGGGCTGGGCTTTCCATCTGCCTGGCCCCGCCCCTTGTTGCTCTGGGCTGCAGGGGTTGTTGTGGCCTGCGCTGCTGCTGCTGCCGCTGCTGCCGGGGGAGCTGCTTCCGTCAGGGGCTGGGCTTTCCGTCTGCCTGGCCCCGCCCCTTGTTGCTCCAGCCTACGGAGGTTGTTGTGGCCTGCACTGCTGCTGCTGCTGCTGCCAAGGGAGCTGCTTCCATGAAGGGCTGGGCTTTCCATCTGCCCGGCCCCGCCCCTTGTTGCTCCAGCCTACAAAGGTTGTTGTAGCCTGCACTGCTGCTGCTGCTGCTGCCAAGGGAGCTGCTTCCATCAAGGGCTGGGCTTTCCATCTGCCCGGCCCCGCCCCTTGTTGCTCCAGCCTACAAAGGTTGTTATAGCCTGCACTGCTGCTGCCGCTGCTGCCGGGGGAGCTGCTTCCGTCAGGGGCTGGGCTTTCCATCTGCCCGGCCCCGCCCCTTGTTGCTCCAGCCTACAAAGGTTGTTATAGCCTGCACTGCTGCTGCCGCTGCTGCCGGGGGAGCTGCTTCCATCGGGGGCTGGGATTTCCATCTGCCCGGCCCCGCCCCTTGTTGCTCCAGCCTACAAAGGTTGTTATAGCCTGCACTGCTGCTGCCGCTGCTGCCGGGGGAGCTGCTTCCATCGGGGGCTGGGCTTTCCATCTGCCCGGCCCCGCCCCTTGTTGCTCCGGCCTACGGAGGTTGTTGTGGCCTGCACTGCTGCTGCTGCCGCTGCTGCCAGGGGAGCTGCTTCCATCAAGGGCTGGGCTTTCCATCTGCCCGGCCCCGTCCCTTGTTGCTCCAGCCTATAAGACTGCTGCTAGGGGACTGCTCGCCTTGTTACTGTTTATTGTTTTTATACTATGTGAGTTAGTTACTGTAGTCTATGTTGTTAATTTGGTAGGGTATTGGGGTTTTGTGTATGTTTGATAGCTTAGTCTGTGATAGTTGGTGGGCTGTTGATTTTGTGAGGGTGGTGGGTTAGCACTATGTTCATTGGTGAGGAGGCCGGCTTGGGGTCGGGGATCCCAGTGATCCGGGGACACGGGAGGTATGGTGGTGGGAGCAGATTATGGAAGGGAAGGGCATTGAGACATGGTAGGGCTCGGTGCCCTTCCAATCTGCGTCCCATCCCAAGATATACCTGTTGTGGGGCTAGGATATTAAACCACTCTCCGACACTGGCGCTGTGCAATGCCAGGTCCATAAATAATAAGAACAAAACGCTGCAAGATTATCTTGCAGCATTGAATGTGGACCTGGCTTGCGTGACCGAGACATGGGTGAGGGAGGGCGAGACGGTCGCTTTGAAAGAACTAGCCCCCCCAGGTTATACGGTCCTCCACCAGTCCTGGACAAGTGGTCGGGGGGGAGGCGTGGCTTTGCTCATTCGGGAGTCTTTCTCCTTCAGACCACTCCCCACCCCAAAAATTACTGGCATTGATTGTGTGGGCCTAGTGTTGGACGCCGAGGAGAGGTTGGCAATATGCGTGGTGTACCGACCGCCTACTGCACCTGCATCTTCCCTGTCTGGTCTCTTGGAGGCGGTGGCCAGCTGGGCCTTGGAATTCACGAAACTTTTGGTTCTCGGGGATTTCAACGTCCATGCTGACGACGATGCCTCCATGCAGGCCATTGACCTGGTGTCCTCCATGGCGGCCCTAGGACTCTCCCAGTTTGTTTCGGCTCCCACGCATCAAGCAGGTCACACGCTGGATTTGATTTTTGGGGCAGGGATGATGGTGGTCCTGGATGCCTATGATGCAGTGCCATGGTCAGATCACTTTGTTCTGAAGGCTCGTCTGAGCATGCCGCTCCTTTCCCGGGTGGGCGGTGAGCGGATTTACGCTCGCCCGCGGAGGCTTATGGATCCAATTGGTTTCCAGGCGGCTCTGCGGGATCCGATGCCCCCTGGCAGTACGTTAGATGAGCTGGTGGATGATTGGCATGGCCGTCTTTCCGAAGCCATCAACGCTATTGCCCCCTGCCATCCTCTCCGAGCCCGCAAACGGGTAGCTCCTTGGTTTACCGAGGAGCTTCGCCAGATGAAGCGGTCTCTGAGACGACTAGAGCGAGTGTGGAGGCGGGGGCGCGACGAAGAGGCAAGAACATCTTATAGGACGTTTATGAAAGCCTATGAGGTGGCAGTGAAAGCAGCAAAGAGGGATTTCTTTGCTGCTTCCATTGCATCCGCTAGCTCACGCCCGGCTCAATTATTTCAAACAGTTCGGTCCTTGGTCTCCCTCTCTCAGGGAGACCACCAAATTCTTAATTCAACTATTGGCTGCGAGGCTTTTGCGAGCTATTTTGCGGGTAAAATCTTGTCCCTTCGCCGTGGCCTGCCACCCACTGTTGATACAGTAAGGGAACCGGAGACCCCTTGGCCGTCTTCTGGGTCCGTATTAGACCATTTCAGCCTGCTCTCTCAGGACGATGTTGACAGGATCCTGCAGGGGATGAGGCCAACCACCTGTCCTCTGGACCCCTGCCCATCCTGGCTGGTGAAGGCCAGCTCAGAGGGGCTACGGGACCATCTGGAGGCCATTGTTAACATCTCCCTGAGCTCTGGGGTTTTTCCAGGAGTGTTAAAGGAGGCGGTAGTGCGGCCCCTCCTGAAAAAACCATCTTTGGACCCCACCGACCCGTCCAGTTACCGCCTAGTGTCGAACCTCCCGTTCCTGGGCAAGGTGATTGAGTGGGCGGTGGTGGTACAACTGCAGGAATTCCTGAATGATGCTCTAGTCCTGGACCCATTCCAGTCTGGCTTCCGTCCTGGCCATGGGACGGAGACAGCCTTGGTTGCCCTCACAGACGACCTTCGCAGGCATCTGGATCGAGGCGGGTCAGCGCTGCTTGTGTTACTTGATCTCACAGCAGCGTTTGACACGGTTGACTATGATTTGTTGGCCAGCCGCCTTGCCGACGTGGGGATTAGGGGGACAGTCTTACAGTGGCTGGTCTCCTTTCTCCAGGGTCGGGGACAGAGGGTGGCGCTCGGGGGAGATCTATCGGCCCGTCACCCTTTGGTGTGCGGGGTTCCCCAAGGGGCGATACTCTCCCCGATGTTATTTAACATCTATATGCGCCCCCTTGCCCAGTTGGTGCGGAGGTTTGGGCTGGGTTGTCATCAATACGCGGATGACACCCAACTTTTTCTGTTGATGGACGGCCGGCCAGACACGGCCCCAGACAATCTGGCCAGAGCTTTGGAGGCTGTGACGGCATGGTTGAAACAGAGCAGGCTGAAATTGAACCCAGTGAAGACGGAGGTCCTGCAGCTGGGACGGGGGCTGCCAGATGTTGGGATCCAGCTCCCTGCCCTGGATGGGACACCACTGGCAACTTTGCCAGTGGTAAAGAGTCTGGGTGTGCTCCTGGATGCCTCCCTATCGATGGAGGCCCAGGTCACGGCGGTTGCCAAGTCTGCATTTTTCCATCTTCGTCAGATCAGGCAACTTGCCCCCTACCTGACGCCCCAGGACCTGGCTACAGTGATCCATGCAACGGTCACCTCCAGGCTAGATTACTGTAACTCACTCTACGCTGGGCTACCCCTGGGCCTGATCCGGAAACTACAACTGGTCCAGAATGCGGCGGCACGGGTCCTGACTGGTATACCTTACCAGCCACACATCACACCTGTCCTGCGCCAGCTGCACTGGCTTCCGGTTGAATTCCGAATCAGGTTCAAAGTGTTGGTTCTTACCTTTAAAGCCCTGAGTGGGTTGGGACCGGCATATCTTCAGGACCGCCTCTCCCTGTACGTTCCCCGGAGATCGCTCCGATCAGCGAATAAATATTTACTTGTGGTCCCCGGCCCTAAGGAAGCCCGCCTTGCTTCAACCAGGGCCAGGGCTTTTTCAGTCCTGGCCCCAGCCTGGTGGAACGCTCTGTCAATGGAAACCCGGGCCCAGCGGGACATATTATCGTTCCGCCGGGCCTGTAAGACAGAGCTGTTCCGCCAGGCGTTTGGTGATTGAAGGGGGCGGTGCCATGTCGGCCTCCCACCTTTGGGGTGGGGAAGGTTCTCCCCACCACTGCACCTTGTTAATTTGTTTTATTATTTGTATATTGATTTTAGTTTTTGTTTTTATCAATTTTAACTGTTCACCGCCCAGATCCCCTGGGATGGGCGGTATATAAATTGAATAAATAAATAAAATAAATAAATACACAGCCAATCAATCTCAAACAAAAGAAGTTTATGCTGCTCTGATGGAAGAAGCATGGTTGTCTCAAGCAGAAGCAGGCCTTTGCTCTGAAGCACGTTGTCCAGCGAGAACTGAAGGTTCTTGAGGTCATTCATAGTGTGATGTGACATTCTGTTCCATATGAATATTGCCAGTAAGGCTATGCGATGTCTTACTAGTTATGTTGTAACTGCTACCTTCCTTGTAAAAAAATGTGTAGACTTCATCACATGGTACTGAGAAAGCAGTTATGTGGCAGCAGTTATCAGACACAGTAAAGTAGTTCGGCTGCGAATCAGCAGTCTACTGGTTCGAATCCCATGACTGCCATGAGCTCAGCAGGTGGCCTTGGGTAAGCGCCTCCTCTCAGCCCCAGCTTCCCAGCTGTATTGAGGGGATAATAATTTGTTCACTGCTCTGGGTGACACACTAATCTGTCTAGAAGAGCGGTATATAAGCACAGTTATGATGATGATGAGGGGGAGGGGGAGTGCAAGAGTCCAGAAGAAATCTTGAAACAGAAGTTCTTCTACACTTTTGTAGACACTGTTCATTTTTTAGTTGAAGAGCCATTTAAGCAGCTTGAGTGTCACCAGAAAATATGGGGATTCTAGTTCAACCTTGAAAAGTTACCACTGTAGACATTTGACACTCACTGTATGGATCGACAGTGATGCTTACAATATGGAACCTTCCGTGACGGTGACCGCTCCAACATCAACAGTGCAGATCTTTGCCTCGATCTGGGCCATCTACCATACTTTCTGCTTCCTGGAAAGGGCTTAACAAGAGCTGCCCTGTAGTATGTTAATATTACCAAAATGAGCGATGCTTTCCCAGATGTTTGGGTAGCGCTACGGATTCTCCCTACCTTTCCAGTGACCATGGCCAGTGGTGAGCTCAGCTTCTCTGCACTGAAGCTCATCTACCTACAGTCTAGTCTGGGAGATAAGAGTCTCACATCGCCTGCTGGCCCATCCTCTGAGAATGACATCCTTGAAAAGCTTGCATGCCGATCAGTGACTGGGCTCAATACCAGGTGTCACCCACAAGCCCTTTCATGGTCTATGACTGACATGTATGTGGGGCTGCCGCTCCCGTTATATTCCACCGTGGCAGCTTTGGTAATCTGAAGAACAAAGAGAGAGGCAGCCCCGCGAACTGAAGTACCAAACAACAAAGGGAACCAACCCTGCCGGGCTAAGAAACTGATGCTATACTGAGTCTATTCAAAGTTATCTACAGAAATTAACAATATTGTATTCAGAGACATTATTCCATCAATATACAAAAGTTAATAAGAATATTGACAGTCCAATTTGTCTGTAAAGAGATTCTTCGGGAAAGACTTCCTCTTCATATGTTACTTGAAACATTGAGATATTAAAGGAAACTTCCTCTTGCTGTGCTGTTTAGAGAATAATACTTTGACTTTTTTATGCTGTAGCAATGTATCCCA
The DNA here is from genome assembly GCF_028583425.1 of Eublepharis macularius. Taxonomy (NCBI): domain Eukaryota; kingdom Metazoa; phylum Chordata; class Lepidosauria; order Squamata; family Eublepharidae; genus Eublepharis; species Eublepharis macularius. The sequence continues at coordinate 174,134,235 of NC_072794.1, read as the reverse complement.
TTAAGTAAATCTGTCCGAGGGCCGGCCCCACACCCTCGGAATGGGCCGCCCCTCCCCCATCGACGCCCCCAACGCCCCCGACACAACCCCCGCACCGGCCGGCACCTACCTGGGCCCGAGCCCGGGCGACAGCGCGAGGGGCGGAGAAGTTGGGCCGCCGGACGTGTTGGCAGCAGACGCCCCGAGCCAGCAGGAACTGATGGCCGCCGCCGCCGCGCCGCAGCAGGAGCCCCGCCGCCAGGGGCCCGGAGCGGCAAAGAGACAACGGTGGCCCCTGCGGCCCGCCCAGCAGCCCTCCCGGCAAGGCTGCGGGAGAGCGGTGGCCGGAGGCCACAGGGGGTGCCAGGGCCGGCCACACGGCGCAGGCGAGCACAGGAGGATGCCAGTGCAATTGCGGCCGGCCGACGAGGGCCGCGTCCGCTGGGGGGGTGGGCACCGGGGCGGAGACAGGCCCGCTGGGACGGCTCCCGGGCTGAAGGCCTGCCCGGCCTTAGCGGGCCATGAAAGGCCGGGGCAGCTGCCACTCTGGGGGAGAGGGAGGGACCGGCAGGCAGGGAGCAGGCACCACCAGCCAGCAGACCAATGGCAGGAGGGTGGGTGGGGCCGGCGGGTGTGGCCACACCTGGCCCAGGTGCTGGGGCTAGCCTCGGGGGCAGGCACAGGGGGAGAGGGGTGGGAGCGACACTAATGAGGGCAGGTATTTAGGGAGGGCAGAACCCCAGGCCGGGGAGGAGAGTGTGCGTGGATGGTCAGCTGCCCTGACGTTGAAGGTGCAGCTGGCTGGGCAGAGCTAATTGCTGACTGGCTCGCCAGGTCAGACGGTGGCTGCCCTTTCTGAGGCCTAAGGGGCACCCTCCGCGGGAATCCCCGGCGCGCGCCGGCCAGGTAGCTTGCCCAGCCGGGCAGAGGCCCAGCACGGACCCGCTGCAGGCGCCCCGCCCTGCCCCACCGCCGCCGCCGCCAGGGGGCGCTCTCCCGCCTGACAAAATCTTCACAAGACCATATTTATCCAAGGTAAGTATCCTCATGCAGAAATAAATTACCAACCTAACTGCATTCTTCACGCTTTTCTTCCAACAGGTACGGCCGGGAGACACCAAAGAATGGATACCCACCACGGTCCCATTCAGTGATGGACTCTGTGCCAGCAACGACACTCTTTTCACTCTGCATCACTTTATCACGGGCGGACAACAGTAATGGGCAAACCTTTCCATCAGGATACAGTTATGCAAACATGCTTCATTCTCAAACGGCCACAGGCTACGGCCGTTTGCGAATGCGGGGTCCCCAGCGCAGTCTTGACCCCTTCCCATGCTTTCCCAAGTGCCAAAATGGCCTCACAAGCCCCCTCCCCCAGCATAGCTATTTCAGCACATGGAAGTGCATGGGTGTGTGTGTGTGTGTGTGAGGGGGGGGAGCACTTCTGCCTGCCATGCTGCAGGTCCAGTCGGGATCAGGCCCTCGCAGCATTTTGAATGGGCCATAAGATAGCAGTGGCACTCCCACACCAGACACAAGGTTGTCATCATGACACCTAGTTTGCCCCTCATTTCAGGAACTAGGGGGTATTTTTAAGTGGAAGAAACAAAAAAAACCCTATTCCACGTAGGGTTGCTAACTCTGGCTTGAGAAATTCCTGGAGATCTGGGGGTGGAGCCGGGGGGGGGGGTTTGGGGAGGGGATGCTGACAATTTCTCTAGGGGGCCTCATCCCTGTAGGCTGGAGAGAAGATATTATTCTGGGAGGCTCCAGGCCCCACCTGGAGGTTGGCAGCCCTGGATCCATGCATGGCTGGGTGCTGCTTTGAGCCGCCCTTGGGGATAGCCTTGCCCAAAGAGATAGCGTGATGCTGTTTGGCCCCCACCTCTGTTGCCCTGTCCAGTCCCCAGCTCTGAGCCTTTTCAACCATTTGTTGCCCCATCCTTTCTCCCAAAAGTGTTTCTTCATGGGTACCGCAGCCACCTGCCCCCTCGCTGTGCTGGGGCGGTGCCACCACCCTTTTGCATCCTCCGCTCCACCCCGTTTGGCTCCCTTGACTATAAATGCTGACGGGGCCGGGAGAGGAGAGGGCTCCTGGGCTGGCAGCATCATGCGCCGCAGTGGCCTCCTCCTCCTCGTGGGTCTCCTCGTCTTCTGGGCTGAGCTGGCACCTGGCACTGGCCAGACCTCTCCTCCAGGTAAGCGATGCCTTCCCCTGCCTTGCCCTCGAGCGCCTGGCAAAACCGCAGCCAATCCTCCTCTTTTGGCATAAGCCCTGTATGCTGCACTTCTGGGTGTAAGAGAGGCTCAAGCACAGCCTGCTTTGCTGGGGGTGAGGAAGACAAAATCAGGCCCCAGCTGGCTGCCCCCCAAATTGCCAAATGCACAGAGCTGCCAAGGCAGCCAGAGAGAGCAGCCTCTCTCAGAGAAGGGCCTGGGCAAGACACAGCCTTGAAACAGCAGTGGTCCCCTGCTGGGGAGAAGCACCAGCAGGCTGTGGTGGAATCAGGATCCATCCAAAGCTCCTGTCCTGAGAAGTCTGGGATGATACTGGACATGATGCTCTGAATGGTCACCTGCAGAGCAGCCAAAGCAGAGCCACGTCTGAGGCCCAAACAGCAATGCTCGGTGGAGCCAGATCTCAGTCTCTTGCTAGCTCTCCTTCCTCCCTGTAGCAGCTCCCAGCCACCAGTGCCTGTTACCACCTGACACAGGACCATGCAAAGCAAACACCCCACATTACTACTACAACACTATTCAACAGAGATGCCTGGTGTTCGTCTACAGGGGCTGCAAAGGCAACAGCAACAACTTCAAGACAAAGGAGGTATGCGAGGAAGCCTGTATAGGTATGGAGCTCCTGCTTTCCTTGTCTGGGATGGGGAGGGCCACTGAGACAGACAGAGCTGGAGCCCCCCCCCCTTTCTCTGTGAGAACTGCATGGGGCTCTCCAGAGTGGGGCCAGTATCCTGACAGAGGTAGAAGCAGCAGTACCACTTTTTCTGAATTAGCAATCTCATTGTATCTTTCCCTGTAAGAGTTTTACACCAAACAGATTAATGAACATGAAGTACAGCCAAAAAGGAAAATTAGAACAAAGCATCAGGGTCTTGCAGTACCCACCCACCCTTTAGTGGCCATTCAACAAGATTCCCAGAGTATAAATAACTCATGCCTGAAGAAGGGAGCTCTGGCTCGAAAAAGGTCACACCCTAAAACTCTGGTTGGTCTCTAAGGGGCTGCTGGACTCCAGCCTCAGTGTTCTACTGCAGACCAACACGGCTGCCCACCTGACAATCCATCCCGTCCCTTTAATAGCAAGGAAGCTTGTGGGAGAGTTCAGAAAAGAAAGGCAGGGGGAACCACTGGAAGGAATGACAAGGAGCACTGGCGCCTCTCCCAGAACGCTTGGCTGGAGAAAGGGGATGCCAACTGGGCCACAGTTTGAAGATAGATTGCCCTTTAGGGGAATTCTGGGGTGCCAGCCTCCCCTGAAATTACAATGGACCTCCAGACTCCAGAGATCACTTCCCCCGGAGGAAATGACAGCTCCAGAGGGTGGACAGTGTGGCCTCACATCATGGTGTGTTTGCGCACTTCCCAGAGTTTCCTTGGGTTTGCTCCAATCTTCTCTCAAACTCTTTTTTCTGGAGTTTGATAAAAATCTCAGCAAAGCCTGAACGGCTGCCATGTGCACAAGAAAGTTCAGTCCTGCTTACAATTTCTCCAGAGCTGCCATTTCCTCCTCCTTCCAGCCAGGGGCTTTTTAGGTTTTTAATCAGCAAATGAATATTTTTTATTTATCCGTTTACTTTTGTATAGTCTGCCTTTCTCCGAGAGACACCCAGCAGATTACACAGCACTGGGCAATGCAGGCAGTAGGATGTGATATCTAATAAATGATGTAATCCGGGCTGGATTGCAGTCATTTGAAACAAAGCACAGAGTATTAGACAGGATACGTTTGCTGTATGAACAGAATGTGCATGCTGTACGCAGTGGTACAGTTAACAGTCCCCAAGGCCATAGTTTTCAAGAGGAGGCTGGATGAATATTTGTCAGGGATGCTTTAGGGTGATCCTGCATTGGGCAGGCGGTTGGACTAGAAGATCTGTACAGCCCTTTCCAACTCTGTGAGTCTGTGATTCTGTGAATATGTGCAATATATGGTGGAAAGTGCCATCAAGTCACTGCCAACTTATGGGACCCCTGCTGGAGTTTTCAAAGTAAGAGACTAACAATGCAGTTCTAAGAAGAGTTATTCCAGTCTAAGCCCATTCATGTCAATGGATTTAGACAGAAGTAACTCTGTTTAGGATTTAGGAGAGGTGGTTTGCCAGTCCTTGCCTCTGCGTAGAGGCCCTGGTCTTTCTTGGAGGCATCCCATCCAATTACTAACTAAGCCTGACCCTGCTTAGCTCTAAGATCTGACGAGAGCGGGCTTGCCTGGGCTATCCAGGTCAGGCTAATGGCTCCACATAATTCCAAACTTTCATTTTTTCAAATGTAAGATTCCAGCGCATTTCATTAATGAAATACACAAGACTAAAAACATATAGCCACAATTAAAGGGGGTAAAGTCTTACTTTTAAAAATGTCATTTACTTATTTGCTTTATTTATTACTCCAGGGCATCTTTCATCATTTGCCTCTCCTCCATTTTGCCCTCTCAACACCCCTGTGAGGTAGGTTAGGCCGAAAGTATGTGACTAGCCCATGGTCACCCCGTGAGCTTCCGGGGCAGAATGCGGCGGATTCAGAGAACCCAATATACAATGTTACATCAATACTATGAAATTCAGCTGCTGTTTACAAAACCTGAAGAACGCTGGTGGTGGGCAGGAGGTGGCGGTGGGGGGCAACTGCCGAGCGACCGGGGCAGGGAAACTATGGGGAAACCTGCCATGTGAAACAAGAAGTGAGCACCATGTTGGAATTCAAATTCAAAGAACCGCCTCCTGTCATCTTTTGCCTCCCACAAAAGGAGCTCCCCCGAAGATCTGACGAGAACAGGCTTGCCTGGGCTATTGTCAGATAGGCCCCAGCATATCTGCCACGTTTCATGCTTTGTGTTTCATGTGTGTTTTAAATCAATACCTCTGAGGGAGTGCAGAGGGAACTAGAGTTGTGTAACCTGTTACTAACTGTTTATCTTTCAGGCACAGTGTTTTGATTACTGGTTCCTGCTGAAGCCTTGGAATGTGGCCTTGAAGCTACTACAGAGACTGAGTTGTACTCCTCTCCTTTCCCCCTCCCTTCTTCCCAGGCGAAGCACGCCTAAACTCCTAACTGACTTTCTCCCTCCAGGGGGAGGGGACACTGACCTATAATTGAACTGACTTTCCCGCCTTTAGGCATTCCCGTCAATGACCCTGTTGCAGTATCTTGAAACTGGTATCTTTCCTTAATAAAATCATTTTTAACTCGTACACTGGAGTGATGCAGTGAAGTGACTGAGGAAGTACCTGGCAAGACCTGGCAGCTATCCAGGTAAGGATGCCTTGTGCACAGCACAGGAAAGTTAAGTCCTTACCCTTCCAACCAGGGCCTTTTTGTGTTTTTAATTAGCAAATGAAATTTATTTATCCATTTATTTTGTTATAGTCTGCCTTTCTCTGTGAGATACCAGGCAGATTACACAGCACTGGGCCATGCAGGCAATAGGATGTGACATTAATAAGGAACGCTGGAGTTTTCAAAGCAAGAGACTAACAATGCAGTCGTAAGCAGAGTTACCGCAGTCTAAGCCCATTAATGTCAATGGATTTAGACAGGAGTAACTCTGTTTAGGACTGTGTTGTTAGAGAGGTGGTTTGCCAATCCTTGCCTCTGCATAGAGGCCCTGGCCTGTCATGGAGGCATCCCATCCAATCGCTAATGAAAGCTGGCCCTGCTTAGCTTCTGAGGAAAGCGGGCTTGCCTGGGCTTTTGTCAGGTACTTGCCATCACCTGTCCTACCTGGCCTGATGTTATCTGCTCATGCTGTATGCTATGATGATTACGAGCTGAAGTTATTTTGTGCTCGAGCTGCAGATGTTGCTTGCCTTGTACTTTGAACCTATGATATGAAACTATACAAGGGAGGTGTGGAGAAACACCCTTTTGTTTGTGGATTGTGTAGTATGGGCTGCAGAGGGGAGGGGCCAGTTCCGGAGTAGAATATGATTTGAGAGGGAGAGAGTCAGTTGGTGGAAGGGAAGGAGGGAGGAAGTTGACAGTTGAGGGAGGGAGGGCTCTGAGGGGAGGGGGAGGTTATTTATTTTATTATTTATTTATTCAATTTATATACCGCCCATCCCAGGGGCTCTGGGCGGTGAACAGTTAAAATTGATAAAAACAAAAACTAAAATCAACATACAAATAATAAAACAAATTAACAAGGTGCAGTGGTGGGGAGAACCTTCCCCACCCCAAAGGTGGGAGGCTGACATGGCACCGCCCCCTTCAATCACCAAACGCCTGGCGGAACAGCTCTGTCTTACAGGCCCAGCGGAACGATAATATGTCCCACTGGGCCCGGGTTTCCATTGACAGAGTGTTCCACCAGGCTGGGGCCAGGACTGAAAAAGCCCTGGCCCTGGTTGAAGCGAGGCGGGCTTCCTTAGGGCCGGGGACCACAAGTAAATATTTATTCGCTGATCGGAGCGATCTCCGGGGAACGTACAGGGAGAGGCGGTCCCGAAGATATGCCGGTCCCAACCCACTCAGGGCTTTAAAGGTAAGAACCAACACTTTGAACCTGATTCGGAATTCAACCGGAAGCCAGTGCAGCTGGCGCAGGACAGGTGTGATGTGTGACTGGTAAGGTATACCAGTCAGGACCCGTGCCGCCGCATTCTGGACCAGTTGTAGTTTCCGGATCAGGCCCAGGGGTAGCCCAGCGTCCCAACCCAGGCCCAGGGGTAGCCCAGCGTCCCAACCTGGGGTTGGAGTTAAACCCCAGGTAACAAAGTATCATGCCTGCCCTATACAACATCCAGCTAGGGCATGAGTATAGAGAAGGAGGGAGATTAGGGGTTTTTGTGTTTTTTCCTTATGTTACATATTGTCTTCCGTTCACTGCCTACTTGTCTGAGTGGAGTTATGATCTTAAATAAATTTTGTTGATTAATGAAGGAATGAAGACCACATAGATCCCCAACTGCTTGGGTCTGCTAGGAGGGGAAAGAGAGGTCAATACAGGAATACAAAGGGAAGTAACCAGAGGGAGGTTAGGAGGCTGTCCCGCCTAACCGGAAACCCATACAGGGACAGTGGTGGCAGCAACTACCTGGAGACAGGGGAGGGAGACAGCCCCTTTGGGTGCCTGGCTAGGCGAGAAGGGAGGGGTAGGCAGAGGGGGGGGGTCTACCAGTGGGAGGAAAGGCCCCGATTTGCCACAGGAGGCATGAATTCTGACTGTGATCTGTGAGTTCTTCTGGCTCCTTTCCCCTCCACTGGAAAGTGATGCCTGCATGACCTTGGAAGGCTCCTACATCCTCTCTGCTATTTTCCCGCTGAGCTAAGCGTTAGATTGGGGGCAGGAGAGGAGGCTAGGAATTGCCCACCCTCCATAAGCCGATATATGTTTGTGGGTTGCTTACAACTATCATTCCTAGCAAAGATGGCATAAGTGCATAATGGTGGCAGCTTTTCAATAAAGACTACCTGTAGTGCAGACTTTTGAGAGTCGCTTGGCATTCTTACCACTAGAGTAACAAGTTCTTTGAATTCCAAACTTTCATTTTTCAAATGTAAGATTTTAGCTCCTTTCATTTAATGAAATATCTAAGGCAATAAACATCCACAATGAAAGGGGTAGAGTCTTTTTTTAAAAAATGTTATTTATTTATTTGCTTCATTTATACCCCGCCTTTCTCCCCAATGGAGATCCAGGGCATCATTCATCATGTTTGGTGCCTCCATTTTGCTCTCTCAACAACCCTGTGAGGTGGGTTAGGCTGAACATGACTGGCTTGTGGTCACCCTGTGAAATTCCGGGGCAGAATGCGGCGGATTCAGAGAACCCAATATACAATGTTACATCAATACTATGAAATTCAGCTGCTGTTTACAAAACCTGAAGAACGCTGGTGGTGGGCGGGAGGTGGTGGTGGGGGGCAACTGCCGAGCGACCGGGGCAGGGAAACTATGGGGAAACCTGCCATGTGAAACAAGAAGCGAGCACCATGTTGGAATTCAAATTCAAAGAACCGCCTCCCGTCATCTTTTGCCTCCCACAAAAGGAGCTCTCCCATGGATTTTTATTTTGAGCCTAATACTTTCTGTCCCTGTGAAGGAACTCCCCGATCCCTCTTTCCCTCTCCTGGCACACTCACCAATGTCCTTCCTTCTCTCTCTCTCCTTTGCCTGCTGTGGCCACAGAGGTTTGCAAGCTCCCCAAGGACTCTGGTCCATGTGAGGCCCTCTTTGAACGCTACTACTACGACTCAGCCAGCAGGACGTGCAAGAAATTTGTGTATGGGGGCTGCAGAGGGAACGGCAATCGGTTTGCCACCTGGACAGGGTGCATGACGGTCTGTGGAAATCAATGCAAAGGCTAAGATTTCTCTCTGGAAAAGGTAACCTCTTCGCCTGGAGTGACTTCTCTTGCTGTGGGAAGTGTGGAAACTGTGGGGCTACACAGACATCCAGGCTGCTGGCATTTACTCTTCCAGCTCCAGTGCCAGATCCCTGAGGGAGGTTTATCTGCTCATCTTTGGGTGGGAACTGGATTAGCACCGGTGTTGGCAGTCCCAAGGGACTGATGCTCAGCCCCTTGACTGCAGAAGCACCCCCTTGTCCCCCAGCCCCCCAAGTCACTGCTGCTTTTCCTATCCACAGCCGAGTGCATAGCACAACGAGTCACTCACTCTTTTTGCCAAAGGACAGCTGGACACCGTAAGGAAACACCAAAGCCCCAGGAGAAGATACTGGGCTATGTACCCGTGGCCTCTCTTCTCCTTTTGTGATGCTGATGGAATCACCTGCTTTTCCTACAATAAATATTCTTATCTTCTGCTTCCTCTAAGTCTTCTGCACCCTCACTTACACTCCTCCCTGTCTTAAGAGCTGCCCTTTCTCTCCTATGCTAAGGTGGGGACATCAGTGGCCCTTAGCAATGCTGTGAGTCATTGAAGAAGAGACAGAACAGCTCCAAAACACAAGCCCACAGCACTGTCCATTGAACATAAGCCAGATGTTGGACACATCTGTATGGAAGATATCCAGACTTCTACATCCCAAAGACCCAAACTTTCCCTTCTTGTATAAGCAAAACAGAAGAGGGTTGAAAGCACCAAAGTAATGTTGGAATTCGGGCAGGAGGAGGTGGTGGAAGGACAGAGATGGGAAACTGGGTGAAAGGAATGGTCCAGTTAGCTCCCTGCTGCTGCCCTTACTGGTAGCAAGCCTCCTGGGATCACCACCCCCATTTGCTTTTTCTCCAGCCAGGCCTGTTGGAAGAGTGGGGACTTCCTTAGCTGGTATTTCATGGAGGTGGGTTTGCCCAACCTGCCTTCCTTCCACCAGATGTGTCACATTGCCTATAAAAGTAGGAAACCTGTGGAGCCAGTAGTCTGGCATTCACAGAAGTGTTACTGACAGGATACACGCTCACTGGCAGACACACACTGAAGGATGTGCAGCCACTTCACTCCCCCCACACCGATAACTCCACAGCTCTCTTTGCCCAGGGGAAGGGCGGCAGCCTCTCATAGGCAAAGGTTCAGGTGGGTGGTGTGGGGGGCGGGGAGAAGAATGCCCTGAGCAGCAGCTTTTGTAAGAGAAAGGGACAGAGAGACACTAGGACAGCCACGAGACAGTCTCAGCACCCTCCCCACCTCTCACTGGGAAAGCAACTCACAAAGGAAAGAGGAGGAAAAAACCCTCAAATCCCAGCAGGGAACTCGGTGCAGAAGGCCCAGCTCCCCTTCTGGCCAGCAAGATATCCTTTCCCTCTCTCATTCTAGGCTGCTCAAAACCAGCCACCCATAGCAAGGCAGAAAAGGCTGTCAAGACTCAGACTGCAGCACGAGTTTAGCATGCCTGGGTGGGAGGTCCTGGCCACACGCGATGGCAGTTCCCAGACACTGGGATATGCAAACCCCATGAGGCTGGGTACTACTTCTGGAAAGAGAGAGAGAGGCAAAGGGATTTCTCTGGGTTAACTCTATTGATGGAACAAGAAGCTTAAAGTAGAAGTGACATGAAAAGGGCAGTTCATGAGAGCAATTTTTACACGGCAATTCTGTGGCATAGAAACATGGAGCTGGAAGGGAAAGTCACAGCTCCCCCCGCCCCGCAAGCAGCAATCAGCCTTACCCTGGGCAAATAAGAAAGGGCCACGAGAGCCAAGCACCGGCTCATCCCCTCCTGCCCTCCCTCTCCCCATCTGCATACTGAGCCAGAGAGTCATCATTGCCTCTTCTTAAAGCCCTCCATGGAAGGAGAGCCCCCTCCTCCCGAGGAAGCCTCTTCCACTGACGAACCTCCTCAACTGTCGGGAAGTTCTTTCTAATGTTTAGCTGAAAACACGAGGCTTCTTTTACAAAGTTGCAGTCCAATTTAATGGCTCTTACAGTGTTCCTGGCCTCACACAAGCAGGCTTGCCGGGGCTCTGTGGACAAGTTCTTTACAGGCAACAGTCACAATTTTCTGTGTCTTGGGGCCAAGCTACAAGTGACGAATGACACGTGAACGGCAAGTGTATTTCTCCCTGTTCACTTGCCCTCCACTCAATCCACTTGCTGTTCAAGTGTCATTCGTCACTTGTAGCTTGGCCCTTGTACAGCTGGCATGGGAGAGCATAGGGGAAGAGGTACTCCTGAAGATATGGGGATCCAAGACCATGAAGGGCTTTGTTTGTGATAGCCAAAACCTTGGATTGAGCCCAGTAACTGATGGGCCACCAATGGAGCAACTGCAGAATGGGAGTGACACGCATGCTCTGCCTAGCTCTTGACAATATGTGAGCTGCTGCATTTTAGACCAGCTGAACTCTCCAAGCTGGCTTTGAGGGAAGACCTCAGTAGAGTGCATTACAGTAGCCTAGTCTCAATGTTCTGTGCGTGTGTTATGTGCCAACAAGTTGCCTCTGACGTAGGGTGACCCTATGAATGAAAGACCTTGAAAACATCCTTAACAGACTTGCTCAGATCCTGCAAACTTCTTTTATTGAGTCAAACCATCTCATTGTAGGCCTTCCTCTTTTCCTATGGCCTTCTACTTTTTTCAGCATTAGGCATGTTCTATCGTACTACTATTTTATTTTTTTACTAATCTACATAAAAAGAGAGAGCCAGAAAGTACCCCGTGGTCATCTAGTCCACCCCCTGTACAAAACAGGAAATTCTCAGCTACCTCCCCCCACTCCCCCAGTGACCCCTGCTCTACGCCCCGAGGCCAAATCGACCTGCCACAGGTTTGCAAAGTGGGTAGACCTGGCCAACGCATGTATCTGAAGGCCAGGTCTACTTGCCATAGCAATGAACGTGAGGGGGGAGTAGACCTGGCTTCTGCATGTCTGAAGGTCAGGTCTGTTCCTCACGACATTGCAAAGCATGTAGACCTGACCTCTGCACATCCGAAGGCCAGATCTATTTGCCATGGCTGTTTGGCATGCTTGAGGGCCACGTCTACTTGCCATGGCTTTGCAAGGTGAGTTGACCTGCCCTCCAGACCCATAGAGCTCAGGTCTATCTGCCATAGACTTGCAGTGCCAGGCCAATTGGGGTGGGGGAAACAGGGGAATGCCACTCCCTGGGCACACACTCGGATGGTGCAGCATGCTCCAGTAGGGCGATTTCAGCCCAAAGCAGTCCCAATTCGACCCACTGTGCACTGCAGAAGCACGCCAGGGCCCTTTCTCCCCCCCTCCAGGTAGAACTCCCTGGTTCCACAGCCGCCCGATTCATCTCGAATCGGGGCTCAATAAGCTGGCTGCAAGGTGCAGAGGTGCTCCTGGGCCCTTTCTGCCCCCCCCCCCGCAGCACTCCTGGTCTCCGCAGCAGCCCAATTCGGAGCCAAATTGGGTGGCTGCAGGGTGCAGGAGCACTCCAGGGCCCTTCCCCCCCAGCAGTGATCCTGGCTCTGCAGTGCCCAAATCAGGCCTGGGATTGGCTGGCGGAGGGAAGGGACCACCTGCTAAACCCTCTGCATCCCGATTGAGGTGAGGAGGATGGACGGGCCCGCCTCCCAGCCCTTTCCCAACATGATCGGCCGGCACTGGGGAGGGAGCAATGCCAGTCCCAGCCACCCTGTCCTCCCCCCGCCCAGATTGTGGTGCGGCAGAGGGGGCAATGCCAGGCCTGCCTGCCCTGCCCTCCCCTGGACCAGATCATGTTGCGGTGGAGGCGGCAATGCCTGGCCCGCCTGCCCAGCCCTTTCTAGAGTCCGTTGTATTTCCCCCCCACAACGGGCTTTGTTGCTAGTAGTGATATATATGGGTTAACAGATCAACAATCTCACATTTGAGTTCCCTAAGAACTCTAATGCGATCAGCACCTTGAGACATACTGGATTTTGGTTTCTCCAATAGGTCTAAAGGTAAAGGTAGTCCCCTATGCAAGCACCAAGTCATTACTGACAGATTGGGGGGACATCACATCATGACATTTTCTTGGCAGACTTTTTACGGGGTGGTTTGCCATTGCCTTCCCCAGTCATCTACACTTTACCCCCAGGAAACTGGGTACTCATTTTACCGACCTCGGAAGGATGGAAGGCTGAGTCAACCTTGAGCAGGCTATGTGAACCCGGCTTCCACCAGGATCGAACTCAGGTCATAATAACTAGCAGGCATGCTAGTTATTATGACTGAAGCCATTCCTACATCCCACCCACCCCCAGTTTAGTGTAACTTTGGAAATTCCTGTAGTGTAGCACACAGTGTTTAATTTTCCAGGACTGCGTTCTGTTGTCTCCTGGAGATTCCCGGCCTTTCTAGAAAGAAAAGAGGCACAAGGAAGGCAGCTTCTTCTGCATCCCTTTCACAGCCATTGCTCGCAAAGCCTGAGGGGCTCTGGAGGGCCTGCGACACTGCGAGGTTTTGCAACCTTGCACAATAAAGAACTTCTATTACTTTTCTAAGGACCAAGCCTCATTGTGAATTTATTCCTCAAGCACCCAGATTGCAGAATTCTGTTGTGTGCCATGTGATTGGGCAGGGATCGATGGGACAGAGTTTGGCATAAGAAATGTGGGATGAACTCCCCCTTGCCCCCCTCCACTTACTCTAGGCTGGCCCCACCTCTCTCTGCTGAGCATTAGAATTTACAGCCCCCAGCACCGGAATGTTTCACCAGTGAATTGTCTTTATACATGCTGTAGTGGTTGCTCTTGAGGAAGACATCTCGAAATCTGTGGATTATAGTCGGCCCCAGATTGGGCGTTGGGTGTTGAGAGGATTTTTCCACCAACCTCACCCTCACAGCTTCTTTTTTACCGGAAGAATTCAGTAGATAAAGACACGGAGGAAGAAATAACAACGAAGACGGTGTTTGGATACTAGGTTTATTGTACATGTTCGTTCCAGTGGAATTTTTTGAGATTAAGAGTGGACTGCTGCTGCTACTTTCCTACTGGAATATGTTTTCATTGAATGTTTACATTGATTGTATATTTATGAATTATATGATATATTATTGTTATTGATGCACTAAATTAATTTATAGCACTTGCACTTTAAATATAAAAATTCAGATAAAAATTGTTTAAGTGTTTAAGGTTGACTTTTGCTTCCCGTGGGTTTCCCCATTCTTGATATTGGCTCTCCGTTACAGCTGCAAGACCAGGACGCCTACATTTCCCATAAAAACTTGAGGGAAGCCGACACGTGTCCAACCTGTGTCAGGCGTCACTTGTAGCTTGGTTCTGTGGAAAGAGGCTCGTCTCATCCAAGCTGCATCCGTGGCCTTCGTGCAGCCTGGCCAAGGAGGTCCGGACGTTGCTCTATGTGCATCTGAAAGGCTCAGCTTATGAAAAGCAAGTGTTTGATTATTATTATTATACATTATTAATTAATTAATTAATTTGCTTCCTTTATAGTCCACTTTTCTCATGGAGACCCAAGGCAGATTACAAAACAGAGAGAAGAATTCAATCCAATATTACTAGGATTACAAAATGGGGAAAGGGGGAATGTGCACACACCATGTGAGGGTCCCAGCCCCTCCAGTGGCCACTGCCCCCCTCAGGCAATGCTGCCGGGGCTCAGCCCTGCTTGCCATTTGCCACCAGCCGCCCTCTAGAGCAATGGCCCAGCAGGAGCCCCCTCAGGGATGCCTGATTCCAGTGTTGTTTGCATTCTTTCCACAAGCCCCTTTTGGTGACGGGAGAAAGGTGGTGGATGGAGTGGCAGATTGCAAATCTCCGTGAGCCGAGGGCAGACTGAAAATCCCCTCTGCAAAAGACAAGGCCAGAGGCATCTGAGGACAGAAATGCCAACGCCATCTTCCTCCTTGCCCTTCTCTAGTGCCCGCCACCCACCCAGCCTCTTGTTCAGCAAGGCCCAGGATGCCAGCAGAAGGCAGGGACCAGATGGAGCTCCTTGGATGCTCCAAGCAGCCAGGCCACCCAAGCCCTTTCCTGGGCAGGCAGGCTGGCTGTGTGGCTCAAGGCCACCAAGACTAGCAATAGGTTAACAGCAAGTCACAGTGGAACTTCTGGAAAGGAAGGAGACTCCTCGCCCCACAGGGATTTAATTTAGAAGACAACACGGGGAGGTGTTTCGTAAAAACTGTTGATGCTCAGCCAGCAGGGAGTCACGTGACTTCCCCGCAGAAAGCCCCCCAGGCCAGGAACGGTGGCTTCTCTTGGGCAACGACAGCAACAGCCAAGCACGTGGAGGGTGAGGAGCCCGAAGAGAGCAAGGCTGGCGGATGTGCTCGGTGTGGGAGAAATGTGATGGGGGGGGAGAGGAAGAACGTCCCTCGAGGTCTGCAGGCAGGTGCCTTAGCGGGCTGCCTGGGTAGGGGGGGAAGGGTATCCCTGGGAGAATTCCCTCGGCCGTTTTTGTGTGGGGTAGGAGATGCAGGATGAAGCCCCAGGCAGGGAAGCAGCATTGCACCTTCCAGGATGTGGACACAAGGTCTGCAAGGGGCACCCTGGAGCTTTCTGCGTCCTACTCACAGCAGCCCTTCAGCTGCTCCCCCCTGCAACCAATGGGAACTTCTGTTCCAAATAGGCAGGGAAAGAAACCAGCCCTGGGGCTCCCGGAAAGCAAGAGGAGCGACCAGGAGGCAGAGAAGGAGGCCTGCCTGAGGAGGTCAGGAGGGCCTGCCCGTCATTCTGCAGGAGAGCAGATTCTTGGGACGGAATTGACCTGCCGTGGGACAGAGCAGCCCAGAAGGCGCTTTCCTATGGGAGTGGGGGGGGATTGCATTGCCTGCACCTGCATTGTCACCCCACACTCTGCATCGCTCGCACTAGGCCAGGCTGGGCAGTTTGCTGTTCACCTGGTCATGTAATGCTGCATTCCTCTGGGCCATCTTCTGGACGTGGAGTAGAAGTCCCTGGGGGTGGGAGGGAGGGGGGTAGTTGTGAACTTCCTGTGTTGTGTGGGGGTTGGACTAGATGGCCCTGGAGGTCCCTTCCAACTCTGTGATTCTGTGATTCCTAGTCCTATGGCCTTGGTTTTGAACTTCAGGTTCTACTGCAATGCTCCTTTGATGTCTTATAATGTGCGACTACATCCCCCCACCCACCCACTTCCATGCTGTGTAATCCTCATTGAGTCACAGGGAGGATCATGGGCTATCCAGGGGGTGTCCCTGTACTTACCTACTTTAGTTAGGACCTTTGGAACATGCCACAACCCAGTGGCATGCCCTTCCCAGTTGGCAGTGGAACTGGGCTGCCCTTCTTGGTTGGCCGAGAACCCAGGCGGACGGGCCGACACAAGCAGGGACAGGGGTGGGGGCATTGCTGCAGGACGGCCTCCCTCGTTGGACCTGGGGGTAAGCAGCCTGGGCAGCTGCAGCAGACACACATGCCATGGGGAGGGGTGCTGGGCATGTTGCCATCCTGTCAGATAGGTCTTCAGCATATCTGCCATGCATCAGGTGTTTTGTGATATTGTATTGTGCTGCAGCACCTCTGAGTACATGCAGAGTCTGTTGCTCTGCTGCTGACTGCTTATCTTCCAGGCAGGGTGTTTTGGTTATGAGTTCCTGCCGAAGCCTGAGAACCTGACCTTGGACTTAACACAGAGACTGAGCTGAGCATCTTTCTCCCCCTCCCTTCCTCCCAGGCGATGGATGCCAAAAGTCCTAACGGCCTCTCCTTCCCACTGCGGGTTGAGCCACTGACCTATAATTAATTCTGCTTTACTACCTTTAGGCATTCCAGTCAATTCCATTGTTACAGTTCCTTGACACTGGCATCTTTGCTTAATAAAAACATCTTTAACTCATACATTGGAGTGATGCAGGGAAGTGTTTGGGGAAATACCTGGCAAGACCTGACACATCCGAAGCCTGCAGGCTCGCTGGCTAGACAAGGCCCTTGGAGAAGAAGCTGCCACCCCCCAAATCAGGCACACAAGTGGGAAAGGGATAGCGAGGATTCTGGCCTTCAGAGCACAGCCAAGGCCAAGCAGAAGAGCCTTTAAGGGGACCAGGAGCTGAAGCCACGGGGAGGAAAAGGGACCCGCAGCAGAAGTCATGGGCCCACGAGCATGTCACGGGCCAGGCGATGGGTGCAGCACTGAGGCCATTGATGGAGTCTGGGGTGGCCCAACCCTGGGTGCTCCTTTATCAGGACTACTCAGAAGCAGCCAGGGACGATGGGCCAGGCCAGGCCTTCGCAGCCAGATGTGGACCAAGGGCCAGAGAGGGTAGGGGTACCAGCTCCAGGTTGTGAAATTCCTGGAGATTTGGGGGGTAGAGCCTGGAAAGGGTAGAGTTCAGGGAGGAGAGGAGCACCAGTAGGCTACAAAGCCATAGCATTTACTCTCCAAAGCAGCCATTTTCTCCAGGGGAACTGCTCTCCGTGGTGCAGAGGAGGGGGATCCATCATTCCTTGGCATCAGGGCCCTCCCCACCCCACACTCTTCCCTAGGGATATGGGCCTGTTTACTGAACTCTTCCTAGACATTCAGTTGATGTGAACTTCTTACAGGGCAAACTAGACATGAGGGCATCTTCGTGTCTGCCCCAGGAAGGCTGCTGACATTTTAAAGGGATTTAAAATGTTGCAAGAGGCCACGGTGCATTTCCCCCCACCCAATTTTCACAAGCGTTGAACTGGCCACTTGCAGTCCCCCAGCGTAGCTGTTTCAACACATGAAAATGCATGGGGGGGGGGCGGGATGAGGGGGTAGGACACTTCTGCCTGTCATGCTGTAGGCCTAATCGGGATCAAGTCATTTTTTAAATTAGCTTTAAAATCGCAGGGGCACCCCCATAGCGGACACAAGGATGTCCTCACATCTACTTTCTCCCTCATTTTAGGGACTACCAGGTGTTTTTAAGTGGAAGGCACAGAAGAAGAACCCAGAAAAAAACTGTTCCACGTAGGGTTGCTAACTCTGACTTGGGAAATTCCTGGAGATCTGGGGGTGGAGCCTGGGGAGGGCGGGGTTTGGGAGGGGAGGGATCTTAGTGGGGAATGCTGACATTTTCTCCTGTGATACCGGATCCCTGTAGTCTGGAGATAAGATACGATTCTGGGAGTCTCCGGTTGGCAGCCCTAGTTCCATGCATGGCTGGGTGCTGCTTTGAGCCACCCTTGGGGATGATGATACCACAGACAAGCTCAGCTACAATAATGAACAATTAATTGAATGCTGGTAGACCTAATACAAGCAATGATTTCTTGGTTATGTGTTTGATATAAGCAATACAATTGCTTGGTTGCTCTGATAATTAACATTAGGTGCTGACCGCAAGAATTCAGAGCTCTGTCTCAGAGATAAGAGAGTGTAAGCAAGCATTGTGTGTGTGTGTGTTGGACATAGGCAAAGGAATGCTTGAAAGGTAACATACGTAAACAATAGCTTATTCTGTAGCATCACACGTGCAATGTAACGGGAGCTGAGACTTTAAAAGGTGACACGTGTACTAAATTTCTAACTGCAGCACAACTGTGAACATATTACAATGAATTGTACTGTTGTTCTGAGATCATAAATGTTTTTTAAAGTCGTTCTGCTTAGGGGAGGGTCAGAGGGAACCATTTTTTGCCTAGGGTTCTCTTCTCTTATTGCAATGAAGTGTTTTTAAAGACCACTCTCTCTACTCTACCCCTTTGTGTCTAATTGGAGAAGGCATAGAGGAGCCGACTTTGGCTTCCCAGTGGCTTTGCTCAGGGAGATGACGTGATGCTCTTTGACCCCCACCTCTGTTTCCCCGTCCAGTCTCCAGCATTTGGGCTTTTCCAACCATTTATTGCCCCATCCTCCTTCTCTCAGAAGTGTTTCCTCACGGCCACCACGGCCACCTGCCCCCTCACTCTGCTGAAATGGTGCCGCAACCCTTTTGCAACCCCCCCCCCCATTGGTACCTGGCTCCCTTGAATATAAATGCTGACAGGGCCAGGAGAACAGAGGACTCCTGGGCTGTCTCACCATGCACCACAGTGGCCTCCTCCTCCTCGTGGGGCTGCTCACCTTCTGGGCTGAGCTGGCACCTGGCTCTGGCCAGACGCCTCCTCCAGGTAAGCGATGCCTTCCCCTGCCTTGCCCTGGAGCCATTGGCAATGCCCCAGCAGACCCCCTTCTTCTGGCATAAGCCCTGTATGCTACACTTCTGGGTGTAAAAGTGGGACAAGCACCGCCTGCTTTGCTGCTCCAGCTTTGCTGGTGGTGAAGAAGACAAATCAGGACCTAGTGGGCTGCCTCAAATAGACCCTAAAATGCCTGTGTTGCTGCCATTGCCTGGTGCAGCCCAAATGGCCAACCACACCGAGCTGCCAAGGCAGCCAAAGCGGCCTCTCCTAGAGAAGGGCCTTGGCAAGACACAGCCTGGAAAAAGAAGTGCTCCTCTGCTGGGGAGGAAGCCCTGACTGTAAGAGAGGGCTGCACGGGAACCAGACCTACCAAAAAGGAATCCAAAATCCCCCGTGTACACAGATATGAAACCTTATGATTATTAAATTTTTTAAATTAAAAAAAACAAAAGTGTTTAAATATTTATATATACAATAAAGCGCAAAGTGCTCAATATAAAACTAATCTACTAATACCAAATATATTGCCACACTCCAGTAATTCCTATTCATACATATATAAATATGAACTTAGCCATAGACCATGAGTAAATATTCATAAATAGCAATAAATAGCAATAGCAATAAATAGCAGTAATAGCAATAAATAATCATTCCATAAATATAATAAACATAAATATTATCAGCAGTATGTCATTATTATCCCAACAACAATAATCACCCTGTGAGGTGGGTGGGGCTGAGAAAGCTTTGAGACAGCTGTGACTCGCCCAAGGTCACCCAGCTGGCTTCAAGCGGAGGAGCGGGGAATTAATCCTGGCTCTCCAGATTAGAGTCCTGCCGCTCTTAACCACTACACCAAACTGACTCTCACATCAAACTGGTAGGTGCTTAGCACTCTCCCACAAGAGAGTTATGTAAGTTTTTGTATTGCTATATTTATTTACCGCTTTATGCTTATTGTACTAGGTGAAAAAGGTGTCAGTGTTGTTTTTGTACTGCAGGGTTTAAATTATTCCGTGAGAAAATGTAAACAAAACAGGAACCAGCTAGCATCCTGTCGGAACGACCCTTAGTCGGAACGGCCCACAGTCAGTTTTATTGACCCACAAGTTCTGGGTCTAATGGAGACCATCTGCTGACATTTGTAGTCCTGGAGAAAGGATTTCTTCTTCTTTTGAATTTTCTGTAAGATGGCAAAGAAAGAAGATTTACAATCTTGTGGGAGAGTGCTAAGCACCTACCAGGACTTAAACGAGAGCTTGGACTTCTTTTTCATTGAACAATAGAGACTTTAACAACTGCTGATAATATTTATATTTATTATGATATTTATGGAATGATGAATTGATTATTGCTATTTATGAATATTTACTCGTGGTCTATGATGTTAAGTGTATATTTATATATGTATGAATAGGAATTACTGGAGCTTGGCAATATATTTGGTATTAGTAGATTAGTTTTATTTTGAGCACATTGCACTTTATTGTGCATATAAATATTTGAAAAAATTTAATTAAATTTTAATTAAATTATTAATTTAATTTTTTAAAAAATTTAAAATGGGGATTTCGGGTTCCTTTTTGGCAGAGGAGAAAGCTCCAGCAAGCTGTGGTGGGATGAGGAGGCTCCCTTCAAAGCTCCGGTCCTCAGAAGGGCTGGGAATGGGATCGCGCTGGGCACCCAGCCCGTAGGAAGCTTCTCTGGAGCAGCCGAGGCAGAGCCACTTCCAAGGTGCAAAGGGGGAACACAAGGTGGAGCCTTATCCCACCCACGCCCACATCTGGGAGCAGGCTCTTCGTGGAGGGGAAGGGGCCCCCAGTTGGACAATGACGGTGTGGCTTCTCGGCTGCTTCTCTCCAGCTGAAAAAAGTATGCTCTGTCAGGGTCCTCCTGCATACCACTCATTCCCCCCCCCCCGTCTGCCACGAATTATCCCACTCCTATTCTCTGTTGTGTTGATGGTCAAAAGGATGCAGCCGCGGCTGTAAGACAGAAGCCCTTTGGGCTCTAATTTCCTGACCAATGTTGTGAATGTCTGAGCACGGCTCATAACTTGCCAGACTAAAATGAGGCAACTCTGTGATGCGGACAGAATGGTGCTGAGCCCAGGCACTGCATCCCCCCAACCCTCCCCATCCACCCCAGGCATCACCCGCCCAGAAGAGACTGGAGTTGCCCCAGAGCCCAGACGTGCAGTTCTTGAGAATGGACGTGTGCCCCAAGAGGCCAGCTGTGCAGACCTTGGCCCCCTGCAACAAAACCTGCCATGGTGACAGAGACTGGCCCCGCCCCATTAAGTGCCGCTTCACCTGCTGCAGACTCGGCTGCCTGGACCCAGGTTCTGGTGAAGGGCCTCTTCCCTGCTGCTGCTCTCCAGGAGCCCACGTGTGCGACACACTCGGGCAGTCGGTGCTCTTGATAGGTGTCCTTCCTCCCTATCACAGCTCTCAGCCACCAATGCCTGTTACCACCTGACACGGGACCGTGCATGGCAAATTTCCGGCATCACTACTACAACCCTCGTCGACAGAGATGCCTCCCGTTCACTTATGGGGGCTGCCTGGGCAACAGCAACAACTTCGAGACAAGGGAGGCATGCGAGGAGGCCTGTATAGGTATGGAGCTCCTGCTTTCCTTGTCTGGGATGGGGAGGGCTACTGAGACAGACAGAGCGGGAAGCCCCCCCCCTTTCCCCATGAGAACTGCATGGAGCTCCCCAGAAGGGGCCAGTATAGTGACAGCGGTAGGAGCAGCAGTACCATTTTTTCTGAATTAGCAACTGTTTTTTCTGGAGTTTGGGAAAGATTTCAGCAAAGCCTGGACGGCTGCCATGTGCAAAGGAAAGTTCAGTCCTGCTCACAATTTCTCCAGGGCTGCCATTTCCTCTCCTTCCAACCAGGAGATTTGGGGTTTTTTAATCAGCAAATGGATATTGTTTATTTATTCGTTTACTTATTTATGGTCTGCCTTTCAATTTGAGACCCCAGGCGGATTACACAGAGCAGGCAGTCTGATGTGACATGAATAAGGAATGCAATCAGAGCAGGGGTGCCGTCGTTTGAAACAAAGCACCGAGTATTAGACAGGACAGGCTTGCTGTATGAACCGAATGTGCATACTAGATGCAGTGGCACAGTTAACAATCCCAAAGGTCCTAAATATGTGTAATTGGGTGGTGGAAAGTATCATCAGGTAGTAGCTGATTGATGGCGACCCCTGCTGGAGTTTTCAAAGCAAGAGACTAACCGTGCAGTCCTAAGCAGAGTTACTCCAGTGGATTTAGACTGGAGTAACTCTGTTTAGGATTGTATTGTCAGAGAGGTGGTTTGCCAGTCCTTGCCTCTGCGTAGAGGCCCTGGTCTTTCTTGGAGGCATCCCATCCAATTACTAACTAAGCCTGACCCTGCTTAGCTCTAAGATCTGACGACAGCGGGCTTGCCTGGGCTATCCAGGTCAGGCTAATGGCTCCACGTAATTCCAAACTTTCATTGTTTTTAAAATGTAACATTCTAACTCCTTTCATTGATGAATATATAAGAAGAAAAGCATACACCCACAATTAAAGGGAATAGAAACTTATTTTTTAAAATGTTATTTATTTATTTATTTATTTATTTATTTATTTATTTATTTATTTATTTATTTATTTATTTGTCGGCTTCATTTATATCCTGCCTTCCTCCCCAAGGTGTGCTTTGTCATCCTCCTCTCCTCCATTTTGCCCTCTCAACAACCCTGTGAGGTGGGTTAGGCTGAGAGTGAGTAGCCCGTGGTCTCCCCGTGAGCTTTTGTGGCAGAACGGGGATTCAAAGAACCTGATGTACACATTCGTATAATATGTGTACTAGGATATTCAACAGTTCACAAAAACTGAAGAACCCTGGTGGTGAGCGGGGGATGGGGGGCAATTGCCGAGGGGCCGGGGCGGGGAAATTATGGGGAAACCTGCCAGTGAAAGCCCTGCTGCCAATGCACAAGAAGCGAGCACCATGTTGGCATTCACATTCAAGAAAGCACCTCCAGTCATCTTTTGCCTCCCACGAAATAAGCTCTCTTGCGGATTTTTATTTTGAGACTAATACTTTTAGTCCCTGTGAAGGAACTCCCTGTTTCATCTATCTATCTATCTATCTATCTATCTATCTATCTATCTATCTATCTATCTATCTATCTATCTATCTATCTATCTATCTATCTATCTATCTATCTATCTATCTGTCTGTCTGTCTGTCTGTCTGTCTGTCTGTCTGTCTGTCTGTCTGTCTGTCTGTCTGTCTGTCTGTCTGTCTGTCTGTCTGTCTGTCTGTCTGTCTTATATTTTTAGTCCACCCTCCCCGCCAGGCAGGCTCAGGGCGGAGTACAACATTTCAATTTACATAAATAAAGTTAAAAACAGATAAAATAGTATACAAAAAAACATTAAAACAGTCTACAAATAACGTTAAATATAAAAACCATTAAAACAACTTTATACAATACAGCTTCTCTTCAGATGGCGATGATAGAATACTGCTTTTCAAGCCCTGGCTCATATGTAGGGTGGTGGACAGATCTTTAGTTTGGCCAGTGGGGGCCCAGCCTAGCCTCCACCATATGCCTGGTGGAACATCTCTGTCTTCCAGGCCCGGTGGAAAGATAATAAATCCCGCCAGGCCCTGGTTTCCTCAGACAGAGAGTTCCACCAGGTCGGTGCCAGGACCGAAAAGGCCCTGGCTCTGGTTGAGGCCAGGTGGGCCTCCCTTGGGCCAGGGACCACCAACAGTTGTTTGTTTGTTGAACGAAGCATCCTCTGGGGTACATATAGAGAGAGGAGGTCCTGCAGATATGCCTGGCCCAGTCAAGTAGCACTCCATCAAGAGCGGGGAGCCGGAGTCCCGTGCCCATGGCCCCCAGACCCACATGCAGGACCTCCGTCTTTGTGGGATTTAATTTCAACCAACTCTGCTTCAACCACCCAGTCACAGCTTCGAAGGCACGCTCCAAGACATCTGGGGAAGAGCCAGGCCAGCCATTCATCATCAGATATAATTGGGTGTCATCAGCATATTGATGACACCCAAGTCCAAAACGCCACACCAGTAATGGGGAGAGTATTGCCCCCTGAGGGACACCCCACACCAGTGGGTGGCAGGATGACGATTTCTCCCATCCGATCCCATGACGATTTCTCCCCAAGCGCCACCCTCCGTGGAGAGAAGAGACAAGCCACTGTAAGGCAGTCCCTCGTATCCCCACATCGGCAAGGCAGTGGGTCAGTAGATCGTAATCAACCATATCGAATGCTGCTGACAAATCCAGTAGTATCAGCAGCACCGATCCACCGCGATCCAGTTGCCTGCGGAGATCATCCGTGAGGACAACCAGCAATGTCTCCACTCTATGTTCTGGGCGGAAGCCAGACTGGAAGGGATCTAGGGAATCATTCAGGAAACCCTGTCGCTGCTCCACCACCTCCTGCTCAATCTCCTTACCCAGAAATGGGAGGTTTGAAACTGGGCGGTAACTGACCGGGTCAGTGGGGTCCAAAGATGGCTTCTTCAAGAGAGGCCTAACCACGGCTTCCTTCAAGGCTTCGGGAAAAATCCTGGAGCTCAAGGACATCTCTCTCCTGGTGCACTCACCAATTTCCTTCTCTCTCTCTCTCTTCTTTGCCTGCTGTGGCCACAGAGATTTGCAAATTGCCCAGTGACTCCGGTCCCTGTTTCGGCAACTTCGAACGCTACTACTATGACTCAACCAGAAAAACATGCAAGACATTTGTGTACGGGGGATGCAAAGGGAACGGCAATCGGTTCCTCAACCAGGCAGAGTGCATGATAGTCTGTGGAAACCAATGCAAAGGCTAAGATTTCTCTCTGGAAAAGGTAACCTCTTCGCCTGGAGTGACTTCTCTTGCTGTGGGAAGTGTGGAAACTGTGGGGCTACACAGACATCCAGGCTGCTGGCACTAACTCTTCCAGCTCCAGTGCCAGATCCCTGAGGGAGGTTTATCTGCTCATCTTGGGGTGGGAACTGGATTAGCACCGGTGTTGGCAGTCCCAAGGGACTGATGCTCAGCCCCTTGACTGCAGAAGCACCCCCTTGTCCCCCAGCCCCCCCAAGTCACTGCTGCTTTTCCTATCCACAGCCGAGTGCGTAGCACAATGAGTCACTCACTCTTTTTGCCAAAGGACAGCTGGACACCCTAAGGAAACGCCAAAGCCCCAGGAGAAGATGCTGGGCTATGTGCCCCCCACCTTGCCTCTCTTCTCCTTTCCTGATGCTGATGCGATCACCTGCTTGTGCTGCAATAAATACTTTTCTGTTCCTGCAACCTCTGAGTCTTGTTTTTCACTTGTACTCCTCCGTGCCTTTGTCTCCCACACTAAAGCAGAGAGATCGATGCCCCTTAGCAATGCTGTGAGCCCTTGGAGGAGAGAGAGGACAGCTCCAAAACACCAGCCCACAGCACTGTCCCTTGGACATAAGCCAGATGTTGGACACATCTGTATGGAACATATCCAGACTCCTATATCCCAAAGACCAAAACTTTATCTTATTTTAGAAGAAAAACTTCTTTCAGCTGCAGAAAGGGTATGAAAGTACTGAATCAATGGTGGAATTGGGGCAGGAGGAGGTGGTAGAAGGACCTAGTTGGGGAACTGGGTGAAATCAATGGTCCAGTTAGCTTCCTAATGTGGCCCTCACTGGCAATATGCCTCCTGGGACCTACAAGGGGCTTTTTCTCCAGCCAGGCCTTATGAAAATAGGAGGAATTCCTTAGCTGGTATTCCGTGGAGGTAGGTTTGCACAACCTGCGTTTCTTCCTCCAAACATGCCATATTTCCCATAAGAGAAGGAAAACTGTGGAGCCAGCAACCTGGCATTCATGTGGTGTCACTGATGGGATATTTGCTCACTGCCAGACATGCAGTGAAGGAAGCACAGCCACTTCAGTCCCCCCACACCAATAACTCCACAGCTCATGTGGCACAGCGGAAGGACTGCAGCCTGTCATGGGCAAGGGTTCAGGTAGGTGGTGTGAGGGGAAGAATGCACTGAGCAGCAGCTTTTGTAAGAGAAAGGGACAGCAAGACACTAGGACAGCCACAATCAAACATCCAGTTGAGCCCGTTTGGTAAAGTGGTTAAGGGACTCTAATCCGGAGAACTGGGTTTGATTCCTCACTCTTCCACTTGAAGCCAGCTGGGTGACCTTGGGTCAGTCACAGCTCTCTCAGAGCTCTCTCAGTTCTACCCACTTCACAAACTTTGTAAATAGTTCTGAGTGGGTGTTAAGTTGTCCTGAAGGGCAGTATATAAATCAAATGTTGTTGTTGTTGTTGTTATCACCCTCCCAATCCCTCACAGGGAAAACAACTTGCAAAAGAAAGAGGAAGAAAAAAACCCCTCAAATCCCAGCAGGGAACTCAGTGCAGAAGGCACAGCTCCACTTCTGGCCAGCAACAAGCTGATAATCAGTATGCAGAAAGAGGTAGCAGAACCAGAACCCAGACCCCACGAGGGGAAAAGACACATCACGAGCACCGGGAATCCTTTACATGAAACCTGCCACTGATAGCAAGGCAGAAAAGGTTGTGAAGACTCAGACTGCAGCACGAGTTTAGCATGCCTGGGTGGGAGGTCCTGGCCACACGCGATGGCAGTTCCCAGAGAATGGGATATGCAAACCCCATGAGGCTAGATACTACTTCTGGAAATAAAGAGAGAGGCAAAGGGATTTCTCTGGGTTAACTCTATTGACGGAAGCATAAAGTAGAAGTGACGTGAAAAGGGCAGTTCATGAGAGTAATTTTTACAGGGCAAGTCTATGCTACTGAACAGTAAAACACAAGAGCGTTTACTCAACCTTGCACTCAGAATATGGCATCCCAAGAAAACTGGACACAAAGGACTTTGGAAGTGAACATTAATGCCAAAGTCCTGAGTGTCCAATTTACTTTAAAATGCTCAATTGCATTCAACATAGACAATCCAATAGAGTCCACCCAGGAAAAAGGAGATTGCATGCAGACACCCTAGATGGAAGGAGGAATATGGGGGAGCCAGGATGGGGAGGAGAGGAAAGAGGGGGCGAAGAAGGCCTCGAGTGGGTGGAGAGGGAGTAAAACAGTGGGTGTAGCTGGGGTGGGAGAGTCATATGAGGGAGGGGGAGGGGGTGTCATATGGGCAGTTGGAAGGAATGAAGAAGGGCAAGGGGTGCCAGGAGGAAGTAGTGAGTGTGCAAATCTGTTCTCTGGCAGCAGGGCAGTGTGCAGGATGGCAGGGACGCCAAGTCTGTAAGAGAAAGCCTGCATGGTTAAAGGCACAAGTCAAGGAAGGCAAAAAAGGCATATAAACGTAGAGTTGGAAGGGAAATTCACAGCCCCTCCCCCCCAGTGGCAATCAGCCTTACCCTGGGCATATAAGAAAGGGCCGCAAGAGCCAAGCACCGGCTCATCGCTGTTAGCTCTTGGCTCTTAGCTTGGAGGCCTACAATAGCCAGTTGGTGAAGTTGGACCCGTAGAAGAGGTATCCTCCGTGTGTGTTTGATTATTTAAATTATTTAATTTGGTCTGGACATTTTTGTAGACAACTTTGTGGAAAGTGGAATAGCAAACTGTTAGAGGATTTTTAATAGAGTTCCCTACCATTTTAGTTTTGTGAGCAAGGAGCTGGCATGTGAAAGTTATGGAAAACACCTAAACAGTACATTCCATGTCTCGTGTTGCGATTGGTGCTATGCTACGGGTCAGTATGACACTACACAACTTGGTAAATACACAACTATAAGCAGTTTTTATCTAGAATAAGGACTCCACATTCAGCCTTGGACATTTCATACCGCAGATTATTTATGTCCCAGCTTTACCACAAGGAGCCAGAAAGGATTCTTATGTGTATTAAGCATTTTGATTGTATCTTGCCACTCAAGGTAATGGTACCATCATTCTCTGCAAGATGAAGCCTAAGTGGACAGTTCGTAAAAACTGTGGAGAAACGCCCTTGTGGTTTGTGGAGTTCCCTTTCTATGGGCTGCAGAGGGGAGGGGCCTGTTCTGGAGTGGAATGTGATTGGCGGGAGAGCGAGTCAGTTGGTGGGGCGGGAGTTGGAAGTGGACAGTTGGTGGCTGGAGAGCAGAGGGAGAGAAGGCTCAGGGGGGAGAGGTGGATCTAGTGTGACCCCAGGTAGTGAAGGATCGGGCCCGCCCTACACAATATCTCATTAGGCCATGAGGGACAGAGAGTAGGGGTCTCTGTTTAGGTTTTATTAGTCCTTCCGTTCACTGTTTATTTACCTGTGTATAGTTAGCAGTTCAATAAATGAGTTTTGGAATTTATGAAGGAAGAAAACTCTTCTGTCCCACACAGTCCCCCAACCCCTTGGGCCCACTAGCAGAGAAGGGGGGTTAGGAAGCTGTCCTGCCTAACCAGGACCCACTACAGGGACAGTGGTGGCAGCAACTACCCGGAGACAGGGGAGGGAGACAGCCCCTTCAGGTGCCTGGCCAGAGGCAGGAAGGGAGGGGTAGGCAGAGCGGGGTCTACCAGTGGGAGGAAAGGCCCCAATTTGCCACAAAAACCGTTTGATCTTATGATTAATTTTGTTCTGTAAATAGTTTAGCATTAAAATATTTAGGCATAAGGGTAAGGGAGCTTCATGCATTTGAGTTTTGTGTAACAATAAAATTCATATTTCTCTGCATCACTGTGGTTGGTGTCCTGGATTATATTTGGGTAAGCAGTAGAAGGGAAACTCATAATTGGCAGCACAGTACTATTAAAGAAATTTCTCTATCACAAACAAACAAAATCTGAGATAAAACTAACACGCTGGAGGCTCTGATCTCCTTATTCAAAGATTCAGGAGGAGAAGAGACCTCAGATTTCCTAACGTGACTTTACAACAAATAACAACCCCTCACTCCCACCATTCATGAATTTGTTCATTTGCCAACCAAGTGGTGGGGTCTGTTTTTTTCAAAACTGGAACACAAAGATGAGGGCAAGTGAATGCTTCACCCCGTTTCCCTCTCTGGGCTGTGTAGGAAGACTCCCTTCCCAAACATTGCTAAAGGATCAGGACGGGTAGCCATGTTAGTCTGCCTGTAGCAGCAGAATAGAGCAAGAGTCCAGTAGCACCTTATAAGACTTGCAAAATCCGTGGTAGGGTAGGGTAGCTTTTGTGAGCTTCTGGACTCTTGCTCTTTTCTATTGCTGAGGGAGGCTCTGTTGGGTGAGGACAGAGTGCAGTCCCTAAGAAGCTCAACCCCAGGGGCTGGGAGAGAGAAAAAACGCACAGTGGGAATCGAAGTCTTGTGTCAGGCCTGCTAACCACAGGACTGCCATATTGTTTTTAACTGCTGTATTTGCCAGTCTTGTTTGTCTGCAGGTTCACAGAGCCAGCTGTGTTCCCAGGACGGCCTTATCTAGCACGGCTAGCCACAGACCTTGGAGGAGTCTTACTTTCGCATTCCCAAACCCCTGCTGTCTCTAGACTTTGTGGGGGGGGGAATTAGAAAGGAGGGTTTGATATATTGCAACCTGTAACTAACACGTCATTCTCAACAAAGCTTTGTGTTCAGCCAGAAGCTTTCTTGCCTTCGGATTTACTATGGACACCTGTACTTTGAATATAATCTTTCAATAAAGACCCTTTTGACTCAAGAGACCTTGGAGTTCTTGCAGCAAGGGGGTGGGAGATGAAATCAGAGTAACTTGAATTCCATAGACTGACATTTTGTTGAGAATCTTGTCTTCTCTCCCTTAACCCACACCCGGGAAGGATGGCTACCGGAGATAATCCGACTGAACCTCCTGCGCCTGGATTGGAGGGTGGAGAGACTCCTTCTTTGCCTGGAGTTAGGGGATTACAAACTACCGCTGCTGGAGAGATACCGTGGAGCAAGTTGGGTGCCCGCTCTAGAATTAGTATAGGAAGAGGCATTCCCCCAGTGACTTCGGTACCAACACCTCGGCAGTGGGACCCTTGGCCCCGGGAAACCCGAGAGAGGCACTGCGGGACTATGTTTTCGCGCCCCTCAGGAATGTTTGGCCAGGATGCGCCGCTTGCCCCCTTCGCGGAGGTCCCGGGGATGGACAGCAGCGGAGATTCGGTCTGGGAGGCCCTTCAATCCTCTACGGGGGCCGCTAATGCTGCCCAGATTACCATGATTCCCCAGTATGTATGGGAAGAAGCAGCGGGGTGTTTGGTGGAGGCTCCTATGCCTCAGGACTGGGCAATTCCCCACTGCGAGCTACAGAGCTGGGATAACCTCGATGTGGGGTCCATCGGGTCAGCAAACTTGGGAAGTGATGCTGCCCAGCCCACTGGGGACCGGTGGAATCTTCTTATGGAAAAAGTCCAAGTGATGCGCTACAAAATGTTGGTGGTAACCAGCCTTACCAAAGGCTGGGTGGACAGTGCAGCTGCGGCTCAGCGCCCTGTTTCACCTACGGAAGTGTTATGCTCCGGCCAGGAAATCCCTGGGGAGGATGTAATCACGGGGCAATTGGCACCGCTGGATTTACTGAAAGGAGAGGATCGAGTGGAAGGCTCTCTTGGTTCAACCTCCTCAACCTCCAGCTACCACGAACCGGTGGGTGAACTGAGAAATGTGGGACTACAGACAACCCAGACCCTGGGAGCAGGAGCTGTTGGTGGATTTTCAGAAGAGGAGGTGGAACAGGCCTTACAGATGCAACAGGCCTGGGAGGTGGAATTGCACAGGAATGCGGAGAGGGCAGCAGCGTCAGAGAGAAGGAGGATGGATGATGCTCACTACGCAGCGATGGAGGCACAAGTGGGGGCCATGCGAGGGGATATAGCCCAAATGGCCCACCTCATGGGACTGATGGTGATACCTCCTGCAGGAATCCCTGCACAACCTGCTCTGGTGCCGAATATACTGCCAGCGCCTGCCGTCCACACACATCCAGCCCCTGCAGCCCCTGCCCCTTCCGTGATGGCTCAACAGCTAGCTCTGGTGCAACCAGGAGTGACTGGCCAGCTGGTCCTGGTAGCAGCAGGAGCCCCGAGGCCTTTACATCAACCCAGGCCTATGCCACAACCAAGGGCGATGCCACCACTGCGTCCACCACCAATTCCCCAGGCTGTCCTGACAGCCGAACCTATCCCTCACCAAGGAATCAATCTGGCCCCTGTCCTCCAGGCTCCCTACATGCCTAGGAGACCTGCCCCGCAAATCTCTTTGTGCAACCCCCCTCAATGCCCTGCTCTGGTACCGGAAGAAGTACGAGGGGTGGAGGTACCGATGGGGTGGATTAAGTTGGAAGCTATGTTTGACGGTGAGCCCTGAAAATTGGGATTCTTCATAGTGCAAGCGCTACAGTTTTTCAACGAGTGGGGGCATTTATTTCCCACGGAGCAGAGCGGTGTCATTCACCTAGCCTCGAGGTTGGAGGGAATAGCGGCAGAGTGGTATGTAACTCTCTATGATATGGGGGCACCTGAACTTTGGGATTTGCAGGCGTTTATAGCAGCTCTGAGGGCCCAGTATGAAGACCCCCTAGAAAGCGGGAGGGCTCGCATGGACCTAAGAGCCATCAGACAAGGCTCCAAACTGGTCAGAGAGTATGCGGCCAAATTCCGTCAGCTAGTTGCCAAATGCCCAAACTACCATGAAGGAGTGAAAATCGAACTGTTTTGCAATGGCTTGAATCTGGAGTTGTTGGATCAAGTGCTGATGCAAGACGATCCACTCACCTTACTAGGGTGGATTCAGTTAGCACGTGAAGTCGAAAACCGCACTCAGGTGGTTCGGCTGGTCAAACAACACCAGGCAGGTGGCGTGAGGCGGCCCACTCCCCCACTTGGAAGAGGCAGGATAATGCTGGGAACTCGAGATACACATTGGAGACAAGGTTTGTGTCTGCAATGCGGGAGTGGAGGATATTTCGTGGCCCAATGCCCACTGAGAGTGGCCCCTGAGCCAACTAAGCAAAGACCTGTCCCAACCCCTCGCACAGGACGGGTGGAGCAGAAGGCGCCGGCGCGGCACAGCTGGTCAGAAGTTGGACTGGAAGCAGAGGAAATAAGTGGGAAAGATGCCTACCAAGCCCAAGAGCCAAGTGCATCGTACTCGCTGGCGGGAAACGAGGAGGATCTGTCGTGAAAAGGCCCTCACAGCAGGTTGGAGAGGAGCCCTCCCCTAAAGAGGTGAGAGATAGGGGGGCCATACTATTTATGCCAGTGGTACTGGTAAATCCCAAAAGCGGGACCCATGTAAGGGTACAAGCTTTAATAGACTTTGGCTGCTCGAGGGATATTATTTCACCGGCCTTGGTGAATGGACTAGGGTTGGAAACCCACGAGTTGGAAAGTCCCATTATATTCAAGCAAATGGATGGGTCCAATATGAACCCTGCCACTTATGAAACTGAACCTATACCGACTGGTATGGGAAAACATTGGGAGACCCGACCCTATATTGTCAGCCAAGTAGCCATGTACCCTCTAATCTTGGGGAGCCGCTGGCTTTGGGATCACAACCCTTACATTAAGTGGTCAGATGGAATGAAGATCTTCAGCAGAGACCACTGCCAACACCATGAATGGAATAAAGAATGGGGAAAAGAAGCCCCTACTCCTTTAGAAGTGGCTCTACTCATCCAGGAAGAGCTAACATGTATACCTTTGGAATATAAAGATTTAGCTCAAGCATTTAGTGAGGAGGAAGCCGATGGACTTCCCCCACATCATGCCACAGATTGCGCCATTGAACTAGTGCCAGGAGAAAAGTTGCCCAAGGGCAAATTATATTCAATGAGTCCGGCGGAACGCCAGGAGTTACGAAAATTCATTGATAAACACCTGGAGAGGGGTTTCATCTGTCCCGCTAGTTCCCCCCATGCAGCTCCCGTGTTATTTATGATGAAAAAGGATGGGGGACTTAGGCTATGCACCGATTTCCGCAGAATCAAAGCAGTATCAATGTCAAACGCCTACCCCATCCCATTAATCTGAGATCTACTCAGTGTGGTGGTGCAGGGTAAGATCTTCTCGAAATTAGATCTTTAAGATGCTTATTTTCATGTCAGAATTCGGGAGGGGGATGAATGGAAAACTGTGTTTAACATGCCTTTGGGACAATTTGAATATTTAGTCATGCCTTTCGGCCTGAAAGGGGCTCCATCTGTATACATGACGGTCATAAACGAAGTTTTGCATGAATATTTATATAAAGGAGTGATTGTGTACCTAGATGATGTTTTGATTTATTCACAAGATAAGGCTTCCCATGTGGAA
Organism: Eublepharis macularius; assembly: GCF_028583425.1. Taxonomy (NCBI): domain Eukaryota; kingdom Metazoa; phylum Chordata; class Lepidosauria; order Squamata; family Eublepharidae; genus Eublepharis; species Eublepharis macularius. The sequence continues at coordinate 174,101,356 of NC_072794.1, read as the reverse complement.
TTGGTCAGGAACGTACTAAAAGCCTTGATCAAACACAAGTTGCCTGTCAAATTATCTAAATGTGAATTTCACAAGGAGGAATTGGACCATCTAGGCTACCGCATATCAGGCCAAGGGCTAAAAATGGACCCGGCCAAGGTCCAAGCAGTCAATGACTGGGCGGCGCCCACTACCCGAAAACAATTGCAATCATTTTTGGGTTTCGCTAATTTTTACAGACCCTTCATAGAAAATTTCGCCCAAATCGCCTTGCCCTTAACGGACTTACTAAAAACAAAAGGTAAGGAATTGCAGGCGAGCAAACCACAGGCTAAATTAAATTGGACTGAGGAATGTCAACAAGCCTTTAAAGGCTTAAAAACCAAATTCACTTCAGAGCCAGTGCTGCAGCATCCTGACGAAAACCATAAATTCATTGTGCAGGTGGATGCCAGCGACACGGCCATGGAAGGGGTGCTTCTGCAGCAGGACACTAATAAAAAATTGTGTCCATGCGCTTATCTTTCAAGAAAGTTCACAGATGCTGAAAGAAATTGGAATGTATGGGAGAAGGAAGCCTTTGCTGTAAAACTTGCACTCACCACCTGGAGACAGTGGTTGGAAGGGGCTCGCCACCCCTTCGAGGTGTGGATAGATCATAAAAACTTAGGAGCGCTTCACACACCCCACCGGCTTAATGCTAAACAGCTTTGGTAGGCGGAATTTTTCTCTAAATTCAACTTCACCCTGAATTACTTGCCTGGCAAATCCAATTTCTTAGCAGACACTCTCTCGCGCATGCCCCAACACGACAGCCAGAGGGAGGAGATAATTGACACCGTCTTCTCTCCCACCCAATTGGGAGAAGCGGTGACTACTCGTAGCCAAGCAACCAAAGCACAAATGGGAAAGAAGCCAGATCTCAGTGGATGGAGAGAAAATGTGAAAAGTGAAGTGGAAAAGGAGGGGGAGGAAGTGCCCACAGCTGAGCTCAGGCAAACAGAGGGGGGAGAATGGCTCAAAGGCTCTAAACTCTACATTCCCTTAAGTTTAAGAAAAGAAGTACTTCAGCAATGCCACGATGCCAAACTTGCTGGACAGTTTGGCTATCTTAAAACTCTCCACCTAGTCCAAAGACAGTTCTGGTGGCCAACTATGAGATGAGACGTCTCCCAATATGTGTCCTCATGCCCCACATGCATCATGGCCAAACCAAGGCAGGGAAAACCCCCGGGATTGTTGCAACCACTAGAAACCCCCTCCAGACCCTGGGCAGTGATTTCAATGGACTTTACAACCGATTTACCTCCCTCAAAAGGATGTACTTGTATTTTGGTGGTTGTAGATTTATTTTCCAAACAAGCTCACTTCATCCCATGCACCACTATTCCTACGGCAAAGAAATTAGCCAGCTTGTTTATGAAACACATAGTAAGATTTCATGCTTTTCCCATCAAGGTGATTTCCGATAGAGGTGTGCAATTCGTTGCCAACTTCTGGCGGGAGCTACTACAAGTAGCCGGCATTGAACAAGGTTAAGCTCCGTTCATCACCCAGAGACCGATGGGCAATCAGAAAGAATAAATCAAGTATTAGAACAATTCCTCAGGTGCTATATAAATTATCAGCAAGACAACTGGGTAAATTTCATCTCTTATGCCGAATATGCGTACAATAACAGTATCCACAGTTCTACGGGAGAATCCCCCTTCAAAATTGTTCACGGATACGAGGGGTTTGATCTTAGTGGGTCTCTCCTAAATGTTTTTGGGGGGACATGCCAAAGCGTTTAAACACAGCAGAGCAGCCAAAAGCAGTTTGAGATCTGGTGCAGTGCCTGAGGCTGCGCAGCAGAGGGAGAGCAGGAGCCAGGAGCTCATACAAAAGGCAGAACTGGTGGGGTGGGGGGTGGACTCACCGATGTACACCAGAACGTTCAGGGGACCCGAGGCTGTGTGTGCCCAAGAAAGAAACCCTGTTAACTGTGGTGCCCAGTTCAGGCGTGACCTCTGCCATACGGACTCCTTCCTTCCCTGAACAAGCTGCAACCTCCCCTGAAGCTCCCAGATCTTGGCTGTCTCCGTGGTTTAATTTTTTTTTTTAAGAAATTTTTATTGGGTGAGTAAAGATTAATATTACAGATTTTCAATTGAAACCCTCATTTCCATATTCTCCCACCCTTTCCACCCCCTCTTAATCTAAGACTTCCAACAGTTTTCCAACCCGCTGTCTAAACCTACTACTTATATCTCCTTTTCTATTCTTAACTGTCTTAATACGCTACTGAGATAGATAATATATATTGAATTAAGCAAAACCTAACATCAAACTATCAATTACATTATATTTCTAACTTATCTCCCCTCTTCTTTTGTAAAGATCAGTATCTCTTCCTTTCTGTAAGCTTAATAGTTATCTAACAACCACAATTCTCCCTTTACGTCCCACTTCTTTTCCAAATACTGTTTTAACTTCCCCCAGTCATTAAAAAATTCTTCTGGATTCTGTTCTCTCAACTTTCTTGTCATTTTGTCCATTTCTGCCATGTACAGCAATTTTTGTATCCAATTTTCAATAGATGGCACTTCTTGCGTCTTCCATTTCTGAGCATATAAAATTCTTGCCGCTGTTGTCATATAGAATAATAAAGTTCTTTGTTGCCTGGGAATCTCTTCTAATTTCAAATTTAACAACAGTAGTTCTGGGTTCTTATTTATTGGATTTGTAAAATTTCAGTCGTAACTTCTGTAATATCTCCCCAGAACTGTTTTGCTACCTCACAGGTCCACCACATATGATATAATGAACCTTCATGGTTTTTACATTTCCAACATTTGTCAGGTCTACTGACATTGTCGTTGCAAAGTTGTTGACTCTGCCCTCCTCAGGCACGATTGGGTCCATCATGGAGCAGGCATGGCTTGCCTACGCTCCGCCTCCCTATACTTACCCCAAACCTCAATCTCCCCTGGGGAAAGGGGCACGGGTGGGGGGAAGTGTTGCTTGCCTGCTACCGCAGAGGCCAAATCGCCCTGCACCAGCTTTCCAAGGCAGACCTGGCCAATGCACGTGTCCGAAGACCAGGTCTACTCACCACGGCATTGCAAAGTGGTCGGCTCCACACTCCCCAGACCCGATTGTGGCAGGATGTCATGGGCAGGCCTTGGCTTGCTTGTGCTCCACCTCCCAAGGTGAGTACACCTGGCATCCGGATCAGCAGAGGTCAGCTCTACCTGCCATCGCGTTGTAAGGTAGGTTGACCTGGCCTTCGCTCACAGATGAAGGCCAGGTCTACTTGCTAAAACTTTGGCGGGTAGACCTGACCTCCACTCATCTGAAGGCCAGGTGTACTTGCCATGGCATTGAAAGGGGAGTAGACATGGCCCCCGCACATCCGAAGGCCAGGTCTACTTTCAGGTCTAATTGCCATCCTTCTTTGGTAGGTTGACCAGACCTCCACCATCTGAAGGCCAGGTCTACTACCTATGGCATTGAACGGGGGAGGAGTAGACCTGGTTTCTACATGTCTGAAGTCCAGGTCTACAGAGGTGACCTCCACTCATTTGAATGCCAGGTCTACTTGCTATGGCATCTAACGGGGGGGGAGTAGACCTGGCTTCTGCATGTCTGAAGCCCAGGTCTGTTCGCCATGGCGCTGCAAAGCAAGTAGACCTGATCTCCGCACATCTGAAGGACAGATTTGCCATGGCCACTTGGCCTCTGTACGTCTCAAGGTCACGTCTACTTGTCATGGCTTTGCAAGGTGACTTGACCTGGCCTCCAGACCCATACAGCTCAGCTCTATCTGCCATAGACTTGCAGGGACAGGCCAATTGGGCCGGGGGAAACAGGGGAATGCCACTCCCTGGGCACACTCTCGGATGGTGCAGCATGCTCCTATGCACCACTGTAGGGGGATATCAGCCCAAAGCAGTCCCAATTCGACCCACTGTGCACTGCAGGAGCACGCCAGGGCCCTTTCTCCCCCCCTCCAGGTAGAACTCCCTGGTTCCAAAGCCGCCCGATTCAGCTCAAATCGGGGCTCAATAAAATGGCTGCAAGGTGCAGAGGTGCTCCTGGGCCCTTTCTGCCCCCCCCCGACAGCACTCCAGGTCTCTGCAGTGGCCCAATTCAGGGCTGCATCGGGTGGCTGCAGGATTCAGGAGCGCTCTAGGGCCCTTCTCCCCCCCGCCCCCTCATCAGCGCTCCTGGCTCTGCAGTGCCCAAATCAGGCCTGGGATTGGCTGGTGGAGGGAAGGGTCCACCTACCAAACCCTCTGCAGCCCAATTGGGGTGAGGAGGTGGCAGGATGGACGGGCCCGCCTCCCAGCCCTTTCCCAACATGGTCGGCCAGCACTGGGGAGGGAGCAATGCCAGTCCCAGCCACCCTGTCCTCCCCCCCACCCAGATTGTGGTGCGGCAGAGGGGGCAATGCCTGGCCCGCCTGTCCGGCCCTTTCTAGAGCCCATTGTATTTTTTGCCCAACAACGGGCTTTGTTACTAGTAATAAATAAATAAATAAACGTTACAGAAGAATTAAGAGACTGACAGAAGATATATGATTTTGAAAATCAGGCTCCTGGAAGGCAAGATTTACACACTAGCAACAATATATGTGGCAAACAATACAAGAGAAAATTTTTATGAAAATATTTTCCAATCCATTTTCAATTTTCAGGAAGATAATGATCTTCAGAGACACGAATGGGTTAATGGATCTGAAAAAAAGATAGGTGGGAAAAAACCAAAGACGGCAAACTTCCCAAAAATGTGTTTAATTATATGGAAATGGTACAATCAGAAGATGCTTGAAGGATCAAAACTCTGATTAATGGAGACTACTTTCTTTTCTGACAGATACCAAACACATTCCAGGATTGATATAAAAAACCTGAGTTATCTATATTGTTTATTATTAGAGATGGGCACGAACCGAAATACGAACCTATATTAAGCATGAACCAGTCCGGTTCGTGGTTCACGAGCCGTGGTTTGTCAGATCCTATTTCTGATGAACTGACACGAACTTTAGGCTAGTTCGTTTGGTTCATTTTTTGGTTCGTGACTGCAGACAGCCTGGTGCCAACTCAATCAGTTTCCCAGGCAACAGGGGATGGACTTCCTGTAGACCTTCTGCTGGCCCGGAAGTGACCTTCTGCTGGCCCAGAAGTGATGCTTTTCTGACCCTGTTGTGCTATTTTCATGAACCAAACAAATGGGTTCACGAACCAGGGGCAGGTTCGTGAAAGTTCGTGGTTCGTGAAATTTGACAAACCACGAACCGCATGGTTCGGGGCTTTTCCAGTTCGTGCCCATCTCTATTTATTATATATGTCCAGTCTTTCTTTTCTTTTTCTTTTGATGTAATTATAATTGTGCTATCAATGTTATTTTATTTTTTCTGTGCTGCTTATATTTATAAAAATAAATTTTATATATATAAAAAATTTATACACTGCCTTAAAATACCTATGGCTCTAGCGTACATTAATTTGCTTAGTCCTTAATAGAGATGGGCATGAACCGCATTATGAACGTCAAAAACCCACGAAAATAGCAATCGCGCGATCGTGAACTGGCGGATTGTGATCAGCCATGGCCAACGAACCAGCAGTCGGGAGAGGCCTGGTTCGGGGCATTAGGGCTCGGTTCGGGAAGCCAGACACACAGGCGCCAGCAATCTATTCCCCTGGCAATGGAGCCAGGGGAATGCCTGATCTCTGTTTGCCCTCCTTCTGTTGCCCTGGAAACCCGAATGGAAGCCCAGCTTTCCTTGATCAGCAGGGCTTCCTTCCAACCACGGAGCAGCAAAGCAGTTACAAGTTGAGAGAAGATACCCAGGGAAGGGAGGGGGAAGGGGGTGTTCTGTAGCCATGGGCACTCCAATCTCATCCCTGCAAACCCTGATAGGCAGCTCTGACGGCCAAACACAGACCTCCTGTGTTGCTGAATGGGACCCCTGCTTATAAATAGTCATGGTCTCCCAGGCTGGGTTTCACTTTCTGCTAGCAGTGGAGTGGGACAGAGCTCTTGCTTGCCACTTGCTCACCTTTGGAGAGAGAGACTGAGAGAGTACAATTGAGCTTGGCTTTGGTGGATAGGGATCTATCTCCTCTGCTTCCAGGGCTGCTGCCCTGTATTGCTGGGAACAGCGGGGCGCCCCTCCGCTTTGTCCTCCACAATCCATGATCCGGTTGGGTTTGGGAACGGGAGATGTTAGTTGCTGTTCGGGAATTTGGGATCGTGGTCTGCACCGAACCACGATCCGCTGGTTCGTTAATTTTTTTGGGTTCATGCCCATGTCTAGTCCTTAACCCTGGCTGGCTGTACCCATTTTCAATGTAGCAATAGTCAGATTGCAAGGCCTCTGTTGGACATATTTACAATATAGTTGCTTGGCTGCAATTTACATTTGGGGAATGTTAGAAGACTTCACTTCTAAAGCTGTCCCTCTTCTTAGGTTTCAGAGGGGGAGAAACCAGAGAGTTAGGTCAGAGCATCTGTTTACTATTTACTCAGTTATTGCCTTGAAATATCCTTTGATGTGTAGATTGCTAATCTCAGGACTTCCTCCTCAGAAACAGATCGGTAAATAGGAATCTATCTCTCCACTTCCCTATTAAAAGTATGGAGATCCTATAATAAAGATATCCTACTTCTTTTCTAAAACTAAAACTTTTCTAAGACTTCCACACTCACACCAGCCAGCACGCCCAACCACCCATCATCACACTTTCTCTGCAATCAATGCTACTATGTTAAGGACTAGTTTCTGTTCCTTTTAATAGGGAAAAAGTAAGTCTCTATTTTATTTTACTTTTCAGTTATGTTATCATTACATTGTATTTTGGAAATGGAAAACTGGGAAAGGGTAGGCCCTATGTTTCCTTGCTGAAATAGCTTTGTTTGTTGCTGCTGCTGTTTTCTGTTTTTGAGAGGGTTTTTTTGCTGGGTATGAAAAAAACAGTTTTTTTCATGGTAATGTGTGTGTTGGGGGGGGGCTGCTTCAGCCACCCCTAAGCTCCTCTTTCAATTTCCATTCCATTTTTAAATGGAGAGGTGGTAGCTATTGCAGAAAAGGACAGTTCCTAAAATTGAGTGCTTTCTTTCTGAAGCAATGAGAAACCCCATCTGCATGAACAGGATTGGGTGGGGCGGGGTTGCAGATCAGAGGCCTTTCTGTGATTTCTTTTTGCCCTGTGTGCAGCCTGGAAAGAACATTGGGAGGGAATGTGCACTTTGTACATGTTCCTGCTCTCCATTTTCCTGGTGTAGTACAGTTTCAAAAGGGTGACCAACTAGCTAATGCCTAGAGAAGAAACTGGAAAAAAAAGATCAGTTAAGTAGCATGTTCAAAACTACAGCAATGTATTGCTATAGGATTTGGGGATTCATTCAATAGATAGATATTTTGTGTCTTTTTCAAGCAGATGGAGGCTGTAGCTACTCCTGCTGGCTCAGGCCCTCGGTGGCGTCTGGCTTCTGCTTTTGAGGAAGTGCAGGAGAGAATGCTTGTGGGAGCAGAAGAAGGGGGAATAGGGGATTAGGAGAATATTTGATTTTATTGTAATTTTTAAAAAGAGAATAAACAGTTGGCATTGTTAATTAAAAGTTAAAGTTGTATTTCAGCTGTCTGAAGATTTGTTGAATCCAAATGTGTTTTGCAAGTTGAACCTAAAGAGCAGAAATTAGCTATGCACAAGAATGCAGTCATTTCCCATAAACTTAATTATGTGGTTTTGTTAATAATGTGGTCTGAATGTCTCTGGTTTTAAGGTGGAGTCTCTTGGGTACAGGAAAACATCTAACATTAAGGACCTCTTAGTACACTTGGAATTAAAGCCTGTGGAGAACTTATCGATGGCTGCCAGAAATAGTAGCATCACTACTGGAATGCACAGGTGCGGCCACTGTGCAGCTTGCCGCTTTATGATCACAGGAGATCAACCGGCACTACGTTGCCCTGATAAACAACTACAATTAAAACAATTCATTACTTGCCAGACATCAGGAGTAGTGTATGTTATCATCTGCCCCTGTCTTAAATTGTATGTAGGGAACACCATACGCCCCTTGCAGGTCAGAATTTTAGAACATGCCTCTAGAATCAAGAATAGAGTGCTAGAGGCACCTTTGACCCAGCATTATGTGGATTTAAAACATAATTGTACTGATATCCAAGTGTCTGGTCTATATGTGTCACCCGCAATGCCACAATTAAGTAAATTTCAGTGCTAAGTCACCCTTATGAATAAGGCAGAATCAAGACTCCTGTAAATGAATGCCCAGGAAAACGTAAAAAATGTTCCCCTACAGGCTTTTCTGTGTTGCCTTTCTTAGTGTTAGATTTGTGACCATTAGTTTGTCCCATGCACATGGTATGTATATTTGTAGATCTTAATGTGATTATCCTAAAAGACAATTTCAAAAACAGGACGCAGCAGGAGATCGCTGAGATAACACTTAAAAAGAGCCCAGTAGCACCTTTAAGACTAACCAACTTTACTGTAGCATAAGCTTTCGAGAATCACAGTTCTCTTCGTCAGATGTGCATCTGACGAAGGGAGCTGTGGTTCTTGAAAGCTTATGCTACAGTAAAGTTGGTTAGTCTTACTGGTGCTATTGGACTCTTTTTGATTTTGCTACTACAGACTAACACGGCTAACTCCTCTGAGATAACACTATAACCACTGGCCAGAACAATTAATTTTGATGCTGTCATTAGAAATTTTTCACAAAAAAGGCAAGGAAAGCTCATTTTTAAGTAAATTCAAAGCCTTTTTTTTAAAAAAAAACCTTTTTTTGATCTTATGCTTAAAATCATTATGGATAAAAGAACAAGGGCTAATGGAGCAGGAAGGGGGCCCTAAATTTTTTTTTTGCACCACCTCATAAAATTCCTCTCAGAGATCCTGGTTTTGGCTATCACAAACAAAGCACATCAGGAGGCGGTGAAGCTTCCCCTCATTAGCGTTTCCGCACCCTGGGAAACTCTTACGGGATGACGCAGCCAAACCCACCTTCCTGAGTAGATATAAATTACCTGCTAACATCTTTTCTACATTGTGACACTGAGAGATCTCTGTCTTTTGGTGCTACACCTCTGAAGATGCCAGCCACAGCTGCTGGCGAAACGTCAGGAACTACAATGCCAAGACCACGGCTATACAGCCCGGAAAACCCACAACAACCAAAGCCCTTCATGGACTTGGATCCCTATATCTGCTGGACCACCTCTCCCCCTCTTCTCTCCTATGCCAGCTTCACTCATCTGAACAGGCCTTCTGCAGATACCACCCTGCAGTTGGGCAAAAAAGCTGCCTGTACACATGCATTAAGAACATAAAAAGATAAGAGAAGCCATGTTGGATCAGGCCAATGTCCCATCCAGTCCAACACTGTGTCACACAGTGGCCAAAAAGCCAGGTGTCGTCCTTAGGAGGTCTGCCAGTGAGGAAGGGACACTAGAAGCCCTCCCACTAATTGTGCCCCCAAACACCAAGAATACAGAGCATCACTGCCCTAGACAGAGAATTCCATCTATACCTTGTGGCTAATAGCCACTGATGGATCTCTGCTCCATATGTTTATCCAACCCCCTCTTGAAGCAGTCTCTGCTTGAAGCTGCCACCATCTCCTGTGGCAGTGAATTCCATGTGTTAATCACTCTTTGGGTACTTCCTTTTATCCATTCTAACCCGACTGCTCAGCAATTTCAATGAGTGCCTACAAGTTCTTGTATTGTGAGAAAGAAAAATACTTCTTTCTCTACCTTCTCTATCCCATGCATAATCTTGTCAACCTCTGTCATGTCACCCCTCAGCCATCGTTTCTCCAAGCGAAAGAGCCCCAAGTGCTTTAACCTTTCTTCGTAGGCATTACTTCTTGGGCATTACTTAGGACCAAGTCCAGGATCGCCTCTGTGGGGCCCCCCACCTTATGGAATGGCCTGCCTGAAGAGTTCAGGAAAGCTCACACTCTTCTGGCTTTCTGCAAACAATGCTAAACTGAATTATTCAGGAGGAATTTTTATTTGGGCAATAAGGTTGTGCTGTAAGCAAAGGGTTCAGAGAAGTGCTTGGGCTAAGGATAGCAACTGAAGGCTTTACTCCTAGATTTATTAAATGTCCCAGCTGTCGATCATATTCACTTACAGTGTAATCTGCCTTGACTCTCAGTGAGAAAGGTAGCAAAATAGAAAGGAGACCAGTAGCACCATTAAGACTAACCAACTTTACTGTAGCATTAGCTTTTGAGAACCACAGCTCTCTTCATCAGGTGCAAAGTGGTTCTCGGAAGCTTAAGCTTCACTAAATTTGGTTATTCTTAAAGGTGCTACTGGACTCCTTTCTATTTTGCTACTATAGACTAACACGGCTAACTCCTCTGGATCTATGAGACAGGTAGAATATCAATCAATCAATCAATCAATCAATCAATCAATCAATCAATCAATCAATCAATCAATCAATCAATCAATCAATCAATCAATCAATCAATCAATCAATCAATCAATCAATCAATCAATCAATCACAACAAAGCCTGCTGAGGGAAAATCGGCATGGTTTCTGCAAAAGGAAGTCTTGCCTTACTAAGGTTTTGGACTTCTTTGAGAAAGTGAACAAATATGTCGATAATGGACAGCCAGCGTAACAGGACTTTCAAAAGGCTTTTGGTAAGATACCTCAGAAAAGACTCCTGAGTAAGTTTAGCAATCATAAAAGATAAATAAAAGGTTAAACAACATGAAGTAAAGAGAGAGAATAAATGGATAATTCTCTGAACGGAAGGAGGTAAGCTGTGGAATCCCATAAGGTTTGGTATTGGGGGTGGTGCCCTATAATTTGTTCATAAATGATCCGGAACTAGGGAGCGACCAGCGTAGTGGCCAAGTTTTAAGATGACACAAAATTATTCAGGATTGTGAAAACCAAGACCGACTGGGAAGAGTTCTTGGAGGATTTCCACACATTGAATGAATGGGCACCGATATGGCAGATGAAGCTCAACTCTGTGCTGAGGGATAGCCGGAAAGGGATTGAAAATAAAACAGCCAATATTCTAATGCCCCTGCATAGATCTATGGTTTGGTGCCTTGTTTGGAATAATAGGTGTAGTTCTGGTCACTGTGCCTCATAAAGGACATTGCAGAACCAGCTGCTAGAACTCATCCAATAAAGTTTTTTTTTTAAATAATTTTTTATTTTAACATCTAGAACAATAAACTACAAAAAACTACAATAGTACAAGGGGAGGGAAAAAAGGGAGGAAAAAAAAAGAGGGGGAAGGGGGGGAGGAAAAATGGGGAAGGCAACTCACAAACACTAAACACTACACTTCAATGCTTTCCCTTCATACTGCCAAGTTAAAAAATAGCTTAATAAAGCAATGATGGAATGGTTGATCTTACAAAATACAAATTACAATTCCAATTAAATCTCCCCCCCCCCCCGGGCCTCGGACGCAGTTCTCTCTGAGCAGCTACAGCCGCAGCGCTCGTTGCCTCCCCCCTCCCTTCAGGCTTCAAATCTTCTTCTTTTTGCTTGGTGTCTGGCCCAAATTCTGGATTCTTGTCCACAAAATCCCTTAGCTGATCTTCCGAATTAATCTTGTAAGCTTGATCTTTATAACTAAACCCGATTCCTTCCGGAAATAGCCATTTGTACTTTATGTCACGTTCCCTCAAAAGAGCTGCCAGCTTCTTATACTTAAATCTTCTCTTCCGGACTAAAAATGGAACGTCTTTCAGTATCTTGACTTTATTTCCCAGAAAGTCCAACTCCGCATTATATGAGTTATATAAGATATTGTCCCGGACCATCCCGGATGAGAACTCAATAACGATCTCGCGAGGCAGCTGCCGCTTCATTGCATATTTTGAAGATGCCCGACGGACTCCCAAAATGGAGCTTTTTACTTCTTCTTTAGTTGCCCTCGCGGGTGTCGGTAAAAGTTCCGAGGCAAGATCCCATAAATCCTCGTTTTCCTCCTCTTTAACATTCTGGAGACGCAAAATGGTCTGTGTTCGCTCCACTTGCAGCCCAATCAGCTGGTTTTCCACCAACTTTAGCTCCTTGTTCGTTGCTCTCATAAGTGACGCATTTTCCCGAGCAGACTTCTCTGCCCCCCCGCTACTTCCTTGATGGCTTTCACATCGCTCTCAATTAAGCCCACCCTTTGATCTGTTTCATTCAGCTTGTCAACAAAGGGTTTTATGGCTTCAATAACCGATCTTTTCACCAGTTCCTCGAGCGACTCGCCTCTTCCCTGCAGGGCAGCCGAAACTGACTTGCCCAGAGCAGGACTCTGCTTTTTTGCTGCCATTTTAGGGGGGGGGGGACCGCCAATCTTCTGAGACTCTGCGAGGAGGGAAAAAAACCGAATCTTCTAAACTTCAGATCCCACCACTCCTTCACATGCGCTTGTAGTAACAGAAGGGATTCGCTTACTTACAGGCTTCCGCCTAATCCTGTTCTTTGCCGTTTTCCATGGCCCGGCAGCACACAAGGTGCCGCACACGTCTGCCGGCCTCCATAGGGACAAACGGGCAATTTACCCCCTGCCTCGATCTGCCAGAGGGCTCTTCCCGTCTCGTCCCGGACCCAGGCTCCCTCCCTGGGAGCCCTGGGGGCTAACCTTTGCAGATCAGCTGCCCAGTCAGGCTGCTCGGCCTCTTCTTCTCGGACCTGCCGAGAGGAGCGTCCGACATGGCCGCGAAAACGAAACCGAATCACTCATCCAATAAAGTTGATGGGCAGTAGACTCAGGACAAAGAAAAGGAAATACTTCTTCATAGTGAAATTGGAGGATGAAGATGGAGGCAAAATTTGTGAAAAAGAAAGTTTCCCAGGATTCAGGGCAGTTTGTGACTCAACTGGAAAAGGGCTCAATGCTTTTGTTGAGAACACTGAAGGGAAACTCGTTAAAGACTGCCACGGGCAAGGTTATGATCATGGCGCCAACACGAAGGGACAAAAGAAAGGTATCCTGGCAAGATGGCTTAAATTGTACCTATGGCTGTTACTCTCTCATCTGATCGTTTCAAATGCATCAGCAACAGCAATGGAATCTACTCCTCTTTTTGGTGTGCTAAACTGCATATTGGTGCTATTTTCTGCCTTGGTTCAATGGTGGCAGATACTGAAAGAAAATGTGCCCAACCTTACTGTGAAACCATTGAGTGGCGCTCCCTGGAAAAGTCACATAGACAGTGTGAAGCCTTTTTGATATCAGACAAAAGAAATTTCTGCTGGTCTGACAGAAGTAGCAGAGTTGTCTCAAGCAGACGAGCACGTTGTCCACCAGACCAACCGCTAGATTGCAGGTCCTTGATTTCAGTCACAGCATGGTGTGTTATTCTGTTCCACATTAATATTGCTAGTTAGGCTATGCAATGCCTTACGAGGGATGCTGCAACTGCTACTTCCCTGGTGAAGAAATGTGCAGACTTCATCACATCATACCAAGAAAATCGGTTCTGCATCATACCAAGAAAACCGGTTCTGCAAAGGTCTTGCAGAAGCCCTTGCTGCTCATGCCACTTCCACGGAGCCCCCTTGAAAGCACCGCAAGAAGAGGCAGCTTGAATATGTGAGTCAGACTTATGAGGAGGAGGAAGGCAGGAGTGCAGGAGAAATCAGCTACGCTCTTGTAGACTCTGTTTTTCAAATGAAGAGCGATTTTAACAGCTTGAGTGTCACTGGAAAATATGAGGATCCTTCTTCAACCTGCCACAGGAGACACCTGGCATCTCCTATGTGGATCTCCACGGAGCCCTCAGTGACGGTGACAAGCCCACCATCGACGATTCAGATCTTTGGCTAGGGCTGGGCCATCTCCAGCACTTTATACCTCCTGGAAAGGGCTTAACAAGAGCTGCCCTGAAGTATGTTCATATTACCAAAACGAGCGACGCCTTTCCAGATCTTCGGGTAGCGCTATGAATTCCCCCAACACTTCCAGTAGCTTCTCAACATGGCATCTCATCAAACTTACTTACGGTCTACCCTGGATGATGAGAGACTCACATCACCTGCTAGCCTCGTCTTTGAGAAGGACGTCACTCAAAACCTTAATCTCTCAGCCGCTGTACAAGAGTGAGCACAAGCCGAAGCTCGAGAAAGCCCAATCTGAGCAGCGACGGGGGACGAGACGACACAATGGAGTGATCACATTTCATTACGCTCTTTTAACAGAGAGTTTCAAAAGAGGTCTCTCCCATGCAGGAATATATGGTTTTACTTTCAATATTTTTGTTTCCTTTTTTTTTTGGCAAATAATCTTTATTTATAATACTCGTTGCATGAATAAAAACGTAAATGAAAATAGTGTTAAAATTATCCAGTTTTCCAACCATTCTGCCAGCCTATGAAGAGATGCAAATGAACGGCTTCTTTCCCTTTAGACATTGCCAGGGCTTTTTTTCTGGGAAAAGAGGTGGGGGAACTCAGTGGGTGGCCCTCGGAGAAAATGGTCACATGGCTGGTGGCCCCGCCCCCTGATCTCCAGACAGAGGGGAGTTGAGATTGCCCTCCGAGGGCAATCTCAACTCCCCTCTGTCTGGAGTTCAGGGGGCGGGGCCACCAGCCATGTGACCATTTTCAAGAGGTTCCAGAACTCCGTTCCCCCACGTTCCCCCTGAAAAAAAGCCCTGGACGTTGCAATGAACGGTCACCTTCTGAGCTCATCTCCTGCAGCTCAGCTTGGTGCCTGCTGCAGTTTGGCCTGGGAAAAAAACATTGTCCTGCTCCTGTGCCTTTAAGAGGGTCAAACTAGACATGCTGGTTTTTTAAGACTTGAGAATCCTCCATGTGAAGGAGCACAAATAAGGAAATGCCCCCCTCCATCTCTGTTTCAGCATGGGGAAACTGCTAGGTGGAGGCAGGATCCCTTCCTACACATGCAGCAGCATTCCAAGCCCGAATGGACTTTATTTTTGAAAGGCCATTCCCCATAGGTGCTGTGTGGATGCAGGAAAACAAGGCTGTATGCAGAGAATCCACACCCAGCTCTTTAAAAACGAGCATGTCTAGTTTTTGGCCCTCAGATACAGACCGTTTGTGGCAGGGGCTAAGCAGGCCATCGTCTGCCCAGCGCTGTGGGTCACGGGGCTGCTAAAAGCACAGCTACAGGGTCTGCTTCCTGAGCTGGTAACACCCTAACAGCAACCAGGTGATGTCTGAGAGAGGAGGTCCGAAGGGGAGGCAGAGCCCCTTTCCTGTGGGACTTCTTTGTTCGTCCGCTGCCCATATTGGAGATGAGTGAAGGATCAGAGTGGACTTTCACACCCAGATGTGTCTGTGTGATGCAGCTCTCCTGTGGTTCTCTGTTAATTGCCCAGGTGTATTGCGGGTGGGCAGTTCCAGGAAAGAGGCTTACTTGGGGATGGAGGAGAGGGGCCCCTTCTCTCTAGATGTGGGGTTCCTTCTCATACAGTCTAAAGCCCTCCCGGCCCCAAGGAGAGTAAGTTTCACTTAGCTGGGCAATTGGCACTCTACCTTGGCAAATCTAGCAACATGGAGCTGTGCCATTTTTAATTTGAGGCTAGTCTACTGTACTACATTCTACATGGGTCTTCCCTTGAAGTCAACTCAGAAACTTCAGTTGGTACAAAATGGAGCAGCTCAATGACTAGCATATGCTAAGCGGAAAATGTATCTCACACCAATCACGTGTTTACTCTGTTGGATACTGGGCTCAATAAAAGGAACTGAGAATTGCCTACAAGCCCCTTCATGGTCTAGGTCCAATGTGTGTGGGGGGCTGCCTCTCCTGCTGTGTTCCACCACGGCAGCTTTGGTAGTCTGAACAGAACCTTCTCAAGGTTCCTCCATGCAAACTGGCAACTTCACAACTGGTCTGCCCCCATGTTTTCTCTATGGTGGCTCCTATGGCCTGTTTGAGGAGGTCAGAAAGGCATTTCTACCATTTTGCAGAATGTGTGAAACAGAATAGTTCAGGAGAGCATTCTTCTAATGGAATTGATCTGTAGTGGGACGGAGTGGTCCAGAAGGCACCTTCCTATGAGAGCAGGGCCAGCGCGCCCATTGAGGCTAGGTAGGCAGTGGCCTCAGGCGCGGGGTGCCGGAGGGAGCGCCGGAGGAGGCGGGGGGGGGGGGCGGGAGCACGCACCACAGAGCTGCGGCCTCCTAGCCCTCCCACCCTGCACCGCTGCTGCCGCCAGCACACCCCCCCCCGGCCGGGTGCAGCCGCCGCGGGCAGGCATCTGCGGCGGCGCAGGCAACCAAGCGGGAGAGATCGGAGGCCACCCGCGTACCATCAGAGCTGCCCGCCACAACGATCGGGCCGGCAGCGGCGCGCGCACTCCCATGATGACGTCACACATGACGTCATCATGCAGGCCGGAGCGCACATGCTTGCGCGCGCGCAGGGGAGCACCCGGCCAGCTGGCTGCGAGCGCCGAAAACCCTTGTGCCGCCCCTGTATGGGAGTGTGTGTGTGTGGGGGGGGGGATTGCATTGCCTGCACCTGCCTTGTCACCCCACATTGTGTGTTGCTCGCACTAGGACAGCCTGGGAAGTTTGGTGTTCACATTGTCATTTAATGTATTCCTAGTATGAATACATTGGTATTGGCATTCAGTTTTGTATTCCTGGTTCTATTGCATTGTTCATTTACATTGTTCATTGTGTATCTCATACTGTATGTTCACACTGTTGCTTGTGTTGCCATTCAATTTTGTATTCTTAGTCCTAGTGCATTATTTATTTGATGTCTTATAATGTATGACAACATTTTTTTTCTCTGTCTGTACTTTGCAATGCACATTTTCTTACCTGAATAGGTGGTCTCCTTGTGAGCTGGGGGAATTAGCATTAGCAAGTGAGAGGGGATAACTGCAAGATTTTTCCACCAATGTATATCAAGATCATTCCTCTAGAGAACCCTTTAATAAACAGGTGGGTATTCAACAGGAAAGGTTTCTTTATTAACAGAGAAGTAAAAGGCAAGCAAACAGAAAACACACACAGCAGGCACAGAGAGCTAACTAAGAAAATAGTGGGGAAATGGGAAGGCAATTTCAGGGAGGGCTACAGTTACCAGTCCGGAAGAAGTGGGCGCCCATGGAGGTGGTAGTGAGGATGGCCAGCGTCTCATAAAGGGGAGAGGGGGCTCGACATTGTCTGAGGGTGCATGGATGGGTCCAGAACACACAGGGTGGGATAAGAGTGCCTCTGCCCCTGCTCTACTGCAGGACCGATCAAGATCAGGGCCTCACAGCACTTTTTAAATGGCTTTAAAAGCGCGGTGGCAGCCCCCTTGTGGACACGAGGATGTCATCATATCTAGTCTGACCTTCATTTTAGGATCAAGGGGGTACTTTTAAGTGGAAGGCACAGAAGGAGACACCAGGAAAAATAGTTCTATGTAGGGTTGCCAACTCTGGCTTACAAAATTCCTGGAGATTTGGGGATGAAGCCCAGGGAGGGCTGGGTTTGGGGACTCAGTGGGGTGGAATGCCCTAGAGCCCCCCCTCCAAAGCAGCCGCCTTCTCCAGGGCAAGTATTCTCTGGAGTCTGGAAATCAGTTATCATTCCAGGAGCTCTCCAGGCCCCACATGGAAGTTGGCAACCCGAGCTCCATGCCTGGCTGGGTGCTGCAATCCTTGGTGATGGTTTTGTCCTTAGATACCTGTTGCCTCATCCATGCAATGTCTTTGGGGCCTTTGCAACAGTTTATTGCCACATCCTCTTTCTCCCAGGAGTATTTCCACACTGCCACCACAGCCACCTTCTCCCTCGCTTTGCTGGGACGGTGTTGCAACATTCGTGTGCCCCCCTTCTACCCCTCCCATTTGCACCCAGTTGACGTGAATATAAATGTGCCAGTGATGGACCCAGGAGAGGAAAGGGCTCCCAGACCGGACCCATCATGCGCCGCAGGGGCCTCCTCCTCCTCGTGGGGCTGCTCACCTTCTGGGCTGAGCTGGCACCTGGCTCTGGTCAAAGACCTTCTCCAGGTAAGCGATGCCTTCCCCTGCTTTGCCCTGGAGCCACTGCCAAACCCCTGCCGGCCCCCCTCTTTCGGCGTAAGCCCAGCCCAGACAGAGACAGCGTGCTGCTCTTCTGGCTGTAAGAGAGGCACAAGCACAGCCTGCTTTGCCAGAGGTGAGGAAGACAAAGCCAAGCCCCCCCCCCCGGCTGCCTCACATACAGCCCCCCAATGCCAGTGTTGCCCCCATTGCCCGGGGCAGCTGAAATGGCCAGTCACACCAAGCAGCCAAGGCAACCGAAGTGGCCTCTCCTAGAGAAGGGCTTTGGCAAGACACAGCCTAGAAACAGCCGTGGTCCCCTGCTGGGGAGGAAGCACCGGCTGGCTCTGAGGGGTCAGGATGCGTCCAAAGCACCCTGGGCATGAGGGACACCCTGGGCAGGAGGCTCATATTTGGCTTCTCTGGAGCAGCCAAGTCAGAGCCACTTGCGAGGCGCAAAGGGGAACGCTAGCTGGAGCCTTACCACCACCCCCATCCCAGCATCAGGGAGCGGGCCTTTCATGGAGGGGAAGGGGCCCCCATTTGGGCCCAGCCCCATTCTCAGCCAAAGGAGAGTGGCCACGTGGCTTCTCGGCCACCTCCTCCGCTGCTCCTCTCCAGCTGAAAGAAGTCTGCTCTGCCTGGGCACCCTCGTGTACCACTGATTCCCCCCACCTGCCATGAATCACTCTGCTCCTACACTCTAGTCCGTGGTGTTGAAGGTCAAAAGGATGCAGCCTCTGCTCCGAGACGGAGGCCCTCGTTGTCACTCCCATTTCCCCACCAGTGTGCTGAATGTCTGGGCTCAGCCCACAACTTGCCAGGCTGAAAAGAGGGCCACTACAGTGCGGACAGGGTGGTGATGAGCCCAGGCGTTGTGCCCCCCCCATCCACCCCAGGCATCACCCGCCCAGAAGAGACTGGAGTTGCCCCAGAGCCCAGACGTGCAGTTCTTGAGAATGGACGTGTGCCCCAAGAGGCCAGCTGTGCAGACCTTGGCCCCCTGCAACAAAACCTGCCATGGTGACAGAGACTGGCCCCGCCCCATTAAGTGCCGCTTCACCTGCTGCAGACTCGGCTGCCTGGACCCAGGTTCTGGTGAAGGGCCTCTTCCCTGCTGCTGCTCTCCAGGAGCCCATGTGTGTGACACACTTGGGCAGCCGGTGCTCTTGATAGTTCTCCTTCCTCCCTATCACAGCTCTCAGCCACCAATGCCTGTTACCAGCTGACACGGGACCGTGCTTGGCATTGTTCCGGCATTACTACTACAACCCTGTTCAAAGGAGATGCCTGATGTTCACCTACGGGGGCTGCCAGGGCAACAGCAACAACTTCAAGACAAAAGCGGAATGCGAGAAGGCCTGCATAGGTATGGAGCTCCTGCTTTCCTTGTCTGGGATGGGGAGGGCCATTGAGACAGGCAGAGCGGGAAGCCCCCCATCCCCTTTCTCCATGAGAGTTGCATGGATCTCTCCAGAAGGGGGCCAGTAGTATCCTGACAGCAGTAGGTGCAGCAGTACCATTTTTTTCTGAATTAGCAATCTCATTGTATCTTTCCCCGTAAGAATTTCACACTAAACAGATTTCCAGTTTGCACTCTTTTGCATCCATCTTAATGAAAATGGCGTAACACACAAACACATAAAGTGAGAACAAGTCTCAGGGGTCTGCGGTGGTGATGCACCCCTTGACAATGAAGCTTGTGGGGGTTCAGACAAGGCAGATGGGGGCATGGATGGAAAGAACTGCAGGGAGTGCTTGTATCTCTTCTAGAATGTTTCAGGTAAGGAGGCACGTTGGTCTGCAGCAGAACAACAGAATCTGAGTCCAGGGGCACCTGGGAGAGCCAGAAGATGTTCAGGGTGCAAGCTTTTGAGAGTCAGAGCTTCCTTCCTCAGAGACAAGTAGGAATGAAATAGCAAAGAGTCCAGTAGCACCTTTAGGACTAACCGACTTTATTGTAGCATAAGCTTTCGAGAGCCACAGCTCTCTTCATCAGATGCAGCTATACCCTGTGTTTGCAATCAATTGTCACTGCAGACAGCCTTGTGCCAATCAATCAGTTTCCTAGGCAACAGGGGTTGAGCTTTCTGTAGACTGTCTGCTGACCCGGAAGTGACCTTCTGCTGACCCGGAAGTGACCTTCTGCTGATCTGGAAGTGGTGATTTGCTGGCCCGGAAGTGGCGTTTTCACGAATCAAAATAAACCGGTTCGTGGACCGAGGCAGGTTCGTGAAAGTTCGTGGTTCATGATATGACATCATCAGAGTGGGATTACAGGCGTTACAAAGCACAGAGATAGGTTAAGACAAAACAGTGGAAGAAAAGCAGGATATTACATAGGGCAGATGGAATATACATACTATACGCATTGGTATAGATGACAGTCATAATACATGTAAGAGGCTCTCTGAATTCCAAGCGTTCAGTTTTTTTTTAAAGTAAGATGCTAGCTCCTTTCATTGGAGAGTTACAAAGGGAAGACATATATCTGCAATTAAAGGGGGCACAGAGGTAACTTTTTAAAATGTTATTTATTTATTTGCTTCATTTATACCCCGCCTTTCCCCCCAGTGGAGATCCGGGGCCTCTTCCATCCTTCTCCTCTCCTCCATTTTGCCCTCCCAACGACCCTGTGAGGTGGGTTAGGCCGAAAGTGGCTCATGGTCACCCAATGAGCTTCATGGCAGAACGGAGACTAGAACTCGGGAAAAAGTGGGGATTCAAAGAACCTGAAACACACGTTCTTACAATGTTGTATTTATATGATGGGATTCAACTACTGCTTTGTAAAACAAACCCTGAAAAGCTATGATGGTATTGGGGGGGGAGGAGAAACTGCTGAGGGACCAGGGCAGGAAAACTATGGGGAAACCTGCCATGTAGAAAACAGCATGCTGGAATTAAAATTCAGGAAACCACCTCCGGTCATCTTTTGCCTCCTGCCAAATGATCTCTTCCAAAGAAAGCACATCGATTTTTATTTTGAGCCTAACATTTCCAGTTCCTGTGAAGGAACTCTCTAGTTCTTCTTTCCCTCTCCTGGTGCACTCACCAGTTTCCTTTCTTCTTTCTCTCTCCCTTGCCTGTTGTGGCCACAGAGATTTGCAAACTCCCCAAGGACTCTGGTCCATGTGAGGCCCTCTTTGAACGCTACTACTACGACTCAGCCAGCAGGACGTGCAAGAAATTTGTGTACGGGGGATGCAAAGGGAACGGCAATCGGTTTGCCACCTGGACAGGGTGCATGGCGGTCTGTGGAAACCGAAGCAAAGGCTAAGATTTCTCTCTGGAAAAGGTAACCTCTTCGCCTGGAGTGACTTCTCTTGCTGTGGGAAGTGTGGAAACTGTGGGGCTACACAGACATCCAGGCTGCTGGCATTTACTCTTCCAGCTCCAGTGCCAGATCCCTGAGGGAGGTTTACCTGCTCATCTTGGGGTGGGAACTGGATTAGCACCGGTGTTGGCAGTCCCAAGGGACTGATGCTCAGCCCCTTGACTGCAGAAGCACCCCCTTGTCCCCCAGCCCCCCCAAGTCACTGCTGCTTTTCCTATCCACAGCCGAGTGCATAGCACGAGTCACTCACTCTTTTTGCCAAAGGACAGCTGGACACCGTAAGGAAACACCAAAGCCCCAGGAGAAGATACTGGGCTATGTACCCGTGGCGTCTCTTCTCCTTTCCTGATGCTGATGGAATCACCTGCTTTTCCTACAATAAATATTCTTATCTTCTGCTTCTAAGTCTTCTGCACCCTCTCTTATACTCCTCCCTGTCTTAAGAGCTGCCCTTTCTCTCCTATGCTAAGGTGGGGACATCAGTGGCCCTTAGCAATGCTGTAAGTCATTGAAGAAGAGACAGAACAGCTCCAAAACGCAAGCCCACAGCACTGTCCATTGAACATAAGCCAGATGTTGGACACATCTGTATGGAAGATATCCAGACTCCTATATCCCAAAGACCAGAATTTCCCCTTCTTTTAAAAGAAAAATTTCTTCTGGCTGCAGAAGAAGGTTGAAAGGACTGAATTAATGTTGGAATGGGGCAGGAGGGGGTGGTGGAAGGACAGAGGTGGGAAACCGGGTGAAAGCAATAGCCCGGTTAGCTCCCTTCTGTTTCCCTGACTGGTAACAAGCTTCCTGGGACCCAGAAGGGGCTTTTCTACAGCTAGCCCTTTTGGAATGGGGGGACGGGAATTCCTTAGCTGATATTTCATGGAGCTTGCATTGCACAACCTGCCCTCCTTCCCCCAAACATGGCACATTGCCTATACAAGAAGAAAACTTGTGCAGTCAGCAGTCCAGCATTGACCAGGCAGCACTGAAACGACAGATGCTCGCTGCTCCAAATCTGGCATATGGCCACAGTGATGGATGGTGACTGGCGCGTCGGGTTGGGATGCAGGGAATTCAGGCTGAAGAGCCTTCTTGGTCAGGCAGGAACCCGCCAGGTGAGGCAAGACACCACGGTCCCTTGCCAAGCGCACAGCCCACCTGATAACAATGCCTTCTTCTCCAGTCCATCCATCCCTGTGATTCTATCCTAGTTGAGTGAGTCACAATTGAATTCTTAAAAAATAAAATCAGAACTGTGGCAAATTTGCCTTGATAAATTTGATTGTGATAATTTTTTAAAAGCACATATCCCACACTCTCAGCCCTTGGCGGTTTGCCTGGTGGCTGGGAAGCCCAGAAGAAGCCCAGGTTTCAAATAGAACTTTGAGACTGTCTTCTGGAATACTAAACCCAGAGAGTGAAATTCTGGAGCCTCCGGAAACTGAGTGAAATCTGCCTGAGGATGATTGAGAGCCAAGCTACAAGTGACGCTTGGCACAGGTTGGACACTTGTCGGCTTCCCTCAAGTTTTGATGGGAAATGTAGGCATCCTGGTCTTGCAGCTGTAATGGAGAGCCAAGCTGTAAAACCAGGACGCCTACATTTCCCATCAAAACTTGAGGGAAGCTGACAAGCGTCCAACCTGTGTCAGGTGACACTTGTAGCTTGGCTCTCAGCCACTGGCTGGGTCCAATGGTGAGCCGCTGATAATAGCAGAAGGTTTCATAGATTTCATAGAATTATAGTGCTTGAAGGGCTGTCATGTAGAGGATGGCGCGGAGTTGTTTTCCATTGCCCCAGAAAGTTGGACCAGAACCAATGGGTAGAAACTAAGTGAAAGAGTTTTGGCTAAACATTAGGAAGAACTTCCTGACAGTTCGAGCGGTCCCTCAGTGGAACAGGCTTCCTCAGGAGGTGGTGGGCTCTCCTTTGGAGGTTTTAAAGCAGAGGCCAGATAGCCACCTGACAGCAGTGCTGATTCTGTGAACCTGGGCAGATTATGAGAGGGAGGGAGGGAAGGGTTGCATCAGGGCTTGGTTCTTGTGGCCCCTTCTTACCCGCCCAGGGTAATGCTGATCACCACTTTGGGGTCAGGAAGCAATTTCCCCCAGGTCAGTTTGCCATCTTCTGGGCATGGAGCAAGGTCATTGGGTGTGTGTGTGGGGGGGGGGGGAGAAGTAGTTGTGAATTTCCTGAATTGTGTAGGAGGTTGGACTTAGTAACCCTGGAGGCCCCTTCCAGCTCTATGATTCTAGCCTTTGTTTAAAAACCTCTAATGAAGGGGAGCTCGCCATCTCCCAAGGAAGTCTGTTCCACTGAGGAACTGTTCTGTCAAGAAGTTTTTCCTAATGTTTAGTCAAAAATTCTTTGGGTTTAATTTTAATCAATTGGTCCTGGTCTGACCCCCTAAGGCAGCAGAAAACAACTCTGCACCATCCTCTATGTGGCAGCCCTTCAAGTACTGGAAGATGGCTATCCTATCCCCTCTCACTCGTCTCCTCTCCAGCCTAAACATTCTGAGCTCCTTCAATTTTTCCTCCTAGGACTTGGTCTCCAGACCCCTCGCCATCTTCGTTGTCCTCCTCTGGAAACGTTCCAGCTTGTCTATATCTTTCTTATATTGTGGTGCCCCAAACTGAACACAGGTGCGGTCTAACTAGGGTAGAGCGATATCATCACTTCACATGATCTGGACGCTATGCTTCTCTTGACACAGCCCCAAAATCACATTTGGCTTTTTAGCTGCCACATCACACTGCTCACTCATGTTCAGCGTATGGTCTACTAAGATCCCTATATCCTGTTCACATGTACTACTGCTAAGACAGGTCTCCCTCATCCTGTAAGTGTGCCTTTGATTTTTCCTATCCAAATGCAGAACTTGAAATTCATTTTATTTGTTTTAGACCACTTTTCCAGCCTGTGAAGATCATCCTGTATCCTGACTCTGTCTTCCCCATCCAGTTTAGTATTTTCTGCACATTTAATAAGCATTCCCTCTATTCTTTCATCCAGATGATTTATAAAATGGTGAACTGAACAGGTCCCAGGGCCGATCCCTGAGGCACTCCACTTGTCACCCTTCTCCAAGAGGATGAGGAACCACTAACAAGCACTCCTTGGGTGCGATCTGTCAACCAGTTCCAGATCCACCTAACAGTAATAGGATCCAAACCACATTTTACCAACTTGTCAACAAGGATATTATGCAGAATGTGCAAAACAGAAATGTGCAGGAGGGCATTTTTAGGAAGGCATTAGAGGCTTAATAGAATGGAACAACTCAGGAGTGTTTTTTTGTAAGGGAAGGCTATTGCAGCGTAGCGGAAGGAAAGGTTGCCTACAGCTGAGAGCGCCGATGGTGGCTCCAGGCCCGTCTGTTTCCCCCTGGGGTTTTGCAGAGACCCCTGACCAATGCCCTGCCACGATCTGGTTCTGCCAACCATCCCTCCCTGAACTCTGCTAGGACAAGGAGACGTGCCCCCAAAGGTCCGAGGCCCTGCTAGTGCCAGGGGGGCTCCAGTGCCATCACAGAAGGGCAGGCACAGTCGTAGGGCTGGTGGGCTCGCTTTGAGCTCTTGTTGACCAGAGTGGATTTCCTCAGAGGAGGAAAAGGCACAGGTTCAAAATTTCTGAAATCAAAGTTCAATGTTTGAATTTAAAATATTTCCAAATTCCGATTGTTTAAACACAACTTGAAATACAAATGAAAGTTCTTCAGGCAAGCCACTGACCTGCCTTCTAAGGGTGCTGCAAAGAAAGGTGTGTGTGTGTTGATACAGTTTGGTTTCCTTCTGGCTAGCAGTGGCTCAGGAAGTAGGAACGTGGGCATCTTCCTTGGGCGAGACAATTAACGTTGAACGGGCCCTGGGACGGATGGCAGCATTACCACAGGCAGCCACAAGGAGGCGCCGTGGCATTGCGGGACTGTGCCTGGCCAGCCTGGCCTACTCCCCCAGGGCCCTCTTCTGGGAAAGGGCCTGCCCAGGCTGTTCTTGGAATGGGGCATCTTCCAACCCACGCCCAGAACTGAGACGCCTTGGCGACGTCATCATACGAGATGCTGCCTTCATGAAACTCTGGAAGAGAAAACCAACCCACCGCTCAGGGCTGTGCAGCCCTCTCCCTGGCCATGCCTCCTCCCCAGAAGGCAGACAGCTGGAGCGAGTGCCAAGCATTGGAGCCTAATCCCCCTCCAGCCGTGGGCGCTGAGCACCTGCCAGCCCCTCCCTCTGTGCGCCCCAGCAAAAGCCGCTGCTTCGAGCAGGTCCCTGCAGAGGTGGCATCTGCGCTTCATTTCATTTATTTATTTTACGACTCTTGTATTCTGCTCTCCCTGAAAACCAGGCTCAGAGCGGAGCGCAGTAGGAATATAAAACAGGCAGCGGAGCAGTTAACACGTTTCAGTAAAAACATCGCGGCATTCTTATTGCACAATCCCGCTATGTACAAAGACCCGTGGGGGCGAGTGGCAAATGGTTTGATGTTCAGCAGATGGGGGGGGATCATATCCCCCTCTGGTGGGAGGCCGACTGGGGAGGAGGGGCACCTCTGCAGCCCTGGGTTCAAGGGGCACCTGGTTCCTGATAGGGAAAAGGTGCAGAGCCCATGCAAGAAATAGTTGGGAGCCACTACATGCCTGTGAGGAAACAGGCAACGCTTCCTTCCTTCTTAAACCCAGTAGGCCGCCTGGAACTGCAGCTGAGGAGTTCATTTCAGGTGGGTAGCTGTGTTAGTACGCAGTAGATGAGCAAGGTTATCTGACGAAGGGAGCTTGCTTCTTGCTGAAATTTAAGGGGCCACTGGAGTCGAACCGGGCCTTGGAGCCTCTCCCCCTTCCCAGTCGCTCAACAGGGAAATGTTGCAAGAAAGGGGGGCTCCCCCTCCCACCCATGCCAGTCCAGCTCCTTGGCCTTACTGGTCTTCACAGGCCAAAGAAGCCTGGCCTTTCTTCAGTCACTGAGCCGCGCCTCGTCCTGCCCATGCCCAGGCGCGGGCGGCATCCTTGCCTGGGCGGCTGCCTTGTGCTCCTCCTCTGCCATCTGGCTCAACAGGGAGGCAGTTCATGGAGGAGCCGGTGAAGCAGCACTTCTCTGCGCCGAAGCACTCCTGGTCGTGGAAGCAGGTGTCGGGGGAAGGGCTCGCGCTCTTCTGGGGCTTCTTCTTGGGGCATTTTCCAGGTTTCTCTGTAAGAAACGAGGGGGTCAGTCTTGGGCACTGCGTCAAGTCTGGAGTGGGTGGGAGGGGCCAGGCAGGGGCTGGAGGAGGCAGAGAGGAATGGTTTGAAGGCCAGAGAACAGGACTCACTTGAGGGTGGCCAACTCGGGGCTGGGAAATTCCTGGAAACTTGGGGCTGCTGCTTGGGAGGGCAGGGTTTGGGGAGGGGAAGGGCCTCAGTGGGGTACCATGGCTCCAAAGCAGCCATCCATGGGTGCCGATCCCTGTAGTCTGGAGTTCAGTTGTGATTCCTGGAGATCTCCAGGCCCTGCCTGGAGTTTGGCAAATCTAACTCATTTCCTCTTGGGCCATGATCCCCACCGCAGCCTGATGCACGTAGATGCTCCTGGCTGGCTCCGGAGAATGAGCAGAGACCTCTGCAGCATGTATGTCAAAGTCTGCACTGAAGAGGAGACTGGAGGGGTGTCAGGTCAACAACTGGCCACAGACCTTTCGCTTGGCCGAGTCCCCAGTTTCCCTGGGCTCAGTGCTCATGCACCACTCTTCCTCGGACCTGTCCCCCCCGCCCAGTTTCATCGAATAATACGGGGGGGGGGGGGCTTTTGCTGAGTGTGGGTAGCAACAGGAGCCTGGCTGGGCTGGGATAGGGTTCCTTGCCTCCAGGTGGTGGCTGGAGATCTCCCGGAAATAGAACTGATCTCCAGACTGCGGCTGCTTTGGAGGGGCGACTATTTGTCCTTATACCCCGCTGAGGCTGCTCCCCAAATCCCACCTTCTCCAGGCTTCATCCCCCAAATCTCCAGGAATTTCTCAACCTGAAGCTGGCAACGGGGGACCTCCAGAGGGCTCGCTTGGGGCCTGAATGGGCTGCTGGTTAGAAATCCAGCGTTGGTGGAGCTGACCCTCCTGTAGAGAAAGCGGGGCGCATGGAAAGGACGTTCCTGGCGAATGGTGGCCCCAGCCTTTGTCCTGTCTGCATCGTTAGCATCACCACCCCCGGTCTGACGAAGCCTTCTCTGCAAGATGGGTTTGGCTTCCTTGTGTTGCCGCCTGATCCTATGGGGCTGGGACAGGACAGAGGGAGCTGACCTTTCAGTGGGGGGTGGGGGGGTGTCCATTAAGTGGGTCGGCTAGGCTGGCCCCAGCTGCGCTTGACAAGTCCTTGGTGAGAAAGGGCAGTGGGCTGTTCTGAAAGGGGACAAAGAGGCAAAGGGCGTGAGTGGAAAGAGTCGCATCTGGGCATTGAGGGTCTCTTTGTTCCACTGATGGGCTGTTTCCGCTCTGTGGCCACCTCTGCTCTGCTTGAATACTTGTAAATAAAGCAAACATTACAAGACACCGCCAGAAGTCTCTCGTGCTGTTTTGCCCAAAGGAAGAGAAACTGTTTTCCTCTTGCTGAGAGACGCCAGCAACCAAGAATGCAGGATCGCTCCTCTTACTCATGAGGAAACTATCCCTGGGTCAAGTGGCCCCCTTTCAAGGCACGGTGGAACATCTGAAATCCTCCTCTTAGCCCAGCCGTGCAACGGGGCATTCCTCTTTGGTGGTTTTTTTGCTGGGCTGGGGGGCGTGCTTGAGCTTTGGCGCAGCCGTGAGAGGCAGTGTTGTGCAGTGGTCAGAGCGCTCTAGGCTCATGGGCTTCCATGGAAGCTCGCTGGGTGACCCTGGGGCCAGCCACACACTCAGCAGATCCTGACTCGCAGGGCTATTATTCGAGGGTGATAACATGGAGGCAAGTTTCAGGTGGGTAGCTGGGTTGGTCTGCAACAGAACTGCAGGATTTGGCCCAGTGACCCTTAGAGACCAACAAGGTTTTCAGGGTATGAGCTTTTGAGAGTCACAGCTCCCTTCTTCAGATACCCAAGAAGATATCGGAGGAAGGGAGCTTCGACATTTGAAAGCTTATACCCTGAAATTCTTGTTGGTCTCTAAGAGGCCATTGAGCTCAAATCTTGTGGCTCAACATGGAGGCACGGAGAAGGATGTCGTAAGTTGCTTTGGGACCCCATTTGGGGATAAACATGGGGCATAAACGAATAAACAGGGGTTAGGTAGCAATTTTCCCCAGGCCAGTTTGGCTAGGGAACCTGACAGTGTTTGGCCATCTTCTGGGCATGGAGTAAGAGTCACTGGGTGTGCGTGTGGCCGGGGGGGGGGGACTTGTGAATTTCCTGCATTGTGCAGGGGGTTGGACTAGATGACCCTGGAGGTACCTTCCAACCCCATGATTCTATGACCCCTCCCTCTTTCCAGGGACTCCTGAGTCTCCACGACTCCCACCAGGACCCCTTGCTCATCTCAGCCTGCCCCGGATGTGCCAAAACAGTTTTGGCTGCACTGAGGCAATGTGGCTGCCTGTCTGCACCCTTTGCCAGAGTTCCCGGGGAGGGGGCTCCACACAGAGGGGGGAAAGGAAGCAGCAGTGAATACTAGGGGAACAGGGGACCCACTGTGTACTGGATGGGAACATCCCCTGCCTGTGTGAAGCGGCCCCTCCGACCAACCCCCATGAAATCCAGCCTCAGGGCAGAGAAAGGCTCTGCGCTGGACAGACCGGCCAGCTCTCCTTCCACCTTGGAGGGAGTGAACATGCCCACCATAAAGCTGGTCTCCGCCGGCCTTCTGGGGCAAGGCACAGGGGGCCCCATGGGCTCTGATCTTATCGCAGTGCCACTTGCCTGGAAGGGGTGGGTTGCAGGTTCGGCCACCGGCTGCCTCACAGCACTTCTGGGCCCCTGAGCAATCCTCGTCCACCACACAAGTGTTCGTGCACGGCAAAGGCGCATACAGCTTCTTCATCGGTGGGGTGGCGCACATCCCGGGCTTGTCTGAGGGCAGGAACAGGAAGCAGAGTCAGCAGTTGTTGGAGGCTGGAGAGCAACCATGCCAGCTGCCCTGAGCTGCATCTCCTGGACGAGGATGGGGTCACATCCAACTCAGGGCAGGGGCAACTGGAGCTTGGCAGCACCTGGAGAGGAGGGCACACTGGGGGGCATCTGCCCTGTGCTCGCCTGCAGTTCTGCTGTGCCCCAGCTGGGCCTGTTGGCATTGTGTCCTCTTCCTCCCCTGTTCCCCAGAGCCCCTCCGGCCTGCTGCCCATCCTCAAGATGTCCACACTAATCCTGACCATCAGTTGTGATGTAGCAATATGGAAGCTGCACTACGGCCGCCTGGGGGATCTGGGGCCATATCCTCGCTTGCCACGATCCTCCCTGGGGAACCTCAGGCCGGGCAGCTCCAGCTTACTGGGAGATCTAGCAGAGGGAGGTGGGAGTCACATGCGCCGCCCTGAGCTCCTTGGAGGGGGGACAGGATCAAATGCAAGACTGATCGGAGCTCCTCCTTTGTGGGGGCTGCCAACCCCACGGCTTGGGAGTTGTGAAGTTATAAGGGGAAAGGTGTTGAAGCAGCAGAGCTGCCAAGGTCAAAGCCTGTTTGGAAACCAGAATCTCTGGCCCCAATCCCACATGGCTGCATAGGGGTGAGAGGAAAGGCACTCTGCACATGCACAGTTGCACTTCTGCCTTTGTGGTTACTGCCTCCTCTTAAGGATGGGCGAAGCATTTCCCTGCAGAAGACTTTCTGGGCTGCAGCCCCAGTGAAGCCCTATCCCTGCCCTCCCTTCCCCACGCTACCTCTGCTGGGCAGCATGCAGCTGTAGCGGCAGGCGAATTCGCAGCACTTCTGCGGCCCCTCGCACTCGCTGTCGGCTTCGCACTTCACGGTGCACGGTGGCTGGAACAGCCCGCTGGGAAACGTTGGGCAGTAGCCAGCCTTCCCTGCACGTAAGAGAGGAGGAGATGAGGGCCGGGTACAGGGAGTGGGCAACCGGGCTGGCACCAGGCTTCTGCGCGGCCCTGCCTTCCCCCTGGGAAGAGGGTCCCTGCCAGGACACTCAGGAGGCACAGCCCCGTCCCAGGCCGAGAGCAGGCGGAAAGGGGCGCCACTTAACCGCCTCGGTTCGATCCACGAAGACTGCCAATTAGCACAGTGATGTGGTCCCTCTTTCATCCTCTGGGCACCTCCGGCTCCCTTCCTTTGCCCATCCAAGGGTGCTTTAATCCCTGGCAGGAGGGAAAGGCGCTCCTCTGCCGGAGACCCTGGAGAGCTCCTGACAGCCACAGAAGATGGTCATGACAGATGGAGCTGTGGTTTGAACCAGCAGCTTTGCACGTTTCTCCATTTATGCGTGGAGCCATCCTCGGGGAAGATACTAGACGATACACTCGACCCTGACTCGGGTCAAGCATCCCCCAACCATTCGGTTGACACGTGACGTCAGGGAATTAATGTTCCCAAGCAGTGGAAGGCTGGATTTGGCTGGCGACCATGGCACACGAGGAGGAGGGGCTTCCGCCTCCCCTCCTGAGCCGTTTTCCCAAGATGAAATGGCTTTTTTTCGGTACTGTCAGGTGCCACGTGCTGCAAGCAGTACACATGGAGCCGCTCTGTGTTAGGCTTAGGAATGCACCCCAGCCAGTCGGCAGTTCAGGGCCCATGCCTTGAGCGTTCCTCCCCATGCCACAGCCCTAAACCTCCCTCTCTGGCCACCACCTATAAAACAAGAATAATGTTTTTTTTGGAGGGAGAGGAGTGAAGTTGCAATTCTAAGGAAATTTCTGCAGCCAGTGCCATTTTCCATGTGCTTTCTTTGTTTTTGCAGAATCACAGAATATTTATTTGTATTTATTTATTTAATTTATAGCCCGCCTGCCCTGCGAATGGGCTCAGGGCGGGTTACAATAAAATGCTCAATAGGCATTAAAACATAGAACCACAGTTAAAAACCATCAAACAACCATAAATACAGGCAAACAGCATTTCGGATGGCGGCCCCCCTCCAATTCTCCAATCATTATGTAACAAGCAGAATAGAACAGAAGAGGTGGGGGGGTCACAGTTTATAATAAGCTGGTGACTGCACTTACAGGGGGCAGATGATTTCTCTGCCCCCCTGGTGGGAGACCAGTAGGGAGGCTCCTAAGATGATCAAAGACTGGCCTCAACCGTACGCCTGGTGGAACATCTCTGTCTTAGAGGCCCGACAAAAGGATATGAGATCTTGGCAGGCCCAGGTGTCCTCCGACAGAGAGTTCCACCAGGTTGGGGCCAGGACTGAAAAGGCCCTGCCCCTGGTCGAAGCCAGCTGGGCCTCCCTGGGGCCAGAGACCACCAGTAGATTATTTGTTTAATGCACTCTGGGGTACATACGTGAAGAGACAGTCCTGCAGGTATGCTGGTCCCAGTCCGTTTAGGGCTTCAAAGGTTAAACCCAAAACCTTGAACCTGATCCAGAATTCCACAGGGAGCCCGTGCAGCTGTGGCAGGATGGGAGTAAAATGTGCCCTGTATGGCGTGCCCATCAGGACATGTGCAGCAGCGTTCTGGACCCGCTGTAATTAGGTTAGGCCCAAGGGAAGCCGTGCATAGAGTGAGTTACAGTAATCTATTCAGGAGGTGACCATTGCATGGATCGCTGTAGTTAGGTCACGGGTCGACAGATAGGGCGCAAGCTGCCTGGCCTGTCGAAGATGGAAGAACGCAGACTGGGAAACTGCTGTGACCGGGCCTTCCATTGATAAGGAGAGAGCCAACAAAACCGGCAGCGCCGACCCGCCTGCTGATGTCTGCGAAGCTCGTCGGCGAAGGCAACCAGTACCGCCTCAGTCCCGTGTCCCCGGTGGGAACCGGACTGGAATGGGTCCAGGATGGAAGAATCCTTCCGGAAAACCTGCAGCTGTTCTGCCACCGCCCACTCAATCACCTTCCCCAGAAACGGGAGGTTCGAGACTGGTCAGTAATTGGATGGATCGGTGGGGTCCAAAGATGTTGTTGTTTTTTCCCCAGGAGAGGCCTTCAGCACTCCCGGAAAAACCCTGGAGCTCAATGATGGATTAAGACAGCCCTTATATGTTGCCCGGGAGAAACAAGGGCCCTTTTCACACTGCTTACCTGCTGCTGCAATGACGTGAAATATTGCGCAAATAACGCGGAACGTCCGTGGTTTTCGCGCGATATTTTTCATTGTTGCGGCAGCAGGTAAGCAGTGTGAAAAGGGCCAATAACTTTTCTGCCACATGCCCGAGGTAGAAGAACATGCATAATGGAGACCTGACTGCATGCAAATGGAAAATGACTTTCAAATTACACATCGTGAACAGACACGGGCTGCTTCTGCACACGGATAATTCTCCGGGGTGGCTCCTGTTGCTGCTGCGAATACAGAAGTGCCCACACATCAGTTTCTCCTGTACTTTGCTTGCGTTGGATAACTTTTCCTCCCCACAACAGAGTTTCTTTTTTAAAAATGTGAATTACTAGCTCTCTATAACATGGTAACATTTATAACAATATATTGCCACAATCTCTGCAGTCTACACCTTTCTCCTTATAACTTCACAACAAAAAGGGCAATACCCTTACTTTAAAAAAATGAAATCTGGGAACTGGTAGATGGTAGTAATAGATGGTTATCATATATTTAATTCTGAACTTTTTGTACAAACTTTAAGAAAGTCACTAATACGCAGAAATATCTGAAATCTAATAAATAAAATCGGGGGGTTAACACTCTCCCAAATAAAAAAAATGACACCTGTAGCTTTAAGCAAAAAAAAAAAAAAAAGAGGCCACTGAGCATTCAGTCTCAGTTTGAAGCTGTCAGGCAGCCACAAGAACATGGCTAAGCCATCCAAGCCTTGATTCCTGGCAAGCAAAGACAAAGTCTCGGGCAGTTAGAGCAGGAGTGGGCTTGGGCAAAACAGCACTTGAATGGGCCATGTCCCCCTTCCTGCCGTGTTTCCTGGTGGGGGAGGACGCAGCAGAGACCACTAGACACTCACTGCCCACATCACTCAGCAGGGCATAGGGCTGCCGGGGCTCCCTCCGCCTCCTGCTGCCACTCACCTGTTTGGCAGAGGGGAAAGGCTGGGGAATGTGCCCAGGTGATAAAAAAAAACCTCCCAGGCCACTGTGCAATGGGTACACTCCCAATGGGTGTGACAACTTCACTTCTTCAAGCGATGTCAATGTGCCAAAACTGGCCCCTGTGAAGAGCAGGAGCATGCCCGCTGCTGGGCACGATGATGTCACATCGCACTTGCCAGAAGCACACCCAAGGAGACCAGAACAATACATGCCAGGTCCCCCGCACCCACTAGGAGATAAGGGAACATGGCAGCCCTAGCATGGCATAGGCCTGCCAGTCCCATGATGGGGTCAGGGGGTCCCCTGCTCCCAGTCTCCCCTGCTGCCAGTCATTTAGCAGGTAGGGGGATGCTATGATTCCACGGAAACGTTACGGTTTTATGATAGGTGGTGTAATCTTAGAGTGTTGCTCCAATATGTTGACATCATTTCTGGGTTGGCACAACTCCTATTTCCCCACACACATACCAGGCTTGAGCCAGTTTGGTGTAGTGGTTAAGAGCAGCAGGACTCTAATCTGGAGAACCAGGTTTGCTTCCCTCCACTTGAAGCCAGCTGGGTGACCTTGGGCCAGTCAGAGCTCTCTCAGCCCCACCCACCTCACAGGGTGATTGTAAACTGCTCTGAGTGGGCATTAAGTTGTCCTGAAGGGCGGTATATAAATCGGATGTTATTATTATATTATAGGCTCCTGGGTGGGAGAGCTAGAAAACACCAAAGCAGCGTGCATAAAGGACAGCATCTTTAGGAGTAGAAAACCACAAGAGTCCTGTAGCACCTGTAAGACTAACAAAATGTGTAGTAGGGCATGAGCTTTCGTGAGCCACAGCTCACTTCTTCAGATACTTCAGGTATCTGATTCTGATACTTCCGGTATCTAAAGAAGTGAGCTGTGGCTCACAAAAGCTCATGCCCTACTATACATTTTGTTAGTCTTACAGGAGCTACAGGACTCTTGCTCTTTTCCAGTGCTACAGACAGACTAACACAGCTACCCACCCTGAAGTCATCTTAAAGATGTTATGCGTCAGATGTTGTGACCACAGTTCTAAGCGAGCTGAAACGTAAGCTGCACAAAACCTCCCTTATCCGAGTCTGCCTATCCCCCCATGCCAAGTAAAGAAACTGGGAAAGAGTCCAGCATCATGCCTTAGTGGGCATCAAGTTAATGACCTTTGGAAACAGAATACTAGACTAGACGGTCTCTGAGAAAGATGGATCCAGGCAGGTACAGGGTCCACCTTGGTCAATGCAACTGCATGCTGCCAAGCAGCAATTCACAGGCTACTGCCTTGACTTCCAAACTGGACCATTATTTTTTGAACTACGACATGTGCCGGTGTTATGCTCTTTCCAGGCCCTTAATATGGTCTTTCCCAAATGAGCTTTGCTTTGATTCCCCCCCAGAAATAACGCAGTCCAACATATTGCCCTGCTGCCTGGAAGGAATACGCACATTTTCCTGCCCCAATGTCAGGAAAATGTCAGGTCCCGTCCGATGTCGCTAGTTCCCACTGTTGGCTTCCCTCAAAGATTCCGTTTTCCCAACATTTTTTTGCCCCACCACCAGACTCAAAAAACCCAAACAACCAGTAATTATTATTGCGCTACTGATCTCTCACCACTTATGCATTTCCATTTCAAAGTTTAGTCCCTCGGAATTCTTGTTTTTCATTCCAAACAATGACATCTCCAGCCTTCTTCATGTCAAGATACAAGGGGAAGGCACAGGTGGTTTTTATCCAGGTTGCCTGGACAGGAGTGGGGTTGGGAAGCCCTGAGACACCTGGGGCTGGGCAGCAATTCTCCACCTGAGGATCATTTCAAACTCCCATCTTGCTGTGACTTCTCCACATTCCACAATAGCAAAAGGAAACAAAAAGTGTGTGGTGCTTAGAGGGAAGTTATTTGTATGTTGATACTGTGGTAGAGAGAGTGCATGAAAAGAACTACAAAAGGGGGTGGTAAGCAGCCACAGTAGCCACAACAACCATGCCCCATGAGCCACTGCACAATCTCTGCAGAGCAGATGTTCGAAGGAAAAGTTAAAAAAGAGGCAGAGGCCCAATATGCATACCTCCACATTCGCAGCAACAATGAAAGCAAAACAGAGAATCCCTGCCATCTGAAAGTGGCGGCGGTGTCAATCTCATATGAAGGGGGTGGGGTGGAGTCAGCCAGGTGGAGTGCCTGGGCGCACCGTAACCAGTGAGCGTGCAGGATAAGCCCAGAACCCAGGACTTGGTTCCATCTTGCCCCTGTAAGCAGCTTTGCACTCGCACAAGTCTCTTTGCACACCTCCTCTTCTTGAAGCTTCTTTTGCCAGGTCAGGCCTTTTCTGCTCAGCTGCCCTGACAACAGCCTGGAGGAGATAACACACCCAGCAAGCTTTGCCAGCCCCAGTGGAACCTGAGCATAGAAGCTTCCTGCCCACACGGCACAGACACCAAGGATTCCTGGCACTGCTCCTGCCTCCTGAGTCATCAAAGTGGAAACCCACAACTTAGGGATACAGTCAGTCAGGTTCTGAAATTCTAGTGTATTAAAGTGGCGCAGTGCAATGAATAAATAACAATACTGTTATAGGCATAGCAAATCACATAGACAAACAGTGTGCAATAAACAGCTCAACATGGGCCAATTGAGAAATACCCAGTGGTGCAATCAAGTTCATATCAGAGTTCATAGCAGAGATGAAACATAAACAGCAAACCAGAGAAGCTGTGAGTTGGCACATGGCCAACTAGAAGAGGTGTGACGGACTGCTGCTGAAGTTTGTAACAGCGGCAGAAGTGTTCTCAGAGATGTTTGGTGAGGAGGTCTGTTGGCCCCTGATGCAGTCTGGAAACAAGCGTTGTTGATGACCGGTTCCTTGTCGGGTCTCGGTCCTGCAGAGTGTCCCATCTCCTTGTTCCATCTGTTGAAAGAAAATGAGAAGAGTACATCTATTTAAGAACTTACCTTGAACAGGAACGAGGGGTCCTCACAGCTTCTCTGGTTTGCTATCTACGTTTCATCTCTGCTATGAACTCTGATATGAACTTGATTGCACCACTGGATATTTCTCAATTGGCCCATGTTGAGCTGTTTATTGCACACTGTTTGTTTATGTGATTTGATATGCCTATAACAGTATTGTTATTTATTCACTGCACTGCGCCACTTTAATACACTAGAATTTCAGAACCTGACTGACTGTATCCCTTAGTTGTGGGTTTCCACTTTGATGACTCAGGTTGTTGCTAAGGGAGCTTCCTTTTGTTTGATAAACTGCTCCTGCCTCCAGCAGGGAGACACCACCCGTGGTCACCGACCATGCAACTGTCTGCTCTCTGGGCAAGGAGGATGCTTGATCTCCATCTCAAAAGCCTCATGCCCCCGAGCATCATCCCCCAGTCTTCCAGGCTGGCAGCCCTTGGTGGAGCTAAGCCAGCTTGGCTCCACTGACTGCACGGCGTTTCCTGGCAGGTGACGAGCTCTGCCAGATTGGCCAGCCAAGAACTCACCTATCTTCTCTTCCCCATAGTCCAATGCCTCTCCGTCCCTGAGCATAAGTAGCCCCATTAACCACCAAAGGACCTCTGGCTTCATGGTGCTCTCGGGATCCAGGCTGCAGTGGCCAGAAGGGAGCCATGCTCATCTTTAAGTGGCTTCCTGGGAGGGGTGGGGTGGGGTGGGGTGGGGCCAGCTCCCATTGACCTGGTCTGGCTGCGCTGGCTCCTCCCCCTGATTGTGGGTACGAGGGATGTGGGGCAATCAGGACTGAGCCTGGATGAGATCTGGAAAGATTCACTCTGGCCTACATCTAGCACACGAGCCAAGCCTCCTGCTGGGACTGGGGAGGTGCCAGACCTGCATGTCTGTCTCTGCCAGGCCATGGCCAGGATACTCGCTCCAGCTCCAAACAAGCATTTCCTGTTTTTGCAGCTGGAGGAATTGCCTCCTCCAGTAGACAGCTGCTGCTCTCCATCTCTGCCCAAAGTAGGCTTGCCAAGTCCCTACTGTGTGTGTGTGTGTGGCCGGGGGGGGGGCGGGGGGAGCTGACCATTACCTTGTGCCTTCGACGGTCATAGGTCCAGAGGAGTTAGCCGTGTTAGTCTGCAGTAGCAAAATAGTAAAGACTCCAGTAGCACCTTTAAGACTAACCCACTTTACTGTAGCATAAGCTTTCGAGAATCACAGTTCGCATGCATCTGACGAAGAGAGCTGTGGTTCTCGAAAGCTTATGCTACAGTAAAGTTGTGTTAGTCTTAAAGGTGCTACTGGACTCTTTACTCTTGTGCCTTCTGCGTGTGAGTCTTGTGTGATGATGTCACTTCCAGAAGTCTTGTGCACGGGGCTGATTCTTTGAGAATCAGCCTCAAATGAGGCGTGGGAGCAGTCCCATGGCGAATGCAATGACATCACTTCCGGAAGTGACATTGTCACATCTGCTAGGAGTGTGTGCACTTTGGTGGGGGCTTACCCCCAAACTCTGGGGGGGGGGGGTGCTATGCTCAACCTGTTGAATTCCTGTGAAATAAAGCAAGAGTCTGGTGGCACCTTTAAGATGGGAAAGAACATTTATTCCAGCAGGGCTTTCATGAGCCAGAGCTCACTTCCCCAGCAGTGTGAAGGACCCCTCCACAAAGGTCATGCTTTCTTATTCACAACAGATCCTGTTGCACCAATACAGATAAAAGCACATGACAATAATCAATAGTGAGCAATACTAGGCCAAGCACTTGTATTCGGACTTTGCATGAACCGTCTCTGTGTTTTTTTCTATGTGTTAGGTAATTCTAACAGGTGTGCTTTAATCTTTTGACAGTTAATTAAAATAGTGGACTCTATCGAGATTAATGTTCCTCTATCATAGATTCAACCAATAGTGATCTCTCAACTTTTTCTGACACTTCTCAGAGATTTATAGTTTTGTTTTGCAAGTTTGAGTATAACGTAATTTTTTTACTAATTGGAAGGTTGTACAATAGAAACTATGAATATTCAATGAAGCATCAGACCAATTATCGTTTGTTTGTGCTATCATGTGAATAGACCTTAGATATTTGCATATGATGACTTATAAAATTGCAAATTCAGATAGAATGGCAGAGCTCTGATGGAAGAAATCTCTTGCGAGAATTTAGGTGAGAACTTATTTTTACCTATGCATTTCATAGAAACTTTGATTATGTTAAACTTGGAATTTATTAGGAAATGTTAGCAAACTTATTTCTTATTGCCTTTCTGTGTTCTGTTTTTATAGGATTTATATTAATAACCATTTATATTTTGATTACTTGCTTCATTAAAAAACTAGGGCGTATTTTCAATAAAGTGAAATAAACTCTAGACAGGTGTCTGTGTGTTTGATAAAGAGTCGCAAAGCAATATTGAACCCTATATAAATAAATGTACTGATAAACAGATGGTTCAAAGAACTTATCTGTTTGACAGGTCTGGGAACTAATTGCTGAAAGCTTTCCAAGAGAAAGATACATCTTTCTTTTGGCTAGTAGAAGCTCAGTTTCAGACACGGGCAAAAGCTCATTACAAGCCACTGGGAATGGGTGAGTACCGTGCCCGGTTAGACAGGCAAAGTACGATTAACATAAAATCTAGCACAGGATGAAGCAAAATAAGCAGATACAATAGGAAGTTACAGATGAACTAATTAATATCTATGAGGATGTGTTATGCAAGGTATGAGCACCCATGATGAGTGAGGAATGCCATGTCTTTATTAAGACCCTGTGGAGGTTAATAGTCTGGAATTTGTTAATGAATTCCAATTCAGCAATTTTACATTGCATTCTCCCTTTGAAGTTCCTTTGAAGGAAATTAGCAACAGAATGCCCTTCTGGCTTGTGGATATTGCAATTTTAATTTGCCTCTATTTGCTTTTTTGCATAGGAAGTGACCTCTTTATCCACTGTGGATGGCAGAAATTCTCAGACAAGGGTCCTTCAAAGGGAGACTTCAGTGTGAAGTTGCTGATTTATAATTCATTAATAGGTTCAAGACTATTTACCTCCTAGGTCCTAATACAGAGATGGGATTCCTCACTCATGGGTGCCAATGTTGCATATCTTTCTGTAATTCCCTGTTGTCCACTGAGATTAGGAATGGTGGCAGAATTAATTACAGAAAAGACAGGGGAGGAAACATCTTCAGAAAGGGTACCCGACATGTTGGTGCCTCCAGAGAGTCAAACATTGTCAATTCAACTATACAGGATATTCATCACTTAGAGGAGTGTCTGAAATTATACCAGGAAAGGGGGGGCAGGTGCCCGAGGGATTTCCCCAGAATATAATGGCAGCGAGTGGTTCAGGTTTGCTCTCAAACACATGCCAGGAATACCAGATTTCTTGGATGCCCCCCCCCCCCAATCTTGTATGACTCTGGGAATCAGTGTAGATACGAAGGATGTGAGTATGATATTCCCAGTGGGTCAAGAGTGATACTGAATGATATCACTGTTGAAACAACGCACATGGGTGATAGGTATGTGTGTGTGTGGACAGGGACAAAGGGGTCTCAGGCGAGGCATATGAGTGGAGACTATTGCATGATGAAATTAATAAGGATTTACTGTAGACCAATGAGCGGGGAGAGAAGTTTTACATCCACATTCTGGTGAGAGAGCACCCCCCAAGACGTACGTTCTGTGTTCCAGCTGTTCCATCTCCCCCAGCCGTGCAAACGACCCCAGTTGTGGACTAAGAACATCCTATTCCGAGACTCCTAGTGTTCAAGGAAGGAGATCAAAATTCTTCAGTAGAAAATGGCCAAATTACCCCAATATTAATTCCTGTACTTGGAATGCCCTGGAGCTCCAGGAGCTCGAGGGTGGTGGGGAGGACATGTCAGAGCAGCAGCAGGGCCAGAAAGACAGGCAGGAAAGAGGACAGGCAGGAAAGAGTCAGCGAGGGGAGCCCAAAGCTGGCAGGAGGCTAGCAGCGGCAGAAGGAGCTGCTGAAGCTACTGCCGCTGCCTTCACTTCAGCTGCTACTTGACCATCCCTTTTCACAGAGAGGGGAAGGAGTCTCTGACTACACTTCCCAGGTAAACTTGTGCGAACCCGCCACATGTCGGGCGTCTCGTGTAGTTTAGCTCTCAGAAGCTAAGCAAGGTCAGCCTCGGTTAGTAATTGGATGGGAGACCTCCGAAGAAGTCGAGGGTTGCAGAGGCAGGCAATGGCAAACCAGCTCTGTTAGTCTCTTGCCTTGAAAATCCCGCCAGTGGTTGCCGTAAGTCAGCTATTACTTGAGGGCATTCTCCACCACCACTCAGAACGCTAGTCCAACGTGGTTTACCCAAAGCGCAGGCCATCTGTCCCTAAAGAATAGCATGGTGTGATGAGAATTTGGCCTAACAGGACACAACAGGGGGAAATAACACACGGGCAATAGAAGCTGGTGAGGATGCATTGGATGGTTGTTTTCCTTTTGTGGCTGCTGGATCTGTTCCAGGATCTTACAGGATCCAATGAGTATCAAAGAGCAGTCCATTCGTAATCCCCCAACAGCAGTTTAACCACACCATCTGGTGCGCATCTTCTAGCTGCATCGGCTGGGAAAGACTGTCCAATCTGAAATTTTAGGAGGGGGAAATGATTTGTTCAAACCTTGCAGCATCCCTTGATTGGCCCACATGTGGCAAAAGGGGATCATAAAACACAGGTAATATTGGCTCCAATTCAGTCTCTTAGGCAGGACTCTAATCTGGAGAGGCAGGTTTAATTCCCCACTCCTCCACTTGAAGCCAGCTGGGTGACCTTGGGTCAGTCACAGCTCTCTCAGAGCTCTCTCAGCTCCACCCACCTCACAGGGTGATTGTTGTGAGGATAATAAGTACACACTTTGTAAACCATTCTGAGTGTGGCATTAAGTCGTCCTGAAGGGCGGTATGTAAACTGGATGTTGTTGTTGTTGTTGTTGACCCCAATTCCCCCCTCCCCCCAACTCTGCATCACTCCTGGAAGCCTCACCCTTCCATTCCTCATCTGAATCTCAGCCTTCGCCCGGTGATGCTCGCCTCCCAGGTGGCTTGTGCCCCTTCCACAGGATCCTGCCTGCTGCAGGGTGCCAGGGAGGGGCTCGTGCCCAGGGTCTGCTGCCTGGGACCTTTGCTTTGCCAGCCTGGACTCCACAGCTCAGTGGGTTCTGGCTTTCCACTGCGCTCCGCGGGTGGCTGAGATGCACTGCAGAGTGGCAGGTGTGACTCCGGCCTCTGCCAGAGGTAGCAGCACTCCCAGCCAGGCACCCTGCTTCGCTTGAGGAGGCATGCCAGCAGGCACTCTGCCAGGCTCTGCTCTCCCTTTCCGCGTTGCTCTGCGATGACTGAGCCACGCCCGCCTTCACACTCTCGGCGCTGCTTCCATGTGTGCTTCTCCCGCTCTTGCTTGGGGCCAGTTTTTGTTTATGACGGGCGCAGTCAGAAGATTACAGACGCTCAACACAGGAAGAGACATGACGAAAGGGGCCTCTAATCCGCCTCAATTACCGCAATCCGTCCCTGGCACAGGATGCGTAATTACACACCTGGAGTCGAAAATCCTTACGAGATACTGTACCCTTCAGGAGGGAGCTGGTGTTTGGCATGTGGCCTGAGCTCGCCTCAGGACCAGGAAACCTGCGGCTCAAAGCTCTCTTCCACCATGAACTTGCCAGGCAGCCTTAGGCAAGCCTCCCTCTCTTTTTGCCACATCTCCAATTTGGGGCTTACCTTACAGGGCTGTTGTAGCAGCCAGACAATACACATGACATGCCGTTGCAGGACTTGACCGGAGGGGCAAAGCACCCAAGGCACTTACCCTGCTGATTTGGTCCCTGCCAAGCAAAGTTCCCAAGTACATTGGGACCCGCTTCAGATCAAGTCTGTGGAGTGGGAGGAGGAGGGGCACTGCCCACCCCCCCCCCGGTGCCGCTTTCCTGAGCTGAAACGTCCTGCAAGGGGCGCTATTTGCTCTGCTGTGAGGCTGCCTGGGCAGTGCACGCTTTGTTTCCCGCAGGTCACGTGTTTGACTGCGAGGTGATCAGAGGCCCATGGCGTGCCAAGATGCCTCGCCTAGTTTTGGCCTCAGTTTCTGTGCAGTGTGGAGTGAAGCAGGCCTGGGAAAGAAAGGCTGCTCCCCGGACTAGGTGCCCGTACTGGAGGCCCCTGTTCCTTCTGTTTTTAAAAACATGATCAAAGGAGTTTGGGATGAGGGGGGGCTGCTGGTGCAGGAGAACGGATCCAGATCACGGTTATGGTGAGTGGGGGTGGAGTTTACCTTTTCTTATGTACCAGGGATGCTGATATGGATCCCATTTCCCCAGTGGGGGTGGGGGATCCCCTGCTTTCACCCTCCACCCCCCCTTAACTGGCCAGCAGTGGGGAGGGGAGGAACAGACCTTCTGGGTGCACTCTCGGGACAATGCGATGCAATGATATCATGTCCTGGGAGTGATGTCATCGCACCACCCCGAGAGCCAGATATGGGGCTCCAAAGTGGCATCCAAAGGTGTTTTGACTGAGATCGTCCCCCAAAGGGTTGAGAAAGATCGTAGCAAAGTGGGGGGAAATGTGGAAGCAGGATACACAGGTGACTATAGCCTGTTGCTACTTCTTGCTGTAAGAAATCCAAGGCAGAGCAAAATGTCCACGTGGCAACAGCCTTAGATGGGAACAGAAACATAAAGAGAGCACAGGGAACGGACCCTGAAAGGGAGCACTGCGGAGCCCTGGCAATTCGGATG
Source organism: Eublepharis macularius (assembly GCF_028583425.1). NCBI lineage: Eukaryota > Metazoa > Chordata > Lepidosauria > Squamata > Eublepharidae > Eublepharis > Eublepharis macularius. Next base: position 174,058,220 of record NC_072794.1, on the reverse strand, counting down.
TGAGAGTCAGAGGAGAGTTGGCTTGCGTTACCCTCGCAGCCACGGAAGAGGGCGTCCTGGGCTTGGCTTTGAATGTCGGCTTTCTTCATGCATACCCACAGACTTGGCCTGGGGTCCTAAGGGAGCTCCTGCCACTCAAGAGCAGGCAGGCCAATGGGCAAACAGACCAGCTATTCACTTCCCCCATCCCAGGGATGGTGCACTGGCAACTCTGCCATAGTTAGCAATTTACCAAGGATGGCATCTTGCCACGCTCTGCATTACTCCTCAGCTAGTGCTGCAGAAGCAAGATTTCCACCCACGTTTGGCAGGGCGGGAAGGGGGGCCTGTTGCCCACTGACCCTGGACCCTGTGAGGAGCTGGCAATCCTCTTGCATGCTCAACCTGGCAGGGTGAGCCAGTATGGCGAAGCGGCTGGAGTGCTGGAACAGGATCTGAGAGGCCCAAGTTCAAATCCCCCCCTCTGCCACAGAAGCTTGCCGCATAACCTTGGGTCAATTACCCCTCTCAGCCTAACCTACCTCACAGGGTTGTTGTGTGGGGAAAATGAAGATGAAGGGAATGATGCAAGCTGTTTTTGTCCCCATTGGGAAAAAGGATAGGGTACAAATGGAATAATTTAAATCAGTGATGTCCTTGGCAGCTTCTGTCCACTAGTTCCTCGCCATGCTTCTTCTGCTAGTTGTTGTGACCCTCGAATGAGTACCACCTTCTCCCAACAGGCCTTGTAACCAGGCTGTAACACACCTTTGGAACTGCCAGCTGTAAACAAGATGAAGAAGGGATGTCCCCTAACATGAAAGAGGCAAAGCAACAGGGATTGCATGAAGAACCTAACATGGAGCCACCCTGATATTGCTTAACTTAATTTCCCCAAGGAACCTAACATCTATACCAATAAAAAGGGAGCCGTGTTCCAGACGACTCATCACTTATCCCAGAGGGCAGGCATGGTAGCACGCCCCTAGTGGGAATAAGTGGAGAGTCGCTCCCCGGCAGCACTCTTTGCCTGCAGTGGCCTGATCCAGGGCTGGAACAGGCTGCTGCCAGGTGCACAAGCCTGGCACCCCCCCACCCCCCGTGTTCCTCGCCTGAGTCCTAGGATGCCCAGGATAATGAATGAATGAATGAATGGTTATAAACTAACAAGCATAAAACTTCGTAACTGAGCCTCCAAGAAACATGGGGGGGGGGGTTGTTCCCACAAATGTCAGGCATAGGTCCTCTTAAGACCCCCCTCCCAAGCTCTCTTAAAGAGAGTTTGTAGCCCTCCACATTCTGAGCTGGAAATTTGGTGTTTGGTTTTGCATTTTGTTGACAGCACTTGTCTCTACGGTCCCGTTCATCCTTGGGCCAGAGTTCCATCCACTGCCCTGAGATTGCTGCAAAGACTGGAATCTCTGTAGCTAAGGAAAATCAAAAAGAGTCCAGTAGCACCTTTAAGACTAACCAATTTTATTGTAGCATAAGCTTTTGAGAATATTGGTTAGTCTTAAAGGTGCTACTGGGCTCTTTTTGATTTTGCTACCACAGACTAACACGGCTAACTCCTCTGCATCTGTAGCTAAGGAAGAGGGAGAAACGTTTCCTTGGCCTTGGTTAGGGAATTTTAGCTGCGAAGCCTCCTCCATTGAGTCATAAGTAA